>NC_064920.1:573851387-575311387 GCF_023897955.1 Schistocerca gregaria | reverse complement strand
GACTATCACCATAAACCGATTTCCTACAACCGACCTTATTTCCGTCCTCTTTCCATTTGAAATCATTATGCAGCGTGACGCCCAGATATCTAATCGAAGTGACTCCGTGAACCGAAACACCACTAAAACTAACGTAATAACACGTAAGAAGGATCGTTCATGTATAGGTTACTTCATTATCTAATTAGAACGGATGTGACTCCAGTCACTGCGTGACAAATGCTTTCTTACCACTGCGTCTTGTTACAGTTGGCTAACGACAAATAGCTGAGTCGCAGGTAATGCTGGAAGGGCAACCCCAAGCTCTAATGTCTCATAGCTACAAAGCTTCAAGTACCTCTGCGCATTACTGCATCACTGATAAAGGATTTCCTTTGTCTGCCGGCGATGTTCTTTCGGTGAGGAGAGATGGACCTCATTATACCATAATGTTGAGAAGAATAGCTTTCAGCTTCATCATTTGATAGTTCATGTTACAGCTGGCAGTGGATGACAGATATGCCCTAATTTAAAAGAGTATCCTATGTTGTCAAAGACTATCGCTAGGACTGCATATGCGTCAAATGTGATCTGCCTACACTTGTATTGCTTTCACCCGTGATTTTTATACATCTGCTCCTTTCTGGTATCTAGTTTTAAATTCGCCAGATCATTCCTAAAATGCGATCAGCTGTTCAGTTTAACAGTGTTTCTCAATGGGTGGAAACGATAGTGCTCTAAAAGCCATTCATTTAGCGTTACCTTATATTTCCGACAAATGCTGCACAGATACCAGGAAATTAGCTGCCGTTAGTGTCCGTGAAGTGCCAGGATCTGAAGGTGAAATGAAGCCCAATACGTCGTCCTGTTGAGACATGTACCGTTTGTAATTTTCAATACTTGCTGGCGCAAGTACTCAGTCAACATCCTTCTATGTCACACTCAACAACAGCCTGTGGTTTCTTTAAGACTTAACATATATATATATATATATATATATATATATATATATATATATATATATATATATATATATATATATATATATGTATGTATGTATATATATAATTATTATGTATTAATGCAGTTATTGTTTACTCAGTTTACAGAGTACCATATTGCACACTCCATCGTAAATTGTTAATTCAATTTGAAACAGGAAAGGAAACTTTGTTCCTGAAGTAGTAACTGATAAAGAAGAGAAACGAAACGAGAAGGTGATGTTCGAAGAATTGTATGTGATGCCAAAAAGGTAAGACTTGTGGTTCGAATGCAGTATTCTACCAAGGTAAACAGTAGATTGTTTTCCTCTCTCCCTTGTACTGCAGGAAGAAACATCTTGCGAAAACAACGTGCAGGAGATGAATACAAGATATCCGTTGCAATAACAGTCTCTGTAACGTTAATCTGTTTTTATAAACGTGTTGCTGTAAAACGGCATTCACACCGTATTACCTCAAAAACTCAATTAGTGAAGCGACTAGTAATTAGGGAAGTTATCTGTTTTCTTTGGCCGGCCGCGGTGGTCTCGTGGTTCTAGGCTCACAGTCCGGAGCCACGCGACTGCTACGGTCTCAGGTTCGAATCCTGCCTCGGGCATGGATGTGTGTGATGCCCTTATTTTAGTTAGGTTTAAGTACTTCTAAGTTCTAGGGGACTGATGACCACAGATGTTAAGTCCCATAGTGCTCAGAACCATTTGAACCATTTTCTGTTTTCTTTAAAGGGCCCTGTTAACAGCAGTGCTATTAGATGCAGTATGCGTAGCTAAATACTAGCACTGCATGAGGTAACGGTGTATAGGGAACAAACTAACGACTGCAGCGCACAAAACGACCAGTATTGTCATTGAAGGTAGATTATAAGCAACTAGAAATCTAACATTTAAATTAGGGAACAGCTCCGTCGGTAGAATGCCAATATGCGGATATCTGGGGGCACAGATTAACGAGAAAATTGTGTAGATAACATATCAGCAGGAGTGTATAAAAGTACCTCTGTCCTCTATGAAAGCATACCACAGTTCGGTATTTAAAGCGATTGCAAGTTTTTGGGCCAGAGTATGAGAGCACCGACTCTGCTTCGAGCGACGTAGAACAACTGTGCGTCGAAAAAATGTGCTACTGAGGCTATCTGTGGCGTTCCTTATTACTTGTGATTCTCGGTACATAGCCTGTAGATCTGACTATTAGGTACAACGCCAGTTCATAGCGGTTAAGGAAATGAAGTGCAGAGCATGCCCAGGGGAAAACTGGGCTAGCACTCAATGACACGCCCCTGATAAGGGCAGCTGTGTTTAGTCTATCTTCTCAAACAACAGGGAAACGGTAAAAACGCACCTTCTCGAACCAAGTCGGGGAATGGGCAGCTTTTAGCAGAGCACGATCGTTATTCCATTCATATCGAACGACTAAGCTCAGGCAGACATACCTCTGCAAGGTCGGCAGCGAAGGAACTCCACATCACATTGTCTCCCACTTCGCATCATTTGAAAGTTATACACAACATATTCCATTTATATCGGATGTAAAGAAGAGTATGAGAGGACCAGTACCGTAGGCATCTAGCCATGGGGTGCAAACTGTATGTGTATTACACGGCAGCCGGTAGTTTCAGTGATAACTTTCCAATATCTTTCCCTGTTTTCTGTCTTTTCATTTCTCTTAGAACCTTTTCGTTAGGTTCGTTTTATTTTTCCCTTGGTTCATACCTCGCAGATTAACTAGTATCAGGCAGCCCAAACCACTAGTAGAACTATCTTTACTGATATCTATTTTCAATCTACACTTAAGAGCCAAAGAAACTGGAGCCCCGCAAACACACAGAAGTTCCGCAGCACGGCATGGCATGGACTAGGCTAAAGTCTGAAGTAGTGGTCGGGGGAACTGACATCATGAATCCTGCAGGGTTGTCCATAAATCCATAAGAGTACAAGGGGATGGTGATTTCTTCTGAACGGCACGTTGCAAGGCATCCCAGATACGCTCAATAATGTTCATGTCTGCGACGTTTGGTGGCCAGCGGAAGTGTTTAAACTCAGAAGAGTGTCCTTGGAGTCACTCTGTACCAATTCTGGGCGTGTGGGGTGTCACATTGTCCTGCTGGAATTGCACAAGCCCGTCGGAATGCACAATGGCCATGATTGGATGCAGGTGATCAGATACAATGTGTCACCTGTCAGACTCGTATCAAGAAGTATGAGGGCTCCCATAATAATCCAACTGCATACACCCCACACCGTTACATAGCATCCATCAGCTTGAACATTCCCCTGCTAACATGCATGGTCCATGGGTTCATGAGGCTGTCTCCACATCCGTAAACTTCCATCAGCTGGATACAATCTGAAACGAGACTCGTTCGACCAGGAAGCATGTTTCCAGCCATCAAGCAGTTCAATGTCGGTGTTGACGGTCCAAGAGGAGGCCTAGAGCTTTGTCTCTTGCAGTGATAAAGGCTACAAGAGTGGGACGTCGGCTCCGAAAGGCCTTATCGATGACGTTATGTTGAATGGTTTTCACCCTCATACTTTTTGATTGCCCAACATTGAAATCTGCAGAAATTTGTGGAGAGATTGAACTTCTGTCAGGTTGAACGATTTTCTTCAGTTGTCGTTTGCCCTGTTCTTGCAGGATTTTTTTCTGGCCATGGCGATATCGGAGATTTGATATGTTTTATTGGATTCATCGTACAGTGAGTACACTCGTGAAATGGTCGTATGGGAAAATCCCCACTTTATTGCTACCTCGGAGATACTGTGTCCAATCGCTAGTGCGCCGACTATAAAACAATGGTCAAACTCGCTAAAATCTTGATAACCTGCCATTGTAGCAGCAGTAACCGACCTAACGACTTTGCTACACACTTGTTGTGTTAAATAGGCGTTGCCGACAGCAGTGCCGCATTCTGCTTGTTTACATATCTCTTTATTTGAATTCACATGCCTTTGGCGCTTCAATTTACATTATATATACGAATTGCGACTGAATGATTGACTGTATAGGACAATTAATGGAATGATATAGGATTTTTCATAGTATCTATATACTTGACTATAAAGTACTTGAAGTAAATAAATAAAAGAAAACCAGAAGCCATAGCAGCAGATGAACCAATTTCTTTTCAGTAATACAATAGATTTATATAAACACAGTGAATAAAAAGACAGTGCACGAAACAGAAGTACAACATCATCGACACCAAGCGAGGCGGCGCAGTGGTTAGTATACTGGACTCGCATTCGGGAAGACGACGGTTCAATCCCGCGTCCCGCCATCCTGATTGAGGTTTTCCGTGATTTCCCTAAATCGCTCCGAGCAAATTCCGGCATGGTTCCTTTGAAAGGGCACGGCCGACTTCCTTCCCCGTCCTACGCTAATCGATGAGACCGATGATGTCGCGGTTTGGTCTCTTCCCCCAAACAACCCAACCCCAACACGTAGCTGACTCTAGAACAGGACTCTCTGAGAGGTCATCGGATCAACTGTGGCCAAGATATGACCTTCACGCCACAGTCTACAATATAAAGATACGTCCAATAATTAGATACACAATGTGGGATCCCTTAATCGAAGAGCTGTTAAGAGATTTTATCTGCCTACCACGAAATGTGACATTCGATAGTGACATTTTTGGTTTAGAACTTTGAAAGCTTGTGACTGCTTATAAATTAAGTAGTATTCCATAATAAACACGTTTCCAATCATTTGTATAATAATTTAATTCTAGGTACGCATAGAAGAATTATTTCTTTGTCTTCATGTCCAGTTACCTGTCATTTTACATCTGCCACAGCATAGTCCTTCTTTGCACGAATTTCTTTTGTTTACATGTTATAAAGTTTCCCATGATTGTAGTTTCAGAACAGTCCGTAGCTGATTCTTAACACATTTTTGGAAGTTGGTACTGTGTCGATAGTGTAAACGATGAGTTCTGTATGTAAAAACGGTTCAAATGGCCCTGAGCACTTTGGGACTTAACATGTGAGGTTATCAGTCCCCTAGAACGTAGAACTGCTTAAATCTAAGTAACCTAAGAACGTCACACACAACCATTCCCGAGGCAGGATTCGAACGTGCAACCGCAGCAGTCGCGCGGTTCCGGACTGAAAAGCTTAGAACTGCTCGGCCACCGCGGCCGGCTGTTCTGTATGCAGTTTGTTTTATTTTCGTTATTTACGAAACTGACATACGCAAATAATTTTAAAAAAAATGCAGATCAGAATCGTGAGACAACAGTGAATGTGGCAGTTTTCGAGTTTCATGTGTTCTAGTTCACTACCTAATTCCTGAAAGACGTAGTGAAAGCACGCTGATCATATTCAAACACTTGTAACATATTAGATATCCTCTACTATAGATGAAGAAGCATGTTTACGAAACGTGCTTTGAGACTAATTACAACAGAAGTACACAGCAACATGTTTCTTGAGAAATAGTCCCGTACTTACCTAAAGAAAATAACGTTGAGTACAAAATACTTCCAACTTATCTGATGCAACCGAAAAACTGTCAAAATAATCAAACAATGAGAATAACAAGGTGCACGAGAGCGTGAGATTCAGCTGGCGGTCAGAGCGAATACAACGAATGCGGTATGCTTTCGCAACTACTATGGCTGTTGCTATCATTGGGAGCAGGTTCCAGATCCAACACTGTCCACCGTGACTCACGTTTTTCTCGGATCCATAAACACAAGTAATTAATTAGCTGTGTTATCTTCTAGTGACTGGTACTTTTCCATAAGGCGACTTTCAAATGCATCTTTAATTTTTTATTGCGGGCAATGTGTGTGGGATTATTTGTAGGAGAAATATATACTGAGCGGGGAAAACTTACGAACGGAAAAATGAAAGCGAAGCGCGCTGTTAACGATTCGCAAATGGCCATTCACCAGTTTGTGAAAGGTATCTTAAGCGGTGGGGCTTCGTTTATGACCACTCTTCCCATTAGCACTCTCAATGTCAAACATTGTAAGCCTTCAATGATCAGCATAGAAAGTATACAGTGCTCCCTTAAGTATGCCAGAGAACGGCACCACATCTTCGTGCTAAATAACCAACCTGCTGCGTAATTAACGTACGTCATCGTTTCCATTGTAAAATGAAATGATGGAAAATGAAAAATTTTCTTTCTGCTCTATTACTAGCACACAGATTCTTTTGTAGCGCCAGAAAGTTTCACCTCACCGTTACGTGTTTGTATTACAGGGTGAGCACAACATCATTTCCTGAATACAAAAAGTTATTTCCAAAGAACTGTGCTAGGTACAGCAATACGGTTTGTTGCAAAGTGGTAGCTGCACTCACGAAGTTTTGCTCTGATAGCACATGATTTCTTTTCTTTCTGTCTCTCTCTTGTTACAGGTAGCGTTATTTAGACGTTCTGCTATTAAAGTGCTGCCTGTGTTGTAGAAACCGTAATGTATTTTGCAGTTTTATGAAAAACGGTTTTTGAAAAACGATCGTCTGCTTCATTTCAGCGACATTGCCGAAGTGCCTGTGGTTGAGATTCTTAAGACGTGAAGAGCGTCAGCAGACGGTATGATAGGTTGAGAGACTGGCGGTGTTTCGTGACAATGAAAGGCATTTCAAGTGAGTGACGGCACAATTGCTATCGTGCTTACAGCATCCAGTGCAGTTCGGGGAGGTCGACACGTCCTGTATTTAGAGAAGTGGGCATGACTTAGAGCAGCGTAGTGAAGATGAGTGTTGCCTTTCCATGCATAGAAAGCGCAGCTGCTGCAAGATTTACAGCCAGATAATAAGACCAGACGGTCTGTGTTGGCTACGAACGAATCGAAATGGGACGGTCAAAATGTTTCCGTTCCAGGGCTTTGCTGCTGAGCACATGTAACGTAGTGCGACTCCGATGCGCGTTCACAAGCACCAACGTGTAGGTAAGGGATTAGTCTGGCATTCGTGCGATTCCAAGTTGCGCGCGATAAACGAGGAAATGTAAATTACGGCTACATAATTACCAGATGCATCTAAACCTCCGTGCCTGTTATTATCTTCTTGGTTGCCGAAGGACAAACACCGGTAGACACCCATCAGAGGAGAATGTATGTGGGGCGCAATGCTTGTCCAAAACCAAGTCAGGGAAAACTGCGACAAGGCGTGCCGCTGCTTCGTGATAACGCAAGTTCCCATAAGGGGAATGTTGTAAATCAGAAGTTACACCAACACAAGGGGGAGGCACTAGAGCATCCACCCTACAGTCTTGGTCACTCCCCATGTGTTCATCGCGTCTTCTGTCTTATAAAAAAGACCTTGACGGGTCGACGCTTCCTGTCGTATGAGGATGAGCAGCAGGCAGTTGAAGACTTCTTCACGCGGCAGGTCACGGTGTTTTACCAAACCTGGTACGTCTGTGGGATGACTGCTTCAATGCTCACAGCGATTCTTCCTGATGGTCACACCGAATCTAGACTGTCCGGCTTCGCGTGGAAGCTTTGTACTAGGGTTGGAACTTTAATAGTGGCAACTATTTATTTACAGCTCGTGCAAAACAGATACGTGTTTCAAAGTTTTACTGACCTTCAGAGTAGTCACCAGCATTGTGTATAACCCGTGGCCAGCGATGTGGAAGTCGTAGGATACTCTTAGCAGTGCCACTTGTGTTGACAGTTTGAGCGACGCGGTCTACTGTCCGACGCATTTGTAGCAGTTCTGAAGCGAATGCCTTGAAGCGTTTCCTTCCGTTTAGAAATTGAGTTGAACTGACGAAGGCATAAGTGAGGGGAGTGCAGTAGGTGGTGTAGCACTTAGCAGCCCCATCAGTCAAACATATCAGTAACAGCTTGCACTGTAAAAGCTTGAGCGTTGTCCTGTATAATGATGGTCAGGTTCTGCATAAAGTGTCATCACTTCTGTCTCTAAGCTGGCCGTAGGTTGTGTTCCGAAAATGAACAGCATAGAAACAGAAGGGATGACACTTTCTGCAGAACCTGACCATCATTTTGCAGGACAATGCTCAAGCACGTACAGTGCAAGCTGTTGCTGATTTGTTTGACTGATTAGGCTGCTAAGTGCTATACCACTTACTGCACTCCCCTGACTTAAGCCATTGTGAGTTCAACTCCATTTCTGAACTGAAGAAACACTTCACGGCACTCGCTTCAGAACTGCTGCAAATTTGCCGGGCTAGAGACCGCGCCGCTCGAACTGTCAACACAACTGGCTCTGCGAAGAGTATCCTACGACGTCAATATCGCTGGTAATGGGTTATACACAATGCTGGTGACTACTTTGAAGGTCAGTAGAACTTTGAAACACGTATCTATTTTGTACGAACTCTAGATAAATAGTTGCCTCTATTAAAGTTCCAACCCTCGTAATTGTCCACTAGAATTTGTTTTGCTAATTAAGTCACATTTCACACCTCTGGGAAGGTAAACAGGCATAATTTCCGGATATGGTGGTCGGAAAACCCACATACAGTGGTTCAGCAGATGAAGGTCAGCAGCCCCCAAGTAAATGAGTGGTGAGACTTAACCCACGAAACAATTACTGGACCGTTTTCTTTCACTGAGTCTACTAATACCGCAATATTTCACCTGAGTATGTTGGAACCCTAGGTTGTGCCCTAGTTAGAGGTATTTCAATCTTGGATATGGTAGTATTCTACCAAAATGGTGTACTGGAGTACTCGGTCTTATTTGTTCTTAAGATCTTGGATGAAATCTTTCCGAGCAGATGGGCCGATGAAAACGGTCCAACATCGTGACTACAACGTTCACCAGATACAGTTCTCCTTCTCCTTGACCTTTGCCGGCCTGAGTGGCCGAGCGGTTCTAGGCGCTACAGTCTCAAACCGCGCGACCGCTACGGTCGAAAGTTCGAATCCTGTCTCGGACATGGATGTGTGTGATGTCCTTAGGTTAGTTAAATTTAAGTAGTTCTAAGTTCTAGGGGACTGATGACTTCAGAAGTTAAGTCCAATAGTGCTCAGAGCCATTTGAATTTTCCTTGATCTTTCTTGAGGGTTTCATTCAGGAGGAACTGCTCATTTCACAAGCTTCTCTAGTGAACAACACGAGTGTGATGAGCTGTACAGGCGGTGCCGGAAGAGATGTTGTCAAAGGCATACAGTGGAACTGAATATCACTTAGACGTTCTACGGAGCACATGTGGCTGTATACCCATTTGCAAGAAATCACGTAACTGTATCTAACATAGTTCTTTCGTAATATTGAAAGAATTTATCGTCTATCTGTATAGATAGCATGCTTGGAAATCCCCGTAACAAACTTCCAGTTCTTGTAGAGAAGAGCGAGTGCATAATACTTTGAATTGGAACCTATATCCGGAAACGTACCGTATCCGTTCTACGGCGGTTTCATTTCACTTATGTGACGCGTCCACGTCTACTGAGGGAAAGAGGAAAGTCTCGGAGTTGCTAGTTTTGGTAGACAGGATGATGTGTACTATGTCAGGCCGTCACCTGATGTCACTCAGAGTTATTGTAATGCACCAGTATTGTCCTGTACGTTTTTGTTTTCGACTAATGCAAACATTTAATGTTTAGGTGTTATAGTAACAAATGCCCTTTAGTGATAAATGGATATTTCGAATTGTTACCTAATGATTGTACTGCGTCACTTCTAATTCAGTTCCTCAAACAGCAATGGATCAGTTAAAAATTTCGATTGAAACAGACGCAGAAACTTGGGTTTCTACTTAAAGAATTATGTACTCACTCCCCACTACACGTCCTAGAAGTCCATAACGGCAATTAGTGAACACCCTTCATAACTAGGAGTCCGTGTGCCCATTCGATAGAGTGGTCTCAAATTAGCATCGTGATTTATTTGGTAAAACCACACGTTTGAACAGAGATTGCAAAACAGCAGCACTCCAACAGCGATTGAGTAGCGATGCTATACGGCGGTAGCGGACATGACAGAATCGAGTGGGCCGGAAGAAGAGGTCGGGGAAAGTCTTACATGGAAGACGTGGTGGACAAATGTTCACCGATCTGATAACCACTTAGTCGTTATAGGAAAATTGTTCAACCAATAACTTGGTAAAAGGGTGATGAGGAGTTTTTATCCCATCGAAGTCGATTCCTTTAGAGACGGAACACATGCGTCAATTGGGGAAGGACTTCGGTCGTGTGGATACATATGAGCAGAGCAACTGATGATGGATATAGGAAGGTTAAAGAAAGTAAAGAAACTAATTTTAAATGCTTTCCTGGAAGAGAATCAGATGTGACACTCTATTAAAGGTGAAGAAGTAAGAAAAACATGGCGTAAAGGTACTGAAGGTCTGTGTGGTGTAGAAGATTAGTCGCGAAAGATGAATGAACAGGTGGAGGTCGATGAGGAAGTAAGAGCAATCACTAATGGCGTCAGAGTCCAACGTAACACTGGACGTCTTGCGCTAAGACAAGTTGGTTGAATTCGATGTCATAGCATTGTCACGAGACTACCAGACAGGCGTGGAAGAATAGAAACATTACTGAGCAGTCAGTCAGACGCTCAGGACTTCTATACTAATTATGATAATAAAAGAAAAAACAGATTAATTTAACAGTTACAAAAGAGAGAAACAATCTCAGAATAGGGCAAAAAATATGACTTCTTACTTAATCATGGAAAGAACAATCAGAATAAGTTCGTAGCAATTGCATCGTACAAAATTATACGTGAACCATTCATTGATCTATTCACTCAGTCATTGCGATGCTGAAACACCATCACGTTGTAAATCCTTCAAGGAGGCGGAAAACGTTAAATTGCACCGTCATTGTCAAGAGCAACTTCTATAGAATTCTCCTGTAGAGTATGCTAAGCATCGTACAAAATTATACGTGAACCATTCATTGATCTATTCACTCAGTCATTGCGATGCTGAAACACCATCACGTTGTAAATCCTTCAAGGAGGCGGAAAACGTTAAATTGCACCGTCATTGTCAAGAGCAACTTCTATAGAATTCTCCTGTAGAGTATGCTAACTTTGAATTAGAATTTTTACTTATGTATATATACTGGAAAACACTCATGTTAAGAGAAAACCGAACATCTTGGACGACTAGAGGTAGGTCATATATATTCAAAGGACGTGTTCATCAGTATGTTGCCGGAGAAAGGCAAAGGTCCCGAGTTCGAGTCTCAGTCTGGCACACAGTTTTAACCTGCCAGGAAGTTTCATATCAGCGCACACTCCGCTGCAGAGTGAAAATCTCATTCTGGAAACATCCTCCAGTCTGTGGCTAAGCCATCCCTCCGCAATATCCTTTCCTTCAAGAGTGCTAGTCCTGCAAGGTTCGAGGAGAGTTTCTGTAAAGTTTCGAAAAATTGGAGACGTGGTACGGAGGAAGTAAAGCTGTGAGGACGGGGTGTGAGTCGTGCTTGGGTAGCTCAGATGGTAGAGCACTTGCTCGCGAAATGCAAATGTCCCGAGTTCGAGTCTCAATGTGGCACACATTTTTAATCTACCAGGAAGTTTAATTTGTGGTGGTTGTCATTGCGTCACAGAGCTGCAATTGTCGTTTCACCATAACCCAGACATTTTCGACCGACAACAAGTCTGGTGATCTAGAGGGCCGGGGAAAAGGCTGTCATCCTGCAACTCCAAGGAGGCACGTGTTCTTGCAGAAACATGTGGTCGGGGATTGTCTTGCTGAAAAACGCCGTCTGGGTTGTTGTGTAGAAAGGGTGTGCTGTATGGCTACAGTCCTCAGGACGTCATTCACGTAGGTCCCACTGATCGCAGTGTTCTGGATACGCCCCGACTGTGATTTGTGGTTGTAACGAATAGCACCCTACTTCATAAGGTTTCAAGGTAGCACTGTGTATCTTGTGTGCATGCAGTCACTGTGATGCTGTTACCCCTGTCTGCAGCGAATCAAAATGCGGCCATCATTTTCAAACAAAAATCACTGCCGTCTAGCATGTTTCTGCTCATACGTCAAAGGTAGACGGAGTAATAGACGAGGTGCACGTAACCCAGACGTAATAAACGGCGACGGGCTGTCACCACCCGATAATACAAGACATGTTACACTGTTCCACTGATGCGCCAGAGCCGAGGAGGATGCAGATCTGTCCTGGAACGCCATTCGGGTGAAGTACTGATCTACTCCGGCGGCGGTCTGGGCGGCGCCACCTGTGGCATACCGACGTGTTCTACTGCCTTCCGCGAATCGCTCTGTACACACCCTTTGCGCTGCAGAAACACTTGGTCCCATACGAGCAGCAATTTCCTAGATGGATGCATCACGTTCCCGTATGCCAGTAAGGCGCCATCTTTCAAATTCATTGATTTGACGGTACGGTTCACTCATACATCTGCGAAGCAAAATGCACTTCTGCTTAAGTCACACTGATTCATTACCTGGGGTTTATAGCAGCGAAAGCCGCAGTCGCATTTTAGCGGTAGGTGGCGTTCCACCGCAATGTTGATGTTAGCCCGAATGTTCACCTTTGACACGGATGACAACGGTGACGCGTGGCAGGGAAGCAGTGAGCCCTTGGTATGTCGCTGGGGGAACTAGCTCCATATCAGCACACACAAGTTGTCTATTTCCCGTAAATTCCGGGTAGGGAGGCGCTGAAGTCCGACGTCACGATTAGTCACATCTCATATGTGTCCAATTGCGTTCAGATCTGGTGATTTGGGGGGGGGGGGGGGGCAGCACATCAAATGAAACTCGGTGCTGTGTTACTCAAACGATTCCATGACACTCCTAGCCTGTGACATGGGCATTATTTTGTTGAAAAATGCCAACTGGGTCGGGAAACGCGATGTCATGAAGGGATGTAAGTGGTCTGTAACCATTGTACAATACCCCTTAGCCGTCATGGTGCCTTACAGGAGCTTCACTGGACTCATGGACGCCCACTTGAATGTTTTCCAGAGAATAATGGAGCCGCTGCCAGCTTGTCTCGCAGTGATAGATGTCAAGAATGTGTTCCCCTGGAGGACGACGGATTTGAGACTTCCCATCGGCAATGATGAAGAAGGTATCGAGATTCATCATACCGTTCTACGCTCTGACACTACGCCAACGACCAATGCCGAAGGTCATGTGCCCACTTCAGCAGTAGTTGCCGATTGTGTGGTGTTAATATTGGCACATGTATGGACGCCGGCTGCGAAGGTCCATCGTTATTAATGTCTGTTACACTGCGTGTTCACACACACTTTTGTGTTCATACACACTTGCATTGTGCCCAGCATCAAAGTCTGATGTTAGTTCCGCCACGTTCGTTCACTGTCCTGTTTTACCAGCCTTCCAAGCCTTAGACGTCAGACATTTGTAATGAGGAGTGGTCGCCCATCACCACGACGTCCGGACATGGTCTCACCTTGGTTTCGCCACGTATTGAAGATACCATAGTTCTCCTAGAACACCTGAATAGTCGTGCCGAGCCTCCTAGTCATCCCAGTGTGTCCTCGTTCAAACTCAGAGAGACCACGCCCTCCCCATTTTACACACAGACAGCACGCTCACTGATGCTACATGTACCGTGTGTGTGTCTGACTGGCAGCTGTTCCTGTCCACGTAATGGTGCTATTGCCTAGACGGGTTAATATCGATAATAGGTATGTGTCATAATGTAAAAATGATGTAATAAAGATGCAAAATTAGAGAATACATGTTTGCCTAGAGAAGGGTATAAGGAACGTTATGATGCAATCGCTGCCGTCAGGAATGAAGAAGACATTGAATTGTTGAAGGCAACAGAACATGAACCAAGGATGGCGGAAACCACGACTGGATTCGGCTTGTGACCTGGGGCGGCCAGGTTTTACGATTGCACGGCCGTTCAGATGTTGTCGCTTTGCGACATTCGCTGCGACTTTCAGCATACGTTCGACGCTCGCCCAATGACCCCTGCTGCGTGTTGCGTCATCGACGACCGTGTATCATGGCCGGCGCCGTGTACCCGGTGACCTCAGTCTCAGACACACACTCAGCCACAACGCAGATCGCCAGTCACTCCAGCCGTGGCTTTTCGCTGGCACATAACGACGATGAACGTCTGCCCACTACTCCAGTGCATTTACTACTGATCAAAGCCGCCAACAGATCTAATGGATGATTAAAAACCAGACATATAAGACGAATTCCTGTACCTGTCTATTGCGTTACTATACTGAATCTGGGTGCCTCTGTGATCTCACCTCCAGAAAATATTTTATTCCGGCAGCCGGATCGTATCCAAAAAGTGCAGAGAGCGTTACATCCTTTATACTTCAATCGCAATCAGGTACGATCTTTGGAAGTAAATGACATAGCTACAACAAATCATGTCGCTAGACCACTTCTACATGCGTAGTCTAGGGCTAACGTCTTTGATTAGTAGTCAAAACGTGTTCGGTCCGGGGTACGACCAACATCACCTAAATCGCAAGTGATGTTATCTAAATGTGATGTAATCTATATGTGATGTTGTCTATGTGCATTTGACGATGCTGGTGCTGATTCCGCATTTAACATTTGACGATGCCACTATGGCTGCAAGAGATTAGGATTTTGCTTTTAAGAAACATATCTGATGATGGTCATTAAAGAACGAAACCGGTAATCTGTTATCAAACAGTTTGTGACCATAGACGCAAATTAAAGAAAACCTATATCACAAGACCTTACAACTCCTACCAATTGGCGAGTGACGTCTTCAACTTCAGGTATACAGCCGGTGCCACCTACCGTTAGCAGCGCGACCTAGATGCCTGTAGAAATGCTATATGAAGCCATAAAAAGAACTGTTTCGTTGCTGTAGTGTTAGTGAGTTGAATTCCCTTGTGAAATCGTATCCTTTTCTGCTCTTTGAAGTGTATACTGTCTGTAGCAATTCAGAAGTGATCATCACCATGGTGAATGAGTGTTGTGTTCCTGGTTGTGAGGTCGTGCGGTAGCGTTCTCGCTTCCCACGCCCGGGTTCCCGGGTTCGATTCCCGGCGGCGTCAGGGATTTTGTCTGCCTCGTGATGGCTGGGTGTTGTGTGATGTCCTTAGGTTAGTTAGGTTTAAGTAGTTCTAAGTTCTAGGGGACTGATGACCATAGATGTTAAGTCCCATAGTGCTCAGAGCCAGCCTGGTTGTGACGGTGATTACGACGAGAAGAAGAATGTTCACATTTTTGTGATGACAATACGTGAAGGAAATGGTTATCTGCGATCAAAAGAGAGAATTTCGTTCCTAGCAAGCATTCTGAGTACCTTTCATTTTAAGCCGTACTTATCGACGAAAGTATATGGCAGTTGAAGTTTGAGTACCAGTACAAGTTTTAGCAACATGCGTGCAGTATATTATTTTTCACTTCGTAGGTCTGCCATCTGCGTTTCTGGGAAGACTATATATTGTGGGAGACACAACCAGTAGACTTGAAAACTGGGGCTTCGTTAACCACGACGCCAAGCAAGACACAACTCTGACAAAACGCAGTCCCAAGCAAATTTGCTAACTGCCCTTTATGTATATCGAAAGTGATGCCAAAAACCAGAGAATCTCCTTGTGAGAAACAGTAGAAAATGGAAGCTGCTGCACTGGCAGCATCCTTAGATGACAGAAATTAAATCTCTAGAAGAATATAAGAAGAAGTTTTTCTTCAGTTCATTTCAAGAAGTGATAAAGAAGCTTCACTCTGTCACTCGTAGTGAAAATTTGTCAAAAACAGTGAACGTTTCATATATATTGTTTTTTAATGTAGACAATGAAAGAACACTACATCATATTTTGTACATAATATTAACCAGGAAATCAGTGTAAAGGGTTGTGAAATCACTTCCAAGAAATTTCCAAAACTGTAAGTAATATCCACATAGAAAGTATTATAATATTCATTGAAAGTTTAGTGTGAAAAAAGGAAGAACGACATCTTCAAGACACCATTGTTGAGTTACTATAACTTACAATGTGAGAGGAAAATTAAACCTGCTGCTGAATTCATAAGAAGCCAGTTACAGTTAAGCTTTTCGCCTCCTGAAAGACATAGGTTTCCTCCACATGTTCTAGTATTTGCTTCCTTGTTGTTTTTTAGTTGAAGGCATGCTTACAGATTCATATGGGGCACTGGAAATATTATTCTGCCTCATCCTAATACTATTAGGAACATCAGTGCAAACATTAATATTGACCCCAACAGTCCAAACTTTCTGGTTTATATTAGGGAGAAAGTATCAAACCTGAATCATCATAATTCTTTCGTCACACTCATGTTAGATGAAATACACATTGAGCCAGCCATGGACTTTGAAGGAGGAAATATAGTTCGTATGGCACATGATACCACTACTCTTGCGACACCTGCTCATGTTTATGGTGCAAGGAGTAATTTCATCACATAATGATGTTGTACACATCTTGCCTGTAAATAAAATGACTGCTGACCAGTTGTTCAGTCTAATAAAAAAAGTACTGACTGAGTTGGAAGACTTAGATCTAAAGGTTAATTGTATTTGTTCTGACAATAATTCAGTTAATGGAAATGCTGGTAGTAATTTTCTAAATTCACCACAACTTAGCATTTCTTACCCAGACCCAGCAGATTATTCTAGACCATTGCTTTATGTTAGAGATCCAGTACGCATCTATAAATGCATCAGAAATAAATGGGTGAATTTGAAAGATGAACTTCTGAGATTTTGCTTCCCCAGCTTTGAAAACACACCTGTCAGAATGGAAGCTTCATTTTCTGCAATTAGGTACATATTTAACATTGAAATGAACAAATTATTGAAATTTGTGTATGGTTTAAATATGAAAGCTATGTGGCCCTCTTCATTAGAAAAACAAAATGTAAAGCTTGTTCATCAAATTTTTAATGAGAACATCAAGTATAGTTTTGCTGGAGTTGGGGCCTACAAATCACATTAAAAATTATGAATGAACTGCTGAATTTATTAAAATAATAAGCACATGGTGTAAAATTGTGAATGTTAAGTTCCCTTTGAAAGGCCTTAAAGAGGAAATGCAAAAGACTAAACTAGCCACAAGGATGATGAGAAGTGTAAATTTCTAGGAAATTTTCTAAATTGGCTAGACAACTGGAGCTCCAAGAATTTGTCGAGTGGTAAGCTCAGTAAGGAAACACATTCTGCACTCAAGCATACAACATATTCATTATCTTAACTGAGAATGCATTGTCTGTCAGAACTTAAAATGTCATACTTGTTGCCTGGAAAATTTCACACTGCTGCCTAGGATGCCAGGTTTGGATTGTATTGATGGCTGTCTGGATCCCAGTACCATGTGTCAATGAGGCAAATATTTGAGACAGAGAAAAAGCTGATATTATCAACTTTGTTAGAGCTTCCTGTACAACGTGACTCAGCTAAGTAATTTGTTATTAGATCTCTACAAAGCTGCGATGAGTCTGAATATCTTGATGTTGTCTGTGACATTTCAGCATCAGGTATTTCTAAATTAAGTGTTAGTGTGATTTGGAACTTATCAGTCCAGAATTACCAGTACTTACATTCACTGCTGGATACTGTTGCTATAGCACAATAAAAAAGTTAAATTGTGGTAACTGTGTTCAGTTTTTAGCAATAGATAAGCACCTGGCATGTGATGCTGAGCAAAAATTAATTAAATATCTGGATAGATGTGGCTTGCTATATCCACAGAAAATGCCACTGCTGATAGTAATGTACTCTTTTGTTGCATGTGAAAACTGTTATGCAATGAATACTGGGATTCCATTCTTAGGCTTCAAAAACCAACAGCAAGCAGAATGTAAATTAATTCTTGATTTTGCTACGCCCAATGATGATTTTTCAGTACATGCCTGTGACAGACATTCAGCACAGAAATTGTGTAAATCTGTTGTTTGGACAGGTATTAATATTTTGATTAATAAGTACTGTAAAATCGTAAATTACACAGTGCTTAGGTCATTAAACAAAAGGAAACTGGAAACTGTGGTGGAAGGTCAAATTTTAAACAAAGACAGTGAAAAGAAATGTACATAATTTTCATGAGTAGTTGTCCACTTTTGTTAACTTCACTAGGCAAGTTTCTGATACTAACTACAGTACATGTAAGCTCTACCTATATTTATTTATTTCTTCAGCTCTTATGTTACAAAACTTTCACTATTTTGAATATAGAGAGAATATACTTTGTGTTTAGTATGTTACTCTAATGTGTACTGCTTAGTGGAGCATAGGATGGTGAGTAAGCTGTTACGTGTTAAGAGGAAGGACTGATAAGCATATCTAGTCATAACTGTTTGTCATGTTCCCCCAGTTACATAACCTCAATGGGTTTTAAAAATGTTGCTGGCACTTGTTATTCCCATACCTGTGACTCATGTCTCTGATGTAAGGTATTATCATTTTAGATACTATGCAAATATGAAATACTTTGTGTGGGTGCAAGATGGTGTAAGTTTGAAGTTAGGTGGTAAGAGAAGGGGGAGATCAGTGTCGTTAGTCATAATCGCTTCCCTTGTTCCTCCTGTAATTTTAATGTGTTTTGAAAATATTTGGTTTCTGATATCCAACAGCTCATTTAAGAGTTTTCTAATATCTGTTGTTCTTTGACTGCTGCTGTCCTTAAGAATGAGGTGTACGCTATTGCTGACACTTTTTATCCAGTTCATTTGACTCTTACCCTTGATGTGAGGTGAAGTGATTTCAGATAATATGCAAATGTCAAATAGTGTTTGTGTGGGATGGTGTGAGTAAGAGGAATGGCAGATAAATGCATCTAGTCATAATAGCTTGTCTTGTTCCCCCTATTGTTTTCACTGTGGAATATTTGGTTTCTTATATCCACCAGGTTATTTATGAGAGGTGTATTTTCTATTACTTTTATTTGAGTTTTGCTTTCTCGATGGATGAAGTGCGTGCTTTTGCTAACACCTGTTATTCCCATACCTTTGACTATTCTCCCTGATGTGAAGTGTTACAGTTTTAGTTAGTTAGTTTCATGTTCCATGAATCATTTATCATAATAAACCATAATGATTTGGCATTAGTCAATTTAAATTCACATTGCAAATTGATATGTACATATGGCTACATGCTCAAGATTTTCAAGTATATTTTACCATGAAAATTTGAAATGAGCTGTTCTACACTTGTTACCTGATATGTTGTCTGTTTTTCTGCGAAATATTGTGCTGCTCACATGTACCACTTTTGATTTTGATATTTGGACTAATAAATTCCTGGATTCCTAATGTTTTGATTTGTACTTTTTTTCTGGCGCCTTTTTTGTGCTGCATTGTGTGTTTGCCGAATATGTTACTTACTGTTTGTACCCACCCTAATATCTAGATAGGTCATTTTTTGCTATATAGCACACCTTATTAATTAAATAAATAAGCTGTTTCATCCGTCCAACAATCTGCTCGTAGTTTTCCACTGAAAGCAGCAAACCCGTTTTCCACATACAAGGTGCAAAATAGCAACATCACTATATATATCTCTCATTCATGTTGTTTATTATCTGCACAGCATTTTTTGCCACACTGCCATTTTGTAGAGTTTGGTGAGACGTACTTGCATGTCTTTGATCATGTGCTATGTTAATCCTGCTTTGAAAGTTAGTTGTGAAAGAAGGGTGTCATGTTTGTATTTCCTTTACATGGCATGAGTTTGGGTTGTCTTGTTTTTCTTCCGCTATTAGTGTGAGAGCTATTTTTTGGTAGAAATCTGGGATATGATCTCCTATTTGAAAACTTAAATCTATTTTATTCACCACATACTGTGCTGTGCCCATTAGCACAACAATTAAGAACCACACTGTTAACATTTAAGATGCATTATAGAAGGAAATTTGCTACCTAGATATGCAAAAGTGATATAGTTTGAGTAATTATTACCATCTGTCCTTAAATTAACTATTAACAGGCTGTGGCATCAGTCATTATGTCTGTGAAAGAAACATAGCAAATGAAAACAAGGTTACATTCATGAGGACTGCTACTTTGTAACTCTGCACAATGTTTCCGTTAGTGTAATGTAGAATGGATGCTTTCATTGTTAGAGTAATGTTGGGCTGTTTCATGCGATTCATAGGTACTTCTATGTTTTGGTTGTGCTCTTAGGTTTAGTGAGCGTTATCAGTAATGTTTTTTTCCACTTTTATTGTTTACAATTTACTTCAAACCATATATTTAAAATTCGTTGTGGGTGTATATTATTATTTGTTGAACATCGTTTAGATGCGTAAACTGTATATTGTTTGTATCTTATGTTACGAGAATGAAACTGTGTCATCGTAAATAAAAACTTTGGTACAGCTGAAGGGGCCACTGGAAGAAAATTCTAGCTAATTAAGGATTAAACTGATAACTTTGTCTCTTGTTTCCAAATACACAACATTCTGGGAGGTAGTAGTTTCATGCGTACTGTCAGAATGCACTGCCTTCTCTGTTTATGTCCTTGTCTTCAAAATGAAAGAAACATATACAATAATATGCATTTGTCAATTAGCACTTCTTCCGCCGTCTGATTCAGTGTCGTATGTTATTATACACCAGACATACCTTAGAAACAAAAAAGAAAGAGCTTAAAATCTCAGTAATGTCATTGCTTATAGCTCGGCAGCTTCTAGTGCCTGTAATTGCCAAAGTTGTGTTAAGCGCAAAAAATTTTCATGATTCTATATCTGACACAGCTGAGAACAGCAAACGCTTCCGCTTTTTTCCCCGAAATAACAAATCAACTCTCAGTAATTTCATTTATAGTCAAGCTCGATCGTCTTAACGTCTTTTACTGTCTTACATTTACCCGTTTCTAAAACAGCGTTAGCACATCGATTTGGTGAAAGGCAGGCTTGACGCTAACTGCCTCAACTGGATTGCGTGACGTCATAGTTGAGTTGTGAGGCCTTGTCGTTTACGTGGCGTTGGTTCGACACCCACCTCGGCTTAAATTTTGATTAATAATCATTGATAGCCGAAGGTATCCGTCATAAGAAATCACATTCATCCCGCTAACAACCTCCTTTTAAAAGAGGGTGGAAGAGTAGACTGAGGTTCAGAGCATTCCTGTCGGGGTGGGAAACTACCTCTAAAGGCAGAACAATCAACAATGATCAACAGTATGAGGATGCAGAAGCCAATGGAAACCACTGCAATAACCACACAAAACGTGTATCCACAGGACTTGTTGTCTGTAACTGAGAAAAGTGTCGTGATGATATCTCCAGCACACACCTTTTTCCTTCTTGGTTTTACAAGTGCTTGAAATTGACAAGTAGTCAAAATTAGCTAATCTCACTATTAAACAAAAATCACGCTACAGTCTATTATGGACCATGTTTACTTTTATTAAATTTACAGAAGAATGGAAAAGAACATTGAGGATGTGTTGGATGACAAACAGTTTGGCTTTAGGAGAGAAAAAGACAGAGAGCCAATTGTGACGTCGCGGTTGATAATGGAAGCAACACTAAAGAAAAATTAAGCCAGTTCACAGGATCTGTCAACGTGGAAAAAGCGCTCGACAGTGAAATATGGTGCAAGATATTCGAAATACTGAGAAAAGTGGGGGTAAACTACAGGGAGAGAGGGATAATAAAGGGATGTCCCAGCTATCTTATCCACCCAAAATATCTCTGGAACAATAACCGCTATTGGAAAACGACTTTCACCGGTATCAATGTAGGGCATATTTGGAAACATTCTAAAACGAAAGCATATGTGTTTTTTAACACAAACTTATGTTTTTTTTAAATGGACCTCACATATTTTTTCTTCAGTAATACATAGCATGATAAAGCACATACACAATGGCGTGAACCCCATGCTGCCGGTAATCGCGATGTGATTGACATGTGTAATCACACCTCCATACTTATAAGAGGGAAACTTACTTGTCAATCACATCGCGATTATGGGCAGCATGGGGTCCACGCCTGAGCCACAGGACGTTCGCTAGCAGCGCATGTCGGGTGTTTCAAGCGTCAACTTCGCGTCTCAATATCTCGGGATTCATTCAACGCCATTGTGTATGTGCTTTATCATGCTATGGATTGCTGAATCAAAAATATAGGAGGTAAATTTAAAAAAAAAGAAACATAAGTTTGTGTTAAAAAACACATATGCTTTCGTTTTAGAATGTTTCCAAATATGTACATTCATGGGCCCCAGCCCTACATTGATACCAGTTTAAGTCGTTTTCAATAGCTGTTATTGTTTCAGAGATATTTTGGGTGGACAAGATAGCTGGGACACCCTGTATAATACAATACATACAAGAGCCAAGAGGGAATAATAAGATAGGACAACCAAGAACGAAGTGCTAGGTTTAAGAAGGGTGTAAGACAGGGATGTAGTTCTTCGCCCCTACTGATCAAACTATACATCGAACAGGCAGTAATGCAAATAAAACATATGTTCAGGTGTGGCATCAAAATTCAAGGTCATATGGCATCAATGATGCTATTCGCTGATGACATTCGTATCCTGAGTGAAAGTGAAGAATAATTAAAGGTTAGCCTGAATGGAATGAACAATCTAATGAGAAGAGAGTAAGGAATGAGAGTAACGCGAAGAAAGACGAAAGTAGTGAGAAGTAGCAGAAATAAGAACAGAGAGAAACTTAACATCAGAATTGTTAGTCATAAAGTAGATGAAGTTAGGGAATTCTGCTACCTATGCAGGCAGATTAACCCATCACGGACAGAGCAAGAAGGACATCAAAAGCAGAATAGCACCTACAAGAATAGCATTCCTGCCTGTATCAAACATAGACCTCTACTTGAGGAAGAAATTTCTAAGAATCTACGTTCGGACCACAGTATTGTATGATAGCGAAACATGAACGGTGGGGAAACAAGAACAGAATAGAATCGAAGTGATTGAGTTGTTTTGCTACAGAAATGTTGAATATTATGTGGACTGATAATGTAAGGAATGAGGAGGCTCTACGCAGAAGCGGAGAAGAAAGGGATATGTGGAAAACATTGACAAGGAGAAGGGACGGGACGATAGAAAATCTGTTGAGGCATCAGAGAATGACTTCTATGGTACTAGAGACAGCGGTGAAGGCTAAAAACTGTATACGAAAACAGAGTTTGGAATACATCTAGCAAATAATTCTGGACGTAGGGTGCTACTCTGTGATGAAAAGGTTGACGCAGGAGAGGAATTCCTGGCGGGCCGCATCACACCAGTCAGAATGATGACAAAAAAATTACTCTTATAGTGTAAAGTCAAAACAGTGCAAGAGTTTGATTGCGTACACGGACGGAGAAGAAACGCAACACCAAAAAATAATTAAGGTAGAATAACAAAATTTCGGGAATCAATTTGTCTAGGTAATATATTTAAGTGATTAGCTTACAAGACCACTGGTTAATGTTAGCGCGCTGTAAGCCATTATACACTCCTGGAAATGGAAAAAAGAACACATTGACACCGGTGTGTCAGACCCACCATACTTGCTCCGGACACTGCTAGAGGACTGTACAAGCAATGATCACACGCACGGAACAGCGGACTCACCAGGAACCGCGGTGTTGGCCGTCGAATGGCGCTAGCTGCGCAGCATTTGTGCACCGCCGCCGTCAGTGTCAGCCAGTTGGCCGTGGCATACGGAGCTCCATCGCAGTCTTTAACACTGGTAGCATGCCGCGACAGCGTGGACGTGAACCGTATGTGCAGTAGACGGACTTTGAGCGAGGGCATATAGTGTGCATGCGGGAGGCCGGGTGGACGTACCGCCGAATTGCTCAACACGTGGGGCGTGAGGTCTCCACAGTACATCGATGTTGTCGCCAGTGGTCGGCGGAAGGTGCACGTGCCCCTCGACCTGGGACCGAACCGCAGCGACGCACGGATGCACGCCAAGACCGTAGGATCCTACGCAGTGCCGTAGGGGACCGCACCGCCACTTCCCAGCAAATTAGGGACACTGTTGCTCCTGGGGTATCGGCGAGGACCATTCGCAACCGTCTCCATGAAGCTGGGCTACGGTCCCGCACACCGTTAGGTCGTCTTCCGCTCACGCCCCAACATCGTGCAGCCCGCCTCCAGTGGTGTTGCGACAGGCGTGAATGGAGGGACGAATGGAGACGTGTCGTCTTCAGCGATGAGAGTCGCTTCTGCCTTGGTGCCAATGATGGTCGTATGCGTGTTTGGCGCCGTGCAGGTGAGCGCCACAATCAGGACTGCATACGACCAAGGCACACAGGGCCAACACCCGGCATTATGGTGTGGGGAGCGATCTCCTACATTGGCCGTACACCTCTGGTGATCGTCGAGGGGACTCTGAATAGTGCACGATACATCCAAACCGTCATCGAACCCATCGTTCTACCATTCCTAGACCGGCAAGGGAACTTGCTGTTCCAACAGGACAATGCACGTCCGCATGTATCCCGTGCCACCCAACGTGCTCTAGAAGGTGTAAGTCAACTACCTTGGCCAGCAAGATCTCCAGATCTGTCCCCCATTGAGCATGTTTGGGACTGGATGAAGCGTCGTCTCACGCGGTCTGCATGTCCAGCACGAACGCTGGTCCAACTGAGGCGCCAGGTGGAAATGGCATGGCAAGCCGTTCCACATGACTACATCCAGCGTCTCTAGGATCGTCTCCATGAGAGAATAGCAGCCTGCATTGCTGCGAAAGGTGGATATACACTGTACTAGTGCCGACATTGTGCATGCTCTGTTGCCTGTGTCTATGTGCCTGTTGTTCTGTCAGTGTGATCATGTGATGTATCTGACCCCAGGAATGTGTCAATAAAGTTTCCCCATCCTGGAACAATGAATTCACGGTGTTCTTATTTCAATTTCCAGGAGAGTACATGTCAAATCCTGGTACTAACCGATGTAACCGCCAGAATGATGAATGCATCATGCAAACGTCCGTGCATTTTGTGGTACAAGTGCTGGAAATCAGTTTATGGGATGGATTTCCATGCCCATTGCACTTGGTTGTACAATACAGAGACGATTAATGCTGTTTGTGGATGACGCTAGAGCTGTCACACTGATGTCCCATAAGTGGTCGACTGGAGACAGATTCAGTGATCGAGCACTCCAAGGCAACAGTCGACACTCTGTAGAGCATGTTTGGTTACAACAGCGGTACGTGGGCGTTATCCTGTGGAAATTACCCCTTGGAGTGCTGTTTATGAATGACAGCACAACAGATCCTATCATAAGACTGACGTTCAAATTTGTAGTCAGGGTGCATGGGACAACTATGAGGGTGCTCCTGCTATTACACGAAATAGCATGCCAGACCATAACTCCAGGTGTAGGTCCTGTGCATCTACGATGCAGACAGGTTGGTTGCCCGCCGGAGTGGCGGAGCGATTCTAGGCGCTACAGTCTGGAACTGCGCGATCGCTCCTGCCACAGGTTCGAATCCTGCCTCGGGCATGGATGTGTGTGGTCTCCTTAAGTTAGTTAAGTTTAAGTAGTTCGAAGTTCTAGGGGACTGATGACCTCAGAAGTTAAGTTCTATGGTGCTCAGAGCCATTTGAACAGGTTGGTTGCAGATCGTCCAATGTCCTGCTCCTAATCAACACACGGGAATCACTGGTACCGATGCAGGACAGTTTTCATCAGAAAACACAACACACCTCCTCGCTGCCATCTAATGAGCTCTCGCTTGACACCACTGAAGTCGCAAATGGTGGTACTTTGGGGACAGGTGAATGCACGCTATGAGGCTTCTAGCTCTTGGCTGTCCTCGAAGTAACAATTGCTTGTGTTACTGTGGTGCTAACTGCTACTCAAATTGCTGCTGCAGACGCAGTACGATGCGCCAGAGGCATAAGCCGAACACCATGGTCTTCCCTATCGGTAGTGCCAGGTTGGCTTCACGAGTCCACTCTTCCACCGAGAGTACATTCTCGTGACCCTTGCTGCGAGCAGTCATCTACAGTGGTTTCATTGGTGGCAAGTCTTTCCGCAGTATAGGAAAAGGAACATACAGCTTATCTTAGCCCTGTTACGACGCGACCTTGTTCAAGCTCAGTGCGTTGTTGATAATGGCATCGTTGTCACCTTAAAAGCATTCTGGACTGACATCTACTCAACACATCCACTATGAAGTGGAACTATCGCTGACGACCGTACGGCATGTGTTTGAAGCAAATGTGGTTTGTATCGTTATAATGGTGCTACTTGTGCGACTGGCGAGAATGTTGGATAACCATCATCTTTCAGATGTAGAATAGTGCATACCAACTTTCTTTATTGTCGCACAGCTCCTTGTTGGAGTTGTGCTTTCTTTTCCTTCAGTTTATATTGTATTCCTCCTCCAACCGGGAGATTTTAAGGTCTTCGTCACTGTCTTAGAGAAAAATTTATTAAGAACGCCAACATCCGTCTGACGTTTTTTCTTACGTAAACTGAACAATTTCGATAATATGTTATTTGGTTTCATTTTGACAACTTCGCGTCTGAAGCGAACAAAAGTAATGAATAAGACCGGCCCAAGCGAGAGCGCAGGATCTATAGTCTGTCTTATCTCACGAGAACCTGTTAACCTTCCACTTCCACTGTGGGCAGCTGGCGCTACGCCCACTTAATCAGTTCGACGGTCGCGCTCGCGGAGGCAGTCTTGTGGTAGTAAGGAAGTTACCAGCTGTGGGTTAAGTGGAAGCGTACTGGGCCCACAGGTTCAGCACACAGCATCGAGGGCGATCACAGTGGAAAATTATTTGGTGGGAACCTTATGCCAAAAGTGTCTCTCGGACCTCACCAGATTATTGGCGTAGAACATTCACTTATTGCTGCTTGCCACCGTTAATATTTCATGTATGAGTTTATCAGTACTATTTATTGTGTCTGATGACCTTCACCTTATAACGATAACAGTCGAATACTGTACCTCGTGTTTCAATTTATCACGACAGATGGGGACTTTTTATAACCATTGTTTGTGTTTATTAGTTTATGTCATAGTTCAGAGAGTACCAAGGCAAAAATAGTTTTTGCACCGCTTGACGGCAACTACTTTATTAATACTCTGCCGTACCTTCCATAAGTTACAAGGTACATAATTTTTCGGTATGGCACAGTTCTTCGTGGTTTGTATGTGGTCCCTTAACTGCACTTAAGAGAACGCTGAATGCACCCCCCAGACTCCCGACTTGAACTCGGGATGAGTTAGAACGTCAACTACCTGTTCTGGGTCCGGCTCTTGAGAAAGAATGGGCTGGTGTTCCTCCACAGGCACTCAAACACCTCACAGAAAGTGTGCCATTCAAGCCGTTATATAAGGTCGAAGGCATGCCACACCCTATATTAATGTTATCTTTGATGACATAGTGATTGTGTTTAAAAAGATAGCGTGAACCTATTTGTACATTTGAATTAATTTTTAGAGGATTTTGTCTGTAGTAGAGTTTTTAAGATTCTGAGTTTAGCGGATACGTATGGAATACAGGAAAACATCTGAAAGGAAAACAGACCGTAGTTCTACGAATCGAAGGACATGAATGTAGAGCAAGACTGGAGAAGGGAATGAAATAGGGTGTTAACCTACCGATGTGTTATTCAGTTTTCACGAAAAAAAGAAAGGAAAAAGAAACAGTGGAGGAAATGAAAAGGAAATTAATTTTCATACACACTAAATAAAAATTTAAGGTTTATCGATGATATTGTAATACTGCCAGACATGGCTAGGGCAATGGAAGATCAGCTGGACGGCTTGGATAGTCTTCAGACGATGCTATAACATTAACATAAACATAAATAATACAGAAGCAGTGCTGTATAGTTCAAACAAGCGATGCTGTGCGTATTAGTTTATGAAATTCGACACTGAATGTTGTAGATGGTTTTGCTATCAATGGAATATAGGAACTTTTGACAGCATAAGTAATGAGGAGATATAGACCTATAGTGCTGATAAAATATTTTCTGAAGAAAATAGGTGATTTGGCAGCCAATGTCGTGTGAGGAGGGTCTACCGTCGGGTAGACCGTTGGCTGCGTGCTAGTCTTTCGATTCGACGGCTTGCGTGTCGATGGGAATGAAATGATGATGATTAGGACAACACAACACCCAGCCTCTGAGCGTGAAAAATCTCCAACCCAGCCGGGAATCGATCCCGGGTCGTTAGGATTGCCTTTTTTTATATATATCTCATTTTGTTAGTTTTTGTTCGTCGCATCTGCTCGGTGCGGTCTAACTCTCTGACCGAACACGCTGAGTTACCGTGCCGGCTGACTCTCATTTTGTTCGCGTTTGTTCGTTGTATCTGCTCGGGGAGGACGTCGTAAAACATCCGTAAGTTCGTTGTTGATCGACGAACTCAGTTTATTTTTAATTTTTTTTTTGTTTATTACAGAGGGCAGCTAACCCTCTGACCCAACACGCTGACCGTGCCGGCGTCTTTGGTCGCGCTGGCCACTGAGCTACCGGGGACGAACTTGGCAACTAATACAAATTAAAGTATTTTGAAGTATTTTCTGGAAGTACGTGTCCGGAGTGTAAACGTGTACAGGAGAGAAACATGTATAACAAAGAGTAGAGGCAGGAGCTCAATACAAGCTTGTAAAGTTTGGTATTACAGATAAATGTTGAGGATTCCTTAGGTGGTTTAAGTAATTACTGAAGAGATAGTGAAATGAATTGGAAAGAAAAATGTTTAATTGTACAAGTTGACTGATGAGAGACATCATTCGGCACCACAGAGTAGTTTGCTTCCATGTGGAAGGATGTATGGGACGAGACGGGGTCGGGGGAGATAGAATTGACTTCTATAAAGAGGCTCTAATGGTAATGTGTTGCAACACTTATGCAAAGATGAAGAGAGTCGCACAGCCGACAGCGTATAGTGGAAAGTTAAATGAAAACCAGTCTTGAGACTGAAGATCACTGCAACAACGAGATTACTCAAATGGTTCAAATGGCTATTAGCACTATGGGACTTAACATCTGTGGTCATCAGCCCCCTAGAACTTAGAACTACTTAAACCTTAAACCTAACTAACCTAAGGACATCACACACATCCATGCCTCAGGCAGGATTCGAACCTGCGACCGTAGCGGTCACGCGGTTCCAGACTGAAACGTCACATCGGCCGGCAACGAGATTATTATTGACTGCGTTTATTACGGATTTGCAACAGACTGTACAATAGGTTTTCAGTTGTGTCTTTCTGCAAATGCTATTGGTGATGGATGTAATAAATTCATACCGGCCTGTGTAGCACATCTCAATTTGATGTCTTATACACTGATGACCTTAAACATTATGACGACTGCCCACTGCGTCAATGAATGCGGCCTGGTGAGGTTGGGATCATCTGACTCGGTAAGGAAAGTATTTGCGCGGAGCAGAAACGAATAGGGATTCACATTAACGACAATATGGGCTGCAAATGGAGAAATCCACGACTTATGAGAGAACTTCAAGGTCGAGGGCTTGCCTCCTGTATAAAGCTGCATAGGAGGTGATCTGCAACGAATCAGACGACAACGTACAACTCTGGTACACACACAAACGTTTCTAAACACACTGTTCAGAGCACATTGTTACACATACGACTCCGCAGCGGATGACCCCTGTATGTCCCCGTGTTGACGTAACAACATAGTCAATTACAAAGAGGCATGAATCATTCATCAGTGGAAACGTGTCACCTGTTCGGATGTATTCCGTTTCTTGTTACACTAGATGGAGGGTCCTGTCAGGTTATGCCGTCATTCAGGCGAACGGCTTCTCGAAACAAGCACCACGCTCCACGGACGGAGGCTGCTGCGGGCAATGGAGGACATTCACGTGGTAGCAACCGGAGGTATAAAGACAACTGTAAAGGCCGTGAACATCATTCCAGACCACCAGCATCCATGCACGCTTCATGTCTTCGCTGACGGCAATGGCATCCTCCAATTTGGTGAATGATCGTGTGGCAAGGCCAGAATCGTGCTACGTACACTACTGACCATTAAAATTGCCAAACCAAGAAAAAATGCAGATGATAAACGGGTATCCATTGGACAAATATATTATGCTAGAACTGACATGTGATTACATTTTCAAGCAATTTGGGTGCATAGATCCTGAGAAATCAATACCCAGAACAACCATATTAACGCCCTTGATACGCCTGGGCATTGAGTCAAACAGAACTTGGATGGCCTGTAGAGGTACAGCTGCCCATGCAGCTTAAACACGATTCCACAGTTCATCAAGAGTAGTGACTGGCGTATTGGACGAGCCAGTTGCTCGCCACCATTGACCAGACGTTTCCAGTTGCTGAGAGATCTGGAGAATGTGCTGGCGAAGACAACAGTTGAACATTTTCTGTATCCAGAAAGGCACGTACAGGACATTCGGTGGTGCATTATCCTGCTGAAATGTAGGGTTTCGCAGGCATTGAATGAAGGGTAGAGCCACGGGTCGTAACACATCTCAAATGTAACGTTCACTATTCAAAGTGCCGTCAATTCGAACGAGAGGTGACCGAGACGTGTAACCAATGGCACCCCATACCATCACGCCGGGTAATACGCCAGTATGGCGATGACGAATACACGCTTCCAACGGGTGTTCTCTGCAATGTCGCCAAACATCATGATACTGTAAACAGAACCTGGATTGATCCGAAAAGATGACATTTTGCCATTCGTGCACCCAGGTTCGTCGTTGAGGATACCATCCCAGGTGTTCCTGTCTGTGATGCAGTGTCAAGGGTAAGAACAGTCATGGCCTCCGTGGTGATAATCGATGATGTTCCAAACGTCGTCGAACTGTCCGTGCAGATGGTTGTTGTCTTGCAAAAGTCCCCATCTGTTGACTCAGGGATCGAGACGTTGCTGCACGATCCGTTACAGCCATGAGGATAACATGCCTGTCATCTCGACTGCTAGTGATACGAGGCCGTTGGGATCCAGCACGGCGTTCCGTATTACCCTCCTGAACCCACCGATTCCATATTCTGCTAACAGTCATTGGATCTCGACCAACGCGAGCAGCAATGTCGCGATACGATAAACCGCAATCGCTATAGGCTACAATCTGACCTTTATCAAAGTCGGAAACGTGATGGTACGCATTTCTGCACCTTACACGAGGCACCACAACAACGTTTCACCAGGCAACGCCGGTAAACTGCTTTTTGTGTATGAGAAATCGGTTGGAAACTTTCCTCATGTCAGCACGTTGTAGGTGTCGCCACCGGCGTCAACCTTAGGTGAATGCTCTGAAAAGGTAATTACTTGCATATCACAGCATCTTCTTCCTGTCGGATAAATTTTGCTTCTGTAGCACGCCATATCCGTGGTGTAGCAATATTAATGGCCAGTAGTGTAGTTTGTGGAGCACAGTAGTGAACTCAAGTTGATTTTTAAGCCACCAATTTTGCTTAATCTAACACGTTGGAACCCATATGGTACGGTATGAGATGCCAGCTCCATCTCACAAACCGCCGACCTGCAACTGACGGGCAGCAGTGTGTGACTGGTGCGTAGACATCTTGTGATGCATACTTCCGGAAACCTACCATCAAGTTGCCGCCCCCGTGCCAAGCAGAATCGCCGCCATGATGCGTACCAAATGTGGAGCAACACGCTATGAGAAGGTGGTCATTATGGTTTGAACTACCAAATAGTAACTAGAAAAGAAGCATGTGTGACATATATTTATTGCGGACACAACTGTGCCAGCGTGCTTCCCTATTGGTGCGGCGCAGAGCGATCTGCAGTCAGATGTCTCCAGAGGCGTGACGTTCGCAATTCGCGAAAGGCCCTGTTCATTACGAGCCCGCAGCCTCTGCACGGCCATGTCTCATTAATCACCAACACCAGCTGGGCCTGCGACTTCCTCTCCCAGGCAGCTATCTCTGTGTGGGAGCGCTCGCAGCAGCGCCGTCTGGCCATAAATCACGAGAGCATTAACTGCGAAGCAGCTCCTACGATTTGCTTCGTATCCGATTTCTTGCATTGCACCACTTCGACGACGATATAAAGCAGTGAAAGTAATCCTGTTCCTTTCCTTTCCTGTATAGATAAGTAAACTTTATGAAAAGCCAATCTGGTGTGACTGACCTTTCTGAACATCGAAGAATCTTTTCCACAAGGAATGATCGTGTGGAACGCAGCTCACTCTTTTCATTCGCCATAGTAAGCAGTAGGTAACGTTGCGTAGTCTGATAGTATCTCCTTCATAACAGGAATTCGTTGAACAGAGATCGGTACTATCGCCCCAAACGGACAAAACACGAGGGTACGCTATATCATACCATCTCAGTGATTGGAGTCAGTAGTTTCTAGCAAACGGAACGCCGTTCGTAACTGTCACAAATCTTTTCACGTAAAATTAACTTCGGGAGTTATCCCAAAAGAATGTTATAGGTCCATTCCTATTCACAATACATACAAATGGCGCAGCGGATTAGGACGGAAGCTCCATGAGGATATTCGGGGACTGTGCTGTTGTGCAGAGAGAAGTTGCAACGCTAGAGAATGGTAGCGAAATATCTGGAAAGTATCGACGCTTAATGCGGGGATGAACCTTCGTTGTCAACCAAAAAAACGTAAACAGGCCGAAGACGCGTTACTGAAAGATTACGCGATTGATAGACAATCACTGGAAGTAGTCAATCCATTACATACCTGGAACGATTCATACGGAGAAGCTAAATAAAACTAATTGTAGGTAAGTCACATTCCAGACTGAGACCCATTCAGTGTATCGTCATTAAGCGTATTCCACAAACGACAGAAATGGCTTTCAAACCCTCTAATGACCAAACGACCAACACATCAGTGGTGCTTCTTGATCTGGAACCCTTATCAGGAAGCTCTCTAAACGAAATAGAGAAGATTCAAAGAAAATTGTTGTGTTTCGTCATAGGTTCTCTCTCTCTCTCTCTCTCTCTCTCTCTCTCCCTCTACTTTTTATTATTGCACTAAGAGCGGAAACTTCGCAGAGATTCTTATCCAACTGGCTACAAAAGAGGCATTGTGCATAATGGTGTACTTCATTGTTTAAATCACAACAGCGTAAGGTCCTAGAAGAGCCATCGATTATATTCCAGAGTGAAATTTTCACTCTGGAGTGTGCGCTGATTGTGGAGTGTTAACATACATGTAGATGGAGAAACCCGCTGTGCACATGTTAACATGTTTTCGATTGAGTCGGTGTTCTCATAATCGTCAAATACACAACATGCAGAAGATACAGTACACTCTTTATTAGAACTGCACAAAAGCAATCACAGAGCAGAAGACACAGATCTTATCCCTGCACGGTCCTGTTTACTAGTGGGATGACCGCCAGAGAGCCTTTTAAGCATCGTCGACTTCGCTATAATCATTGCAGCCATTATTTGAAGCAAAAAACCGATTATAGTGGTTCTTGTAACGAATGGCGAGTTTTAGTGGTATAACATAAATACTATAATCGAACTCTCATAGTGTCTTACATTGGGTGAGCTGATTTGGACAAGTTGCTTCTAACTTAGTCCTAGTGTTAACATCGAAGGGACGCTTGGTATTTGATCGCAATGTATCGATGTCTGTATCGAAGCGGCTGTTTTACTTTAGTTTTCACGCAAGAAATTAAAAAGAATAGCACATGCAAATACTGAATAAGGCACGGCTCATCCCATGTCTCTGCAGAGACAAGCGAATGAGCCTCTGTTGGTATGTAATAACGCGACTCTTAATCAGTTGTACAGGGTGACACAGAATGACGGGAATGTATGAAACGAGTAGTGGTAGCCATGGGCTGCTGGCAGCACTAAGTGTTAGTGAAAATTTGCAAGTAAATAGTACGCCGTTTCAGATCATCATGGATCAGTGGAACGGACAAACAATGATAGCTTGGTAGCAGTGCAGAGGGAGGTTCGACGTTTTTATAATTTAGGAGGTCATGATGCCCTTCCATCGAAACACGCGATAAAATGTTGGATTAATAACTTTGAAGAGACTGGATCTGCCCTCAAGAAAAAACCAACAGGACGTCCAAGAAGCGTGCGTTCTCCAGCGAATACTGATGTTGTACGCCAGTCTCTCTTGCGGAGCCCGCGGTGTTCAATTCGTAAGCAAGCAGCAGTGGTTGGAATGTCTCGGGAGAGTGCTCGCAGAATTCTTCATCTTGATTTTAAATCTCATCCGTACAAACTACAGATGGTGCAACAATTGAAGGACGACGATTACCGATTACGGTTAGGATTCTGTCAACAAATGACAACGAAAATAAACAATGAGGATGAAGTTCTAAACAAGTTGTCGATGTCCGATGAAGCACAGGTTATTTGAATAAACAGAACTACTGTTACTGGCCAACACAAATCCTAGTGACTTTCACGAGCGCCCTGTACACGCTAGTAAAGTGACAGTAGGTTTGTGTTTCGTCACATGTGATTATCGGATCATATTTTTTTCGCAAATGAACAGGTAAACACAATAACTATCAATGGCGACCGTTAGGTGGAGATGGTACCAACTTTCGGTCCACCTGGAATTAACAACATTCCAAAAGTTCAAAAACCCTGGTTTCAACAGGACGGAGCGACATCACGTACTGCACAGCAATCAATGTCATGTGTGTGAGAATTGTTTAGCAACCGTTTGATCCCATGATTCGGTAACATTGCCTACCTCCCTAGGTCTCCAGCTCTATCCGTCTGTGATTTTTTCTTGTGAGGCTACCTCAAGAAAAAGTCTACACGACTCGACCAACAACTCTGGATGAGTTAAAACGAAGAATTCGGGATGCAATTCACAGTATCCCAGTTGAGATGTTGCAGCGGTCAATGAGGAATCTCAACAGCAGATTTCACGAATGTATTCGTTGAGGAGGACACCATCTAAAGGACGTGATTTTTTTTTAAAAAATGCCATTAATGTTTCGTAAATGCAAAGTTGTAAGGTTTCAATTACTACGAATACAATAACTTTCCTTCACTACTTCTAGTTTTATTGATTGTGGAAATGTTCCCGTTTTTCAGTGTCACCCTGTACCCGTAGAGAGTTAGCAGCAGTACGGTAACAGTCATAGTGTACTTTGGCATTGGGGAGTGCCATGTGGACACCACGAACATGGGTAGGACTAATGAGTGGTCCGCATGGGAGAAATTGTCGATAACTTGACTCTGCAGCTGATTGCGTGTAGAAACCGACACAAGCCATTATTCACAGAGTAGAAGATACAAGTTGACAGGAGTATGCAACGATGTGTCTGGCATTAAGGACACATCATCTACAACGCAATGCCAAATATCTGTTCTTGCCCGTCGGCATGAATAGATCACTAGTGATGATGACGTGAAGGGCCATCTGTCACGGGGGCGCTCGCTAGCGACCTTCCCAACACACACACACACACACACACACACACACACACACACACACACACACAAAGGCACGAAAGACATAAGGACACACACAAGTGCGAATTTAACGGTGAATCTTGTGACGTAAGAAATAATTCTTTATGTTTCTCCCGAATTGTGACACCGATTTCGTATTTTATGCAGAGCTATAGACTTCTCTCAATAGCATTTGGATCAGCCTTTGAAGACACGTGATCGTGTTTTAAACATTCTACTGCTGTGTATCTTTTAATTGTTTGGTTCAATTGATGCAATGTGTAGTGTTTGGACGTTCGATTTGTTTTTAAATTACCGAGGTTTCAATTGAGGGACATATTTTTCTTGTTGAATACGTGTTTCAACAAGGCGACAAATAAATGGGCTTTGTGTAGGAGACATTTTAGGAAAAATTCTTGGGGACAGCTGTGCCTCGTCGTAAAGCGGTTCATTGGCTTATTGGGAAATTTCGAGAGATGACGAACGAACAGAGGTTGGATACCGAACGAACTGGAAGACTACCTTAACTATATTTCTGAATCTGTACTGCAGGGCTCAAAAAGATCATTGCGCAAGTTCATACAAAAAAGATATCGGGCTTGCAAGAGCAAACACTGAAATTGTTAACGTATAAAGTGACAGTAAGTGCATGGAATGAAATATTGTGGATCAGGAAAAGCGACTCCATTACTGCAAATTTTTTACGTGTTCCACTGATTTTCTTGAAGTCATCTTCTATACAGAAAAGCCCTAGTTCCACATCTCTGGTCCTGTTAACACACAAAACACACGATTATAGTCATTGGATGATCCTCGTCCTTTGCTGGAAACGCTATTGCTTAGTCATAAAATTGCAGTGTGGGTGGCAATATCCAGACGATGCATTAATGGACATTTATTTTTTGAGGAAACCGTGTACACTGAACATTATTATTTAATCATCGAATATTTCATTGACGAGCCAACGGAATACGAAATCAGGTCCTCATGGTTTCAGCATGATGTCGCTACTGCTCGCACATCCAATTACACGACGTGCCTTGTGTATAAGTTTTTCGGGGATCTTGTCATCTTAAAAAAACCTGTGGCCCCAGTCACGGCCATACCTTACTCCACCACACACTTCTCTTCGGGAGGTATTAAAGTCTGCAGTGTAACACAATTGCCCACACACGCTTTGTGTCTTAAAGCCAAAAATAGCTACGTGTGTGAGAAGCATACCACAATCAGACCTGCAGAAATTCTGCAATAAAATTAAGCAAGTTCGGACTAGTATAGGCGCCCATGGACGTGATTTCTAACATATGTTGTAACTCACACAACTTTGCGAACACCCTGTGGTAACAAGACAACACGTTGCAGCTAACTATCCCGCTGACAGGAGAAATGATCCCTCAGATGTCTGCTCTACTTTAACAAATGTAAACAAACACGCAATTAAATTACGGTTCGTGTGTATTTACCTGTGTACTTGAAGCCCACTAGTAAGTTCAAATGGTTCAAATGCCTCTGAGCACTATGGGACTTAACTTCTGACGTCATACGTCCCCTAGAACTTAGGACTACTTAAACCTAACTAACCTAAGGACATCACACACATCCATGCCCGAGGCAGGATTCGAACCTGGGACTGTAGCGGTCGCGCGGTTCCAGACTGAAGCCACCCCGGCCGGCCCACTAGTAAGTGATTGTAGCGACTTTCACAATAAATACGACAGTCGAAAAAGTGGACAAGAGTTTCGTTAATAATGAGCATCACCAATCCGTTAGAGCAGCGGTGCACTTGTGGGCTGAATGGTTCCTGACAGTACCAAACCGTCAGATCTCTCTTTCCAAACAGTATAAATAGCAAATTCACGATACTAGAATTGTGAAAAAAATACGTGCACGAAAGAACAGTCACGGACAAGAGTAGTGGAACCATCATTCTTATTTTTGAAGCCGTAGCATACGATCCGCATGTCACTACGAGGCATTGTTGGTGTCATCTCAACCTGTTTCATCCTTCCCACATTTTGTCACATTTTGTTCCACCAACAACTTCATTGCAGTGACTTTAAAAATGGCTTACATCTGCAAGCTAACAACTCTCTCTGTACTCTAACAAAAATATCACGCACTTGACTTCATATTTTTAGCTCAGAAGAGCACACTTGCAACATATCAGCTCGAGCAATTGATCCCATGCAAAAATTCGAGCCATAACTCTGGAAGTACGCTGTACATAGTATCTGAAATTACAGATTTTAAGCGTCAGTGCGTTCTGATGGTTTGTCACACTGTCCGCCCCGCTGCAGCTGCCAAATGCCTGCCTGAGCGCGAAGCACTGGACAGCCGAGTGACCGGGTATTCTGGCACTGGTAACGTACTGCCTTCATTGTGCCAAAGTGTCCGGTTTCTGACTTCTAGCTGGTGCCAAGAGGATGAACATTTTTATGTTACAATTCACCTTTTCTGTGCTTTATTTTCTTTCGCTGCTGCCACTGTTGAGGAGAAGTAAACGTACATTAGCAAGAGATGGTGCGCTGTTAACTGACTAAAGAAACAAATATAAATATGAAGAAAATGAAGCAGGCAAAAAATATATTCGTCTAAAAACGGAGATTGACTGAAACTGCAAAATGACTAAACAATAATAGTTAACAAGGAATTATAAGGCTGGACAAGCTTGTGCTACTATGGAGAATTCAGGAGATTTTTGCAGAGAACGGAAGCAGTTGTACGAACATCGAGAGATCGGGTGGAAACCCCTGCATTATATAAGAAAGGGGAGGTTGAACAGTGGAAGAAGTATACAGAAGGGCTATGCAAGTTAAATGAACTTGAGGACAATATTTTAAAAAGGGAAGACGAACTGACGTGGAAGATATGAAACTGTGAGAAGAAATTGACGTGGTACTGAACTGCATAAGCGAAACAAGGAATTTTGTGGAACGCGGCATTACCTCAAAATTATTGAGAGCCGTTGGGAGAAAATACCATGAAAAAACAGTTCCACCTGGTATCAGCATTTACGATGCGAGCGAAATACCTTGAGACTTCTGCAAGAAAGTAATAATTCCTGTTCGTAAGTTGGCAGTAGCAGATGATGTTATTGTCGAACAATCGGCCTAATAAATCATGGTTGCCAAATACTGATATAATTTTTTTACAAAAATATCCACACATCAAAAAAACTTTTGCACCACCTCCGTTCCCAGAACTCCTTAAGATAAACATTGAATATGGATATTGTATCACAGACACGGTCCCTTTGACTGTTCAGAGATGTCACTAAACCGGTCCAAAGATGTAAACAACCATGCATGAGCTGCGCCTATTAGGCTGAGGGGGTCCGAAGCCGATCAGCTCCAGTCATTCCACCAGGAAGGAAGAACACGGCTCATTTTGTCTGTAGACGGCCAAATCCCCCTGTTCGATCGCGTCCGCATTGTTACTTTGTGCCAGGAAGGGCTCTCAACAAGGGAAGTGTCCAGGCGCCTAGGAGTGAACCAAAGCGATGTTGTTCGGACATGGAAATACGGAGAGACAGGAACTGTCGATGACATGCCTCGCTCAGGCCGCCCCACTGCTATTACTGTAGTGGATGGCCCCTACCTACAGATTATGGCTCGGAGAAACCCTGACAGCAACAACACCATGTTGAATAATGCTTTTCGCACTTCTACAGGACGTCGTGTTACGACTCAAACTGTGCGCAATAGGCTGCATGATGCACAACTTTACTCCCGACGTCCATGGCGAAGTCCATCTTTGCAACCACGACACCATGTAACGCGGTACAGAAGGGGCCAACAACATGCCGAATGGACCTCTCAGGATTGTCATCACGCTCTCTTCACAAATGAGTATCGCATTTGCCTCCAACCAGACAATAGTCGCAGACGTGTTTGGAGGGAACCTGGTCAGGCTGAACGGCCTTAGACACACTGTCCAACGAGTGCAGCAAGGTCGTGGTTTCCTGTTGTTTTGAGGTGGTATTATGTGAGGCCGACGTACGCCGCTGGTGATCATTGAAGGCACCGTAACGAGTGTACGATACGTGAGTGCCATCCTCCGACCGATAACGCAACTATATCGGCAGCATACTGGCGAGGCATTCGTCTTCATGGACAACAATTCGTGCCCCCATCGTGCACATCTTGTGAATGACTTCCTTTGGGATAACGACATCGCTCGACTAAAGTAGCCAGCATGTTCTCCAAACATGAATGCTATCGAACATGCCTGGGATAGATTGAAAAGGGCTGCTTATGGACGATGTGACCCCCCAAACGCTCTGAGGGATCTACACCGAATCACCGTTGAAGAGTGGGACAAATGGACCACCATAGCCTTGATGAACTTGTCGATAGTATTCCACGATGAATACAGGCAGGCATCAAATCAACAGAACGTGCTACCGGGTATTAGGGGTACCGGTGTGTACAGCAGTCTGGACCACCACCTTTGAAGGTCTCGCTATATGGTGGTAAAGCATGCAATGTGTGGTTTTCATGAGCAATAAAAAGGGCGGAAATGATGTTTATGTTGATCTCTATTCCAATTTCCTGTACACGCTCCGAAACTCTCAGGACTGAGGTGATGCAAAACTTTTTTTCATGTGTGTAGATAAATTAGTAGCAGCATATGAGATTCAATGCGCATTACTGGGTGTTCGAAACAGCTTTATAACACTTATGATCGCTCAAGGGCAACAGTTTGCTCACTTGATATGACAGTAACAAGGAACACAAGAAACCTATCTGAGTTGCAGAACAGTAGGTACACTGTGACCGACCTCTTCTCCTGAAGGTATTTGAAACGCTGTTGCCTTTCACTATTTGCTCTAGTTTTAGACAAGCTGCATCACTGTAATCCTCTTCGGATTGTGATATACTATGACCCACTGATATGAATGGAAATGTAGGTAAGTCTAATCATCCTGAGGACACCTCAGTATTCCTTTGCAGATTTCCACAAAAGTATTTGTTTGATGTTATTCATCACGTCTGTAAATATGAAGTCATAATAATAAAGTCAGCTGCACACCAATAATAGTAATATTTATTTGCCATAACATTTTTCCTCTCTTTAACGCCAGAAAATAAAAGGAATTTTATGAAATTGCTGTTATTGTATTCTTCCAGCCGAGGAGCAAAAAATAGTCACCTGAATCTCAAAAATGGAAATAAAATAATTTTGTTACCAGACGGGTGCTATGTAACCATTAGACAGTATGTTTAGCCTCTACTGTATGAAAGGAGGTAACAAGCCTGCCTCCGCTTGTTCCAACCCACTTGTGACATAAGTTGTAGCGGGCCGATTCCAGGGTCTGTCGCTCAGAGCTAGGGGGAGTGCTTTGGTCTGTCAGGACGACGCAGCTACTCTCCTTGTCAGCCGCTGCGGGTTCGATCGGCAGGCGAGGGGATCAGAAGTCCTCTGATGGTGAGAGTGGCCGCGGCAAGGCGGACGGATACGTGGAGTCAGAGCGTCTGACGGTCGCGGCGTCGCCTCGATAGACAGCGTCCTTGTACTGTGTGTGGATGAGACGCTAGCGTTTGAAGTCCAGTACACTGCATTCGACAGGCTCATGGAGGCCATGGACGCTCCAGGATTTAAACCAAATTTTGAACTGCAATAATTAATCTAATGTTATTTCTTGACGCAGTGGAGGAGGAGACAGGCGATCTAAATCTTTAACATACGTAGTAGAAACTTATAGACGAAATTTTTAAATAGCGCAGATTGCAGTATTATAACATTCAGTGGTTACTAATTTCAACTGAATATTCAGCCATCTTATAGTGCAATACCTCATCGTAAGATTGGATACAGGCACCAATAGCTTACACATAAGACTGGACACAATGAAATAAGCCCATGTACCATCACGATGAAACATTACGTAAGCTCGAACTTTCTTACGAAAACGCATTAGTAGATAATGTCCAATAGAATTTTGTAATATTGTGTAAGAATGTGTTTTTGTAGGAAAGATTGTGCCTACGTTATGTTTCATTGTCGTGGCATATGTCATGCCAAGATTGTGGTTTATCTTTTATGTGAACTGCTGTCTTTATCTCATCTAAGGATCAGGCATTGCACTCGAAATGATAATAGGTCAGACGATCGTTCAAAATTAAGCCAAAACCAGTAATCAATTATTGCGGTCTGGACTACGAGTATAACAATACCTTGTCCATAAAAATTTAGCTTCTGTAATCTACAAGCAAGGTTCTCGAGTCAGTCTCAACGGAGAAGCAACAGATATATTTCTTATCAAGTGTTTAGGAAAACATGTGTGGTGTCACCGCTAGACACCACACTTGCTAGGTGGTAGCCTTTAAATCGGCCGCGGTCCGGTAGTATACGTCGGACCCGTGTGTCGCCACTATCAATGATTGCAGACCGAGCGCCGCCACACGGCAGGTCTAGAAAGACTTCCTAGCACTCGCCCAGTTCTACAACCGACATTGCTAGCGATGGTTCACTGACAAAATACGCTCTCATTTGCCGACACGACAGTTAGCTTAGCCTTCAGCTACGTCATTTGCTACGACCTAGCAAGGCGCCACTATCAGTTATTATTGATATAGAATCATGTGCCGTCAAGACCGACGTTAATCATTAATGGATTAAAGTTAAGTATTCCACCAGCTACGTCCGTTTTTCTGAAGTCTAATTTCCTTGTCCTGTTCCAGACCTCGCGCCAGCCTGCGTGAGCTAAAACGCGTGCCTTTCGGCCTCCTTTAGTAACACGGTGTTGGCTCCCCTGCCAACCACAACAACAAGAATGCCTAGTACCTATGGCAATATTCGTCATATCGCTCGGCCTTTTTCTAAGCAAAATCTCATCTTGTGCCGGTACGTACGTGGGAAAGTCACAATTTGCAAGGCTTTCACAGATCGTATAGAGATATTTAGTATATATGTCCACGACTTTTACAGGTTAAGGAATATTTTAAATATATTTTAAAGAGCACTGGTTGCAGCGATAAACCCTACGACATCTGTGTTCATAATCACAGCGGCAAAAACAAGACAATTCCAACGGTCTTGTCTCATAATAATAGAGAAACATAAAAATCTCGGAGTACATGTCCAAGCTAATCAACAAATAGCATCTTACAACTGGCGGACAATAATGTAATCTACCAGAGCACTAACCAAAGCAAACGGAATAAGAATATGTGACATCTATAAATATATATTAATTAGCAAAATCTTGGTCATTAAACTGGGTGTGTGTCCGCATTGCCAATGTGTAAGATTTCCGATGCTTGGGCTGTTATTGCAGATGACCTTTCTCAGGGTGTTATTTTTTTGCTAACTTAGAAAAAACAAAACAATTACAATTAAAACCACTTTAAGGAAGGTCATTTGCAATAGCAGTCTAATCCGGTTAAGTTTTACACACTGAAAAGGAGGACACAGACCCAGTAGCATTTTATTGACTGTGACAATAACGCCGTTGATTGATTCGATGCAACCAGCCACGAATCCCTGTCTTGTGTTACCTTTTTATCTCAAGAAAGCACGTGTACCCAAAGTCCTTAATTATTTATTGTATGTATTCAAATCTCTGTCTTCTCCTTCCTCTACAGCTACCTCTAGCACCACGGAAGCTATTCCCAGGTGTCTTCATATGGCCTGTCCATTTCTTTTTTTTCCATTATTTTTCGTGTTCCTTTCTTCACAGATCCTACGGAACACCTCCTTATTTCTCATCAGTCCATGTAATTTCAACGTTCGTCAGTAGCATTATATCACAAACGCTTGAATTTTATTCTGCCCCGGTTTTCCCACAGTCCACGTTTCACTGCCATACATTTCTGTGCTCCAAACTTACAGTCCCAGAAATTTCTTCCTCAGATTAAGGCGGATGTTTGATACTAGCCGATCCCTCTTGACGAAGAATCCTCTATTTTCCATTGATAATCTACATTTTCTGTCCTCTTTCCTTCGTCCATCGTGGCTTATTCCGCTTCCAAGGTAGAAGAATTCTTTAACTGCACTTGCTTTGAGGTCCCCATTTGGTTTCAAATTTATCAAAATGGTTCAAATGGCTCTGAGCACTATGGGACTTAACATCTGAGGTCATGAGTCCCCTAGAAATTACAACTACTTAAACCTAACTAATCTAAGGACATCACACACATCCATGCCCGAGGCAGGATTCGAACCTACGACCGTATCGGTCGCGCGGTTCCAGAATGTAGCGCCTAGAATCGCTCAGCGACGTTTATCATTGTTATTCTATCACCATGAATTTGTAATCCAGTTCTTGAAACTTTCTCTTATTTCCGTCATTTCTTCTTCGATGTACAAATTAAACTGTAGGATCGGAAGACTCTGCCTCTATCTTACACCCTGTTCAATCAGGGAATTTGGTTCTTGGCTCTCTGTTCTTACTGTTCTCTTTGCCGGCCAGCGTGGCCGAGCGGTTCTAGGCACTTCAGTCTGGAACCGCGCGATCGCTACGGTCTCAGGTTCGAATCCTGACTCGGGAATGGATGTGTGTGACGTCCTTAGGTTAGTTATGTTTAAGTAGTTCTAAGTTCTAGGGGACTCATGACCTCAGATGTTAAGTCCCATAGTGCTCGGAGCCATTTTACTGTTCTCTTTGGTTTTCGTACATAGTGTATACTATCCGTCTTTCCCTGTTGCTTTCTACTATTTTCTATCGAATTTGTATCTTGCACAATTTTATAATTCCAGACAGTTTTTTCAACTCATCAGATCCATTTAACATGTACTGATTTTTCTTAATTCTTGCTTAAATTATCAATCACAACGTCCGTATTGCCCCTTCGTAGCCCATCCGTTTCCGATACCCAAATTGTTCATCATCTAACGTATGATATTTTACAAGTGACGTGAGCACATATTTGCTACAATTTATTTTACAATATATAGCGACAGTATTCTGTTGTTGCCGATGCCCTAATAGTGGCACTCAAAATAGTACTGGTCAATCTGAAGATGCCTTGTATCAGGTGTAACGCGCGTCATCTATAAATAAAGCTATAAATCAATCCTGCTTCTAGAACTGTTGTTTTCACCACACATCCTCAACTTTCTTTCTCATTCTTCTGTATATTATTCTTGCCGCCATCAAGGAAGCATGAGCCATTAAGATGACTGTGCGATAATTCTCTTTCTTATCTGTCTTTTCTGTCTTCGGAACTGCGTGGCTCATCTTTTTCCGAAAGAGTTATGAAATATCTCCAAACCCATTTTCTGCCGTCCTATGTGAATAGTCGTTTGTTTACCACTTTCCCGAATGATTTCAGAAATTCTTAAGAAACATTGTTCATCTCTTCTGCCGTATTTGATCACAAAGTTTCGATAGCTTTATTGAACTCCGACTCCGTAACACTGGAGACCCTGCGTCTTTCATATCGGCTCTCACTTGTCCCTCAATCACGTCAACAGAGAAGTCCTCCCAATTGTAGATGCCTTTATTGTGCTCTACCCTTAACGGAGAAATGTCCTATGCACACTTAATGTTGAAGCTCTTGCTTTTCATTTCAGCGAGAGATGTTTTGACTTTTCTGTATCGGTCGTTCCCGTGACGGATTTCTTTTCCTCCTCCATGTTTTTTCTGCAGCCGGTTCGCAAAGCTTCCCTGCACTTTGTATTTATTTCATTAGTAAGTGACTCACATTTCTACATTCGTGAACTTCCCGGAACGTTTTTGTTCTTCGTTCTTTTGTCGATCAATTGAAATACATCGTTTGTTACCCAAGGTTTCTTCACAGCTATCTTCCTTCTACCAATGTTTGTCTGTCAAACATCTGTGACTGGCCTTTTTAGAGAGATTGATTGCTCGTTAACTGAACTACCTACTGTGGTAGTCATTGTCGAAGTATCTATAGCCTCAATTAACTTCAAACGCATCTCATCGTTCCTCATTGCTGTGGTATCCCTCTTCTTTGCACGCTGGTTATTCCAGCAGAGTCCCTTAAATTTATCATTACCAAGTTGTGCTCCTAGTCGATATGTTCTCTTGAAAACGCCTTACAGCCAACATCTGATTTCAGAAAGTGATGTAATCCAGCTGGAACGTTCTCATGTATCTCGGCCTCTTCTATGCATACCCCTTCTTTTTGCGATTTTAAACAGTGTCTTCGCTATTACTAGATGAAATTTATTGCAAAGATCAATTACCTTCTTGTCTCTCATTCTCACAAAGAAGTTTATATCATCTCTTAGCTCTTTCTTCTATTTCTTCCTGTATTACCACATTACAATCATACACGGCTAATAGATTACTATCTCCCGTTACAAACTTAATTAGCCCTCCAGTATCCACATACTTTGTCTAATTCCGCTACAAGTGACGTCGGCATTTATACCTGAATTATTGTTCGTTTACTGCCGATTCTAACGAGAACTACCATAGCACTGAACTGCTCACAGTGTCTGTCTTCCCTCCGTACCTATACATAACAAAACCTAGTCCCGTAATGGAATTTGCTGCTTCTGTTGATATTACGCTCTATTCGTCTTTTTTGAAATACATTTCACCGATATCTTATCCGATTGTCTAGCTTCCGTACCATCTTAAAACTTCTGAAATGCCACGTTACAACTCTCAGTACGTTACCCTTTCGTTTTGTATTCACTATTTTTCACACAGATATCTCCCGGTTAGCCGTGCCATCCGCGTTTTGTCAGAGTGGGAATTAATCCAGAATCTTTCAGATCATGAGACTTATTCAATTATCTGCCACATTTCCTGGAGGTACACATTATATGTCTTTAATACAATAGTTTCCATTGCCTTCTGCGTCCTCAAGCCGTTGATCATCGCTGATTGTTCTGCCTTTTACAGACAGTTTCTTACTCCAAGGCCAAGAAGTTTTCTTCATGATCAGTCGACTCCTCGTCCCCTTTCGACAACGCCACTGACAAAAATGAGTGGTATTTTATAATGGGAGACTTCGGTAGCCATTACTAATGATTTTTCAGACAGTGATCAGTGACTGGCTCGAAGCTGGAAATCGATATGTTTCTAGTACTAGGTAATGATGGAACCCAAGACAACGTATCTGAACTCGTTTGCACCGTCTCAGACAGGCTGCTCAGCTGCGGTTGGTTCTAGACACTGACTTCGTCTAACAGCCAGAACCACTTCTCTGGAGCCTTTCTGTTGTGTCCATACGAGAAGCACCATTCTCCGCGCAAAGGGCTCCTTTGCAGTGTAAATCAGAATCTTGGCAGTGTTTACTTACATCTGACTTAATCGGAATTACGAACAGCAAAAATTTTCAGCAGTTATTAGCTATTGGGGATACCTCGTCCGCCATCGCTGCACCTATAATATCACAAAGCAAAGTCAGAATTAATTATTTCGTTTAGGACCATCACTGGTAGCCCCAAAAGGTTGTTAATGTCTAATTACCCTCATTTTACGTGGCCACACGTAAAGACAGTGGCGTCAACGGCTAACTGCGCGTACTTTCAGTTTATCATTTGTAGCACTCACCGACGGTTATACTTGGGTTGTGAGATTAAGTAATAGACGTGCACCACAACTCTACAGTGAGAGACTTTTCTGGTTGCAGAAATGTATGCTGCAGAGATTACGTTGTGATGATGGAAGTGTAGGCAGATTAGCACCGAATGAAAGTTGCATAAGCTAACACCGGAAGGCAATTGTCATCAGCTGGAAAGTGATCGAGAAGCAAAAGGTGAAAGAAAACTGGGGGTGACTGTGATGGAGTCCCCTTTCGTTGGCGAAAGTAAAGTGACGTGAGATATGATGTACAATGTGTGGCGGAGTCGAGGGGAGAAGGGGGGGAGGGGGGGGGATTGGAGTGAGAGTGGAGTGATGAGGCGGCATGGGCGAGCGTCGCCCCTCCACTGGAACCGCTGTCAGCCGCCTATCATTTGTTTCTGGCAGCGACAGCACAAATGGATGGCAACTGTCATGAAGACAGGTGTGCAGACGCAATATGCTGTCCCAGGCGGCCGCTGACATTACGGTCGCATCGTTTGTTCCAGAGTCGGTCAGCTACTGACGGGTGAGCTAGCACTTACGTTCTTATATATACGAGGCGTATTCTGAAAGTATGGTCCCATTAGGCACGAAATGCAAACCACTGTGAAAATCTGATGGAACTTTAAACAGATGTGTTGGGCAGCGTCTTTAGCGTGCCTGTTGATCCCTTCACGCAGCTCTTTCCAGTTTTGAGCCGAAACTGATCACGTAGAAATGCCTAAAACAAACAGTGTCTTCCGTCAAGTTTGTGGATTTGTTGAGAGATTTCCCCTGAAGCTACGCAGCCCACAAAACATTAATGTCATGTGTTTCTTTCTTCAAGACAATTTTCAGCCGCACTCTGCAGGAGCAATGAAGACGCTCCTTCTGCGTTTTCGATAGGAAGTGTTTGACCACCCACAATACAACCCTTAATTGGCTCCCTCCGTAGTTCATCTCTGCTCGCATGAACCGCTGAGTACGAAGACAACGTTTTCGCACAAACAACGAAAGACAGACCAGCGTAGAGAATTGGCGGAAAGCACAGGCGGCTGCTTACTGTGGCTAGGGCACTGGAAAGTTTGTACAGCACCAAGACAAATATCTAGGTCGGAGCGACGGCTATTTAGAGAGGTAGCTGGAAGGTGTGGCTGACTGTTGCGAACAAAAAATTTTTTGATTTTCACTCTGGTTTTTATTTCGCGACCGATTGTACTTTACTTTTCGAACAGCCACCGTACATCCCTCTGCATGGTTGCATGAAACTAACGATCAAAGTGCATTCAGGTGTCACCAATAACCGGATCGCACCAATACTATTCTGAGACATGTTGGTGACCAGGGTTAATACACTCCTGGAAATGGAAAAAAAGAACACATTGACACTGGTGTGTCAGACCCACCATACTTGCTCCGGACACTGCGAGAGGGCTGTACAAGCAATGATCACACGCACGGCACAGCGGACACACCAGGAACCGCGGTGTTGGCCGTCGAATGGCGCTAGCTGCGCAGCATTTGTGCACCGCCGCCGTCAGTGTCAGCCAGTTTGCCGTGGCATACGGAGCTCCATCGCAGTCTTTAACACTGGTAGCATGCCGCGACAGCGTGGACGTGAACCGTATGTGCAGTTGACGGACTTTGAGCGAGGGCGTATAGTGGGCATGCGGGAGGCCGGGTGGACGTACCGCCGAATTGCTCAACACGTGGGGCGTGAGGTCTCCACATTACATCGATGTTGTCGCCAGTGGTCGGTGGAAGGTGCACGTGCCCGTCGACCTGGCACCGGACCGTTGCGACGCACGGATGCACGCCAAGACCGTAGGATCCTACGCAGTGCCGTAGGGGACCGCACCGCCACTTCCCAGCAAATTAGGGACACTGTTGCTCCTGGGGTATCGGCGAGGACCATTCGCAACCGTCTCCATGAAGCTGGGCTACGGTCCCGCACACCGTTAGGCCGTCTTCCACTCACGCCCCAACATCGTGCAGCCCGCCTCCAGTGGTGTCGCGACAGGCGTGAATGGAGGGACGAATGGAGACGTGTCGTCTTCAGCGATGAGAGTTGCTTCTGCCTTGGTGCCAATGATGGTCGTATGCGTGTTTGGCGCCGTGCAGGTGAGCGCCACAATCAGGACTGCATACGACCGAGGCACACAGGGCCAACACCCTGCATCATGGTGTGGGGAGCAATCTCCTACACTGGCCGTACACCTCTGGTGATCGTCGAGGGGACACTGAATAGTGCAGGGTACATCCAAACCGTCATCGAACCCATCGTTCTACCATCCCTAGACCGGCAAGGGAACTTGTTGTTCCAACAGGACAATGCACGTCCGCATGTATTCCGTGCCACCCAACGTGCTCTAGAAGGTGTAAGTCAACTACCCTGACCAGCAAGATCTCCAGATCTGTCCCCCATTGAGCATACTTGGGACTGGATGAAGCGTCGTCTCACGCGGTCTGCACGTCCAGCACGAACGCTGGTCCAGCTGAGGTGCCAGGTGGAAATGGCATGGCAAGCCGTTCCACAGGACTACATCCAGCATCTCTACGATCGCCTCCATGGGAGAATAGCAGCCTGCATTGTTGCGAAAGGTGGATATACACTGTACTAGTGCCGACATTGTGCATGCTCTGTTGCCTGTGTCTATGTGCCTGTGGTTCTGTCAGTGTGATCATGTGATGTATCTGACCCCAGGAATGTGTCAATAAAGTTTCCCCTTCCTGGGACAATGAATTCACGGTGTTCTTATTTCAATTTCCAGGAGTGTAGATTACCTAGCGTAAAGAAACTAGTCAGGGAGCAAAGCAAAAAACACTGGTTCACTGCTTGAGGGATAAAATCCCGTTGACAGTCCGCAGACCATACGAATTTGATACCTTTTGACGGTGCAGCTTAAGAGGATGGCAGATGTGCACTGCCTCCGGAATGAACTTAGCACAATAAGAGATCTTGCCCCAAAACGGTATTCCTTCAGGTTCTTGAATGCCAGCAGGTTTAGTACGACTGCAATGTGCTTGTCTATAGAGATGAGGCTATCTTTGCTAAGCATATATCCCAAGAAACACTCCATTTGGGCTACTTTTTTTCAATTTTCAACGAAAGCCATGCTCCAGAAGCCAATGGAGAACTACCTGTCAATTTCTCAAACGATCCTTTCACGTGGAGTTGATGATCTATATGTCACTGAGGTAGCTAATACAATACGGGGAACGTCCTTAATAAAACGCTCCACATTTCTTCGATAAATTCCTGGAGCAGGTGAAATTTCGATGGGCAAACGATTAAAGTGGCAGCGCCCAAATGTGGTGATGAGCACTAAGAATCCCTAAAAAGATCGTCAAACAGTTACTGCAGATATGTCGCGAAAGGTGGAAAAAATAAAGGACCCCTGAAAACTTGGTAAAAGTCTCATTTGGTTGCAGTTGGGATACGAATCTCTTATAACGATACTAGCTCCTGTCAACGCTGCAGCTCGCTTTGACCTTGACGGAAAGAACGAGGTGATGGTGACAAAATGTAGAAATTGCTTACGCCTTAAGAGAGACATAGGCTTCGACTTTATACCTAGCCATATGATCTTAGTAAAGAATCCATATCTTGAACACCGACGGAGTAGTAGCCCTTGCAAAACCAGCGTTAGCATAATACACTAGGGTCATTGATCAGTGGAACGGTCAACAGCTTGCGTTAGCCATAAAAATGTTTTATAAAAACAATATTAGATTGGTAGCAATACAGAGGGAGTTTCGATGTTTTTATAATTTAGGTCGTCATGATGCCGTTCCATTGAAACACGCGATAAAATTTTGGATTAATGACTTTGGAAAGACTGGATCTTCCCTTAAGAAGAAAGTAACAGGAGGACCTAAAAGTGTGCCTTCTCCAGCGAACATTGATGTACGCTTGTCTGTCTTACGGAGCCCATATCGTTCAGTTCGTAAGCAAGCAGCAGTGGTTGGAATGTCCAGCGAGTGTGTTCGCAGAATTCTTCATCTTGATTTAAAATTTCATCAATACAAACTAAAGATGGTGCAACAATTGAAGGACAACGATTACCGATTACGACATGGATTCTGTTAACAAATGATAAGAAAAATAAACAGTGACGATAAATTATCAAACAAGTTGCGGATGTCAGATGAGGCACAGGTAATGGGAATAAACAGAACCACCGTTACTGGGCAAACACAAATCCTAGTGACTTTCATGAGCGCCCTTTACATGCTAGTAAAGTGACAGTATGGTTTCTGTTTCATAACATGTGACGTGTCGCTAGTATTATCAGTCAAATTATTCAAGTCGGCTTTTTCACTCACTGCGCATCGCGATGTACTGTTAGCAGTTTTTCGCGGCATTTTCACAAGTCAAAGGTAATCACAAAATCAAACAAAGACAAAGCAAAATTGGAACAAATACAATAACAACGAAGAGCAATAAATTGCCGATGATCTGTGAAAGAAAGAGTGACAAATTGGCAAATGCGCTGCGTCAGATTCAAAGTACCGTTAACATTAAGTAAATAAGAGAAGATATATAACTGACTGCTTCTCAGAAATTCACAAAAATAAGATCCTGGCCGGTTGTCGACAAGTGTATTCTCCCAACAGTAAAAACATGTATAGCATTGACATTCAGCGTAACCTCCCAATAAAAAAATTCCGTAACCTACCAATAATAAAATGTGACTAATCTCTCAATAAAATTGTGGCTCACATATAACCCTTCAATAATTAACTGACTGTGAATCTAAATTGGTAAATTTGGATGACAGCAGTGCTGCGTCATGGCCCTGAAAGATCATACTGAATAAATTGAAAATTCTTACCTCAATAAGGTCACCAGATAACTCATATATATCTGCTCCTATAAGAAATTTTTCTGGCACAGCCCAGTGCCATTCTGGCCAATAGATTTGTTATGTATAATAAGAAACAACTGATTTTTCTTTACAATAATCAGGATGACAATGGATTGGAGAAATTAGTAAATTTTTGAAATTGAGATGAGTGATTGTCAAAAGCTAATTTTTGTAAGAAAGTTTATTATTAAGAGATTTTATTAAAAACATTGACATGGAACTTGATATAACAATAGTACATATACGCGAGGCTGCTTCTACCTTATACTACATCACTCAGGCACCGCCATCGCTCCTCACGACAGGCTCAGCCAACTCCATACACCATACTCCTAGCTACTACTTACTCCTACTGCTACTGACACTGCTGTTACTGCATGCAACACTGCTCTCTGGTCTGAGATTCTCCTACAGCTTACGTATCGCAGGCAGCGCGTGAGCAATGCATCGAAATTACATCTGCTCGAGTGCGCAAGCAATAAATTCCTTAGTCATGGACCCCTTACAACGTCTTCTGTAGGATGCAAGGCACCAATAAACGGGTTATTGCCATCACTAACAAGAATTTTCTGCCATGCAGTTATTTATGAAATTTTGTAAACGACGTGGCGTCCAACGTGAAAGTTCGAGATGTTTCTTCGCCAAAAAGAGTTAATGTTTCCGTTAAAAGAAGGCGTGTGCAGCCTATAAAGATGAAGTCACAAAGTTAAACGAACGTATCTCCAGCTTTTAATTTGTAACCAATGCTCTGAAAGTGAATATCTCGAATTTTCAGCTTGAAAAAAGTGAACCGAATACTCGAAAAGTGGACTAAAGTCACTTACAAAAACAGCAAGCAAGAACTGCAAACTAGTGTAAACGGTAAAAGTACCGGTTGCACAGTCTTTGTGCACGAAAACCCTTTTGAACTGCTTTCAACCGTAGACTGCGATATCTGAACGAGCTGCGTCGTACGACATGAAAAGAAAAAGGACATCAGAAGCAGAGAACGACAGAGTCACTTCCTACCACAGGAACAAAACCAACTGAACCGGGTGTGTAGTCGCCCACAGTGGATTAAACTCAAGTGTTCCTCAAGATGGATAATCGATTAATATGGACAAGAAAGACAAAACAAACAGTGCCACTACTCAACATCCAAGTACCGGCTGGCCTAAAAACAGTTAGTATAAAGAAGCAAAAGCGTGCAAAATAAACCTATTTGCAGATAATCAAAGATAGAACATAGCAGCAGAATTTCAGTCTAGAAGCAGTCACAAAATAACTAGCGTAGTGAAACCAGGCACAAAATTTCAGGCAGTGACTTCCATGAATCATGACATGAAAACACCAATAACAAATAACGACTTTTTCGTGTTCTTAGCGGGAACAAATGACTTAGCATAAACGAAACGAAAGATCTAGTGATCTCACTTAAAGGAAGCCTACATGAGCTGAGAAGTTCAAACGTGATCGTCTTCTTTGTCCAACATCGACATGACTTGACAATCTGGTCGTGTGTAAATAAAGAAGTGCGAAGCGCAAATAAACAGATCCTAAGTAAATGCACGAGATTAAAAAACGCTATATTTGTGGACGTCAGCGCCACAGGAAGATTTCACACATCTCATGGCATACATCTCAACAGACTAAGGAAGGACTTAGTTACACAACGGAACCAAGAAGTAGTGAACAGCAAACTGAATAAGCAGGGTTGTGCTAAAGAGGCCATCCCTCTCAAGGAAAAGAGAAGAGAATACCTCTGAAATCAACCACGAAATGCCAGGTCTGTAAAACATACATCAGAAAGACAAGTGCGATGTTTTTTTAAGAAAATAAAACCTTCCACCAGCGCAACACCAGATAGAAGTACAGGGTGTTTCAAAAATGACCGGTATATTTGAAACGGCAATAAAAACTAAAAGAGCAGCGATAGAAATACACCGTTTGTTGCAATATGCTTGGGACAACAGTACATTTTCAGGCGGACAAACTTTCGAAATTACAGTAGTTACAATTTTCAACAACAGATGGCGCTGCAAGTGATGTGAAAGATATAGAAGACAACGCAGTCTGTGGGTGCGCCATTCTGTACGTCGTCTTTCTGCTGTAAGCGTGTGCTGTTCACAACGTGCAAGTGTGCTGTGGACAATATGGTTCATTCCTTAGAACAGAGGATTTTTCTGGTGTTGGAATTCCACCGCCTAGAACACAGTGTTGTTGCAACAAGAGGAAGTTTTCAACGGAGGTTTAATGTAACCAAAGGACCGAAAAGCGATACAATAAAGGATCTGTTTGAAAAATTTCAACGGACTGGGAACGTGACGGATGAACGTGCTGGAAAGGTAGGGCGACCGCGCACGGCAACCACAGAGGGCAACGCGCAGTGCAGCAGGTGATCCAACAGTGGCCTCGGGTTTCCGTTCGCCGTGTTGCAGCTGCGGTCCAAATGACGCCAACGTCCACGTAACGTCTCAAGCGCCAGAGTTTACACCTCTATCCATACAAAATTCAAACGCGGCAACCCCTCAGCGCCGCTACCATTGCTGCACGAGAGACATTCGCTAACGATATAGTGCACAGGATTGATGACGGCGATATGCATGTGGGCAGCATTTGGTTTACTGACGAAGCTTATTTTTATCTGGACGGCTTCGTCAATAAACAGAACTGGTGCATATGGGGAACCGAAAAGCCCCATGTTGCAGTCCCATCGTCCCTGCATCCTCAAAAAGTACTGGTCTGGGCCGCCATTTCTTCCAAAGGAATCATTGGTCCCTTTTTCAGATCCGAAACGATTACTGCATCACGCCATCTGGACATTCTTCGTGAATTTGTGGCGGTACAAACTGCCTTAGACGACACTGCGAACACCTCGTGGTTTATGCAAGATGGTGCCCGGCCACATCGCACGGCCGACGTTTTTAATTTCCTGAATGAATATTTCGATGATCGTGTGATTGCTTTGGGCTATCCGAAACATACAGGAGGCGGCATGGATTGGCCTCCCTATTCGCCAGACATGAACCCCTGTGACTTCTTTCTGTGAGGACACTTGAAAGACCAGGTGTACCGCCAGAATCCAGAAACAATTGAACAGCTGAAGCAGTACATCTCATCTGCATGTGAAGCCATTCCGCCAGACACGTTGTCAAAGGTTTCGGGTAATTTCATTCAGAGACTACGCCATATTATTGCTACGCATGGTGGATATGTGGAAAATATCGTACTATAGAGTTTCCCAGACAGCAGCGCCATCTTTTGTTGACAATTGTAACTACTGTAATTTCGAAAGTTTGTCTGCCTGAAAATGTACTGTTGTCCCAAGCATATTCCAACAAACGGTGTATTTCTATCGCTCCTCGTTTAGTTTGTATTGCCGTTTCAAATATACCGGTCATTTTTGAAACACCCTGTATATATGTTTCATATTTGCCTGAAAAGGGAAATGCAAAGGCTCAATCTAGATATAGTAGGGGTCAGTGAAGTGAAGTGGAAGGAAGACAAGGATTTCTGGTCAGATGAGTATCGGGTAATATCAACAGCAGCAGAAAATGGTATAACAGGTTTAGGATTCGTTATGAATAGGAAGGTAGGGCAGAGGGTGTGTTACTGTGAACAGTTCAGTGACCGGGTTGTTCTAATCAGAATCGACAGCAGATCAACACCGACAACGATAGTTCAGGTATACATGCCGACGTCGCAAGTTGAAGATGAACAGATAGAGAAAGTGTATGAGGATATTGAAAGGGTAATACAGTTTGTAACGGGGGACGAAAATCTAATCGTCATGGGAGACTGGAATGCATTTGTAGGGGAAAGAGTAGAAGAAAAGGTTACAGGAGAATATGGGCTTGGGACAACGAATGAAAGAGGAGAAAGACTAATTGAGTTCCTTAACAAGTTTCAGCTAGTAATAGCGAATACCCTGTTCAAGAATCACAAGAGGAGGAGGTATACTTGGAAAAGGCCGGGAGATACGGGAAGATTTCAATTAGATTACATCATGGTCAGACAGAGATTCCGAAATCAGATACTGGATTGTAAGGCGTACCCAGGAGCAGATATAGACTCAGATCACAATATAGTAGTGATGAAGAGTAGGCTGAAGTTCAAGACATTAGTCAGGAAGAATCAATACGCTAAGAAGTGGGATACGGAAGTTCTAAGGAATGACGAGATACGTTTGAAGTTCTCTAACGCTATAGATACAGCAATAAGGAATAGTGCAGTAGGCAATACAGTTGAAGATGAATGGACGTCTCTAAAAAGGGCCATCACAGAAGTTGGGAAGGAAAACATAGGTACAAAGAAGGTAGCTGCGAAGAAGCCATGGGTAACAGAGGAAATACTTCAGTTGATTGATGACTGGAGGAAGTACAAACATGTTCCGGGAAAATCAGGAATACAGAAATACAAGTCGCTGATGAATGAAATAAATAGGAAGTGCAGGGAAGCTAAGACGAAATGGCTGCAGGGAAAATGTGAAGACATCGAAAAAGATATGATTGTCGGAAGGACAGACTCAGCATACAGAGGAGAAAGCAGATAGGTGGAAAGAATACATTGAAAGTCTCTATGAGGGTGAAGATTTGTCTGATGTGATAGAATAAGAAACAGGAGTGGATTTAGAAGAGATAAAGGATCCAGTATTAGAATCGGAATTTAAAAGAGCTTTGGATGACTTACGGTCAAATAAGGCAGAAGGGATAGATAACATTCCATCAGAATTTCTAATATCATTAGGGGAAGTTGCAACAAAACGACTATTCATGTTGGTGTGTAGAATATATGAGTCTGGCGACATACCATCTGACTTTCGGAAAAGCATCATCCACACAATTCCGAAGACGGCAACAGCAGACAAGTGCGAGAATTATCACAAAATCAGATTAATAGCTCATGCATCGAAGCTGCTTATAAGAATAATACACAGAAGAACGGAAAAGAAAATTGAGAATGTGCTAAGTGACGATCAGTTTGGCTTTAGGAAAAGTAAAGGCACGAGAGAGGCAATTCTGACGTTATGGCTAATAATGGAAGCAAGGCTAAAGAAAAATCAAGACACGTTCATAGCATTTGTCGACCTGAAACAAGCGTTCGACAATATAAAATGGTGCAAGCTCTTCAAGATTCTGAAAAAAGTAGGGGTAAGCTATAGGGAGAGACGGGTCATATATGACATGTACAAAAACCAAGAGGGAATAATAAGAGTGGACGATCAAGAACCAAGTGCTCGTATTAAGAAGGGAGCAAGACAAGGCTGTAGCCTTTCGCCCCTACTCTTCAATCTGTACATCGAAGAAGCAATGATGGAAATAAAAGGAAGGTTCAGGAGTGGAATTAAAATACAAGGTGAAAGGATATCAATGATACGATTCGCTGATGACATTGCTATCCTGAGTGAAAGCGAAGAAGAATTAAATGATCTGCTGAACGGAATGAACAGTCTAATGAGTACACAGTATGGTTTGAGAGTAAATCGGAGAAAGTGAAGGTAATGAGAAGTAGTAGAAATAACATCAGGAGTGATGGTCACTAAGTCAATGAAGTTAAGGAATTCTGCTACCTAGGCAGTAAAATAACCAATGACGGACGGAGCAAGGAGGACATCAAAAGCAGACTCGCTATGGCAAAAAAGGCATTTCTGGCCAAGAGAAGTCTACTAATATCAAATACCGGCCTTAATTTGAGGAAGAAATTTCTGAGGATGTGCGTCTGGAGTACAGCATTGTATGGTAGTGAAACATGGACTGTGGGAAAACCGGAAAGAAGAGAATCGAAGCATTTGAGATGTGGTGCTATAGACGAATGTTGAAAATTAGGTGGACTGATAAGGTAAGGAATGAGGAGGTTCTACGCAGAATCGGAGAGGAAAGGAATATGTGGAAAACACTGATAAGGAGAAGGGACAGGATGATAGGACATCTGCTAAGACATGAGGGAATGACTTCCATTGTACTAGAGGGAACTGTAGAGGGCAAAAACTGTAGAGGAAGACAGAGATTGGAATACGTCAAGCAAATAATTGAGGACGTAGGTTGCAAGTGCTACTCTGAGATGAAGAGGTTAGCACAGGAAAGGAATTCGTGGCGTCTTAGGGAACAAAACAGAAGCTTTTGGATCATTTATCGTAGGACTATCTCCACATGTAGCAATAGTTACAGAACACCAGAAAACAGTGAACAACATTCAAAATTGCAAATTAGTAGGCTACAACCCAGTTACGTTCTATTGCACAATACACAATAAAGCTGGTGGTGTTCCCATCTACTCAAGAAAATGTAACTTCATAACCACCAGTGGTACTGGAGAAGTATTTCTGTGTTGACAAAGATTCAGAAACTGCAATTCTAAAAATTACATTTTGCATTGTTCCTTTCTATGTCATAGGTGTATATAGATCCTCCTGTGGAAACTTCGATGCTTTTCTGAAATCGCTTGATGTTGTTTAATGGAAATTAATGTCAGGCTGTAGAAGTGTAAGTCTTGTCACGCTGGCGCATCTTACCATCAACACTTTACATGACGATCAGGAAAGCAAACGTTTTACAAATTGTATCCTGTCTTATGGGGCTAAAACGTATGAAATAAATTGTCACCTCTCAGATCATTTAGACCAAACACTAGTGCTAAAATGTATGAGCACAAGAGAATATTATCTACAAACAACATTGCAACACTAAGGCATAGTTTAAGTCAAGAATCATGGGAATTATAACTGAGAACTTAAATAGAGTCTTTCCATTAACAACGAGAGTACCCAGAAAAAACAACCTTTAAAATGGAAACCTGTGCCATTATATTTTAAAACAAAAGATCTGAAAGAAAAAATGGGAAACTGTATACCTTACACAGACTGATTAACTCAGAGTTACATAAAGAACTCTACACGCAGTACAAATATAAGTATCGCAAAGAAGTCAGGAGACTAAAATCAGAAAGAATCAGCTGACAGGTATAAGTTTCAGGTAACGTTTCAGAGACTTGATGGTCAGTTGTAAATAAAATCCAACAATGAAACAGAAACTAAAATTAATGATTTACAATTAACTGTGAGTAATGAAATAATGAAGATATCTCTGATCCCCTTCTAGTCAGAAATATTGTTAATAATTAATTCATAGGTACTGTCGAAAATGATGTTTCTATGAAACAGGATATGCAAAACTCTGTTGAGTCCTGTAACCAATATAACTGCAGTACACTACCTGCAGCAAGCACATATGACATTCTGCAGCTTGTTGATAACCTCAGAAACAAAAAAATCTGCAGGATCTGATGGCATTTATCCATATCTATTGAATAAATGAAAACACGAACTAATGAAACCAGTACCTCATCAAATAAAATGTGTTCTCGAAGGCGGTGTGCTCCCTGACAAGTTGAAACTGTCTGTAGTGAAACAAATTCACAAAAAGGGGGAAATAAAGCATGTATAGAACTACAGACCCACTGCTCTAATCTCAACTTTCAGTAAACTATAAAGAAAAAATATTTAAAAATGTCTTGAAAAATTATAACAACGTTGACATTTCAAATGATTTCCAGCATGGTTTCAGAGGAGGTCAAAGTACCACGGCAGCAGCAGTACAATTTGTCCACCATGTATTTGAAAAAAAAAAAATGAAAAATCCCAGGCAGCAGGAGTATTCCTGGTCCTCTCAAGGGTGTTTTATAGAGTACATCATGACGCTCTTATCAAAATTGTGAAGAGTGTTGTCACTGGAAAACTCATGCACTTACTATAAACATATTTAAAGTGTTGACAACGGTGCATGGAAATTAAGTACTCTAATGGATATATACTGGGGAGGAGAAGGACAAGTATAAGAAATATACATTTTGGTGTTTTTCAGGGCTGCATTTTAGGCCCAGTTCTGTTCGTATGCTATGTAAATGATTTCCCAAGTTCTCTTGACAACTAGCAATTGATGAATGTGTATTAAGACGGTACATCTAGAGTCTGCTATGCAGACAAGGAGCCTAGCCTAGTTGAACAGATACATAACTTTATTGAAAAGGCAAGCGCTCACATTAAAAGATAGAACCAAAAAGTAAACATAGAAAAAATAATATTAATCATTTTAAACCAAATGGTCTAAAAAAAATGTTGTGATTGATCAAATTCTACTAAAAACCTACAGATTGTAAATTCTTAGGTTTATGCGCAGATAATCGATTTTCTCAGAAGCAGCAAGCTGATTATATCTGTAAAAATGGTCACTCAGTCCATATGTATGAAGAAAATTATCACCATACCTTAATCCTGAAATCCTAAGGACTGTATATTATGGATTAGTGCCTATTTTCTTATCTTATGGAATGCTACTGTGGGGTGGGACGAGCCAAACTAATATGAAAAGAGTTTTCATACTACAGAGGCGTTCTTGAGGATAATAGAAAAAGTAAAAACAGGAACTTTTTGTGAACCCCTATTCATTAGGCACAATATTCTCAAATATAATGCTAGTGAAAGAAGACACTAAGATCACAAAAAGAAACATGGATATTCACAACTATAAAAACGAAGCATAGAAAAGATTTTCATATGGTTAACAGAAGCTTAATATAAGCAGCGAAAAGCCACTATGTCAAACGCGATATTTTTAATAACTTGTTACCAAATTATATTGACAGGGGATACTTTTAAAAAGTGAGTCAAGAAGTGGCTTATCCAAAAATGCCTTCGTAACTTGAATCTATCATGAATTACAATGTAATAAAAAATAATGTAAACTAAAATAAAACAGTAACTGCAAAAAATTTATATTTAGTTGAAAACGCACATGAATGTAAAATTATGTGTTACGAGCAGTAAATTGAACTGAACTGAACGATAGATGAACCCTCGAGAAACAGTGGACCATGAGCGCGAGCTCTCCAGACGCACTCTTGTTAGCGCTCCGAGTGCAGCGGCGAATGGGATCAGGGGCGAGGAGGAAAAGGACAATGAAGGCTGCAGCCGGACTCTGATAAGAGTTTAGCAGTCGAGAGGGAGTTTTCTCACAATAACAGTTTTGTTAATCATAGATTACTGAACTCTTCCAATATTTGCGATTACAGTTGGTATCAATTTTCAGTTCGCAGCAATATGCTATTGTCAGTATAGCCTATAAAACAGGACTTATTTTACTCATTTTGTATGTGACACACCGTAGGAGAACTTGTAACTAATTAACTAGTACATAAGCTATTAGTTTGAATAAAATATTGAATGGTAAAAGTTATGATGTTTCAGTGATAATGTAACCTTTCCCCCCTTTAGTGTTCTGTGGTTAAGTTAGATTTATGTTCTGCAGTAGGAATACTCTGGCGTCTGTGCACTTATCAAAAAGAAAAAAAAAGAAGGGGGGCCACGTCTTTCAATGGCGATAGGGAATTGCCTTACTTTTCATATCGTTTACATATATAATGCAAAGTGCTTAATATGCTGTCCCAGTAGTATGAGCTAACAAAATTTTATTTGAACATCATTTCAATCCCAACCACGAAGATGATATGATGCATTTATTTTCTGATGAATCACAGACTGAAGGCGATTAGAGAAAAAACTGAATTCCACTCGATTGGTGAATCTTTTAAGGAAAACGTTATGAATTATTTGAATTCATTAGTCTCTTAGTGCAAGGGGTGATTCAATTGATAACAGATATGGTGGACAAGCTTGATTCTATCAAGTAAAAAGTAATACTGTGCAAAAATCAGCTTCAGATTCATGACAATGAACATATCCCAAAACTCAAGGCAGTCATTTGTGAAACAGATGTGACTAATGATATTTTAGTAACTGAAACCTTTCATCACACATTCTCAAAGAGATTTCAGTACGTTGTATGACTGAAGACAGATTCCGATTTGTTGTAGGATCATCCCCATTTCTGGCTTCAATGTCTTACCAACTTGAACTGATGGAGTTATAGTGGAGCACCCAACTCAACTACCAATTTGTCCAGTCGAGGAGTTTACAAGACTTTTATAAAATGTTACTTCAAGAGCAATATCTTTGACTGCACAGAAAAGCCACTGAAGTTATTTCAGTATTTGGTCCATCATATGTGTGCAAACCTTTTTTTTTTCTTTTTACGATATTGACGAAGTTCCGCCACAGATCTGGTTTAACAGATTTTAATCTGTGTAACGTCATTAGTTTTTATGACAAACCATAGTTCCAGATACAGTACATATTCTAAAACAGAAATATGTGTAAGTTTATTAACTTAATGTTAATTAAGTTAACTTATTAACGTGTTAACTTATTAACTTAATGTTAAACTTAAGGCTTTTTGGAATTCTGCCTACCTTATGAACACTATCTATAGTAGTTATTTAATGAAATCATTTAAGTTATTGCTTTGACAGAAGAATAAAAAATTGAAAATAAACACACATGATAAAGTACTGCTTATAAAAACACACATCAAAAAAGGCTTACATCACAAGAGCTCCTGCAGTTAGACGTGGGTATTGTATCACAGACACAGTCCTTTTGACTGTTCAGAGATGTCACTAAACCCGCCCAAACATGTAAACAACAATGCGTGAGCAGCGCCTATTAGACGGAGGAGGTCCGACAACTGATCATCTCCAGTCATTCCACCAAGAAGGAGGTACATGGCTCATGTCGTTTGTAGTTCAACCACAGTTAGACTGACAATGCCCCTGTTCGATCACGTCCACTTTGTTACTTTGTGCCAGGAAGGGCTTTCCACAAGGAAGTTCAAATGGTTCAAATGGCTCTGAGCACAATGGAACTTAACTTCTGAGGTCATCAGTCCCCTAGAACACCGGCCGACTACAAGGGAAGTGTCCAGGTGTCTCGGAGTGAACCAAAGCGATGTTTTTCAGACGTGGAGGAGATACAGGGAGACAGGAACTGTCAATGACATGCCTCGCTCAGGCCGCCCAAGGGCTACTACTGCATTGGATGACTGTTACCTACAGATTATGATTCGGAGGAACCCTGACAGCATCACCACCATGTTGAATAATGCTTTTTGCCGGCCGCGGTGGTCTCGCGGTTCTAGGCGCGCAGTCCGGAACCGTGCGACTGCTACGGTCGCAGGTTCGAATCCTGCCTCGGGCATGGATGTGTGTGATGTCCTTAGGTTAGTTAGGTTTAAGTAGTTCTAAGTTCTAGGGGACTAATGACCACAGCAGTTGAGTCCCATAGTGCTCAGAGCCATTTGAACCAATAATGCTTTTCGTGATGCCACAGGACGTCGTGTTACGACTCAAACTGTGCGTAATTGGTTGCATGATACGCAGCTTCACCCTCGACGTCCACGGCGAGGGCCATCTTTGCAAACACGACACCATGCAGCGCGGTACAGATGGCTTAGCAACATACCGAATGGACCGTTCAGAACTGGCATCATGTTCTCTTCACAGATGAGTGTCGCATATGCCTTGAACCAGACAATCCTCGGACACGTGTTTGGAGGCAACCCGTTCAGGCTGAACGCCTTAGACACACTGTCCAGCGAGTGCAGCAGGGTGCAGGTTCCCTACTGTTTTGAGGTGGCATTATGTTAGACCGACCTACACCTCTGGTGCTCATGGAAGGTACTGTAACAGCTGTACGATACGTGAATGCCATCCTCCGACCAATTGTGTAACCATATCGGCAGCATATTTGACGAGGAATTCGCCTTCAAGGACGACAATTCGCACGCCCATCGTTCACATCTTGTGAATGACTTCCTTCAGGATAACGACATCGTTCCACTAGAGTGGCCAGTACGTTTTCCAGACAGGAATCCTATCCAGTATGCCTGGGATAGTTTGAAAAGGGCTATTTATGGACGATGTGACCCACCAACCACTGTGAGGGATCTAAGCCGAATCTCCGTTGAGAAGTGAGACAAACTGAAACAGTGCCTTGAAGAACTTGTGGATAGTACGCTACGACGAATACAGGCTTGCATCAATGCAAGAGGACATGCTGCTGGGTGTTAGAGGTACCGGTGTGTACAGCAGTCTGGAACACTACCTTTGAAGGCCTCGCTGTGTGGTGGTACAACATGCAATGTGTGGCTTTTATGATCAATAAAAATGGCTGAAAAGATGTTTATGTTGATCTTTATTCGAATTTTCTGTACAGGCTCCGCAGCTCTCGTAACCGAGGGGATACAAAACTTTTTTCGTGTGTGTAGAAAAACTAGTAGCAGCATATGAGATTCAACGCGCGTTACTGGCTGTTCTGAACAGCTTTATAACACTTATGATCGCTATATTCCATATTCTCCAGTCCGTTGGAAAGGAACATTTTTACGATGGTGGTGATGCAAAGGAGTAGAGATTTGTGCTGCATTCGGAATGAACATAATGTAATAAGTAAGTTTCCTACAATTGCCTGTACCAGCATACATTTTTGGGAGAATGTAAGTTCCATGTTACCCCTAACTGCTTCGGCGAGGGATGAGGCCTGTGCTCACCAATGAAATCTCACAAATATTCAGTATCCAAAAATGACCATTTCTGTAAACTGAACTTCTGTGTCGCTCAAAATTTAGCGATTCAAAACTTTTTAGATACTATTGCGGCGTTTACCCTGGCACTGTGATATCATACTAATAAGCTGAATGTAACGGAATTTTCGACGATACTTGTTCATGAAAGCGTGACGCCAATGCAGGAGCAGATGCGCTTTGGGATGGAAGTTGCTGGTAATGATAGATGCCATTATGCGTATTGGACATTATAAACTTTTTCGTTCCTCGTACAGTGGAAGCTGAAGGTAAGAATAAGCTGAATCAATTTTGTAAAAGCATTATCCACCAGCTAGGTGACCCATAAGCTCCTCTACATGTGACAGGGGAAGGAATCAATAAATGTCTGAGCATTAACTGTCACCGTGAAGTCTGCAAAAGTCAGATTTTCATTTTCGATTTACTGGTAATAACAAGAGGAGATGCCCACGGTCTTGAAGAACTGGATTGCTAAACACATGTTTGTTCCAGTCTGTTGTGTTTAGGATCAACTTCGTCGTGAATGGTTTGAGGAACCGGACTTGCTCGGCAAAACTTTCGTTGAGTGCTATACTTGAGTGCAATGTTACTGTTCCTATCTTCCATCAAACAAATGCCCATATTTTTCACGCAACTTTTGGATGCTCGCGTAGGAAACTTGACTATCGATATCATGGACGTTGTCTCAAATATCAAATCGAAACAAATCAAGTGCATCCAAGCCAAAAACATTGGTAATGGAGCGTGACTGAACTATTGTGAACTGCACTAACGTAGTATTTTTTATACTTTGCTTGCAAAGCCTACGATCAAGAAGAGATATTTTCGCCGCTATGGGTCTGGAGGGGCAGACGTAATTTCTGTAATTTAAAGTGTCCAAGTTGCTCATATGTATTTTGGTCACTTAATGTACCCGAAGCACCAGTGCTAAACTGAAATGGTGCAATTTGACAGTCAGTCCATAAAGAGAAAAACAGGTTCCGGTTATTCTTTTGATTCTGATTTTCAGTTCTGACTCTCACAAGACTGCCTTTTTCTGATTAGTTAGTGACGAAGAGTTTTTCTGATCGTTTGTCTGGGAAGCGCTGATTTGAATGAGCAAAATTTTGCACTGTGTATGTACTTTGCAATTCCTGCACCTCTGTTCGTGACTCCTTTGAGTATTTCCAGGAGCAGTGGACATGAAATAAGAATCTTATATAGTTTTCCAGTTATACAAATTTAGATTTACGTCAAAGAGTGTTTCACCATGCGAGTCTTTGTAGGCACAGTTGTTCTGCATATCGCTGCGGTAGTATTAGTCCTAGTCGAAGGAAAGGGAAATTTTGTCAAAATTCAATGAAGAAACGGTTGGGCGATGCACTCTGGGGCCACTGGCAGAGTGTGGTAACAGTCAACAGCCAGAGTGCCAGGCAAGGTAAACATGGCACTCGCGGGCACAGAGCTTCGAATGCAGTATTGCACGCACAATTTGTTTTGAGTGGAAATTGCAGCGTTGCTTTAAGTTATTGCAATGTATGAGGTAGAGAACTAGGCCAGAACCAAGAGTGACGATCTGTAAGTAGCTGACATGTGGGAATTCTTCCCTGCCATAGTTTCTGACACCACATCAGAAGCGAGGGGAAAACTGCTATAAATAGAGGGAAAATTTTAGCTTGGGATAGAATGTGCCAGGTCAGTTGAGTGTCAGGACGGACCTGTGCTGGTCCTCTCTTACAGGGGCCAGTCTGGCAGAAATGTTATAAGTATTCTGAATAAACTTGTAACTGTTTTCCATGTACTTGTTCGGGCCATATTCTGACTCCACAGACACAACACTGGGGCGGGACTTGGAGATCGCATGATCTACCTGAAAGAGGGCATTGACAGTGGTCTGCAGCGGGTCCAGAAGGGGATCGGTTCCACTCGAGTCTACGGGCCACGCTCGCTTCCCACCTGGCATACCTGGGTCCGGGCAAGGCGTACGCTGTGGGACGCGCAGCAGCAGCGCCAGAGACGGAGGCGGGTGTTGCCATCCGGCAAGCACCATTAGCGGCAAGTTGTGGCACAGCATCAAGGAGGGCGCAAGTTTGAGTCTGGTCCTGTCTTGGAACCAGCGGTGGCCCGATGGCCACGGGCGACCAGTACATCTACCTTTGTCCCACGGTCGGACAGAGCTGGCCAAACGGGGCGGAGGGCTGTGAGGACCGGGGACTGTAGCAGTCTCCCGAATTGCGGGCAACAGCGCAGCGCAAGTCGCAACGCATCGGCGGGCAGCAACTGGGAGAGCGCGGCCGAGATCCAGTGGGGTGGCCTTGATGATTGCAGCAGCAGCGTCGGCATACCAGGAGTCTGCTGAGCCAGCTGGACTCGCGGGCCAGCACCCGGGCAGCAAGTCGACACTACTAGGATTATAAATTATCTGAATAAATGAATGTGACCTAATGACTGATCTGGCCTTGTAACAATAACCAAAACGGCCTTGCTGTGCTGGTACCGTTAACGTCTGAAAGCAAGGGGAAACTACGGCCGTAATCTTCCCCGAGGGCATGTAGCTTTACTGTATGATTAAATGATGATGGCGTCCTCTTGGGTAAAATATTCCGGAGGTAAAATAGTCCCTCATTCGGATCTCCGGGCGGGGACTACTCAAGAGGATGTCGTTATCAGAAGAAAGAAAACTGGCGTTCTACGGATCGGAGCGTGGAATGTCAGATCCCTTAATCGGGCAGGTAGGTTAGAAAATTTAAAAAGGGAAATGGGTAGGTTAAAGTTAGACATAGTGGGAATTAGTGAAGTGCGGTGGCAGGAGGAACAAGACTTTTGGTCAAGTGACTACAGGGTTATAAACACAAAATCAAATAGGGGTAATGCAGGAGTATGTTTAATAATGAATAGGAAAATAGGAATGCGGGTAAGCTACTAAAAACAGCAGAGTGAACGCATTATTGTGGCCACGATAGATACGAAGCCCACACCTACTACAGTAGTAAAAGTTTATATTCCAACTAGCTCTGCAGATGACGAAGAAATTAAAGAAATGTATGATTAAATAAAAGAAATTATTCAGATAGTGAAGGGTGACGAAAATTTAATAGTCATGGGTGACTGGAATTCGGTAGTAGGAAAAGGGAGAGAAGGAAACGTAGTAGGTGAATATGGACTGGGGCAAAGAATGAAAGAGGAAGCCGTCTGGTAGAATTTTGCACAGAGCACAACTTAATCATAGCTAACACTTGGTTCAAGAACCATAAAATAAGTCTGTATGCATGGAAGAAGCCTGGACATACTGACAGGTTTCAGATAGATTATATGATGGTAAGACAGAGATTTAGGAACCAGGTTTTAAACTGTAAGACAATTCCAGGGGCAGATGTGGACTCTGACCACAATCTATTGGTTATGACCTGTAGATTGAAACTAAAGAAACTGCAAAAAGGTGGAAATTTAAGGAGATGGGACCTGGATAAACTAAAAGAACCAGAAGTTGTACGGAGTTTCAGGGAGAGCATAAGAGAGCAATTGACAGGAATGGGGGAAAGAAATACGGTAGAAGAAGAATGGGTAGCTTTGAGGGATGAAGTAGTGAAGGCAGCAGAGGATCAAGTAGGTAAAAAGATGAAGGCTAGTAGAAATCCTTGGGTAACAGAAGAAATATTGAATTTAATTGATGAAAGGAGAAAATATAAAAATGCAGTAAATGAAGCAGGCAAAAAGGAATACAGACGTCTGAAAAATAAGATCGACAGGAAGTGCAAAATGGCTAAGCAGGGATGGCTAGAGGACAAATGTAAGGATGTAGAGGCTTATCTCACTAGGGGTAAGATAGATACTGCCTACAGGAAAATTAAAGAGACCTTTGGAGATAAGAGAACCACTTGTATGAATATCAAGAGCTCAGATGGAAACCAAGCTCTAAGCAAAGAAGGGAAGGCAGAAAGGTGGAAGGAGTATATAGAGGGTCTATACAAGGGCAATGTACTTGAGAACAATGTTATGGAACTGGAAGAGGATGTAGATGAAGATGAAATGGGAGATACGATACTGCGTGAAGAGTTTGACAGAGCACTGAAAGACCTGAGTCGAAACAAGGCCCCCGGAGTAGACAACATTCCATTGGAACTACTGACGGCCTTGGGAGAGCCAGTCCTGACAAAACTCTACCATCTGGTGAGCAAGATGTATGAGACAGGCGAAATACCCTCAGTCTTCAAGAAGAATATAATAATTCCAATCCCAAAGAAAGCAGGTGTTGACAGATGTGAAAATTACCGAACTATCAGTTTAATAAGTCACAGCTGCAAAATACTAACGCGAATTATTTACAGACGAATGGAAAATCTAGTAGAAGCCGACCTCGGGGAAGATCAGTTTGGATTCCGTAGGAATATTGGAACACGAGAGGCAATACTGACCCTACGACTTATCTTAGAAGCTGGATTAAGGAAAGGCAAAACCTACGCTTCTAGGATTTGTAGACTTAGAGAAAGCTTTTGACAATGTTGATTGTAATACTCTCTTTCAAATTCTGAAGGTAACAGGGGTAAAATACAGGGAGCGAAATGCTATTTACAATTTGTACAGAAACCAGATGGCAGTTATAAGAGTCGAGGACATGAAAGGGAAGCAGTGGTTGGGAAGGGAGTGAGACAGGGTTTCAGTCTCTCCCAGATGTTATTTAATCTGTATATTGACCAATCAGTGAAGGAAACAAAAGAAAAATTCGGAGTAGGTATTAAAATCCATGGAGAAGAAAGCAAAGGACTTGGAAGAGCAGTTGAACGGAATGGACAGTGTCTTGAAAGGAGGATATAAGATGAATATCAACAAAAGCAAAAGGAGGATAATGGAATGTAGTCGAATTAAGTCGGGTGATGCTGGGGGAATTAGGTTAGGAAATGAGACAATTAAAGTAGTAAAGGAGTTTTGCTATTTGGGGAGCAAAATAACTGATGATGGTCGAAATATTGAGGATATAAAATGTAGACTGGCAATGGCAAGAAAAGCCTTTTTGAAGAAGAGTAATTTGTTAACATCGAGTATAGATTTAAGTGTCAGGAAGTTATTTCTGAAAGTATTTGTATGGAGTGTAGCCATGTATGGAAGTGAAACATGGACGATAACTAGTTTGGACAAGAAGAGAATAGAAGCTTTTGAAATGTGGTGCTACAGAAGAACGCTGAAGATTAGATGGGTAGATCACATAACTAATGAGGAGGTATTGAATAGGATTGGAGAGAAGAGAAGTTTGTGGCACAACTTGACCAGAAGAAGGGATCGGTTGATAGGACATGTTCTGAGGCCTCAAGGGATTACCAATTTAGTATTAGAGGGCAGCGTGGAGGGTAAAAATCGTAAAGGGAGACCAAGAGATGAATACGCTAAGCAGATTCAGAAGGATGTAGGTTGCAGTAGGTACTGGGAGATGAAGAAGCTTGCGCAAGATAGAGTAGCATGGAGAGCTGCATCAAACCAGTCTCAGGACTGAAGACCACAACAACAACAACAACCTAATACCATTGTATCACTCTCGATTGCCCCTTGAAGCTTTGAACTTGCTCGGCCTCCTGACAAAATATGGCACAGTGGATCATGGCTTCAGCTCTGTCACCTGGAGTCCCGGTTTCGACACACCGACAGTATACTGATTTGTGGCAGTGATTTCATTTCACTTGATGTAAATTCTATTGTGAAGCATTTCGTCTTGAAGCTCGACAATCTCAGTTAAATTTGAAATTTATCATGTCCTTGAATTCAGTGGTCCATTACTTGCAAGACATTATTACTATGACATATGCGAAAAATTTGAAACGAACTGCAGCTACATGAATCTGAGACTCTAGAAAGTCATTGAGTTTCCTAATCATTTTTTCATAGGGTAGAGTTTTGAGGCTTTACTACCGCAACTCTTTTCGACATAAACACACTATTTGAATCCCGATTCACGTAAAAGGTGAGAATGTCGTAAGTAACCTGACATTTTGTTGGATGCAGAATGTTGAATCGGCATTCATCGAAGCTACCGAAGGAGGAGCTGACACTTGGCCGCCAGAATTCGGTGCTACAGTAGCAAATGTCGGATGCCCTTGCTCTACATCCAGCAATGTTGTAATGGTCCGCAGTAATGTTTGAATTCTTGAGCTCTAAAACAGATGAAGTGTAGTGAGTTATGGATCTCCTCTGGTTGCCACTTCACACAAAAAAGTAAACACACTTCAATATAATAAAAGAAATTTGAATTAGTTTGCCAACGCTACCCTGTAACCGAAATAGTCTACAGAAATGTCTGTTCTGTTCGTACTTGCACGAGGTGATACAGAACACTATAAGCATTAATAAATTAATGAAACATCATATTTGATTACACTGCTTATGATGAATAATTAAATATTTGTTTTCGGATCACTTAATTCACTGTTTCACACTGTCTTTAATTGCTAGCTGTTACAATATACGAGTACAATCGATAGATAGACGTAATATTACTTGCTACGTCCTCCTACTTTCACTGCAACTTTTCAGAGATTTAGGTGGAAGTTGATGTGACGCGTTTTTATAAGATTTACTGATAGTCATATACCGTGCAGTGAGTAATAGCGAAGACAATGTCCTCTGGCGGCGTCTGTAGGCAGGTTTACATGACTCGACCAGCCAGCCAAACGGAGATCCAAAGTTAGACCCTTCAAACTATATCAGGTGCTGATAACACTGCCTCACGTTAGTGCGCAGCATCTCCAGTGTCCTTCAGAGTCATCACTAAACATCTGACGTTATTCACGGCTCTTATGTACTCTGTCAGTTAATCTAAGTCCAAAAATCACTAATGCACCCTGGTGGGCGTTTTACCTGTTACAGAGAATTTAAGCTCTAATCATTTACACACTCGTCGATCGTCCGTACTATGCGAAGTTACCTGTATGCTACGTTCCTTACTTTTGGTGTTAGGCAATGTACGTATAGGGTTTTGTAAAATGAACTCATACACTTTGATTACGTATATTTCAGAAATGGGGATTGGTAGAAAGGTACCGTATGTGGCATAACATTCACACACCTAAAGTGTTAAGGCCCGTTTAACAGAGTTCAGCATGTGCACTAGGCTGTAGCACACGTATTATCTAAGCAGTATTCCAGTTCCACCAATATTGGGCGAAGCATGTCTTTATTACCTTGTGCAGCTGCTGCTATGGTGCGAGCTAGAAGTTCATCCAGGTCCTGTCATCCTTCACAATGCCTCAAAAAGAAAAAAAAACTTACAGAATTACGTTTGGAGATATTGGAGACCAGAAAATGTGTCCTCGACTGCCGATCCTCCAACAACCTGGAGCTGTGTAGTCCAAAGCCTTCCTAACGATCAAGGCCCAGTGACGAAGAGCGCCATCCTACTGGCATATTACGTCGGTTTGCAGTACTACGGCCTGTGGGAGTGGGGGCATGCAGCACGTCAAGATAACAGTCAATGTTCTTGACGACTATGCAAAGAAAGGCAGTCCGACCACACAGCCATAGAACATGCTACACCAGAAGTTTACCTTTGGACTGTCGTGAACTATCTTCGTGGAGGATGTTAGCGCCCAAAGTCCTCAGATTGTGCTGGTTCACCTTCCCAGACACCAGAAAACAAGCTTCGTCCGTGAACATAACATTTTTCAGATACTCTGGATCATCGTCAATGCTATTCAGAATCTATTGCAAACGCTTTGCACTTTGGTCTGTCACTGAAGAGCATGCAGCAGTAGTACCTTGTCGGGTCGAAGCTTCAGTCTCCTGTGTAACACAGTTTGCAGCGTGAGAGGTGATACGCGAAGCTGTCGAAACGGATAAAACATGGTGCACCCGTTCCACATCTGCAGTTCTCGTTCTCGGCCACCTAAAAATCTTTCTCACAACACTTCTGGATTCCTTGAACCTCGTGTACCACTTTCCGATGGACATACTTGATGAGGGCGTATTTCTGTAACGCGTCCGTAAGTTTCGCTGGACCTGGATGTCAGATTTGTATCAGCCATTCTGCACACAGTGCCATCTGCTGGGAGGGCAGATATTTTCGTCTATAACTAACCTGCAAAGAAGAAAAACAATGGCGTGCGTTAACATTATGCCCCAAACTGCACCTTTCTGCCAATCCAGATTTCTGAAATACGTGCAATGAAATTTGTATAGATCATTTCGGAACACCTTGTGTTATGAATTGTACTTGATGTTCAGAGGTAACATTCGTTACTGGCCTTGCTACTCTGCTATCGCGGCCTGAATTAATTATGAAAACTATTCCACTTATGCTAATTATGGGTGAATCTAACTACTCGTAATTTTACAAATATTCAGTGCTTGGCCATCTTGTGCTAATATTGCACTGCTGCTCTTCTCGTATTATTGCAGCATGTGTGTGCCGCCTATTGTTGTATATGGCTGTGAAAATCATATATCCTAACATGACTCGAATACGCAATATCTTTTTACATCCATAGTCTTTTTTCATAAATGCTCTTCACTGACTACTCTGCCGTGGTTGTTGGTGCCTGTATTCGCTAACAATCGACAAAGCAAAGTTCGTTCATGCATTAAACTGCAATTAAACGTGGTGCTGCAACAGCGGCGTAGTTGGTACCAAGTTGTGTTGAGTATGGATTTTGGATCACATCCCTGATTATTAGTTACGTTACCTCTAATAGCTGAAACTTGTTTAATTGTAAAGTAAAAATACGAATGTTAATAATGACACACAATCAAATTCCTTGTAGCGTACAGAGTTTTTGGGGTATAGAAGATTCATTAGCTTCGTTGCACTCTTCGTATTGATACGTTTGGATGACTTAGTTATTTTATTTGTGTATATTACTTCATACTTTTTGCATATGGAAATAAGTTTGTAGCTCTTGACAGCCCCGTTTGATACGGAAGTGGGTCACATTAGCGTCAGTCTATGGAATATCCTACTCTCTTAACTGTGCTGTTCAGCACGAACGTGTTTTCGCACTTTTGGCTATCGGCTATCGGCTACTGCGCTGTGCCGAATAAACCCATTTATACCGACGGACAGTTTCCTACGTGCAAAAGCTTTCTGCGCCTCTTGGCGTTGAAGGTTAAGTAGAATGTCATAGGGTGTAAGGCAGAAGGAGAACACATATTCCTTGCATTCTCAAAGTATGATATTGCTCCCATCTTATAGTGTAAGACAGTACAAAGGTGCATGACAGATTTACATTATATATCAGTTCAGAACTCCCCAGACCATTTTTATAATGATTCTAATGGCTCTAAGCACTATGAGACTTAGCATCTGATGTCATCAGCCCCCTAGACTTTGAACTACTTAAACCTAATTAACCTAAGGACATCACACACATCCATGCCCGATCCAGGATTCGAGCCTGTGGCCATAGCAGCAGCGCGGTTCAGGACTGAAGCGCCTAGAGCCGCTCGGCCACAGCGGCCAGCTGCTTAGAGCCGATTATGTTCTTAGTTGGTGACGTAACCAGCCCGACTCACCAGCAAGAGAGACGTATCCGCAAATGGAGAAGCTGAGATTGATCGTGAGTCGTGCCTTGGTAGTTCTGTGGGTAGGAGCAGTGACCGCAGAGGGGAGGTTTTGCATAAGAGTGTCGGTGTGGTACACAATCTGCGTCTCTCATTTTAGTGTGGGAGATAGCAAACCTACGGTTCACAATGCGCTTAGGAATACATTGTTCCGGTTAAAGTGCTAAGCGTACGCATTGGAATATCACAACCGAAATTTTCATCCTTTGCTTTTCAAAAGAAGAACATGTGTGTTTATTACCACTCCATGTATCATTAATGTGTTGACTTCCGTCGAACAACAGACGAGAAGCGTCAATACCGAACAAGAACGAACGAGTCATTCAGCAAGGTCATCAAATTGCTAAATTTATCCACTTGATTTTCGTATGGTCAGTCACCAGCACGTATATATTGAACTTCAGATGGTTCAGATGGCTCTGAGCACTATGGGACTCAACTGCTGTGGTCATTAGTCCCCTAGAACTCAGAACTACTTAAACCTAACTAACCTAAGGACACCACACACATCCATGCCCGAGGCAGGATTCGAACCTGCGACCGTAGCAGTCGCACGGTTCCGGACTGCGCGCCTAGAACCGCGAGACCACCGCGGCCGGCTATTAAACTTCAAGACAGTTACGTCACCTAGATAATAGTTATAATTGAGAGTTTATACTTGCAGTGAGAGAGTAAGGAATTATTAACTAACGCAAACCTTGGTGACTTCTCAAAACTTTGTTGTACGTTTTAAGCTTGAACCGCTGAAACCGATAATGACAATCTATATTTGGTTGGTCCGTATGGTGTGATTTTTGCGCGGCCAAACAAATTTCTTGTTGAGCGAGTGATATGAAGGAAATAAGAGCTTCCTTGTCGACACGTTAAAGCTACAGTAATAGTCATAATAAGATGAAATTATTTAAAAGGTAATTCAGGGACCATCTGTCACAACATAAAATTACTTGTAAGAGAGTAGAGCAACACTGGAGTAATTAAGCTTAATTTTCAGATACGTGTGTCTGGGTGACTACTGATGTATAAAACTGAAAAGAGGAGGTAACTGCGTCATACGTCATTGGTTGTGCCCTAACAACTTAATGACTAATTATGATATTACATGGAATTTTAGAACTCGCGCCATGCTCATTTTGTGATAAAATGAAATAGTTGTCAAGAGCTTAGCTGATTGTGTTGCTGCGCTCTTGATCACAGAATGCAAATAATAGCAAAGGGAATCAAGATGAAATCAAAATAAGATGCTTTTTCCGCTGGTGGGCTGTCTATGGCACTTACTAAGTTCCAAAATTAATCAAGCGGACTTATTTGGAAATGTAACTTTTCAGTTCCAGGGACGAGGCGAAATTTCTAAGATTTACGACTAAAAGGGTCGCTACAGAGCAGCTAACGAAATTGTTGGAGCGCTGATTGTAGCATTAATGGCGCCACGGATAGACACTGGAGATATTCCCGGCCCGGAGACAGGAACGCTAATTGACGTAATTTCCATCGTTGCGACAGCGCTTCTAATTAATAACGAGACAGGCAGGCGCCCGGTCCGCCTAACAGGCAGGCAACCAGCGGCACGAGGAAACGAATGCCAAATCGGTTTGTGCGCCCTGCCCTTCCCCGCTGTCCTCTGCTACAACACCGCCTGTGGGAGAGACGACATGATAATGCAGACAAATGCATTCTAAACTAATACTAATTGGGAATTCAGTTGAATAGGCCCCTCACTTTTAGTATCTTGTATATGATATATTATGAATATAATACAAGGTCTATTCGGAAAGTAAGTTCCGATCGGTGGCGAAATAGAAACCACTGTGACGTGTTTGGTCGTGTCTCTAGTATACCTGTCGATCACAGCACATCGCTCTTTTCAATTCTGAGAGCTTAGTGAACCCGTAAAGATGCCTAGAAAATAATGTCTCCCGCCAAGTATGAGGACCTGGTGAGATATTTCGCCAGTCCACATTACAAAACTGTCAAGCATTCCGTTCTTCACAACAATTCTCGCCCACACTCTGCAGGGGCAATATAGATCCTCCTGGAGCGTTTTCGATGGGAAGCGTTTGATCATCCACAATACAGCCCGTAATTTGGCTTTTCTGAGTTTCAGCTCTGCTCAAATGAACCGCTAGTTATGAGGATCACATTTTGGCGCAGACAACGAGCTGTAGACGAGCGTAGAGGATTGGCGGAAAGCACAGGCGGCTGCCTTCTATGACGAGGGTATTAGAAACTTGGTACAACGCTACGAGAAATGCGTACGTCGGAGTGGTGGCTATGTAGAAACGCAGCTGTAAGTTGCAGCTAACTACTGCAAATAAAACATTTTTTTTATTTTCGCAGTGGTTTCCATTTCGTGACCGATCGGATCTTACTTTCCCAATAGCGCTCGTATTAGAGTTTCCAATAAGCTAAAGTAGTTTAAAACGATATGTGGCACTAATAGAACGGAAACCAATAAAAACCAGGAAATACGGAAAGACAAAATTGTGCATAGTAATGACAAGACCTATGCTCTCATACGGATGTGAGACCTGGACAAAAAGTAAGAATGATCTAAGGAGGATACTGTCACCTGGAACTACTCTAAAATCACGAAAGTGACCAGCATATTATAAAAGTCCCTTATTAATAAGACGTGGTCCATATGCTTTCCCGTCTTTCATACCTTTTACAATCAAGTGCAATTCTTCTATTGTCACTGAATCCATCGTGCCGTTATGTAATGTGATCACCTCCACCTCCTTCAACTACAGATCTTCTATTTGTCACAATCTTTTATAAATTTCTTTCCATCGATCTACGCTAATTATATTTAATTCTACAGTACCTTTTTCCTTCTATTTAAAAGATTCATTAGTTTATAGGCAAAAGCTTGCTTCCCACGTGAATCATGTTCTGCCTCTCAGTTAAACGATTCCATGACTCTTGATGAGCTACCCTAGCTATTCGTTTGTCGTATTTCCGTTTTTACTTACACTTCTCTTCAGTTTTGGTGTTTTATTCTGCAGGAGATTTTTGCGGTCTCTATCATTTCCTTCAACAGCCTTTGCAATACTTAATTGTAAAACCTTGTTGCTTTCTTTTTCCTTACCTTCTTCTTTTTCTCCATGCTTTACATGCCGCACTTTTTAAACATTCTTTAATATTTTGCCTTTCGTTCCCTACACAATGAACAATTTGAGTGTGTATCAAATATTGCTGTAAACGACTTTCTTAAAATTTCCTAATACTCTCTTGTTCCAGATGGTACCTTAAAGCTTTGTTTGTCGTCTTGGCCGAAGTTTCTTCACAGTTGCGATGACTACACCGTGGTCAGAACAGATGACACTTCGTCGGTGTTTGATTTTACATTTGTTCTGTTTGATTACGTATCATAACGATTGCGATTTCTCGTCTATTAAATATCTATAACCCTTAGCACTCCATATAAACTTACGTACAGCTTTTGCTTTTTAATTTTTGAAGTTACGCTATTATCTAGAGCGGTGAAAAAAGTATCGACCACCGTAGGGATACTGCACATCAGAGCAGTATCACGAGGCACCAATGAGATACTACACTCCTGGAAATTGAAATAAGAACACCGTGAATTCATTGTCCCAGGAAGGGGAAACTTTATTGACACATTCCTGGGGTCAGATACATCACATGATCACAGTGACAGAACCACAGGCACATAGACACAGGCAACAGAGCATGCACAATGTCGGCACTAGTACAGTGTATATCTATCTTTCGCAGCAATGCAGGCTGCTATTCTCCCATGGAGACGATCGTAGAGATGCTGGATGTTGTCCTGTGGAACGGCTTGCCATGCCATTTCCACCTGGCACCTCAGTTGGACCAGCGTTCGTGCTGGACGTGCAGACCGCGTGAGACGACGCTTCATCCAGTCCCAAACATGCTCAATGGGGGACAGATCCGGAGATCTTGATGGCCAGGATAGTTGACTTACACCTTCTAGAGCACGTTGGGTGGCACGGGATACATGCGGACGTGCATTGTCCTGTTGGAACAGCAAGTACCCTTGCCGGTCTAGGAATGGTAGAACGATGGGTTCGATGACGGTTTGGATGTACCGTGCACTATTCAGTGTCCCCTCGACGATCACCAGAGGTGTACGGCCAGTGTAGGAGATCGCTCCCCACACCATGATGCCGGGTGTTGGCCCTGTGTGCCTCGGTCGTATGCAGTCCTGATTGTGGCGCTCACCTGCACGGCGCCAAACACGCATACGGCCATCATTGGCACCAAGGCAGAAGCGACTCTCATCGCTGAAGACGACACGTCTCCATTCGTCCCTCCATTCACGCCTGTCGCGACAGCACTGGAGGCGGGCTGCACGATGTTGGGGCGTGAGCGGAAGACGGCCTAACGGTGTGCGGGACCGTAGCCCAGCTTCATGGAGACGGTTGCGAATGGTCCTCGCCGATACCCCAGGAGTAACAGTGTCCCTAATTTGCTGGGAAGTGGCGGTGCGGTCCCCTACGGCACTGCGTAGGATCCTACGGTCTTGGCGTGCATCCGTGCGTCGCAATTCGGCGGTACGTCCACCCGGCCTCCCGCATGCCCACTATATGCCCTCGCTCAGAGTCCGTCAACTGCACATACGGTTCACGTCCACGCTGTCGCGGCATGCTACCAGTGTTAAAGACTGCGATGGAGCTCCGTATGCCACGGCAAACTGGCTGACACTGACGGCGGCGGTGCACAAATGCTGCGCAGCTAGCGCCATCTGACGGCCAACACCGCGGTTCCTGGTGTGTCCGCTGTGCCGTGCGTGTGATCATTGCTTGTACAGCCCTCTCGCAGTGTCTGGAGCAAGTATGGTGGGTCCGACACACCGGCGTCAATGTGTTCTTTTTTCCGTTTCCAGGAGTGTAGAAAGAAGCCGTTCCTAGCGTAGTGCCGAGGAGCCACCACCGCGCCTCTACGCTGAAATAGCGTCTGCAGAAGCCAGGAGGAGAGTTCTGTTCGAATGTGGATCCTGTCTACTTCCAGGAACTTCCTGTCGGAGTAACGTCGCTGTGCTGCCCACTCACCGTGACACAGCCCACGTCAGCCGCCGGGGTGTGAAGTGACTTTCGTCTCCCATGGAGTGTGCTTACACACCAAAGCTATCAGAACTGTGTCAACAAGTGTCTGCCAACTTGTGTTTTCTAGTGACTGTAGGGAAGTCACCGTACGGGTATTCTGCACTAGTATCAATTCGCCACTCAGTAATCTTGGCTCATTTAGTGTGTTCTGGACCGCAAGTACACGTGTTCAGTTTCATAGCTACAGCCGAGCCTGGAGTGCAGAAATATTGTTGTAATTAAGAAAGTATTAGTCATTCTGAGTGATCGAATTACCTGTATTATTATAGCCACCTCAGAGTCGAAGAAGTCTGACGCAACAAGCAAAGGGGTGGCGAGGATACATCTCGTGATTAGCTCACTTTGGCTTATTATGGAAGTAACCTTCTCTTTCAACAGTCCTACTGTTCTAATTGCTTGTGTTGTTATGTTGACTATTGACGATGTCTCTTCTGGATGTGTCTTTAATGCACGCTATAGAATTTGCAGCTCTGCAAGAAATTGTGGCAGCGCCACGAACGCCACCCCAGCCTGCCGAATTGGAAACAACTCAACAAACGGTTCAAGTGCCGAAATTCATATAGTTCCTTGGGCAAAGTGGAGAATGGGTTAAGTATGTTGCGCAGTTGACGCGCATTTCAACCTTTATGGTATAACAGGTAATCAGCATATTTGCGATTTTCTCTCCCTCATGTGCTGAGATGCATTCTTGTGGTAGTAAAATTGCTTCGAGATCGCCATCCTCACGAGGTCCCATACGAAAATTTGGTTGATAAACTGTCAAATCATTTTAAATTACAATTGCATGTAGTAACTGCTCGTTATAAGTTTTTCAGATGAAAACAGCAGGCAGGACAGTCCAAGAAACAATGGCTAACAGAACTAAGTGGCCTTATTAGACAATATCACTTCCAGTGTTCATGTAAGTTAAGTTACAGCGACATTACGATGAGAGATGAGATTATTCACAACGTGTCTGATTTCGTATTCATGCTGCCATACCAAAGCAGCCTTCAATATCCGTTGTCAAGAGAAAGTCAGTCCCCACCTCCTATCGGATCGGATCAGACGTCACCCGACGTCTAGGTTACGTGATCCAGTCGCACCGTCAGGTCACAGCACAGCCCATACAATCGAGGAAATCGCGGTCACGTTGCTTTCAAACACATGATAGGGCATAGTGCCCGAGCCGCAAAGCCACGTGTATCGGATATGGCAAACAAGGTATGTTTAAGTATAGATGGTGTTAGGCAGCTTTCAGATTCAATGTCAGACAGTGATTTTGATGAGGTGTGTGCTGTGTCTGCTGCACAGTTGTCCACCGGTCCTGTTGTCGTTTCGACATACTTCCAAGATACAAACTGTGAACCCAAGTTAGGACTTCAGTTGTATGTGTTTATCAAGTATGTTAATTTCCAGTTAGATGCTGGTGCTACTGTTATCCTGGTAAACCATGTTATGTAGCCCACAGCTTCAGCAACCACGTAACTCGTTGTCAGCACGCAATGGAAAAACTATTATAGCTGTAGGATGTGCAGTTTACCAGCCACGTTCCGTGGTACTACTAAAACAGTGTTATTTTTATGTTTTGCACTCTCGTGAGTCCAGGAACATTTTTGGCAAGGATAGCTTTTACCTTTTCAGATTGCCATTTCACGGGAATGTGTTACAAGTTAAGTTCAAAAATGGCCCTGAGCACTATGGGACGTAACATCTATGGTCATCAATCCCCTAGAACTTAGAACTGCTTAAACCTAACTAACCTAAGGACATCACACAACACCCAGTCATCACAAAGTTAAGTCATTTGGGTTTCTGGCCAATATTAATGCATTATGGGACAAGCACAGTCCTCTTTTCCATGGAACTTTGGGCAATGCCCAATGGTTCAAGATCTACATGACATTGAAAGACGAAGCACAGACCATTTTTTCGTGATCATCTTGCCCCTTACGTATAATGGGACTGGGTTGCCACAGAGCTGCAGCGCTTGCAGGACAAGGACATCATCACCCCACTGTCAACCAGCAAATGGACGTCACCCCTGGCTGTCCTTACTGAATCATCGGGTGGGTTGAGACACTGTGCAAACCTTAAATCAACTGTCAATCCAGAAACTGCTGTTGATTCTTTTTTGTTGCCCCACTCTCTGAATTTTATAGGTAAATCAGATCAGGATCATTTCTTTTCAAAAACTTATCTCCAGAAGGCCTACCTGCAACTATCCTTACATGAAGAGTGAGATAAAATTTTTGTGATCAACATGCACGTGGGTTAATTCCTATTTCAGTGGTTACTGCAGGGCAGCGCTTTCATCCCTGCTATTTTCCAAAGGTACCTTGAGCAACTGATGTCGCAAGTATTTTCCTGTTTTATTTATATGATATATTTGTCTCTTGTCATAAGCAGGGAAGCGCTTACAGAATTTAGAGGCATTATTTCAAGAGATTGACAAAGCGGGACTGACGTAGAACAGTTTTAAGTGTTTATTCTTACTCAGTGAGATTCTCTTTGCCACCTGATTAATGTGCACACCATCTATTCGTCACAGTCGCACTTAGCGGCCATTCATGACTTGCCTGTACCAACCAATGTACAGTATCAGAAATGCAATCTGTAGGGGGGAAGATAACTTACTACATCCATCTATCCCGAATTTTGCTCGGATCGCGGTGTCTCTATATGTGTTGTTCTACATGGGTATTTCTTTTGTATAGTTAGCTAAATCTCAGACCACTTTCCAGCAGCTGAAAGACACACTACTAAGTGATCAGTGTTTGACCCACTTCGACTCCAGCAAGCCTGTCACTCTTGCAGTAGGTGCCTCATCCTATGACACTGGTGCAGTGTAGTCACACCGAGTGGGCTTCAATGACAGACCAACTCTTTGCATTAAAGACATTAACCAAGGCCCAATTCTACTACAGTTATCTTGAAAAGGAGGAGTTGGCTATAATTTACGGGGTCACGCACTTCCAACAATAACTGGGGAACCGCTGCTTTTCTCTAGTTGCAGACCACAGACAAAACTATTCACTGGTCGTGGTTGTTGTGGCGGAGACACAAATGGCCAGCATATGGCCACCTATGTAGCATCTCTTACTTCTTAAGGAAAATCATGAAGTCATCTTGACATTATGCTAGGATTCCTGTAACCATTCCTTCAGGGAGAGAGCAGTGGTACCGACAACAAAGACTGATGTCGAAGGTTGCCCACAGGGAAGTGGTGCCTGCCCCGTGCGACATAGAATTTTCAAGTGTGTGATGAGCTCTCGGCAGCTGTGACCCTGTACCTAGAATGGGCGACCTGTGTATGTGGAGTGGTTGATGATGAGGATGTACACTATCTGGATTTGGCTGTGAAAGTAGCTCGGTAACCTGAAATGGGAATAACGCAGAATATTGTTTATGGCAGGACCAAGTCCCCTAGAGGCATGCAAGTGGGATACAAGGAAGACGAACTGGTGGTTCACACTGATGGGGACACAAAGTAGCGTGCCACCGGCATGAGAAAGGCCAGCCACGGTAGCATCTTCTTGGCGAAAGGGTGATGTGGTGACGACAACATCGTGTGCAGATCAATAAGAGTCACAGGAGGCGCGGAGGTGCTGTCAAAGAAAGAAGAGTGTGATGCTACCTGCCACAAACTCCTCTCCTGTGCCAGCTTCTTCATCTAAGAGTAATACTTGCAACCTACGTCCTCATTTATTTGGGGAATGTATTCCAATCTCTCGACCACAGGTTCGAATCCTGCCGCGGGCATGGATGTGTGTGATGTCCTTAGGTTAGATAGGTTTAAGTAGTTCTAAGTTCTTACGGACTGATGACCTCAGCAGTTACGTCCCATAGTGCTCAGAGCCATTTGAACCATTTTATTCCAATCTCTGCCTTCCTCTACAGTTGATGCTCTCTGCAGCTTTCTATAGTTCCGTGGAACTCATTCCTTAATTAGATGTACCATCATCCTGTCTCTTCATCCCTCTCCCTTTCTGCACAGAACCTCTTTATTCCTTATTATATCAGCCCACCCGATTTTCAACATTCGTCTGTAGCACCTCATCTCAAGTGCTTCGATTCTCTCCTGTTCCTCTTTCTCCATCATGCAATGCTGCCCTCTACATGTACATTCTCAGAAATTTCTTCCTCAAATTAAGGCCTATGTTTGACACTAATAGATTTCTCTTGTCCAAGAATCCACTTTTTGCCAGTGATAATCTGCTTTTGATGTCCCCCTTGCTCCGTCCGTCATTGGTTATTTTGCTGTCAAGGTAGTAGAATTCCTTAACTTCATATATTTCGTCACCATCAATCCTGGATTTGTTTGTTGCTGCTCTCATTTCTGCGTCTTCTCATTACTTTCGTCCTTCCTCGAATTACTGTCAGTCCATATTCTCTACTCATGAGACTGTTCATTCCATTCAGCTGGTCGTGTAATTTTTCTTCACATTCACAAAGGACAGCAATGTCATCATCGAATCGTATCATTAGTATCCTTTCGCCTTCAATTTTAATTCCACTCCTCAAGCTTCATTTTTTTCCATCATTCCTTCTCCGATGTACAGCCTGAACAGTATGTGCGGAAGACTGTATCCTCTGCTTTACACCTGCTTTAATTCGAGCACTTAGTTCTGGGTCGTCCACTCCTGTAATTGCCTCTTGGCTCTTGTACATATTATATATTATCCATCGTTCCCTATAGCTTACCTCAGTTTCGAACACATTGCAACGTTTTACATTGTCGAACTTTTGTTTCCATGTTGACTAATCCTATGAGCGAGGCTTGATTTTTCTCTGGTCTTGCTTCCATTATCAACCTTAATGCCAGAATTGCCTCTCTGGTGACCTTACCTTTTCTAAAGCCAAATTTCCTCAATTGTCTTTCCCCCTCTTCTATAACTTTTGTCAGCAACTTGGATGCATGCGCTGTTAAGTCGATTTTGCGATAATTCTCGCACTTGTCAGCTCTTGCAGGCTTCGGAATTGTGTGGGTGATATTTTTCTGAAAGTCAGACGGTATATTGCCAGACTCATACATTCTACACACCAACATGAATAGTCATTTTGTTGCCACTTCCCATAATGATTTTAGAACTTCTGATGGAATGTTATCGATGCCTTCTGCCTTATTTGATCTTAAATCTTCGAAAGCTCATTTAAAGACTGATTCCAATAGTGGAACCCGTACCTCTTCTACGTCGATTGCGCTTTCCTGTTATATCACATTAGACAAGTCTTCCCCTTAGAGATTCTTTCAATATATCCTTTCCACCTATTCGCTCTCTCCGTTACATTGAACAGTGGAATTCTCGTTGTACTCATAATGTTATCACACTTGCTTTTAGTTTCACCGAATGCTGTTTTGACTTTTCTCCATGCCAAGGCAGTCCTTCGGACAATTGTATCTTTTTCGATTTATTTACATTTTTCATGCAGCTATTTCTTTTTAGCTTCTCTGAACTTCCTATTTATTTCATTCCCCTGCGACTTTTATTTTTGTATTGCTGAAATTCCCTGAACATTTCTGTACTTCTTTCTTTCATTGATCAAGTGAAGAATTTCTTCTGTTGCCCAAGGTTCCTTCACAGTTTCCGCCTTCATAGCTACGTTTTTCTTTCCAACCTCTGAGACTGCCCTTTTTAGAGATGTCTATTCCTCTTTAACTATATTGCCTACTAAGCTATTCCTTAATTCTCTATCTACAGTCTTAGAGAACTTGCGGTTCTAGGCGCTTCAGTCTGGAACCGCGTGCCGGCTACGGTCGCAAGTTCAAATCCTGCCTCGGGCATGGATGTGTGTGATGTCCTTAGGTTAGTTCGGTTTAAGTAGTTCTAAGTTCTAGGGGACTGATGGCCACAAATGTTAAGTCCCATAGTGCTCAGAGCCATTTGAACCATTTGAAGGAACGCCCGTCAGCAACTGAAAGTATTAATATAAAATTCTAATTTCGTTCTAGACGTCTGCAGGTCATGTCCGAAAGAACAGACACCATATCCATACAAGTATATAGTTCTGGCAATACCGGCCGTGACCACTTCCTCTTCTGTGCGGATGCACACACATTACCCGAACTCTTGCGAGACTTGGTAAGAATGTCTTCACGAATAATGAGTTTGTTGCCAGCACGGTAGCTCAGCGTGTTCGGTCAGAGGGATAGCTACAATCTGTAATAAAAAATTGAGTGAATGGATCAACGAAGAAACTAAATGGGTGTAACCTGAAATCCGCCCCGAACAAATTCAACGAACACTATAGAACAAATTAAGACACAAAGAAAGATGGCTAGAGCGTCTGCCATGTAAGCAGGTGATCCCAGCTTCGAGTCCCGGTCGGGGCACACATTTTCACCTGTCCCCGTTGATATATATCACCGCCCGTCTAATTTTATTTTCTGCTGCTGTTGATATTACCCCATACTGATCTGACCAGAAATCCTTGTCATCTTTCCACTTTACTTCACTGACTCCTACTATATCTATACTGAGCCTTTGCATGCCCATTTTCAGATTTTCTAGTTTCCCTACTATGTTCAAGCTTTCAACGTGGAGCGTCATATTTCCATTGATTACTCAATCTTTTTCTCGTGGTTTTGGAACGTCCTATGCGGGGTACTAGCAGTAATAGGCAGCCTGGGTGGCTATGTACTGGGATAAGGATATCTTGTAGAACAAGGCGAGAATTCTACAAAATGTCAGAAGTAGTCACAATCAATCTACAGTAGCCCATTACAAACAGTATTGTAAGGTATTTAAAAATGTTATTAGGAAGGCAAAGAGTATGTGGTACGCAAATAGAATAGCTAATTCAGAGGATAAAATTGAAACCATACGGTCAGTTGTGAAGGAAGAGTCCGGTCAGCAGCACAACGTTGACGATATGAAGTCAGTTCGCAGTAAAAATATTTCTGTTACTGTTAAATCAGACATATGTACAGTATTTAACAATCATTTTCTGAGTGTCGGCGGTGAATTAAATAAAAATTTAGTTTTTACAGGAAATCATATAACTTTCTCGGCAAATGCCTTTCCAAGGCTGATGACTGAAATACTCAAAAATGGTTCAAATGGCTCTGAGCACTATGGGACTTAATATCTTTGGTTATCAGTCCCCTAGAACTTAGAACTACTTAAATCTAACTAACCTAAGGACATCACACACATCCATGCCCGAGGCAGGATTCGAACCTGCGACCGTAGCGCTCACGCGGTTCGAGACTGAAGCGCCTAGAACCGCACGGCCACACCGGCTGCCTCTGAAATACTCCTCTGTGCTACATACATGAGGGAGATTGAGTCAATAATGAAACCACTGAAGAATAAGGACTCTCATTGTTATGATGGAGTGTCTATCAGAGTATTAAAGTATTGTCCTGCACATGTTGGCCCTGTATTTAGCCTTATTTGTAATTTATCCTTCAGGGATGGTCAGTTTCCTGAGCGATTAAAGTACTCAGTAGTAAAGCCGTTTTATCAAAAGAAAGAAAGGGATAATTTAGATAGTTATAGACCTATTTCTATGCCATCAGTGTTTGCAAAAGTTATTGAAAAGGCTGTGTATGTAAGGGTAATTGATCATCTTATATCACACGATTTGCTATCAAATGTACAGTTCGGCTTTAAAAGACGTTTAACAACTGAAAATGCTTTATTTTCTTTTTTCTGTGAGGTACTGGATGGGTAAAACAAAAAGTTTCTGATTGTGTTGATCACAATAAATTGCTCCAGAATTTGTAACATTACGGAATACAGGGAGTAACTCACAATTGGTTCACCTATTACTTTAGCAAAAGGCAACAAAAGTCGTAATTAACAATGTTGATTACGGCGGTGATGTGGGATCTGAGTGGGGTACTGTCAAGTGCGGGGTGCGCCAGGGATCAGTGTTGGGGCCATTCCTGTTCGTTATTTATATAAATGATATGCCCTCTAGTATTACGGATAACCCTAAAATATTTCTGCTTGCTGATGACACTAGATTAGTAGTAAAGGATGTTGTGTGCAACATTGGCTCAGTTTCAAATAGTGCAGTTCATGACCTCAGTTCATGGCTTGTAGAAAATAAACTAACGCTATATCACAGTAAGACTCAGTTTTTACAGTTTCTAACACACAATTCAACAAAACCTGACGTTTTAATTTCACAAAATGGGGATATGATTAGTGAAACTGAACAGTTCAAATTTCTACATTTTCAGATAGATAGTAAGCTGTCGTAGAAAGCCCACCTTCAGAATCTTGTTCAAAGATGTAATATTGCCATTTTTACTATTCGAAGGCTATCAGAAGTAATTGATCGTTCGACACGGAAATTAGTCTACTTTGCTTATTTTCATTCACTTATGTCGTATGGTATTATATTTTGGGGTAACTGTTCTCATTCTAAAAGGATATTTTTGGCTCAGAAACGGGCGGTTCGGGCAATAAGTGGTGTAAGTTCGGGAACCTGTTGTCGACCACTGTTCACGAGTCTGGGTATTTTGACATTGGCCTCTCAATATATACATTTCTTGCTGTCATTTCTTGCTGTCATTTCTTGTTAACAATATTAGCTTATTCCCAAGAATAAGCAGCTTCCACTCGGTTAATACTCGAAAGAAATAAAACATGCATTTGGCTCTGACTTCATTAACTCTTGTGCAGAAAGGTGTGCAGTATACTGCTGCATCCATTTTCAATATGCTACCACTCGAATTCAAAAATCTCAGCAGTAATCCACGCGCCTTCAAATGGAAACCGAAGAGTTTTCTCATGGGCCACTCCTTATATTCTATCGAAGAGTTCCTTGATAAATTAAGCTGAGTCTTATCGTATTGTTGACTGCGTTTACTTAAACTTATGGTTTGACTTTTTCGGGTTCATAAACATTTATTTTCATCTGTTACTTTTACGGTGTAATTTCATGCCCTGACACGGTCCATGACCTTGGAAGTTTGCTCCTCAATTTTGTCCTACGGAACTTGACGTGTAAATAATATAAAATAAAGGTATTTGCGTCCCCCTTGGCAGTTCCCTCCCGGGGAACTATTCAATAATCGTTAGCCAATCGGGAGATCATGACACATCTTCAGTTACAGACCAGATGCCCTGTGGATACACGTTACGTGTCTTTAATGCAGTGGTTTCCATTGCCTTCTAAATCCTCGATCCGTTGATCATTGCTGGTTCTTCCGCCTTTGGGGGCAGTTTCCCACCCCTAGGAGAAGAGAGTGCCCTGAAACTCTGTCCGCTCCTCCGCCCTCTTTGGCAAGGTCGTTGGCAGAGTTAGGGGGACATCGTATGTCTTCGGCCACCAAAGCTCATTATTAATCAAAATTTAAGTAATGGCGGTATGAATCAAAGGCGCTGCCCCTTTTTTTATCTCATTTTGTTCGTTTTCGTTCGTTGCATCTGATCGGGGCGGATGTCACAAGACATCCGTTTCAGTTCGTCGCTGATCCATTAACTCAGTTTTTTCTTGCAGACGTCAGCTAACCCCTAGACCACGGGAGGTATAGAAAAGAGAAAGACGTCGCCAGACAGGAGGAAGAGAAATGGAAAAGAAGGGAGCCAAAAGTCACCCAGAAGAGAGAAGGCATGAAGCGATCCACCGCCCTCATGAGGTATGCCGGCCATGACTGCATCTTCTTGGCAAAGGCGCGAAGCTTGGGGCAATGTAAGGCTTGACCAAAGGAAGACAAGGTCCAGGCGGGACAACAGTGGTACGGAGCCCCGTTACATGCTGAAGTCTCCAGAGGATGCATGGAAGTGAGGAGAAGTTGCAGAACTGGAGGCAGTAGTGGAGCCGGCATGACGTCTGAGGAAACCCATATGTGAGGAGGAAATGAAGTGCTGCGCCATCCTCCAAGGAAGGCTGGCCACGGCTGCTTCTTCTTGGTGAAGCTGTGAAACAGCAGGAGGTGTACTGGTGATGTATGGATGGCAGACGAGTCCTGCACCTTCTTGGCGAAGGCTCTAAGTGAGGGGGCAGTGTCAGGTGTGGCTCCAGGGAACGTAGACGTTACCTACATTGCCTAGTGGTGTGCTACCGGTACCGTGAGGAAATCACATAGTAATGGGAGAAGCATCAGCTGCAGGCATTGGAAGGTAGTGGCTATATGGCAGACGCAGTCAGGTCCACCGAGAATGGAACTTCATCATCCTCATCAGCTGTAGTGTTCTGAAGGGTAGATTGCACTCAGCAATGATGAGCTCAGAGGTACCAGGTAGGTGACACTTTATTAACAGAACACATTACGAACAAGGTTCAGCACAATGCACATTCTGATTGATACATCTGAAACAGTCCTCCTGATCTGGTACAAATGTGAAGAAGCCTGAGTCTGTGGTGACATGGTCATGACGATGTCATTACCTAGGTCTTGTTAATAGTCCTTTGTGATGTGGATCATGAAGTTAATTGATAATTACTCATTCACAAGACAACCAGTTCCAGGGACACTGACTCTGGGGAAGGCTAGCACTGGATAAGGTGAAGTCTCTATGGATGATGACTGGTGGACCGGCGGCCGTTGTGGCCGAGTGGTTCTAGGCGCTTCAGTCAGGAACCGCGCAAAAGCTACGGTCTCAGGTTCGAATCCTGCCTCGGGCATGGACGTGTGTGATGTCCTTTGGTTAGTTAGGTTTAAGTAGTTCTTAGCTCTAAGGGACTGATGACCTCAGATGTTAAGTCCCGTAGTGCACAGAGTCATTTAAACCATTTGACTGGTGGATCAATGTGGCGCAGCTGGCGAGAGCTCTAATGAACGGGCTGCTAGGTGTGGTCAGTGTAAGCCTGGATCAAGAGGTTGTGCTGCTTGTTTGGGGTCGAGCAGTCACATGCCCTATTTCAGAAGAAGCCTCTTAGACAGCGTCGTAAACTGTTTATATGACTGTATGATGCATTGGACGAGCCATAGTGGTTAATAAAAAAATCAAAATTATGCCTTTCTCATGTGTTAGGTCTTTTCAGTCCATGTTCCATTCCGAATCAATGACATTTGGAAAGATTTCTACAAGTCTTTCTTGTATTCACAGCGCCAGATTTGCGCTTGGTGGCCAAAATTGGAACTAATTCTTTCCAGTGTGTATCGCGTCCGTATTAACACAAGTTTCGCTGCCATACTATAACTACAGCACACACTGGAGCTCTGTAAATAGCTGCACTTTAGTTATAAACAGCTGGTATTTTGTTGGTGTCCACCCACATAGGGAAAAATGACCAACATAATAAAATAAGAGAAATCAGAGCTCTTATGGAAAAATTAGTGTTCGTTTCTCTCACCTGCTGTTCAAGAGTGGAACAGTAGCATTCAATCGAGAATTGCAGAGTGGTAGGTGTAGATGAACCCTGTTGCATGTGCGGACATTTAAGACAATAGAATGAAATTTCTAAATCCAGATCTACAGCTGTAATCTCTCTAGAAAATCCTAAAACGTCGCTAAAGTGTGAAAATTTCATTGCTTCATACAGGTAGCATACCCGTAAATTTGTTTTGAAAATGTACAGTCCGCATTTATTTCCGGTCCTTTTGCCAATGCTCAGCCGTCTCTCCCGGAATTATGAGTATTCTATGAGGTTTCCGGATTGCAACCGGCTAACGTCGACATCTCGCTACGATATTTTGGCTGACAACCTTTCAGTTACCCGCAGGTGAGTGTTTCGACTACATCCACATTCAAATAATGACATTTTTTTGTCGATCATTAATTAATTTTTTCGTAGGACGGTTACTAGTAGTACAACAATTTTTGAAACAATAACGCTCGCGATTGTTGGCGCATGTCGTCAACTTTATACCAAAAACTGGCGTTGAGGAAATTGCGCCTCATTTAACACTTCAAGAGCATTCTCAGTTGACTTACGAGCCCTCTGTCGTGTTCTGCTCCGCATGCGTAGTGTCGCGAGCATGCGCTCTGTCAAATTGCAGGCTCGTCAAGTTAAATCTTGTGTCAACGTAATGAAATTAACAGTCGCTAGACGTGTGATTAGGCGTACGAAGTTTTATTTCTGTGCCGGCCGCTGTGACCGTGCGGTTCTAGGCGCTTCAGTCCGGAACCGCGAGACTGTTACGGGCGCAGGTTCGAATCCTGCCTCGGTCATGGATGTGTGTGATGTCCTTAGGTTAGTTAGATTTAAGTAGTTGTAAGTTGTAGGGGACTGATGACCTCAGATGTTAAGTTCCATAGTGCTCAGAGCCATCTGAACCATTCCTTTAGTTCTGTAGATATCAAAAAAATTATAGGGTCCCACGCCTTACCAAGTTAGAAGCCATCGTCCCAATTAATAGAACATACTACCAATCGTATTATCATAGTTGGCTTAGTGAGCTCCGAAGTGTTCAACTATTGCCTTTGCTTGTGGAGCAGCGCCCCGCCCCAATGGGGAATTGAAATACAATGAAAGAAAAAAAAACTATATCGTACCACTGGGCTGCGAAAGCCGAGTGCAGAAATCATATTCCATCCATCGTAAACGAACTCTGTTTTTGTTGCGACTAATGCAGGTTTTTCTAGATCGGCATGTTATCCTGTAGACATCGGACTTCCGAGAAACCGAGGCGAGAAGATCTATTTGTAAGTTTCTGTAGATTTATGTAACACAATGTTTCTTTTGAATTTTGTTTAATTTCGGTGAAATATTGCTGACATGTCAATGGAACCCACTTATCTTGAACCATTCCTCCTCCTATTGACCTTGTGAGTGGTCACATTTCTTCCTAGTTGAAGCAGTGTTAATGTGAGATGGAGAATACCCATCAACACAGGTTGTTGGTGTTCCAACTCTCATTTGCATGAGTGAGACAGCAGATCGTAAGGTTGTGAAATGGGCAGGTATTTAGTTCCCACAGTAGCCTAGTGTTTAACGATTGCGCTGTGGAATACTTTAACGGAGCGCTATGGACAGAAATTACTCCCCTTGCCATCTTCGCGTCTACCGAGGCGTGAAAGTAGGCGAACTTCCACAACATGTCTGACAACAGAATTCACCGTTCTTGGAGAGCGGTAACAATATTGAGCGACGTGGGAGAACGTGTCACATGAGAAAACTTCACTCTATCGGTTCACTTTCTACCACATGGCAAATTTTCTTTCCGTCACTCGAAATAATTCACATTTATTCTTTCAGTCTGAGTTGCACGTTTTGAGTTACATGACATGTTTCGATCAGTCTGGTTCGTCTTCAGATGTAGGTACTTGCGTCAGTACCTCCTGGTGCCTGTGTCAGAGCCTCATATCAGAGTGCTCGTGTTTTGTTTATTTTTATTTTAGATCTTTTGGTGTGTATTAAAACAATTACTGTCTTCCTTCCTGAAATACAATGTAGAGTATCACGAAAATTTGTATTTCTCTTGGCTGTGCTTATTAATGAACGTAACTGTCTTATTTTATATTTGTGGACTCCGTGAGAAAGACTCGAATACGAATTATTGAACTGATCTTTTTCCAGAAAGTCATTATTTCTGATTCATATTTGAACAAAATACAATTGGCATGTTCGGAGATCTAACAACTAACAAAAAGGTCTTATGGTTATTTTATAGGGGGCAGTACCAGAGCACCCACCGCAAATGCGTCTAATCACAGAATTATTTAAAAAAATCCTGTCCTTAAAAACTCCATGTGATACTGCCAAAGATCGAGTAAAGGTGTGCTCTTGCATTGTTCTCCACAAAATAACCCACTGTCTTCTCCGAAAAAGACTGTAGTATACTGTCGCACACTCACATGCTCATCAGGTTTTATGGTTTGGCGAAAAAGATCAGTCCAAGTAGTCGTTTCTCACTTATTGCACTCAATCCACAACTATTTAACATGAAAGTTATTTTCTGCAGAGACACGTGGAAACAGAGGCAAGTAGAAGACTGCTTTTTTGTCCTTTTAACTGGACACGCTCACTCCCTTAGCTACCTGCGCAATCTGATTGGTCAGTTTATTATACCTTGAAACTATCTTCTGCCAGACATGCTTCACTTTACCTTGCAATCACAAGATTTGTGACTCAGTACTTGCATAAAAATGAATAGTTTGAAAGTTGCCTTAATAGAGAATGATTTTTAAGCTTGAAACAAGTAACTGAGAAATTATTGCGATTTAGGTTTTCAGACTGATGTGGTGTGCGGTGCGCCTTAAATAGGGCATGAAGTGCGATGAATGTTACATTCAGCGGAGGCATCTAAAGATTCACCATCTGAGAAATAGCACTCAGATGGACACAAATGGTTCTGCTAGTACAGGGAAGCCGAGTCAAATTTTGAGCGAAAAGCTAAAGAGGGAAATTTCTGTGAGCAGTAACTAGTGGCAAAACGATTTTAACAAAGAGCCCTCAACAAAACTCAGTATTGATAAAAGACAAATTGAGATTGAAGATACAGTAATGTCTGAATCAGAAGCGATATGTCACACCGAAGACCAATTGCGTAATCAGTGAGATTGCGGCTATGTTCTATTTGTGGTGCATTTAAGTTAATATTTTAGTTGGTATCTCAGCAGCAAATATTAAAAATAATGAAAATGACAATTAGAATATTATCTTCACTGTTAAGCTAATCATCTGCGACCCTCCATGCGAAACGGTTGTTGCCATCCTAGTGTCTGTGACGGAGCCTGTGGGTGGAGAATGTATTATGGCAGTTCCGAATATTTCAGGGTGTCGATCCATAATGGAGGGTTTTAAACAGGATTCGTCTTCTCTGTTCTGCCATCGGAAAAGTGCTGTTAGAACAGGTCCAGCAATTGTACCAATGCATAAAGTATTACTTAACCGGCTATTTTATTGCAATTTGTATTCGATAGACAGAGTGAACCAGAACTCTAACGATAGAATTTCAGCGGTTGTGCAGGGATACCTTTGAGTATGTTGAGATAAAGGATCCATGGCCTCTGGGGCAATTACAGAGCAATAATGTAATTACAGTTTTACTACACTCACCCTTGCCTCTGTGAAAATACCTTCATATCGGTGAAGAAGCCTGGAATACGCAATAAGCGAAACGTGCACCACACAACATAGAGTAATCCAACAACCCTCAGACGAAACACTGTACCATGGTGTGGTTGCCGCCGCTGCGGGAATAGCTCAGCATAGCATTACTGTACTCCTCTCCGTTGCACATTCAGTGAACTCATATATGAGGCGCATATCGGTATATCCATACAGCTGCGTAGCAGTGTTAACAGTGCCGGAAAAACAAAGCCAAGGCAGAACGGAGCAGTACCAAATGCAGACTTGCAGGTGAAGAGTATAATGCGTACCACATTTGTTAACAGCGACTACCGTCTGCAACACATAGCGCATGCCGCCGACATTTGTACTGCCGTGCACTGTTTTCATTGTGATTGTGATACGAAACCAAGCCAAACTTTGTAACGAGCCGCGGGAGACGGTGGATCCCTTATATCAAAATACTAAGAAGGTATCCTCGAACAACCCCGTAACGTTTGTCGCTGGAGTTCTGATTCACCATGCATATATTTTGTTCGAAGGAAGACATGTGGTGAAGGAAGACACGTGTCGTAATAGCTCAGAAATCTAGACCTGTGGCTATGGACAGTAGCTGGTAGTTCCTCAATCGTTCAACGTGCCGATCAGTTGTGCTGGATAATCGAACCTGATTTCAGATACATCCTATGTCGTTTGGGCCGATGATAAAAGCCAGTCAAGGTGCGACTGCTAGACATGTCCTCGTCCTCATCCAGGAGAACTTTGGGTTAGTGATGCGCTTACATTTTCGTTTCACGTTTCGTCACCAGTAACATCAGGAAATATGTATCTGGGTCATAGTACAACTCAGAGGACTACCTTTATGTTAACAATGTGACAAACTAAAAGTACTGGCGACAGTTCGCTTCGCGTCACCTTATTCATCGAATTCTGTGGGACGTTTCATCATAATGTGTCTGTCAGTGCTGGACCTCAAGTTTTTTTGCTGCCTTTGTTATCTGAAGCTACGGTAACAGGGATGTAGAAATGAGTGCATCAGTCGTGAGAAGCTTAAAACATAAGTGGTGAAATAAAATTGCTAAGCACTTCAGAGATTCGATAGCTAAATCAAGATCTAGCGCAGTAACTGCACGACACGTATAAACTTGTTGTTATTGGCTTCGATGCTCGTCTGTAACTATTTTCCTTCAACATATTGCGCCGGAAAAATATTTGACCGTTTTCATGAATTGGCTTGATTAAAACTTGCTTTTGTTAACTCCTAACGTTGGTACAGTTCGTGTCTCATTTCTTCTTTCCCGTACCTTATGCAGAGAACGGCCACATGTGGACTGGCTGTGTATTGGTAACGCCATCTCTCTTTGTGTGTTATGCTGTGTAACAGACAGCGAAGCTTTGCAGATCTGCATAACGAAATCCTGAGGAGTCTCGTGAATTCTGTACTCGAGGGTGCACTCTGATTTCCAGTAGGCGGTTGATTCAGAATGTGCTATTCATATGCGAGTAGCTACCAGTGATTTGAAAGTTGTTGGTAATAATATATCCTCTACATCCTCAGCGATGATCGGATTTTGGAATTTAGTGAGCAGCCCCTTCTGTTTAGCGCGTCGTCTATCTGCACGAGTCTCCCACTTCAAACCTTCCATGGAATTTATAACACTCTCGCGATGGCTGAATGTACCACTCACGAATCTTCTTTGGACCTTCTCAGTCTCTTGAAACAGACCCGACTGGTAAGGGTCTCATACAGACAAACAATACTTTATGACTGGATGAACTAAAGTAATGTAAGCAATTGATGAAGGACTGAATCGCTTCAGGAAAACTAGAGTTCGTCTTATCCGTTACTTGTGTAATCTGATCGTTCCATTTGAGATCATTTCGAATCGTCACACCCAAACACTTGAAAGATGTTACCGCTTCCAAAGACTGGGCATTTATTTTGTACTCGTGATTAATGGGGATTTTCGCCTTGTTATACGCAGTAGGTTACACTTACTAATATTGAGAGATAACTGCCAGTCATTACACCGCGCATTTATTTTCCGAAACTCCCCATTGATTTGTTCACAACTTTCGCGTGATACTACTTTCCTGTAGACTACAGCATCATCGGCAAACAAATGCCGCTGACAATACCATCAACCAGATCGTTTATGTAAATCGTAAAAAGCAGCGGACCTATTACGGTGCACTGGGGCACACATGAAGTTTCTCTTGTTTCTGTCTCCTCATTCTGTCAGTTAGAAAACTTTCTATCCAACCGCATATGTCATCGGATAGACCGTAAGCGCGCACTTTTTGGACCAAGCGACCGTGCAGAACTGAGTCGCACGCCTTTCGAATGTTGAGGAATATGACACTATGGATGATTTTCAGACGCACTGGTATATAGGTTTCAGACGGAGAAATTTGTGGTGACAAGTGTCACTTAAAACCGGTAACATCTGATCACAGGGTTGTGCGCAAACTAACTGAAACCTCCCAAAGTAAATCAATAGGAAATTAAATGCCGGTCTTCGTGGCGAGCTGTTCTAGGCGCTTCAGCCGGGAATCGAGCTGCTGCTACGGTCGCAGGTTGGAATTCTGCCTCGGGCATGGATGTCTGTGATGGTCCTTAGGTTAGTTCTAAGCCTAGGGGACTGCTCAGATGTTAAGTCCCATAGTGCTCAGAGCCATTTGAACCAAGTTTTTAAAGAAGCAGATACACAGGTAATTTCTGGAGTCTCTCAAAAGAGCGCCATAAAACCATTATAGCTTAAAATACGATATATATGAATGATCCAGAGGATAATTTCAGAAGGTTTATGTTGCAGACGTTCCTGTAGTCTGTACGAAGAACGATACCAAAGTGCAGCACACCTACAGGGGATCGCTGGTTGAAGCAGTTACTGGCAGCTGACACTGAGCGTAAACGAATTAAAATACTGTGTGTTAATAGACGAAGAAATATAACACTGCTCGATTATGCTGCTGGCTGCTGGCGAAGCTGTAACAACAATGAAATTACGTTCTCTGCACTACGTGATTAATAAATACACTCCTGGAAATTGAAATAAGAACTCCGTGAATTCATTGTCACAGGAAGGGGAAACTTTATTGACACATTCCTGGGGTCAGATACATCACATGATCACACTGACAGAACCACAGGCACATAGACACAGGCAACAGAGCATGCACAATGTCGGCACTAGTACAGTGTATATCCACCTTTCGCAGCAATGCAGGCTGCTATTCTCCCATGGAGACGATCGTAGAGATGCTGGATGTAGTCCTGTGGAACGACTTGCCATGCCATTTCCACCTGGCGCCTCAGTTGGACCAGCGTTCGTGCTGGACGTGCAGACCGCGTGAGACGACGCTTCATCCAGTTCCAAACATGCTCAATGGGGGACAGATCCGGAGATCTTGCTGGCCAGGATAGTTGACTTACACCTTCTAGAGCACGTTGGGTGGCACGGGATACATGCGGACGTGAATTGTTCTGTTGGAACAGCAAGTTCCCTTGCCGGTCTAGAACGATGGGTTCGATGGGTTCGATGACGGTTTGGATGTACCGTGCACTATTCAGTGTTCCCTCGACGATCACCAGAGGTGTACGGCCAGTGTAGGAGATCGCTCCCCACACCATGATGCCGGGTGTTGGCCCTGTGTGCCTCGGTCGTATGCAGTCCTGATTGTGGCGCTCACCTGCACGGCGCCAAACACGCATACGACCATCATTGGCACCAAGGCAGAAGCGACTGTCATCGCTGAAGACGACACGTCTCCATTCGTCCCTCCATTCACGCCTGTCACGACACCACTGGAGTCGGGCTGCACGATGTTGGGGCGTGAGCGGAAGATGGCCTAACGGTGTGCGGGACCGTAGCCCAGCTTCATGGAGACGGTTGCGAATGGTCCTCGCCGATACCCCAGGAGCAACAGTGTCCCTAATTTGCTGGGAAGTGGCGGTGCGGTCCCCTACGGCACTGCGTAGGAACCTACGGTCTTGGCGTGCATCCGTGCGTCGCTGCGGTTCGGTCCCAGGTCGACGGGCACGTGCACCTTCCGCAGACCACTGGCGACAACTTCGATGTACTGTGGAGACCTCACGCTCCACGTGTTGAGCAATTCGGCGGTACGTCCACCCGGCCTCCCGCATGCCCACTATACGCCCTCGCTCAAAGTCCGTCAACTGCACATACGGTTCACGTCCACGCTGTCGCGGCATGCTACCAGTGTTAAAGACTGCGATGGAGCTCCGTATGCCACGGCAAACTGGCTGACACTGACGGCGGCGGTGCACAAATGCTGCGCAGCTAGCGCCATCTGACGGCCAACACCGCGGTTCCTGCTGTGTCCGCTGTGCCGTGCGTGTGATCATTGCTTGTACAGCCCTCTCGCAGTGTCCGGAGCAAGTATGGTGGGTCCGACACACCGGTGTCAATGTGTTCTTTTTTCCATTTCCAGGAGTGTATATACTGTAACAATAATAATTAAAGAAGTAATACATGCAGTAAACTAGCTGGTTCTGTTGAGAAATACGTCAATGAGTGGAAGGAGTTGGCGACAAGTAAGTCATCCAGCCCTTTCTTAAACTGAATTTTATTTGTAGCTAAACTTTTTTATGGCTGGTGCCAAATTATTGGAAATGTGTGTTCTGGAATAAAGAAAAAGCTTTTATATAAGTTATTCTTCTTTCTGGTATTGATTCTGCTAACTGAGGTGTTTGCTGGGAAAATGAACGTATCTCTTATAAAGAATTTCATTAAGGAATAAATACTCTGAGTCAGTGCATCCATTTTACTGAACAGGCTTCTACAAGATATTCGTGAATTCTCACCATTGGACCCCCAGAACTTAAATAGTTCCACAAAATAACATAACACGTAATATCATGTAGTGAAAGTAGGAAAAATGTGCTAGCACTTTTGCTTTTATATCAGCTATGTCCAATAAAATGCATGTCGAAAAAAGGACTTGTTTGGATGTTTCAGCATTTCTTTGGTATTCTGTTTCCCACTTAATTTATTATGAAGCTGTAATTCCAGAAATTTAACAGTTTACCTCTCTTGTATGCGCTCCTCATTTTATACGTAAGCTAGGTGGAAACATTTCCAAAGCTTAATGGCTGTGAGTTGACTATAAACCATTTAGTAATGTGCATGGAAACGCCACAAGCAGCCCACTGTAAAACTATGGCCCGAGCGGTTCTAGGCACTTCAATCTGGAACCGCGCGACCGCTACGATCGCCGCTTCGAATCTTGCCTCGGGCAGGGATGTGTGTGATGCCCTTAGGTTAGTTAGGTTCGTAGTTCTAAAGTTCTAGGGTACTGATGACCTCAGATGTTGAGTCCCATGGTGCTCAGAGCCATTTGAACCATTTTTTATAAAACTATGCTCTCCCTGCTATTCATTACAATGCTTGTATCATCTACAAACGAAAAAGACCATGCATCTGACAATGTAACTGATCAATTTGTCATTAATGTAACCAAGACCTGGACCATTTAGTGGACACTAAAAGTAATTATTTCCCAGTTCCTTGATGACCGATAGCTTAATTCACTGATGTCTTGTACTGACGCACTTTGTATCGTGTTTGTGAGATAAGACTTGAATTATTTTGCAGCATTGTCAGTGAGATACTAGTATTCCAGTTTACATGAAAAGACGGGATTCACGTAATCAAAGGCCTATGCCGAGTCAAGGAAAATATCTGCGGGTTCTGATTTATTATCTAATGAATTAAGTACTTCCACGCTACATGTGTAAATAGCTATTTCTGTATCAGAATCCTAACTCTGTGTTAAACGGTGAGTTATAAGTGATCAAATGGTTAAAGAAGCAGCCTATGAAATAGCTTTTGTGTGATTTTCAAGAATACAGGTAAAAATGAAACTGGACTATAGTTTGATGTCATTTCCCATCCACTTTCTTCAATAGTCGTTTCACGTCACCATATGTTATCCAATTAGGATATGTTTCACCGATAAAAAATATCTGCACAAGAAACTTAATATTCTACTGAAATCAAAAGAACAGTCTCTAAACCACTACGATAATATTTCATCATAAACTGTAGAATTCTTTGATTTTAAAGGTTTTGTGATGAGAATTACTTCTTTCTGTGAACTCACTATCATATTCATGTAGCTGATGTTATATTTATATGGTATAATAGGGCGCTCTGTACTGGCCCTAATAGTTCCTTACTATCAGTAACAGAAATAAAGTACTTGTTAAACAAATTCCGTGACCCTGTACCCATCTGTCACCAACATATCATTTACTCCCAAAGCTTTCTGCTTCTATTCCTCTCTATTTCTATCATTCTTCTTTTCTATTCGGAGGAAGACAATGGCAAACCACCTCCTCTAGGGCCTTGCCTAGTACGGCGGTGCGGGTTTCCTGCATCGTCCCCTACGCTACTCGGAGTATGGGACCTCACCATCATCGTCTTTCCCTACACGACTTAGTCAATTTGCTTAGATGACTCAATTACTTACCTTACTTTTCTTTAGTATTCCTTGTAATCAGCTAAAAATCATTAACTTGGGGCTGCTTCTGGCACAGAGAGTTTCCTTTTAATTTTACGAGATACCTTTGTTCTTTGAATAATCGATGGTTTTGTTGTAGATTTCTGTTTAATCTGATTTATTTTTGGACGAAAACACTGAATTTATTCATGAATCTGCTGTATTTTTTATTCATGTCAATAGTTTTGTAAACATCTATCCAGCTCACATCTCTGAGCAGTTTTCTACAAACCTCAAAATGTTTTAGCTGAACTTCTGTGCTGTTTTGAGACGTAGTGAACTTTTGAACTTGCTGAATGTTTACACCTAGAACAAGACGATGCATGTCATCGTGTTATAGCCTGTTGATTACTGGTCTCATGGTTTAATTTTCTTCCTTTGTTTTATCTACAAGAAAACTATCTAAAGCTGTGTTACGGAATTTAGCTATCGTAATCGGAAATTTTACTGTTGCATTTATATTTCATAACAATGTTACTGCCTCCAAGAAATAATTGCTGGAGGAGTTTGTAAGAAAATATATGCTAAAATCACTAGCAAGAACAACTTCTTCGTTAATACGTTCCGGAGCGCCTTAAAGTAATCACATAAATTGTAAGGAAAGGAGATGCTGGGCTGAGATTCACTGGACAACTTTAAGAAAGTGTTATACATCCACGAAAGAAGTGGCGTACAAAAGATATAATGAGATTTTAATGGATATGAAACTTCCTGGCAAATTAGAACTTTGCGCCAGTCCGACACTCAAACTCGGGACCTTTGCCGTTCAGAGACATGCGCTCCACTAACTTTTTTTATCTGATTTTGCTCTTTATTGTTCGTCGCATTCATTAGGGGCGAACTTCCCATGACACCCGTTCGAGTCAATCGTTCATGCGTTCACTCACTTTTTTTTATTTTTATTACAGAGTGCAACTAACCCTCTGATCGAGCACGCTGAGCTATCCTGCCGACATGTACTACACAAGCACGACTCTCGACTACTCCCCACACGTTTACTTGCGCCAGTATCCCTTGTCCTGCAAAACTTGAGTGTCTAGCAGTCCTAGTAGAAAGAATTTGCCTAGACAAAAATGGGTCTGAGCACTATGGGACTTAATATCGGAGGTCATCAGTCCCCTACAACGTAGAACTACTTAAACCTAACTAACCTAAGGACATCACACACATCCATGCCCGAGGCAGTCGCGCGGTTCCGGACTGAAGCGCCTAGAACCGCTCGGCCACGACGGCCGGCTTTGCGGAGACATAGCTTAGACAATGCCTGGGGGTTGTTTCGAGAGTAAAATTTTTCACTCTGCAACACTATGAGCGCTGATACGAAACTTCTTGACATATTAAAAGTATTTGCGGGTCCGAGATTCTAAATCGGGTCGTTTGCCTTTCGCGGAGAGATGCCTTACCAATTGAGCTATCGATGCACGACTCAGGACCCGCCCTCACAATTTCTCTTCAGGCATACCTCGACTCCTTTTTTTTACAAAAGACATGTTCGCCTAATACTGTTCATCAACCTGGAACCGTTGCCAAGTACAATTAACGGAAAAGTCTTAGATTATCCAGCAAAGAGCGGGATTGTAGAGTAAGCTTCAGAAAGTTATGAGGTGCTCAACAAACTCCAGTGGTAGTTGCTACAAGGGAGACTTCGGGCATCAGGAGAACGTTACTGCTGAATTTCCGAAGGAGTTGGAGGACGTATTACTTCCCACAAACATGTCTCGCGAAATGACCACGATGAAAAATAGGAGAAATTCGAACTCATACCCATGTTTAGCGACAGTTGTTGTTCCTATTCACCATTTGCTAAATGAACAAACAAGGGGCAAAATTATATTGCTGCCGGAGCTACCCTCCGCCATACACCCCAAGGTACCTTGCGAAATACAGACATCGAAGTGGATGTAGAACGATAATGCATTAACTGATCAATTCAGCTACTATGGCTCACTGTCAGTGCTGCAGCTGGAAACTGCGGTCTATGCCCGATGCAGATATTGTGCATGAGACGCACTTGTTTTCTGGTGAAGCCTGCCTTCGTGGTACTGATTTCCGCGCAACAGAGTTTCTGTCGTGTATGGAACAGCCTGCGTATGTCATATGGAGGTGCGAGAGAGTTGATCGCTGTCCTACTCCCTGGCCTCACACGTACGGCAGCGGAAGCCCCGAGCCTGCGAATAACCGCAGGTTGCTGTCGGTTCCAGCAGCCGGGACCCCCTCTGGGCTGCGAGAGCTGGCGGTACGGGGCCGTGACCCCGGCTATCGACAGCGCGGGGCTCTGGCCCGCCACTCTCTCGCTCTCGCTCTCCCTCCCCCTCCCCCTCCCCCTCTCGCTCCTGCTCGGTTAATTATCCAGAAACAATTTTCGGTACGCTGCTCCGCCGGCGACATGCTTTCACCAGCGGCGCTGCCCTCGCCGCAGCGCAACACGTGCGAGGAGTGCTGACCTTCCGCACTGTCACCGAGCTTCATTACTCAGTCTCCACCCCGGAAGGCCACTCACAGAGAATAGGGTTCGCTTCCTTGCGCTAAGCAGTTGTTAACCTATTGTTTCCGGTAAAACAGTTGCCATGTACGAGTGCCTTCTCCAGCGCAGTTGCCAATGTTCCTTTCACTTACACACTCGGTATGTATACTGCCATCACATGCGGGGCTTTCACTGCTTTTTTTTTATGTTCCTGTTGTGGTATTCAGTCTGAAGACTGCTTCGTTGTAGCTCTCCACGAGAGTCTAGCCTGTACACTTTACATCATTTATGCATTACTACTGCAACCTACATCCGTTTGAGCCTTCTTACTCTAGTTAATACTTGGTCTGATTCTATAGTTTTGCCTCCCACACTTCCTCCTACTCTCAAACTGACGACCGTTGTTAGCTCAGGACACGTCCCATCAAATGAGATCTTCTGAAAATATATCATAGCACTTATCATTTATATGCGTTGTTAACAACATTCTTTTCTCTATAAAAGCTTTTCTTGCTGTTAGCGCGCTGTATTTTAGATGCCGTGTGCTTTGGCAATCGACAGTTATTTTCCTTCCCAAATTACAAAACTCATTGACTACTTTCAATGTGTCATTGTTTAATCTAATCCTCTTAGCCAAATTGATTTCGACTGCGTTCCATTGCCCTTCTTCTACTTCTGTTGATGTTCACCTTATACCCTCGTTTCAAAAACACACCTCATTTCGTTCAACTGCTCTTTCCGCATCTTTGCCGACCCTGGCGGCATTACAATGACCTCGGCAAACTTCAAAGTTTTTATTTCGTCTCCATGAATTTTATTTTACTTTCGAACTTTCTCCTCGGTTTCCTTCACAGCTTGCTCAGACTACACACGGAATAATATCGGGATCTAGTACAGTCTTGTATCCACATCTCGTGGAATGCTGCGTCCCATTTATGTACTTACATTCTTGTAAATGCAGTGTGGTTTCTGCACCATTTATAGATAAACTTTTTATTGTGGCTGGAACCAGATCCATGGTAAATATCTTAAATGATGCTGCCATCATTTGACTGTAATAATTTTTATTTTATTGTTATACGATTCAGATTTCGGACTCAAAACTTAATTATGTCAAAAAACATCAGACAAGTGTGAAATAAAAGCCCTCGCCGTAAAAGCATATCTGGCCGAATAGGCCAGATCTGTCATTAGTTAAAGTGAGAACATCTCTCAAACGCATAAATATATTGCAGACTTTCATTTCTGGACCCTACAGCACAGCTGTTAGATGAAACTTCTAACTAACGGTAATAAACACATATTAAATCAGAATCGCGTAACAATAAAATAATAATTATTACAGTAAAGTGGCGGCAGCATCATTTTAAATAATTCTCCAAAGATTTCTGTGAATGTGCATGTGGTATAGAAGTAAGTATTGCTGTTGATCATTCTAGTTTCTAAGATATGTCGTAAGTTCAGTATTCCTCACGTTTCCTCACACGTCATCAGAACCCGAACTGTTCACCACAGATGTCAGTTTCAGTCAGGTTTTCCATTCTCCTGTAAATAATCAATGCCATTATTTTGCAGCCATGACTTATTAATCTGTTGCGCCTGTATCATTCACACCTGCCTCCTGTGCCATTATTACATTGTTTCTGACATCCCATTTCTTCTGCATCTACTTCAACTCCTCTTTTTGCTACGTTGTCTACAAGTTGATTCCTCTTGTAAAGACTCTCTGTAGAGCAAACTGCAAGTAACGATCGCTGAGAGGGTTAGGAACAAGGAATGTCATATGAACGTATGATCGGAAATGCGTTCCAAGGGAAGGACACCCACTTGAAGGAATAGACAAAACATCTTTGCAGTTAACACTTTGTCAGCTCCAGGCGGGATAAGCCAGGTGACTGTGTGGTACTTTCTCCACGACAGCTGTCACTACCCCCATAACGACGACTGCAGGCCTTATTACGTACGGACTTGCCTCTGCAGTGGCGGTCACGTCGCTGGTTTATCGCAAAGGCCACCATGCTGCTGAGACTTCTATCATTCATTCTGTTCACAAAAGCGAGTGCCTTTACCAGTGGCGGTATCATCAACCTTTACAACCCACATCTATGAGCTACGGAGAATCCCTATCGCATCGTGGCAGCAAATCATCACCACTGCGTCAGGCCCATTTTGTGAACAGGGATTATACACAACTGCCGCGTGGAGCCAATCATCCTGAAGCGTTACATGGACAGACCCAGGTAATTTTATGTAAATGTAACGTCGAAGAAAGCTTTTTTTTAAAAAAAAAAAGAAAAAATCAAGAGCACCCCTGCTCTCTTACCTGTTAGTCTTTAGACGTACTATAGCTGCGTTCCTTGAGTATGAACAATTAGTTTTTCTTTTGTGTAAACAAATCTGATGTGTCATGTATTAGCTTTAGAACCATTTGTAATTAAATTAATATTAACTAGTTAAGTCTCGCGAGTTTTAATTTTAACAGTTCTGCTAATAGAGATAAGATACTTAAAATGTTTTTTTTATTACAGCCAACGACCAATACGAGCTTAGCAGATCGTGGTCGTGGAAATGCAATGGCCGAATACAATTAGTATTCCGACATTTATTCATTAGCAACTTGCTACAGCGTCCCTGGGATTAACTGCTGATCATCACGAAGCGTTTTGCGGACTTGAGTGCAAGCGCGGAACCTTAACTGATCTCGCCGCAGTCTCCAAACTATGATTCCATATCGCCCGTAAATAACAGACGCCGGTCCCGCAAAATTTATAATGACATTAAAAGAAGTAATCTTCTCTAAATTTTGTAGCTTTTTCTAGAAGTCATTTTGGCCGCTAACAGAAATGAATCCACCATCAACAGTGACCGTATCCTCCCGTTAATTTTAACGGTTTTATTTACAGTGATTAAGTTCAGTTTCTACTTAAAACCAGATATTAGTAATCTTTTGTGAGCAGACGCGTCAGTTTGGCGACCAACATGGGGCGTGGAAATATCATTTTACTTGAATTACATATGTTTGTTCTCTTTTCTACGTATCCATTCTGTGGGAGGACGTACTAATCCACAAATCTGGAGTTGCTGCGTACGGATGGAAATTAAATGTTAACAGAGATACCGGAAAATTATTCCGGTCCTCACATGTCGTGCTGCAGAAAAGGTATGGGACGCCAGAACTGCTACCCCGCCTTTGCTTTTCGGCAACGTCTTTTGTAACTTGCGTATTTAATGTAGTGTACAAGGTATTCTTATAAGGCACTGTTGAGCCAAAAGTTGCCCATATGGCTGCTCTTGCATAGCGTGCTGGCACAATGGACAGTTAGCCATTCTGCTGTCTCTTTCATTAGGCATCCATCTTGTCTTTCGTAATTATAGATCACTGCCCTGCAGAGTTTATGAAAATCTTTGTTGGTTTTATAAGTGCGTAATTATTTCGATTCATGCAATTAATTTAAATTCTGATACGGAAGTATCAGAAATTGGAGCAGAAAATGTAAATGCAGCAATCCGAAAATATTGAAAATAAATTCAGGCAGTAACCTGAAAGCATCTAAGATGAATTCAAACAACAATCTGAAGATTTAAAACAGTAAAACGTCGCTTTCGCGAATCATCAGTGCATAAGATTCGATACAAAGTTCGATGCCGTAGGGGTAAATACAAATACACTGATCACGGCACTGGCCGAAGTCAAAACAGAAATTTCAAATTCGACTAAGACATACCGCGAGATACCTGGTATCGTGAGTAAAGTATCAGAAGATGTCACAAAAATGCAACAAAAGCCACCGGAAATTGAGAATTAAGATCCGAACGACACTAAGGGGGAAAACAAGTTGTCTCTTGAGCTGGGTCAGAAGGTTACACAAGAGCTAACTACTCAGGGAAAAAAATATTATAAAGAATTTCAGGAATAGGTTTCTAGTAAAGACACCGAAACAACGAGAAAGGTTGAACAACCAATACGCGCTGCGTTGCAAGCAATAACCTCAGAAGTTGTGCCCGAGCCATAAACTGCAGGCGAAAATATTCGTATGGAACTTGGCGAAATACGGAAAATTTTAGTAGAACATACCAATGGCGCGCTCAAGTAACCGACCTCAAATAACAGGTCGAAAGAGTTGTTAACACACCGCGTGACACAATACAGGCGCACAAGCACAGGCCGCAAACATATAGGAAATTACCAATGTACAACCTGCAAGTGCAAAATGAAATAGGATCTTATGGACTTGTGCAGGATGCATATGCTATTCTGCGGGCCCCGCACCGACGTTAACAGCAGTGCTTTAAAACAGAGTCTTCTTAGGCATAGTCAGTTTCAGGTATGTATTCCAGAAAAAAGGTTTCCACTTCTGTGATATTTATACGCAGTCTTAAAGGAATATTGCCAAAGGCGTGGAACGAACGAAAAATTCAGTTTGCTGACTCGTACATGCAGGACGAATCCGCGTTATTGGACGCGGCAACGGCGGAACCCAGTTCGACGTGTGAACAGTTCGAATAGGCATTCTTAAACAAATATTGGTCACCACATATTCGAGCACGTATAAAACGTAAAGTATTCAATCCAGAGACTCATAATGCAAAGCAGAGAAGTCATAGGAAGTATTTTGAAAAGTACACTGGAAAGACAGGGTATAAGGGGCAATCCGATATCAGTCAAAGATGTGATAGGAATTGTAAATGGTAAATTGCAAATATTCGGAATAGCTAATACAGGCGATCGAGACACTTTGGAAAACTTTTTGTCTGTGGTGGATTCGCTTGATTTAATTAAAGAAGAGGTGAAAAGCATGAGCGGCAAACGCAGTGACGGCCCGCAATATAATGCGGACCGCAACAACAATGATAGGAATCACTCTCGGAGTAGCAACGGTGCAACGTCTGGCGATGGTAAAAACGACATTGCGCAAACAAAAAACTAGAACATTTCCAATTTTGGATGTAGAAATAAAAATAATAACCAAAGTTATCGTCCCGAGTATCAGAATAAAAGACGCTCACCCTATCAGGGATACTGAGGGCAAAAACAAAATGGGAGGCGAGTGGTTCTAGGCGCTTTCAATCCGCAACCGTACTGCTGCTACGGTCGCCGGTTCGAATCCAGCTTCGGGCATGAATGTGTATGACATCCTTAGGTTAAGTTAGGTTTAAGTAGTCTAAGTCTAGGGGACTGATGACCTCAGATGTTAAGTCCCATAGTGCTCAGAGCCGTTTGAACCATTTGAACCAAAATGGAAGTCAGTGGCAGACTAATTTTCAGGGATCACCGCCGTTAAATTTTTCCCTGCCACCTCCAAACTGGCAAGACCAACAGCATCAACCCAGATGTAATAACCAAAAAAAAAAAAAAAAAAAAAAAAAAAAAAAAAAAAAAAAACGAACATTTGAGGTTACCGATCAGCATCCTCAACAACATAATCAGCCGTCAAACTAAAAGTGTCCTGTCCTGCTCCCGGATATCGGCTGCGGAATAGAATGGGGACGAAATGAATGACGAACATATTTCGTTATAACGAAGGAACTGACGTAAGGGGTGAGTTATAAAACGATTAAATGGTGAGCACAAAATGTTCGCCGCACGGGGTAGCCGGGCGGTCTAGGGTGCCTTGTCACGGTCCGTACGACTCACCCCGTCGGAGGTTCGAGTCCTCCCTTGGGCAAGGGTGTGTGTGTTGTCCATAGCGTCAGTTCGTTTGAGTTAGATTAATTGTGTGTAGGCTTAGGGACCGACGACCTCAGCAGTTTGGTCCCATAAGACCTTATAACAAATTTCCAAAAATTTCCACGTAATGTTCTGAGCAGCAGTTCAGGCAGCAGTAAACTCTTTAGTAGGAGGAATTCCAACTACCCCCAATACAGACTCTTTTTGTTTTTTTGAGTCATCAGTCTTCTGACTGGTTTGATGCGGTCCGTCACGAATTCCTCTCCTGTACAATCTTTATCTCAGATTAGCACTTGCAATCTACGTCTTCAATTATCTGCTGGATGTATTCCAATCTCTGCCTACCTCTACAGTTTTTGCTCTCTTCACTTCTCTCTAGTATCATGGAAGTGGTTCCCTGATGTCTTAACAGATGTGCTATCACCCTGTCCCTTCCCCTTATCAGTATTTTCAACATATTCCTTTCCTTTCTGATTCTGCGCAGAGCCTCCTTATTCCTTATCTTGTCAGTCCACCTAATTTTCAACATACGTCTGTAGTACCTCAAATGATTGGATTCTCTTCTGTTCCGGTTTTCCCACAACCCATGTTTCACTATCATACAATTATGTGTTCCAACGTTCATTCTCAGAAATTTCTTCCTCACATTAAGGCCCATGTTTGATACTAGAAGACTTCTCTTGTCAAGGAAGGCCCTTTGTGCCAGTGCTAGTCTGCTTCTGATGTCGTCACCCTAAAGTACCCCCAGTGTAGAGTGCGAATGCAGTCCAGGCTATCACCTCAGTTTCCCACTCGAACTGGGCTAAGGCAAGGAGATGGGCTTTCTGGCCTACAAGATTAGATTAGATTAGATTAGATTAATACTTGTTCCATAGATCATGAATACGACACTTCGTAATGATGTGGAAGGTGTCAGGTTAATAAAAGATGTCTGTACAAGAAATTACATTACACAAAGTATTGCATGACACTAATGATTAAGTTTTTTTTCTTTTCTTTTTTTCCTTAGTTTATATCTAAAAATTCAGCCAATGAGTAGAAGGAGTTGTCATCTAGAAATTCTTTTAATTTATTTTTAAATGTTAGTTGGCTATCTGTCAGGCTTCTGATGCTGTTTGGTAGGTGCCCAAAGATTTTTGTGGCAGCATAATTTACCCCTTTCTGTGCCAAAGTCAGATTTAACCCTGCATAGTGAAGATCATCCTTTCTCCTGGTGTTATAGGTATGCACACTGCTATTACTTTTGAATTGGGTTGGATTATTATCAACAAATTTCATAAGGGAATATATATACTGTGAGGTTACTGTGAGGATCCCTAGATCCTTAAATAGATGTCTGCAGGATGACTGTGGGTGCCCTCCAGCAATTATTCTGATTACACGTTTTTGTGCAATGAATACTTTTCTACTCAACGATGAATTACCCCAGAATATGATGCCATACGAAAGCAGTGAATGAAAGTAGGCATAGTAAGCTAATTTACTGAGATTCTTATCACCAAAATTTGCAATAACCCTAATAGCATACGTAGCTGAACTCAGACGTTTCAGCAGACCATCAATGTGTTGCTTCCAGTTTAACCTCTCATCAATGGACACACCTAAAAATTTTGAAAATTCTACCTTAGCTACAGACTTCTGTTCAAATTCTATATTTATTACTGGAGTTGTGCCATTTACTGTACGGAACTGTATATACTGTGTTTTATCAAAATTTAAAGAGAGTCCGTTTGCTGAGAACCACTTAATAATTTTGTGAAAAACATCATTTACAATTACATCACTTAGTTCTTGGTTTTTGGATGTTATTACTATACTTGTATCATCAGCAAAAAGAACTAACTTTGCATCTTCATCAATGTGGAATGGTAAGTCATTAATGTATATCAAGAACAGTAAAGGACCTAAGACCGAACCCTGTGGGACCCCGTGCTTGATAGCACCCCAGTTTGAGGAATCAGCTGTTGTTTTAACATTACACGAACCACTTATTTCAACTTTCTGCATTCTTCCAGATAAGTATGAATTAAACCATTTGTGCACTGCCCCACTCAAACCATAATGATTTAGCTTATCTAAAAGAATTCCATGATTTACACAATCAAAGGCCTTTGAGAGATCACAAAAAATACCAATGGGTGATGTCCAGTTATTCAGAGCATTTAATATTTGATCAGTGAAAGCATATATAGCATTTTCTGTTAAAAAGCCTTTCTGAAAACCAAACTGACATTTTGTTAGTACTTTATTTTTACAAATATGGGAGGCTACTCTTGAATACATTACTTTCTCAAAAATTTTTGATAGAGCTGTCAGAAGAGAGATTGGGCGGTAGTTGTTGACATCCGATGTATCCCCCTTTTTATGCAATGGTTTTACAATGGCATATTTCAGTCTATCAGGGAAAACACCCTGCTCCAAAGAGCTATTACATACGTGGCTGAGAATCCTACTTATCTGTGGGGAACAAGCTTTAAGTACTTTGCTGGAAATGCCATCAATTCCGTAAGAGCTTTTACTTGTCAGTGAGTTTATTATTTTACTGATTTCAGAGGGAGAGGTTGGTGGAATTACAGTTGTTTCAAACTGCACAGGTATGGCCTCTTCTATTAATAGCCTTGCCTCTTCTAGTGAAGATCTAGATCCTATTTTCTCCACAACATTTAAAAAATGATTATTCAAAATATTTTCAATTTCTGATTGTTTGTTAGTGCACTTGTCATTCAGTTTTATTGCACTAAAGTCTTCCTGTGCTCTTGGTTGCCCTGTTTCCCTTTCAATAATATTCCAAATTGCTTTAATTTTATTAACAGAGTTACTGATCTCAGACATGATACACATGCTTCTGGACTTTTTAATAACTTTTCTTAGTACGGCACAATAGTTTTTATAATATTGAACAATTTCGGGGTCAGTACTCCCTCTTGTTGTTAGATACAGTTCTCTTTTATGGTTGCAAGATATTCTTATTCCTTTAGTTAGCCAAGGTTTTTTATATGTTTTCTTGGAATTATGTTTAACTATTTTCTTGGGAAAACAATTTTCAAATACCCTTAAAAATGTATTGTGAAGTAAGTTATATTTCAAGTTTGCATCGGGTTCCTTATACACTTCATCCCAGTCTAGCTGCTGTAGGCTTTCCCTAAAGTTTGCAATATTTATATTGTTAATTGAACGCACTGCTTTGAAAGTCTGATTTATTATACTGCATGGAGCTATGTCATGTACTGTAACAAGCTGTGCACTATGATCTGAAAGACCATTCTCAACAGGATAAGCATTTATTTCCTTAAACTTATCTTGCTCTATAAAAAAGTTATCTATCAATGTACTGCTGTTCTTTGTTATCCGAGTAGGAAAATCAATGACGGAGCTCAAATTGAAAGAACTGAGTAATACTAAAAGGTCATTCTTCCTATTACACTCTTTCAGGGAATCAACATTGAAATCCCCACAAATGATAATTTGCTTCCCCCCATCTGACAGATAGCACAACAAAGCATCCAAGTTTTCTAGAAATAGCTGGAAATTCCCTGAGGGGGACCTATACACTGTTACAATTATGAAAGTGCCATCATTTAGTTTAAGTTCAGTGGCACATGCTTCCATATGTTGCTCTACACAAATTTTTTTAGTTTCTAAATTTTTTGGACTGTGGAAGCTTTTGACATATATGGCAACTCCTCCTCTCATCATATTATCTCTACTTACATGTGCAGCTAATTTGTACCCATTGATGCTAACCTTTTGCATATCAGTGACAATGTGATGCTCAGACAGGCATAGTATATCTATTACATTCTTGGTTTCTATATCTTCTAAACAAAGCAGAAACTCATCAATTTTATTCTTCAATCCCCCAATATTTTGATGAAATATACTAACAGTATTTTTCACTTTACTTTTGTGAGTATCTTGAACTTTTTTAACATCTTTAGTACTTTTATTCTTCAATCCCCCAATATTTTGATGAAATATACTAACATTATTTTTCACTTTACTTTTGTGAGTATCTTGAACTTTTTTAACATCTTTAGTACTTGCCTGGCTGAGTTTCCCACTGGACACTGATCTTACACTAAAAAAGAGTTTCCACCATGAGATGTAGTTCCTCCCCCCTTTAAATTTCCTGCTATCAGCCCAGCCAGTTTACCCTTCCCTTTCCTGTTGAGGTGTAGGCCATGTCTAGTATAGTCCCACCTACAGAGTGAATCAACAGGAACCACACCAATGTGTGACCCGACACCAGATCCAAGTAGCCGTTCCAACTCCAAATTAACTCTCCTGACAGAAGAGGTCAAATGAGGTCGGTCGTGGCGCTCCAGAACCGACACAAACCCAACACTGGTATGATTCGATGCCGATGCAATCTTTGCCAGGTCACACTTTATGCTGTACCCCGGATCTCTGTCAATACTGTTGCCCGGCCCACCCACAATAACCACGGTGTCTTCCTTAGTAAAATCTTTACATAGTGAACCTAAATCCTCTGTAACCTGCCCAAGTTCAGTACTAGGTTTGAAAAAACTTGTGACCTGGTAATCCAACCCTAATTCATCCTGCAGAAGTTGGCCCACACCCCTAGCATGCGAACTACCTAGCAACAAGACTTTCTTTCTCTTTGCAGACTTCCCTACATTCTTAATCAATTTGCTGCTGAAAGCTTGTTGAGCCCTGTCTACATGTACTTCTGTGAGAGGCTCATCAGTTTCTGACTGAGGCAACAGGTCAAACCTATTTTGTACATTAATAACAAAGCTGTCACAAGAATTTCTTGGCCTGTTCCTCATGCCTGTTGCCACTTCCCACCCCTGTTTACCCTTCTCCCCCCTTAACCTGCCCAGTTCTCGCCTAGCCTCATCTAACTCAGCCTGAAGGGCAGCAATTTTCCCCTCCTGTTCCACAATCTTCCTATCTCTACTGCATAGCCTACAGAACCACTGATGAGTCTCGCTCATTTTCCCAATTCCCACGCCACTACAGTTGCCCCAATGAAAAAAGTTACTACATCCATCACACCAGACCCCGGAGCTAACGATCCTACGGCACGTCAGGCACTTTACACTCATGGTACAAATCGATTTTAGTGACAGAAAGACAATTAAGTTACCGGAAAACAATGAAAATACGTGTACGAAAAATTAGGCCTACTCGCGACTATGTAAACAGTGGTTCAGAAGTTTTTTTACTGGAAATTACTTAAGAGATGACGATACTCTACAGATATAAAGGGGGCAGAAAACGTATTTAGCACACTAAACTATCAGTAAATGCACTTAAGATTGCGGTATGAAGTTTAATCTGAAAACTCAAAAGTTCGGCCTGGCCGCGATATGTAAACAAAACGAACTTTACGTGATTACTGTGAAAATACGCGAGTAAGACAAAAACCTTTAATGGTACGCTTGCAGAGCACTATAATTAACGCAATAAATTAGTTTAAAGTGATAAAAAACAGTTTATTACTACTTAAATTACTTATCTTGTACAAGAGCTGTGACTCAGACGTCCGTGTAGCAGCCGCAGGGCTACCAACCTGGCGCTTGAAAAGGTGGTACAAGAGGAACTATCTACTATAAGAAACTTCCTGGAAGATTAACACTGTGTGCCGACCGAGACTCGAACTCGGGACCTTTGCCTTTCGTGGGCAAGTGCTCTACCACCTGAGCTACCGAAGCACGACTCACGCCCGGTACTCACAGCTTTACTTCTGCCAGTATCTCGTCTCCTACCTTCCAAACTTCTACTATAAGTCTGTACAGTATATGGGATATGCAGATGAATTGGATTTAATGAGGAGAAAGAGATCTACAAAGTACATTTTCAGCGCCAAAACTGAGTGCAGAGAAGATGGGCCTGAGAGGTAATGAAGGAAAGACCAAGTGTATGTATAATGGCACTAACCAACACTTACAGCCCACAATAACCCTTGATGGAATGACATTTGAGCGAGTGGAATCTTTCACTTATCTAGGCTCAAAGGTAGAAGCAAATGGAACCACCTTTACTGAAATTATGGCGACATAAGTGCTTCTAATCGATGCTACTTTGGAATGTTGCGACATTTTAAATCCCAGCTTATATCACGAGGGACTAAGTGCCCACTTTTCAAAACGCTGATACGTCCAGCACTTATTTATGGCTCAGAAACGTGGACAATTACGAATCAGGTTTGGAACAAACTGAGATTACATGACAGAAGTATATTGAGGAGGATTTTTGGAGCTGTGTATGAAGATAGGACCTGGAGAAGGTGCGAAAATGACGAACTTTAAGATTGCTATAAGGATTATGATGTGGTAAAGTTCATAAAGCTGTGTAGGTAGACTGAGATAGCCTAGACATGTAATGCGACTCGATGAGACAGATCCCGCAAGGAAAGCCTGCTGCAGTGAACCTGGAGGAAGAAGAGCAAGAGGACGATCGAGGTTGAGATGCAGCGAAGAGGTTGGAGAGAACGCTGCCAGAGTCGGTTTCCGTAAATGGAGGTCCACGGCGAAGTCCAGAGAGGAATGGCAGAAAAGTATTCAGGAGACTAAGTCCCATACCGGGATGTAGTGCACAATTTCGTTCTTTGTCATCCACACTCATTATTCTCTGTTGTTTCTTGTACATATTGTATATTACTCTTCTCTCCCAATAGCTTACTCCTATTTTTCTCAGAATTTCGGACATCTAGCACCATATTACATTGTCGAACGCTTTTTCGACGTCGACAAATCCTCTAAGCGTGTCATATTCCCGTTATCAACCACAACGCCAGAATTGCATCTCTTGTGCCTTTACCTATTCTAAAGCCAAACTGATCGTCATGTGGCACATCCTCAATTTTCCTTTCCATTCTTCTGTATGCTATTATTGTCAGCGGCTTGGATGCCTGTGCTTTTAAGCCGACTGTGTGATAATCTCGCACATGTCAACTCTTGCACTGTTCGGAATTGTGGGTATGATGTTCTTTCTGAAAGTCAGATGGTATGTCGGCAGACTCATACATTCTACACACCTATGCGAATAGTCGTCTTGTTGGCACATCTCGCAATAAATTTTGAAATTCTGGTGGAATGTTATCTATCCCTTATTCGATCTTAAGTCCTCCAAAGCTCTCTTAAATCCTGATCATAATACTGGGTTCCCTATCTGTTCTAAATCAACTCCTGTTTCTTTGTCTATCACATCAGACAAATCTTCCCCTCATAGAGGCTTTCAATGTATTCTTTCCGCCTATCCGCTCTCACCTCTGCATTTGGCAGTGAAATTTCCGTTGCTTTCTAAATGTTATCACCCTTACTTTTAATGCCACCGAATATTGCTTTGACTTTCCTGTATGCCGAGTCAGTCCTTCCGGCCATTTATTTTTCGATTTCTTCTCATTTTTCATGTAACCATTTCGTCTTATCTACTCTGAACCTTCTATTTATTTCTTTTCTTACCTACTTGTACTGCTGTATTCCTGAGATTCCCTGAACATTTTGGTACTTCCCTCCTTCATCTATCAAACTGAAGTATTTCTTCTACTACCCAGGGTTTCTTCACAGTTTCTGCCTATGTTTTTCATTCCACCTTCTGCCATTGCCCTTTCTCTTCAACTGTAGTGCTTGCTGTGCTCTTCCTTACTGTTGTATCTATAGCTTTAGAGAACTTCAAAAGCGTCGGTCTCGTCATCCGTTAGTACTTCTGTATCCCACTTCTTTGCGTATTGATTGTTCCTGACTAATCTCTTTAACTTCAGCCTACTCTTCATTACTGTTACATTGTGTTGTGAGTCAATATCTTTTCCTGGATACACCTTATAATCCGGTACCTGTTTTCGGAATCTCTGCTTGACGATGATGAAATGTAACTGACATCTTCCAGTATCACTCGGCCTCTTCCATCTCCTCCTCTAATGACTAATGAACGGAGTATACGATGTTGCTGCTTAAAATTTATTACCGAACTCAACTAGTCTTTCTCCTCTCATTCCTTGATCCAAGCCGTATATTCCAGTGACCATTACTTCTGCTCCTTCCCCTACAACTGCATTCCAGTCCCCCATGACTATTAGATTTTCTTCTTTCTTTATGTACTGTACTGTATTACTCTTACAGTATCATCATATACTTTCTGTGTCTCTTCATCTTCAGCTTGCGACGTCGGCATGTATACTGGAACTATCGTTCTCGGTGTTAGTTTGCCGTCGGTTATGACAAGAACAACCCCATCACTGAACTGCTCATTGTAACACACGCTTTGCCTTACCTTTCTATCCATAACGAATCCTACTTCCAATATAACTTTTTCTGCTGCTGTTGATTTTCCCTATACTCATATGACGATAAATCCTTGTCTTTTTTTCCATTTCGTTTCACTGACCCATGCTACATCTAGATTGAGCCTTGGCATTTCTCTTTCCAGATTTTCTAGCTTCAGTACCACATTCAAGCTTCTGACATTCCCCGTCCCGGCTCGTAGAACGTTATACATTCACTGACTATTCAATCTTTTCCTCATGGTAATCTCCCCCTTGGCGATCCCCTCCCGTGGATCCTAATGGGGACTATTCCGGAATCTTTCGCCAGTGGAGGGATCATCATGACATTACTGCCAAGAGTGATGCGGCCATGTCAGCTGATCAGGCCCATCCCATGCTACAATGTTTGTTCCCCAATGTGATGTGTTCCAAAGAGGCAGGGCGCCTGTTTGCACGAGCTATTCATGTCTAGATTTGTGAGCAAGGGATGATGAATTTTCGCATCTCGCCAGGCATCTGGTAACCAGATGTCAATATTTTTGGGTCTTTATAGTCTAGTTTGGAATGGCGAGTACATGATCGCTATCACTTCCATCATTGTTAACTGAACCTGCCACTATTTTGCAGCAAGAGTGTATAACACTCCCTCGAAAACCACACAGCACCCGTCCTTATTCATTCCGAGACGACTGGAAACGGTTTTGAATGCCAACTGCTTTCGCACTCCGCGTTATGCATACTAATGTGATTATGGCATTTCCATATTTTTGTCCACAACCCGTACATAAGATGACCAGTTAACTCACTCATGCTGCATTTTCAAATGGTCACTGATTTCTTGCATAGTATGGATGTACACTATGTGATTAAAATTATCCAGATACCCCAAAAACATACTTTTCCATATTAGGTGCATTGTCCTTCCACCTACTGACAGGTACTCAATATCAGCGACCTCAGTAGTCATTAAACATCATGAGAGAGCAGAATGGGGCTCTCCGCGGAACTCACGACTTTGAACGTGGTCAGGTGATTGGGTTTCACTTGTGTCATACGTCTGTACGCGAGATTTCCACACTCTGAAACATCCCTATGTCCACTGTTTCCTATTTGATAGTGAAGTGGAAAAATGAAGGGACACGTATAGCACAAAAGTGTACATGTCGACCTCGTCGACAGAGACCGCCGACATTTAGAGAGGGTCGTAATGCGTAATAGGCAGACATCTATCCAGACCATCACACAGGAATTGCAAACTGCGTCAGGATCCACTGTAGGTACTATGACAGTTAGGTGGGAGGTGAGAAAATATGGATTTCACGGTCGATCCGCTGTTCATAAGTCACACATCGCACCAGTAAATTTCAAACGACACTTCCCTTGGTGTGAGGAATGTAAACATTGAACGACTGAACAGTGGAAAAAGTTTGTGTGGAGTGACGAATAACGGTACACAACGTGGAGATCATATGCAGGGCGTGGGTATGGCGAACGTCATCTGCCAGCGTGTGTAGTGCCAACAGTAAAACTCGGAGGCGGTGGGTTAGCGGTGTGGTCGTGTTTTCCAATGAGGGAGCTTGCACCCCTTGTTGTTTTGCGTGCCAATATCACAGCACAAGCCTGCATTGATGTTTCAAGCACCTTCTTGGTTCCCACTGTTGAAGAGCAATTCCGGGATGGCGATTGTATCTCTCAACACGATCGAGCACCTGTTCCTAATGCACGGCCTGTGGCGGAGTGGTTACACGACTGACTTGCGCAGAGTTCTCACCTGAATCGTATGAAATACATTTGGCATATTTTAGAACCCCGACTTCGTGCCAGGCCTCATCGAGCGATATCGATACCTCTCCTCAGTGGAGCACTCCGTGAAGAATAGGCTGCCATTCCCAAAGAAACCATCCAGCACCTGACTGAACGTAAGGCCGTCAGAGTGGCAGCTGTCATCAAGGCTAAAGGTGGACCAATACCACACTGAATTCTAGCATTACCGATGGAGGGCGCCACAAACTTGTAAGTCTCTTTTAGCCAGGTGTTCACATAGTTTATCTGTTTTCTTTTCCCTCTTCAGCGTATTTTTTCACTACACTTTTTTTGATTTCGTTGGTATTATTTCGTATTTATTGGTGGTTACGTAGTTTCCTGGATTATTTGGAGCTATACGTGGTACTTAAGGGTCTCATATTTTGATATAAATAATGGTGCTGCTCTGTCTTTTATGATTTTATGTGTCGCCTCTGCATTATGGCACAGTTATGGGGATACGTTTCATTGTGTGACAAAAACCTGGAATGTCACATACTGACTGAAGGGTTCTCGTTTCTGCAGAGAACATGTTACTTAAAATTTTACACCAGTAGGGTATAGTTCTTGTTTTTAGATAGCGGGAGCGTTAAATGTTATATTTGTTCTATGAACTTGATTATGGAATTGGCTGTTTATTATGGTATTAGTGGTGAAATGTCCAAAGTTCTTATGGAATTGCCGGCCGTTGTGGCCGAGCGGTTCTAGGCGCTTCAGTCTGAAATCACGCTGCTGCTACGGTCGTAGGTTCGAATCCTGCTTCGGGCATGGATGTGTGTGATGTCCGTAGGTTAGTTAGGTTTAAGTACTTCTATGTCTATGGGACTGATGACCTCCTATGTTTAGTCCCATAGTGGTTAGAGCCATTTGAAACATTCGCTATGGAATTAAATAAAATTTAAAGTCAGTGTCTGACAATTTATGATTAACGTAAGATGGCTATTTCCCCTTCAAAACAAACCGTTCTCCCCCACATGTAACATATGTTGTTAACAATCACCACATAATTTTCACAACGCAGCACCGTCGCTGTGACTATATGAGTAGCAGAGTAGAACAAGATCATTTGTCATACAAGATCATTTCTCGATTGCACAGCCAGACGTACACGCACTTACAACGCAATTCACTGAAAATTCTATCTATTGGTCATAAACTTTAGTTCATAAAGGAATTCTAGAGCTTAACAAATTCTCGAATCATTGTTAATTCTTTACGTTACTTCTTGGAACGTGTTCCAGACCGGTATTAAGTCCACACTTAATATGAACAATTGCAGACCTGAATGACGTCCTTAGAAGGTTTTCCACAACCTTCTACGACGAAGTTAAGTTGGTTCCTCGTGTATGCATCAGTGTCGTAACGTAAAGCTAACTGGGAGACTGATAAATAGAGAAGTACACGTGCACTGTCGACAAAGAGATAGCGTGCACGACATTCTGCTACAGCTTAATAAAATTACGATGTGGCATAAGCAGTGATATAAATCGGTGTGGGAAAATTCTCATTAAGCTAATTTTGTTCTAGTTTTCCCCCTTCGTCCAGGTTGTCGAGAAGAAGATAGCACCTGAACCGACTGGTGTTAGTTAAGTCTCTCAACAAAAGAAAACAGTAGAGAGTATTATAATAGGACAAAAAAATTCCACTTCCTCGTGAATGTAGAACACTGATGGAAGTGGAAAGCTTTACCCTATGAAACACCAGTTCAGTATTTATCATACTTTGTGGAAATGTTAATCACATAACGACCATTATGTAGTTAGAATTTCATTTCACTCGAAAATTATTTCTATCATCAATACTGCCATGACCTGTCACTACCACAGGAACTAATATTGTCTCTTATTTGGTACTGACTGAGAGAAAACAGGCTTTTCTTGCAGTGACTGAAACCCTTTCTGTGTTCCTGAAGACTGCTGGCTGAGGCTGATACGAAAATATTCCTGCAACCCGCCGGACGACCTTTATGAATGAGAAATAGGGAGACGGGCTGGTAAATTTATGTTTTGCTCAACAATAAAAGAGTTTGTTGTGTTAACTGGAATGTAGCGGCAATTAATTCAAGAATAATCCATTTAGTACGTTGCGCACGATGGTGCAACAGGCTTTAATTTCGTTTTCATTTAAGGATGCAACTACCCTTCAAAATCTACCAAATCTATCCCGGGGGTCGTATCCAACAACACACATTATGAATTAGAGAACTGAAACCTTATTTGTTTGGATCGTCGCTGCTTCCTATAATCTTTCACCAAGTCGTCAACGCAAATGTTCGTACCAATCTGACCGTCACAAATAGATACGACATTCATCGCTGAATACCACGGAATTCCGTCAGTATTCCAGTTCACTGTTGCTCCACACAATGTCTCTGTTGCCTGTGGTATGGTGCCAGCAGCAAAAGCCAATTGATCTTACACCTGCATCCAGAAATGTGTTCCTGCCAGTCTGTTGTGACAGTGACGGAACCTCCGGCAGGAGTTCAGCTGATGTGCGTCTGTTTTGTCGGAGACAGTCGAGCAATCTCACCGTTTAGTCATTCCGTAGAACCCGTGCCTCCTTTTTTTGCCATATTCTTGTCCTCAGCCCATCTCGTCAGCATTCGTTCTGCATTCAATGCACGGAAAACAACTGTCTGTGTATCAGTCGATAAGATGCTTACGTGTCTCTCACGTCAATGATTCGACCATCCTCGAAGTCCGACGACGGGAAGCTGCTCATGGACGTATTCCGGCACTCCGTCTTGCGACATCCGCTTGAAAAGTTAAGCTAACGACAGACACACCCAGTAACCACTCTTCATTTGGAGGAAAGCAGTTTTCGGTATTGAAAAAAAAGCTCTCAGAAGTATGAAACTTTAATCAACGTGTCTCACAAGCGTCGAATATCACTTTGGTAGTGTCAGACAGTGGTGTTCATGAAGTAACACTTCCAACGTCCAACAGTCTGCTTTGGCGTTATTGTCCATCACTGTTAGCCATGATTTGATTTCAAACGCTTGACTCGCCATTCAGTATACCCACTTACAGCGGATGTCGATAGCAATAGAAATGCTGAATCTCACTGCGACAACAGCCACCTGTCACTGTTAGGAGTGTCACAGGCGTGTCACTGGGTCGCGCTTCTCGCACGGTTCTACAGCACGCGGCAAGAAAGTCTTTCATTGTGTCGTGCTGTACGAACTACGAGGGACATTGAATAAGTAATGCAACCATTCCTTTTTTCTTTTAGAGTTATAACTGGGAAGGAGAAGTTCGTTTGGAATTTTTTGATGAGGAACACGCTGAAGTTGTTTATTCAGATTCTTGAGGATAGAACGATACACTTCCTTGTTGATCGTTGGAGCATGAGGGAGGATATGAAACAGAATAAACCCTTCTAGTCGCAGAACACCTTCGTCACCGCTTTACAGGCTCAGGGTACAGCTATGATTTTTTTTTTTCAGAGGAGAGATGATATGGCTCCGCTCCATGCACTGCCGTTTTGTTTCCAGTTCTAAGTAATGGACCCATGTTTCAACGTCTGTGACCATGTTCGACAAAAAGTTGTCACGATATTTCGCATAGATGGTCCTTCGTTGCTCTTTGTGGTCTTCTGTTAGACGGCAGGGAACCCAATGGGCACACACTTTAGAGTACTCCAACTGGTGGACGACTTCCTCAGCACTACGTACAGAGACGTTCAGCTGTGTATTGAGGTGTCTGCCTGTGATCCGTCGATACAATATTATAGGAGAGTGTGGTCTGACAGCACACGGGACATCGGACACGCTTGGTCGAGCTTGTTGCGATGACGGACCTCTCGCCCAACGATTCACCGTGCTTTTGTTCACTTCCAGGTATCCATAGACATTCATTCTTTAAGTGCCAATTATTGTGAATGATGCTCTCGTTTCCGGCCAAAAGAAACAATGTCATCTCTCGGCTTGGAACGCCATTCTGGTTCGAATGGTTCAAATGGCTCTGAGCACTACGGGACTTAACTTCTGAAGTCATCAGCCGCCTAGAACTTAGAACTACTTAAACCTAACTAACCTAAGGACACCACACACATCCATGCCAGAGGCTGGATTCGAACCTGCGACCGTAGAGGTCTCGCGGTTCCACCCTGTAGCGCCTAGAACCGCTCGGCCACCCGGCCGGCGGAACGCCATTCTTGATGGTACGTATAGTCTCGGCACCTGTCATAACTTCATGAACCTATAGGGACGGAAGCGGAATTATTCCATGATGTCTCACAACAGATTCTGCATTTTTCAACGGTGATTGGCAGAGGAAAAAAAGTGTTGCAATATTTATAGAACGCCTCTCATACATCGTCTATCATACCGCTGTGACTGGAATTACCCTGGTTAATTACTCGACTGTCTTGGTTTCACTCTTGGTTTACATTCAGTGCACAGCTTACGACATCTGTTGCTCTATTTACAGTTGCATGTGGGACATGGACAGAAAACGGAGATGTGCTATTGCCAAATGGATTGGAGCCCGTATTTTCAAGTGATCTTGTCTATCCAATGAACGACCACCCTGTTACGCTTTTACCATGAACTGATAAACACAGTGGGTGTGAGACAACTGGCACATTATATTTATAAAGGTCGCGGTTGCTGACTTTCTCGGATCTTCCCGTCTCGCTTTCAGTTTATAATTACATGGTGCATACGGCAGTAGTAAATGGAAACTCATCGATGTTTCCTCCTGTGTGGCGGCGTGCTCTGCAGATGAGAGAGTCTAATTAACTCTGGGACTGTAATTCAGAGCTCCAATCTCACAAACGTCTGACATAAGTTTCCACATATCACCTGTCCATACGTAATTATAATTTTTTCAGGCTATTTACGTATTTCCGGTTAATTGAAATTCGCCTGGTGAAACAGGTTTCCTCTTCGCATCAGTCCTTGTGGTGTGGAGAGAGGATGTATTTATTTCCTAGCCACAGGACGCTCTCTTGGGATGAACAAAGAATCATTCGCTCACTCACTTGTTCGGTGTTTAGCTTTCTTCAAATTTTCTCGTATTTCCTCTGTTACCGCAAATAGGGAGGGTTTCGCCAATATTTCAAGATATCGGAACGAGGTGTTCAGCAAGTGATATTACGCAAAAGGGCACCTAATTTTGTTTTATGGTTAATATATTTCACTCTTTCTTATCAGTCGTGGTACTGAAGTAAATTTTATTTTAAGGAAACTATATTATACTTTAGCGACATTCCGAAGCTGAAAAGATGACCACATTGATATAACGGTTGTTAATGTTAGTGTTGAAATTTTCCCAAAAGTATCCAGCAAATATGCTAAAACCGGAAGACAAAGACGCCGCTACCGGATGCTGCGCTATAAAGACGGCCTAAAGGGGCTTTGACGAAGCAAAGTTAAGCGCGCCCCTTCTTATTATCACTTGTTAGAAACCACTGTTCACTAAGTGGAATAGGTACTAAAGTTTTATAACAGTCATTATCAAAGTTGACAGCGAAAACTAACAGCCTGTCAGAGCATATATAGAGAATAAACAGCGCCAGATGTTGCATGATCACCGCGAAGGTACTGAGATGACATGTAGTCGTGTAGGATAACGTTAGCAGGTCTTATGGAATTTGAAAGGGGCTCCATTGTGGATCTCCAATTGGCTGGCTGATCGAATAGTGCAATGTCTAGATTAGTAAGTCATTCCGATATCATAGCGACCCGATGTTGGACTGCAAGCGAACGTTGGATCAGGTACACTCATCGTCACGGTTGCTGTCCAATACGTGTGGCCACAACAATCAGAGATAGCCGTATAATGTGCTAAGCTCCTCGTACCCCTTCACATCTGCACCTGCGATCCAAAGACAAGTAATGGACTCCCAGAAGCATTCTGTGACTTTGGTCGGAGAATCGCAGCTGCTGAACTAGGGAATTAGCGTTCCGAGCATAAGTTGCCGTTAACACAGCAGCACAAACGGCTGCGCTCGGAATGGCGGCACATGGACTACTGATGAATGACGTTGCATTGTGTTCAGCGGTGAATCGCAGTTCACACCTTACAACACACTCCCTGGAATGTCAACAGTAAACTTCTCCATTTCTTGTACCATTTTTCACCGGAATTCATTCAGCAATCGTCAGTGAAACTAGGTCGAGTTGCTGTTATTCCACAGTAAACCATGTTCAGTAAATAAAATATAGAAATATTAAGTTTTGTGAAAAATATGAAAAGGACCTGAAGCTTAGTAATACTGAAGTGATAAATTAAACTAGTGAAAAAATTGGCGTCTTCCATTAACATTAGATAAAATAAAGTAGTAACAAAATACATGACAGCACTGTGAATTGCAAGGGGACTGAAGATGATACAACTGTATGACGAACTAATCATATGCATTATTTGAAGCAATCAAGTTAATTTAGGGGTAGGCTTCTTTACGAAACAATGTTGTGAGCAGTGGCTTGTAGTGACATGCATTTGCATTGTCGTGAGGCAAAGGGTATTTATTAATAAAAATGAAACACGTCTGCTTCCAAAATAGCCTTGTTTCATATTAGGCGCACTTGCGAGCTCAATACGAGTCACCTGATTTCTCAAAAGATCTCGGTCGCAGATGAATTGGTCTGCCATCGATATCTTTTCACGATATCGGGTGACATCTGTTTGTCGCTTGTGAGGCTTTCATTTGTGACAACCAATCACTTGTGACTGGATTGCAAAATTCAGTTGGAGCACTGCTTTTTGTGAAACAAGTATCTTACTCTGGTTCGTTTCCATCAACTGCTAGTCTGGACGCTGGTTGATAGTTTTTCGTAGAATGAGTTTAAGGTAGACAACTATCTTCGATGCTTCGGAATAGGTGCATTCCACATGGTGCCTGAAATGATTTGCTGGGATCGCTGCATGTTTTTTGGTTGGGTCGTTGATTCGAGGGAGGGGACCAAACAGCGAGGTCGCCGGTCCCATCAGATTAGGGAAGCATTGGTAAGGGAGTCTGCTGTGCCCTTTCAAAGAAACCATCCTGGCATTTGCTGAAGCGATGTACAGAAATCACGAAAGGCCTAAAACAGGATGACCGGACGCGGGTTTGAACCGTCATCTTCTCGAATGCCAGTCGAGGGTGCTAGCTTGCTTCTTGCATTATCGTTTCATTTAGGATTTTAGAATTTTTCATATGTTTCAATTTATGAGAAATTAAATTAACAGGTCATATCGCATTTCTCATTCGACTTAGAGAGACAACTTAGTGTATTCACACACACACACACACACACACACACACACACACACACACACACACACACAGTCGTAAAATTTCGGTAACCATCTTCTTAATGTTATTCTGAGCATATGTGATGGTGCGAATTCCTATGTTGAATACATTTAGTCGCCTGCATTGTATTCTTCCATGTAGGTAATTCATTCTGTGTAACTATATGGAACACTAGAACGATTATTCAGTACTTTCGGTGTTAGTAAATTCATCACTTTACATGGTTCGCTTGTCTATACTTCAAACAGACCATATTTATGTCACAGGTTGGTCCATGGAAATGAGTCTCATTTTCCCACGTTGTGTTATTTTTATGGCCAACTGCGTTATAAATATGCAGCGGTTTTCAGTGTTTTACTGATTCAAAACACTTTGTTATTTTTCAAGTGCATAATAAATATTACGAGTATATATTTATAACATTGAACCCTTTCTGTTCCAGGGTAACGAGCTGGTTGATTGTTCCCATAAGGATACATTACACAGATTCTATACAATCTGCACGCAAAAAGTAATTCAGTGTCATTTCGATTTCATTAAGCTGACGGAAATGTCTGACATACTTGCTCGAACTGTAACATTGTTTCCAATAGATAATATCCTAAAAATGTTGAAGCAGATGACGTTTATGAATAAGAATGTGAATTAGACTCACATGTTTTTCCTGTGTGAGAGCATAAAATTTCAAAGCAGTTTTTGCGGTGAGACAAACTGTGATTTTAGTGTAATATGGAAAAATCTGATTTGTTGGAATGCAATCTCTTCTATATCTACAGTGTTCTTTTATTGTCATATGTGAAAAATGTGAAAATATTAAATGCAAAATTCACTGTACAGTTTAAACTCTGAAATGCCCTTTCACTGGCAGAGTGCATGTAAATGTGTGCAGTCGAACAAGTGTGCATCTAAATTGCTTAAGATTGTAATCTTTTTATAAAAAGTTTTATACCTACATTATTTTTCATTGAATCTTTTTTCGTCCTATTTTCTCTGTAATATATTACAAAGATAGAGACGGGATTAATTGTTCAGGCAGTAAGATATTTACGTAAACTGAAAGAGATGAGATTTAGCCATGATAAGGCAGTATATTATTTGACATAAACGTTAGTGGACGATATACCACACATGCGCGCGCGCGCGCGCACACGCACACACACACACACACACACACACACACACACACACACACACACACACACACACACACACACACACACAGAGAGAGAGAGAGAGAGAGAGAGAGAGAGAGAGAGAGAGAGAGAGAAGCAATTGACTGATGTAGATCGGAGATAAAACTTACTGGTTAGATACTAGAGTATTTCACATAAGTACTTTTTTAGTGATGTATGAAAACATTGGGAGAGTAGAGGTGGAACATTATGCAGTGTGTGCGTGAGCGTGTGTAATAAACGCTATAAATATAGGTAATACGGTATAGAAGCTAAAGTATGATTTTTAAATACTATAGTATTGCGAATACATTTGAATATGGCGCAAAAGATTCCATTAATCTCGAACATGGTGACCTCTATATAATGATTAGTGTTTCGCTATAGATAAAAAAAGTACTGTGCTGTCATAGATTGTTTCATTTTAATGAATGCTAATAAAATTTCGTACCACTTCATCTTGCCGTTCTAAGCGGTGTGTTTGGCTGTCTCATTTGTAGCGGATGCTAAAAAAAATCCTGCAAGTAACATCTGTCTTCGTTTTCTTTAACTTTCGGGCAGCCGCCACTGTAATGTCGAACGAAGGACGAGGTCCCATGGCAAAGTTGGCACGTCATGACTGAACCGTAAGGACAGTCACTGCCCGACACAACAACGAGTGACAGGTGTCGACGTAGACATGCACTCAGGAAGTTCTATACGCCGCCGCTGTCGGAAGATTACTTACGTCAGAGCCCAATGCCGATAAGCCCCACTCGTTAATCATCTCCTTTAAAGACAGAATATTCTTAGTTAGTCAGAACCTGTTGCAGCCTAAGATAAACATTAGTCAGAACAGTGAAACGAAGCTTATACTCAATTGCACATTGAGATGTATCATTCCGTAATGAACCAAGTGAAAATTATAATGTTAGGTTATGAATTTCGTAAGTCGAACGCTATGTGCGAAATAGTGGAAGGGATGAACAGTGTAAACTTACCTCGAACTCCAATAAAAGCCTTTTTATCGTTTGTGTTCGTTGTAGTATCTACTGGACCTTCCCAGAGGTAAATCTAGGGTTGATACAACTTTGTACTTTGTCAACGCGGATGTTTGTGTTTTTCGTTTTTCTTGATACTATGCGTTCAGAGGCACTGATGACATCATTGCAGTTTACATTTAGACATGCCCCTGCACGTAGGCAACCTGACGTGCAAAGGTCAAATCGATTAATGACCCCATAAAACGTAAACTCCGTCCACAGGTCGTGGTGGATCCAGTGGTACCGACCTGCCGCCGTGTCATCCACAGGCGTCACCGGATGGGGATATGGAGGGGCATATGGTCAGCACACCGCTCTCCCGGCCGTATTTCTGTTTCCGAGACCGGAGCCGCTACTTCTCAGTCAAGTAGCTCCTCAGTTTGCCTCACAAGGGCTGACAGCACCCTGCTTGTCAACAGCGCTCGGAAAACCAGATGGTCACCCATTCAAGTGCTAGCTCAGCCCGAGAGCGCTTCTGACGGGATGTGACGGGAACCGGTGTTACCATTGCGGCAATGCCGTTGGCATTAATGACTCCTTAGCTATACTAATATCAGACTGCGTTTCCAGTGAGCCATATTCAATAATTTTGGGATACATTTCAGGGCAAGCTAAGTTCAGAAATCCCCATGAAGAGCCAGCTTTAAATTTTCAAGATATGGTAGGCTTTCAAGAAAACATGTTTCTTGGTCCCCCAGCGGTGGATCTGAGGACAATGCAATAGATACTGCATGACCTTATAACGACGTGTAGATTATGACTGGAATTCGATTGGCTGAGGCTGCGTAAACAGAGGCTGTTACCGAGCTAAAAACGTATGAAGCGCACATCCCATGTTTGGCACTCAAGGGTGTGGATATGTTATGCACGGTCGCGCATTTATGAAAAAAGGCAGACTAGTGTAGGTGTACACATTCAGGTTTATAATTTTCTGTGAACTTGTCAGTTACTCAGATGAAATCCGTTTTCGCTGTCACTGTCAATAGTTTTATTCATTTTAATAGATCTGTAAGCCATTGTGACACTCAGTAAAAAGGTGAATGTTCTTTCAGACTATGATGCTCAAATTTTACCACTAAAAGGCTTTTGTACTCAGACACATGTCACATATTTACAAACTAATAGAAAAGTTAATATAACACAATACAGAGTTTTTTAATGCTTGTCAAGGAACAAGAGTGGCAGGATATTTATAGTGCCAATAACATAGACGATAAATATAATGCTTTCCTTAACACATTTGTCATGCTCTTTGAGATCTGCTTTCCATTAGAACGTTCTAAACGGGGTAGTAGCAGTAATAGGCAGCCCGGTGGCTGACTAGTGGGATAAGGATACAATGTAGAACAAAGCGGAAATCATATCAAAATGTTAGAAGTAGTCATAATGAAGCTACAGTAGCCCATTACAAATAGTATTGTAAGGTGCTTAAAAATGTTATTAGGAAGGCAAAGACTACGTGGCATGCAATAGAAGAGCTAATTCACAGGATAAAATTAAAGCCATATGGTCAGTTGTGAATGAAGTATCTCGTCAGCAGCAAAAGGTTGACGATATAAAGTCAGTTAGTAGTAAAAATATTTCTGTTACTGATAAATCGGATATATGTACAGTATTCAACAATCATTTTCTGAGCGTTGCTGGTGAATTACATAAAAATTTAGATTCTACAGGGAATCATATAGCTTTCTGGGCAAATGTCTTTCCGAGATTGATGTCTGAAATACTCCTCTGTGATGCAGACAAGGAGGAGATTGAGTCAACAATTAAATTACTAAAGCCTAAGGACTCTCATGGATGTGAAGGAGGGCCTAACAGAATATTAATGCACTGTACTGCACATGTTAGCACTGTATTTAGCCGAACTTGTAATTTTTCCTTTAGGACTCGTCAGTTTCCTGAACGATGAAAGTACTCAGTAGTAAAGCCGGTTTATAAAATGAGAGAAAAGGGTATTGTAGACAATTTTAGATCTGTTTCTATTCCATCATTATTCGCTAAAGTTATTGAAAAAGCCGTGTATGTAACGATAATTGATAATTTTATATCACACGACTTCTTAGCAAATGTACAGTTCGGCTTTATAAGTCATTTAACAACTGAAAGTGCTCTATTCTCTTTTCTCTGTGAGGTACTGGATGGGTTAAACAAAAGGTTTTGAACACTAGTCACATTTCGAACACTAGTCATATTTGATTCTCTTGATCACAATATATTACTCCAGAAGTTGGACCTTTACGGAATACATGGAGTAGCTCACAACTGGTTCACCTATTAGTTTAGCAGCAGACAGGAAAAGTGGGGGTGGGGGGGGGGGGGGGGGAAGGGGGGTGCCCCAGGGATTACTGTAGCGACCACTCCACCACTCCTGTTCCTTATTTATATAAATAATATTCCCTGTATTATTACGGGTTACTCTAAAATAATTTTTGTTTACTGATGACACTAGTATAGTAGTATGGATCTAGTGTACAACATTGGACCGGTTTCAAATAGTGCAGTTCATGACATAATTTCATGGCTTGTAGAAAATAAACTAACGCTAAATCACAGTAAGACTCAGTTTTTACAGTTTCTAACACACAGTTCAACAAAACATGACGTTTAATATGATTAGTGAAACTGAACAGTTCAAATTTCTAGGTGTCGTGAAAAGCCCACGTTCAGGATCTTGTTCAAAGACTTAATGCTGCCATTTTTACTATTTGACCCGTACCTGAAGTGAGTGATCGTTCGACACGAAAATGAATCTACATTGCTTGTTTTCATTCGCTTATGTAGTATGATATTATAATCTGGAGTAACTCTTCCCATTCTAAAAGGATGTTTTTGGCTCAGAAACGGGCGGTTAGGGCCATAAGTGGTGTAAGTTCACGAATCTGTTGTCGACCCCCGTTCACGAGTAAGGATATTTTGACATTCGTTTCTCAATATATATATATATATTCCTTATTGTCATTTCTTTGTTGCCAATTTTAGTTTATTTCCAAGTATAAGCAGCTTTCACTCGGTTAGTACTCGGCAGAAATCAAACCTGCATTTGGAGAGAACTTGCTTAACTCTTGTGCAGAAAGGTGTGCTGTATATTGCTGCATCTATTTTCAATAAGCTACCGCTCGAATTCAAAAATCTAGCAATAATCCACACGCTTTCAAATCAAAACTGAAGAGTTTTCTGATGGGTCACTCCTTCTATTCTATTGAGGAGTTCCTTAAAAAATTAAGCTGATTCTTGTTGTATTGTTGATTGTGTTTACTTAAACTTATGGCTTGACTTTTTTCGGGTTCATATTTTATTTTTATCTGTTGTTACCTTTATGTTGTAATTTCATGAACTGACACGTACGAGACCTTGGAGATTTGCTCCTCAGTTTGGTCCTACGGAACTTGACATTCAAATAAAAAAATATTGAGACTGCTTTATACATTGTTAATTAAAAGTCATTGCGAACTGTTGTGAAGGCCATTTCTTCTTTGTGATTAACATAGCTTCCGTGGTGAGTCATTAAAGACAGAGACCGATGACCTCGCTGTCTGGTCTCCTCCCCCAAACAATCCAATCCATTAAAGACCCGCGACCACGTGTTGTCTACGGTGCCAAGAGACATTGTCTGAGGATTCGAGGTGAGTTTAAATCAGGATTTGGTGATGTACCGCTGTTGTGTATACGTCCAGATGCGACACCGCACATGAAGTGAATATCCAGTACAACTAGTAAAACTCACATTCATGGCAGTAGCGTCATATAGGACTGTTGTGGAGGAATCGCAAAACAAGCACAGGTTTTAAACAAGAACTCATGATACAAAGTACCTACTTGAGTTTGTTGTTGTTAGTTGATTGGAATATGATAAAATGTGACAAACAACGTAATTAATGAACTGCTCGCCGCTGATTCCAAATTATCCGGAATGTTAACCTTACCTGTCAGCCCTCTGTGCCCACGATCGTGGTGGCACCAGATTCCTTCACGTCTATCAGGAGTTTCAATAGTGAAATGAAAACTTATTGATACAGTGCAACCGGGGAATGTTCCAGACCAGTGAACAGAGAGGCCTGGTATATAATTCCGAATTATTCACTACAAAACCATGAAATTCTTGGTAACTTGTTACATTCCATAAGAGATTGAACCATTCACGATGAACAGAAATATCTGGAACTATCTGGCACGATAACGCCTTGGTGCAGCTCAAGACAAAACAATACCACTACACTGGACATCAGAAATAAGGTGTGAGGAGCTTGTCGAGCCCTCTTGAGAGATAATTGCAAAGAAAATGTAGAACTTGTCATCGCAACGGGAATAATTACTTAGACAGTGCCAGAAGGAGCTAGCATATCACGTCAGCTTGGATAAAACCGTTGATAGCAATGCAAAGGTTTTTTTTTTAATTTGGAAACCGCGACCGAATTACCGCAAGCATTCCATTAGGAAACAATAGTATTAATACGAACTGCTCAGTCAATTGCTACTACCAAGTAATGGGAGCAAGCACACCGTCACTAAAAATAGCAGAGACACCCGCACTGCTGCTGTCACGATGTGGCTCCAAATAAGAACCGTGGACCGCATAAGAAGCTGAGAGCATTTCTCGCATTTCTCTTAACTCGGATGTCTCACCACTGCAAGCACCCGCCAGTAGAGGGAGGTACCCATGGCCAACCTAAAAGGGGTGGTGCTTACAGTCAGTTCCTGTCTAGTGGCTAGCGTTGCTACCTCTGGATCACTGGGCGCCGCGTTCGATTCCCGGTCGGGTATGGGCTTTTCTCTGCCTGAGGACTGGGTGTTTGTGTTGTCCTAATCATTTCATCATCATCATCATCATCATCATCATTCGTGACAGTGACTAGATAGGACTGCGTCAAAAATTGGACTGTGAAAGAATTGGGACTTTCTACGGGCGCTGATGACCCCGCGGCTGAGCGCCTCTCTTCCGTCCTCCGACAGCCCTGGTTCCCGGCTCTAGAACCTGGAAGACGGGAGAGCTACCAATTCTGCAAAGGCGGGAAAGCCTGCTATCCTTGTCCGCCGAGGTACCTACCGCTTGAAATTCAAAGTAATGGGTCGGGTCTTTTACAGAATATCGCCATATTGCAAACTATTAGTAACCTTTCATTCACGGTCCAGAACATTTCACCACACACGCGGGATTGATAATTCTCTATTCAGGCCGCCATTGGTGGTGTCAGAAAATTCATTTAATATCGTTCATTCATGAGTTAATTTTATCTAATTTCGTATAAATTTAACAGTTTGTAACTGATTTCCTTAGGTTCGTAATTTCACGAGCACTCCTAATCTATTATCGTTAATGTAAACTTAATGTAATTACCATTTAGCAATTGTTAGACAGGAGAGTGGAAAGGACTGATTCGTGGCTTCTCTGTCGGAGAAATTTCCCTGCTTTACCAATTATTTTACATGTTTTGTTCGTATTATTTTGATGACCAGACAACGATAAAACGGGAACTCGGTTCCGCGAGTCTCGCTCTCTGCTTTCACAGCGCTGCCGAATATATGAGCAACGTCGTCGCTCGCCGCGGAGTGTTTACGACGCGGCGGCACGCACGGGACCTGCCCTTTCGCGGAAACTCTTTACTCGGTTTGCGTTCCAAATAATCTTGCCTGCATAGATTTATCACTGCACGAAGCGCCATCTGTTCTGATCAGACTTTTCTGCGCTGCTGATTTGTCTGTGTTCCCGGTGTCCAGACGGAACATAATTCTTCTTCTCTCGATATTTGAGTTGATATCTTCCGCCCACAATCAAGGTGAGACTATGACTGTCTTTTCTGAGATCTGATTCTATGAAGTTCCTAGAAGAATATTTTCCTCGAAGCATCAGAATGGAAAAAGGAAAGACATCTTGCGCAAGACTCAGCTTGCTTTGTCCACAAACGATATCGTGTAAATGGTAGCTGAACCTCTTCTTAGATTTCCAAATGGTATTCAGCTCAGTATCAGTAGTAATCACATATCATTTCACAATCTTCAGGTTTATGCAATTGAATCAACGTATCTTTGACTAATAGAACTTCCACGCAATAGTTGGAGGCTAATAAACATCAGAAAAAAATTATCAGATGTTTCAAAGTGCAGCGTAACAGGACGACTAATTATTTTAAATATAATACCTGCAGATGGTCGGTGCTTGGTACAGGGAGCGACAATTGACCCTCACCAATAACAAGTAACTATTGCGTGTGCATAGAAAGGCCCGTTATTGTATGATTATACCACTGCAGAACTGCCAGTGAGAGCAGTTACTTCCATAAACTATCTAGGTGTTTGCGTACCGAGCGCTTTAAAGCGAAACGACCACATGGGCGAAAAACCTGGGGCTTAAATTAAATGCAAAAAAAGACGCAAGTAATCTTAATAGCCCATCAGAAATTAATAAGTTCAGATTTCCGCGAACGGCTACCTCCTATTCTGCTCGAAGGTAGTCCAATACCATATCGGAAAACAGCGAAGAACTTCGGTGTAACTTTGGACAAGCATCTCAACTGGGCGGAGAATACAGTCGCACTGTGCCGAAAGACGTCTGCTTGTCTCTATGCTCTCAAAACGTTTCGGAACATATTTCCACAGGACTTGAAACGCCAGCTCGTGCAAGCACTAGTTCTACCGAACCTCCACTATTGTGATGTGATTCAACAAGGCATGAGTAGTGAAAACAAAAGACGGATAGAGGCAACCATGAATGCCTGTGTGCGTTACACCTGCAACATTCGCCGATATGATCATGTTAGTGCTTCATACTCCGAGCTAGGGTGGCTGCGGCAGGACAAACTGCGTGACTACCACACTCTATGTCTACTTCACCGACTCCTCGTCGCGCAAGCACCCCAATACCTAGCTTCAAAGATTAAAAACCTGTCATGCCATCATAATCGAAACACGAGGTCACTCTTATCTGGTATCCTAACTGTGCCCACTCACAAAACAAAAACTTTTGCAAACTCCTTCTCAGTTGCCGCTGTTCGCCTCTGGAACAAACTGCCCCTTACCTTTAAGAAAATTCAATCTCCTGTTGCTTTTAAGAAGAAGTTGAAGCATTTCCTACTTTCATCCGCATAAAATTCTCCACCAAATTAATGTGCAAGGCCAATCCTCTCATCTGTCAAATAGCAAAGCTAGCGTCTCCTATCTTGTTCCTGAGATGCCTTCCTCTTCATCTATCTCTATTAGCCACGCAGTCTTCTTTTCCTTAATATTTTCCTTAATTATGTTTCATCATGTCTCTCTATTCTTGTCCTCCCTTCACCATGAGTCTCCCTCATACTCCCTGCTGCCAGCACTCCTATCTAAAATCTTTCTCTTCAATGATGTATTTTTCGAGGTGTACCTTTCTAATTGTTTATCTCACTTTTTGTATTAGATGTAGTTTAACATGCCTACTGAAACATATGAATGTAAGATAAGTAGAATGCCTGGTTAGATGTAAGAGAGGGCCTGATGGCCCTAATCTTGCCAGGTTAAATAAATAAATAAATAAATAAATAAAACTAAGCGCAGCAAAGTCAGATGCCAGACTGAGCTTCTCTTGAATAAACCTCAGGAAATATAGCCCGTTCACCAAGGAGGTACCTTACAATATCCTCGTCCATCCAATACTTGAATACTGCTCGCCAATGTGGGATGCATAGCAGATAGGATTGATAGATGAAATAGAGAAGATCCGAAGAAGAGCACCGCGTTTCTTTACAGGTTGATCTAGTAACCACGGAAGCGTCACGGAGATCATCAGCCACATCCAGTGGCCGACACTGGAAGACAAGAGTACTGCGTCAGAGTGTGGATTACTGTCAAAGCTCTGGGAGCGTCGGTTGTTAGAAGATTCAACAAATATGTTGCTTCCTACTAAGTATATCTTTCGAAAAGACCACGACGACAGACAGATTCAAGCCTACACGGAGGCTTACCAGGAATCGTTCTTACTGTGAACCATTCGCGGCTGGAATACAAGAGGAAGAAAGTGACAGTGGTACGTACAATTCCCTCCCTCAAATACCATATCGTGGCTTGCGAAGTATAGATGTAGATAGAAGCACGTAAACGTTCTGCAAGAGATTGCCCAATATTTGTGCTTTTCATTTATATTTATGAATGTGTTCCACCAAGTAGCGACACAATAATCAACATGAGAACATAAACGATTTATCAGATAGGACCACGAGATTGTTAAAAAAGGAAAAAAAAGGTTCAAATGGCTCTGAGCAATATGGGACTTAACATCTATGGTCATCAGTCCCGTAGAACTTAGAACTACTTAAAACTAACTAGCCAAAGGACATCACACAACACCCAGTCACCACGAGGCAGAGAAAATCCCTGACCCCGCAGGGAATCGAACCCGACAAACAAGACGCGTGAAGCGAGAACGCTACCGCACGACCACGAGCTGCGGAAGGAGATTGTTCGTTGACTATGTTGTGGTCTACAAGAAGGATCATCGTTGGATCAACATAGGGAAATGCGGGAAGGAACGAATTATGTAATGAATGGATGATCTATTTACATGTGGGTAAATGCACTTTGATGTTCATAACCATGACATACATTTTGGTAGTTGCCGATTTATAGTTCAGTAATGAGAAATGCATGTCACATCGTTGACATTTTCAGAGTTAATGGTAAGGTTAATGTTAAACAAGAGAAATGAGTACAATCAGTACTCGGTAACGTGAATGCAGCTTTATTTGAAGGGTTTTCAAAAAGAGCAGTGCGTCGCAAAATGAAATTGTATACAGTATACTCTTTCAACCAGTTCTAAGTACTGATTCAGTGTATGGAGTAGATGTGCCAACAGACAGCAAATGGATGCAGATACGCACTTCTATAGTCTTACCTGACTGAGCCACTAAAATTGTTATGGATACAGGATATCAAAATGAAAATCTTTGAAAGAAAGGCACTGTTCCCTCGTTGCCCTACTGGGTAAATTAATTTGTTTGTACATTCATTTCATCTAGAACGATTACAAAATTTAGACTCTTACATATACCAAAGCAGTCTTCGTGAGTCGAAGTCTCATTTTCTGTTGTACATGAGCAATATATGATAGTAATAACAATAATAATAATATTATTGTTAATATTATGTAATATTATAATAATATGCTACAGGAAGCCGCGCGCGGGATGACCCCAGCAGTCTGAGGCGCTGCAGTCATGGACTGTGCGGCTGGTCCCGGCGGAGGTTCGAGTCCTCCCTCGGGCATGACTGTGTGTGTTTGTCCTCAGGATAATTTAGGTTAAGTAGTGTGAAAGCTTAGGGACTGATGACCTTAGCAGTTAAGTCCCATAAGATTTCACACACATTTGAACATTTGCCACAGGAACTCATTATCCCTTGTTCAACACAACTATCAAAGCTTGACTATTTATGACAAGCAAACATTACTCGTACAAGTAATGACAAAAATACTCCAGGTGGACAATCCACCCACTCAAAAGTGACAACCAAGGGAGCTTGGACTTACACGAGACAACTTCCACGAATAATACGCAGGTATATGGGTACTTTCAATATTCAGACACGCATTCAAGCAGGAAAATTACACAGTCTCACAACAGAACTCTCGCAGCAGAATATTAAAATTCTTGCCTTGTAGAAACATGCTATACACATTCAGAAACGATAGACTACATTATTTACAGAATCTTCTGAAGTGGAAAAACAAGGCAATTGGCAAAGGAGCAGCACTATTGGGAACGGCCTTTATTGTAGAAAAAAAAAATGTCCTGGTCTCAGCAACAGATGTGAAACCCATTAATAATCGACTAATTACCCTAGGAATGAAACGCACAAACAAAAACTAAGCCTTTATTCATGTACAAGCACCAACAAATGGTAATAATAAAAAAGCAGCCTGAAAAGAAAGAAAGATTCAGAGAAGAAATTGAAACAGAGACGGCCAAGATTCCAAATGATGATGTGAAAATTCTACTCGGTGATTTCAGTGCACGAAGTGGCAGAGAACACAGATACAAGAGGCAATGGTAAACTACCTAGCACACAAATTTACCAATAGATACTGCACACGATTCATTGAAATATGTCAACAAAACAACCTCCAATTATGTCCACTTCACTTCGGAAACATCTCAAAAAACAAAAACGTGACGATCAGCCATCCGTCATTTGCAGTATCACACGATTATCAAAAATGCACAAGTACGCAAGGGTACCACTATCGAGTCGGATCATTATTTAACCAGAAGAAAAATTAAGTTCACTCCGAAGAGAAAATTCAAAAGAAAAACATCGCTGATCCCAAAATTTGATCTACACGAAACAAAAAACTCTAAAATCACTGAAAAATAGTAAGAACAATATGCAGAAGATTGGGAGAAATTTCAAAGTAAAATCATCAAAACAGCAAGAGATCTGAGCCCTCTTCACAAAAAAACCATAACACCCTTAGTAGAATCAAGAATGCGACAACCCACTAGAAGAAAGAAGGAAGACATTTCCAAATTACAGTTGCAACAAATCAGAGGAAACATAGAACACATTTTTGAAATGCGCATGCAGACTTCTAATATTTTCAAATGGTTCAAATGGCTCTGAGCACTATGGAACTTAACATCGGAGGTCATCAGTCCCCTAGAACATAGAACTACTCAACCTAACTAACCTAAGGACATCACACACATCCATGCCCGAGGCAGGATTCGAACCTGCGACCGTAGCGGTCGCTCGTTTCCAGACTGAAGCGCCTAGAACCGCTCGGCCACACAGTCCGGCCGGAGCACAATAGTCAGCTCACATTGTTGAACACTCCAGAAAATGTTGGATATTACTTAGCAGAACGTATATGTGCTCGTAACTACATCTGTACTCCACAAACAACGTTACGGTGTATGGCGGAGAGTACTTTATATAGCCCTGTCACTTCCCCCCCCCCCCCCCCTTTTCTGTTCAAGCCGGTAAAAATGGTTAATGGGTAAAATCGATTCCCTGTGAGCCTCCGTGTGGATTCATATCAATCTGTTCTCATTGTCTTTTCACGAGATAAACATAGGAGGGAGCATTACCCTGATGACTCTTCAGGGAACGTACGCTGTCGGAACTTTAACAGTAAACCACACCATGATGCAGTGCACGTCCCTTAGACGTTCTGCCAGTGCAGTTCATCGATCATCACCTTGATGGTTTCGTACTTACTAGACCAATCTGTAACGAATTGCGCTTCTCTTCTATGGATGTTCTTTATTTCCTGTGGTACGCGTAATTATAGGGGAATCTAGTTTATGTCAGTCTGTTGTAGAATTATAGAAGCTGTTTTATCCTTATGTACTCTGACGTTTTTGGAGAATGAAAATCTCCTCCTCAAGAATCAACATGGATATCGTAAACAGAGATCTTGGAAAACTGGGATCACTCTGTTCCTCCCTGAGATCTGCGGTTCTATAGACATTGGCCCTCAGGTTGATGTTCCTCGACTTGAGGAGGCCGACACTTCCATACTGCCCTTTAGCTAAATAAAGAAAAAAATACTACACATTTGCGACGGGACTCAAGACTTCCTTGCCGACAGAACTCAACACTTCTTTCTTAAACGAACAAAATCAACAGATGGAAAGGTAATTTCGCGATATTTCCAGGAAGTGTGATGGGACCGTTATTGTTTACAACGTATGTAATGGTCCAGCAGAATGTGGAGGAAGCACTTTAAAGATGTTTAGAGATGCTTCTGTTGCTTATAAGAACACACAAATGCCAGAAGATAATAGAGATTTGCAAACTGGCCTGCAGAGCTTTTATGAATACTGCTTGGGCTGACAGTTGACCCAGATCGCGTATAAATGTAAAGTATTGCGCATATGTAGAGAAAGATGTCCACTACTGTACAAGCACACTATTGAAGAGAAATTTCTGGAAACAGTATGTACCACACAATGTCTGTCAGTAACTACCACGAGCGACCTTAAGTGGAATGACCACATAAAACAAATAGCAGGAAATTATTTATTAGTTTTACGGCTTTTCGCCATACAACCGTCTTCCATGTATACGTTTTAATAAAATACACAACGAGAACAGAAATACTCGTGAGGTGCTGAAGAGGTGATATAATAACAAAGAATCTGATGAATCAAGTTTTACAGTAGTAGGTCTAATAAAATGTCTTAAGCACTGCAATAATAATTTTCCGTTCATTTGTGTTACTGATATACTTTAGCAACGAGGAGTACTTATAATGTACCTCTTAAACATATAATGTACACTGAAGCGCCAACGGAACTAGTATAGGCATGAGTATTCAAATACAGATACGTAAACAGGCAGAATACGCTGCTGAGGTCGGCAAAGTCTATATAAGAGAACAAGTGTTTGGCGCATTTGTTAGATCGGTCACTGCTCTACAGCGGCAGGTCATTAAGATTTAAGTGAGTCTGACGGTGGTGCTATAGTCGGCGCACGAGCGGTAGGACACAGCATCTCCGCGAAAGTGATGAAATGGGAATTTCCCCGTATGAACATTTCACGAGTGTCTCGTGAAAAGGAATCCGGTAAAACATTAAATCTCAGACATCGCTGCAACCGGACTATTATCCTGTGAGCAATAACGGTCCTATCGCACTTCTTGGGGACATCTGCTGGTTTTGTTCCTTTGAGAAAGAAGTGTTGAGTGTCTTGAGAGTCGTCGCAAATGTGGTTCGATACTTCGTAAGATCGTTTTTTTTTTTTTTTTAGATAAACGGCAAAATGAAACAGTGTAGCCTTTCGATGGCTACAGAACCATAGATCTCATTGAGGAACAGAGTGAATTGAATTTTCCAAGATCTCTGTTTGCGCTCTCCATGTTGATTTTTGAGGAGGAGATTTTCATTCTCCAAAAACGTCAGAATACATAAAGATAAAACGCCTTCCACAATTCTACAACACAGGTTGGCCTACAATTACGTGCATCTGTCCAACGACGCTTCTTGAAAACTGACAGCGAATTTTTCCGCTCGCTAAGCGCCCTTCCTTGCTCCAGCGACTTACAATGAATTACTACTAGAAGGGGAACAAGTTCTTTCGCATGATCTCCGAAGGGTCTTAGAGATAGGTCATCTGGCCCTCATATAGATGTTTTCGTATTCCGCTATCAGTTCTCTGTATCTACCATTTCGATGTTCGTACGATGACTGAAATTTGGGACCATGTTACGGTCTTCCACCGAGAAAGAGTTTGAGAAGACCGAATTTACTACTTCGGCCTACTTCTGTCATTTTGCGTTTGGATGCCAATATGGAACTCCAACGATCGTTTTATCTCCATCTTCGTTTCCTCTATCTTGCAATAAGGTTGTATTCCCAATTGTCGCTCGTAAGGAGTTGATCCTCCGTTTGAACTTACATCGTAAAATGACTCCTTATTTCTGACGGAGCCACAGCGACAAATTTATGATCATTTTGAGAACTGACAACGGGCGTGTGCGTGCCCCATAACGCGTCAGTCTGCACCCCGTGGCGTGCCACGCAGTCTCTCACAACTAGTGTGCTGAACCAAGATGTCATCGTGTGGAACACATAGTTAACCCTGGTTGTTGGGGATGTTAACATAGCCGTGATGTGCATGGGGCACTTAGAACTACATGTAATGTCTCTTGAGGCATGATTTGGAAGAGACATTTCCTGGCAGGACAATACACCGGCTAGAACGGTTAGGATTTTATACAAATATCTCAATATTCCAAGCGCACTTCCGTAGCGCGCCATTTCATCCGTCTTCTCTAAATGACAGGAATATCCTGCGATGTCTAATGTGGCGGCGTTTAATACAGATGATCTACAAATCTAGTTCCAGCTGATTTATCCAGAAAGCAAAAACCATTCTGAGGGGATTATATTCTGTTTCCAGCGTCGAGGTGGTCTCAAAATAGTACGACAGCTTCCCTCGAAGTGTGAAAGTACGAGGGTCATTTAAAAAGTTCTGCACAATGTAAGACAGAACTGAAGAAAAATATATATTAAAAAAAAATACCTTTACAGACCTTCAGTATAATTTACATTCTTGCGTATGACAGCTTCCCAACGTTTTGGCAACACCTGTATTCCCTTTATTTTTTTTCAGTTTGGGGAACAAATCGAAGTCTGGTGGGCTAATATCACTACCGTATCACGTGTGGGGAAATATTTCCCATCCATGTCTGTCGTCGAGCTTTTCTCTCACTGTGAGGGCAACAAGTGGTTTTGCGGTACCGTTCAATAGGAGAACACCAGCTGCAAGCAGCTCAGGCCCAATTTGACGAATTTTCGGGCGCAAAACTTTTTGCAGAAAGAGCTTGTAGTACGCGCCTGTTACAGGCATCCCCTGTGGCACTTTATTCGTACTTATGACTCCATTACTGTCATAAGCAAAGCTGATCATAGTCAGTTGCACCTTTGATTGTTGACGGCGGAATTTTTTCGAGAGTGGAGAGTAGGAACTTTTCCATTGTGACGATTCGAGAATTCACTTCCCGCTCAAAATCTGATATCCAGTTTTCATCAAGTGATGCAGTGCTTTTCAGAAACGGTTCTCCTTTTTTCGATGATGCTAAAGCAGTTCTTTTGCGATCAGCATTCTGCTCTTCCGTCAGATCATGCAAAATCCATCTGACAGCAAATTTTCTCATATTACATATTCGGTTATTGTTCTTTAAACTGACGTGACAGACATTCTGGACTCAAGTCATTTTTTTCGTCGATCTTCTCTCAAAGTGTCATTAACAATAACCTAAGAGGTGCAGTCTGTTGCAGTTGATGGTCTTCCACTTCTCGGGTTGTTCTCAGTGTTTACCCCACCGTAATGACAATGGCAGCCCACCATGAGACTGTGTTGTGATCCACTAGACTAATCCCAAACACCTCTCTCACAGCGTTATGAATTTCCGCTGTGGTCTTTCCACGTAGGGATTAGATTTTGATATATGAAAGCCGGTCTCTACGTGTAATCCGACCTGACTCGGTTTCAGCTTGTATTTTAAAAATGAATAATTACACAGCCAAGTGAACAAGTAAATATATAAACGGCTGCCACGCCTATAGTCTCGCGCAGAACTGACATTCCATTCATCTTGATCACGCCACCGCAACGGTCACACAAGCGGAGTGTGCAGGACTATTGAAATGACTACTCGTATTACCAAGTTTTGAGTATATACTTACTTCCTTACTTAAAATTAGCAATATACCTCTACCAGTAACACAAGCCCATAGCTGATGTGCAATAGAAACCCATTTTACTGATTGTAGGCCTGAAATGAATCAACGCGATTAGTCAGCAAAAATTTTCTCAATGGAATCTCTCTGTGCACCTGCCCCGTATCTCGTGGACTCGCAGAACAAATTAACGCAAAACGGTGCAAAAAAGTGTACCTGTGTGTGCAGTGTAGATAGCTTAATCCGTTACGAATAGGTTAGATTGTTACTGTAGGAAATATAGACCGAGGATTACGGGAGAGTGTGTAAAATGAAAAACAACGATGTCGAGTAAATCTAAATTGATACGCAAATAGTAAGGACATTGGTGGTTTCCATAACGGATAATACAAGCAAACACACAGCGACATGTCAAACATACAAAATGTGCGATTCCACATTACTGAATATGTAAGTCTCGCAAACTTATACATCAATTGCGTTCCTAAAAGGCATTGAAAAACACTATGAGTAAAAGTGTAGGAGGCTCCAAAGAAAGGATATGGGAAGCAAGAAACTCCAAGCAGACCAGAACACGTCTCGAGTTACCAGCAGCCGCTATAGACGTTAACATTTAAATGCGGTACAAGCGAACACCAAAATACAGTGATCACCCAGAATTTGGCTTTAGTGTTTACGTAATTGACACAAATAAAATGGATGATAGAAGACGATACTGGACCCACGAAACACGTGCTTGCCATAAAGTTGGTTATGGCAGGCATATTATGTAAATAAATTTGTTGTCGTCTCTCACTCGTATTAAATAACAGGTAGACCAAGGACTTTGGATAAATGTAGAAAATTTCCCTTTTTACCACCTACAGCTTGCAGTGCAGCCTGTCCAAAGTAGGTCTTCTAAGTACCATGGTCCCCACGTGAATATAATTACAAAAAATTTCTTCCTTCGTTTCCGGATATACCATTACGAGTGGTTTGAAGGTTATGCAAGTAATTCTAAAACGGCGGGTTTGGTTGAGTGTCATGCAGGTAGCAAGATGCCATGAAGTGGCTTGTGCTGATATCAGTTGGGGCTGAGCAGCATTCTGGGCCACTGCATCAAGCGGTGAAAGGTAGGGGTAGTTGTCCGGTCGGCTGCTGTGCGCTATCGTCTTCGAAATACTGAGGTGGTTAAGTAAACTGAGCGACCAAATGTTGGGGGAGCTGTGCAATATGGCCAGGATCTGAACGTGCTAAGACTAAAGCGTCGAATATTTACTAGAAACACAAAAGTCTCTTCTAGACATACTACACGGAATCTAATGACAGCATTAAAATCGTAATAAAGAGATTAACTCACTAAAGTTACTGCCACACTTACGAAGCAACTACTGAGAAAGTTATTAATATGTATATGTAAAACTGTTCATAAAATCCCTAACTTATGTTACAAAGTGCATATTCTGACGATAAAAAATTGGAGGTTTCTTGACTGCTACATGTTCAGAGAAACTTTAAAAGTTTGTCGACAAACACTCCATAGAAGAGCATCAGCATGAATAATTTGTGCTATTATATTAATTTATTTTTATTTAATGAAAGTTTAGGAAGCTTATGTTTGTAAGGTGATTATTACAGTATGTAGTACAGCACTGGCAATATGAAGAAAGACATGAACTTGAATAATAGGTACGGCGTTCCGTTTCAGATGTATAAAGTGGAAATAGAAGTTGTTGATTCTGTGATGTTTACCGTTTAATGATGTAGTATCAAACTGAAACTTATTTGAAAGTATGTGTTACGTATGTTTGAATTATATAAAGATAGTAAAACATTTTACTGTAAGATAGGTAGTATAGTTGTAAGTTGCTCACTTGACCGTAGTAGTTGGTTACCTTGCTCTTTTGACCCTAGCAGTTGGTCACAAATCCAACCTGTTAAATGGCTGGACAGAGCATTTTTCTGCGTCTTTAGATGTTTTTATTTCTGACGGATAATGTTTTTTTTTTCTGTAACTCATGTGTGGATAGTGAACTGCACGAGTTTAAGTGTTCGCTTGGACGTAGAATTATTTCTTTGAGCACCTGTTCGCGAAATATTTTGAGCAGTGTGTGCTAGTATGGAACTCAGTCACTAAACTCCTACCATGGTGAATTTGTTTATCTTTATTTAATAACAATGTAGGATGTTAATGTTTGTAAGATGATTATTACAGTATGTAGTACAGCACTGGCAAGATGAAGAAAGACATGAACTTGAGTAGACTTACTGAACTTCAGGGATTTAATTCATTTAGAATGGTTTGCTGCACTGCACAATCCCTTCGGTTTACATTCGTCACTGCCTACGAACGCTCTGCTTAAACCGCTAAGTGAATCATTTAATTTCTTATTCCGTTAATATTTTTAAATATCAACCTTTGTATGGTTACCACTGGAAGTAACTTTTTGATTGATCTGAATAAATTTATAGTGAACTTTAGGCCTAATCCAGTAGCTAGGCTCCATCATGATCTTGAGGAATTATCCCTTTAACATCTCTTTTATCTTATTAATACATTCATTAACTTATGCTGTTGTATAAAATTGTCACCGATTGTCTCTGCTAACTTAATGTTCCTCATGAAATGTCATTGCTTCTTTAAGGTCTTAAATCAACCGTGCACGATCGAACTTCTCACGTGCAGAAGAGCAATCTACAAATTTAACGTCCTGTCCTCACTCTAGTTTTGTTATGTAGCAACGTATTGATCCCAAGTGCCGATTAATTTATCATCTTTTTACTATTCATCGAAAGAATATTAATACAAGTGTGCGGTCTCCGATGACCTTTCTGCTTAATTAGAGTCGATAATGTCACGGTATCTTTGGTTGTGGTATCTTTGGATGCTGCATATGTAGCGACTCAAGACGATCTGCAAGAGCTTGTGGATAAATTCTCTACTGCATGCAAGCTCTTCTCCGTGTCTATAAACGTAAAGAAGACGGTTGTTATGACACGAGGGTACACAGATTCACCTGTCATAAAACTGGACTGCTCTTGTTGCAGGTAGTCGATAAATTCTGTTATCTTGGTTCAATAATGACATAAGATCTCTCCCCGGATGACGAAACAAATGCCAGAATAGGTAAGACTGCCAGAACTTTCGGAAAACTCCACACTTGAGTATGGGACAGCAAACATCTTACATTGTCGACAATAATACACTCCTGGAAATGGAAAAAAGAACACATTGAGACCGGTGTGTCAGACCCACCATACTTGCTCCGGACACTGCGAGAGAGCTGTACAAGCAATGATCACACGCACGGCACAGCGGACACACCAGGAACCGCGCTGTTGGCCATCGAATGACGCTAGCTGCGCAGCATTTGTGCACCGCCGCCGTCAGTGTCAGCCAGTTTGCCGTGGCATACGGAGCTCCATCGCAGTCTTTAACACTGGTAGCATGCCGCGACAGCGTGGGCGTGAACCGTATGTGCAGTTGACGGACTTTGAGCGAGGGCGTATAGTGGGAATGCGGGAGGCCGGGTGGACGTACCGCCGAATTGCTCAACACGTGGGGCGTGAGGTCTCCACAGTACATCGATGTTGTCGCCAGTGGTCGGCGGAAGGTGCACGTGCCCGTCGACCTGGGACCGGACCGCAGCGACGCACGGATGCACGCCAAGACCGTAGGATCCTACGCAGTGCCGTAGGGGACCGCACCGCCACTTCCCAGGGGCACTGTTGCTCCTGGGCTATCGGCGAGGACCATTCGCAACCGTCTCCATGAAGCTGGGCTACGGTCCCGCACACCGTTAGGCCGTCTTCCGCTCACGCCCCAACATCGTGCAGCCCGCCTCCAGTGGTGTCGCGACAGGCGTGAATGGAGGGACGAATGGAGACGTGTCGTCTTCAGCGATGACAGTCGCTTCTGCCTTGGTGCCAATGATGGTCGTATGCGTGTTTGGCGCCGTGCAGGTGAGCGCCACAATCAGGACTGCATACGACCGAGGCACACAGGGCCAACACCCGGCGTCATGGTGTGGGGAGCGATCTCCTACACTGGCCGTACACCTCTGGTGATCGTCGAGGGGACACTGAATAGTGCACGGTACATCCAAACCGTCATCGAACCCATCGTTCTACCATTCCTAGACCGGCAAGGGAACGTGCTGTTCCAACAGGACAATGCACGTCCGCATGTATCCCGTGCCACCCAACGTGCTCTAGAATGTGTAAGTCAACTACCCTGGCCAGCAAGATCTCCGGATCTGTCCCCCATTGAGCATGTTTGGGACTGGATGAAGCGTCGTCTCACGCGGTCTGCACGTCCAGCACGAACGCTGGTCCAACTGAGGCGCCAGGTGGAAATGGCATGGCAAGCCGTTCCACAGGACTACATCCAGCATCTCTACGATCGTCTCCATGGGAGAATAGCAGCCTGCATTGCTGCGAAAGGTGGCTATACACTGTACTAGTGCCGACATTGTGTATGCTCTGTTACCTGTGTCTATGTGCCTGTGGTTCTGTCAGTGTGATCATGTGATATATCTGAACCCAGGAATGTGTCAATAAAGTTTTCCCCTCCTGGGACAATGAATTCACGGTGTTCTTATTTCAATTTCCAGGAGTGTACTTGTGTATCAATCATGTGTGCTGAGTACTCTCCTGTATATGTTCGCAGCTCGTGGTCTCGAGGTCGCGTTCTCGCTTCCCGAGCACGGGGTCCCGGGTTCGATTCCCGGCGGGGTCAGAATTTTCACCTGCCTCGAGATGACTAGCTGTTTGTGTTGTCCTCATCATTTCATCATCATTGATGCAAGTGGCAATATTGGACTCAGAAAAGGTTGAAAATTTGTACGAGCGCTGATAAACACGCAGTTAAGGGCCTCACATTCCAAACAGCATCATCATCATCATCTCCGGTATGGAGCTAAGGCTTGGACGCAGAATGCCAAACAGGAGTGAAAGCTCAACGCCTTTCATCTGCGGTGCTTACGGTACTTCTTGGGAATATCATGGAAGGATCATGTGACAAATGATATGGTTCTGATAACTACAAAACAACAGGGTATCACTGCTATGCTCAAGCAACGTCGCCTGCAGTTATTAAGACATCCACATCGTATGGACCACTCCCGTCTGCCCCGGCGTACATTACTCAGTGATATAGCACGAGCAAAGAGATCTCGTTGAAGACCTTCACTTGCTTTAGGGACTGCGTCAAGCGTGATATGTGCCCATTTAATATTGACAGTGACAAATGGCATCAACACGCTGACGATTGCAACAAATGAAGGATACTGACTGCAAATGGAAGCAAGATGCATGACCAAGTATGACTAAACAACTTAGCTGCAAAACGATCACGCAGACATGATCTTACGACTAACACTCCTGCTGGAGCGACTCTTATTGGTCTCGCTTGTAAGCGCCAAGTCGACTCTCGCATCGGACTTCTGAGCTACCAGCGAAAATGTCTCCAGGATGCCACTTGAATCTTCCGACAGGAAGCACCAGGCTATTTTATTTATCTTTGGCTCAACAAATATTTAGTCAGTTGAAGGCTGACGTCCTAATACCGTGGTCAATATAAGAATGATGAACATTTATTACGTTACATACAGGCAACTATATCTGCTACCCAATAAGTCTACTTTTCTGCAATAGTCTTATCATTTGCTGAGCTGCTGTTACCACACATGTGAACATTCACAGCACTGAGCGACTTCACTCATTTCTTCTGGTTACACGAATCTATCACACTCCTGTCCATGACATTCGTTTACGATCAGTAGGACTAAAATGTGTTTCTCAGTTTATGTCTATACTCTTTGACATATTACACTATGTGAACAAAAGTATACAGACACCTGGCTGAAAATGGCTTACAAGTTTCGTGGCGCCCCCATCGGTAATTATGGAATTCGGTATGGTGTTGGCCGATCATTAGCCTTGATGACAGCTTCCACTCTCGCAGGCATACGTTCAATCAGGTGCTGGAAGGTTTCTTGGGGAATGGCAGATCATTCTTGACGGAGCGCTGCTCTGAGGAGATGTATCAATGTCGGTCGGTGGTGCCTGGCACGAAATCGCCCCAAACGTGTTCTATAGGATTCAGGCCAGGACTCTGTGCAGGCCAGTCCATATCAGGGATGTTATTGTCGTGTAACACCTCCGCCACCATAAGGAACAGGTGCTCGATCGTGTTGAAAGGTGAACCGGCATCCTAGAATTTCTCTTCAACAGTGGAAAGCAAGAAGGTGCTTAAAAGATCAATGTAGGTATGTGCTGTGATAGTGCCATGCAAAACAACAAGGGATAAGACTACTCCATGAAAAACACGACCACACCGTAACACCAATGCCTCCGAATTTTAATGTTGGCAGTACACACGCTGGCAGATGACGTTCACCGGGCATTCGCCATACCCACACCGTGCCATCGGATCGCCACATTGTGTACCGTGCACACGTTTTTCCAATATTCAATCGTCCAATGTTTATGCTCCTTACACCAAGCAAGTCGTCGTTTGGCATTTACCGGCGTGCTTTGCGGCTTATGAGCAGCCCCTCGACATGAAATCCAAGTTTTCTCACCTTCCGCCTAACTGGCATATCACTTGCAGTGGATCGTGATGCAGTTTGGAACTCCTGTGTGGTGGTCTCTGTCAGTCAACAGACGAGGTCAGCCTGTACATTTTTGTGCTGTACGTGTCCCTTCACGTTTCCACTTCACCATCACATAGGAAACAGTGGACCTAGGAATGTGTAGGGGTGTGGAAATTTCGCGACCAGAGGTGTGTCACAAGTAACACCCAATCAGCTGACCACGTTCGAAATCCATGAGTTGCGCGGAGAGCCCCATTCTGCACTCTCTCGATGTCTAATTTCTACTTAGGTCGCTGTTATGAAGTTCCTGGCAGTAGGTGGCAGCACAATGCACCTAAAATGAAAAATGTATATTTTTGGGGGTGCCCGGATACTTTTGATAGCGTAGTGTATGTACAGTACAGTTGGGCCATGATTTGTGATTTTGTTCTATCAACTGGCTGTGCCTCATATTTGCAGTGTGAAAAAGACTATCTGAAAAGTGAGCGATTGTATGTTCTATAGGTTCAGTTTGAACGTCAGTATCAGCAAACGCCTAATTATATACAGCATAAACAGAGAAGTGCTACACGTACAATAATGAGATATGTTAGCATCCATTTTTAATTAAAATAGAGGTAAAACTGGAAAAGTTTGGATGTCGTTTTGTGATTACAACTATAATATTGGACACATGAAATGTATTCGCAGTTGCGAACATGAAAAACCATGAGCTGCATGAGGGATTGACGACAGTGAAATTCGTGTCGAGCTGGCATTCGAACCCCCTTATAAAGCAGATATTTGTTGTATTCGCAACTGCGAATACCCTTGATGTATTTCATAGCGGTTGAAGTCACGCAGTGCCTGTTCCTTGGGATATGCATGCATATCCGGAGGAACGTTACATCGTTCTTCTTAACAACACAGACACTGCAATACTGTAATTTGGGACGGTGCGACGTTACTGAGAAATTTATATTCATTCCATGAAGATACGAGGTAAAAATTCACATAAAATTCTAACAGTATTGTTATACAACGTGATTTTATGTGAATGTGTGGTGCGGACATGTCCGAAAGAATAGAGAGGACGCGAAATTCCCAGCTCTGATAAATATCGTGCAAAGTGAATGTGGAGGGGAGAGAAGGGAAAGGGAAGGAACTATGCATCAGGAATTTATGTGGAGTTACTGGTGATGACTGAAAATGTGTGCAAGAGCAGAACTCGCCCCCTAGAATCCCCTGCCTACGAGGCAGTGGCGTTAACAACTGCACCATCCACATACAGTGTTCATCGAAATTGCGCTGACTATTTCGGCTCATGTCCCAGCCGACCCTCGTTTCCACCTAGCACCCACTACTGTATCTGCATTTCTCATCCATGCCATCCACGCTTACTATTTCGAGATTCCCGCAGTAGGTCTAACGTAACTGTGCATCCGAACTGAAAGTGGTAGATTCATTTTCCATCGAGGCGACATGAATGTGTGTTGCCTTTTTTTTCCGAACATATCTGAAAGAACACATACCATGCGTCCATAAAATTGATTCACCTTGGTTGGCTATGAATCCAACACCTTGAGTGCGGATGCACGCGCCCTTTTGAGGGAATCTCAAAGTAGGGAGCATGGCAGACGTTGACAGGGACTGTAAATAGTTGGTGCTAAATGGAAAGTGGAAGGCTGGGAGGTGAGCCGAAATAGTCCGCCCAGTGGCGATAGATACTTTGCCCGGAAGTTGGAGTGGTTAATGCAACTGCCTAGTAAGCATGAGATTCTGGGTTCGATTCCCAGTGTAGCACACATTTTCACTGGTTCCCGTTGATTTCGCATAAAGTGTGGATGCAGCTGACATCAATAGTTCTTTCCCTTTCTCACCTATCCACCTTCAAAAAACATAATAACGTGATATTTACATTAATGAAAAAAATTTCATTACATGATGAAATAAAATATTTATCTTCATTTGCGACATATTGAATGACACGCTGTCAGGAAACAGTAGCAACTTGTGATTTAGATAGAAAAATGAAATTTATCAGCATTTTTCGTTTGCATTGCATTTACAGTTTAAGGACTAATTATTTCTTTCCTTCCAGTTTTTCGAAATGTAACGAGTTACATCCACCCCCCCCCCCCCCCCCCCCCCCAGCCCCGTGCGCAGCACACATAAGTTGCTGATAAATACCAGATATTGGGAACTAGTAATGAATCGTAACTTTACTTTTACGTCTGATATTTTCTGTACAATGAGAACAGGTAACATAGTTTCTCCTCTTAATCCATGGAAGTGCACAGTTTCAGCACTTCTGCCAAAATAGTTTAGTTTGCGTAGCAAAATAATGGAGCAGAGAACAACTCTGGCCCAGTAGTACTTCTCCACGTCGATTTCATAATTGCCTTCGTTAGGGGCAGCTTGTGGACTCTGAACATGAACTCAGCTGAGTGAATCAAACAGCGAAATCTGAAACTTCTGTAGACAAACCAAAGTTGAATAAGTGTGAAACACGGGAGTACTTACGCCAGTTGCTGCTAACTACGCCAGTTACGTTCTCGTCTCAAACGTAGCTGCAGGTCTGTGTTAACATCATTTGTGTTTTACTTTCTCTTTAGATTTTTCCTTTATTTTCTTATAGGCATTAATTTTTTAAGCGAAGGCATAGATACCACCTTCGAAAGAAAATTCTTCATTCCTGCTCATGTGAACAATTATCATCGTCTATCGCAAATTGTCAAAGGCTGCGTCTTGTAGCACAAAGTGTATGGAGATGTTTCACTTTCTTCTTGTTGCTAAGCGAAAGGGGAGTAAGGCTCTTCTAATAAGTTAGAGCTTAAGAAATAATACTGTGCTACGTCTCTTAAATATTCAATTTTATTATTAATTTGTATATTCGGGTAAGGGGTAAGAAAGAAGAGGAAGTGGGAGAATACAAGGTCTACCCGTCAGGAGTCAAAGCAGGAATAGCACAATGGGGTGTAGGGCTTTACATCAGGACAGATATGGAACCCAGCGTAGTTGCAATAAGGTATGTAAACGAACGACTGATGTGGATAGATTTGACAGTGTCTAGCAAGAAAATTAGGATTGTGTCAGTATATTCGCATTGTGAAGTGACAGATCAAGATAAGGTGGATAGTTTTTATGAGGCACTCAGTGATGTAGTTGTTAGAGTAAAGGACAAGGACAGTGTTCTGATCATTTTAACGGCAGGATTGGAAATCGAACAGAAGGGTATGAAAAGGTTATGGGTAAATTTGGAGAAGATATGGAGGCCAACAGGAAAGGGAAACAACTCATGGATTTCTGTGCCAGTATGGGCTTAGTATTCACAAATTCCTTTTTTAAACATAAGAACATTCACCGGTATACTTGGGAAGGCAGGGGAACGAGATCTATCATAGACTATATAATAACAGATCAGGAACTCAGGAAGGCTGTGAGGGACACACGTGTATTCAGGGGATTCTTTGATGACACTGATCATTATTTAATCTGCAGTGAAATTAGGATTGTGAGGGCGAAAGTGCAGGATGTCAGGTCAATATGTAGGAGAAGAAGAGTGGAGAAACTTCAGGATAAGAAAATCAGGCACAACTACATAACAGCGATCTCAGAAAGGTAGAAGTTAGTTGAATGTAGTCAATTACAGTCATTGGAAAGGGAATGGACAAGGTACAGGGACACAGAACTAGAAGTGGCTAAAGAATGTCTTGGAACAGTAGTGTGTAAAAGTAGGATGAAGCAAACAGGTTGGTGGAATGAGACAGTCAAGGCAGCCTGTCAAAGAAAAAAGAAGGCCTATCAAAAATAGCGACATACTAGAACTCAGGTAGACAGAGAAAGTTATGTTGAAGAAAGAAACAAAGCCAAACAGATAATTGTAGCATCCAAGAAGAAATCTTGGGAAGACTTTGGAAACAGGTTGGAGACTATGGGTCAAGCTGCTGGAAAACCATTCTGGAGTGTAATTAGCAGTCTTCGAAAAGTAGGTAAGAAGGAAGTGACAAGTATTTTGGACACGTCAGGAAAACTGCTGGTGAATCCTGTGGATGCCTTGGGCAGATGGAGGGAATATTTGGAAGAGTTGCTCAGTGTAGGTGAAAATGCGATCAGTAATGTTTCAGATTTCGAGGTAGAATGGGATATGAATGATGATGGAAATAGGATCACATTTGAGGAAGTGGAGAAAATGGTCAATAGACTGCAGTGCAATAAAGCAGCTGGGGTGGATGAAATTAAGTCAGAACTCATCAAATACAGTGGAATGTCAGGTCTTAAATGGCTACACAGGAGAACTGAAATGGCCTGGGAGTCGGGACAGATTCCATCAGATTGGACAAAAGCAGTAATCACACCAATCTTTAAACATGGAACCAGGAAAGATTGTAACAACTACAGAGGTATCTCTTTAATCAGCGTTGTGGGTAAAATCTTTTCAGGTATTGTTGAAAGGAAAGTGCGAGTATTAGTTAAGGACCAATTGGAAGAATATCAGTGTTGGTTTAGGCCTCTTAGAGGTTGTCAGGACCAAATCTATAGCTTACGGCAAATAATGGAGAAGTGTTATGAGTGGAACAGGGAATTGTATCTATGCTTTATAGATCTAGAAAAGTTCCTAGGTGGAAGTTATTGTCTGTTCTACGAGATTATGGAATAGGAGGCAAACTTTCGCAAGCAATTAAAGGTCTTTACATGGATAGTCAGGCAGCAGTTAGAGTAGACGGTAAATTGAGTTCATGGTTCAGAGTAGTTTCAGGGGTAAGACAAGGCTGCAACATGTCTCCACCGTTGTTCATATTACTTATGGATCATATGTTGAAAACAATAGATTGGCTGGGTGAGATTAAGATATGTGAACACAAAATAAGCAGTCTTGAATATGTGGATGACTTAATTGTGATGGCAGATTCTATTGAATGTTTGCAAAGTAATATTTCAGAGCTAGATCACAAATGTACGGACTATGGTATGAACGGAGGTAATGTCAGTGGGAAATAAATATAAATGGACTGAGTGCCAAATAGGAGGCACAAAGTTAGAACAGGTGGACGGTTTCAAGTACTTAGGATGCATGTTCTCACAGGATGTCAACATAGTGAAAGAACTGGAAGCGAGGTGTAGCAAAGCTAATGCAATGAGCGCTCAGCTACGATCTACTCTCTTCTGCAAGAAGGAAGTCAGTACGAAGACTTTGTATCTGTGCACCGTTCAATATTTCGACCAACTTTGTTGTATGGGAGCGAAAGCTGGGTTGATTCAGGTTACCTTATCAACAAGTTTGAGGTTACGGATATGAAAGTAGCTAAGATGATTGCAGGTACTAGTAGATGGGAACAATGGCAGGAGGTTGTCCACAATGAGGAAATCAAAGAAAAACTGGGAATGAATTCTATAGACGTAGCAGTCAGGGCGAACAGTCTTAGATGATGGGGTCATGTTACACGCATAGGAGAAGCAAGGTTGCCCAAGAGACTCATGGGTTCAGCAGTAGAGGGTAGGAGGAGTCGGGGCAGACCAAGGAGAAGGTATCTGGATTCGGTTAAGAATGATTTTGAAGTATTAGGTTTAACATCAGAAGAGGCACCAATGTTAGCACTGAATAGGTTGGGGATCATGGAGGAATTTCATAAGGGGCTATTCTCCAGACTGAACGCTGAAAGGCATAATCAGTCTTAAATGATGATGATGATGATGATGATGACGATGATGATGATGATGATTTGTATATTACTCCAGTTGTACATGACGTGTCAGATTGATCGTCCGATAGTTTTCACATTTAACAAAGTTTTTCCGAGCGTGTCGTAGTAATACTTTTTAGGTATGCTATATTAAGACTGCTTCACGCCTTATAGCTACCTAATTGAATAACCTGTCCCCTGTATCAGCTACTGCTTTCTCGAAATTCCTAAAGATTGGCATCATCTTCGTTGAGCTAAAACGATTTCGTGCATTGTGAAACTATAGCTCCAGTACCAATTTATCAATAACATCCAAAACAAACTCCACGTCATTTATAAAGCTTTGTAACCATCTTCTCTGTCGTGAAGATCTTTGACGCACCTCTGTGATAGATATGGCGTTTCTTTTAAAACCATGACACATGATAATCAGTCTACTTTTAACAGAGGTTCCCCACGTAACTCATAGGTTAGCAATGTCACTCTTTAGTCCCTCGACAGAGAGCTTAAATCATCCTGTACGCTACGTTAAGATTTCCTGTGACGACCTCTGTACAAACTTCGTTGAATACTTCGCCCGGAAAGCAACTATGAAAAAGAGAAGAGTGAAGATGAGGATGAACTGTACAAGAAGCTAAATATTACAGTACTCCTTTGACAAAGTTGTAAAATTAATACCGCAAACACGACATTACTGGTTTTAGGTAAAATCGTCAGTTGCTTTGGCACTGACCAGTATATATGGCAAATGCGATAACTCTGAATGTGCCATAACGAGTAATTTTATGACCTTTAGAGACGTATCCGTGATTCATGAAATGTTATTGTTCAAGATCAACAACCTTCACAACAGGGGCGTAATTCTCGCCATTACTGCAAAAAAAATCCACCGATACCTTCAATACAGTTGCCTACAATCCTTGGTACTGCAGGAGAAAATAAATCTTGTTGGCAGATGGAAATGACTTTCGACATACATTGGTCTGAAACAAAATCTACAGAACGGTAGGAACAGGTCAGAAAGGGATCAGTGTTTTGGCGGCTGGATCATGATGTGGCCGAGAAGTCATGGTGTAACTGAGGTACGAAGCTGGTGCTTTCGAGAAAACTATTAACGCCTCGAGGTACAGAGATATTCAGGGGGGCGTTTCAGATGTAAGTATGACTCCGTCTTCTCCTTTATAAATGATATTGCCCTTACATATCTACTGCTGTGATGGTGGATTTCTCGCAGGGGACGATATCCACATATCCACCGCACTGACTATGACACTTTTGAAAGTGAATTGTTTAGAACATGCAGCGGATCGACAAAAATAAGGGTGGCTTGCTCTGAGCACTATGGGACTTAACATCTATGGTCATCAGTCCCCTAGAACTTAGAACTTCTTAAACCTAACTAACCTAAGGAGATCACACAACACCCAGCCATCACGAGGCAGAGAAAATCCTTGACCCCGCCGGGAATCGAACCCGGGAACCTGGGCGCAAAAATAAGGCAACACCAAACTTGCAACACGTTAACTAGCCGACTACGACGTAGAATATCCGTTGATGCTCCAAACATTTGTATTTCGTCTCGGAATTGATAAATACAGGTATTGTATGGTTTTCGACATACTCTTACACCATTCTTCCTGCAAAATAGTCTCAAGCTCAGATAACGATGGTGGAAATGAATAGCGAACGCTAGCGAAAAACACTCAATAATATAGAGATGTGGTAACTGTTATGGCAAGGGGAGAAGCTACAACGCATTCCCGCGCTCACAAATCCAGTCCTTGACGATGTAAGCCGTCTGAACAGGTGTTGGCCGTCTTGGAACACCTCATTGCCACTGGGGAACAATGATTCCACATAAGATGGACCTGATCAGCTAAAATGGTCACATAATCCTTGGCAGTTATCCGACCTTGGAGAATAAATATGTGGCCGAAGGAAAACCGCATTATGGCTGCCCTAATCAGCAACGAACCCAGGCATATTTCAATCTTAGGACATAAACTCGGCCAGACGTGTGAAACAAGACTCAACTGCTCCATAGTCCAGGTTTTATGGCTTCCTCGTCGCATTTTCCTATTATGACCTTCGTATCATGATGAGTTGTTTTTCAGTTGTTGTTTGTTCTCTTGAGGGTGACATTCAGTTCTGAAGTCTGCGGCTGTCGTCCCCTTGTTTCTCATCATAATCATCTTCAATAACCGTCCAGCCCGATCACTCAACACACGCTTTCGTCCATGTTGTCATTTCAGATATGTTGTTTTTCGCCTTGCTTGCATGCATATAAATCTCCAATAGGATGTGTCTGGGAACACGAACGGCTTCGGTTATTTTGGCCAAATACGCACCTACGCAGACTCTGTTGTGTAGGGGTAACGTCTTTGAGTCCCGGGTTCGAATCCCGCGGCTGCTTAAATTTTGATTAATAATCAGCTTCGGGGGAAGAAGACTTCTGACATAAGAAATCACCTCTCATTCTTCCAACGGCCTCGTCAAAGAGGGCGGCCATCCTGATTTAGGTTTTCCGTGATTTCCCTAAATCGCTCCAGGCAAATTCAGGGATGATTCCTTTGAAAGGGCACGGCCAACTTAATTCCGCGTCCTTCCCTAATCCGGTGAGACCGATAACCTCCTAGCTTGGTCTCTTTCCCCAAAAAACAACAACACTCTCTTGTCCTAGGGGTGGGAAACTGCCCATAAAGGCAGAAGAATCAGCAATGGTCAACGGCATGAGAATGCAGAAGGCAATGGAAACCACTGCATTAAAGACACATAACGTGTATCCACAGGACTAATTGAAGAAGTGTCATGAGATCTCTCCATTGTCAAAATATTCGGGAATAGCCCCTATTCGGATATCTGGGAGGAGACTGCCAAGAAGGAGGTTACCGAGAGAGAGAAAACTGAATAAACAAAGGAAGGATGTGGAGTTTCAGAAGATTGATCGTGGTAGGGAAACTATAAAATCTAAAAAGGGAAATGTAAAGGCTCAGTCTAGATATAGTAGGGGTCAGTAAACTGACGTGGAAATAGGACAAGGATTTCTGGTCACATGAGTATAGAGTAATATCAATAGCGGCAGAAATGGTATAACAGGAGTAAAATTCGTCATGAATAGGAAGGTAGGGCAGAGAGTGTGTTTCTTTGAAGACTTCAGTAGCAGGGTCGTTCTATAAGAATCGACAGCAAACCAACACCGACAACGATGGTTCAGGTATACATGCCGACGTCGCAAGCTGGTGATGAAGACATAGAGAAAGTCTATGAGGATATTGAAAGGGTAATACAATACGTAAAGTGGGATGAAAATCTAATAGTCGAGGGAGACTGGAATGCAGTTGTAGGGGAACGAGTAGAAGAAAAGGTTACCGTAGAATATGGGCTTGGGACAAAGAATGAGAGAGGAGAAAGACTAATTGAGTTCTGTAACAAGTTTCTGCTAGTAATAGCGAATACTCTGTTCAAGAATCACAGGAGGAGGAGGTATAAGCCAATCGTTGTGGCCAAGCGGTTCTAGGCGCTTCAGTCTGCAACCGCGCGACAGCTACGGCCGAATCCTGCCTCGGGCATGGATCCGTGAGATGTCCTTAGGTTACTTAGGTTTAAGTAGTTTTAAGTTCTAGGAGACTGATGACCTCAGATGTTAAGTCCCATAGTGCTCAGAGCCATTTGAGGAGATATACTTGGAAAAGAAAGCGTGATACAGGAAGATTTAAATTAGATTACATCATGATCAAACAGAGATTCCGAAATCAGATACTTGATTGTAAGGAGTACCCAGGAGCAAATACAGACTCAGATGATAATACTGTAGTGATAAAGAGTAGGCTGAAGTTTAAGACATTAGAGAAGAAGAATCAATACGCAAAGAAGTGGGATACGGAAGTACTTAGGAATGACGAGATACAATATAAGGGATAGCTCAGTAGGTAGTACAGTTGAAGAGGAATGGACATCTCTAAAAACGGCCATCACAGAAGTTGGGAAGGAAAACATAGGTATAAATCATGTAACTGCGAAGTAACCATGGATAACAAAAAAAATCCTCCAGTTTATTGATTAAAACATGAAGTACAAAAACGTTCCGGGAAACACAGGAGTAGAGAAATACAAGTCGCTGGGGAATGAAATAAATAGGAAATACAGGGAAGCTAAGATGAAATGGTGGCATGAAAAATGTGAATACATCGGAAAAGATATGATTGTCGGAAGGACAGACTCAGAATACAGAAAAATCAAAACAACCTTCGCTGACATTAAAAGCAAGTGTGGTAACATTAAGAGTGCAACGGGAACTCTACAGCTAAATGCAGAGGAGAGAGCGGATAAGTGGAGAGAATATATTGAAAGCCTGTATGAGGAGGAAGATTTGTGTGATGGGATAGAAGAGGAAACAGAAGTCAATTTAGAAGAGACAGGGGATCCAGTACTAGAAGCAGGATTTAAAAGATGTTTGGAAGACTTAGGATCAGATAAGGCAGAAGGGATGGATAACATTCCATCAGAATTTCTGAAATCATTGGGGAAGTGGCAACAAAACGACTATTCAGGTTGGTGTGTAGAGTGTATGAGTCTGGCGACATACCACCTGACTCTCGGAAAAGCATCATCCACACAGTTTCGAAGTCGGCAAGAGCTGACAAGCTCAGGCTTCCAAGTTGCTTTGAAAAATAATATACAGAAGAATGGAAAGGAAAATTGAGGATGCGTTAGATGTCGATCAGATTGGCGTTAGGAAAGGTAAAGGCACGAGAGAGGGAATTATGATGTTGCGGTTAATAATGGAAGTTAGGCTGAAGAAAAATCGAGACATCTTCATAGGATTTTTCGACCTGGAAAAAGCGTTCGATAAAATGATCCAAGATGTTCGAAATTCTGAGAAAAGTAGGGGTAAGCTATAGGAAGAGACGGGTCATATACAATACGTACAACAGCCGAGAGGGAATTATAATGGACGGCCAAGAACGAAGTGTCCGTATAAAAAAGGGTGTAAGACAAGGATGTAGCCTATCACTCCTACTGTTCACTCTGTACATCGAAGAAGGTATGATGGAAATAAAAGAAAGATTTAGGAGGTGGCATTAAAATTCGAGGTGAAAGGATATCAATATACGATTTGCTGATGGTATTGCTATCCTGAGTGAAAGTGAGGAAGAATTGCATGATCTGCCGAACGGAATGAACAGACTAATGAATACAGGATATGGATTTAGAGTAAATCGAAAAAAGACGAAGGTAATGAGAAGTAGTAGAAATGTGAACAGCGAGAAATATCAGGATTGATGTCACGAAGTAGATGAAGTTAAGAAATTTTGCTACCTAGGTAGTAAAATAACGAGTGACGGACGGAGCAAGGAAGACTAGCAATGTCAAAAAGGGCATTCCTGGCCAACAGAAGTCTACTAACATTAAGTATCAGCCTTAATTTGAGGATGAAATTTCTGAGAATGTACGTCTGGAGTACAACATTGTATGGTAGTGAAACATGGACTGTGGGGAAACCGGAGCAGAAGAGTATCGAAGCATTTGGGATGTGGTGCTACAGACGAATGTTGAAAATTAGGTAGACTGATAAGGTAATGAATGAAGAGGTTCTGCGCGGCATCGGAGAGGAAAGGGATATGTGGAAAACACTGATAACGAGATGAGACATGATGATAGGACATCTGTTAAGACATTGGGTACTAGAAGGAGCTGAAGAGGGCAAACGCTATAGAGGATGACAGAGGTTGGAATACATCCAGAAAATAATTGAGGACATAGGTTGCAAGTGCTACTCTGAGATGAAGAGGTTAGCACAGGAGAGGAACTGGTGGCGGGCCGCATCAAACCATCAAACCAGTCTGAAGACTGATGATGTCAAAAACAGCACCAACGATTTCTCCATTTTCAAAGCCACTTAGCTCCGACGTGAGGCCCTCACAACTATAACAAATACTGTTCTGATCACGACTGACGCACGCAGCGTGTACAGGACATCGGACTGCTAACGTCTGTGGTCAAATCGAACGGCGCAACCTGCAGGTTTGGCTAGAACCTGCATTTATATTCGTGCATGCATTTCTCGCTGTGTTTCCTTATTTCTATCTAATTTCTATTCCTGCTTTAGCGAGACCAACAGTGTCTGCAACCGCAGCCATCGACACTTCCGAACTTTGGTAAAATTCTTGGGAGTGGGATCGAGTTCTCGAACCAGCTCGGAGGGGGCAGGTCTCTTTGTAGAGTCACAATAATGTTAAATTCATACACATTAGCCGGCCGCGGTGGTCTAGCGGTTCAGGCACTCAGTCCGGAACCGCGCGACTGCTACGGTCGCAGGTTCGAATCCTGCCTCGGGCATGGATGTGTGTGTTGTCCTTAGGTTATTTAGGTTTAATTAGTTCTACGTTCTAGGGGACTGATGACCACAGATGTTAAGTCCCATAGTGCTCAGAGCCATTTGAACCATTTGAGCCATACACATTACACATTTTGCTTCCTATTTACGAATATTATTTACACCTTTGTTCTTTTGGTCTCCTTTGAATTAGTGCACCTAATGTCTTGTGTGTTTATTCAAAAATGGTTCAAATGCCTCTGAGCACTACGGGGCTTAACATCTGAGGTCATCAGTCCCCCAGAACTTAGAACTACTTAAACCTAACTAACCTAAGGATATTACACACATCCATGCCCGAGGCAGCATTCGAACCTGCGACGTAGCGGTCGCGCAGCTCCGTACTGAAGTCCCTAGAACCGCTGTACCGTAGCGGCCGGCTGTTTGTTTATTACGGTATTGTTTATTACTGTATTGTTGTTTCATTTTCAACTATTTATACAGGGTGACACAGAAAAACGGGAACATTCCCACAACCCAATAAATGTAGAAGTGATGAAGGAAAGAAATGGACTAGATAGTAATTTAAACCTTACAACTTTTCCATTCGTAAAATAAAGAACAAACCGCCTTCAGTCACAAGTTGCATTTGTTTATTGCACTATGCATTTCGAGCCCTGGAGGCTCATCTTCAGGTGCTTTTTTAGTGATTTATTTCATGTTTACGTTCTGCTAACACAATGTGCAAAAAAGTGTGTAACTATCTATATATACCAGTATGTACCGTAAAATTAAAGATGTGTATTGTGTATACCAACTGGACAACAGAAGCAGACAGTATACAATGTTAACTGCAAACAACTAAAACACATGAAATAAATCACTAAAAAAGCACCTGAAGATGAGCCTCCAGGGCTCGAAATGCATAGTGCAATAAACAAATGCAACTTGTGACTGAAGGCGGTTTGTTCTTTATTTTACGAAAGTAAAACAGTCGCGGACGAAACACTGGTAAACAATGGATAAAATTAAGAAACTTTTCCATTTACGAAACATTGGCGGCACTTGCATTTTTAAAAAAATTACGTCCTTTAGATGGCATCCTCCTGTACGAATACACTCGTGAAATCTGCTGTTATGCCAATGATTGCCGTGCAGTATGTGATGTCGCTCCATCCTGTTTAAACTAGGCTTCTTGAACTTTTGGAAAGTTGTTAAATGCAGGTATAACGGAAGTTCGTAACATCTTCACGTAACGATTAGTATTGACAATTATTGTGTTTCGCAGTTCATTTGCGAAAAAATACGGTCCGATAATCCCATGTGATGAAATATCACACCCTATACAGGAAAACACATCCACACAAGAACTCTCACGAACCCCAAGTCCAGAGGAGGAATAGACGTGCACGTAAACACAGGGCGGGGAACACGAAATCGCCACAACAGGCCACGCAGCAACAACAGATCAGCAACACACAGGAAAACAGTCAACAAGACTCCGAGGCTGTAACTCACACTACCATCCCCCTCACCACAGAAGTAACACAGGCTCCACAACCTCTGTCACAAAACAAAATCACAAATGCCACTCCTAACAACACACCAATACCCGCACAAGCGGCCGCTAACTCCACAAGAGCACCTCAGGCTGCCACACCCAACACCAACACATCACCTAGGGGAATACTGGAAACGCTATTCCCTCGACACACGACCGTTCAAATCCTTACCAAGGTACTGACGGCCGTCACTACACTCATCACCCAGCTCACGAGCGCCGAACCCGAGCAATACTGGGCTGTCATACACACTGCCATCACAACACTCTTTCACACTCTTACATGAATAATATACCACACTCGGCCCATAACGCAGACCCGCACACTCTATCACAGATCCTGTTCTGGAATGCAGACTCGATCCACAACAAAAGGGCAGAATTTGCCGCGTTCATGGAGCGCAAGGGAATCCTTGTCGCGCTACTGAGCGAGACTAAGGTTAAACCGCACAAACAATTACACTTTCCTGGCTACTGTGTCTATCGTACCGACCGACCGGGCGACGCCGTGGCAGGTGGAACTGCAATCGTCATACACAAAGACATTGAGCACACAAACATAGAGCTCCCTGAACTGGAAAAAATCGAGGCTACCGCCGTCAGAGTCAAGTTCAGCGGAACCTGCGCCACACTGATATCGGTATACAACAGCCCTGTAGACATTTCAACAAGCGATATCAGCATATTACTCAACATTTCACCGCGAGTAATAGTCGCTGGAGATCTGAACGCAAAGCACCCAGAATAGAATTCATGCATACGAAATCCCAACGGCAAAAAAACTGTACGAACATTCACTAGGCAGAAACTACATTATACTAGCGCCGACTGAACCGACGCACATTCCCTATCAGAGAGGACACAGGCCAGACGTGATAGACATGGCCCTCATCAAGGGCATTACAACGACACTCAACGTTGCCGTTGAAAACGATATGACCTCAAACCACCATCCTGTAATACTATACATTGAGGAAACACTGCAGCACATGGAACAACGCAAGATGTTGGACTACGGGCGTGCGAATTGGAAATTGTGCAAGCAAACGCTCGACAGCCACATCCCACCTATACACGAAACTAATGAAACAGCACAAATTGACGAGGCAGTAGAAACCCTTAATAACGCCGTCCAGGACGCAATGGCAGGCACCATACCTGATCGTACCTCACAACAACGCAGTGCGGCGCTGCCCCATGAAATCCTGGGCCTAATCTCAATGATGAATCGCCTCAGGAGAGAATGGCAGAGCACCAGGCATCCGTACTTCAAACGACACATTAACAGGCTACAGGGCATCATACACGATAAAATACAAACACATAGAACACAATAGTGGAACCGAAAACTCGAAGGGCTGGACACCGGACTATAATGCATTCCGCTGCTAGGAAAGCCCCTGGTCATGATGGCATTCAAAACCGTGTCCTCCAGAAGTTCACGGATAAAGCAGCTGAGTACCTAACACACATAACGAATGCCATACTAAAACATCAACACTTCCCCTCCTGTTGGAAGACGGCCAAGGTCCTGATGTTCAGGTAGCCGGGGAAAGACCACAGCCTCCCACAAAATTACCGACCCATCAGCCTTGTGAGCTCGCTCAGTAAGATTGTTGAGAAGGTGATTCTCAAACGCATCAATAGGCACTGCATAACAAATGACATTCTAAGACCGGAGCAATTCGGCTTCAGGAATCACCACTCCACAACACAATTCCTACGGGTCGTTGAACATATAACATACGGCTTCAACATAAACAAAGCTACAGGGGCGGTGTTCCTGGACATCGAAAAGGCTTTCGACCGTCTATGGCACCACGGCCTCATCCACAAACTCAGCGACGCGGGATTCCCCGACGGGGTACTGCGTCTAATACACTCATACCTCACAGACAGGAGTTTCAACACTGACGTGCACGGAAAACAATCAACACGACACGGTATAAAAGCGGGAGTACCCCAGGGAAGCATCCTGGGGCCCCTACTGTTTAATCTTTACATAAACGATCTCCCAACCACACACAACACAACGATGGCAAACTACGCGGATGACACAGCCATCCTAGCGCAAGATTGGAAACCATCAAACATTACGTCACGCTTACAGACTGCACTCAGAGTGGCTGAGCCTTGGTTGGAGAAAAGGCATGTTAGAGTAAACGTCAACAAGTGCGAAGCCGTTCTGTTCACTAGAAGACCGAAGCAACTGCGCAAACACCGCTACTGCAGACCAGTAACTCTACATGCACGTCCAATACGTTTCCGCGACAAACTCAAATACCTCGGTGTCTGGCTGCACCGGAAAATACTCTGGGGGGACCACATACAACACATGACCATCCGAGCTAGCGCGAGGCTCAAACAACTCTATCCTATGCTCAACAGGCGTAGCACACTGAACTGAAGGGTGTCGAGGTCAATGTGCATGACACTTATTCGACCCCTGATGACGTACGCAGCTCCTGTCTGGGGATACGCTGCGCCTACACGCCTGCGACGTCTGCATCTCATACAAATCAAAGTACTCAAAATCATAAGCAATGCTCCACTATACACACGCATCGCGGACCTTCACCGGAAATACCGACTTGAGACTCTCACGGAGGTAATCCACAAACTCACCACAAGACTATACAGAAACTCCAGACATTCGCAGAACCCGTTTATTCTGAATCTGGGGAACAACGACCACAACCATAGATGGAAACATAAAAGACCAAAAGACATACTTGCAAGGACATAACATCTATGGCCAAGCATACGCAAACATAACGGCACAGGCGAGCCCCTGCTAATCAGACGCCATTACTGGATATCCAGCTGAAATGCACTTCCGAATAACTGGCACTACACAGGGAAGCCGTACCGTACACTGCATGCAAACAAGCTCCACACATCCCCCACACAGTGAGTTTATCTATGGCCGAACTCCCACTACTGTATAACGAACTTGATTGTTCCAGGAATGTAGCAGCTGCAGCAACTGGGACACATCGCCATCGCTTGTCACAGTAAAGATGCATGATACCTACACTAACAAATCCAACCTTGCATGAACTATCGCAGCTAGTAAGCCACTACTGCTCTTACTACCTGTCCCACTGTCGCAGAGGTTTTTTCCCCACGGCATGAGCCATGGAACTTTTTTCCCTCTGCTCTTCAAATCGCTACCGTCACTCGCGTTTCGTCCACTATCTATAACCTGATGGACCGTGTTAATGCGTATTCTTTCCCAGACGCACGGACAACATCACAGCCAAGCATACTGTGATCCACTTACTAGATATCTAACATGTTTACGGAGGTGACAGTAGAACTTTTGGTTTGATCACCACGTTGGTGCGAGCGTGGAGGGGCCCATCTCTACTCTACTAGGCGCTCATGAACGTTATTAGGATTTTTGTTTGCTCATTAACGGTAATTCTGTGTTTTCTCATAGCTTGTGAGATGAAGATGTGCCTCATCTGACATCCACAGCTTGTTGAGAAATTCAACGTCATTGTTTATTTTTGTTATCATTTGTTGACAGAATCCTAATCGTAACCGAACATCGTTGTCCTTCAATTGTTGCACCATCTGTAGTTTTTACGGATGCAATTTTAAATCAAGATGAAGAATTCTGCGAACACTCTCCCGGGACATTCCGCCCACTGCTGCTTGCTTATGAATTGAACGCCGTGGGCTCCGTAAGACAGACTAGCGTGCAACATCAATGCTCACTGGAGAGCGCACACTTCCTGGTAGTCCTGTTGGTTTCTTCTTGAGGGCAGATCCAGTCTATTTATAGTTACTAATCCAATACTTTATCGCGATTTTCGACGGAACGGCATTATGACGTCCTAAATTATAAAAACGTCGAAAGTTCCTCTTTGCCTCTACCAAGCGATCATTGTTTAATAAAACATTTTGATGGCTAACAAACGTTGTTGTTCGTTCCACTGATCCATGATTACTGAGATGACGGACTGTTTACTCCCTCACCGCCACTTATATGCAGTGCTGCCACCTGCCCAGGGCTGTCACTACTCATTCAGACACTCCCGTTATTCTGTGTCACCGTGTATTTGTGAAGTACAATTATATATGTGGAAGATACTGTAAGAATTGTAACTTCTTGATGTCACCCGTAATGTGACATTACTTTGAAAATTTCTGAACATGTTCTTGTACTATGAGTTAGGGAACCACACATTACGAAGGCGCGCGCGTACGGTGAAGTGTGTAACAGGCAGTGAGCGAGTTCATAACTAGGGTCAGTGTGTGTTAAGTCGATTTGCGGAGAGGGAACAGCGCACCAGAAAGAAGCATTTTGTGAGTAATTCTGCTACAATAAACATCAATTCCTCTCGAATGGACGAACGCAGCCTTGAGCAGGCTTTATCGAATGCTCGTTCTACATATTGGATGTAAAGTGCAAGAAGAACGTGTCCAACGCTGCGCAGTAGGTCTGGCTATTGCTTGCACGTTGCTTCCAACTTCATCTCAGGAGAGGAAAGCTTGCTCAGCTTTGAGACACTGAGATTTATTTGTGTGATTAAACTTTAAATTTAATGTTAAATATATTAACTGTGCTTACTTGTGTCTAAGTCAGTCGTATTACCATGTTAGCAACATTTCATTTTTCTGGAGTTAAATCAGTCCAGATGTTCTGAGTACCGAATTTCTCGATAATGTATCACTCAGTCAGTACCTTGTGCATCAGAGGCATAATATTCGATTTTGAATGTGAAAATAGTTGGCGGCAAGCCTGACTGCATCAATGTAAGTTCATTAAGGCCTTCTGACATGCTTAATTTTTTGAATTACATTATAGGTACTTTCAAAGGCTCAAGAATAAAACTGCTACATTCTGAGAAATAATTAATACCTCTCAAATCAGACTGAAGTTTTGATACTTTTGCTTGCTTGCTCGAACGGAGCCGTTATGTCTAATTCAGGAAAGAAATGGGTATTTCTTTCGGAAAGTAGTATTGTATAGGTTTCAAAGTTTCAAGTATTTCATTTGAATACAGGCTGCTTAGAAGTTCAGGTGGAATGTTTAACCGTTAGTAGTTAGCATCCAACCAATACGTTGTGCACATAGTTTCGACTACGCTGCTGAAGTTTCCCTGGGACCCTCTGACACATCCTCCACATAGTCCCGATTTCTCCCCATGTGACTACTATATTTCTGGAGCCCCGAAGGAAAACATTCGTGGCTGTCGATTTTCATTGGGTGATAGGCGCATGTCTGGGTACAAAGTTTGTTCCGAAGGCAATCGCAAACATTTTTCTATGAAGGCACCGACCGTCGTGTCTCACAATGGGATAAATTTACTAACAGTTACAGCGATTTCTATTGAAATACTAAACAATTTAGTAACCTTTTTCATGTATCTCGTTTTCATTTTGTGCCTCCTTATTTAGTACCAGTCTTCCTTTATACCTCATACTTATTTTTCTGAGAATTTCTAATATCTTGTCCTTTCAGATTGTGAAACGGCATTACTAGTTTGACAAATCACATGGCGACTTGATTTTTCTTAGGAGAGAAGGCAGATTCTCGCCCGGCTCCGAAAAGCAAAGGAAGTTGTGAGAGGGAACAGCCTCTTTGCACTTTTCCTCGTGTGGCTGCTCTCAGGAGTAACAGGAGGAGCCTCTCCCCCCCCCCCCCCCCGCCCCTCCTGCTCCCACGTTCCATCTACTCCACGCCCGGTCCTGGTTGACATTTGGCGCTCCCCCAGTCCCGTGGGATCGTTTCTGCCGGGGAGCAATAACACGGTTACGGCAGGCCGCTCTCCCGAGGGACTTCCGCCTGACACGCCGAGCCCTGCCGGGGCTTACAGCAGCTACCAGCCGGGTTCTTTGTCTTCCAGCAGTCTCTGAACTCTTGCTTGCAAGAGACAGTGTAATTACTTACAATGATGGGCCGTCGCTTTACGGAGAGCTACTGTATTCTAGGTGGAGCGTTGCTGTATTCTAACCGAACGTGGCAGGTTTGTTCGACGAGCGGTTTCTGATAGTTACGCGTGTGTTCAGAGCTGAAGTTGCGTTCGAGTAGCGCATTCTACCATAAGCTGTTCCAGCAGTGACCACTGGTGGTTTTCAACCTACAGGTGCAGTCAGAGGGTGAGGGAGGAGTTTTTTCCAACGGCTCGAAGCAGAGGAGGGCCCATATGAATAAAATTGCAAGTACACGGTACGCAGCTCTAACATCAAATGAAAACATAACACACGTTCACATCAGCAAACTATGAAGTGAATTCAAATACATTCACATAGTCGCGTTAAACTGAAGCAGTGTTGTAGGGACTTGTGTTTTAAATTTCTGATTCAATTTTATTTAGACTTTATCAGAGGAAGCATCAACCAGCTTTAAGAACACTGAAGCTATTTCTGACTGAGTGCTAAATTACTTTTGCTTTTACAAATTGACCTTTTTCAGTTCTTGGGTCCATTAATCAACTAAATTATACTATTCTGTTCGACTGAGGCTGTCCGTTTATGTCAAACAACGTGTTTTACTCCACGCTGTTGCCTAGATTCAACTGTTCACTTAATTTCAATTCCCCATCTTTATTTCCTCACATATCATAAGTGATGTCAAAATAAAGAACCAGTCATGAGGAAATACACAAGGAGAATTGGCATCTTGAAAACCTCACTGAAAGCTAGGAACGTCGCTCTAAATCTGAACATACCGGTACCTAAGTGCAGTGTAATCCAGATTATCTGTCTGCTTTTCAGTGTTATTAACGAAATTCCGACGTTCTTAGAGTTGTAAAGTTTATTGCTTGATAACTGTTTTTAACTTATAGCTGTGTTTTTATATTAGATCGAAGAAATATGACATTGCAGAATGCCAGAACAGAAAAGCATAGCTTTCGTTAGTAAATGTTTTTATGTATGCAGTATCTAACGATGTCAATGTTTAGCTTATTAGTAATGTGTGTGTGTGTGTGTGTGTGTGTGTGTGTGTGTGTGTGTGTGTGTGTGTGTGTGTGTGCACGCATGTGTATGGAGTCGCCGATGGGAGGGGAGCAGAGGTGGGGAAGGGTTATAGTAATTTGAAAGCGTAATCACAAATCCACACTAATATTGTAAATGCGGAAAGAACGCTTAGAGCTAATTTTTTTCACTGAATGTCAGAATCGATTTCGATGAAATTTCATAAGAATACTTCAGGAAGTACTACTTACCAAAGGAGTTGGAGAGAGGGGAGTGGGAGGTTGAAATAGTCGTAACGCAACGAGCTAAAGTGTCTGAACTATACTCATCCCGTATTTGAGAATGAGAGCGTGCAGTAGCTTGCAAAAAACTTTAGAAATGGTTTCTAAGCTTCCCGCAACTTTTTCCTGTTGACAGCCTACACATAATGATGAAAGAGAACAAGACTGTTGCTTACTGCATTCTCGTTGGTCATTGAGTAATACTGCCGCATCAGGAGCGAAGCTGTAATTTTAACTTATTCACTACAAATTCTATAAGCAACTCACTTTGCAAACAGTATCCAAATATCCCACTGAAGGTGCCTGCAAAATTACGTCATTATGAGACATAATAAAGGAGAAATTTCGCCAGAAAACTAAGATGCCTGAAGAACTGACGCAACAAGGTTCAAATGGCTCTGATCACTATGGGACTTAACCTCTGAGGTCACCAGTCTCCTAGAACTTGAACAACTCAAACCTAACTAAACTACGGACATCACATACATCCACGTCCGAGGCAGAATTCGAACCTGCGACCATTGCAGTCGCGTGGTTCCAGACTGAAGGGCCTAGAACCGTTCGACCACTGAGGACGGGTGACGCATCATCCTCTGTTCATACAGGCGGTTGGCGGAGTTGGTGAAGGCGGAAAACCTCGCTCGCAAGGTGGAATCTGAGCTATGTGTTGTATCGTTCCCAGAATCGATCGCTGTCCTCTGGTTTGGAGCTGAGTGGAAGGCTTAAACCAGAGGCTCAGACGATTCTGCGGAGAGCTGGGGTGCAAATTTCTCGACCTCCGCTATCGGGTGGAGAAATGTAGGGTCCCCCTGAATAGGTCAGGCGTGCACTACACGCCGGAAGCGGCTACAAGGGTAGCGGAGGACGTGTGGAGTGCACATGGGGGTTTTTTAGGTTAGAGAATTCCCTCCCTAGGCCTGACAGGACGCCTCCTGAGAAACGACAACGTAGGAGTAGGCAAAACGCAACAGGGAATAACAATATAAATGTAGTGATAGTAAACTCCGGGAGCGTCTATAGAAAGGTCCCAGAACTGCTCTCATTAATAAACGGTCACAATGCTCACATAGTACTAGGGACAGAAAGTTGGCTGGAACCAAATGTAAACAGTAATGAAATTCTAAACTCAGAGTGGAATGTATACCGCTGAGACAGGCTGGACAGTGAAGGGGGAGACGTGTTTGTAGCGATACGAAGTGCAATAGTATCGAAGGAAATTGACGGATATCCGAAATGTGGAATAATTTGGGTGCAAGTCACGGTTCAAGCAGGCTCACACATGGTAATTGGATGTCTCTATAGGCCCCTGGCTCAGCAGCTGTTGTGGCTGAGCACCTGAGGGATGATTTGGAAAATATTTCGCGTAGATATAGACAGGGGAATATTAAAAAAGGTAGGAAGATTGTTCTGTTTAGCAAAAGTGACAAAAAGCATATTTCAGAGTACCTGACGGCTCAACACAAAAGTTTTGTCTCAAGTACAGATAGTGTTGAGGATCAGTGGACAAAGTTCAAAACCATCGTACAATATGCGTTAGATGAGTATGTGCCAAGCAAGATCGTAAGAGATGGAAAAGAGCCACCGCGGTACATCAACCGAGTTAGAAAACTGTTGTTGAAGCAAAGGGAACTTCACAGCAAACATAAACATAGCCAAAGCCTTGCAGACATGTAAAAATTACACAAAGCGAAACGAATTCGAAAGTAAAGTTCTATGTACTGACTTGGAAGAAAATCCTAAGAAATTTTGGTTTTATGTCAAAGCGGTAGGTAGATCAAAACAAAATGTCCAGACACTCTGTGACCAAAATGATACTGAAGCACAGGATGACAGACTAAAGACCGAAATACTAAATGTCTTTTTCTGAAGCTGTTTCACAGAGGAAGGCTGCACTGTAGTTCCTTCTCTAGATTGTCGCACAGATGACAAAATGGTACATATCGAAATAGACGACAGAGGGATAGAGAAACAATTAAAATCGCTCAAAAGAGGAAAGGCCGCCGGACTGATGGGATACCAGTTCGATTTTGCACAGAAGTACGTGAAGGAACTTGCCCCCTTCTTGCACCGGTGTACCGTAGGTCTCTAGAAGAGCGTACGCTTCCAAAGGATTGGAAAAGGCCCCAGGTCATCCCCGTTTTGAAGAAGGGATGTCGAACAGATGTGCAGAACTATATCTCTAAAGTCGACCATTTGTAGAATTTTGGAACACGTATTATGTTCGAGTACAATGACTTTTCTGGAGACTAGAAATCTACTCTGTAGGAATCAGCATGGGTTTCGAAAAAGACGATCGTGTGAAACCCAGCTCGAGCTATTCGTCCACGAGACTCAGAGGTTCATAGACACGGGTTCCCAGGTAGATGCCGTGTTTCTTGAGTTCCGCAAGGCGTTCGATACAGTTTCCCCAGTCATTAAATGGACAAAGTAAGAGCATATAGACTATCAGACCAATTGTGTGATTGGATTGAAGAGTTCCTAGATAACAGAACGCAGCATGTCATTCTCAATGGAAAGAAGTCTTCCCGAAGTAAGAGTGATTTCAGGTGTGCCGCAGCGGAGTGTCGTAGGATCGTTGCTATTCACAATATACGTAAATGACCTTGTGGATAACATCAGAAGTTCACTGAGGCTTTTTGCGGATGGTGCTGTGGTATATCGAGAGTTGTAACAATGGAAAATTGTACTGAAATGCAGGAGGATCTGCAACGAATTGACGCATGGTGCAGGGAATGGCAACTGAATCTCAACGTAGACAAGTGAAATATGATGTGAATACATAGAAAGAAAGATCCTTTATCATTTAGCTACAATATAGCAGGTCAGCATCTGGAAGCAGTTAATTCCATAAATTATCTGGGAGTACGCATTTCGAGTGGTTTAAAATGGAATGATTACATAAAGTGATCGTCGGTAAAGCAGATGCCAGACTGAGATTCATTGGAAGAATCCTAAGGAAATGCAATGCGAAAACAAAGGAAGTAGGTTACAGTACACTTCTTCGCCCATTGCTTGAATATTGCTCACCAATGTGGCATCCATACCAGATGGGGTTGATAGAAGAGATAGAGAAGATCCAACGGAGAGCAGCGCGCTTTGTTACACGATCATTTAGTAATCGCGAAAGCGTTACGGACATTATAGATAAACTCCTGTGGAAGACTCTGCTGGAGAGACGCTCAGTACCTCGGTACGGCCTTTGTTGAGTTTTGAGATCATACCTTCACCGAGGAGTCAAGCAGTATATTGCTCCCTCCTACGTATATCTCGCGATGAGAGACCATGAGGATAAAATCAGAGAGATTAGCGCCCACACAGAGGCATACCGACAATCTTTCTTTCCACGAACAATACGAGACTGGAATAGAAGGGAGAACCGATAGAGATACATAAAGTACCCTCCGCCACACACCGACAGGTGGCTTGCGAAGTATGGATGTAGATGTAGATGTATGGGGATTTACTATGTTACTAATATTAGTTGCAATTTTAGTTTTTTTTTATTTATCAACTACGCGTTTCACTTTTATTTAGTCATTCTCAGGCTGGTCTTAATTTGGTATTTCTTAGGACGATCTTTTAGTGTAGCTAAAGGGCATCGTCGAGTACATCAGGCCAACATCGCCTTCGTTAACCTCAGTAAATACTTTTTAGATGGACGCGAGTGACTCCAAGACCTGCATAACGCGTACACGTTCACAGGAGCAAATAATAGAGTAATAGAATAAGGTGAAACGAGTAGCTGATAAATAAAAAAATGAAAATTGCAACCAAGACTGTTTTCAACTAATACTATTAAACACTGGTCTGCTGATTCATGTCACAGATGGATTGGAAGAATTTTTATTATATTACTTCTTTACTAGTAACTATATTCGTACCACATTTCGCAAACAGTATCCACATATACAACTGATTGTATCTGCACATATGTCACGGTGCTATACGTAGTTCAGGGGATGTGGCGTCATAAACGTTGAAAAGCGGGTTGTATTGAAGCATAACTCAGGAACGCCTGTAGCAATTTCATATAGATTTGTTATGTACAGGACTTTTTATCTGTATACAATTATTTTGGGTATAGGATACCAGTACCACCCCTTTCAGATGGGAGTGTGGATGAGAAGTGGTGGCGTAAAAATGTTTGCAGAGGAAAGTGCAAGGCTAAATTCGCTAGAAACACAGGCGAAATATGTGTGCAAATTTTACCAGATTTCTTAAATATATATGAAGTATTTGCGTCATTTGTGGGTGAGCATAAAACTAAAAGAGAAGTAGTAATACTAGGAAAATGCGTTTATGTCGACTGTTCGGTCTTCTAAAACTGTATTCTTCTTCACCATTGTCCCTTTAGGCATGTTATGGCTATTATTTACGTGTAAGTATACGATCCATACCTCACAACTTGAAAAGTAGCTGTATTTGAAGTTGCGAACGGAGACAAGTTTATAAAAAGACACTGCTTCTCCGATTTTTCTCTACATCAAGTGGCACCACAGTCGACGTAAATTTAATAGACATTTAAAAATTGTGCCTATGCAGGGCATTTTATTAGCACGCAAATTATAATGCTTTAACTACAATATACAACGCTTTAGATTCGGAGCAGCCAACAAGGTGTTAAATGCAGTTCTGCCTTCACTGTCAGCGCTAGAGTTGATCAAACAACGAAATAAATAGGATATGTGTTCGAGCAGTGTGAATACCTCAATGGCATAGCAAACGTTCGATAAATGCAATTAGAGCTCTTCGATCAGTAGTTAACAACCGTAAAGCGCATGTGCAAGAGCAAAAACAGCGTTCGAAAACAGATATCTTCAAACTCAGACCGTATTGAACTGACCGGTAGTTGTTCTCTTTGTGGCGCAAACCAATCAAACTGAGGTGTTAAGTGTCAGGACGTGTTTCAGGCTTCTCACTCTATCTCAAAAGATAATCCAGTGAATGCGTGAGTTGCTTACTGGAAAGAAGTAGCTGGAAGCCTTCAAAAGCATTAAAAATTATAAAAATTAACAGCAACTTTTTGCGTTTCCTCATATTATTAGCAGCGCAAGGGTTTTATTGAATGGTGAATCTTTTACTTTTGTCGGTTTATTACATTAATTTGTTTTTTGTAAATCAGGATTTCCTCGTGATTCGAACCACATTCATAGTAATTCAGTATAAATAATCTATTATTTTCTGCTCAGGCTGTGAACTTATTTCAAACAAATTATTTTGTCCACACTATTGGCCTACTTCAAGTATATATGTACATTGCTTGTGTGAATGACATTGACGAGTAGTAATTTATTTATAATAAAGAATCTTACATGAGATAATTCTACAAGTACCACGGAATCCCGTAAATTACGCTAGAAAGCGTAGTAATAGATTAATTTCGGCACGCGTTTGTGTAACATTATACTCTATCTTACTATGTGTACCTGAGTTTTCATATCACTTTATGTTACTTACATTGACATCAGATTATGGTGTTTGTGTAAGATATGACCATTTTTTTACATCAGCAACTGAATGTCTTTTAGAATAATTATCAACCGTGCCGAAATCGAAATTGTACAAACATAAACAGATGTGATTTTGAAAACTATCCGGGTTTGATCAACAGCTTTCTTTCCCTACATGGTATCCGCACATACTGAATGACTATTAAGTCGATGGAAATGTTGGCTTCATGACGTACAATCCTAAAAAGTAGTCCAAGACAAATCTAGATACAGAGATGAATTGATAGTAAAGTGTTTCCACTTTGACGTTGAATATCGCGATACATTTTTACAAGTAGTTGTAAAATCGACGTGTTGTTGATAGGCCACTACCTCTTCACTGAATTAAGCATTACATTTTCTTAATTCACGAGATGTAATGCGAAAAATCACAAAATCAGCAGCGACGAGAGTTCGAATACGTGCAGATACTGAATCACTACTGGAGTACACAGTCGCCAGAAACAAGAATTATGTCGATAACAACACCTCTGGTGCCTATGGTAGCGAGAGAATCGCATGACGATCCTGATTTTTAATGAGGTGAAGGAAGCTTGAAACACCTTGAAAGGTGGCACTACCGCTCACCTTTGCCCTTTCTCATTAAAAAGTACTTCTGAGGTTTTACCCACTGCTGAAAGTACAACTGAGTCAACATGGTATGCCTCGTCTATTGGGACTGGGGCCGAGCTTGTACGAAAGATCCGAATAAGTGTAGACGGTTGGCTTGCTGGATATTGGGAGTCCCAGCATTAAAAGTATGATACAGCCTTTAGAGAAATAGAAGAGAGGTCGGAAGGATGACCATTGTCTCCTACAATTGATGCAAGAGAGATTTCGTCCGAGATGTGGAGGGGGCCCTGCCAGCGGCAGTTGAACTTACTGCTTATACCAGGGTGCAAATGGCGCTTCATGTTCGCACAACGCATGTCGCCTGGGTCCAGAGGCCATCCTCGGTTATAGAAGCGGCTGGCTACATTGATGAAGGAAGACAACCTCAAGCACAGTGTGGTAAATGATCGTTTCATAGGATCGACCCAGAACCGATCGCGATCTCCTGTTTTTTCTTTCTTTTTAATCTCATTTTGTTCGCTTTTGTTTGTTGCATCGGCTCGTGGCGGACGTCGTAAGACATCCGTTCAAGTTCTTTGTTGATCGATTAACTCAGTTTTTTTATTACAGAGGGCCGCTAACCCTCTGATCGAACACGCTGAGCTACCGTGCCGGCCCTGGTTTGTCACTGGATGGAAGGCTTAAGAAAGAGGCTCAGGCGATTTTGTGACCACCTAGACTGCAGATTTCTCGTTCTTCGCTCTCGGATGAAGAATTGTAGGACCCCTCTTTAATAGGTCCTGCACGTATTACTCACAGAAAGCGGCTACTAAGGTACACGTACACATACGGTGTGGGCGTGTGTGTCTTTCAAGACAAAGAAATCCATCCACGTGATCCATAATTTACGTCCGAGTCATCGTCAATTGACTACTTATTTTTTCTGGCCTAGGATGCGTCTTGTTCAGTGAAGCAAGTATTTGAAGTCGAAGCCAATAGTGACACTGACAGTGTGTAGACAGTGGACCTCGCCCACGGTGGTGATCAGAAACCCTAATGGCACAATAAGAATTTACACCTTTTTTAGTCATCTGTCAACACATAACCTAATATAGATGTTACCTGATTCAGCACATGGAAGAGATGTTGGCAAATGCATTCTGTAACGGATGCAACTAACGTGTACCTGCAGTTACACTAAGAAGCAGAATTTTGGCATTTCTTAATATTAAACCCCGCTTTCTGGCTACTCATATTTAATGGTAGCAGTTGATTCCAGGAATACTTATTGCACTACCGTAAGCTGCAAATTACTGTTTGATAAACTAAGAGACAAATATCTCAAATTCTATAGATGCATATGTAGCTTTCTTGAACCAAGTATTCAGCATATCGGGTACACATTACCTGCAATTTGAAAGGCCTCTTCATTCTTGGATAAAATAATCTATTTACGGAATTCATCCCAAATACCATACAATTTCGTGCCCGCTCAATCAGCATCGTAAATAATTGATCAAACTATAGTGGACTACCGCTTGTCAGGCCGGTTTTTTAAAAGTGAAGAAGTGTTTCAAGTCCACTCGCTGCCTTCCAATATGTCCGGTTCTTCCGACAAGTCTCTCGTCACACGCGATAACAGTGGTGATACCATATAAGACTCGCAACGACAGTAACTCGTAACATAGTTCTTGTACAGCTGGAATAGGAGAAATGTATTAACCTTTTATCGAGATATAACCATGCTGGCTGAAACCAGTAATCGGCAATAAAATTTGTCTACAAGCGAGCATGGCTAACAAGTTTACCTTCTCTTAAGAGTTCCATAGGTGTCTACAGCACTTGCAACGGCATAGCGAAATTACAGCATGATTATAAGAGTGTCACTGGCATTTAAAAATAATATAAAAAGATTTAATGTTCGTTTTTATAGCACAGAATCGTACCTGATTACTGACCATAAATCGTAAATCCACTTTGCGGCTGCCGTGCTAACCCACCGATTAGAAAAAGTGCAGTGCTTAATGTTGTGCAGAATTATTTCTTTGTGTGAAATCATCACTTACAAAAGAAAGTATTGATTGCAAAAAAGGGAGCAGTGATGTTCACCCATGGACGTCACGTAGGTACCTCTTCAAAGAGCTAGGTATTTTAACTGTGCCGTCAGAATACGTATTTTCCTTAGTGAAATTTGTCATAAATAATCCATCACAATTTGAGAAGGCCAGCGACACCCATATTTGTAACATGACAGGATAACATTTGTTAATCTCTACCATGTTTACTTTCCAGGTTAGAATTGTTGCTCAATGTGGCGACCATCCGCATACAGGACAGCCTAGAGGTTTGTACGGATACCGTTGCACAATTGTTCGCAACATTTTTCTAACGGTGGATCATGGAATGTTCAGTTGCCTGATACAGCTCGTGCACAGCTTGAAGATCGTACATTGCGTGCAGCATTCTCAGCCATACCAACAGTAGCTTCTTCAACAACTCGTGGCGCAATTGGCCATCGGTCTGTCCCAGGAGTAATTCCCAAATCTCCAGTTAAATTCAAATTTTTGAATCATTCTCTTCAACCTCTGTGCAGAAATACGACCTCTCCGTATTACTTTAATGAGTTTATATTCGCGAAGAGCAGCAGAACTTTTTCTGTCGGTTTGATTGAACTTATTTACGAGTAAAACCCTTCTGACTTCGCCCTCATCCATGTTGACTACCTGCAACTGTAATCCACACTGATGTATGTGTTTCATCCCTACGCTGCCGTACCAGTTCCGGCGCCTAAAAGCAAGGCAACCGTACGGCACACAGTTTTCCGCCTAGACTGGTTCACGTACCGCAAGCTTAATTACAACTACCCTCTACATTTGAACTCTGGGAAGGACAGAGTGAAGTATGCCGATAGTGATGAAAACTATTTGAGTTCTGTGCTGGACGTACTGATAGCTTTCCTCTTGCGTCAACTCCGACATGGTGCTACGACCCCGGAAGTCATCTCCTTTCCCCTCGAAATCGCGGTCGATGAGTACTACAGTGAATACTTGGTACACGTAGTTCATTATGTGAATGCGTGGTGTCTGTTCTTTCGGACATTGTAGCAGCAATAACCAACGGAAATCCTGCAGCGTGTAGTCTGAACGTCATTGCCGCGCGGGAGTAGCCGAGCGGTCTTGGGCGCTGCCGTCGTGGATGTGCTGCTCGTCCCGGCGGAGGTTCAAGTCCTCCCTCGGGCATAGGTGTGTGTGTTTGTCCTTAGGATAATTTAGGTTAAGTAGTGTGTAAGCTTAGGGACTGATGACTTCAGCAGTTAAGCCCCATAAGATTTCACACCGTTTCCCTTCTGAACGTCATTGCTGTCAAGTTACCGTACGGCACACAGTTTTCCGCCTAGACTGGTTCACGTACCGCAAGCTTAATTACAACTACCCTCTACATTTGAACTCTGGGAAGGACAGAGTGAAGTATGCCGATTGTGATGAAAACTATTTGAGTTCTGTACTGGACGTACTGATAGCTTTCCTTTTGCGTCAACTCCGACATGGTGCTACGACCCCGGAAGTCATCTCCTTTCCCCTCGAAATCGCGGTCGATGAGTACTACAGTGAATACTTGGTACACGTAGTTCATTATGTGAATGCGTGGTGTCTGTTCTTTCGGACATTGTAGCAGCAATAACCGATCCAACAACTAGGCCAAACACTTGTCTTATATAGACGTTGCCGACCTCAGCGCCGTATTGTGCCTGTTTACATATCTCTGTATTCGAATGCACATGTGTATACCAGTTTCTTTGGAGCTTCAGTGTAAATACAGGTACATATCTTGCGTAAATAAAGACAGAAATTATCAAAGTACTGTAGTGTAATGCTGTTTTGGTGACGTCCGCCACAGGCGATGCTATGCGTGATCCTCACACACTCTCTCACTCTCTCCCATCGCCGAAAATTGCTTCCGCGAGCGGCCTCCTTCCGCTGCCGCCATTTCAGTTTTACGTCATCTCTCCTCACTGTCACGCACTTGTTTAATAACGCTAAGTATTGCTCTCGTTCGGCTTAGCGTCGCTAAGTACTTCCTTGGCGTTGCGAGATTTCTGTTAGTGTGACTCCTATGACCAAACGGCTGTTGCATTATTTCACGATGTTCTATAATTCAGCACACACCAACTTAACTTATAACGTACCTATACTCTCCGGTGTATGAAAGGTTTGGTGACACGTGTGCCAAAGGTGCGGCAGTCAATGGAAAGAACACATCAAAAAAATGGTTCAAAAGGCTCTGAGCACTATGGGACTTAACTACTGTGGTAATCAGTCCCCTAGAACTCAGAACTACTTAAACCTAACTAACCTAAGGACATCACACACATCCATGCCCGAGGCAGGGTTCGAACCTGCGACCGTAGCAGTCGCGCGGCTCCGGACTGCGCGCCTAGAACCGCTAGACCATAGCGGGCGGCAGAAAACATCAGTTATGAGGAAGAATGTTTAACGAAAGAATAATGGTAGTCATATCCTGATCATTAACGCACGCGTTTTTCCTAAGTTATCGGGTTACTGTAGGTAGCAACAAATAAGAATAGTTAAATGGCTGAATAAATTTAGATTGGAGAATAACTGCAGTCAAAAACGAGCAAAGAGGAATCTAGTTAATGACAGACATGACTCTGAAATCATGTAATAAGTAGAAGTAAATGATAATGCGGCAACTGAATAAATCGCAATGGCGCCAGCTTTTTGAGACACGTGAGCATGGACAAAATTATGTTAATGTGGAATACACTGATATTATTTATAGTTCTGAATACCAAAAATAGTAATGATCAGTGACACTTTACATTATGGAAACTCTACTGAACTACGTAACTCTCGGTTATAAGGTCTGCTTCAAAAGTTGCAAAAATATGACCCAACCTAATTAATGTTCTTTAATGGTTACTTCCCAAATTAAGATCATAAATGGTTTCATTTATAGAAACAACCATCTGGCTACGCCAACTTTATGAGAATTTAAGCATATGAAATTATTTGTAAAATACAACATAAAATCACAAATTTACTGTGGGTGCAATAGCGTCAACGTATTTCTGCCACTGAAACATAAATTTCTTTTAAATAGTTTTTGATTTGACTGATTGCCTGTAGTAAAAGCACAACACTGTAAGAGAAACTACAATTACTACGACCTCTCTTTCCAATAATTACTTGAAACGAAGATAACCGTAAAATTAACTGGATTTAACTTATTTTAAATATTTCTTTCAGTTCTGACTTTCCCGGAAGTTTTGATGAAAAATTTGGGACCCTGCTGATGGTTCATGACTCGAGTCAATTACTTCAGTGTCGTCGTAACTGCCGTCTGCTTCACGTCTGCTGCGCAGCGAGCTACCTTGATTTAAGTATTAACTGTATTTTTCTTACTTGTCACTTCTTCTTCCGCATGCTTTTGCTTCTAGGAAGCTTTAATTGCCGAGTGCTAGTAATAGTGTTCCATAGATTTCGTGTTTGTTTTGAATACAGTCAGAGAGAGTCCCTTTAGTCAGCTGTAGTGCCAGTAGTGCTAGTGTTTTGTTTTATATACAGGTCAGAGACAGGTAGTGCTATTTTCTACAAGAAGTGGCTAGCAACCACAGTTTAGTCAACAATCAGCAGCCTTCAGTGAATTTGCAACATAGTTAAAATTTGATTAACTCTTAACAGTAAATTGATTTCTTAGGATTGGTAGGATGTGTGACTGCTGTGTACGGACCCAGGACAGCTGAGCGTGTTGATGGCCGCAATCAGCCGTCTTCAGGCTGCTGCCTCGTAGTGTAGTGGCAGTGGGGATTCTGGTGCGTCGCGTGGTACACCCCAGCTGTTACATGCTTCGCCCACTGTCCCTGTTGCCGAGACATCTTCGCGGCTACCGGGCGCGGTTGGGCCACCGTCTCCCCAAGGGGAGTGGCGGTTTCAGCGGCGTTCGCGGCGCAAGAGGCGGAGGGTAAATATGGGGGCTGGCAGTGTGGCATCGCCCGCTCTGCCTGTGAGTGGACATGTGGCTGCTCCTTCAGCAAGGTCCGAGCAGGCACATGGGGGGAGGGGTTTATTAGTTATTGGCAGCTCCAACGTTAGGCGGGTGATGGAGCCCCTTAGGGAAATAGCGGAAAGGTCGGGGAAGAAGGCCAGTGTTCACTCAGTCTGCTTGCCGGGGGGTCTCATCCGAGACGTGGAGGAGGCCCTGCCGGTGGCGATAGAGAGCACTGGGTGCACCCGACTGCAAATTGTTGCACATTTCGGCACCAATGACTCCTGCCGTCTGAGTTCAGAGGTCATCCTCAGTTCGTACAGGCGGTTGGCGGAATTGGTGAAGGCGGAAAAACCTCGCTCGCGGGGGGGAATCAGAGCTAACTATCTGTAGTATCGTTCCCAGAAACGATCGCCGTCCTCTGGTTTGGAGCCGAGTGGAAGGCTTAAAGCAGAGAGGCTCAGACGATTCTCCGGAGATCTGGGGTGCAAATTTCTCGACCTCCGCTATCGGGTGGAGAAATGTAGGGTCCCCCTGAATAGGTCAGGCGTGCACTACACGCCGGAAGCGGCTACGAGGGTAGCGGAGTACGTGTGGAGTGCAGATGGTTTCTTTTTAGGTTAAAGAAATCCCTCCCTAGGTCCGACAAAACGACACCTGAGACGCGGCAAGGTAGGAGTAGGCAAAATGCAACAAGGAATAACAATATTAATGTGCTTATAGTAAACTGCAGGAGCGTCTATAGAAAGGTCCCAGAACTGCTCTCATTAATAAACGGTCACAACGCCCATATGGTACTAGGGACAGAAAATTGGCTGAAACCAGACGTGAACAATAATGAAATCCTAAACTGAGATTGGAATTATACCGCAGAGACAGACTGGACAGTGAAGGGGGAGGCGTGTTTATAGCGATAAGAGGTGCAATAGTATCGAAGGACACTTCGAATTGTGAAATGATTTGGGTGAAGGTCACGGTTAAAGCAGGCTCAGACATGGTAATTGGATGTCTCTATAGGCCCCCAGGCTCAGCAGCTGTTGTGGCTGAGCACCTGAAGAATAATTTGGAAAATATTTCGAGTAGATTTCCCCACCATGTTATAGTTCTAGGTGGAGATTTTAATTTGCCGGATATAGACTGGGAGACTCAAACGTTCATAACGGGTGGCAGGGAAAAAGAATCCAGTGAAATTTTTTAAGTGCTTTATCTGAAAGCTACCTTGAGCAGTTAAACAGAGAACCGACTCGTGGCGATAACATATTAGACCTTACGGTGACAAACAGACCCGAACTATTCGAATCAGTTAATGCAGAACAGGGAATCAGCGATCATAAAGCGGTTACTGCATCGATCATTTCAGCCGTAAACAGAAATATTAAAAAAGGTAGGAAGATTTTTCTGTTCAGCAAAAGTGACAAAAAGCAGATTTGAGAGTACCTGACGGCTCAACACAAAAGTTTTGTCTCAAGTACAGATAGTGTAGAGGATCAGTGCACAAAGTTCAAAAGCATCGTACAATATTTATTAGATGAGTATGTGCCAAGCAAGATCGTAAGAGATGGAAAGGTGCCACCGCACAACAACCGAGTTAGAAAACTGTTGTTGAAGCAAAGGGAACTTCACAGCAAACATAAACATAGCAAAAGCCTTGCAGACAAACAAAAATTAAGCGAAGCGAAATGTAGTGTGTAGAGGGCTATGCGAGAGGCGTTCAATGAATTCGAAAGTAAAGTTCTATGTACTGACTTGGCAGAAAAACCTAAGAAATTTTGGTCTTTTGTCAAAGCAGTAGTTGGATCCAAACAAAATGTCCAGACGCCCTGTGACCAAAATGGTACTGAAACAGAGGTTGACAGACTAAAGGCCGAAATACTAAATGTCTTTTCCAAAGATGTTTCACAGAGGAAGACTGCACTGTAGTTCCTTCTCTAGACTGTCGCACAGATGACAAATTGGTAGACATCGAAATAGACGACAGAGGGATAGAGAAATAATTAAAATCGCTCAAAAGAGGAAAAGCCGCCGGGCCTGATAGGATACCAGTTCCATTTTGCACAGAAGCGGTCTACCGTAAGTCTCTAGAAGAGCGTAGCGTTCCAAAGATTGGAAAAGGGCACAGGTCATCCCCATTTTCAAGAAGGGGCGTTGAACAGATGTGCAGAACTATAGACCTATATCTCTAATGTCGTTCAGTTGTAGAATTTTGCAACACGTATTATGTTCTCGTATAATGACTTTTCTGGAGACTAGAAATCTACACTGCAGGAATCAGCATGGGATTCTAAAAAGCCGGTCGTGTGAAACCCAGCTCGCTCTATTCGTCCACGAGACGCAGAGGGCCATAGACACTGGTTCACAGGTAAATGCCGTGTTTCTTGACTTCCGCAAGGCGTTCGATACAGTTCCCCACAGTCGTTTAATGAACAAAGTAAGGGCATATGGACGATCAGACCAATTGTGTGATTGGATTGAAGAGTTCCTAGATAACAGAACGTAGCATTTCATTGTCAGTGGAGAGAAGTCAGAGTGATTTCAGGTGTGCCGCAGGGAAGTGTCATAGGACCATACATACATAAATGACCTTGTGGATGACATCGGAAGTTTACTGAGGCTTTTTCCGGATGATGCTGTTCTGTATCGAGAGGTAGTAACAATGGAAAATAGTACTGAAATTCAGGAGGGTCTGCACCGAATTGACGCATGGTGCAGGGAATGGCAATTCAATCTCAATGTAGACAAGTGCAATGAGCTGCGAATACATACAAAGATACATCCCTTATCATTTAGGTACAAAATAGCAAGTCAGCAACTGGAAGCAGTTAATTCCATAAATTATCTGGGTGTACACATTAGGAGTGATTTAAAATGGAATGTTCATATAAAGTTGATCGTCGGTAAATCAGATGCCAGACTGAGATTCATTGGAAGAATCCTAAGGAAATGCAATCCGAAAACAAAGGGAGTAGGTTACAGTACGCTTGTTCGCCCATTGCTTGAATACTGCTCAGCAGTGTGGGATCCGTACCAGATATGGTTGATAGAAGAGATAGAGAAGATCCAACGGAGAGCAGCGCGCTTCGTTACAGGATCATTTAGTAATCGCGAAAGCGTTACGGAGATGATAGATAAACTCCAGTGGAAGACTCTGCAGTAGAGACGCTCAGTATCTCGGTACGGGCTTTTGTTAATGTTTCGAGAACGAACCTTCACCGAAGAGTCAAGCAGTATATTGCTCCCTCCTACGTATATCTCGGGAAGAGACCGTGAGGATAAAATCACAGAGATTAGAGCCCACAGAGAGGCATACCGACAGTCCTTCTTTCCAAGAATAACACGAGACTGGAATAGAAGGGAAAACCGATAGAGGTACTCAGGGTACCCTCCGCCACACACCGTCAGGTGGCTTGCGGAGTATGGATGTAGATGTACATGTAGATTCAATAAGTTTACAATTTGACTAAACAACACTACAATACACACAAAAAAATTAACTACTTAGATGGAAAGCCTTGTAGCCAACTACAGTATAACTGGCTGGACTTTATTTTGCGACAAGTTGTTTGTGGTGCGACGTAATGGTAAAGCTTTTTATGATATCCATCGTTGGCAACAGCTCCACTTGGTTTACGAAATCCTTGAATAACTTGGTGACACATACTAATCTCCTTTAATTACCAAGTCTTCTTATAACCACGTATATGAGTACACGTGCTCGCTTACCTTCAATATCCATTTGGCCTTAGATAGCAAACACTTCACGCCCAGGTCCCACCACAGATGACTGACACATCCCCGCTTTGCCTCCATCGCTAGAACAGCACGTTCTCACGACAACGATGTTATTATCACATTGAAAGATGTTCTTTGGATTTCGTGTTGTATGTACACTCCTGGAAATGGAAAAAAAGAACACATTGACACCGGTGTGTCAGACCCACCATACTTGCTCCGGACACTGCGAGAGGGCTGTACAAGCAATGATCACACGCACGGCACAGCGGATACACCAGGAACCGCGGTGTTGGCCGTCGAATGGCGCTAGCTGCGCAGCATTTGTGCACCGCCGCCGTCAGTGTCAGACAGTTTGCCGTGGCATACGGAGCTCCATCGCAGTCTTTAACACTGGTAGCATGCCGCGACAGCGTGGACGTGAACCGTATGTGCAGTTGACGGACTTTGAGCGAGGGTGTATAGTGGGCATGCGGGAGGCCGGGTGGACGTACCGCCGAATTGCTCAACACGTGGGGCGTGAGGTCTCCACAGTACATCGATGTTGTCGCCAGTGGTCGGCGGAAGGTGCACGTGACCGTCGACCTGGGACCGGACCGCAGCGACGCACGGATGCGCGCCAAGACCGTAGGATCCTACGCAGTGCCGTAGGGGACCGCACCGCCACTTCCCAGCAAATTAGGGACACTGTTGCTCCTGGGGTATCGGCGAGGACCATTCGCAACCGTCTCCATGAAGCTGGGCTACGGTCCCGCACACCGTTAGGCCGTCTTCCGCTCACGCCCCAACATCGTGCAGCCCGCCTCCAGTGGTGTCGCGACAGGCGTGAATGGAGGGACGAATGGAGATGTGTCGTCTTCAGCGATGAGAGTCGCTTCTGCCTTGGTGCCAATGATGGTCGTGTGCGTGTTTGGCGCCGTGCAGGTGAGCGCCACAATCAGGACTGCATACGACCGAGGCACACAGGGCCAACACCCAGCATCATGGTGTGGGGAGAGATCTCCTACACTGGCCGTATACCTCTGGTGATCGTCGAGGGGACACTGAATAGTGCACGGTACATCCAAACCGTCATCGAACCCATCGTTTTACCATTCCTAGACCGGCAAGGGAACTTGCTGTTCCAACAGGACAATGCACGTCCGCATGTATCCCTTGCCACCCAACGTGGTCTAGAAGGTGTAAGTCAACTACCCTGGCCAGCAAGATCTCCGGATCTGTCCCCCATTGAGCATGTTTGGGACTGCATGAAGCGTCGTCTCACGCGGTCTGCACGTCCAGCACGAACGCTGGTCCAACTGTGGCGCCAGGTGGAAATGGCATGGCAAGCCGTTCCACAGGACTACATCCAGCATCTCTACGATCGTCTCCATGGGAAAATAGCAGCCTGCATTGCTGCGAAAGGTGGATATACACTGTACTAGTGCCGACATTGTGCATGCTCTGTTGCCTGTGTCTATGTGCCTGTGGTTCTGTCAGTGTGATCATGTGATGTATCTGACCCCAGTAATGTGTCAATAAAGTTTCCCCTTCCTGGGACAATGAATTCACGGTGTTCTTATTTCAATTTCCAGGAGTGTATTTCCCTTGCATTGCTAGCAAAAACTCCAAAGCTCTGACCTAGCCATTTGTTGCTTATTCTTCAAGCAACATTTTACAGTCTCATAAGTGCTCATAAGTACATATAATTACGTAACTGATTTTAAAATCATGTTATTATGTGACTGTGAAATACATGAAGCATCATGTTGGAATGATACAAGCTCAATAGCAGGTTCTTTTCTCTCTACCCTAAAGCCCCCACTCGTACTGTAGAGTTTAAATAACTAACAAGGAGATAAAGTGATGACGGCGGCGTTCCGTTAAACAACTTCCGCTTGGGAAGGGTGAGAAAACTGGCTGATATCTGTCTTCGTATGGAAGTGTATGTGGCTGCAGGAAGCGTTAGTGCTACCCTGTGAACTATCCATTTCTATCACGCACTGTGGTACTGAAATTGAACAATACCAAAATGTTTAATTCTATACTTAAAAACAGGCCAAAGTACGAACATCCTCCTCCAACGTTTGACCTCTGTACTCACCAATTACCGCTTCTGAAATTAGTATATCTGACACTTTATACTGAGCGAGGTGGCGCAGTGGTTAGCACACTGGACTCGCATTCGGGAGGACGACGTTTCAATCCCGTCTTCAGCCGTCCTGATTCAGGTTTTCCGTGATTTCCCTAAATCGTTTCAGGCAAATGCCGGGATGGTTCCTTTGAAAGGGCACGGCCGATTTCCTTCCCAATCCATCCCTAACCCGAGCTTGCGCTCCGTCTCTAATGACCTCGTTGTCGACGGGACATTAAACACTAACCACCACCACCATCTGACACTTCAAGACAGCATACAATGCCCAATACACTAATAGACTTTGTTGGAATTCTCATCACATGCAGGCTGTTTCGGGAGGATTAATAAATAGTTTAGGAGGCGACAGTATGGATTGATTTGAATGAAATATGCGTTGTGTCCAGGTTTTATTGCTCGCAGATATAATTGGTTCTACATCTACATCTACATAAGATAGTCGGCAAGCGAAGACTACCCTGTACCACTAATCGTCATTTCCTTTCCTGTTCTACTTGCATATAGAGCGAGGGAAATACAGCTCTCTATATTCCTCTGTCTGAGCAGTAATTTCTCGTATCTTAGCTTCCTGGTCCTTCCGCGCAATGTATGTAGGTGGCAGTGGAATAGTTCGGCAGCCAGGCTAAAATGCCGGTTCTCTAAATTTTCTCAACAGCGTTTGTCGAAAAGAATGTCGCCTTCCGTCCTGAGATTCCCCTTTGAGTTCCCGAAGCATCTTCATAATACTTACGTATTGTTCGAGCCTACCGGTAACAAATCTAGTAGCCCGCTGGATTTACGAACACACGCCTACATCTCGCGTCTTGGTACTCAACCTGCTATGCGTTTATTTAACGACTGCTATTTTTGTTTTAAGTTCAAGTTGAATTTTTCAGTTGTGGTTGTGATTTTTGTCTAATTCTTCCGGCTGCTAAGTTTGCCGATGTGGTATTTGTGGTTGTGTCTTGTAATGGAAATTCGGTTGCAGCTTGTTGACATTTCGGTAGACACTTTCATTACCACAGAGCACGAGATTCAAAAGAATTCTGTTCTGGTTTCATTGAACTACGTGAGTTTGGTGCACTGTGTAAGAGTCACAACTCATCTCTAACGTTCAAATGAACGGCATGTTATTGAATTAGAAGACATTTTTCAATTTGCACAACGTATTTCTTCAACACATACACGCAGAATTTTCACATTTAACAGTGTGCACATACAAGAATACAGCAGTCGTTAGGTATGCACGGCCTCATCCATGTCTTTAATAAACAGTTCCACATATTAGACATAGAGACGAAGATTGATGAAATCGAAAACATCGTAGCTCACGTCGATGCTTCAACTAAAACATCATGCTTTTGTGGAGACACAGTTCCAAGAACGCTTGCCGATAAATGTATAGTGTTGTGATAGACTATTCGATGGTTAAGCTTGTTGTGTTGCCGAATTGTCGTATAGGGCCATGTTGTCGAGGTTTATCGAGCTTGCAGCATTACTGAAAGAGGATCCTTTGACTACAAGGATGTGTATGTTCTTTCAGCATGACGAGAACCCAGCACGTTTTGGTTGTCAGATGACTGATCACCTGAATCCAACGCTCCTTGGCAGAGGGACTGCCAGAAGTGGCCACGTTTCTTAATTTTCGATTTTTGCGTTTGGGTATGGGTGAAAGGTGAGGTCTGTGAAGAAAAAGTTAACACAAGAGAAGAGTTTGTAGTTCGTATTATGAGCAGTGCTGCCCCATAAAAGGACCACAAGACGACCTCAGAATAGGTTCAGGTGGTATTGTCAAGAGTATTTGAAAATTTGCTAAAGTCGTAAGTGGAAGTTTTGAAAATCAAATTTCGACTTGATCGTTTGCAATTGATTAACACCTTCTGTGGTCGTCTGTGTAGGTTAAATTCTTCAGCTGTAGGGGTTATCTTTGTAACAAATAAAAATGCGACACATGGTTTATGGAATGTTTAATTCTAATTACTCTATGCTGCCATCCTAAACACCTTGTCTATTACTTCATATCAATTTTGCTAGGAAAGTAGCTGCTTTGGCCACTTGATATCAACTGGACATACGTCGCTTAGCAAAAAGCTCTGCCTGTCTGCAAAAGAGCACAACTAGTACCTGTTTATAATTATGGTGAAAGAAAATATACAAAGACATAAAGGAAAGTATGCCAATGATCGTCTGTTGCCGGACCTACAGCACACTGTAAGTTCGAGCTGTCAGAGTGTCACCCCGATTTGTTAAACATATGACAAACAGCTGACATTTTTTAAAGGACGACGTCTTGAAAATAGAAGACGTAGGTGACCAGGCAGATTCTTCTCTTCTATATCTCCGAGTAGCGTTCAACAATGAAACGCTTCTGACTGATATCCAGGATATGACCATCTTATGATAATAAATGTGTGACTGCCTCAAAGAAACAGAAGCTAGTGATTGGTAGTAGATGTATAACGTACAACGAAAGTGACAGTGACATCCGTTGACCCCAAAGGATGCTTAGCAGCAACGTTACATATCTGAGTCTGATAAATTTGTAAGATTTATAATCGCTGTAATGCAGAGCGGCAACTTATTTCCACATTTGCTTCACACGAGGTAGAACACCGCGCTTCACTTCGTCGTATCTTTTTATCATAGTTCTGAAATGCACTGGTAATTAGAAGAGACGTTATCTTTCTCTTCTCTCCCAGACACATCTGTTGCCTCAGCAACGTCCTGAAAAGCATTGCGTTAAAGTTTCACTGGGTTCTCACTCTAGAATGGGAGAAGGTGATACCTAAAACCAGCATTGCACCGGAACTCTGCCTCGGCAGTTGTGTGGAGGAAGAGTCATTTGCCAACATTCCCATACATGTGTAAACAATTCAGCGATGAGGAACGATGAACTTCGTCTTGTTTCCTGCTTCATGTTACTGCGTAAGTTTGATATCAAGATGGCGACCGGCAGTCGCGTATAAGGGGGGGGGGGGGGGGGGCAAATTAAAACGAGACGGACGGAAATAAAGTAAGTAAGCTGCTCATTATTTCAAAAGAAATCCTCATAACTGTTAATACATTGACCCCAATGCATTCGTAGACAAATGTTTGCAGTTGCCTATGGAACCATGATTGTACCTAGACGTGCACCTCTTCAACCGAAGCAAGGGCCCAGATGTTACCAAGATTATTTCGAGTACAAAGTGGAAGTTTCGCGGGGGGGCCTTTACACATCCTCCAGTCCCGATCTTTCCCCATGTGATTTCCATACTTTCGGAGCCCTGAAAAAAGATATATGTGGCTGTCGTGATGTGGTGTGTTCGGACTTATGGGCGCTCAACATCGAGGTCATCAGTGTGGCTGTCGAATTGTTTCGGACGGATAGGTCTACTTCTTGGGGACCACCTTGTCTCACAGCGGGATAAATGCAGATCTAGAGTCGCTTGGAAGAGTCACTGAACATTTTCTCTCTAAGGAAAGTTGTTTTCCATGATATGATATATCTCTGAAACAAAGGGAAAGCCACCTGGTGGAAGTTTACGCAGAACATAATTTAATCTTTTTTGACATGTGTTGTAGAACGATGAAAGAAGTCTGTTTATGTGAAGAGACTTGGAGAAACTGGAAGCTTTCAGATAGATAGTAAACCAGAAATTAAATTAGTAACATTTCCAGAAACACACTTGGAATCGGACCGAAATCGAATCTTTATTTTCTTTTCTCGGAAAAAAGGCATACGCGTTATTGCACACATCACCTCCTCCATCCTCTATATCCTCTTCTTCATCCCTAAGCAGCACAATGGAAATACCTGAGTGTTATAGGTCCTAAGTTGACGTTTCAGTGAAAAAAAGAAAAAAACAATTTTAATAGCTACGTTGGCAGACATCGCTATGACTTTGTATTGGATAGTGCTTCGCAGCTTAAAGCTGTCTGCAGATTTCCCAAGTTCCATTACGCTGTATCGATTGTCGGGTTCAGAAAGGATGTAGAATACCGTCAAAGAGAGGAGGGAGGAGGTGATGGATGGATAATCGTAGGATGAGGCGGACAGATCGATGGGGAAAGAAGAGGTGATTAGAGAGAGGAAGAGGAGATGCTTGCAAAATATGTGTCAGACTCACATGTGGGCAATGTCTGAATGAAAAGACCCATGGGGACATGTAGCTCCTGCAAAGCAGACTCTCAAAACGCGCCTGTCCTGTAGCACAACCTACTTGTCAACGGCCTGAAAACCGTTTTTACCATTGACGTATAGTATGCCATGCGAAGTTTGTCAATAAAGAAGGCCAATACTACTCCAACATAACACGACTGCCGTGCAGGGCACTATGGCCCAGTGACATAAGATTGTTACTCTGAGTGGTCAGCAAGTGCTTAGTGGAGGCACAGTTAAATCGCATGTCTGCAAGCTGTACTGGGACGACTTTGGTCTGAGACACCATAGACCACTATGATGTGGTGGTCAAGCTCTGCAGGCTGCTACCTTCACTGGGTTAATCTGTTCTGACTACAGTATACATCCACATTTCGGGCCCCACTGATAATTTATGAGACATGACCTAGTGGAATGAAGCTGTCCCTGTTAGTGCAGGGTGTACCCAGATCTCTGTGCAGCATCTTGACGTTATTTACAATCTGTTGCATATGGGCTACTGGTGATTGGGACAGTTTTGGAACTAATTTAAACATTTTGAAGACTCGCTTGACTGCACACTTGAAAGTGATCATCACTTGTGTTCATTTTATCGCCAAATTAACAGTATGTCTGAAGCTTAATTTCTTAGGCGAGCCTGATCCTACCAGATATAATTGTTTTTTTATGTTTTTAATCGTTACTACGTTCTTTTAAATCATCAGTCATCATGATTTATCTTCTAAATGTTTATAACGAATTACAGTTTTATGTAAACCGTATGTTGCGTAGACACTAGTCTTCCCCAGGTATAGAAGTATGAAACCAGGCTTTCCCTATAGATGGTGCTAGCCGCCAGTGCAGGGCCCGTGAGACTGTGTCTGCAGCCTGCTTCCTCTAACGGATGACGTCCAACGCCAACAAACACTAATTCAAGTTCCATTCTTCGGTGCCTGTTTCGAACCCGTAAAAATGTCGAGTTTTATGCCTACGAAATCATGTGAAGAAAACAGCTGCAGAATCGTATCGAATGCTTGTCGAAACTTTTGGCGAACACGCTCTTGGAAAACACAGAAATTCGAGTGGTTCCAAAAATCCAAAAGTGGTGATTTTTACGTGAGAAACGACTAGCGCGGGAAACCACCGAACAGTTCGAAGACGACGAATTTTAGGCCTTACTAGACGAAGATGATACTCAAACTCAACAGGAACTTGCGGGACAATTCAGTGTGACGCAGAGAGTCGTTTCTCTTCTGTTGAAAGCTAAGGGAAAGGTTCGGAAAGAGGGAAAATGGGTTCCGCATAAACTGAATGAAAGACAGGAGGCAAATCGAAAGACCACTTGTGAAATGCTCCTCGGTAGATACAAAAGAAATTCGTTTTTCCATCGAATAGTGGCAGGTGATGACAAATGGATCCGAAGCGTCGTGAATCATGGGTGAATCCCGACAAATCATCGACATCTACTGCAAGACCAAATCGCTTTTGAAACAAGACAATGCTTTGTGTTTGGTGGGATCAGAAGGGTGTCATCAATTATGAGCTGCTAAAATCTGGTGAAAACGTTAACACTGATCGCTACCAACAGCAAATGATCAATTTAAATCGATATCAACTTGAAAAACGGCCGGAATATGAAAAAAAGGCAACACACAGTCATATTGCTCCATGATAAGGCAATATCATACACAATAGGGAACCGATCGAGGCGTTCAGTTGGGAAATACTAGGGCATGCGGCTTATTCTCCAAACTTGGCTCCGACTGATTTTCATCTGTTTGCATCACTGGGACACGCTCTCGCTGAAAAACACTTCAACTCGTACGAAAATATGCGAAAACGGATACTGAGTGGTTCGCTTCAGAAGAAGAATTGTTTTCTTGCATTGGAATTCATATTTTGTCGGAGTGGTGAGAGAAATGACAAAGGAGATTATTTTAAATAAAATATTTTTCATCATTTTCAAACAACAGATGTGTAATTATTGCAAACCAAATTCCAGTTTCATACTTCTACACCACTTACACTACCTGTTGAGCTACCTGCTCTGCTAATAAATGAAGAATAGATTTGTAAACGAGATCTACCAAATCTGTACGGTAAACTATGGGCGTTATCTGATAAGTTAAGGCTTTACTGGTCCGATTATGAACTGTTTAACATTTCTGCTACAGAAATAGAATGATTTTAATACTTTAATGTTTCAAGCTATTGGTTAAATCCTTATGGTTAGTTACTTGCTGATTACAGAGGGTACATTCGAATGAAATAATTTTTCTGCTTCGGGAAATCACTCTGTTTTCAACTGAATAATTTAATGTGAGGTTTTTTTGCTCCATATTCGTTTGCATTAATACGTTGTATCTTGTGACTATTTAATAGTGATGATGTTCTTTATTCTGTTTGTATTATCGAATTATTGCTAAACATTTGAATAGTTGCGCTCATGAGCGGAAACAGAGACTAAACTGCTATGGTGAAAGCCTTTTATAATTGTTAAATCAACACTGTGCAAGAATTCAGATTAATGTCTTTTCTGTTGTGCTTATTGGTTTTAAGATTTGAAAACAACTGTATCAAGTTTGTTCAGCTTACGTCAATGATAAAAATACAATTTTTTTCCTATTACTTGTGAAGTTTCCTAAATTAAAAACGGAAGTAAAGATATTCCAAATTTTTGCAATTAAATTTTCTGAGGCGTGGTACCTTAAGCTCACCCAAATCTAGCCAGCAGTTTCACTAACAATTGATGTGTAGGGTGCCCTTCAAAGCGGGCCGAAAAGGAAGAATGACACTATTCCCACACAAAATTCCTGTGATGTAGAGCAGTCTGTGTGGAAAGGGCTGAAAAAAACCGTTTTTGTCCATATTTCCTCTTGTATTGGAGTGAGGAGGCCAGAAACCCCACAATTCTGACACACATGATTTTTTTTTTTTTTTTTGGGACATTAAAATTGGGTCAAACTGATCCAGAGGTTTTGGAGGACCCCAGACATACATTAGTAAATAAATACTTGCAAATACGGTGCTTTATGTGGATATACTTGAATTTTATGCATGCATTTGCTTTCGTATGTATTCAATACACACAGTACATACATCTCCTCCTCCCCTCTGTGTGTCAAGTACTGCTTCACAAAATCTATCTGTCAATCTCATCCTCCCACCTCTCTCTATCCATCTCCACCTTCAAAATCTCTCTGTCTCTTCAGTTTCTCTTTCCCACTCTCTTTGTCCATGTCTTTTGCCTGCTCACTATGACCATATCGGGTTCCTGCCTCCCTCTGTGCATATCCTTCTTACTCAATGTCTGTTCATCTCCTTCTGCCCATCTACTGTACCTTCCCCCCTCCTTATCTTTCTATCTTCTCCCTCCCCCCTCTCTTACTACCCATCTTCTCCCTCCTCTCACCTCTATGCTCAGCTGTATGCATCAGCAGATGTAGACCTGACAACGCATGCTGGTACCCCACTGAGCCATGCTCATTTTCACAAGTAGCCAGTAGCAGACAAGGTCGATAAACTGTGCTGATACTACTCCTGTACATCACGCCTGCTAAGCAGAGCAGCCTACATGTTGAGAGATTGGATTGATTTGTAGGCTGCCCTGCAAATCAGGTCAATAAGACAGTCCAATACTATTCCCATTCAACTCGTTTTTGCCCATATCTCCACTCGTAGTAGACCTAAGTTGTTACAAGCTCCACAGTGATCATACTGCTGTTGGTGTGTCAAACTTCGATGAAACTGACCCTGTCATTTGGGACATGATCCTAGACATGTATACAGATGGGTCCAAAAATATGTAGACACTCTTTTGACAGCCAACATTTATGGAACGAAATGACATACCGTTATTTTACATATTTAAAGTGACCCCCTTTAGCAGCCAGACAACGTCGATGCCGCTGTACTGTTGACCATACTACGACTGTTAGTGTTGCCAGTACGATAGCCCCTCAGGGCGCCTCAATGGTTTCTCATAGCTCGTTCAGTGTAATTGGCTTTTGTTAATAAACTTCATTTTTCAGGGTCCACCATATGTAGAACTCAAGAGATGTAATGTCTGGAGTCTGTGGTGAGTGCTGAACTGCTCCTCTTAGACCTATCCGTCGTCCAGGTAGATTTTCATCCAAGTAGGTTCTGATATTTCAATGGTAGTGAGATTGGATGCCATCTTATTGTACATCAAATCTTTCGTTTCCAGACACCTCTTGGATGACAGGTAAAATCGATTTAAGGATAGACCTCACCAGTTACAGTACTTTCAAAGAAGAATGGGCCAATCAAACCGTGTGATGACAGACCATACGACATATTAACATGTGGTAGATTAACATGTTTTTCCACGTTAACTTGAGGTTCTTGGGGAGCCCAGTGTATACAGTTGCGGAAATTTGCACTACCGTTCAGTTTGATTTGCGACTCGTCAGACAGGATAATCACCCTTCAAATTGTACATCCTCAAGCCACTAACAGTACTTCATCCTTCGATCTGGGTCATCCACATTCATAGCATACAGCGATCTGGGAATGTAAACTTTCAACTTTAAAGCGTTCAGAGTTCCTTGTATGTTTGAACGGCTTCCCCTTCTTTCATGTGCTCCTTGCTGTACAGATATTTTAGGTGACCTAGCAAAATGTTGCAACACAGCAGCGCTGGAATCTGGACTTGTTGATATTTTTGATCGGTGAGACCTTTCCCTATGCATATCCAGACCAGTACCATTGGCCTGAAATTTAATCAAGTACAGTAAATTGTTATATGTTTTGGTGGCTGCGTTCCATACACATTATCCTGTTACTGTTGTACCTCCATCATGTTTTCATATTTCTAGTACCACTTCAGTATAGCTTACTATTGCTCAAATGACAATTGTACTTCATGCGTTCCTGCACTCTCATCTGCTGAAAACACATGCCAAGAATTGTTGAGAAAACAATGCCCTGTGCTACAGCTCAAAATTGCGACTATATATGATTTTGTTGCAAACATATTAACTATAAAGAAAGTCTACATTTTACTGGATGCTTCTGTATATGTACAGTCATGCTCAAAAGTATTTACTTTTAAGAGGCACAAACAGATTTGCTGGTAACATCAAGAGAAAGATGTTATAATCCAGAATCCACATTAATCATCACGTTCCTTCGTTACCAACTGGGAAGAGGCGGTTTACGTTGGGAAATGACATAGCGGAAGTCACGGTAAACATAAATATAGTCGCCAGTAAACTTACTTACATTAGAAAATTTTATTTTATTTAATGAACCCGTAGCCATTTTAAGGAACAGAGCTCTTACTTTACTTCTACTTGATTAAACTAGACATGGAAAAAATTGGTGCTGGACTGTGATTCGAATTCGTTTCTCCTCTTTCGAGGATCTGAATCTCTCGGAACAGTATAGTTCAATCATTTCGTTACTTTTCTCAAGACTGCAATCTTCCCTAGGTCTCCTTCAAAGGTAAGTATGTATGTCCGAATCCTGATCCCGTACAAAAATATTCATAATTTCATTTCCAGCCCTATCACGTGCACACCAGCCTGTTAGTGAAAATTAACGCACATTTTTAATGTCTGTTCATGTGTTGCCAATAATCGCTAAGGATGTCATTATTTCTGGCCAAACACGCATACAGCTTACTGTTGGTGAGTACGCAACTGATACTTAAGCTATACTCGTGGATGCACGGCAGGTGTGCAGTTCGACTGTCGCTTAGGCACAAAAGTTTGTATCCTTATTTTAGATTCAACCAGCTAGCAGCTGGTAAGAAAAACCGATACGAAACATTTGATTTTACTTAGTTAATAATCCGATTACGTGTTGCGTACGTATCTCTGTCACAGAACTTCACATCATCCACTTCATCTTTAAATGCATGCACACTTAGTAACTTCAGAATAGAGGTATATCAGACATCTTTCGTGGTTAATTAACAGGGACGAAAGGGTCTTGACAGAACTCCGGGTTTATTACAAAAATTGTCGTCTTTTGTTTTCAAGTTTAGATTTGGTTACTGATATGGGCAAGAACTTCGGTAATTCATGACTCTTCATGGCTAGTCATCAATATGATATGATTACATTAGATTACATTAGATTAATTCTAGTTTCATAGATCATGAACACGATATTTCGTAATGATGTGGAACGTGTCATTTTAATGAAATATTTCTTTATGTACCATGATTCAATTTGTTTACAATTTTTACTCTCTCTCTTTCTCATTCTTTTTTATTTCTCTCTCTCTCTCTCTCTCTCTCTCTCTCTCTGTCACACACACACACACACACACACACACACACACACACACACACACACACACACACATTAATATTTTTTTTTCTTTGTTGTGATCGTTGGTACTAACCTCCGTTTATATACCTACATTAAGGCCGTTGACACCAATCAGAGAGGGCCGGAAAGACACTTGCGCGGAGGGTGAGTTGGGCAGCTCATAGCAGCTCCGGCCCACCAGGGGCCGAGTAACTTCAGATGGCGCGATGGGACGGTGGCACTTTTGAAACGGCTGCTTTCGCCTCCCTACAAGCGTTGAGCGTCCGCCGTTGCTTCCTGTCGACATCCAAAACCCCTACTCCCCTCCCCCACGCATTACTCACTGGTCTGTGTTAAGTTGTTCCTGTTCATTCTAATCTCAGCCGCCTCTTTCTTAATGGAGTCCTAGTATATTCACGCATGAGCCAAGACTATTGTGTTCTCAAACTTTTTAGTGTGTCCGTCTTCGAGGCAATGCTCAGCTATGACCGATTGTCGAGCTGACTTTGCTTTGTGTCTCTCGTGCCTGGTACAACTCTCTGTAACTGCGCGAATTGTCTGGCATATATAGATGCTGTCACACTCGCAAAGGACGTCATACACACCGGGCACACGAAGAGCTATGTCGTCTTTAACAGGCCTCAATATATCTGGTATCTTGGGGGAAGGGCCGGAACACTAGTCTCAATCCAAGTACCTGAAGTACTGGTCCTAACTAGCTGCTCGTTGCCCCACAGTATGGCAGGAAAGCCGTCGGCTTGCGTTCTTTTGACGATTCATAAAGCGTCTCTCTTCGGTGACACCTGAAAGCGTTTGCAGTGTCTCTTTTGCTGCAGCCATTCTCCCTGAACAGGTGCCTCAAGTATTGCAATTAAGACTGTAGGTGATCGTCATCAGAAATAACTTTGTAGTGGACAAGTCATGCCATAATGAAACAGCGGATACGGCAGAAGAGATATGAGCTATTTTTGTCATCAACTTTGTTGTCATTCGACTGGGAGTGAGTATACGTAGTCACAGCGTGCTAGTTTGTGGCAGACAACGTCTAAGTAATGTAACAAGTTTGACCGCTTAACTCACGTGGAAAATGATAAGGCGTACAGAACAGTTGTTGATCTCTCCAAACAAGAACTGTGCGATGGCTCTGTGGCAGCATGAGCAAAGAACTTAATTTTTCACCAGTCCCGCGACGTCCCTCAATTTTGGAGATTATTAGTAGCACAGAGCAATGCATTCAGCATCTGTCGCACGACGCAACTGATGACGTCATACTAACCGCCAGCCATACACTGTCGGAAGCTAAGCCACCGAAAGCCAGAAGGAACGACATGGTTTACGTCTACCGCGTGACAACAGGTACTTGGTTGTCTTACCAATCGACAAAGAAATCCCACCACGGTTCTGAAGAACACCACCTGAAGGTGCCACATTTATTAGAAAAAGACGCGTATCGGAAGCTCAGTCGCGATCCGACACAGGCCATAGTCAGGAAGACACGGAAGATATTAAAGGACTTTGGTTTACCAGATGAAGTGGTGAAGAAATTAATGCATCGTGCCGCCTGTCCTCTCAGGAGTTATGGACTGCCGCAGTTATACAAGGAACATGTTCCTCTCAGGCCCATTGTTAGTGGAATCAGCTCTCATACCTACATACTGGCAAAACGTCTTGCAGGATTATTAGCGCCAATACTGGGTCTTTGTGAACACCATGTTGTAAACTAGCAGACATTTGTTGAAACGGCTCAAGAGACTGAAATAGGTTGAACCGACATAATGATTAGTTTGCACGTGGTGTCACTTTTTACGATGGCGCCAGTATAATACATGCTTGAACTTTTACGGCAACTGTTTCCACCTGGAATCGTAAAGCTGTTCCGTCATGCGAGAAGCTTCTTGCACCACGATGAATATTATGAAAAGACGGATGGCACAGCAATGGGCTGACCACTGTCTCCTTCTATCGCGGATTTCTTCATGGAGAACTTACAGGGGTAGGCTCTGAAATCTGCGGCGATGCTTCGTTAGATACGTCGGTGACACCTTTCTGATATGGCCTCACGATGAAAATACACTGCAACAGTTCGTGAGTCACATGAACTATGTCCATCCAAACATTAAATTTACCATTGAAACCTATAAGGATGGCAGGGTACCGTCCTTAGATGTCTTAGTTGAATGGATGTACAGGAAACCGACGCACACTGATCGATACTTGACCGCCTGTAGCTTTCACCACCCTGCACACAAGAAAGCTATCCTGAACACGTTAATATACAGAGCCAAAGTTATTTCTGACGACGACCACCTACGATCTGAATTGCAGCACTTCAGACACCTGTTCTGGGAGAATGGCTACAGCTAAAGAGACACTGCAAACGCTTCCAGGTGTCACCAAGGATGGACGCCTTGTGCATCGGCAAAAGAAACCAAGCAGGCGGCTTTGCTGTCTCACATACTGTAGGACTTAGAGCAGCAAGTTAGAATGTGTACTGCAGAGACATGGACTGAGACAAGTGTTCCGGTCCGCCACCTAATACGAGATACGTTGCACACTGTTAAGGACGACATAGCTTTTCGTCTGCCCAGACTGTAGTTTCCTGAGTGAGCAGCATCTATATAGGCCAGACAATTTTTACAGCTGCAGAGCGTTGTACCTAGCACAAGAGACATATTAAGTAGAAGGAGCTCAACAAATCGGCCGTAACTGAGCATTGTCCCGAAAATGGACACAATACAGTTTGAGAACACAAGAGACTTGGTTCGTTCGTCAACATACTGGACACTGTCATAAAAGAGGTGCCTAAGGTTAAAATGAACAGCAACAATTACATCAGATACCAGGGCTACACTCAGAGAAGGGCGTGGGGGCGGACTTTGCCTAGATTTCAGAGTTCCATGACTTCATCTACTTAGTGACCATCAATCGTATGTATACAAAAGGGAATTAGTAACAGTTCAGGCAGTTAGTAGTTTTACTCCTGTCGACAATGGCAGAGCTAGCGGTCAAAAGCTTGAGAACTTTTTTTGGAAATTATGCGGCTTGGAAACCGAGATTTTATACAATCAATCCGCCACGAAGGAATCTGAGGACACCCTGTCCTGACCTCTCCTTTTGTCCAAAGCCTCCTCTATTCATCTGACACTCCCCCCAGCCATGCCCATTTAAAAATACACTGATCAGCAGCCGAGAATTCTTCCGGGTTGTATGGCCGTGGTCCATGGAAGTCTTCTATCCCTGACGTTTTGTCCAAAGCTACGTTGGACATCTTCGGAGGTGCTCCTGGTTGTGCTGAGTCTTTCCGAATTCTCGGCAGCTGAAACATCCGATCGCGCAAGCTTTCATTATACACTGATCAGCCAGAACATTATGAGAGCATACTTACTATCGATACAAATCTGTTCAGGTAGTAGCAGGGTTACGTGGCGATAAATGACGCCTAGTCAGCACATGCATGATGCATGTAGTAGGAGCGAGAAAACTGCCTGTGTGTAGAATGGGGAAGGCGTACGATCTACCTGACTTTGACCGAGGGCAGATTGTGATGGCCCAGAGGGTGAACACGGGCATTTCAGAAACTGCACTACTTGTCGGATATTCGAGGAGTACTGTGGTGAGAGTCTTCAACTCTTGGCGAAACCCTGCATTACAGATGTCGGACATCGTAAGCTGGACAGGCTGGTAAAACAGGACGGACAGCGATCTGTGGCTGAACGAACATCAGACCTTAATAATGGGCAAAGCACAAGTGTGTCTGATTACAAAGTGCACTAAACACTCTTAACGACCGGCCTCCACATCCAACGACCCATCCACGTGCCAATGTTAAGACTGAAATGGTCACGTAACCATTAGCGGTGGATGATGGCGCAGTGGCAGAGTATTGCCTGATCTCATGAATGCCAGTACCTTCTTCTTCTTCTCGCCGATGAGAGGGCGCAAATTCTTCATCTTGCGGGGGAACAGCTCCTTGACACCTGTACTGCAGGACGGTGACAACCTGGCGGCAGCTCCATTATGGTCTGGGGAACATCGACGTGGGTATCCATGGGTCTAGTGGACCTCACGCTAGGCACCATGACGACCCAGGAGTACTATACACAGGTTGCAGTCCACGTACACTGCCGATGCTAGCAACATTTTTCAACAAGAAAATGCGCCATGTCACAAGGCAAGGAAGGTGATGGAGTGGTTTGAGGAACGAATGTGGCAAATCTCATCCCCCCCTCCCAACCCGCCCCAAAACTTAAAGGATATTAGGTCACACGTGTTAGCAGACATAGTTTCATCTCCATCCAGTGACCTAATAAGGCCCCACTGCCTCCAAGTCATTATACATTGTCGCTGTTACCCATGCAAAAAGTGTACATACCGGCTCTTACGTAGGTGGTCATAATGTTCTGGCTGATTAGTGCACATCCCTTGCAAAACAGGTCGATAAAGCAGCTCAATACTACTGCCGCAACACACCTGTGATGCTGGGCAAACTACACATTAGGGTATGGAAAAGATATTTTTCTCCCTAATATGTAGGCTCCCTGCAGAGTAGGCCAACGAAGCAGGCCCGTTCTACTTCAGCTCAACACATCTGTCATGCAGGGCTTCCTATATCGAATCAGCCGAAATATATATATATATATATATATATATATATATATATATATATATATATATATATATATATGTGTGTGTGTGTGTGTGTGTGTGTGTGTGTGTGTGTGTGTGTGTGTGTGTGTTTTGTGTGTGTGTGTGTGTGTTTTCCACAGCTTTTCTATTGGAGCCATATTGATACTCATGAAGGTTGTTTTATAAGAAATTCGGATTTGGTTGATCTGGATCCAGTATCGTTAGAAGAGCGAGATGTAGTGTATGCAACACTACACTTATAATCGCGAGGTGCAAGGTTCAAATGCCTCCTGCCATACGTGTTCTGTCGTTTACATAATTTCAAAGAACGCTTATTTTGTACATACACTCCTGGAAATTGAAATAAGAACACCGTGAATTCATTGTCCCAGGAAGGGGAAACTATATTGACTCATTCCTGGGGTCAGATACATCACATGATCACACTGACAGAACCACAGGCACATAGACACAGGCAACAGAGCATGCACAATGTCGGCACTAGTACAGTGTATATCCACCTTTCGCAGCAATGCAGGCTGCTATTCTCCCATGGAGACGATCGTAGAGATGCTGGATGTAGTCCTGTGGAACGGCTTGCTATGCCATTTCCACCTGGCACCTCAGTTGGACCAGCGTTCGTGCTGGACGTGCAGACCGCGTGAGACGACGCTTCATGCAGTCCCAAACATGCTCAATGGGGGACAGATCTGGAGATCTTGGTGGCCAGGGTAGTTGACTTACACCTTCTAGAGCACGTTGGGTGGCACGGGATACATGCGGACGTGCATTGTCCTGTTGGAACAGCAAGTTCCCTTGCCGGTCTAGGAATGGTAGAACGATGGGTTCGATGACGGTTTGGATGTACCGTGCACTATTCAGTGTCCCCTCGACGATCACCAGAGGTGTACGGCCAGTGTAGGAGATCGCTCCTCACACCATGATGCCGGGTGTTGGCCCTGTGTGCCTCGGTCGTATGCAGTCCTGATTGTGGCGCTCACCTGCACGGCGCCAAACACGCATACGACCATCATTGGCACCAAGGCAGACGCGACTCTCATCGCTGAAGACGACACGTCTCCATTCGTCCCTCCATTCACGCCTGTCGCGACACCACTGGAGGCGGGCTGCACGATGTTGGGGCGTGAGCGGAAGACGGCCTAACGGTGTGCGGGACCGTAGCCCAGCTTCATGGAGACGGTTGCGAATGGTCCTCGCCGATACCCCAGGAGCAACAGTGTCCCTAATTTGCTGGGAAGTGGCGGTGCGGTCCCCTACAGCACTGCGTAGGATCCTACGGTCTTGGCGTGCATCCGTGCGTCGCTGCGGTCCGGTCCCAGGTCGATGGGCACGTGCACCTTCCGCCGACCACTGGCGACAACATCGATGTACTGTGGAGACCTCACGCCCCACGTGTTTAGCAATTCGGCGTTACGTCCACCCAGCCCCCCGCATGCACACTATACGCCCTCGCTCAAAGTCCGTCAACTGCACATACGGTTCATGTCCACGCTGTCGCGGCATGCTACCAGTGTTAAAGACTGCGATGGAGCTCCGTATGCCACGGCAAACTGGCTGACACTGACGGCGGCGGTGCACAAATGCTGCGCAGCTAGCGCCATTCGACGGCCAACACCGCGGTTCCTGGTGTGTCCGCTGTGCCGTGCGTGTGATCATTGCTTGTACAGCCCTCTCGCAGTGTCCGGAGCAAGTATGGTGGGTCTGACACACCGGTGTCAATGAGTTCTTTTTTCCATTTCCAGGAGTGTAGTTCATGATTTCTTTTTTTCTTAGCCTGGTCGTGCATTTAAACGAGAATTTACATCACTTCTAATACTCATTTGGCTTATCCCTCTATTTTTCAGTAAGCATCTCATGTCCAGTTTGTTCATTTTCTTTGAAAACCAGCATGAAAGAAAATCGGACAATACGAGGAGAGAGCGAAAGAGAGTTAAGTTATTAAAAGGATGGTTGAGAATATATGTTGCTCTCCTGTTTCAATAGGAGACTTTTCGGAGAAGGAAGGAAATATTCTTTTTCAGACTTCTGATACTCATTTAATGTTACAGATTCTAATGTAATGCCGACTCTTGCTTGTGAAAGATCCAGATAGGTGTAAATAGTTTTCACGGGTTTGCTGCCAGATCGCGTTGTGCAGGTTCCACAATATTTCCTCTCCATCAACCGTTCTGGTGGCTACGTTCTCTATGAACTAATTTACGTAATGAACTACCGCATTGTGCAGGATGATTGCAGCTTGTGGCCTGCAGATGTAGATCTGTATGCGTTGGCTTATGGTAGACGCTGTGTCCCAAGGTTCCATTTGCTTTCTTCCGTACCAAAACATCAAGAAAAGGTAAAGTACCATTTTTTTCCACTTCCATTGTGAAGTTTATATTCGATTGCAGCGAATTCAGGTGCTGAAGAAACGTAGGTAAAATATCAAGTCCATGTGGCCACACTACAAATGTATCATCGACATACCGCAGAAAACAAGAGAACTCGATAGTGGCTGACTGTAGTGCTTTTCTTCAAAGCCCTCCATAAAATAATTGGCCACCAAAAGAGAGAAATGGCTTCATAGAGCACATGCGATATCTGATACTGAAAGCCTATCAAGTGGACTACAGCATTTGTAGACAATGTTCCGACAAAACGATAATTCTGAGAGACAGATACGTAAAGCATTCAGGCCAAGGCGAGCTCAACCTGTGGAACAGAACGAAGATATGAAGACACCCTCCACTTTGTCCTTTTTGCCTTATTTTGCTGCCATGTCGTCAAGAATAGGAAGAGTCCTCGGAAGATATGAAATTAAGTGTGTTTTTCAACCATCTGCAAAACTGAGAGGCTGTTGGATTCGGTTAAGGATGACCTCGGCCTGTGGAAATGTGGTGTGTACAAGATTCTTTGTCAATGTGGGGCAGCGTATAAAGGTCAGACACGAAACACTGTACAAGAAAGCTGCGATGAACATCAACGTCTTACATGCCTTCTTCAACCGAAAAGTCGGCAATTGCGGAACACTGTCTGATTACAGGACATCGGATGATTTATGAAAAGACGGAAGTTTTATCCCCGGCATCATCTTTCTAAGATTGCGTCATTAAGGAAGCAATACAAATTCGTACAGCCGATAATCTCACCAACAAGGATTGGGGATTTCAACTGAGCACAGACTGGAACCCTGTATTGGCTGCTATTAAATCACGGCGCGAAAATCCAGATTCTTCGATAAAAGGCCCGTCACAACATTGGTCTAGTACGGCCGTTGGTGAGTAACGTCTGGCCGCACTGTTGGCAAACGCAGCGTACAACGCACGCGCAGGAGAGCCGCTCTGTGATTTTCGGCAGAGGGAGCTTGCATATGGCACCATTTATCTGCAAATCAAATCTCTGATTTCCTTGCCTGCGCATTCTTCGCGGGCGTGTTCGAGAAACGGGGCGTCGACGTGCGGATGCTCTCAGTTGTACCTAGCCACCAGCAAGGTTGAACCACCTGAAGATGTCGGACAGTTGCTCCGAGGAAATATTGTGGAATTTGCAAAACGTGATCCGGAGGCAAACCCGTGAAGACTATTTGCAACACATACGCCGGGAACGCTTGAAGAGTCACATCGAGAAGTAACTGCAACTAAGCCAGATGCCCTGAAAACATCAATATCACCGCTCTCTGTAGCTTGACACAGCATCACTCCGTAACCTCCAATACTGGCAGCGCTAAATGTTTTCTATCTTAACTACACCATCGAGTGCCGAGAGTTATCAGATGTTAAAATTATGAGACACTGCGACACTGTGACGCAGAGAAACGTAGCTGTTTACTAACTTTGAAGCCGTACTTACGACTCGCGCCAACAAAACTAAGCTACAATTCTTCTTTCATTCCCACGGCATAGAAGTACTGATATAATGCTGGGAACTAAAGTCCCTGCAATCCAGATTCGTACATTTCTTTCCAATGATATCGCAGTGACGGAAATCAGATGAGATGTTACTGTGGATGTAGCACTGGCTAGCGGATAACAAAGACCTTTCTAAACCAACTGAGTTGACATGTAAGTGAAACTCTATAGCTTGAACGGCTAATTCAATGCAGTCCCGTGGTGAAAGTATAACGCCGGCCGGTGTGGCCGAGCGGTTCTAGGCGCTTCAGTCTGGAACCTCGTGACCGCTACGGTCGCAGGTTAGAATCCTGCCTCGTGCCTGGATGTGTGTGATGTACTTAGGTTAGGTAGGTTTAAGTAGTTCTAAGTTCTGGGGGACTGGTGACCTCAGATGTTAAGTCCCATAGTGCTCAAAGCCATTTCAACCATTTTTTTGAAAGTGTAACGGGTTTCATTGTCAATGTTGTAATTTTTCAGTCCTAACATCATGCCCATTGTACTGTATCACATTTCAAAAATCTCGTTGCCCTACCAAATGAAATCGCCATATACTATATTTCTCACTACTCTACAAAAAAGCAGAATATCTTTTTCATTTTTCTCTCGCCTCATCCATAGAAGAACCCGCAATAATTCTTAAAACATATTGTTATATTCATCTAGTGTTTTCCCATTTAAAGATAGATTAAGTAAAAAACATAAATTAGTAAAAACTATGTCAACACCACAGATGAAATATTGCGGACTTTATTTGGCGCTTTGTCTAATTTTCCTCCAGAAACTGTCGCACGCCAGGTTCCTTGGACAGCAAAGTGTTGCAAGTCCCGACCACATTCATGGTGTCGCGTAGCGGCGGTGGTATCTCCGGTGGTGGTTGTGGTGATGCTAGCGGTGGGCGTGTTGGTGGCGTCTTTCCAACAGGAACGCCGCTCCATCACCGTCCGCATTTAGTCTCCCGGCGGCACGGCCCCTACACGGTACCCTGTATGCATCCCGCATCACTCTGCTGCTGGAAGTTCTGTCATATATAAAGGCGCAAAGTCTCATCTTCCCTTGTCCTTTTTTTAGACGCTGTTACAGTCAACGTTATCCCTTGCCATAGCGACGTCGGAGATAAACGTCAGCCTCTTTTATCGAGCACGCATTCCAAGAGAACGTGTCTTGAATGTGATACGTAGCTTGATGTGTGAGCCAGAACGAATTTCGGCGGAGGGTAAGGTGAACGTAGCCGAGAGCTTTATACAGACCGTTACTCTTTCCGTTTTATAGCTACCTAAACGCAAATAGGGGCCGGAAACGGGAGAACTACAACTCAGCTCCATGAAGTGCACGAGTTTTTCTTACTATGTCCTTCGCAAGGAACTCAACGTAGGCGAATCCATATGCGCGATGCAGTATGAGAGTATGAATGAGAAACAGCAGATAGCTGAAGTTTACCATAGGTAAGGGAAGTATATCGTGTACGTCTCTAAATTACAAAAACTGCACAGATCGCCCTTCAGCATTATGCGCAACAGTAGTATGTAAAATAATATACAACAGTCACACATCCTGCACTTTGTGTAACTGCCTTCCACCCCGTCTGTCACCTTCTAGCGTGATAGTCATTCATTTGCTGGATGATTTGACACTTCAGCAGTCTCAGACATTTTACATTTGACTGCGTAGGTGTACATATTCTTACATGACAGGAATTGTAATTTCTGTATTACTTAAATTTTATCGTCTCCAAATCTTGCATTATTGTAGCTGTAGCATAGTCAAAACGTATAAGGAGAAGAAGTCGAAGAAAATTGATGCAATGTGTTTAAACAGTTGTAAAGAGTTGTTTTAACGATACTGAGACTGCCGGTTTCGTGTGTATTCATATTAAGTGGTACGTCTTTTCTTCGTTTTGAAAGTAGAGAAAACTGCGGACCAGAGTATTCCGCAGAAGGACTTCGTATAGACTTGGTACGGAAGAGATTCGAGCAAAATTGTCACTGATCCTATACGTAAAGGTAATCGAAGATTGTTACAACAAGACAACAAAAGAGTAAAATTAACTTCGTTTGAATACAGGAAGAAAGAAAAGTTCAACTTGTAGAGCTTTCAAATGCGAATGTGAACATTCATCACCGGTACAAACAGCAAACTAATGAGCGAAATAAGTAAGGTAGTTGTGTGCAACATGCAGTTCTCCTTCAGTTAACATCCGTGTCGCTTCCACAACGAGCGTCGTGGCGCTGTGGTAGAATAATGGACTCGAATTTGGGGGAAATGAGTATCAATTTCACTTGTGGCCATACGGATTCAGATTTCAGTAAATGAATGAACACAGACTCTGCCATAGTTCCTTTCCAATGGGACGATTTCCTTCCCTATCCTTCCACAATCAGAATTTGCGCTTCGTCTGTAATGACCGTTCATCGACGGAGCGTTAAACCTTATTCATTTCATCCTTTTCTCCTTCCTTCCTTCTTTTCTTTCAAATGGAGACCTGAGCAAAGGACTACGCAAAACATCAGTGTTCTCCTTTACAGTGGAGCTTCAGCACAGCAAGTTATCGGACTTGCGTGCCTCAGCAAAACACATAACCGAACCGTAGGTGAAACAACAACGAATGCGTATATGTTGAGATGCCAGACACCCGTGTGGTTCCTGAAGAGGATCAGCAGCCTTTTCAGTAGTTGCAAGGGCAACAGGTCCGGATGACTGTCTGAACGCGCCTTGTAACTTCAAATAAAATAGCATTGCTATACTGGTACTGCGAAATGGCTGAAAGCAAGGGGAAACTACAGACGTAATTTTTTCCAAGGGCATGCACCATTACTGTATGGTTAGATGATGATGGCGTCCTTTTGTGCAAAATATTTCGGAGGTAAAATAGTCCCCCAATCGGATCTCTGGGCGGTGGCTACTCACGAGGACATCGGTATCAGGTGAGACAAAATTGCCGTTCTGCGGTTCGGAGCATGGAATGTGAGATCTCTTAATCGTGCACGTAGCTTGAAGTTAAATATAGTGTGAGTTAGTGAAGTTCGGTGGCAGGAGGAACAGGATTTCTGGTCTGGTGAATATAGGGTTATAAATACAAAATCAAATAGGGCTAATGCATGAGAAGGTTTAATAATGAATAAAAAATAGGAACGCGGATAAGCTACTACGAACAGCATTATTGTAGCCAAGATAGATACGAAGCCCACGCCTAGCACAATAGAACAAGTATATACGCAAATTAGCTCCGCACTTGATGAAGAAGTTAATGAAATGTATGATGAGATAAAAGAAATTATTCAGATAGTTAACGGAGATGAAAATTTAATAATCATGGGAGACAGGAATTCCATAGTAGGAAAAATAAGACAAGGAAAAGTAGTGGGTGAATATGCACTGAGGGGATGGAATGAAAGTGGAAGATACCAGGTAGAATTTTTCACAGAGCATAACTTAATCGTAGCTAACACTTGGTTTAAGAATAATGAAAGAAGTATGTACACGTGGAAGAGATATGGAGACACCGGACGGTTTCACATTGATTATACAATGGTAAGAGAGTGATTTAGGAACCAGGTCTTAAATTGTAAGACATTTCCAGGGGCATATGTGGATTCTGACCACTATTTATTGGTTATGAACTGTAGATTAAAACTGAAGAATCTGCAAAAATGAATTTAAGGGGATGGGACCTAGATAAACTGAAAGAACCAGAGGCTGTAGAGAGTTTCATAAGGAGCGTTAGGGAACGATTGACATTAACAGGGGAAAGGAATATAGTAGATGAAGAATGGGTAGCTGAGAGATGAAATAGTGAAGGCAGCACAGCTTCACATAGGTAAAACGACGAGAGCTAGTAGAATTCCTTGGGTAATGCAAGATATATTTCACTTAACTGACGAAAGGAGAAAACATAAAAATGCAGTAAATGAAGCAGACGTATAGAAATACAAAAGTCTAAAAAATGAGATTGACAGAAAGTGCAAAATGGCTAAGCGGAAATGGCTAGAGGACAAAGGTAAGGATGTAGAAGTATATATCAGTGGAGGTGAGATAGATGCCGCCTACAGGAAAATTCAAGAGACTTTTGGAGAAAAGAGAACCACATATGTAAATATGAAGCGTTCAGAGGGAAACTCAGTTCTAAGCATAGAAGGGAAAGCAGAAAGGTGGAAGGAGTATATAGAAATTCCATAAAAGGGCTATGTACTTGAGGGCAATGTTATGGAAATGGAAAAGGGCATAGATGAAGATGAGAAGGGAGGTACGATACTGAGTGTAGAGTTTGACAGAACACTGAAAGACCTAAGTCGAAACATTCCGTTAGAACTACTGATAGCCTTGGGAAAGCCAGCCATGACAAATCTCTTCCATCTGGTGAGCAAGACGTGCGAGAGAGGTGATATACCCTCACACTTTAAGAAGAATATAATAATTCCAATTCCAAAGCAAGCAGCTGTTAACAGGTATGAGAATGACCGAACTATCAGTTTAACAAGCCACTGTTGCAAAATACTAACACGACTTCTATGCAGACGAATGGAAAAACTGGTAGAAGTAGACATCGGGGAAAATCAGTTTGGATTCCGTAGAAGGGTAGGCACACAGGAGGCAATACTGACCGTACGACTTATCTTAGAAGAGAGGATAAGGGAAGACAAACCTACATTTATAGCATTTGTGGACTTAGAGAAAGCGTTTGATAATGTTGACCGCAATACTCTCTTTCAAATTCTAAAGTGACAGGGGTAAAATACAGGACACGAAAATATTTATAACTTGTACAGATACCACATGGTAGTTATAAGCGTCGAGGGGTACAAAATGGAAGCAGTGGTTGGAAAGGGAGTGAGACAGGACTGTAGCCTACCCCGACGTTATTCTATTCGTATATTGATCAAGCAGTAAAGTAAACAAAAGAAAAATTAGGAGTTGGCATTAAGGCCCAAGGAGAATAAATAAAAACTTTGAGGTTTGCTGGTGACCCTGTAATTCTGTCAGAGACAGCAAAGGACTTGGAAGAGCAGTTGAACGTAATGAACGGTATCTTGAAAGATGAACATCAACAAAAGCAAAACGAGGATAATGGAACGTAGTCGAATTAAATCAGGGGATGTTGAGGGAATTAGATTAGGAAATGAGAGACTTAAACTAGTAGATGAATTTTGCTATTTGAGAAGAAAAATAACTGATGACGGACGAAGTTGAGGGGGTATAAAACGTAGACTGGCGGTGGGAAGGAAAGCATTCCTGAAGAAAAGAAATTTGTTAACATGGAGCCGAGCGGTGTGGCCGCGCTGTTTGGTGCCCCATGTCATGGATTGCATGGCCACTCCCGCCGGAGGTTCGAGTCCTCTCTCGGACATGGGTGTGTGTGTTGTTCTTAGCACAAGTTAGTTTAAATAGTGTACAAGTCTAGGGACCGATGACCTCAGCTGTTTGGTCCCTTAGGAATTCAAAAACATTTGAACATTTTTTAACATCCAGTATAGATTTAAGTGTCAGGAAGTCGTTTCTGGAAGTATTTGTATGGAGTAGCGATGTATGGAAGGGAAACAAGGACGATAAACAGTTAAGACAAGAAGAGAATAGAATCTTTTGGAATGTGATGCTGCAGAAGAATGCTATAGATTAGGTGGGTAGATCATGTAACTAATGAGGAGGTACTGAATAGAATTGGGAAGAAGAGGAATTTGTGGCACAACTTGACTAGACAAAGTGATCGGTAGATAGGACACGTTCTGAGTTATCAAGAGATCACCAATTTAGTATTGCAGGGAAGCGTGAAGGGTAAATATTGTAGAAGGAGACCAGGAGGTGAATACCCTAAACAGATTCTGAAGGATGTAAGTTCCAGTAGTTACTCGGAAATGAAGAGACTAGCACAGGATAGAGTAGCGTGGAGAGCAGCAACAAACCCATCTTTGGATTGCAGACCACAACAACAACAACACAGAGACTAGACGGTTCGTTGCTATCCTTTAATGTACAAGTTACCAATCGGTTGGATTTTTCATGTCTTCATTTTTCATTGAAGTAATACACAAAGTTTTGCTGTTAGAGGGTTTTTCTGTGCCTGCCAAACAAATCTCACTTGAGTTTATTGCCTTTATAGTGTTACATAACTATCTCAAACGTATTGTAGCAAGCCACGTGTCCTGATATTACACTGCGCAATACAATTAGAGGGTCACTTTTTCGATAGTCCGTAACTGTCTCCTATTGGATGCAGAAGTTTGGAATTTGACTCGAAGGTACTTACAGTGTTGCTCTGTAAAGATGCAAAATGTGACACCCTCTAGTTCGGCGACGCTTGAAACATAAATGCCTCGACACATGCAAAAATTTTAAAAAGTCCAGAGCTCAGAATGTGGGTTAATGATGCCACATCGGCACCAAAGTTCACCACAATTGTGCCCAACGTCACTGTCGAAATGTCACTTGATGGGAAGGTCGTCCAATTCCTTCTCATCCACATTTTACCCCTCTTTTGTCCTCACTGCGATGGGGGTCATAATCATGACGTCCCACGTCGAAATAACGCCGTTTTCCTAAGGGTGGGTTAGTGAAACATTTCACACACCATCGCTCAGAATCGACACGAAAAAGCCTCATGAGGTGGCATAAAGGGCGTCAGTGAATCCACCGTTTTCTTTGTAGTTTTGATTCCCAAACATTTTGTGATCGAGAACGACATTTTGCAGCTCAATGAGCAACGGGACGACGTTCTTGACAACCTTAGACACTGACTTGCAAACTACTCCCTGTCACCAGCAGACCATTGTTGAGCGCTTTAAAAATTTACCTGTACAAGGACAACGCATGAGTGAGCTCTAGGTGCCTGCAGGCAAGCTACCCCTCGACAACCCTCTGATTCCGTACGCATGGCTATCAGGGGTTAGGGCAGCAGTATAGCCTGTCTGCAGGCATCTAGAACTCCATCACGGGTTGCATCTCCATAGGTACACTTTTAAAGCGCTTAACAAAGGAAAGAGAGTGGCACCAAGTCAGTTGTTGACCTGGGTGTTCTTGGAGGCACCTCACAGTGGCTCGTTTGTTCGCTGAGTGTCCGTCGGCAGCGTCCTCAAGAGGTCCCTCGGCTTTGGCTGCAGGTTCACCAACGCGAGTTTTGAATAGCTGCGTCTCAGTGACATCTTATGACGGCACAAAATCCAAAAAAGGAAACTGAAGCAAAGTGCGCACAAGTTAGGTAACAACAGCACTCTGAGAGAATGAAACGTCATAAGTCAAAAATATAAGTTAAATCAAAACCAGTTACGTGGTCCTTAGAAGGTCCACAGTAAATGAAAAGAAGAAACAAATATACTAAACCTGAACACAACCAACAAAACGTTTTCTCCTGCGATTAACAGTAAACAGTGCTCCATGACACCACTCTTTCTGTATGGGTGCCACTAAAGGTAGCTCTGTATTTTGGATGGGCTTGCATCCTTGTTCAGCCGTATGAAAAATAGCAAGTATCCAGTCGTCGACAGGCATTATAGTTCAGCCGCGACGAGGCACACTACTCCAGCAGCGAACTCTTCGATGACAGCCCAGCGGAGTCCATTGCGAATTGAGAGGGTCGAATCGGAGTCCCACCACAGGCTGAAACTCTGGTCATCCATCGGGAGCTTCATGTGGGCGCCTGTGTAGCACGACGCCGTCGTCAAAGAGAGCTGTGATACTAAAGACACTGGCATTACCTGACTGCCCCTTTTTATACTCGTCAGTGCGCATGCGTTTTGTGAATTTGCCTCTTCAAGTCATGTAATGACACACAATAGGTAGCGCCTGTGTGCTGGTTTCGATGGCGATTTGCTGCAAGAGATACGGCAGTCCCGCTAAGCACCCTGATTCGGTAACTCTTGCGCCCATGTCGCCCCGACGTACTGTGGTACTTCACGCTGCACAGAGTTATTATCAACAAGCCCGCGCCCCACTTACTGGTTCGGCTGCAATCCACTGTAGCAATATCACAATAAAACCACGTCATGCGGTGTCGCGACTACAAAGGGATCAGTTGATAGGATACATACTGAGACATCGGGGAATACAATTTACTGTTGAAGGGAAATGTGTAGGGGGAGGGGGGGATAAAAATTACAGAGGGAGACTACGGCATGAATACAGCAATGAGGTTCTAAAGGATGCAGTTTAAAATAATTGTTCGTAGATAGAGAGACTTGCAGAGCTTAGAGTAGCTTGGAGAGCTGCATCACACCAGTCTTCAGACTGAAAGACACCACACAACATCAGAATTTTCCATGGACCTCAGCACTACTCTGCAAGTTCACATTACTACTAAGAATTGTGGACAATTTTGGCTGATCCGGTCAATGCCAAGGTATAACGTTAGTTCCGCTCTGATGATGCAGTGTTTGAAAATGACAGACCCCGTGTCACACAGTTAGTATAGTCCAAGACTGATCCTGGGCCACGGGATGAATGTTGCATCTCCCCTGCCCATCACACCATATGTCAATATTGCAGACCCTTCTGGTCAACGTTGGAGACATAGCTGCTTGATCGCTATTCATCACCATCGTCGTTACATGAACTTCCTGTTTTACACGAATAATGATATAAGATTCCCTTGAAACTGTAACAGAATCTGTATTTATCAATTCCAGACGACTGGAGCTGTTTTAGCAGCCAACGGCTTTTCTACACTGTATTTCCCATGGTAATGTGTTGTGTGTATGGTGTTCTCATATGTTTGTCCAACCTCTTTGTATACAATGTACACCCAAGTATATATGATAAGTTGTCTCCAGAATTATGAGGGGAAAGTTGCATCCTGGTGATGTTGTGTGTGTTGGACTATGACAGGACAATACGAATACGCATTGCACCCACAGGGACGGCAGTACCCTGCGCAACACTCCTGGACCGAGGCTGGAAGATGCATGTTGAATGGCACTTTCTATTTATTGACAGTTTCGTTTCCATACTTTTCAAAAGTATATCCTGTAATCGGTAACCGATAGACTCTTTATTTCTCTGTGACGTGGTAGGTACGTGTTCCACCTCTTACGATTTTCTCTTGATATCAGCCATTCAACCACGCGCACGGTCAAGCAGGCGACGTGGCAGAAAGCCTTTCAATTTGCACTTTGTTCTGAACGCAGTAGCGAGGAAGTTAGAGGAATTCACAGGTGGTGGGAGCACTTTCAGAGATTTATAGTGACACAGATTTCAGTAATTTGCAGTGGGTGAAAATTAATACATAACAGTCACGTGGTAATCGTATTCGCACGTTTATTTTGCTCGAACGTGATGTTATAGTTGCTTTGTCATTCTCTGCCACTCTCTCCTGCATTTTAGGCTTTTCATTGTCTTACTAGAAGACGTATACAAAAAACAGGTGATCGCTAGATATTCGATTCATATTCATGAGCATCGTAATTCCCACATTGCACATGTTATTGTTTGATCACTTTGAAGTTAATACAGAGTATCACTGAACAATTGCAGACATTCATTTCTGATCTCGCAAGTTATTTATTTATCTCTTTTACTAATATTCAGGCAATATTCATGTAACGCCATACCGAACACCCCTTTCGTCTATCGAATGATTATCCTTGCTACAGAGAATGAAGTAGCATTTTCATATACAGCTCACCCACGTTATTAGTAATAAATATCCCGTTCTATAGCATGAGTAATTTTCAGTATATGAATAGTATGTTCTGACACTATTTCTGGAATGCTGGAAGCTAAGGCAGATTTTGGAGTATATGCATTTATGTAACCACAAAATGACGCACAGACCACGGTGGCGTTGTCTTCAGCTTCTACAATGGTCCATCCAGTGTTTCTCCTTGGACAATTTTTGGATTAAAGTACTGTGATTAGTCAAACGGAATCATTTCACTGCATTGACTTTGCCTACAAGCTCACAACTACCACACATTGTAAGAGGACAAATTTTTCTTTTCAGTCTTCATTCGGCCGCTAAATTAAAACTACAGTTAAAATCTGTTGAAGCTTTGCGCAGACGCATTGTGCAGTGTGCCTACTAATCCCGTTCATCGCGACAGGTCACACTTTTTAGTTCTGAGTACACAGTGAGCATGTAAACATGTTTAGAACCGCGTTTTCGATTGGAAGTGTCTGATCACCCACCTTACAGTGTGGACTTGTCTTCCTTTGATTTTCATCTCTTCCCTCACATGAACCACTGGCTATGAGGGCAGCATTTTGGAGCAGGCAACGAGGTGAAGATCAGGGTAGATAATTGGCGAAAAGCCAACTCGGTTGATTTCTATGACGAGGCTATTGGTATTAAGAAAAAAATGGTTCAAATGGATCTGTGCACTATGGGACTCAACTTCTGAGGTCATTAGTCCCCTAGAACTTAGAACTAGTTAAAAGTAACTAACCTAAGGATATCACACACATCCATGCCCGAGGCAGGATTCGAACCTGCGACCGTAGTGGTCTCGCGGTTTCAGACTGCAGCGCCTACAACCTCACGGCCACTTTTGCCGGCTGGTATTAACAATGCCCGAAGTCGGAGCAGAGAAGTAGCTCGATGGAGTAGCTAAATGTTGGAAGCAAAATATTTTTTATTTTCTGCTGTTTCTATTCCAGTACGGGACGCATGTTGAAAAAAAAAGATAGTATTTGTGATTGTGATAGGTTTTTGTGAATGATTTTCGCGGTATTTGATGTTAATCAAATAATCCATGCCTGCTAATTTTTAGTTGCTCGATTCATTGTGTTCTACTGTGATTGGTTCATTTATCACTGTTTCAGGTCAGACGGTGTAATAAAATAAATTACTGGATCATAAACATTCATATAATAATGTGCAGCTTTAATAAATTGGGGCTTAATCGTATTATCAGAGAATTTCTCAACACAGTAGACCACTTAGAAAGTCCTTCGTGCGAAGGGTATGATTCATGTTGTGTGCGTTTGACACAAATTGTTTGTGTCGTAGGACACTAAAAGTGATAGATGCAGTGACTGCAGTGACATAATATTTCGAAAGATGACTAAAAGTAAAAGACAAGCAGAAACCAGTATTATGATTGGTAGGCAACATGTCCCTTCTGATCAACTGTAAATACTAGTTAGATATACTGAAGGGGACTAAATGGCATACGTCGGGCAGAGTACGTGTTAAGGATAAACAAAGATAATACGATGGTGATTAACGACTTGCTGAACATAAAAAAAAGAAGGGACCCTTACCAGAAGAAGAGACAGGTTAATGAGTCATTTGCTGTGGCATCCAGCAACATGAGCAAAGTAGTAGCAGCAGACAGAATATTGCATGACTTCGGAGGCCGAATGAGGCTTTTTTAAGGAAGGAAGCAAAGCCAAAAGACGTTATCGAAATGCAATATATCCTGCAGAGGATCGATGGTGGATGGATTGGCAGCAAATTAATGTAACATATTAAGAGAAAAGACATCAAGTGACCCGTTAGTGTTCAATAATGCTTTTGATGAAGAATCGCGGGAAATGGTTACCACCAGTATTTAGGAGTAACCGTCCGGGCTGATCTAGGTAGTAGGACCATATAAAACCATCTGTAGGCAAAGCAGATGCCAGGCTGACATATACTGGGAAAATCTCAAGGTAATGAGATTTATCCACAAAATGAGTGAATTACAAAGCGCTGGTTCGACCGATTCTTGTGTACTGTTCACCAGTGTGCAGTCCTTAGCATGTAGGTTTAACAGAAGAGATAAATAAGATCCAACGAAGTGTGGCACGTTCCTCCACACGAGTATTTAGTAAGCCTGACAGCATTCGGAGATGCTCAAAAAACTCGAATAGCAATCGTTGCGATTATGTTCCATGGAGAAAGTTACTGTTGTAATTGGAAGAGTCTACGTTGGACGAAAAGTTCTGTAACATATTGCTTCCTTCCATGTCAGTCTCGCGAAAAGATCGTGACGAGAAAATCAGAAAATTAGAAATCATACTCTAGTTCATCAACAATCTTCCAGAATGGAACAGAGAAGGAAGAAAATGATAGGGATACCAGAAACAACATTCCCCACACATGGCAATGTAGGTTCCAGAGAATATGTGAGGTTTATTAAGAAAGTAAGATCCCATCGGTCGTGAAATGGAAAACAGCGAAAATCCGATGAAGCCTTGCACGGGTGTGTTGACCAGCGTCTGTAGTACACTCGTCGACCACACATTCCGCTTTCACTTCTGAGCACACAGTAAGTACGTAAATATGTGTAGAATGTCTAGAAAATAGTGTCTCCCACCAGGTATGGATGCCTGCTGAGAGATTTCGCTTGATGTCATGCAACCCCACACAGCATTATTGTCATGCAACACCTTCTTCATGATACTTCTCGGCTGCACACTACAGGGGAAATGAGGAGATTCCTGTATCGTTTATGATTCGCAATGTTTGGTCACCCACTGCGCAGCTCGCACTTGGCTCAATCTGATTTTCATCTCTCCTGACATGAACCGTCGGCAGTGAACACAATATTTTGGCACAGACAACAAGCTGCAGATCAGCATAAAGAATTGGCGGAAAGCACAGGTGGCTGCCTTATACGGCGAGGACATTCGAAAATAGAGAACCAGTAGGAAAATGTAGTTAACTGTTACAAATAAAACATTTTTTATTTTCGCTGTGGTTTCAATTTCGCAACCGATTTCACTTATTTTCCAAATAGTTCTCATTGGTGAACTCGTAAATGTAGAATGGAGTATGTCAGTAGTAGATGGGTGCATAGACTGCTCTGCAGAATTACTTTTTTTAAATTAGTTAAATAAATTATATTATGTTATGTTTTATTTTATTATATTTATAAAGATTATCCATATGAGGATATTTAATAAGATGAGAAAATGAAAGATGTAATTTTCATTTTCCCATGTTTTGAATAAATGTGGGAAGTAACATTTCTTTAATTCTTTCAAATCAAATGTTATTGAAAAATTACTAAGTTTCCCTTGTACAATATTGCTGCTACGTACAATTTTCAGGTCAATTCTTTTATTTTCAGTAACATTAACTTAGTTCCTGTATACATAACATACAACTTTATTGTATAATCAGCACAGTACTTTCAGAGTGAACTGAGAATTCTAACCTTTAACATAATGAGCTATAAAAGTATAATCACTATGTTCATTAGATATAATCTATTTCCAGAATTCATAAATTGTTTCCAATTTATAAACAGTTTATCATTAAAATTATTAATTACTGTGGTACTTGGAATAACTATTCCTGTTTTCTGTTGATCTTCATAACGATACCGCATTTACTTTTCAATACAGGTAAAGGAATTTTCTTTGGGGATTCTTTTTTTCCTGTAACTGTGTTACTGCACATTCAAAAATAAAATAATTTTTTAAGTCTCCATTAATATAACAACCGTTTCTACTACATTTTTGAGTACCTTTCGCTATGTATTCTTCACGAAATTTTCTTTCACATATGCTACCATTTTGTATTTTGTACAGCATACAACATTTATGATTTGTAATTTTAACTTATAGACCACAGTTTGTATAGTTTTGAAAGACACATACATGTTCTTTAGATGTCAAATAAATCCACTTGCATTCTTCATAGTTATAAGTTGTATCGCAAATGTTCAAGAATTTTTCATTACAACAGTATCTATTACATTTTTCACAGTATATCTAATTTTCTGCACTACTATATTCTGTACCATTGCATTATACAGCTGTTTTTCTTTTATCTTGCATTTATGTTTGTTCTCGTTGTTAGATGTTTCATTATATTTATTACAGAAATGTGATGGTCCTAAGAATGCTGATATACTGTTCATTACATGAAAATGGTTGCAATTTTTATACAGACATATTTTATTGCTTTCTGATGACCATAATAGACAATTAAATTGAAATTTACAGCACTTCTAACATTTCTTTCAATATCCAACAGGTGGTTAACACTTTCAATATCATTAAAGTAAGTCCTTCTTCATTGTGTTCACCTAAATGATACATAAAATCCTGGTTAAATATTTTTGTAATTTGAATGGTTCTCCATGTGTAATTTTCTATGTTTCACTAGTACTTAGTTCTCCAACTAGGATAAAATTTGTGCATTATGTCAATGCAACTATTATTGCTCTAGAACAACACATTAATTCTAGTATTATTTCTAGTATCTTTTAGTCTTTTTATGATCAGATAAACTTATATTTTTATTACCTTTGCTATCTTTCAGAACTGCTAACGTTTGTATATTAAAAGTAGTCTTTGCTTTATCAGTAGCATAATCAGATGTTAATATATATCTCATTATATTGCATAAAACTTAAACATTTCCTTTTGTAATATTTTATGTGTTAGATCCTATAGAAATTCGACAAAAACTTTTTTGCATTTGCTGTTGTTACATACAACTTACATCGTATTCTAAAATTTGTTCTCATTTTAGCTACTTCTACTATATAACTAAGTGCTTTCGCTATATAATCTACTTTCTGACTAGTGACATAGAGTTTACTGATATTAGCATCTTTAACGGCAATTTTAATGTCAACCGACCAAGCTTTAAATTTATGTTTTATTTCTGCCAAATGGTTTTGTAACGGACTGTTTCCTTTCACCTGCTCAAATAGTCTAACACTGAATGGATGAATTTCATGTAGTTTCCCTATTTTTTCTTGTCATTGTGGTCAAGTTTTTTTTCAAAAATGCAATCAGAGAATGTGTAAAAATAATTTAAAATAGGTACATATTTTTGTATTGATTTAGTCTTTTGGAATAATTCATGATGAAATGAAAAGTTTTGCTAACTGAATTAATTAATTCTGATTTGTTTAAATTATTGTAGCCTCTAACACCAAGATTTTAGATTCTAGTTTATTTAAATTATTGTAACCTCTAACACCAAGACTTAAGGTTCTAGTTTTTAGTTAAGATAATCTCATATTGTTAAGAGTACTTATAAGAACAGGTAAATTACATAATTATCTTAATTAATATATCTTTTCTTAATCTTTTGTAATTATATTATTTTTGCAATAATCATCTAGTTGGGCAAAAGTGAATAGCTTCTCTCAAGTCTATTACTTAATATAAAAGGTTTATATTAGGAATTTTAAAAAGTTTTCTTGTTTTTAATATATTCTCAATTACATTTCTTTCTTCTATTTCTGTATTTGCTTTTAAACTCTTGGCATTGAACAGAATTTGTTTTGGCAGAATGGAAGCTATGTGGATGGGTTGTGAGTCATGCTTGAGTGGCTCAGATGGTAGAGTACTTGTCTGTGAAGGGCGAAGGTCCCAAGTTTGAGTCTTTGTGCAACACACAGTTTTAATCTGCCAGGAAGTTTCATATCAGTGCACACTCTACTGCAAAGTGAAAATTTCATTCTGAAATTTTAGTTTAATATGTCTCACTCTGTTCTTCATCATTTTTCATCAAAACATCTTCATATGTCCTTCACTCGCAAGTTGTTGTAAGTGATTTTTATAGTACTATAGTACATCTTTACCACTTACATTCAAGGAATTTGTTTACTATTGTACTTTTATGTGATATTTATCTATACATTATCTGAACATTATCCTACAAACATGTTTCATACATATCTGTAAAGTAAATTGCCAATTGACATCTCACTCTTACAATATTTACCTGGTTTAGTTTGGATGACATCAGTTTATATAGATAAATTTTTTTGAGTAAAAATTAAGATTTTCGTGTTTTGCAGTATATCTGATAATATATGCATATACAAGTAAAAATATTGAAAGATTAATGAAAGTCCTTTCTATTTAGAGGTGTTGGAAGGAAATGGAAAATAGGCTACATTTATTAGTGAACCTGTTGTACATATAAAATCTTTATAAATAAAAATAAATTCCAATAAAAATTAGTTTTAGTAAACCAGACCAGTCATTGGGTTCACTCACAACAAGTTTTCATATCATAATAAGCAAATGTTAATTATTATTGATGAAAAAATAAACTATGGTTCTATAAAAACGCAGTTGCTGATGTTAGGATATGCTCATTCTTGAGATGCTGTGCAACCGCCATATTAAATAAAACTACTGTAGAAGATATAAAACTCTCAATGGTGGTCACATGACACTACCTAATTGTATATAAAAAACAATGAAAGTTATTTGTGAGTCTTGTGAGTATTTGTTATGGGATCCAAGATATATTTTGAAGAATGTGTTCAAGATTGGGTTTATGGAGATGTATTACTATCAGATTCTAATCACAGAGCATATGAAATTGAAGAAATGTATAGAGATTAAATAACACACTTGCAAAATATAAATAACATTAACAATGATCATATATCAAATATAAGTGGAATAGTTAACAATGCAATTGGAATTTTTCACAACAAATATAAAGATAAATAGATACTTTATTATCTCATGTTGTTCCACAAATCTTCAATCAGAACTTTTGTTGTTTTAAAATTTATTGATGAAAACTTCAAATATTATTATTATATCATTTGAGCACAGCGAAAATGTATACAAATACAGTAATATAGGATCGAAGATAGACATCCATGTTATGAAGAAGTATAAAGATTAAATTGTAATCCCAAAGCAGTAAATTGGTAACACTCAATGATAAACATTAATAATTGTTTGTTGGCACAATTTCAATATTTTGGATAACTATACACAAGAACAATATATTAATGACATATTTAGTCTTCATCACATTTAAATTTTCTTATACTATATCCACACATTTGACAAATAGAATCAATTGGATCTGCTACATATTTATTGATACATTCTGTCTAAGAAATATGATTACATTTAGTTTTTACCAACTGATAACCATGATCAGTTAAGCATACAGAGCAAACATCTTCAACAATAGACAATACTCCATAAGATTGTATTATTTTTTGCATGAATGCTCTAGACAATTTTTGTCATCTTAAAATACTTTTCCAGTTTGCTGTATCTTTAAATTATTTCATAAAATCTTCAGATAATTTTTTTGTGTGTGATACATCATTCCAATTTAATTTAGCCTGAAACTCTCTCATGAAATCTTCAGATAATTTTCAATTATAAACAATAAATTTTTAATTATGGACATTACTACTCCAATCTAATTTATTATGAACTTTTTGCATGAATTGTTGATATAATTCTTGATAAACCTACAAGTATTCTCAATTTCACTTATCTTGAAATTCTCACATACATTCTTCAGGTAATTCATAATACTCTGATATATTACACAAATCTACTTTATTCTGATATTCTCATAAATGTTTGTGGGATAATATTTGTTTACTCGATGTATTGGAACGGTCTAATATGTCTTGGAATCCTCTTATAAAGGTTTTAGTTAATTTACATGGTGACATTTTACTCCTATTCATTCCGTGCCGAAACTATCTAACAAGGTCTACAGAAAAATGTTCTTTATTTTATGTAATATCCTTTTTCAATTTATCATGAAATTCTCTTATAATATCTGCAGATAATTTCTCTTTACTTTCTATACTAGTCGAATATAATTTACCTTGAAATTATGTTATGAAATTTCCAGTTAAGTCTCGATATGGTATTGTATTACAATATAACTTCTCTTGAATTCTCTCATAAAATCTCCAGAAAATTTTGTATACCAATAAAGTTAACCTTAAACTTACTAAATAATATCTTTGGATGCATCTTGGTGTAGTATCAATATAAATTTTCAGTCTCCATTTATCCTGAAATTCTCTCATAAAATCGTCACTAAATGCCAAAATTCTTATGTATACTTCCATTCTGTATTTCCATATGGATTATTCTTTTTAATATAATAAACTATTTTATTTCTATATGTTTCAGTTCATGTTTAATATAAGTTATATTTTCCCTCAAAACACAAATTTTTAAAATTATAATTAATCAATGCAAAAGTTTATTTCCCAGTTCTTTTAATTTAGCTTTCAGTTTCTTTATATTAGAAATTGTTTCCACACCTCATGCAGACTTTGGACTGTTGTTGTTACTGCAGTCAATGAGTTGTTGTTCCTAAGTTTCGAATAACTTATATTTTCTATTCGTTTACCTCTAGCTTTTAATTTGCTTACTGTTAGGTTTTCATGCACAACAAGCTATTTTGATTAAAAAAATATAAAGGTGTCTGTTTGTTATTTGGGGAACATGTATTGATTACCAATGGTAGTTGACCTTTAATGTTACTAAATGAATATTTAGAAGTAGAGTGGAATAAAACTTTTAATTTTCTTTTTTGAAGTATTCATAGACAATACATATTTCTTCTCAATTTAGTTTGCATACATAATTCACATAGTTATCAGTTAACAGATCTATGGTTGCAATACATCACCATCAGGAGAACTCACAAATATGAAACATGAAAGTGCTAAAATTCTCATTTGTATTGTATGATACATTTATACATAAAATAAAAAATGTAATAAAATTGTTTTCTATTATGGATCATTTTCAATTGCAACTGCTTCAGCTGTCACCAGATCAGAAGGCCCATTATTTAACTGGTTTCTGAAAAAGAACAGGATTCTTTATGATAATAAAGAAGTTTTTGTGATAATTAATAAAGAGAGTACTCTTTGGTTTAAAGGTAAAGATGTGACTGAAATATCAGAATTTAAGAATACAGGAATAACAATTTTATATCATGTGACAGAAAATTATAGAAAATGTTGTAAAGATATGTTCAGTAGCATTTTCTATCCCTTTAAAACATGAAACCACAGACTATGTTTATTAATGAATCAGGCTTATATTTATCAATTAGTAAGTAAAAAATGAAATCAGCTGAATAATTTCAAGACTGGAGTTATAAAGTAGTTTTGCCATTCATTGGAAAACATGTTCAATACAAACTACAAGAAAGTATTGAAAATTTAGAAGAAGGAACTGAATAATTACAAACCTGATAAAGAAATGGCTATATGTTTGCTGATGAAAAGAAGAGAAGACATGCAAAATCCAAAGAGATGAGAAGAATCGATTGTAGAAGAAAATATCGAAATGAAACCACATTTTCTTTTACCAGCTAAAAATACTGGTTATTCTATGTTTATTTGATAATGTATTTCAGTATGATCACTATGTGATTAAACATCTAAGAAGAAAGTCACAAATTCATATGGAGGGAAAGGTCAATTAATTTTACAGTAAGGTAAAAAAGGATTAGAATGAAATATTACACAGAAATTACTTTTAATTAGAGAATAGATGCTGTGAACAACAACTTTTGCAAGAAGTATGAAATCTTTTGTGAAAGAACATTGTCCTAACTAGCCTAACTATTATTCAATTATAAGACAACAATCATTTAAGATATACTTGATCGCATTTCCTTTCTCAGCTGGGTACACATCTGTATATTTTATCTTCTGCAGTTCACACTCGTGAAAATTTCTTTTAATTTTCTCTCTATCTAGATCCTTCAGTTTATGTGTGATTGAATTAGAATGACAGTCTTCAATTTCAAAATTTCTGTTGAGCAATTAGCTACAGGGAGTACATAAAGTCCAAGACCACTTTCAGTTAATTATTACACAAGAAAAATATTGTACAGATATCATTCATATGTCAATTTAAGGGAAACCCTAAAATGTTTTTTTCATGTATACCACCACAGCATAGTTTGGTAATCTGTCGATAGTCGCATACATGACGAGTTCAAGGGGTGGCGAGCTTTCTATGTGTTGGCTTTCGAACAAGTGTGCTACAGCTGTTCAGCAGAAGTTAGAACCAAGTATGGTAAGAAACCACCAACAAGGAACGCCATTTACCACTGACACAACAAATTCGTTCTGACAGGTTGCTTAAGCCCAGCAAAGAGAAACCGAGTATGAGTCAAGTGAATGCAGAGTGTGTACAAGAGACAGTATGGGAAAAATTCAGTTACCTTATTGACTTATGCTCGCTCACTCATGGTGTACATATTGAATGTTTCAGAGTTTCTCTACAAAATGTAGTATGTATAACATCTATACAGTGTTTATTTCATGCGAAATAAATAATTGTAAGTGTGGCTGAACTTTATGTAGACACTGTGCAAAGCCATTTTCTAAAATTCCTTCAAGTTTGATGATTGTAACTTTGTCCCCAACTTTATATTTAGCCTTATCATTTGATACAATGTTGGATTATAACTGTTTTATTAAGTAAACATTGGCTCCATTGGTATTGTAGAATGATTGGTATTATTGTATTCATCATCCAAACTTTCAACTAGTTCAGCAGCAGCCAATGCAGTCTTTGGACTGTATCTAACCAAATTATAATTAGCATACAGAGTGAATTTTTTCGACATCTTTTTCTTAAGAGTTCTACTAAATCAGTTGTAAAACAGATGCTTTTAATTCAGGAAAAATTGCATAGTGTTTAATATTTTATTTTTTCATGAGTTCTTGAAAATCTTCATTGTAGAATTCTTTACAGTATCCTTAAATTTCTTGGAGTTCTCTCTGTCAATACTCTGTGAAAGGCATTAACTACATTTTTTTCTAGTTTCACCTTTAACTGTAATAGACAAACTATATTTCAAAAAAGAAACATCTGTTACAGGTAGTAACATTTACATCCTTTTTTTTTTTTGAACGTCCTTTCAATTTACCAGAATCTTCATGTACAATATCAGCTTGTGATATATTATCAATGCCTAGAGAGATTACACTAATTTTTTTAAGAAATTTTCTCGTCAGATGATGTAAATTTTCTTCACAAAAATTCGGACATCTACTGTTGAAGCAGTCTGAGTCTAATCACCTACATATTTTTTAACAAATGTACTCTTTGTAGTTTACACGTTGCACAAAATTCTTCCATTCCTTGCTGTGATTTTTTTTATTCCATTTAGATGATGCACTTTAGTAAATGTTTTACATTTTAGATGCCAAATATGATTTCTTGATATAGATTAAAATTCCATTAAATTTTAAATTATTTGACCAAATGAAATTGCTTTTACTTCTACAGGTAGTGCTTTAATAGCAACTTCTGTCTATCTTACAATTAGAAAAATTTTTAACTGATCACTTTTATTTGCCTTCTGCTGCTTATCACCACTTGTTGCAGTATAAAAATCATTAAATGTTAATTCTCTGTACACATCTATTCTAGGAATTTACGTTTTTTCGGTGTGAAAACATGTGGAAATCCACATTGGTGTTCTTAATATCCTAAGGTGAATGTAAATTGAAGTTCTTGTTTATCATACACCTTTCTTTCCAGTACATCACATCTATTTAAAGCATAATTAAGTGGTATGTTGAAATTATTCATCTTTTTACAATTATCTTCTAATGCTCTATCACAAATTATATTTTATTTATTGAATTGTGTCAGAATATTTCATATTCAGGTTTTGTAAAAAGATTTTTTCGTTCTACTTTGTTGACATAGTTACCAAGCTGTGTTAGAACATTTGCATATTCAGGTTTTGTAACAAGATTATTTAACTCATTTTCTAAATGTTGATTGGTAACTGCATAATAACCATTTATGGGATCTTTTATATCTACCAGTCTTCTACCTTTCAGATCAATGGAACCTATAGATATTTTCAAACTGTCACTCAGTTCGTAGTGAAATTGCTCAATTATGTTAATTACACTCTCTTTTCGTTTGATAATGATTTTAATCCTTAACACATATTATAAATGTCACATACATCCTTGTTGAAGTTTCCACTAAATTTTATTCTGAATTTATTTCTTTTCTAATAACTGAATGAAAATTTTTGGTTTTTGATTACAGTTCCCTCTTTATTTTTTCTAAGTTTATTTGCTCAGTGACACTGCAGCTGTCTTAGGGCCAAATCTTAGTTCAAAAAATCTTATGAAAATCGTAATGCTAAGAAATCTATAAATGTTTTAAGATAAAATATAATATTATTAATTAAATACGATATTATTTTTCGTGTTAAGATTTTTTAACAAACAAAAATCAAAGCTTTTTAACTTACAAATATCTTTTTGCCAAAAATCTTTCTTGCATAATGTAATAAAACATTCTCTAACTACTAATTTGTAAAAAAGTTGTGCATTAGGAACATGCCAAATGCGCTTAATGTATCCACTTACTACTTATGTGTGACGTAAAGCAGAGGATTTTCTATATAAGGGCTATACAGAGACGAAAAATTATCATAAAATAAAATAAGAAAAACGATATTATGACATTCGTTGAAACAACAATGACTTATAAACAGACTATTGATGTTGTGTGGAAAATGACTCATTTATATAGAATTACACATAATCCGATCAATGGTGTCGAGGTGACAGGCAACAGCCAGCACAAGATGGATTGTGACTGCAATAACGCCCACAGTGATAAGTTGTGATGAAAATTCCAGGAGGGAAGAAACATATGGCAGCATATTAATAATACATCCACATGTTGCAAGCCATGTGCTATGAACGTTATCTCTTGTGCACGAAGCCATACATCCATCAGTCATAGCACTGGCCTACTTAGAGGCCTCATGACAGCCTCTGTTTCACAGCCTGTGAACTTAGTGCTACACTCCCTTTCAGCTGCATTCCTCTCACACAAAGACCTTGCGTGTCCCCATCAAAAGATCCCTTGCCCAATGTGAGGAAACCAAAACACGGAGGGTAAGTTCGTGGATCAATGGCAGTTTAGAATGAAGAATGATTCCCCACGTTCATTCGTTTTGTGCACTCTGAATCACAACTCTATCACTATGAGGGGTTCAGTGAGTCATAATGTTTTAATAATCACCACGAAAAGATAAAGCTACGTAGTGTAAATCTTTTGTTGGTTTGCAGATATGAATGTGCATTTCTGGTACACACTGAAATTCCCACGCCACACAATATTAATCAATATGCCAACTAGCTTGTCAGATGATGAAGATAGTGAGAGAATATATGAGTTTATTTGCATAACTAAGGGAGAGGAAAATTTAGCTGTGATGGGTGATGGGAATTCGATAGTAGAAAAAGGAAGAGAAAGAAAAATTCTAGCAGAATATGGACTGGGAGAAACAAATGATAGAGTAAGCCACCTGTTATAATTTTGCCGGAAGCGTAATTTAATCATCGCTAACATTTGGTTTAAGTGTCATGTAATTAGACAGTATATGCGCTTTGCTAGAAAGTTTTAGATGGATTATAAAAAGTTTAAAGAGTATAGTGGTAAGTATAAATATTTCTATAGGTGACTGTGCATGGTGACTGAGGTTGATGTACTCAACATCATTACATCAGCATTTACGTGACTTGCAGGCTAATAACCATAGGGCTTACACGTTTCACATTTTTACGTCTAGCGGAACGTGTAGTAAGAGCAAATCATTAATATGTATTTTCCCCTGGGCTGCTGGTCGGCCAGTGACGTATGGAGGCATGGATGTAAAACGGTTAGTCGATACTGACAGGTGTAGTTCACTTAGTGGTGCATTTACAGCCATGCAGGAAACTGCAAAGCGTAAAGTTTGTGATTTGTTTGTGGGAAGACTGTTCAACAACCAACACACTGATAATAAGGTATTACATAAAATATCTGCATGTGTGCCCATAGCCCTTCTGTTATGGTAACACAGAGATTTTGGAATAAGATTTCAAATTGTAAGATAATTCTAGAGAGAGGTGTAGACTCTGACCATAATACATTCTTCGTTAATTGTTGATTAAAGCTGAAGAAATTGCAAACGGGTAGGAACTAAACAAATGCTAACTGGATAACATAAAAGAAACGTGGGTTGGTGAGAGTTTCAAGCAACTGACTGAAACAAGGGATAGGAATTCAGTAGAAGACTAATAGGTAGCTTTGGGAGATGAAATAGTAAAGAAATCCGAGGATAAAATATATACAAAGAGAAGGCTTAGTAGAAATCCTTGGATATTGCATAAGATACTAAATTTAATTGATGAAAGGAGAAAATACATTGTCCAGTCGATTTACCATGACGAACTGTCAGAAATCTGAATAATAAGCTTTTTCAGTGTGGACCTGGGTGAGAAGCCCAGGAGAGGAGTACATAAGGCTCTCGATGGTAGCGGTAGGGATCTGGAAACATGCTGACTCCAGCGTGCCTTATTCGGTTGACGATGTGCGTCGTGAAAAGCACAATCGATGCGATCCCACAGATTCTCGATTGGGTAAAAATTCTGGGACTTTGGTGATGAAGGGAGCACAGTAAATCATCGTGGTGGTCTTCGAAACATGCACACGCACTGGAGCACCTTGACTTGTCCTACTGTTAGACTACATAACGCCGAGAGAAAACAAACTGCACGTATTGACGAACATGACATGGTTCCCAAGGATAGGTGTATACGTATGCTGATGCTTCGTGCCTAGCAGAATGACGAACTCTTCCACGAAGTGTCCTCCTGCCTGGACCTTCTGACGATTTTAGCAGGGAGCTTACTTTCTGATTTTTCGCGACGTAACGCTAACGAACACGTGTCCAATGGTGCATACCACGCGTTTCATCTCGAAAGGCCACATTTCGCCTTTTAGCCGAAGTCCAGACGCTCTATTGGTATGCAAATTACAGCCTTCATCTCTAATAAGCAGCAGTCAACATGGGTGCATGAACCTGGTGTCCGCTACGTATGCCCATACTCAGCTTCATCCATTCAACGGTGGTTGAGGAAACACTTGGTTCATCTGAGTGGTCAGTTGCTCAACAGTTGCACAGTCTATTCACCTACATATGTCGCTGTTCATTCCTATCATTGATGACCTGCGGTGCCACACAGTTGCCTCGGCGACAGATTTGGATAGCGCCATTTTGCCATGCACGATATATGCCAAGGTGATACCTCTTAATTTCATATCGGACTTAATTTCACCGGCATGGTGCAGAAGCTCAACGGGGTATTGACTTACAAGTCGCTGGAAGTTCCCTGAAGAAATATTGAGCGACGCTGTCTCTATAGCCGTCCATAATTGTGAAAGTGTTGACGATGCAAAATGTTGTGAACGAACTGACCTGTCTGATAAGTCCCATAAATGTCCAATGGAATTTATGTCGACTGATATGGGTGACCAAATCATTTGCTATAATTTTCCTGAACTTCTTCAAACCAATCGCAAGCCCTTGTTGCCTGGTAACATGACATCGTTGTTTGGGAACGTGAAGTACGTGAAAGGCTGAAAATGGTCTCCAGATAACCGGACAAACCATTTACAGTCAATGATCGGTTCAGTTGGACCGAAAGACCCAGTCCACTCCACGTAAAGACAGCCCACACGATTATGGAGAAACCACAAGCTTGCACAGTACCTTGTTGACAACTTGGATCCACTGCTTCGTGAGATCTTCGCCACACTCGAACTCTAGCATAGGCTCTCACCAACAGAAATCGGGACTCATCTGAGAGGTCACGGTTTTCCAGTCGTCTAGTGTCCTACTGGTACCGTCACGAGGCCAGGACAGCAGCTACAGATGACGCTGTGCTGTTAGCAAAGACACTCGCTTTGGTCGCCTGCTGCTATAGCCCATTAACACTAAGTTTCTCTGTATTGTCCTAACGAAAACGTTCGTCGAACGTGCCACATTGATATCTGCAGTTATTACTTGGTGTGTAGCTTGTCTGTTAGTACTGAGAACTCTACGCAAACGCCGCTACTCTCGGTCGTTAAGTGAAGGCCATCGGCCACTTCATTTTCTGTGATGCGAGGAATTACCAATCCGTGTTCAAAGTCTCTTAAGTCCTGGTGTATGGCATAATCACGTCGAAAGCCTTTTCACATCAGTCACCTGAGTACAAATTAAAGCGCTGCTAATGAACTGCAATTTTATACTTTGTATACGCGATGCAGTCGCAATGCTTATATGTGCATGTCGCTATTCCATGACTTTTGTAATCTCTGCGTGCTGTAGTCATAGTGTAATGCTAAAAGCTTAAGACTTAGCCGTTTCGGAAATGCCTCCACCCACGGGCCGAAATCCAATGGTCATGCCGTTTTGAACGTCAGATTAAGCGCTCCCTTTCCGCGTTACGACAATGACTGTACCGTTGTGAGTGTCGCTCCCATCCCCCTCCCACCCCTCCACCCCTTTCCACTCTCCCCACGACACTCTTTAAATACCCTCTATTGTTACTGCTGCCACTTGCCATCTGTGAGTGATTATTTCATGTTTACGTCGACCATAGTAGGCGGTCACACTTATGTCTGTAAAAATGCATTCAATGAAACATATGTACGAGAATATGGATGTCCAACGAACAAGGCTGACAGAAAATACAAAATGGATAAACAGGAATGGCTATAGGAGAAATGTAAGGCTGTAGACTTTGCTAATATATAAATGCCAACTATAGGAAATTAAAGGACGGTGGGAGAAAGGGGAAGCGACTGTATGAATATCAGAAGGTCAAATGGCAAGCTAGTACCAAGCAAACTGGGATAAGCTGAACGGTGGAAGGGTCTATACAAGGAAAACAAACTTGAGAATAATATTACAGAAAGAGAAGAGGAATTAGGCGAAGATGAGATGAAACATGATTCTGTGCGAAGAATTACACAGAGCCCTAAATGACCTAAGTCGAAATGTGGCCCCTCAGAACTAATGTGAGAGCCAGGAATGACAAAACTAATCAATCTGATGTGGAAGATTTACAACTTAGGCAAAATACTGCCCGGCTTCAAAACTTATATATTAGTTCAAATTCGAAAGAAAGCAGTTGCTGCCAGGTTTGAATATTACGGAAGTAAAGGTTTCATGATTCATGAGTGAAAAATAATGACACGAATTATTCACAGAAGAATGGAAAAACTGGTAGAAGCCGATCTCGGAAACGACCAGCCTGAGAGGCGGAGAAATGTAGAAAGACATGAGGCGGAGGAGAGGATTAGTGTTTAACGTCCCGTAGACAACGATGTCATTAGAGACGGAGCGCAAGCTCGGGTGAGGGAATGATTGGGAAGGAAATCGGCCGTGCCCTTTCAAAGGAACCATCCCGGCATTTGCCTCAAGCGATCTAGGGAAATCACAGAAAACCTAAATCAGGATGGCCGGAGACGGGATTGAACCGTCGTCCTCCCGAATGCGAGTCCAGTGTGCTAACCACTGCGCCACCTCGCTCGGTGACATGAGGCAATACTGACGTTACGGCTTATGTAAGAAGATTGGTTAAAGAAAGGCAAACCAACGTTTACTTAATTTGTTGACCTAGAGAAAGCTTTTGACACTGTTTACTACAATACAGTCTCTGAAATTGTGAAAGTGGCAGTGGCAAAATACAGAGAGAGGAAGGTCATTTGAATCTTGTACAGAATCGAGGCAGCAGTAGTAAGAGTCTAAGTGCTTGAAAGAGAAGCAGTGGTTCAGAAGATAGTTAGACAGTTCTGTAGCGGTTCGCCTATGTTATTCAATTTGTACAAGCGACCAGGCAGTAAAGGGAACCCTCGAAACATTGAGAATAGTAGCCTATAAAGTAAGTTGTCACACAAGAATGAATAAGATTAGATGGGCAGGTCACGTCAATAATAAGGGAATTCTCAGTGCAACAAAGAAGGAAAGAAGCTGGTGCTATAACTTCGTTAAAAGATAGGATTGGTTAAGGAATCATCACATTAACACTGGAGGGAAATGAAGGAGGTCAAAATTGTAGTGTGAGTCAAAAGTTTGAACACAGTAAGCAGAGTGGAATAGATGTACGTTGCAGCAGTTATTCGGAGATGAAGAGGCTCGCACACGATAGAGTACCGTGGAGAGCTGTATCGCACCACTCTTCGAACGGAAGACAACAACAGTAATAATAACAACATGATTATCTGTCGTATTGTAATAAAATATAATAATATTGCATTACATAATCCAAACAGTAGGCTCTGTGACGTAATACTGCAATCTGATAGCGACTCCACATACAACTGCTCACTTCAGAGGTCGCTTTTCCACCAAAGAGAATGTTTGTTGCACTCCATACTGGAGGTTCTGATACTCTGTCTGAGGAGCCATTCTGCATTTTGCATTCACACTATAACCAGTTAACCAAATTTAGCGGAGTTGTCGAGGAGAGGAAGATTGATCAACTGATCCGTTCATCTTTTAAAGGAGCGTCTGTAACTCTGGTGCCCTGCTGCTTGGTGTTACCTTAATGCCCTGTGTAACTTTAATTGAAATAGTGATATAAATTATTTCTGTAGTTAAATACTATATTTTCAACACTCTGGACACTCAATTCTCCTCTTTCGATAAAAAAGTGAGTAATCTCTCATATAATATAAGAATTTCATTTCTGTCATCCTTACATATCTTGTCTGGATTGACATCAGAATATAATTTTCACTTCTATATGCAACAAACGATGTCACTGTAGCTTCATATAATTTAAGCCGGATTGTTCGTCTTATTTTATTTTACAAATTTAACTGCATTTATTTCCGAAAAGTGTCTAATTCCGTGATGTTTCGTGTATTGTTTCCATGATTTTTCGTGTTATAGGTGTTGAGAAGGGTAGCTATGTGAGACATATACTAAGCCATAAGGTAAGGAGCTTGTTCACGGTATTCAGAACAATTGTAGCGCCGAGCATTTACTACAGGCAAACAATGTCGGTGTGTATGTTTGAACAACAGTTGTTTAGGAACAACGTAGCCAGCAGAAGTATAGTGTAGTGTGTTGTACCTTGGTAGACATTTTAGTGTTGCGGTTCTACTAAGCCCAGGAACAGGTGTTCCATATATTTTCTTATTCCATTTTTAAATAATGGTATTCAATTGTTATGTGCTTCAGTCTTTTACTGAAGATGCAAAAATTACATTGGATAGTTCAAAACATGTCCCAAGGTAAAAAATTGTCAGAGTGAAAGTTGTAAGTCTTTGATTCTGCTGTGTGCGTACACAAACTCTGAGTGTAATATATTATTTTCGCTTGTAGAAGCGAGCGAGCAGTTGTCGAGGGGAGTCGGAAGTGGTCGGACACAGAATTCCAATACTGTCAAAGCCGGAACGTCACACACATGTTTCCATAAATATTTTAAAATAATTAGTAGAATTGTTAATACATTAAAGAATTTCAATTCCTTTGCAAGTATCTCATGTCTTACGGTAGAAGATTGTCTTGTGTTTCAAGTTACACCAAGTACAGAGTATGATATCTGTCCACGTGTTATACAATCCGTCTTAAAAACATACAGAATTCTATGCATCATAAATATTTTACAAGTGCTACGCTGAACACAACCTCCTGTCTAACAATAATAAACTACGAAACTCCACTCGTACAAGTCAGGGAGGTCCAACGGGCACCGATCGGGCGCCGTGTCATACTTAGCCTACAGGCGTCTCTGGACGCGGATATGGAGGGGCATGTGGTCAGCATACCGCTCTCCCGGCCCTAAGTCGGTTTACGAGATCGGAGCCGCTACTTCTGAATCAAGTAGCTTCTCAGCTTGGCTCACAACAATAGTGAGCATCCCACTTGTCAACAGTGCTCTGCAGATCGGTTGGTCACCCATCTAAGTGCTAGCCCAGCCCGACAGTCCTTAACTTCGGTTATCTGTAGAACATTGCGTAAAATTATGGTGGTCTCTAGAGGGCTACCCTGCGGTTAATTCTAAAATCAGCCGCTAGACTCAAGAACCTGTCAAAAAACATCGTGTGTTACTAAGTACACTGTCTTCTACGTACTTTCCCCCGCTTCAGATATACTTAGAAATTTTTCATTCCAACTTGAATCAAATACTTCACAATCACAAAACTATCTTTAACTTCAAATTAAATTGAAATTTGTTTAGAAAGTAACGTCGTTTTCCAAGTCTATTCAAACAATTTCGTAATTTGCAAAATAAAGCTGTCAACTATGCTTCGTAACTATCTCGATACAAGTCTAAAATTTCGAAAGTCTTTAATAGTTTTCTAGCATTGATTCGGATTCCCAGCCGGGTATGCGGTTGTAACAAGTCCTAAATATGCGCTTCACTAATTCATATATGTGGCTTGATTCTGAGACAAGAAGAGTAACAAGTCTCTCCAACTCTAGTGACATCACGGAGAAGAGGCCGCTGTCCGCGTGATCTATCATGTGCAGGCTGGGCTGAGGCGAGTCCTGTAGGCGTGAACTCCCGCCGGGCGAGGCCCAGCCACAGCCACGCAGCTAGGACGAGCGGTCGCGGCACAGGTCGATGCCGGGGCAGTGTTCCTTCTTTTTTGGTCGACAGCGCATGGCCAATTGAATGGGAAAATTGCTTCCAAACAGGAACATATAATGAAAATAACTGCGGAATGTACTTCCCCGCTCCCTAGAGTTATAAACCAGACGCAGTTATACACTATGAGAGCTACTCCTTTATGTCCCTTACCTTTTTTTCAGAACTGTTTGTTACCTCCCCACAGCAAATAAAATAATATGAAAAATGCTCTCATTTAGCGTAACTACCCAACAGTGAAAATATAATACAATGTGACAAACCTATAACCTTTCAATAATTGACAGTCAAGTTAACCTGGTAAATTTTGGACGTCAGCAATGCTGCGCCGTGGCCCTGATACATCATTCTGAATAAGCTGAAAAATCTTACCTTAATTAGGCGGCCAGATAACGCGTATATATCTGCTCCTATAAGAAATTTTCCTGGCGCAGCTAAGTGGAATGCTGGCCGATAGATTTGTTTTATATAAAAGGGAAGAACTGATTTTTCTTTTCAATAATCGGGATGGCCAAGGATTGGAGAAATTATTGAATTGCTTAAGTTGAGAATCATGTCAAAAGTTACTTTTTATGACAAAGATTATTATTAACAGATTTTTTTAAACATTTACATGGGACTTGATTAACAATACTACATATGCGCGAGGCTGCTTTTACCTTATCCTACAAAGCTCAGGCTCCGCCATCGCTGCACACGACCGGCCCAGTCAACACGATACACCAGACCAGACTGCTCGCTACCAACAACTTACTCCTACTGCTACACAGTTTCTACTGCAGTCAATACTACTCTTTGGTCTCAGATTCTCTTGTAGCTTACATATCGCAGGCAGCGCGTGAGCAATACATCGAAATTACATCAGCTCGAGTGCGCTAGCAACAAGTTCTCTCATTATGGACCTCTTACATAACCCTCCACTGGGGGGAAAAATTTGGCAGCGATGGTGAGTCAATTGGACTTGCCATGAGCTACAAATTTTTCTATAATCTATTTAGTTTACTAAGGCTACAATCACAGAGTATTTACATCATTGATAAGTACAGAACATATTAAGAAATTAGAGTGCACATGCACTGAGTACCAAAACATATTCAGAAATGACGAAGTATTTACACAATGACTACAAAATACACTCCTGGAAATTGAAATAAGAACACCGTGAATTCATTGTCCCAGGAAGGGGAAACTTTATTGACACATTCCTGGGGTCAGATACATCACATGATCACACTGACAGAACTACAGGCACATAGACACAGGCAACAGAGCATGCATAATGTCGGCACTAGTACAGTGTATATCCACCTTTCGCAGCAATGCAGGCTGCTATTCTCCCATGGAGACGATCGTAGAGATGCTGGATGTAGTCCTGTGGAACGGCTTGCCATGCCATTTCCACCTGGCGCCTCAGTTGGACCAGCGTTCGTGCTGGACATGCAGACCGCGTGAGACGACGCTTCATCCAGTCCCAAACATGCTCAATGGGGGACAGATCCGGAGATCTTGCTGGCCAGGGTAGTTGACTTACACCTTCTAGAGCACGTTGGGTGGCACGGGATACATGCGGACGTGCATTGTCCTTTTGGAACGGCAAGTTCCCTTGCCGGTCTAGGAATGGTAGAACGATGGGTTCGATGACGGTTTGGATGTACCATGCACTATTCAGTGTCCCCTCGACGATCACCAGAGGTGTACGGCCAGTGTAGGAGATCGCTACCCACACCATGATGCCGGGTGTTGGCCCTGTGTGCCTCGGTCGTATGCAGTCCTGATTGTGGCGCTCACCTGCACGGCGCCAAACACGTATACGACCATCATTGGCACCAAAGGCAGAAGCAACTCTCATCGCTGAAGACTACACGTCTCCATTCGTCCCTCCATTCACGCCTGTCTCGACACCACTTGAGGCGGGCTGCACGATGTTGGGGCGTGAGCGGAAGACGGCCTAACGGTGTGCGGGACCGTAGCGCAGCATCATGGAGACGGTTGCGAATGGTCCTCGCCGATACCCCAGAAGCAACAGTGTCCCTAATTTGCTGGGAAGTGGCGTTGCGGTCCCCTACGGCACTGCGTAGGATCCTACGGTCTTGGCGTGCATCTGTGCGTCGCTGCGGTCCGGTCCCAGGTCGACGGGCACGTGCACCTTCCGCCGACCACTGGTGACAACATCGATGTACTGTGGAGACCTCACGCCTCACGTGTTGAGCAATTCGGCGGTACGTCCACCCGGCCTCCCGCATGCCCACTATACGCCCTCGCTCAAAGTCCGTCAACTGCACATACGGTTCACGTCCACGCTGTCGCGGCATGCTACCAGTGTTAAAGACTGCGATGGAGCTCCGTATGCCACGGCAAACTAGCTGACACTGACGGCGGCGGTGCACAAATGCTGCGCAGCTAGCGCCATCTGACGGCCAACACCGCGGTTCCTAGTGTGTCCGCTGTGCCATGCGTGTGATCATTGCTTGTACAGCCCTCTCGCAGTGTCCGGAGCAAATATGGTGGGTCTGACACACCGGTGTCAATATGTTCTTTTTTCCATTTCCAGGAGTGTATATTAACAAAATAGAGTTCACACGCACTGAGTACAAAACATATTCGGAAATGATAAAGTATATACACGATGAGTACAAAATATATTAACAAAATAGAGTGCACACGCACTGAGTACAAAACATACCATTTTACAAGAATTTAAATGCACTGTATAGCCTTTACTATTTTACAGGAACTAGGAAAGGAATGGGAAGGATTGCATCATGGTTGTAGCACAGTAGGTAGCACGTAGCTGCACTGAAAGTCCATATCTTTCTGCAGAAGCACAACACCAAGTGAGACAATCTGAAGTTCTCTTCCCTGAAGTATTTATCAGTGTAGCCAAGACACTGAAATGTTGTATTAATATTCAATGTTATCATTTTGGTAGTACATTAGGTACACCAAACAGTAGGACCATAATAACATCTCCATCGTTCAAGGTGGTAGACAGCTTGATATGTCAACACCATATTCTTGTAGAATCCATACTCTTACAGCAACGTAGAATTAGTGCAAAAACCAATATAGTGCTCCATGATCATGAGGATGGACAGAAGGTGAAGGACACATTAAGTCTTATGCTAGTCATCATAGAATTACACTAGTGTATCAACCGATATGAACAATATTGAGTATTACGAAACACTATTCATAACTCATCTGACTGAATCAGTGGCATTCACTGGCCAGTTATAAAGTGTTCATATAGTGTTTCAAAACATTATTCAGTGTTATTCACAAGTCATCATTTAAAACAGTAGCTATTGAGTTACTGACATTCGTTGGCTAGTTACAAAACATTATTCAGTGTTATTCACAAGTCATCATTTAAAACAGGAGTTATTGAGTGTAGCATCAAGTTACTGGTGTTTATATACGATATCATGTAAGTTACATGAGACATATTTAAAATGTAAGACATTGGAACTATTACTCAAGGTCGGTAGTACAATAATACATAGACATAATGGAATCAGTATACAGAAAATTTGCATTATCTTTAGGACTAAAAATATATCTTAAACTGGTAGCATTATTTAGTTGTATACTGGTAATAGTTGGGACTTATAATAATTTTTTTAAAGCAATGCATTGCACTGGGATCGATAATTAATTGCTGTGGCATGAAAATATTTGCTTTTGACTTATTGCTGGAAATAAGGATTATTAAAATCATTCGTCATGAGTCAGCTGTAGCAAGGTTATGAAACAAGTAGAGTATATGTGATCATATTCATAAATGATAGACACAACTGGGTAAAAAAGTGCAAGTACTAGAACAGGTTTAATAACTAACAGCTTATAGCATATTAATATCCTGAAAAGCTTCTCCTGGAAAAATTACAAAATGGCTTATTGACCTGAAAGAAAAAAATGTATATTATGCTGACAAGTAGTGAACTTCGAATTAACAGGTAATGAAACGTGTACTTAATATGTATGTACTCTAGCTGTCTTTCCCAAAACATTCAGTCATTATACTGTGCGACATAAGACATACTGTCAAAAGGAATTGCAACAAATACTTAAATAACTACATAGCATTTCTTAACTAACAGTAAATATTATCATCATCTGCAAAGAAAAACTTCATTATTCACATCACCATAACTTCATCACTATAATCACCTACAAAGAAAAACTTCATTATTCATTTTAGCATATTCTTCATATAACTATTCACCATCATTTATTATCATCTGCAAAAAATAGACACTTCATTAGGCATATTCATATTACCATTTACTTCATACAACTATTCATTACCATTCATTACTTCATATGGTATAGAGTTTCTTACTTCTAGCGTATTTCATCACTAAAATTAACATCTGTAGTTCTGTCTAACAGTCTGCATCAATCGCCTTGTATTCTGAAAGAAAAATAATAAGTCAAGACTGCTATCATACGATGTGTACTGTATATTCTGGTTAATGCTTGTTAATTCTGATCCATTTACTCTTCATGACAATATATTGCATTTTCTTTCCTTCATTCTGATGGTAAAATTTCCATTTCATAGTAGACCACTGTGGTTGTTTAATTAATTTCTTTTACACGGTTTTGCTTTCTGAAAAATGGTGAATATGGATTAATATCTTGCATTTAATTCATATACCCATTAAATAAAAACTTGTTTCTTGTAATATAATTAAGCATACAGCATAGCATGACAGAAAACGTATTAGGTCAAAAACACGGTCAGTTTCCAAGTGCAAAAAATGTATACACAGTATCATGATGTAGTGCCAAAAAAAATCTAGAATAGGCAAAATATCCTGACACAAAGCGTATTAGGTTAGAAACACAGACAGTTTTCAGGTGCAAAAAATGTACACACAGTATCATAATGTAGTAGAAAAACATGTAAAATAGTCAAGATGTTGAGATATCATAAGGAAAAATGTCAAAGTCAACTGTTGTTTGTTACATCTTAAAGATTTCATAGTGCATACAGGCAAAAGTTCTACTTTCGATAGGAAAACAATCATACGTACACAAAAAATCGAAAATGTGTACGGTATGATATATAACGACAAGAAAAGCGACCTGCTAACCTTACCTTGCCAGGCACTTGCCAGGAAAAAATATGATAATCATCAGTAAGTGTTCATATCAATAACCGGAAAAGGCATTACAATGTGATAAATCATAAAGTATGTTCATTCATTAAAGGGTTTAATATTGTAGACATGGTGATTGCCTTTGCTTTTTCTGGTTCTCAAAATTTCAACATGTACCACATTGGGATGAGGAATGCTGCGAATTCTGTATGGACCTGCGTATAGAAGTTCAAATTTACTGCATCTACTCTTTCCTCTGTTGGATAAATAGTGTGTGCGTACTAATATCTTCTGTACAATGCGAAAGTCACGGAGGGTACAAACCTGTTTTTGCTGTCTTCTCCGGCTCTCTGCGGTACGTTTGATGTTGTTGAGCGCAATTACTTCATGGTGGCGTAGTCGATGAGATATAGGAAAGGATACTAATTCTTTGACTTTGTTAAGTGGTTCAACATTTTTCAATATAACAGTCGGAGATAGCATAGTGGATTCATTTGGTATTGAGTTAATTACATCCTGGAATGAGTGTATGTGAGTATCCCAATCAATATGTCTATTATGGCAGTACATTCTACACAGTTTACCAATTTCTTTGATCAGTCGTTCACAAGGGTTCGAAGAAGCGTGATACTTGGATATATATATCGGAGAAATGTTTCTAGCTCGTAACATACGTGTCCATATCGCAGATCGAAATTGTGGTCCATTGTCGGAAATTACTTTCAATACATGCCCTACATGAAATAAAAAAATGTTTTACAAATGCATTCGAAATAGATTTAGCAGTAGCTTTGCGCAACGGAGTGAAGGTAACAAATTTCGAAGTGAGTTCAACAGCGACAAAGATGTAGCAAAAACCTCTATTAGTTCTGGGAATCGGACGAAAAATGTCTACAGCGGCCATGTGTCTCAATTTAACAGGTACAATGGGATGTAACGGAGGAATATGTGAAGTCGTGTCTGATTTAGCTTTCGGGCAGATTTTACATGACGCTAAAACTCGTCGAATACGTTTCTCCATGTTGGCAAAATAACAGTTCTGTCTCAGTATAAGAAAACATTTTCTGGCTCCATAATGTGCGTAACTTAAATGCGTATACCAAATTAATTTGTTAACAAGCTCGTCAGGAATACATAATAACCATTTGTTGCCGTCAGGGTTAGAGCGGCGGAACAGAATGTTATTGCGTACCGTGTAATGGTTTCTAATGGTAACGTTATTCTTATCTTGCCAAAGGTGTTTAATTTCTTTCCATACGTTGTCTTTACTTTGTTCTTGTGCTATGTCTCGTAATAACGATGAAATAAAATTTTCAAATGCGACATGTTGAGTATACATGACGCTAGAATTTGCTTGGCAGAAGTTGGTTGCGATGACTTGCTGATTGTTGCTGAGAGAACGGGATAGTGCGTCTGCTACAATATTTTGTGTACCGGGAATGTGAACAATTGTAAAATTAAATTCCTGTAAATACAGTGTCCATCTGCTTAATCTGTCATGTGTAAATTTAGCGGAACGTAAAAACTGGATAGCTCTGTGGTCTGTGTAAACGGTAGTACGTATTCCATAAAGAAAATGCCTAAATCGGGTAAATGCCCATACAACACATAGTGTTTCAAGTTCTGTAACAGAATAATTGCGTTCAGCAGGTGACAGAACGCGACTTGCAAAAGCGATGTTATTAATTACTGTATTACCGTCTTCTTCAATTTCCTGAAAAATGTGTACGCCTAAAGCTGTGTTAGAACTGTCGGTGGCAATGGAAAAATTTCTAGTGAGATCTGGGTGTGATAAAAGTGGTGCATTCAACAAAGCTTGTTTCAGATTGACAAATTCAGACTCCGCTTGGCTATCCCAGGACCAAATAGTGTTTTTACCCGTCAGTTGGCATAATCTAGGAGTGTCTAAAGCAGAGTAATGAATAAATTTACGGAAAAAGTTAATTAAACCCAGAAAGCTGCGTAGTTGTTTCTTCGTCGTCGGAACAGTAATGTCACGTAAAGCTTGAAGTTTTTCCGGGTCAGGCGCTATGCCGTCTGCTGAAATTACATGTCCAAGAAATTTTATAGAAGTTTTGCCAAAGTGTGATTTGCTAAGATCAACTGTCAGGCCTCGTGCACGAAAAGTTTGCAACAGTTGTTCCAGAATCAAATTGTGTTTAGACCAGTTAGCTTCTGCAATAAGAATGTCGTCTACATACGTTGTGATTCTGTCTTTTAATTCTGTCGGAAGTATACTATTCAAACTGCGAATAAATGCTGCTGAAGAAATTGTTAAACCGAACGGTAATTTGCAAAATTGATAACAGTCCCCAAAACAGAGAAATGCTGTGTACTTTCTGCAGTTCGGATGGAGCTGAATTTGCCAAAATCCCGATTTCAAATCTAATGTGGAATAAACAGCAGTACCATGAAATTTCTGTAGAAGTTCTTCTAGTGTCTGTGGGCGATCTGTTTCATTAATAATAATGTCGGTGATGTGACGTGAATCAAATACGAGGCGAAGTGTACGGACTAACTGCTGGTTCAATAATACCTTGGTCAAGCATAGCTTGCAATTCTTTCTTAACTTGTTCTCTGTGAATATACGGAATGGGATAATGTTTGGCTTTAAACGTGTCGTGCTGTTTAACTTGAAATTCATACATAAAACCGGACATAGTACCAGGGATGTTGTCAAAAACTGGAGCTTCCTGTAAAAGAATTTTGCGTAGTTGCGAACGTTCGTCGTCTGTATTTGCACTGCTCTGTTCAACCTTATCCGAAATCATTTGTATAATGTCATAGTCGGCTTCGTCTGGTGTATTGTAGTTGTGTACGAACGTATCTCTGAACAATGTGGAATGACAGTTTATGTTACGTGATGCAGAAATGACCTCTGTCCGATTAATTGTTTGTTCTTCTGCAGATAAAGAGTGCTGAAAATCTAATGCCAGTTCTACATTTTCATCCTTTAACATTAAATAGGAATTCTGAAAGTCAATAATGGCGTCGTGTTGTACCAAAAAATTCGTACCTAAAATAACGTCTGTTGTCAATAAGGGAACAATCCAGAAATTTGAGTGGAACGTATGACCTGCAATACAAAATGATAATTGTGTCTGTTATTTTACATCTACTCCTTTACCAGATACTGCTCCTTTTACTTTAGTTTTGCCTAATGGTAATGTAGGATAAGTATTCTCTTTGTTACAAGCGTTGAAAGTTTCCTCATTTATAACTGACATAGGTGATCCATAATCGATTACTGCTGAAAATGTGTATGATCCAATCTTTACTTCAATGATAGGGTGGGAAATAGTTTTTTGAATAACTGGTTTTTCATGCAAAAGAGTGTCTCGGATGTCGTCAAAAGTAATAACATTTTCGTGAACAAGAGTCTGTCTATCAAAAATATTGCTTACATCGCTGGAAGGATTAATCTGTGCTGTGTCTAGTCAAATTCTATCTGACGTGCTGTTATTTGCGGGAGGATGCTGTGGCATTTCCACTATTTGTACTGTTCTGTTATTTCTCCCTGACGTATTACGTTCGGGATGATATCTACTGTCTGGTTCATTCATGATAATCTGTTGTTGCCGATGATTCTGCTGCTGGTAAGACCGACTGTTACGCTGAAAACTGTGCTCATTACTTTTACGTCTGTCATAATAATCGTTGCTATACGGCGCATTGTTATATGAGTTGAAATGGTGTGTTCTCTGTACGTAGTGATTTCCTTGTTGCTGTGCGTTACTATTTGGTGGAGCCGACGCTATACGTGTAGGCGGCGAAACATTAAAGCTTGGTTGACCTTGCAGACTACATTGTTGGTTAGGTATGCTAACCGACTGGTTTTGTTGATATTCTGGGGAAAAGCCTCTATTGTTGCCAAAATGTCTTTGCTGTTGCTGATAACTATGAGGATACTGATAATTAAAATTTTGTCTTTTATTAAAGTTCTGGTGGTTGTCATTCCTGGACCGTCTATCACCTTTGCTATTAAAACAGCGTGGCTGATCGTAATTTCCGTATGCTTGTTTGCCTTGGTATTGATGTGAAAAATTTTTGTTAATGAAGGAATAGTCTGATTGCTGAACTTCCAAAAGCTGTAACAGATCTCTGAATGCCGAAATATTTTCTTTTTGCTGACCTGTTAAAAGTGATACTCTTAACGATCGTGGTAATTTAGAAATACATAATTGGATAAGTGCTGATTCACTGTATGGTTCACTTAAGTATTGGTTTTGTTGGACCATGTGCTCAAAAAATTGCGTGACAGTGGAAAAATTTGGTAAGCTAATTAATTGATCCTTGATTCCGCGCTGTGTCGTCTTCGACCAATACGCTGACAGAAAGGCATTCTGAAATTCTTCTACCGAGTAGCACTGTCTCGCGATCGGTCTCATACGAGTTGCCGGTTCGCCTTCCAAAAAACTGCAAATAAATTCAAGTTTGTGCGTCACGGGCCAAGTTGGTGGAAAAGCAAAGCTAGATTGTTGTATCCAATCCAAAGGGTGAACCTGTGTTCTGCCATTTTTAAATACCTTAAATTTCTTAACGGACAAAAGTGCTTGTAATCAAAATTTTCGTCTCTGAATGTCTGAACAGGTTCAGGACTGTATGATAATCTGTTAGTCTGTGACTGTTCGGAATCTAAGTCACGTACTCTCTGTAAATTACCTAAATTGTACTGGCTGTGTGAGTGTGAGAAATGTTTGGAAAGTGGCGTATGCTGTGATGTGTTAAAGGCTGAAATATTTTTCATCTCCGTCAATTCGTGCTGTAATGACGACAATTTTATACGTAATGTATTATTGGACGAACCTATCTCACTAATCGTCTGCTGTAAATTTTGGAATTCGGGTGTTTGATTAAACGAAACTGGTGACGTATCGTCTGATTTGGTGTCATTTTCTATAACGTCAATACGACTGGCCAATTCATCAAATTTTTCAGTCAATGCTTTAACCTGATCATCATTTTTAGTGTCACAAGCATTAATTTGTTTTTGGATTTTACGGGTAGTTTTGTTCAATTTCTTAACGTCTGCTTTAATGGCATCGGGATCCTGTATTAATTCTAATTGTTCAAGTCTGCTGGTCATTGTCTGAAAGTCTACTGTGTGTGTGTCTGTTTTTGTTTTAAGATCGGAGATTTCATCATGCAATTCGGTGTTCAACTGTTTAATAGTATTGATTTCGTCTGATACTGTAGCAATGTTATTGTCTACGTATGTTTTTGCTTTCGTAAATAATTCACGCTTATTTTCCTGTCTCTGTGCAGTAATTGTTTTTATGACTTGTTTCTTTACTCTGTTCTGTTCCTGTATGAATTTACGGTAACGCGTTTCACTGTTTTGTAAGTGGTGATTAAATCGTTCGTCAATTAGGCTGTTCTGTTGTTCGAATTTCTTGTCTACTCTCGCACACTGGTGTGCGTGAAAGTTCTGCTGACGTTAATTTAAACTCGTCGCGTAACAGTGTTGCGTTTTCAGAACATTGTTTAGCGACTGCACTAATTTCGTCTCTAAGTAATTTAGTTGTGGCTGCATGTGTATTACTTAATTCTTGTGCCACAGATCTAATTTCTTCACTACTATTCCTAGCACAAGCCTTAATTTCCTCACGTAATTGTTCTTTAGTATCATGACATTGCACGGCAACGGCTTTTATCTGTTCACGAAGTTGTTTGTAATTGTTGTCTAGTTTTTCATTAAGTTGTTTGTAATTGCTGTCTTGTTTTTCATTCGACTGTTTGAAATTTTTATTAAGTTGTTTCAAATTGTTGTCTTGTTTTTCATTAAGTTGTTTGTTCGATTCATTAATTTGTTGTTTGAGATTTTCATTAAGTTGTAGCAATAATGCCATAACTCGATCCATGCCAAAATTAGCTGCAGTGTTCTCTGTGCTGTGTGATGGTGTATCTGCATGTGTCACGTTTTGTATAACCATTTGGTCATTGTCTGATTCACAAAAAGGTTTGCTAATTGGACGTGCACTGTGGGTCACTACCTCTGAATCAAATAAATCTGACGTATTTTGACTACATTGTTCATCTTCGTGAGAAAAATTTATCTGTTCACTGTGTAAATTTCGCAAATCAGGTGTCTTAAACTGGGCAGCGTTTATTGTAACGGAACGTGCCGCCTCACCAATTGTCGTTAAATTAACAGAGGACACAATTGAATTTCTTTGCTCATCATTAGCATTAAAATTATTACTAGTGGTCGGTAAGAACTGATTGTCTGTAACTGGAGAATTATCATCAAGACACTGAGTGTCGCTAGTATTATCAGTCAAATTATTGAAGTCGGCTTTTTCACTCATTACGACTCGCGATGTACTGTTAGCAGTTTTTCGCGGCATTTTCACAACTCAAAGTTAAGCACAAAATCAAACAAAGACAAAGCAAAAATGGAACAAATACAGTTACAACAAAGAGCAATAAATTGCCGATGAGATGTGAAAGAAAAAGTGACAAATTAGTAAATGCGTTGCACCAAATGCAAACTACTTTTAATATTAAGTAAATAAGAGCAGATGTATAACTGACTACTTCTCAGAAATTCACAAAAATACGATCCTGGCAGGGTCGCCAAGTGTAACCTCCCCACAGTAAATAAAATAATATGAATAATACTCTCATTTAGCGTAACTACCCAACAGTGAAAATATAATACAATGTGACAAACCTATAACCTTTCAATAATTGACAGTCAAGTTAACCTGGTAAATTTTGGACGTCAGCAATGCTGCGTCATGGCCCTGATACATCATTCTGAATAAGCTGAAAAATCTCACCTTAATTAGGTGGCCGGATAACGCGTATATATCTGCTCCTATAAGAAATTTTCCTGGCGCAGCTAAGTGCAATGCTGGCCGATAGATTTGTCTTATATAAAAGGGAAGAACTGATTTTTCTTTTCAATAATCGGGATGGCCAAGTATTGGAGAAATTATTGAATTGTTTAAAATTGAGATTAATGTCAAAAGTTACTTTTTATGAGAAAGATTATTATTAACAGATTTTCTTTAAACATTTACATGGGACTACATATGCGCGAGGCTGCTTTTACCTTATCCTACAAAGCTCAGGCTCCGCCATCGCTGCACACGACCGGCCCAGTCAACACGATACACCAGACCAGACTGCTCGCTACCAACAACTTACACCTACTGCTACACAGTTTCTACTGCAGTCAATACTACTCTTTGGTCTCAGATTCTCTTGTAGCTTACATATCGCAGGCAGCGCGTGAGCAATACATCGAAATTACATCAGCTCGAGTGCGCTAGCAACAAGTTCTCTAATTATGGACCTCTTACATGTTCTTCCTTTTTATATCGCGCAGTCATAGAGCAGCGCAGTAATTAACTATTACTCAGAACATGGGTAGAACAAATCCTCAAGCGATCCGATATGCTCTGCCTCTTTATCATATACTACGTTTCCAAGGAGAAATAGCAAATATTTTAATACGAGGAGTATAGTCTAATTCACAGGAGGTTTTTTCAACAGAGGCAAATTACCAAATTCAAAGCTGGTTTTTAAAACATTTCTCCTTCTCACATCAACGCACTTTCGTATTCTCTTAACAAAACTACAAATAACTCTTCTGAGGTCATCTTGCCGTTCTTTTATGACAGCACTTAGTGTTTCACCTATCTTCACAATTAAAATCCTAACAGGTACGTTTCGGTGAACTTGGAATCAAAAAGTCGTGGCCGTTTTTACAGATCTATCTTATGAAGAATGTTAGGTTTAGAAGGTGGCATCTTACGACTGGAATGTGTATGGACGATGACATGCTGGAAGAACAAGCAAGGCAACCTCCTCCTATAGTGTTGGAAGGTAGATAAATCCTGTAATACGACGCGGTATCACTACAGTGGTCGACCATACCACACCACACAACAGATTTACAGAAGAGTTCTTGAAAGTGTCTTCATGAAGGCACATGGGTTTTCTTCAGACCACCGACGTAATTTATGTTGTTCTTTATTCCATTGAACGCCATGTGGCTTCATCAGTAGACCGTTTTAAGAGAATTACTTTTTTTGCGACTGGCCAATGACTAAAATCCAATCATTTATCTTCATCTCCAACAGAATCGTGTTGAGTCCTTTGCAAAAGAAAATGATAAAGACCGTGTATACACAGAGGCTTCCATTTTATCGTATGTTGAGTACAGACATGTTAAGAAATTCAATGTGTGCCGGACCGAGACTTTAACTCGCGACCTTTGTCTTTCGCGTGTAAGTGCTCCACTAACTGAGCTACCCAGGCATAACTGACGACCCATTCTCGCTGGACGAAGTACAGCTGCAAGAAGCAGTCCTGATTGGAATATGGATACCTCAGTCGGTAGAGCACTTGCACACGAAAGGCAAAGGTCCCAAATTCGAGTCTCGGTCTGGAACACAGTTTTATTATGCCGGAAGCTTCATATCAGTGCACATTCTTCTGCAAACCGAAAATTTCATTCTGAGTATGCTTGTTGACGGACGACGTCCAACTATCTTAATATCATCTTCTGCTTTATCTACACTCCATTTATTTGAAGGTTCAGGGGAGAGATGACTGCTGCGCGCTGCACCAGTCACACATAATTTACTGAAATCGCATGTTAACGCTGTGGAACCTGGTATACTACGGTTACGGAATCGTCAACCGTAATATCTTGAAAAGGAGCGGCGTTTCTATAACACAGTCCGTACACAAGTACCACATCGGCATATTGATCACTCGTAAACGCGTGTGGCATGCTTCAACGACACTATGGAATTAACCAACAAATCACGGTTACAACCACAGCTGAAAAATTCAGTACAGTAAACTCAAGCACGACTTGACAATTTAATCTTCAAGACAAAAATGGAATTACATAAACAAACTTACTGGAGCAACAACACACGGGGTGGAAATTTATTTTTGTAACCACCTGTATGTCTGTAACCAATACAAAGTGGACAGGTGTTACATGAAATGTCATATTGGATTTAATTTCTACTACCTCCAACAACTATTACTATTCCTCTGTTTGTAATCCACTGCCGGATAATGGCAGCTATCACCCTTCTTCATGTTTCCACATATGAGTACACGGCTTCTCTTAAGTCGTTACAAGATCGTGTTCTCTTTTTATCGGCCTTGTGATAGGTATGATGAGGACCGGCATGACTTCCTCTCCTGTGCCAATCTTTTCATCTCAGAGTAAAACTTACAACCACCATCTTCAGTTATTTGTCGGATGTATTGGAAAATCTGTCTTCTAGATTTCTTATCTTCTGCCGCTTCCTCTAGTACCATTGAAACAATTCTCTCATGTATTAACAGATGTCCTACCACCCTGTATTTATTTTTGTCAGTGTTTTCCATATATTCCTTTCCTCATCGATTCTATGGAAAACTTCTTCATTCCTTATCAGTCCACACACTTTTAACACCCTTCTATGGCGCCACATATAAAGCACTTCAATTTTCTTCTTTTGTAGTTTCCCCTCAGTCCATGAATCACAACGATACAATGCTGTGCTTCAAACATACGTCTTCTGAGTTTTCTTCTTCAAATTAAGGCTTAGGTTTCACGCCAGTGGACAATTTTTGGGCAGGAGTTCCGCCTTTGCCTGTGCTAGTCTGCTTTTTGTGTCCTCATTTTGATTCCAAGGTTGCAGACTACCTTCACTTCGGCGTCTTTATGGTCACCAATCTTCATGTTAAATTTATCGTCTATCTCTTTTCTACTAATCCTAATTGCAATTCATCTTTCTTCGTACTTCCAATCCTTAGTGAGTGTTCATTAAACCGTTCATTCCATTCAACAGGTCCCGTAATTCTGTTTCACATTCTCTGGGGAGAGCAAAGTGATCTGGGAATCCAATCTCGATATTTTTTCAACCTGAATCTTAATCCCACTCTTGAACCGTTATCTGCTTTCCGACATTTGTTCTTCGTCGTATAAGTTGAACAGCAGGGGCGAAAGACTGCATACCTGTTTCACACTCCTTTTTATCCGATCATTTCGTTCTCGGTCTTCTAGTCTTCTTGTTCGTTCTTGGTTCTTGAATATGTTATACATTGTCATTGGCTCCCGATAGATAATTCGTATTTTTCTACTAGATTCGAATATCTTGCACTATTTTACTATGTGAAGACTTTTTCTTTGTCTCCAAATCGTGTGAACTTGTTTTGAGTTTCCTTAAGCCTTGCACCATTATCTGTTGCAACAGAACTGAGTCTGCTGTAACTTTTCATTTCCGAAAGCCAAACTGATCGTAGTCTAGCAGATCCTTCAATTTCTTTCTCACAATACTGTTGACAGCAATTTTCATGAATGATCCGTTAACCGATCGCAATATCGTTCTCACAGTAATCTGCCGTTGCTCTATTCAGGATTGTGTAGCAGGTACTTTTGTGAACGCCTGACCGTATGGCGCCAGTACAGTACAGTTCATGCAGCAATCTGGTAAGTCATTCTGGTGCTGCTTTCGGCAAAGCGTTTAGAAACTGCAAAGGTACGTTCCGTTCTGACTCAATTGATCACATATCTACCGGGCGTTGAATTCTGATCCTAATAATAGAGCCCACTGTATTCCATAATGTCGACTCTCATTCATTCTGCCATCACGTCAAAAGCACGTCCTCCCGTTCTTAAAATCAATAAATATGGTCTTGTCTCTCCTCTGCTGTTCTTCTAACATGTCATCAGCCAAATATACATCAGAGTACACTTCAAGAAAATGTACAACTATTAAGTTTGAACATTTCTACATTATGTATGAGACTAGTATAGGTATGGGGCCTACATCTAAATTTAATATTTGCTGGGGGGTTGCCCACTCACAGGAGTAGACGCAATGTCATCAAACCGAGAACCTCACCTCCACCTCTCCCCTTTACTTCTATTATCTGCCCCTCTCCCGCCAATCACAGCACAAAAAAGAAATGGTTCAAATGGCTCTGAGTCTATGGGACTTAACTTCGGAGGTCATCAGTCCCCTAGAAACAAGCATGCACACTTCTGATGGAATATAAGGAATGTGAAACATACTTTCCATAAATAGTTAAAACCGACAGTTGCTTATGCAGTGTAATATGTGAACGAACAGAAGACATAATTGTCATAAATCCTTAAAAACCAACACTTGCCTCTCCAATGTAATCAATGAATTAATAATAAGAAGTTGTCTAACATGAATTTTACTTGGAATAGTATTCCATAAAGTGTCAAAAATGTAAAATAAAACAAACTATTCGCTTAAGCTTCTGCTGACTGTAATTAACAACAGATGGCAATGACCATACTTAGATCTCCGTACCATGCTTGGTTTAAGATATAATACAGCTTTGAATTAATTATTTTACATGTTTATATGATTGTCATAAGTCACAATGTTTTTTGAAAGTCCAAGATGACTGCAAAATATGTCTCCAATGCGAAAGAGAACAAAGCTTAGATCCAGTATTGCAATATGTATACATATTTTATTTAGATTTATCATTTAAACTGAATATTTATTCATAATATATAACAGGAACTTTTCTTATGTCTAGACTCATTTCATAACTAAAACAGTGACATGGTTGAAATGTCTCCAAAAATTGTGGTGCAGCAAGAAGACAGACTTAATATATTGAAAGTAAATTCTTTAATAAAGATATATATCATTTATATAAATATATATATGGCTTGAAATGCACCAGAGATTATCAATGTTACACTCATATGTAAAACTGAGTCTGCAAGATGGTTTCTGACTATTTGCGGAGAATATGTTTTATATTCGATCACACATAGCACTGCCTAATCAATCATTCCTATTTAACTACTTATAGAGACAGTGTTTCATATACGTTCTCATAATCCATATAAAAAGTTCACCTGCCTGTTTAGCAGTAACATGTTTTTAGACATGAAAATACACTCCTGGAAATGGAAAAAAGAACACATGGACACCGGTGTGTCAGACCCACCATACTTGCTCCGGACACTGCGAGAGGGCTGTACAAGCAATGATCACACGCACGGCACAGCGGACACACCAGGAACCGCGGTGTTGGCCGTCGAATGGCGCTAGCTGCGCAGCATTTGTGCACCGCCGCCGTCAGTGTCAGCCAGTTTGCCGTGGCATACGGAGCTCCATCGCAGTCTTTAACACTGGTAGCATGCCGCGACAGCGTGGACGTGAACCGTATGTGCAGTTGACGGACTTTGAGCGAGGGCGTATAGTGGGCACGCGGGAGGCCGGGTGGACGTACCGCCGAATTGCTCAACACGTGGGGCGTGAGTTCTCCACAGTACATCGATGTTGTCGCCAGTGGTCGGAGGAAGGTGCACGTGCCCGTCGACCTGGGACCGGACCGCAGCGACGCACGGATGCACGCCAAGACCGTAGGATCCTACGCAGTGCCGTAGGGGACCGCACCGCCAATTCCCAGCAAATTAGGGACACTGTTGCTCCTGGGGTATCGGCGAGGACCATTCGCAACCGTCTCCATGAAGCTGGGCTACGGTCCCGCACACCGTTAGGCCGTCTTCCGCTCACGCCCCAACATCGTGCAGCCCGCCTCCAGTGGTGACGCGACAGGCGTGAATGGAAGGACGAATGGAGACGTGTCGTCTTCAGCGATGAGAGTCGCTTCTGCCTTGGTGCCAATGATGGTCGTATGCGTGTTTGGCGCCGTGCAGGTGAGCGCCACAATCAGGATGCATACGACCGAGGCACACAGGGCCAACACCCGGCATCATGGTGTGGGGAGCGATCTCCTACACTGGCCGTACACCTCTGGTGATCGTTGAGGGGACACTGAATAGTGCACGGTACATCCAAACCGTCATCGAACCCATCGTTCTACCATTCCTAGACCGGCAAGGGAACTTGCTGTTCCAACAGGACAATGCACGTCCGCATGTATCCCGTGCCACCCAACGTGCTCTAGAAGGTGTAAGGCAACTACCCTGGCCAGCAAGATCTCCGGATCTGTCCCCCATTGAGCATGTTTGGGACTGGATGAAGCGTCGTCTCACGCGGTCCGCACGTCCAGCACGAACGCTGGTCCAACTGAGGCGCCATGTGGAAATGGCATGGCAAGCCGTTCCACAGGACTACATCCAGCATCTCTATGATCGTCTCCATGGGAGAATAGCAGCCTGCATTGCTGCGAAAGGAGGATATACACTGTACTAGTGCCGACATTGTGCATGCTCTGTTGCCTGTGTCTATGTGCCTGTGGTTCTGTCAGTGTGATCATGTGATGTATCTGACCCCAGGAATGTGTCAATAAAGTTTCCCCTTCCTGGGACAATGAATTCACGGTGTTCTTATTTCAATTTCCAGGAGTGTATTATACCACTAGAGCTCACAATCATGTTTTTGACACTAATATTATGTAAACTTTGCACTTTTTGTGTCATCTGTGCATTTCGTAAATTTGGAAAGAATATTGTGACGTTTGACGAGCATAGAACTAGCATTAAATAATTAATTTTAGACACTGTTCTGTCTTAAAAAGTGATAAACCTATGGAACCTAGAACATTTACCAGTAGAACCATCTGTTGATGAAGACGAGCAGTAGCAGTATCAGGGCAGAAGTTAATTTTATTTTGTGGTGTTGGTTTCTTGCAGAGCAGTATTTAAGCTAAACCTCAAGTTTCACAACCATATATTACTAACTTTTTAATACCAATAGATAATTAAATGTTGCTTTTTAACCATTTATAGAGAGTACATTACACATTCGTTGTAATATTCCATAGCGACTGATGAATAGATTCCAATGAAATTCACCAATGCTGCTGGTGAGTCAATCTGCAAAGTTTTTTTGAGGTTGGTAACAAAATTATAGCTGCCAAAATTTTTGTCATTTTGCGCAATTTTGAAGTGGGTTATGTGTTGTTTTTGATAAATAATTCAAGTTGTTTGAATACTTTCGAGCACAGCACACATGGAGCTATATTGTAACTGGTTCTTTCATTTTAATGGTGGATAAAATATTCGGCACTACTTGAAAAAGAGGAGAGGGAGATGGTAAATTATGTGATGTGTGTGTGTGTTTAGTAATTCAGATGAAATTATCTTTGTATTTTACAACAACTTGCTATGCATCATTTTAATAGTGTGCTGTGATTGGCTGGAAGGGGGAGGAGAGGGAAGGAGTTGGCTGGCTTTTTCTAACTGTTACACTGGTACAAATGGGCTAGTTCCTCCATTATGACTTTCTTATTGGTTGTTTCATTTTAGTACTATGCTGTGATTCGATGGAGAGGGAGAGATGAGTGGTAGGGACCGGAGCGGAGGGTGAAGGGGATGGGAGGGGATGTGGCTTGATGATAACGTGCACTCACAGTCATTGCCCCTGCACCTTTTGTAGGTAATCACATCAGAAAAGTGTAAGAGTGCTGGTTGCTTCCTACCTACGACCATTATATAAGGTAACTTTAAGTCAACCCCGTTTCATTACACCAACTGTCTAAACTAAACTAAACTCCATCCAAGCAGGTCTTAAAATACCCTGACGGTACTGACCGACCACAGTGTCATTCTCAGCCTACAGGCGTCATTGCATGCGGACATGAGGAAGAATGAGGTCAACACACCACTCTTCTAGCCACTGTCAATTTTTGTGGCAGGAGCCACTATTTCTCAATCAAGTAGCTCCTCAATTTGTCTCACAAGGGCTGAGTGCAGCACGCCTTCAAACAGCGCCCAGCAGACCAAATGGTCACAGTCCAAGTGTTAGCCAAATCCGACTCTGCTTAACTTTGGAGATCTGACGGGAATCGGTGTCTAATTAATTTTTCTTTCAAAACAAAATAGACCTTTCATCCAGAAGAATTCCTCACAGTTTCGCAACATACAGCAACATTAGTGAGATACTGACTCTTCCACCATTATTTTACGTCACTGCTCATAATGGAACTTACAGTTCCACTTTTAGACTCAATACTGTCTGCAATTGAAGCACTTTATCACATTCATTAAAAAAAATATAACAACTTCGAATATATATATGTTGGCCCTTCCCCAAAATGGTATGTCTATGCAGATCATCTCGCATTGTGTTGAGATGATTGTGTAAATGTTGTAATGTAGCTAATATGTGCCCGTTACTACTGTAGAAACCTTACCATCTTGCATTGTTCATTAGGAAAGTATTGTTAAGTAGCCACAGAAACTGAAGTATTAATAAAATTGGTGGAAGGTATATTCACATAGTGAAAGTACATTGTCAGCGTAGAAAGAGTTTTATGATCACCATCATTTAGAATAGTTACTTAATAGTATGTCTTATACTTCATCTAGTTTTAAAAGCATAATTCTTTCCTTACAGGAAAGACTTTTAGAGCTCATCGGTTTAAAGAAAATTTTGCCAGCTGATGGGTAACTTTGCTATAAGGCTTTCGTGGAAATTATTTAACTTTGAAGTTGTCTTGTCTGAAACCGTAGATAACTTTGCTGGCAGCAACTTTGTTCTCCAAGAACTTTGATGTTCTCTTGAAAGCTTCGCTGCTTAACGGATTATCTGGCAATGACTCAACTGCAAGCGTTCTTCCTTCTCTTTTTAAGAGAAAGGTCAAAGTGCTAAATGAATTCTGTGATTCCGAACGAAACATTTACTTTCTGAATACGATTGTGAGAGACGTTTTTGACGCACCACTGAAAAGCTTAAGTTGAAATAAAGTCTACAGAGTAGATGGCACTCCTTCAGAACTAATAAAGTACTTGAGAGAGCCATATACAACAGATTTATGAGACAGCAGAAATACCCTCAGACTTCAAACATAAGGCAATAATTACAGTTCCAAAGAGGTCAGGTGCTGATTATAGAATCATTTTAGTACGTCATGCTTGATGAATGTTGGCACGAATTATTTATAGAAGCCTGAAAAAAACTGGTAGAAGCTGTTCTCTGGGAAGATTTGTTTGGATTCTGGAGAAACGTAGATTCATGTGAGGCAATGCAGAAAGACTAGTATATCTATCAGCATTCCTCAGCAGTTTGACCAACAAATGTCTGCTGAAATCTGATCATGTGGAAATCACATTTCTCCCAACCATGATTTCACAAGCCCTGCTTCGTTGTCAGTGATGTAACTCTCTTAACAATGATAAAATAAGCCTTTTCAGTCACATTATCATGGACAAACAATACCCCATTATCTCCCTCCTCTCTTCCCAGGAAAGCAAAATTGAAGATGGTGGAATTAGCCCAGTTGTGGCTCTTACACCCATTCTCCTTTCCCTCTCCACACCATAGTGCAGTAATAAAATGAGACAGTCGATGAAAATGTAGCTGTCAAATTACATAACATTCCTTTGGATTAGACACAGGTTCAAAAGTAAGCTTCACTTGAATAGGGATAAAAGAAATAATTATTTGCATGAAATACTGTTATGTTGAAAGTTATTTACCTCTGATTTGCGTACCCATGCATACCCCCTTATTGCCTCAGAATGCTAAGAAAATGATGCATTTAGCGAGTTTTTAGTTCTGTGAATCATCTGTACTACTCTTCTAATAATTTCCGGGTATGCAGCCGGATCCCGTCGACAATGGCAGAATGTCGACGGGATCCGGCTGCATACCCGGAAATTATTAGAAGAACAAATACGCCGGGAAAATTTCAGAAGTCACATCTGTACTACTAATCGTAATTATGTGGAATGAATCATTTTTGATTCACAGTACACTTTGATATGTAAATATCGATGCACACTAATAATCTGCATTTTTCTTGTTTAGTTACTGTTGTGTGCTAATGATTCCTATCCATTAATTATTAACACGCTACAGAATTAGAATTTCCTCTACAGTACACACACTTCTTAGGTTTGTTTTAATTTAACTTTGCTGTCAATTTTAGTAGTAGCATTGCCCTCCACTTTTTGTGCTCAACACAACCTTGATATGGAGTAACGAATGTCATTTTTTTCTGGTATTTTAATTATGTACATCATTGTTCCTTTTGCCTGCAGTCTATTATTTACAACAAACTTCATGAGAAATAAACATAATGTAAAGTAATAGTCTGAATGCCTGATTCTTTAAACAGATGTTTACAAAATAATTGTCCGTGATCTCCACATAATATTTTTAAAGTACCTTTTTGAGAAAAAATACTTTCTTTCTTAAAGCCAAGTTACCCCAGGACATTGACCCATATGGCATTACTCGATAAAAATACATAAAGTCTGGGAACTTACTAATTTATCTCTCTCCAAGTTTTTCAATGATTCGAAGTACAAATATGGATGATCTATGTTTTTCTAGGAGTTCCAAAATGTGTTTTATCCGGTTAAGGTCTCATTAATATGGACACCTAAACTTTTTGATGTTCCCATCATCGTTATTATTTCCTCACAATGTGTTACATATAACATTGGTGCAGTAAATCTAGATGTGCAGAACCCAATATGTTGTGTATTTTTGAAAGTAAGAGTGAAACTATTGACAGAAAACCATTGAATAATGCTTTTCAGAACATTATTTAACAGTTCTTCTGCTGGTGTATGGCTTGATTACAATATTAATGTCAGCTGCAAAAGCAGCTAATTCTACTTGTTGTATCTCAGAAGTCTCTAAATATATAAGAATGAAAAGGAGGCCTAAGATTGCTCCTTGTGGAATCCCATCAGTGATTTCTCTCCACTTAACAGGATCTCAGTTGGTTCCATTGTTTAGATTATTAAGTACAGATGTCTACAGCAATTTAATTACATATGACATTTTCCATTCTTTTGATATACCATCAGTTCCGTAAAACCCCTGTTTGACCTCGAGAGTACTGTGAGTCACACAGTCAAAATATGCTATTCTGTTATTTAGTGCTTATAAAAATGGGTGAGTGAATGTGTAAATGGCATTTTCAGATGAGCAACCCTTTTTCAATCAAATCTGTGCCTTGCTGAGGATATTATTGTTGACCAGTTGGGATACTGTTCTTGGGCACATGACCTCCATAAAATTTTTGGAAAATGATGGCAGCAGTGTGCAAGACATCATACTACTGTATGTTATTTAAACTGATTGTTCAAGATTTTTGATTAATCTGTTGAACTATTGGTCTCTATATTTCTTACTACATTTAACAAATGATAATTAAACATAACCACTACGTGTCACTGATAATAAGTAGACAGTTCATTTCAATTAATAGTGATGTTATGCACTTCTGTAGGTTGACTGGCGACTCCATAGTGTTCTGTAGGCTGCTGTCCTGTTTCTCGTTTTTCTTCATTCCCAATAGCTGTAAGTCTGTTACCAAAATGCCTGATTTCTGACATAACGTGCACGTTGTGTAATTTTCTGTCAATGAGAGCTCTGCTGTCGTTATCCACCTTTATTGGAAATTTAGCTACTGAGGTTAAATTGTATGACCCTAATAATATTTACGGATTTAAAAAACTCTACATTAGAATCACCATAGACTTTTAACTACTCACTGCTTTGTGACAACATAGTAATGAAAGTGAACTAGTTTCCAGTATTAACCTGCAAATATACACTTCTATGTGCTGATCACTAGAAAATCTAGTCGTCTCGTTTTTCAGTTTCTTTTCTATCTTAACATATGTGAAAACTCCTCTTTTCCCATATTAATTCTATATGAGTAAGATGCTAGAGTGTAATCTTTCATATTTAACTCTTCTAGCCCTGTGGTTATTTGGTGTTTATATTCTGTCTTCTTTAAAGAGATCTCTGGATTTTCTGAATAGACATGGGACTCCTCTACATTATTACTCGGTACTCTGATATTCTGATGAAGGAAACTAATCTTACTTTCTTTGCTGCACTAAGAATTTTTGGGGCTGTTTTCTTGTTTTAACGTCTTTCACAACAGGGTGCCTGATTCCTGACTATAACCTATAAAAGGTACACTTATGGCACCATTAACTACAGGGATCTTGCTTTGTGTGATGGTTGCTGCCCCTTCCTCCTGTACATTTTCTGCAGAAGCTCAGAAATCGATACTGTGCCACTTCGCCTTATTCAGGTGTTGGCAGCCATCTACAAATTGCAGCGACAGGCGGTACACTCATATGAGATTTCATTTCAGTCTGCAGCAGCACTCTGTGTTCATACAGCTCACTTCATTGTTAACTATAGTTTGTCGTGGTGCTCCAGGACCTCCACATAACTCACACAGGAGTGTGAAGTTGCTACTCCTCTTCCATTCAATACACCATAATATTGTAATTTCTGTACTTAGCTCAGTTTCCCGCTCCACGTAGTATGATCATCTCTCTTTATCAAAATCCACGTAAATACTTCATACATCCTCTGACCCCTACCTAAGGCTAGCATTTGACTTCAGAATATTTGTGAATTGGTATCCTGTCCTTAATCTGTCTTATATCATCTGGTACATACCTCAGCCATAGCTCCTACCTAGCAACAAGTGTATTTTCTTCCTAATCAGCTTTGGCACGCATTACACATAGTTTCTTTGCTAGGATTTCATTGTAACCTGTTTTGACCTACAACTAGATGATGCTCATTCCCTACTATTTCAGATAACAAGTCAAACGTAATAGATGTTGTATGCTCATGCATGTAGATGAAGAAATTGATAATCTGTTCCTCTTTCCCCCGTTATTTGTTAGCTGTAACCAGTTCCCAAGGCTTTTCCTCTGTTCAACCCATCTAGCTCAAATTTCGCGTAATCATATTCAGCCTCAAGGAAAGAAATCTTTACATCATGGTCAGCGATAATCCTGTCATTTTTCAGAGCGTACAGATCTGTGGGAGAGAATTGTTGAGTTCCCCATGTAATTCCCCACTACAAGTGCACCAGTGGAATTCCAAAAAACAATCTACACATACCACTCCCTGTCTGACTTCACTACAGAGACACCCACACTTGTCATGGATTCCAACACAGACTATACATTTAAAATAACACATTTCAACCTTGATGAACTTCTGTTATATACAAGATGCAAGAATGAAGCATATAGGTTAGCACTTCAGGTGTATGTTATAATGTAAAAGTTATATCTGAGTAAACAGGAGTCACCACACTCCTAACAGCAGAATGTGGTGAATAACTTATTTACAAGAAACTATAACTTTTACTTACTACTGTTCATGAACACTGGTTGAAATTAGACGATGTTTACAGTTGTCAAAATAGGGACTGCATTATGAGATATGATTTCATGTGGTAACATAAATACAAAGCTTCAGATCACGAAATTTTCAGTTACCTACATGAAGGAGGCATAAACGAATTGACGTACATATAAAATATACTACAGGCAATTATTTTTCCTTAAATTAATGTCTGTTTTCTACTACTAACACATACGCTGCAACAGACGTGTATCAGTGCTGCCAACCTCAAAATCACTCAATCTATTTGCAGAAACCTGCGTTAGATTCAAAGTTACTTACCTCCGAATACTTTACAGGAATTATGTAAGAGCAGAGTAAAGTTAGAAGATATGAATTACTTCAAAGAGTGAAAATTGCATTATCTACACTTGGATAGGTACAAACATCAAAGATATTTACGTACAATGGCATCGTTGTCAACATATTTGCCCCGAATTTTGTAAACACACATACTTGGTATTTCATCAGTAAAGTATTAAAATTGCGGTTTGCGTAAAATAACGTTATGTTCAAAGATATTTTCCTCCAAACTGCATACACAAACACACACACACACACACACAGACACACACACACACACATCTGAGACATTTTTTGTGGACATCAGAGCTGCCACTTACTGGGAGACCTTGTGAAGATCAGTGTTGGTGATATCTTTTCACATCTCAGGTGTCTGAAAGCACACAGCACAGAGATACACAATACATGACACCTTGATAAAGTTATATCTGCTTCCCTCACAAAAATCTATTACGTTGGAAATGGAGAGAGAGAAAGAAATCTTGATATGAATAGGTCAGGAGTTCACTACACTCAGCTGGCGGCTACACGGGTAGCGGAGGCTGTGTGGCGTGGACTGGGCGGTTTTTTTAGGTTAGAAGGCCTTGGGAAAGTGCGGGATGGGCTGCAATGTCAAAGGGTGCTTGGCAATTAGAGGACGTGCTTGGATCAAGGAACAGTCGGAATTATAGTTGTAAATTGTTGTAGTTGCGCTGGAAAAGTCCCTGAGCTTCAAGCGCTAATAGAAAGCACGGAAGCTGATATCGTTATAGGTAAAGAAAGCTGGCTAAAGCCTGAAATAAGTTCTGCAGAAATTTTTACGAAGTCTCAGACGGTGTTCAGGAAAGATAGATTAGGCAGAATTGGTGGTGGAGTGTTTGTGTCTGTCAGTAGTGGTTTATCTTGTAGTGAAGTCGAAGTAGATACTCCATGCGAATTGGTATGGGTGGTGGTTATACTTAACAGCCGAATTACGTTAATAATTGGCTCCTTCTACCGACCCCCAGACTCCGATGATACAGTTGCGGAACAGTTGAGAGAAAGTTTGAGTCTCGTAACAAATAATTACCCCACTCATACGGTTATAGTTGGTGGGGACTTCAACCTACCCTCGGTATGTTGGCAAAAATACTTGTTCAAAACCGATGGTAGGCAGAAAACGTCTTCCGAGATTCCAGAATGAGATTTTCACTCTGCAGCGGAGTGTGCGCTGATATGAAACTTCCTGACAGATTAAAACTGTGTGCCCGACCAAGACTCGAACTCGGGACCTTTGCCTTTCGCGGGCAAGTGCTCTACCAACTGAGCTACCGAAGCACGACTCACGTCCGGTACTCACAGCTTTACTTCTGCCAGTATCCGTCTCCTACCTTCCAAACTTTACAGAAGCTCTTCTGCGAACCTTGCAGAACTAGCACTCCTGAAAGAAAGGATATTGCAGAGACATGGCTTAGCCACAGCCTGGGGGATGTTTCCAGAATGAGATTTTCACTCTGCAGCGGAGTGTGCGCTGATATGAAACTTCCTGACAGATTAAAACTGTGTGCCCGACCGAGACTCGAACTCGGGACCTTTGCCTTTCGCGGGCAAGTGCTCTACCAACTGAGCTACCGAAGCATGACTCACGTCCGGTACTCACAGCTTTACTTCTGCCAGTATCCGTCTCCTACCTTCCAAACTTTACAGAAGCTCTTCTGCGAACCTTGCAGAACTAGCACTCCTGAAAGAAAGGATATTGCGGAGACATGGCTTAGCCACAGCCTGGGGGATGTTTCCAGAATGAGATTTTCACTCTGCAGCGGAGTGTGCGCTGATATGAAACTTCCTGACAGATTAAAACTGTGTGCCCGACCGAGACTCGAACTCGGGACCGTTGCCTTTCGCGGGCAAGTGCTCTACCAACTGAGCTACCGAAGCACGACTCACGTCCGGTACTCACAGCTTTACTTCTGCCAGTATCCGTCTCCTACCTTCCAAACTTTACAGAAGCTCTTCTGCGAACCTTGCAGAACTAGCACTCATGAAAGAAAGGATATTGCGGAGACATGGCTTAGCCACAGCCTGGGGGATGTTTCCAGAATGAGATTTTCACTCTGCAGCGGAGTGTGCGCTGATATGAAACTTCCTGACAGATTAAAACTGTGTGCCCGACCGAGACTCGAACTCGGGACCTTTGTCTTTCGCGGGCAAGTGCTCTACCAACTGAGCTACCGAAGCACGACTCACGTCCGGTACTCACAGCTTTACTTCTGCCAGTATCCGTCTCCTACCTTCCAAACTTTACAGAAGCTCTTCTGCGAACCTTGCAGAACTAGCACTCCTGAAAGAAAGGATATTGCGGAGACATGGCTTAGCCACAGCCTGGGGGATGTTTCCAGAATGAGATTTTCACTCTGCAGCGGAGTGTGCGCTGATATGAAACTTCCTGACAGATTAAAACTGTGTGCCCGACCGAGTCTCGAACTCGTGACCTTTGCCTTTCGCGGGCAAGTGCTCTACCAACTGAGCTACCGAAGCACGACTCACGTCCGGTACTCACAGCTTTACTTCTGCCAGTATCCGTCTCCTACCTTCCAAACTTTACAGAAGCTCTTCTGCGAACCTTGCAGAACTAGCACTCCTGAAAGAAAGGATATTGCGGAGACATGGCTTAGCCACAGCCTGGGGGATGTTTCCAGAATGAGATTTTCACTCTACAGCGGAGTGTGCGCTGATATGAAACTTCCTGACAGATTAAAACTGTGTGCCCGACCGAGACCCGAACTCGGGACCTTTGCCTTTCGCGGGCAAGTGCTCTACCAACTGAGCTACCGAAGCACGACTCACGTCCGGTACTCACAGCTTTACTTCTGCCAGTATCCGTCTCCTACCTTCCAAACTTTACAGAAGCTCTTCTGCGAACCTTGCGGAACTAGCACTCCTGAAAGAAAGGATATTGCGGAGACATGGCTTAGCCACAGCCTGGGGGATGTTTCCAGAATGAGATTTTCACTCTGCAGCGGAGTGTGCGCTGATATGAAACTTCCTGACAGATTAAAACTGTGTGCCCGACCGAGACTCGAACTCGGGCCCTTTGCCTTTCGCGGGCAAGTGCTCTACCAACTGAGCTACCGAAGCACGACTCACGTCCGGTACTCACAGCTTTACTTCTGCCAGTATCCGTCTCCTACCTTCCAAACTTTACAGAAGCTCTTCTGCGAACCTTGCAGAACTAGCACTCCTGAAAGAAAGGATATTGCGGAGACATGGCTTAGCCACAGCCTGGGGGATGTTTCCAGAATGAGATTTTCACTCTGAAGCGGAGTGTGCGCTGATATGAAACTTCCTGACAGATTAAAACTGTGTGCCCGACCGAGACTCGAACTCGGGATCTTTGCCTTTCGCGGGCAAGTGCTCTACCAACTGAGCTACCGAAGCACGACTCACGTCCGGTACTCACAGCTTTACTTCTGCCAGTATCCGTCTCCTACCTTCCAAACTTTACAGAAGCTCTTCTGCGAACCTTGCAGAACTAGCACTCCTGAAAGAAAGGATATTGCGGAGACATGGCTTAGCCACAGCCTGGGGGATGTTTCCAGAATGAGACGGATACTGGCAGAAGTAAAGCTGTGAGTACCGCACGTGACTCGTGTTTCGGTAGCTCAGTTGGTAGAGCAATTGCCCGCGAAAGGCAAAGGTCCCGAGTTCGAGTCTCGGTCGGGCACACAGTTTTAATCTGTCAGGAAGTTTCATATCAGCGCACACTCCGCTGCAGAGTGAAAATCTATTTCTGGAAACATCCCCCAGGCTGTGGCTAAGCCATGTCTCCGCAATATCCTTTCTTTCAGGATTGCTAGTTCTGCAAGGTTCGCAGAAGAGCTTCTGTAAAGTTTGGAAGGTAGGAGACGGATACTGGCAGAAGTAAAGCTGTGAGTACCGGACGTGAGTCGTGCTTCGGTAGCTCAGTTGGTAGAGCACTTGCCCGCGAAAGGCAAAGGTCCCGAGTTCGAGTCTCGGTCGGGCACACAGTTTTAATCTGTCAGGAAGTTTCATATCAGCGCACACTCCGCTGCAGAGTGAAAATCTCTTTCTGGAAACATCCCCCAGGCTGTGGCTAAGCCATGTCTCCGCAATATCCTTTCTTTCAGGAGTGCTAGTTCTGCAAGGTTCGCAGAAGAGCTTCTGTAAAGTTTGGAAGGTAGGAGACGGATACTGGCAGAAGTAAAGCTTTGAGTACCGGACGTGAGTCGTGCTTCGGTAGCCCAGTTGGTAGAGCACTTGCCCGCGAAAGGCAAAGGTCCCGAGTTCGAGTCTCGGTCGGGCACACAGTTTTAATCTGTCAGGAAGTTTCATATCTGCGCACACTCCGCTGCAGAGTGAAAATCTCATTCTGGAAACATCCCCCAGGCTGTGGCTAAGCCATGTCTCCGCAATATCCTTTCTTTCAGGAGTGCTAGTTCTGCAAGGTTCGCAGAAGAGCTTCTGTAAAGTTTGGAAGGTAGGAGACGGATACTGGCAGAAGTAAAGCTGTGAGTACCGGACGTAAGTCGTGCTTCGGTAGCTCAGTTGGTAGAGCACTTGCCCGCGAAAGCAAAGGTCCCGAGTTCGAGTCTCGGTCGGGCACACAGTTTAATCTGTCAGGAAGTTTCATATCAGCGCACACTCCGCTGTAGAGTGAAAATCTCATTCTGGAAACATCCCCCAGGCTGTGGCTAAGCCATGTCTCCGCAATATCCTTTCTTTCAGGAGTGCTAGTTCTGCAAGGTTCGCAGAAGAGCTTCTGTAAAGTTTGGAAGGTAGGAGACGGATACTGGCAGAAGTAAAGCTGTGAGTACCGGACGTGAGTCGTGCTTCGGTAGCTCAGTTGGTAGAGCACTTGCCCGCGAAAGGCAAAGGTCCCGAGTTCGAGTCTCGGTCGGGCACACAGTTTTAATCTGTCAGGAAGTTTCATATCAGCGCACACTCCGCTACAGAGTGAAAATCTCATTCTGGAAACATCCCCCAGGCTGTGGCTAAGCCATGTCTCCGTAATATCCTTTCTTTCAGGAGTGCTAGTTCTGCAAGGTTCGCAGAAGAGCTTCTGTAAAGTTTGGAAGGTAGGAGACGGATACTGGCAGAAGTAAAGCTGTGAGTACCGGACGTGAGTCGTGCTTCGGTAGCTCAGTTGGTAGAGCACTTGCCCGCGAAAGGCAAAGGTCCCGAGTTCGAGTCTCGGTCGGGCACACAGTTTTAATCTGTCAGGAAGTTTCATATCAGCGCACACTCCGCTGCAGAGTGAAAATCTATTTCTGGAAACATCCCCCAGGCTGTGGCTAAGCCATGTCTCCGCAATATCCTTTCTTTCAGGAGTGCTAGTTCTGCAAGGTTCGCAGAAGAGCTTCTGTAAAGTTTGGAAGGTAGGAGACGGATACTGGCAGAAGTAAAGCTGTGAGTGCCGGACGTGAGTCGTGCTTCGGTAGCTCAGTTGGTAGAGCACTTGCCTGCGAAAGGCAAAGGTCCCGAGTTCGAGTCTCGGTCGGGCACACAGTTTTAATCTGTCAGGAAATTTCATATCAGCGCACACTCCGCTGCAGAGTGAAAATCTCATTCTGGAAACATCCCCCAGCCTGTGGCTAAGCCATGTCTCCGCAATATCCTTTCTTTCAGGAGTGCTAGTTCTGCAAGGTTCGCAGAAGAGCTTCTGTAAAGTTTGGAAGGTAGGAGACGGATACTGGCAGAAGTAAAGCTGTGAGTACCGGACGTGAGTCGTGCTTCGGTAGCTCAGTTGGTAGAGCACTTGCCCGCGAAAGGCAAAGGTCCCGAGTTCGAGTCTCGGTCGGGCACACAGTTTTAATCTGTCAGGAAGTTTCATATCAGCGCACACTCCGCTGCAGAGTGAAAATCTCATTCTGGAAACATCCCCCAGGCTGTGGCTAAGCCATGTCTCCGCAATATCCTTTCTTTCAGGAGTGCTAGTTCTGCAAGGTTCGCAGAAGAGCTTCTGTAAAGTTTGGAAGGTAGGAGACGGATCCTGGCAGAAGTAAAGCTGTGAGTACCGGACGTGAGTCGTGCTTCGGTAGCTCAGTTGGTAGAGCACTTGCCTGCGAAAGGCAAAGGTCCCGAGTTCGAGTCTCGGTCGGGCACACAGTTTTAATCTGTCAGGAAGTTTCATATCAGCGCACACTCCGCTGCAGAGTGAAAATCTCATTCTGGAAACATCCCCCAGGCTGTGGCTAAGCCATGTCTCCGCAATATCCTTTCTTTCAGGAGTGCTAGTTCTGCAAGGTTCGCAGAAGAGCTTCTGTAAAGTTTGGAAGGTAGGAGACGGATCCTGGCAGAAGTAAAGCTGTGAGTACCGGACGTGAGTCGTGCTTCGGTAGCTCAGTTGGTAGAGCACTTGCCCGCGAAAGGCAAAGGTCCCGAGTTCGAGTCTCGGTCTGGCACACAGTTTTAATCTGTCAGGAAGTTTCATATCAGCGCACACTCCGCTGCAGAGTGAAAATCTCATTCTGGAAACATCCCCCAGGCTGTGGCTAAGCCATGTCTCTGCAATATCCTTTCTTTCAGGAGTGCTAGTTCTGCAAGGTTCGCAGAAGAGCTTCTGTAAAGTTTGGAAGGTAGGAGACGGATACTGGCAGAAGTAAAGCTGTGAGTACCGGACGTGAGTCGTGCTTCGGTAGCTCAGTTGGTAGAGCACTTGCCCTCGAAAGCAAAGGTCCCGAGTTCGAGTCTCGGTCGGGCACACAGTTTTAATCTGTCAGGAAGTTTCATATCAGCGCACACTCCGCTGCAGAGTGAAAATCTATTTCTGGAAACATCCCCCAGGCTGTGGCTAAGCCATGTCTCCGCAATATCCTTTCTTTCAGGAGTGCTAGTTCTGCAAGGTTCGCAGAAGAGCTTCTGTAAAGTTTGGAAGGTAGGAGACGGATACTGGCAGAAGTAAAGCTGTGAGTACCGGACGTGAGTCGTGCTTCGGTAGCTCAGTTGGTAGAGCACTTGCCTGCGAAAGGCAAAGGTCCCGAGTTCGAGTCTCGGTCGGGCACACAGTTTTAATCTGTCAGGAAGTTTCATATCAGCGCACACTCCGCTGCAGAGTGAAAATCTCATTCTGGAAACATCCCCCAGGCTGTGGCTAAGCCATGTCTCCGCAATATCCTTTCTTTCAGGAGTGCTAGTTCTGCAAGGTTCGCAGAAGAGCTTCTGTAAAGTTTGGAAGGTAGGAGACGGATACTGGCAGAAGTAAAGCTGTGAGTACCGGACGTGAGTCGTGCTTCGGTAGCTCAGTTGGTAGAGCACTTGCCCGCGAAAGGCAAAGGTCCCGAGTTCGAGTCTCGGTCGGGCACACAGTTTTAATCTGTCAGGAAGTTTCATATCAGCGCACACTCCGCTGCAGAGTGAAAATCTCATTCTGGAAACATCCCCCAGGCTGTGGCTAAGCCATGTCTCCGCAATATCCTTTCTTTCAGGAGTGCTAGTTCTGCAAGGTTCGCAGAAGAGCTTCTGTAAAGTTTGGAAGGTAGGAGACGGATACTGGCAGAAGTAAAGCTGTGAGTACCGGACGTGAGTCGTGCTTCGGTAGCTCAGTTGGTAGAGCACTTGCCCGCGAAAGGCAAAGGTCCCGAGTTCGAGTCTCGGTCGGGCACACAGTTTTAATCTGTCAGGAAGTTTCATATCAGCGCACACTCCGCTGCAGAGTGAAAATCTCATTCTGGAAACATCCCCCAGGCTGTGGCTAAGCCATGTCTCCGCAATATCCTTTCTTTCAGGAGTGCTAGTTCTGCAAGGTTCGCAGAAGAGCTTCTGTAAAGTTTGGAAGGTAGGAGACGGATACTGGCAGAAGTAAAGCTGTGAGTACCGGACGTGAGTCGTGCTTCGGTAGCTCAGTTGGTAGAGCACTTGCCCGCGAAAGGCAAAGATCCCGAGTTCGAGTCTCGGTCGGGCACACAGTTTTAATCTGTCAGGAAGTTTCATATCAGCGCACACTCCGCTGCAGAGTGAAAATCTCATTCTGGAAACATCCCCCAGGCTGTGGCTAAGCCATGTCTCCGCAATATCCTTTCTTTCAGGAGTGCTAGTTCTGCAAGGTTCGCAGAAGAGCTTCTGTAAAGTTTGGAAGGTAGGAGACGGATACTGGCAGAAGTAAAGCTGTGAGTACCGGACGTGAGTCGTGCTTCGGTAGCTCAGTTGGTAGAGCACTTGCCCGCGAAAGGCAAAGGTCCCGAGTTCGAGTCTCGGTCGGGCACACAGTTTTAATCTGTCAGGAAGTTTCATATCAGCGCACACTCCGCTGCAGAGTGAAAATCTCATTCTGGAAACATCCCCCAGGCTGTGGCTAAGCCATGTCTCCGCAATATCCTTTCTTTCAGGAGTGCTAGTTCTGCAAGGTTCGCAGAAGAGCTTCTGTAAAGTTTGGAAGGTAGGAGACGGATACTGGCAGAAGTAAAGCTGTGAGTACCGGACGTGAGTCGTGCTTCGGTAGCTCAGTTGGTAGAGCACTTGCCCGCGAAAGGCAAAGGTCCCGAGTTCGAGTCTCGGTCGGGCACACAGTTTTAATCTGTCAGGAAGTTTCATATCAGCGCACACTCCGCTGCAGAGTGAAAATCTCATTCTGGAAACATCCCCCAGGCTGTGGCTAAGCCATGTCTCCGCAATATCCTTTCTTTCAGGAGTGCTAGTTCTGCAAGGTTCGCAGAAGAGCTTCTGTAAAGTTTGGAAGGTAGGAGACGGATACTGGCAGAAGTAAAGCTGTGAGTACCGGACGTGAGTCGTGCTTCGTTAGCTCAGTTGGTAGAGCACTTGCCCGCGAAAGGCAAAGGTCCCGAGTTCGAGTCTCGGTCGGGCACACAGTTTTAATCTGTCAGGAAGTTTCATATCAGCGCACACTCCGCTGCAGAGTGAAAATCTCATTCTGGAAACATCCCCCAGGCTGTGGCTAAGCCATGTCTCCGCAATATCCTTTCTTTCAGGAGTGCTAGTTCTGCAAGGTTCGCAGAAGAGCTTCTGTAAAGTTTGGAAGGTAGGAGACGCATACTGGCAGAAGTAAAGCTGTGAGTACCGGACGTGAGTCGTGCTTCGGTAGCTCAGTTGGTAGAGCACTTGCCCGCGAAAGCAAAGGTCCCGAGTTCGAGTCTCGGTCGGGCACACAGTTTTAATCTGTCAGGAAGTTTCATATCAGCGCACACTCCGCTGCAGAGTGAAAATCTCATTCTGGAAACATCCCCCAGGCTGTGGCTAAGCCATGTCTCCGCAATATCATTTCTTTCAGGAGTGCTAGTTCTGCAAGGTTCGCAGAAGAGCTTCTGTAAAGTTTGGAAGGTAGGAGACGGATACTGGCAGAAGTAAAGCTGTGAGTACCGGACGTAAGTCGTGCTTCGGTAGCTCAGTTGGTAGAGCACTTGCCCGCGAAAGGCAAAGGTCCCGAGTTCGAGTCTCGGTCGGGCACACAGTTTTAATCTGTCAGGAAGTTTCATATCAGCGCACACTCCGCTGCAGAGTGAAAATCTCATTCTGGAAACATCCCCCAGGCTGTGGCTAAGCCATGTCTCCGCAATATCCTTTCTTTCAGGAGTGCTAGTTCTGCAAGGTTCGCAGAAGAGCTTCTGTAAAGTTTGGAAGGTAGGAGACGGATACTGGCAGAAGTAAAGCTGTGAGTACCGGACGTGAGTCGTGCTTCGTTAGCTCAGTTGGTAGAGCACTTGCCCGCGAAAGGCAAAGGTCCCGAGTTCGAGTCTCGGTCGGGCACACAGTTTTAATCTGTCAGGAAGTTTCATATCAGCGCACACTCCGCTGCAGAGTGAAAATCTCATTCTGGAAACATCCCCCAGGCTGTGGCTAAGCCATGTCTCCGCAATATCCTTTCTTTCAGGAGTGCTAGTTCTGCAAGGTTCGCAGAAGAGCTTCTGTAAAGTTTGGAAGGTAGGAGACGGATCCTGGCAGAAGTAAAGCTGTGAGTACCGGACGTGAGTCGTGCTTCGGTAGCTCAGTTGGTAGAGCACTTGCCCGCGAAAGGCAAAGGTCCCGAGTTCGAGTCTCGGTCTGGCACACAGTTTTAATCTGTCAGGAAGTTTCATATCAGCGCACACTCCGCTGCAGAGTGAAAATCTCATTCTGGAAACATCCCCCAGGCTGTGGCTAAGCCATGTCTCCGCAATATCCTTTCTTTCAGGAGTGCTAGTTCTGCAAGGTTCGCAGAAGAGCTTCTGTAAAGTTTGGAAGGTAGGAGACGGATACTGGCAGAAGTAAAGCTGTGAGTACCGGACGTGAGTCGTGCTTCGGTAGCTCAGTTGGTAGAGCACTTGCCCGCGAAAGGCAAAGGTCCCGAGTTCGAGTCTCGGTCGGGCACACAGTTTTAATCTGTCAGGAAGTTTCATATCAGCGCACACTCCGCTGCAGAGTGAAAATCTCATTCTGGAAACATCCCCCAGGCTGTGGCTAAGCCATGTCTCCGCAATATCCTTTCTTTCAGGAGTGCTAGTTCTGCAAGGTTCGCAGAAGAGCTTCTGTAAAGTTTGGAAGGTAGGAGACGGATACTGGCAGAAGTAAAGCTGTGAGTACCGGACGTGAGTCGTGCTTCGTTAGCTCAGTTGGTAGAGCACTTGCCCGCGAAAGGCAAAGGTCCCGAGTTCGAGTCTCGGTCGGGCACACAGTTTTAATCTGTCAGGAAGTTTCATATCAGCGCACACTCCGCTGCAGAGTGAAAATCTCATTCTGGAAACATCCCCCAGGCTGTGGCTAAGCCATGTCTCCGCAATATCCTTTCTTTCAGGAGTGCTAGTTCTGCAAGGTTCGCAGAAGAGCTTCTGTAAAGTTTGGAAGGTAGGAGACGGATACTGGCAGAAGTAAAGCTGTGAGTACCGGACGTGAGTCGTGCTTCGGTAGCTCAGTTGGTAGAGCACTTGCCTGCGAAAGGCAAAGGTCCCGAGTTCGAGTCTCGGTCGGGCACACAGTTTTAATCTGTCAGGAAGTTTCATATCAGCGCACACTCCGCTGCAGAGTGAAAATCTCGTTCTGGAAACATCCCCCAGGCTGTGGCTAAGCCATGTCTCCGCAATATCCTTTCTTTCAGGAGTGCTAGTTCTGCAAGGTTCGCAGAAGAGCTTCTGTAAAGTTTGGAAGGTAGGAGACGGATACTGGCAGAAGTAAAGCTGTGAGTACCGGACGTGAGTCGTGCTTCGGTAGCTCAGTTGGTAGAGCACTTGCCCGCGAAAGGCAAAGGTCCCGAGTTCGAGTCTCGGTCGGGCACACAGTTTTAATCTGTCAGGAAGTTTCATATCAGCGCACACTCCGCTGCAGAGTGAAAATCTCATTCTGGAAACATCCCCCAGGCTGTGGCTAAGCCATGTCTCCGCAATATCCTTTCTTTCAGGAGTGCTAGTTCTGCAAGGTTCGCAGAAGAGCTTCTATAATGTTTGGAAGGTAGGAGACGGATACTGGCAGAAGTAAAGCTGTGAGTACCGGACGTGAGTCGTGCTTCGGTGACTCAGTTGGTAGAGCACTTGCCTGCGAAAGGCAAAGGTCCCGAGTTCGAGTCTCGGTCGGGCACACAGTTTTAATCTGTCAGGAAGTTTCATATCAGCGCACACTCCGCTGCAGAGTGAAAATCTCATTCTGGAAACATCCCCCAGGCTGTGGCTAAGCCATGTCTCCGCAATATCATTTCTTTCAGGAGTGCTAGTTCTGCAAGGTTCGCAGAAGAGCTTCTGTAAAGTTTGGAAGGTAGGAGACGGATACTGGCAGAAGTAAAGCTGTGAGTACCGGACGTAAGTCGTGCTTCGGTAGCTCAGTTGGTAGAGCACTTGCCCGCGAAAGGCAAAGGTCCCGAGTTCGAGTCTCGGTCGGGCACACAGTTTTAATCTGTCAGGAAGTTTCATATCAGCGCACACTCCGCTGCAGAGTGAAAATCTCTTTCTGGAAACATCCCCCAGGCTGTGGCTAAGCCATGTCTCCGCAATATCCTTTCTTTCAGGAGTGCTAGTTCTGCAAGGTTCGCAGAAGAGCTTCTGTAAAGTTTGGAAGGTAGGAGACGGATACTGGCAGAAGTAAAGCTGTGAGTACCGAACGTGAGTCGTGCTTCGGTAGCTCAGTTGGTAGAGCCATTGCCCGCGAAAGGCAAAGGTCCCGAGTTCGAGTCTCGGTCGGGCACACAGTTTTAATCTGTCAGGAAGTTTCATATCAGCGCACACTCCGCTGCAGAGTGAAAATCTATTTCTGGAAACATCCCCCAGGCTGTGGCTAAGCCATGTCTCCGCAATATCCTTTCTTTCAGGAGTGCTAGTTCTGCAAGGTTCGCAGAAGAGCTTCTGTAAAGTTTGGAAGGTAGGAGACGGATACTGGCAGAAGTAAAGCTGTGAGTACCGGACGTGAGTCGTGCTTCGGTAGCTCAGTTGGTAGAGCACTTGCCTGCGAAAGGCAAAGGTCCCGAGTTCGAGTCTCGGTCGGGCACACAGTTTTAATCTGTCAGGAAGTTTCATATCAGCGCACACTCCGCTGCAGAGTGAAAATCTCATTCTGGAAACATCCCCCAGGCTGTGGCTAAGCCATGTCTCCGCAATATCCTTTCTTTCAGGAGTGCTAGTTCTGCAAGGTTCGCAGAAGAGCTTCTGTAAAGTTTGGAAGGTAGGAGACGGATACTGGCAGAAGTAAAGCTGTGAGTACCGGACGTGAGTCGTGCTTCGGTAGCTCAGTTGGTAGAGCACTTGCCCGCGAAAGGCAAAGGTCCCGAGTTCGAGTCTCGGTCGGGCACACAGTTTTAATCTGTCAGGAAGTTTCATATCAGCGCACACTCCGCTGCAGAGTGAAAATCTCATTCTGGAAACATCCCCCAGGCTGTGGCTAAGCCATGTCTCCGCAATATCCTTTCTTTCAGGAGAGCTAGTTCTGCAAGGTTCGCAGAAGAGCTTCTGTAAAGTTTGGAAGGTAGGAGACGGATACTGGCAGAAGTAAAGCTGTGAGTACCGGACGTGCGTCGTGCTTCGGTAGCTCAGTTGGTAGAGCACTTGCCCGCGAAAGGCAAAGGTCCCGAGTTCGAGTCTCGGTCGGGCACACAGTTTTAATCTGTCAGGAAGTTTCATATCAGCGCACACTCCGCTGCAGAGTGAAAATCTCATTCTGGAAACATCCCCCAGGCTGTGGCTAAGCCATGTCTCCGCAATATCCTTTCTTTCAGGAGTGCTAGTTCTGCAAGGTTCGCAGAAGAGCTTCTGTAAAGTTTGGAAGGTAGGAGACGGATACTGGCAGAAGTAAAGCTGTGAGTACCGGACGTGAGTCGTGCTTCGGTAGCTCAGTTGGTAGAGCACTTGCCCGCGAAAGGCAAAGGTCCCGAGTTCGAGTCTCGGTCGGGCACACAGTTTTAATCTGTCAGGAAGTTTCATATCAGCGCACACTCCGCTGCAGAGTGAAAATCTCATTCTGGAAACATCCCCCAGGCTGTGGCTAAGCCATGTCTCCGCAATATCCTTTCTTTCAGGAGTGCTAGTTCTGCAAGGTTCGCAGAAGAGCTTCTGTAAAGTTTGGAAGGTAAGAGACGGATACTGGCAGAAGTAAAGCTGTGAGTACCGGACGTGAGTCGTGCTTCGGTAGCTCAGTTGGTAGAGCACTTGCCCGCGAAAGGCAAAGGTCCCGAGTTCGAGTCTCGGTCGGGCACACAGTTTTAATCTGTCAGGAAGTTTCATATCAGCGCACACTCCGCTGCAGAGTGAAAATCTCATTCTGGAAACATCCCCCAGGCTGTGGCTAAGCCATGTCTCCGCAATATCCTTTCTTTCAGGAGTGCTAGTTCTGCAAGGTTCGCAGAAGAGCTTCTGTAAAGTTTGGAAGGTAGGAGACGGATACTGGCAGAAGTAAAGCTGTGAGTACCGGACGTGAGTCGTGCTTCGGTAGCTCAGTTGGTAGAGCACTTGCCCGCGAAAGGCAAAGGTCCCGAGTTCGAGTCTCGGTCGGGCACACAGTTTTAATCTGTCAGGAAGTTTCATATCAGCGCACACTCCGCTGCAGAGTGAAAATCTCATTCTGGAAACATCCCCCAGGCTGTGGCTAAGCCATGTCTCCGCAATAACCTCTTCTTTCAGGAGTGCTAGTTCTGCAAGGTTCGCAGAAGAGCTTCTGTAAAGTTTGGAAGGTAGGAGACGGATCCTGGCAGAAGTAAAGCTGTGAGTACCGGACGTGAGTCGTGCTTCGGTAGCTCAGTTGGTAGAGCACTTGCCCGCGAAAGGCAAAGGTCCCGAGTTCGAGTCTCGGTCGGGCACACAGTTTTAATCTGTCAGGAAGTTTCATATCAGCGCACACTCCGCTGCAGAGTGAAAATCTCATTCTGGAAACATCCCCCAGGCTGTGGCTAAGCCATGTCTCCGCAATATCCTTTCTTTCAGGAGTGCTAGTTCTGCAAGGTTCGCAGAAGAGCTTCTGTAAAGTTTGGAAGGTAGGAGACGGATACTGGCAGAAGTAAAGCTGTGAGTACCGGACGTGAGTCGTGCTTCGTTAGCTCAGTTGGTAGAGCACTTGCCCGCGAAAGGCAAAGGTCCCGAGTTCGAGTCTCGGTCGGGCACACAGTTTTAATCTGTCAGGAAGTTTCATATCAGCGCACACTCCGCTGCAGAGTGAAAATCTCATTCTGGAAACATCCCCCAGGCTGTGGCTAAGCCATGTCTCCGCAATATCCTTTCTTTCAGGAGTGCTAGTTCTGCAAGGTTCGCAGAAGAGCTTCTGTAAAGTTTGGAAGGTAGGAGACGGATACTGGCAGAAGTAAAGCTGTGAGTACCGGACGTGAGTCGTGCTTCGGTAGCTCAGTTGGTAGAGCACTTGCTCGCGAAAGGCAAAGGTCCCGAGTTCGAGTCTCGGTCGGGCACACAGTTTTAATCTGTCAGGAAGTTTCATATCAGCGCACACTCCGCTGCAGAGTGAAAATCTCATTCTGGAAACATCCCCCAGGCTGTGGCTAAGCCATGTCTCCGCAATATCCTTTCTTTCAGGAGTGCTAGTTCTGCAAGGTTCGCAGAAGAGCTTCTGTAAAGTTTGGAAGGTAGGAGATGGATACTGGCAGAAGTAAAGCTGTGAGTACCGGACGTGAGTCGTGCTTCGGTAGCTCAGTTGGTAGAGCACTTGCCCGCGAAAGGCAAAGGTCCCGAGTTCGAGTCTCGGTCTGGCACACAGTTTTAATCTGTCAGGAAGTTTCATATCAGCGCACACTCCGCTGCAGAGTGAAAATCTCATTCTGGAAACATCCCCCAGGCTGTGGCTAAGCCATGTCTCCGCAATATCCTTTCTTTCAGGAGTGCTAGTTCTGCAAGGTTCGCAGAAGAGCTTCTGTAAAGTTTGGAAGGTAGGAGACGGATACTGGCAGAAGTAAAGCTGTGAGTACCGGACGTGAGTCGTGCTTCGGTAGCTCAGTTGGTAGAGCACTTGCCCGCGAAAGGCAAAGGTCCCGAGTTCGAGTCTCGGTCGGGCACACAGTTTTAATCTGTCAGGAAGTTTCATATCAGCGCACACTCCGCTGCAGAGTGAAAATCTCATTCTGGAAACATCCCCCAGGCTGTGGCTAAGCCATGTCTCCGCAATATCCTTTCTTTCAGGAGTGCTAGTTCTGCAAGGTTCGCAGAAGAGCTTCTGTAAAGTTTGGAAGGTAGGAGACGGATACTGGCAGAAGTAAAGCTGTGAGTACCGGACGTGAGTCGTGCTTCGGTAGCTCAGTTGGTAGAGCACTTGCCCACGAAAGGCAAAGGTCCCGAGTTCGAGTCTCGGTCGGGCACACAGTTTTAATCTGTCAGGAAGTTTCATATCAGCGCACACTCCGCTGCAGAGTGAAAATCTCATTCTGGAAACATCCCCCAGGCTGTGGCTAAGCCATGTCTCCGCAATATCCTTTCTTTCAGGAGTGCTAGTTCTGCAAGGTTCGCAGAAGAGCTTCTGTAAAGTTTGGAAGGTAGGAGACGGATACTGGCAGAAGTAAAGCTGTGAGTACCGGACGTGAGTCGTGCTTCGGTAGCTCAGTTGGTAGAGCACTTGCCCGCGAAAGGCAAAGGTCCCGAGTTCGAGTCTCGGTCGGGCACACAGTTTTAATCTGTCAGGAAGTTTCATATCAGCGCACACTCCGCTGCAGAGTGAAAATCTGATTCTGGAAACATCCCCCAGGCTGTGGCTAAGCCATGTCTCCGCAATATCCTTTCTTTCAGGAGTGCTAGTTCTGCAAGGTTCGCAGAAGAGCTTCTGTAAAGTTTGGAAGGTAGGAGACGGATACTGGCAGAAGTAAAGCTGTGAGTACCGGACGTGAGTCGTGCTTCGTTAGCTCAGTTGGTAGAGCACTTGCCCGCGAAAGGCAAAGGTCCCGAGTTCGAGTCTCGGTCGGGCACACAGTTTTAATCTGTCAGGAAGTTTCATATCAGCGCACACTCCGCTGCAGAGTGAAAATCTCATTCTGGAAACATCCCCCAGGCTGTGGCTAAGCCATGTCTCCGCAATATCCTTTCTTTCAGGAGTGCTAGTTCTGCAAGGTTCGCAGAAGAGCTTCTGTAAAGTTTGGAAGGTAGGAGACGGATACTGGCAGAAGTAAAGCTGTGAGTACCGGACGTGAGTCGTGCTTCGGTAGCTCAGTTGGTAGAGCCATTGCCCGCGAAAGGCAAAGGTCCCGAGTTCGAGTCTCGGTCGGGCACACAGTTTTAATCTGTCAGGAAGTTTCATATCAGCGCACACTCCGCTGCAGAGTGAAAATCTATTTCTGGAAACATCCCCCAGGCTGTGGCTAAGCCATGTCTCCGCAATATCCTTTCTTTCAGGAGTGCTAGTTCTGCAAGGTTCGCAGAAGAGCTTCTGTAAAGTTTGGAAGGTAGGAGACGGACACTGGCAGAAGTAAAGCTGTGAGTACCGGACGTGAGTCGTGCTTCGGTAGCTCAGTTGGTAGAGCACTTGCCTGCGAAAGGCAAAGGTCCCGAGTTCGAGTCTCGGTCGGGCACACAGTTTTAATCTGTCAGGAAGTTTCATATCAGCGCACACTCCGCTGCAGAGTGAAAATCTGATTCTGGAAACATCCCCCAGGCTGTGGCTAAGCCATGTCTCCGCAATATCCTTTCTTTCAGGAGTGCTAGTTCTGCAAGGTTCGCAGAAGAGCTTCTGTAAAGTTTGGAAGGTAGGAGACGGATACTGGCAGAAGTAAAGCTGTGAGTACCGGACGTGAGTCGTGCTTCGGTAGCTCAGTTGGTAGAGCACTTGCCCGCGAAAGGCAAAGGTCCCGAGTTCGAGTCTCGGTCGGGCACACAGTTTTAATCTGTCAGGAAGTTTCATATCAGCGCACACTCCGCTGCAGAGTGAAAATCTCATTCTGGAAACATCCCCCAGGCTGTGGCTAAGCCATGTCTCCGCAATATCCTTTCTTTCAGGAGTGCTAGTTCTGCAAGGTTCGCAGAAGAGCTTCTGTAAAGTTTGGAAGGTAGGAGACGGATACTGGCAGAAGTAAAGCTGTGAGTACCGGACGTGCGTCGTGCTTCGGTAGCTCAGTTGGTAGAGCACTTGCCCGCGAAAGGCAAAGGTCCCGAGTTCGAGTCTCGGTCGGGCACACAGTTTTAATCTGTCAGGAAGTTTCATATCAGCGCACACTCCGCTGCAGAGTGAAAATCTCATTCTGGAAACATCCCCCAGGCTGTGGCTAAGCCATGTCTCCGCAATATCCTTTCTTTCAGGAGTGCTAGTTCTGCAAGGTTCGCAGAAGAGCTTCTGTAAAGTTTGGAAGGTAGGAGACGGATACTGGCAGAAGTAAAGCTGTGAGTACCGGACGTGAGTCGTGCTTCGGTAGCTCAGTTGGTAGAGCACTTGCCCGCGAAAGGCAAAGGTCCCGAGTTCGAGTCTCGGTCGGGCACACAGTTTTAATCTGTCAGGAAGTTTCATATCAGCGCACACTCCGCTGCAGAGTGAAAATCTCATTCTGGAAACATCCCCCAGGCTGTGGCTAAGCCATGTCTCCGCAATATCCTTTCTTTCAGGAGTGCTAGTTCTGCAAGGTTCGCAGAAGAGCTTCTGTAAAGTTTGGAAGGTAGGAGACGGATACTGGCAGAAGTAAAGCTGTGAGTACCGGACGTGAGTCGTGCTTCGGTAGCTCAGTTGGTAGAGCACTTGCCCGCGAAAGGCAAAGGTCCCGAGTTCGAGTCTCGGTCGGGCACACAGTTTTAATCTGTCAGGAAGTTTCATATCAGCGCACACTCCGCTGCAGAGTGAAAATCTCATTCTGGAAACATCCCCCAGGCTGTGGCTAAGCCATGTCTCCGCAATATCCTTTCTTTCAGGAGTGCTAGTTCTGCAAGGTTCGCAGAAGAGCTTCTGTAAAGTTTGGAAGGTAGGAGACGGATACTGGCAGAAGTAAAGCTCTGAGTACCGGACGTGAGTCGTGCTTCGGTAGCTCAGTTGGTAGAGCACTTGCCCGCGAAAGGCAAAGGTCCCGAGTTCGAGTCTCGGTCGGGCACACAGTTTTAATCTGTCAGGAAGTTTCATATCAGCGCACACTCCGCTGCAGAGTGAAAATCTCATTCTGGAAACATCCCCCAGGCTGTGGCTAAGCCATGTCTCCGCAATATCCTTTCTTTCAGGAGTGCTAGTTCTGCAAGGTTCGCAGAAGAGCTTCTGTAAAGTTTGGAAGGTAGGAGACGGATACTGGCAGAAGTAAAGCTGTGAGTACCGGACGTGAGTCGTGCTTCGTTAGCTCAGTTGGTAGAGCACTTGCCCGCGAAAGGCAAAGGTCCCGAGTTCGAGTCTCGGTCGGGCACACAGTTTTAATCTGTCAGGAAGTTTCATATCAGCGCACACTCCGCTGCAGAGTGAAAATCTCATTCTGGAAACATCCCCCAGGCTGTGGCTAAGCCATGTCTCCGCAATATCCTTTCTTTCAGGAGTGCTAGTTCTGCAAGGTTCGCAGAAGAGCTTCTGTAAAGTTTGGAAGGTAGGAGACGGATACTGGCAGAAGTAAAGCTGTGAGTACCGGACGTGAGTCGTGCTTCGGTAGCTCAGTTGGTAGAGCACTTGCTCGCGAAAGGCAAAGGTCCCGAGTTCGAGTCTCGGTCGGGCACACAGTTTTAATCTGTCAGGAAGTTTCATATCAGCGCACACTCCGCTGCAGAGTGAAAATCTCATTCTGGAAACATCCCCCAGGCTGTGGCTAAGCCATGTCTCCGCAATATCCTTTCTTTCAGGAGTGCTAGTTCTGCAAGGTTCGCAGAAGAGCTTCTGTAAAGTTTGGAAGGTAGGAGATGGATACTGGCAGAAGTAAAGCTGTGAGTACCGGACGTGAGTCGTGCTTCGGTAGCTCAGTTGGTAGAGCACTTGCCCGCGAAAGGCAAAGGTCCCGAGTTCGAGTCTCGGTCTGGCACACAGTTTTAATCTGTCAGGAAGTTTCATATCAGCGCACACTCCGCTGCAGAGTGAAAATCTCATTCTGGAAACATCCCCCAGGCTGTGGCTAAGCCATGTCTCCGCAATATCCTTTCTTTCAGGAGTGCTAGTTCTGCAAGGTTCGCAGAAGAGCTTCTGTAAAGTTTGGAAGGTAGGAGACGGATACTGGCAGAAGTAAAGCTGTGAGTACCGGACGTGAGTCGTGCTTCGGTAGCTCAGTTGGTAGAGCACTTGCCCGCGAAAGGCAAAGGTCCCGAGTTCGAGTCTCGGTCGGGCACACAGTTTTAATCTGTCAGGAAGTTTCATATCAGCGCACACTCCGCTGCAGAGTGAAAATCTCATTCTGGAAACATCCCCCAGGCTGTGGCTAAGCCATGTCTCCGCAATATCCTTTCTTTCAGGAGTGCTAGTTCTGCAAGGTTCGCAGAAGAGCTTCTGTAAAGTTTGGAAGGTAGGAGACGGATACTGGCAGAAGTAAAGCTGTGAGTACCGGACGTGAGTCGTGCTTCGGTAGCTCAGTTGGTAGAGCACTTGCCCGCGAAAGGCAAAGGTCCCGAGTTCGAGTCTCGGTCGGGCACACAGTTTTAATCTGTCAGGAAGTTTCATATCAGCGCACACTCCGCTGCAGAGTGAAAATCTCATTCTGGAAACATCCCCCAGGCTGTGGCTAAGCCATGTCTCCGCAATATCCTTTCTTTCAGGAGTGCTAGTTCTGCAAGGTTCGCAGAAGAGCTTCTGTAAAGTTTGGAAGGTAGGAGACGGATACTGGCAGAAGTAAAGCTGTGAGTACCGGACGTGAGTCGTGCTTCGGTAGCTCAGTTGGTAGAGCACTTGCCCGCGAAAGGCAAAGGTCCCGAGTTCGAGTCTCGGTCGGGCACACAGTTTTAATCTGTCAGGAAGTTTCATATCAGCGCACACTCCGCTGCAGAGTGAAAATCTCATTCTGGAAACATCCCCCAGGCTGTGGCTAAGCCATGTCTCCGCAATATCCTTTCTTTCAGGAGTGCTAGTTCTGCAAGGTTCGCAGAAGAGCTTCTGTAAAGTTTGGAAGGTAGGAGACGGATACTGGCAGAAGTAAAGCTGTGAGTACCGGACGTGAGTCGTGCTTCGGTAGCTCAGTTGGTAGAGCACTTGCCCGCGAAAGGCAAAGGTCCCGAGTTCGAGTCTCGGTCGGGCACACAGTTTTAATCTGTCAGGAAGTTTCATATCAGCGCACACTCCGCTGCAGAGTGAAAATCTCATTCTGGAAACATCCCCCAGGCTGTGGCTAAGCCATGTCTCCGCAATATCCTTTCTTTCAGGAGTGCTAGTTCTGCAAGGTTCGCAGAAGAGCTTCTGTAAAGTTTGGAAGGTAGGAGACGGATACTGGCAGAAGTAAAGCTGTGAGTACCGGACGTGAGTCGTGCTTCGGTAGCTCAGTTGGTAGAGCACTTGCCCGCGAAAGGCAAAGGTCCCGAGTTCGAGTCTCGGTCGGGCACACAGTTTTAATCTGTCAGGAAGTTTCATATCAGCGCACACTCCGCTGCAGAGTGAAAATCTCATTCTGGAAACATCCCCCAGGCTGTGGCTAAGCCATGTCTCCGCAATATCCTTTCTTTCAGGAGTGCTAGTTCTGCAAGGTTCGCAGAAGAGCTTCTGTAAAGTTTGGAAGGTAGGAGACGGATACTGGCAGAAGTAAAGCTGTGAGTACCGGACGTGAGTCGTGCTTCGGTAGCTCAGTTGGTAGAGCACTTGCCCGCGAAAGGCAAAGGTCCCGAGTTCGAGTCTCGGTCGGGCACACAGTTTTAATCTGTCAGGAAGTTTCTTCCGAGATTGTCCTAAATGCTTTCTCCGAAAATTATTTCGAGCAGTTAGTCCACGAACCCACGCGAATTGTAAATGGTTGCGAAAACACACTTGATCTCTTAGCCACAAATAATCCAGAGCTGATAGAGAGCATCATGACTGATACAGGGATTAGTGATCACAAGGTCATTGTAGCTAGGCTCAATACCATTTCTTCCAAATCCATCAGAAACAAACGCAAAATAATTTTATTTAAAAAAGCGGATAAAGTGCCACTAGAAGCCTTCCTAAAAGACAATTTCCATTCCTTCCGGACTGACGATGCGAATGTAGACGAGATGTGGCTCAAATTCAAAGATATAGTAGCAACAGCAATTGAGACATTCATACCTCATAAATAGGTAAGAGATGGAACGGATCCCCCATGGTACACAAAAAAGGTCCGAACGCTGTTGCAGAGGCAACGGAAAAAGCATGCGAAGTTCAGAAGAACGCGAAATCCCGAAGATGGGCTAAAATTTACAGACGCGCGAAATTTGGCACGTACTTCGATGCGAGATGCCTTTAATAGGTTCCACAACGAGACATTGTCTCGAAATTTGGTAGAAAATCCGAAGAAATTCTGGTCGTATGTAAAGTACACAAGCGGCAAGACGCAGTCAATACCTTCGCTGTGCAGTGCCGATGGTATTGTTATCGACGACTCTGCCACTAAAGCGGAGTTATTGAACGCAGTTTTCCGAAATTCCTTCACCAGGGAAGACGAATGGAATATTCCAGAATTTGAAACACGAACATCTGCTAGCATGAGTCTCTTAGAAGTAGATACCTTAGGGGTTGCGAAGCAACTCAAATCGCTTGATACGGGCAAGTGTTCAGGTCCAGATTGTATACCGATTAGGTTCCTTTCAGATTGCGCTGATACTGTAACTCCCTACTTAGCACTCATATACAACCGCTCGCTCACCGATAGATCTGTACCTACAGATTGGAAAATTGCGCAGGTCGCACCAGTGTTCAAGTAGGAGTAATCCATTTAACTACAGACCTATATCATTGAAGTCGGTTTGCAGTAGGGTTTTGGAGCATATACTGTATTCAAACATTATGAATCACCTCGAAGGGAACGATCTATTGACACGTAATCAGCATGGCTTCAGAAAACATCGCTCTTGTGCAACGCAGCTAGCTCTTTATTCGCACGAAGTAATGGCCGCTATCGACAGGGGATCTCAAGTTGATTCCGTATTTCTAGATTTCCGGAAAGCTTTTGACACCGTTCCTCATAAGCGGCTTCTAATCAAGCTGCGGAGCTATGGGGTATCGTCTCAGTTGTGCGACTGGATTCGTGATTTCCTGTCAGGAAGGTCGCAGTTCGTAGTAATAGACGGCAAATCATCGAGTAAAACTGAAGTGATATCAGGTGTTCCCCAGGGAAGCGTCCTGGGACCTCTACTGTTCCTGATCTATGTAAATGACCTGGGTGACAATCCGAGCAGTTCTCTTACACTGTTCGCAGATGATGCTGTAATTTACCGTCTAGTAAGGTCATACGAAGACCAGTATCAGTTGCAAAGCGATTTAGAAAAGATTGCTGTATGGTGTGTCAGGTGGCAGTTGACGCTAAATAACGAAAAGTGTGAGATGATCCACATGAGTTCCAAAAGAAATCCGTTGGAATTCGATTACTCGATAAATAGTATAATTCTCAAGGCTGTCAATTCAACTAAGTACCTGGGTGTTAAAATTACGAACAACTTCAGTTGGAAGGACCACATAGATAATATTGTCCGGAAGGCGAGCCAAAGGTTGCGTTTCATTGGCAGGACACTTAGAAGATGCAACAAGTCCACTAAAGAGACAGCTTACACTACACTCGTTCGTCCTCTGTTAGAATATTGCTGCGCGGTGTGGGATCCTTACCAGGTGGGATTGACGGAGGACATCGAAAGGGTGCAAAAAAGGGCAGCTCGTTTTGTATTATCACGTTATAGGGGAGAGAGTGTGGCAGATATGATACACGAGTTGGGATGGAAGTCATTACAGCATAGACGTTTTTCGTCGCGGCGAGACCTTTTTACGAAATTTCAGTCACCAACTTTCTCTTCCGAATGCGAAAATATTTTGTTGAGCCCAACCTACATAGGTAGGAATGATCATCAAAATAAAATAAGAGATATCAGAGCTCTAACAGAAAAGTTTAGGTGTTCGTTTTTCCCGCTCGCTGTTCTGGAGTGGAATAGTAGAGAGATAGTATGATGGTGGTTCGATGAACCCTCTGCCAAGCACTTGAATGTGAATTGCAGATTAGTCATGTACATGTGTAGATGTAGAAGTTTATTATAACTTTTTACAATATTTTATGCAAAATATATAGACATTCATGCTTTTATGTGTTCATACAAGGCTTTTATGTTTCATCACTGTCCCTTACATACACTCTAGCTACAACAACGGGTTTTCAGTGTTTAAATTGTAAAATTGTACAACGTTTTTCAGTAATGACGCGATTGGTGATCTATTACAAACAGATGAAATTTCCATTGCAAAAGATGAACTCAGTGAGAATACAAGTTTAATCAGAAAGGAGTATTTGAATTCACATAAGTGACAAAGGCGGCAGTGACCTCGAGTTGCAATCTCCAGGTACAGTCTACATTTACTACTGTCATGTTCTTATGCCTCATCGAACCTGTTCACAGCACAGAGTGTAAGTGTAAGAACAGAAAGAAAGCCAGTAGTCTGTGTTCTGACTTGTGACACTGTCCAGCATAGCTCCATAAGCCTACAGGTGCCCACAGAGAACGATGGTTAGCGTGCTACAGAAGGTGCACCACTCCCGTTACAAGTCGAACGTCATGTATGCTCCATGATCCCTGTAGCCTTTCTCACCATTCATTACAATTCTTCTTACTGAACAGTTTCCGTAAAATCATCGAAAAAATTACAGGACTCGCGCGCTTTTGTTTTGTCTGCGCAAAGCGTCGCCAAGCGGCGTGTGCAGAGTGTGTACGCGTCTCATTATGCACTGGACCAGTGTAGCACGTGGTGAACATGCGCGTCGCGCTGTTCAATGGTGTGAGCGCATAACATGGTGGCAATAACGCATGGAAATTCTGAGTCCAGCGCACACTTTGTACTCTTCTCTAAGAAGGAGACATCCCTCTTTGTGACGCCCAGTAGGAAGTAACTAATCATTAACGCTCCAGCAGCATAGGATCCTCGATGGTCATTGCAGAAGACAGTGTGAATTCCATCTAATAACAAATTTATACATAAATTTAATAAGTTTCTACTATCGTGGTTATTGTCGTCGCTAACCGACGATGGTGTGATGTGGGGAAGAAGGGAGAAAATTTTTCCCATGTAAAGCTTATTTAAGAAAAGAGCTCCCACGTAGGCACACATGGAGAAATGCACATTGTACTGAAGCAATTATTGTTGGACAGTTAGAGCCCGAGACACGTGAATTTAAACGAACACTCTTTCATGCTTTAGTCGCCCAAAATTGGCCCGTGCCACAGTCTCTCACTACACTGCACTTCAGGTGTTATCTTTCCTAAATTTATTTCTCATAATGAACAACACAATGCAGTTTTATGGTGCACAGGCCACTCTTGAGGCACATGCTGTGAAGAGGTTATTGGTTCTTTCAAGTTAACTCCCATTACCTGAGCCAACTACACTCCTGGAAATGGAAAAAAGGACACATGGACACCGGTGTGTCAGACCCACCATACTTGCTCCAGACACTACGAGAGGGCTGTACAAGCAATTATCACACGCACGGCACAGCGGACACACCAGGAACCGCGGTGTCGGCCGTCAGATGGCGCTAGCTGCGCAGCATTTGTGCACCGCCGCCGTCAGTGTCAACCAGTTTGCCGTGGCATACGGAGCTCCATCGCAGTCTTTAACACTGGTAGCATGCCGCGACAGCGTGGACGTGAACCGTATGTGCAGTTGACGGAATTTGAGCGAGGGCGTATAGTGGGCATGCGGGAGGCCGGGTGGACGTACCGCCGAATTGCTCAACATGTGGGGCGTGAGGTCTCCACAGTACATCGATGTTGTCGCCAGTGGTCGGCGGAAGGTGCACGTGCCCGTCGACCTGGGACCGGACCGCAGAGACGCACGGATGCACGCCAAGACCGTAGGATCCTACGCAGTGCCGTAGGGGACCGCACCGCCACTTCCCAGCAAATTAGGGACACTGTTGCTCCTGGGGTATCGGCGAGGACCATTCGCAACCGTCTCCATGAAGCTGCGCTACGGTCCCGCACACCGTTAGGCCGTCTTCCGCTCACGCCCCAACATCGTGCAGCCCGCCTCCAGTGGTGTCGCGACAGGCGTGAATGGAGGGACGAATGGAGACGTGTCGTCTTCAGCGATGAGAGTCGCTTCTGCCTTGGTGCCAATGATGGTCGTATGCGTGTTTGGCGCCGTGCAGGTGAGCGCCACAATCAGGACTGCATACGACCAAGGCACACAGGGCCAACACCCGGCATCATGGTGTGGGGAGCGATCTCCTACACTGGCCGTACACCTCTGGTGATCGTCGAGGGGACACTGAATAGTGCACGGTACATCCAAACCGTCATAGAACCCATCATTCTACCATTCCTAGACCGGCAAGGGAACTTGCTGTTCCAACAGGACAATGCACGTCCGCATGTATCCCGTGCCACCCAACGTGCTCTAGAAGGTGTAAGTCAACTACCCTGCCAGCAAGATCTCCGGATCTGTCCCCCATTGAGCATGTTTGGGACTGGATGAAGCGTCGTCCCACGCGGTCTGCACGTCCAGCACGAACGCTGGTCCAACAGGCGCCAGGTGGAAATGGCATGGCAAGCCGTTCCACAGGACTACATCCAGCATCTCTACGATCGTCTCCATGGAAGAATAGCAGCCTACATTGCTGCGAAAGGTGGATATACACTGTACTAGTGCCGACATTGTGCATGCTCTGTTGCCTGTGTCTATGTGCCTGTGGTTCTGTCAGTGTGATCATGTGATGTATCTGACCTCAGGAATGTGTCAATAAAGTTTCCCCTTCCTGGGACAATGAATTCACGGTGTTCTTTTTTCAATTTCCAGGAGTGTAGAAAGAGGTCAAAAGGCTGCAGAAAGTTATAGGTCCTTCTCTCTAATAAAAGGAAAGGAAAACCAGAAATAATTACATGTGCACTCATTGCTAGTAGTGAATACTGTCTGCAGTTTACATGCAGCATTAAAAGTTCGACTATAACGGCTACTGGTATGTGAATATTACAATAATAAACATGTCTTATAAAAGTAACAGTAGAATGAGTGTGCTGCTAAAACTCAGAAACGAGTCCCGATATGATCAAGGGAGTTATATGGGTGGTAGCCCTCTCTGCCCCACCCATGAAGAAGGTTCCTCTTTTTACTTGAAGGGAGTGCTTTTTAAGATATAAGAGCTGGGAAGTATCGCCTTCTAGAAATTTCTAGAACATTCTAGAACATTCGAGAGTACTGGAGAACATTCCAGAACATTAGAGAGTATTCGAAAGCATTCCACTATTCGACAATGTTCCGGAATGTTCCACACTGATCCGGAATGTTCTGGAATGTTCGGAAATAGCTAGGAACATTCGGGAAGATTCCAGAATATTGGAAAAACTTTTCGGGCTAGTGGACTCTCGTATAGTATTTTCTGCGACTACCAATCTCGAGTTTATGTACATACATAATGAATCACCTAAAAAGAACAACCTTTTGGCACCGGAGGTATATCAGCTGGAGTATCTCGATTGTAATGCAGGATATGTTGGACAAATAGGCAAAACCTTCAAAATTAGATTGCAAGAACATCTTCTTAATAGATGGGGGCAGGTAAAACAGAGCTCTGCCTTTGCCCAACACCTTAAAGCCAGTGCCCTTAGTCCTCCGCAAGTACGAAATCTTAAGATTTTGCATTTTGCGCAAAAGGTAAAGAAGTTAAACATTTTGGAAGAAATTGACATATTTAGGCATATGGCAGACAAAGATTTGTCTCTCCTTAACGGCCAAATATTTGGCGCCAGTCAGGCCTTTTTAGGAGTTCTGAAATGGGTGTTATTAATGTAATCCTGGAGCTCTCGTAATTCTGCCTAAATATGAGCCCTGTTCCTCTCTGGTCTTATGTCGTCTTCTTAGCCAAGCCAATAGGTATTTTTTTTTTAATTCAAATATGATACTTGCGAGTTAGTCGCTTTAAATGATGACACATTTCATTGTAGCTATAAAAAAAAGGTGGGGGGAGAAGTTTATCCGCATAACGTCCGGCCTCCACATTGGTGTCTATTTTTTAAGCCTAATAATTTTACTTGTATTTTATAAAAATAAGTTTTCTTGCTAGAAGTTGTAGCTCCGAATGACGCAGTATTGGGTGTTATATGGGCCTCCTCTTTATCTGAAATTACAGTCCTATGTTTTTAATGTTGTCGTTCTAGTGGTATGTTGTTGTTGTTGTTGTGGTCTTCATTCCTGAGACTGGTTTGATGCAGCTCTCCAAGCTACTCTATCCTGTGCAAGCTTCTTCATCTCCCAGTACCTACTGCAGTCTACGTCCTTCTGAATCTGCTTAGTGTATTCGTCTCTTGGTCTCCCTCTACGGTTTTTACCCTCCACGCTGCCCTCCAATGCTAAATTTGTGATCCCTTGATGCCTCAAAACATGTCCTACCAACCGGTCCCTTCTTTTTGTCAAGTTGTGGCACAAACTCCTCTTCTCCCCAATTCTATTCAATACCTCCTCATAAGTTATGTGTTCTACCCATCTAATCTTCAACATTCTTCTATAGCATCACATTTCGAAAGCTTCTATCCTCTTCTTGTCTAAACTATTTATCGTCCATGTTTCACTTCCATACATGGCTACACTCCATACAAGTACTTTCAGAAACGACTTCCTGACACTTAAAACAATACTCGATGTTAACAAATTTCTCTTCTTCAGAAACGATTTCCTTGCCATTGCCAGTCTACATTTTATATCCTCTCTACTTCGACCATCATCAGTTATTTTACTCCCTAAATAGCAAAACTCCTTTACTACTTTAAGTGTCTCATTTCCTAATCTAATTCCCTCAGCATCACCCGATTTAATTTGACTACATTCCATTATCCTCGTTTCGCTTTTTTTGATGTTCATCTTATATCCTCCTTTCAAGACACTGCCAATTCCGTTCAACTGCTCTTCCAAGTCCTTTGCTGTCTCTGACAGAATTACAATGTCATCTGCGAACCTCAAAGTTTTTATTTCTTCTCCATGAATTTTAATACCTACTCCGTATTTTTCTTTTGTTTCCTTTGCTGCTTGTTCAATATACAGATTGAATAACATCGGGGAGAGGCTGCAAGCCTGTCTCACTCCCTTCCCAACCACTGCTTCCCTTTCATGCCCCTCGACTCTTATACTGCCATCTGGTTTCAGTACAAATTGTAAATAGCCTTACGCTCCCTGTATTTTACACCTGCCACTTTCAGAATTTGAAAGAGAGTATTCCAGTTCACATTGTCAAAAGCTTTCTCTAAGTCTACAAATGCTAGAAACGTAGGTTTGCCTTTTCTTAATCTTTCTTCTAAGATAAGTCGTAAGGTTAGTATTGCCTCACGTGTTCCAACATTTCTACGGAATCCAAACTGATTTTCCCCGATGTCTACTTCTACCAGTTTTTCCATTCGTCTGCATAGAAGTCGTGTTAGTATTTTGCAACAGTGGCTTGTTAAACTGATAGTTCGGTAATTCATTCCTGTTAACAGCTGCTTGCTTTGAGATTGGAATTATTGAAGTCTGAGGGTATTTCGCCTGTCTCATACATCTTGCCCACCAGATGGTAGGGTTTTGTCAGGACTGGGTCTCCCAAGGCCGTCAGTAGTTTTAATTGAATGTTGTCTACTCCGGGGGCCTTGTTTCGACTCAGGTCTTTCAGTACTCTTCACGCAGTATCTTACCTCCCATTTCGTCTTCATGTTCATCCTCTTCCATTTCCATAATATTGTCCTCAAGTACATCGCCCTTGTATAGACCCTCTATATACTCCTTCCACCTTTCTGCTTTCCCTTCTTTGCTTAGAACTGGGTTGCCATCTGAGCTCTTGATATTCATACAAGTGGTTCTCTTCTCTCCAAAGGTCTCTATAATTTTCCTGTAGGCAGTATCTATCTTACCCCTAGTGAGATAACCCTCTACATTATTACATTTGTCCTCTAGCCATCCCTGCTTAGCCATTTTTCCCTTCCTGTCGATCTAATTTTTGAGACGTTTGTATTCCTTTATGCCTGCTTCATTTACTGCATTTAATATTTTCTCCTTTCATCAATTAAATTCAATATTTCTTCTGTTACCCAAGGATTTCTATTAGCCCTCGTCTTTTTACCTACTTGATCGTCTGCTGCCTTCACTACTTCATCCCTCAGAGCAACCCATTCGTCTTCTACTGTATTTCTTTCCCCCATTCCTGTCAATTGTTCCCTTATGCTCTCCCTGAAACGCTCCACAACCTCTGGTTCTTTCAGTTTATTCAGGTCCCATCTCCTTAAATTAGCACCTTTTTGTAGTTTCTTCAGTTATAATCTACAGTTCATAACCAATAGATTGTGGTCAGAGTCCACATCTGCCCCTGGAAATTTCTTACAATTTAAAACCTGATTCCTAAATCTCTGTTTTATCATTATGTAATCTATGTGATACCTTTTAGTATCTCCAGGATTCTACCATGTACACAACCTTCTCTTTCGATTCTTGAACCAAGTATTAGCTATGATTAAGTTATGCTCTGTGCAAAATCTACCAGACGGCTTCCTCTTTCATTTCTTCCCCCCAATCCATATTGGCCTACTATGTTTCCTTCTCTCCCTTTTCCTACTGACGAATTCCAGTCACCCATGACTATTAAATTTTCGTCTCCCTTCACTACCTGAATAATTTCTTTTATCTCATCATAAATTTCATCAACTTCTTCATCATCTGCAGAGCTAGTTGGCATATAAACTTGTACTACTGTAGTAGGCGTGGGCTTTGTGTCTATCTTGGCCACAATAATGCGTTCACTATGCTGATTGTAGTAGCTTACCCGCACTCCTCTTTTTTATTCATTATTAAACCTACTCCTGCATTACCCCTATTTGATTTTATATTTATAATCCTGTATTCACCTGACCAAAAGTCTTGTTCCTCCTGCCACCGAACTTCACTAATTCCCACTATATCTAACTTTAACCTATCCATTTCCCTTTTTAAATTTTCTAACCTACCAACCCGATTAAGGGATCTGATATTCCACCCTCCGATCTGTAGAACGCCAGTTTTCTTTCTCCTGATAAGACGTCCTCTTGAGTAGTCCCCGCCCGGAGATCCGGATGGGGGACTATTTTACCTCTGGAATATTTTACCCAAGATGACGCCATCATCATTTAATCATACAGTAAAGCTGCATGCCCACGGGAAGAATTACGGCTGTAGTTTCCCCTTGCTTTCAGCCGTTCGCAGTACCAGCACAGCAAGGCCGTTTTGGTTAATGTTGCAAGGCCAGATCAGTCAATCATCCAGTATGTTGCCCCTGCAAGTACTGAAAAGGCTGCTGCCCCTCTTCAGGAACCACACGTTTGTCTGGCCTCTCAACAGATACCCCTCCTTTGAGGTTGCACCTACGGTACGGCCATCTGTATCGCTGAGGCACGCAAGCCTCCCCACCAACGGCAAGGTCCATGGTTCATGGGGGGGGGGGGGGGGGTTACTAGTGGTATATGATACGAAAAATCTGTTTATGCACTGCATCTGTGTGTTGTATTATACACCTTGTTTTCTCATTTTAAATTTACTACCTTCATTTATATTTTACTTCGTCAAAATTTTAGGATTCGTTACTGCACAGGTGTTGCCGCTAGTAATTCCATCTTATCAATGTTTTATGTGCATTACAATTGTAAAGTTTTAGTGGGCATGTATATCCAGTTTACGATTTCTTATTCTTATCACTGCTGCGTCGCAGCGCCGCCTATTGGGTTGATTCTGTATTTGGTGTCACTACTAGCACACGTCGCTGTGGTGCAACACGCTTACTACCTCAGCCCCCCATCTTACTCTGTTACTCACTCCTATGAACGGGAACGCGTTATACAGACCTGGGTGCCTCTCACGTTCATCTAGAAGAGGTAATGATTTTACTATTTTATATTTCTAGTTTTTACTGATGTTGGCCTAATATATTCGACGATGCCCTTTGGCTACACTGACTAAAGTATTCTTCTGAGAAATACCAATTTCTGGTATTTGCTCTTCCAATAGTTGATCTGTTTGTACATGCTTATAGCTTATCCAAGCCTGCACAACGCGATCGCGATTCTTAAATTGATGCATTTGTTCTGTTTTCTGTGTAGATAACCTGAAGATGCCCAAATAAGGCGAAACGCGTCGTTGAAAACTAAAAAACTAAAATTGCAACCAAAACTGTTTTTAACCAATACTGTTAAGCACTGGTTTTCTGTATGCCACATATAGACTGGAAGAATTTCTTAGTGCTTATCTACAAAATCGATACAGTATTTAGGACGAAATGTTTATCCGTAGCTTTGCCTACGTATTCACATGTCGCACATATTATACATTTATGCTGAACATATTTCACTCATATTTGTACACATACATGAGCATTGTCTCTACTGAATTTCGCCCTGGGGTTTCATTGTCACGTTGTTCCATTTTTATGACGTCGTCTCTCCTGAAAAATGTGTCTCACAATAATCGAATCGTGCAGTTACATGCTGTGGTACACGTGAATACCTTGCGCGAAATGTGTTGGGAATAGAGTTAGTAACGAAGAAGAGGAAGTAATAAATCAAACGGACATCGATTGAAAGTACTAGATGCCATTATTCTAAAAAAAAAAAAAAATAATAATAAAAATAAATAAATAAATAAATAAATAAAATAAATAAAATAAAAATAAAAAAAATTCTGTGAATAAATTATGGGTGTTCGCACGTTGTGGAGTGCACTACCTTTTTCCTTCACTCCCATCCCTTTGATATGTGCATGGTTCTTACACCTATAGCGCTTGTTTCCAACACAGTGTGTGATATGTATACCAAGCTGGGTTCAAATTGTTGCAGTATTTAGATGACGTGGCATATACATTTTCAGAATATATGAGGATGTGCTCGAAGCTGTTACCTTGCTCTAGTTACAAATACCATAAAAAATTTCATATAAAAGGCAATTCCGACTGACTGACTGACACGCTCACTCACTCATCGTCGCTCAGCCCAAACCGCTAGACAGAAACTTGAAATTAGGAGAGGGTGTTGATGTCGTAGTGTAGGCGTCGTTTAGGAGGTATTTTCAGATCCGCCCACAAAACATAGAAATAGGGGATTAGATGTTTTTTGAAAGTATGTCGCCATTAATGCACTATCGAATCCAGAGCTACGAAAACTGGCATTTTAATTCTCTGTTACAAATGAAAAGATACGTGCTGCAGTGTTTTAGGAAATTTAACCCCTGAGGGGGGTGAAATTAGAGATGAAATATTTTATGAAATATTTGATTGTGAACCCGTTTTCAGAGCCAAATCTATGAAAACTTGCTTTGGCGTCTCTGCTAGCAATAAAAAATATGTGTGCCACTGATTCTGCAAATTCAATTGGGTGAAACTGTGAAGCAATTCTTCCTGTAAATATTACATTTTGCAATCATTTTTTATTTTTCTGTTTTAGAAATAAAAGAAAAATACGCATGATACTATTTTTGGAAATTCAAACCCTAATTGGTTGAAATAGGGTGTGGAATGTGTTATAAAAAGATTTCATTGTGAAAGCATTTTTAAAGCTAAATCTATGAAAGCTGGTATTTGGCTTCTCGGTGAGATACAAAGAAATATGTGATAATGAATGAAAGTTTATACCGAGATATCAACACAAGAACACAAAAGGAATGATTAACGAAAACCTTGGACTCCAGTAACAGAATTGCTTTTTGGTCAGAAGTACATCCGGAGAAAACCATGGTTCTATGGCTTTAATTAGCGTGAGAAGTTTAGTAGGGTGATGCAATTTGTGAACAACATAAAACTTTGATTTAAGAAAAAACATACAGGGTGCACGAGCCAAGTAGCGGGTGCTAAGCTAGCATTACAATATGACCATAAGCCGGTACGTTTTAAGTGAGAAGCTACTTTTGATTTGGAGAAAAAAATGAAATAATTTTGTTTTTAGTTTCTTTCTCTTCCAAAAATCACACACACGGGCAAGCAGTATAGTACGCTACTTACATTTTTACTCGGACACAAACAAAAGCAAACTGTGCATTGCCCTATTCGCAACGTTGTAAATCGCGCTCCTGTGCGAAGTGCTAGCAGAAGCTGATCGTACTGAGCTGACTTGGAAGAGACACGCGTGTGTCAGACGCCCCTTGCCAGGGAAGCGAATTGCGGGGCGTCGTAGACTGCGATGTCGCCGGCTGGCAGGAGGGCTTGTTTTGCTATCAGCGACGCCGAGCCTTTAATCCTCGTTTGCATAATCCCGCGTGGGCGGCTCGTCTGTTGCTTCCGCCTCTGCCACCGCCAAGGCCGTGGCAGGTCCTCCGTCTTCGCCTTAGTCACTCACCACGCGGCTGCCTCACCAACCGATCTCCGGTCGTACGTTCCGGCCGTCTCCAGTCAAGCTGTTGTGTCACGTGAAATAACTTTTATATCAGTAAACGAAGTAGTATTTGTCAACCTGCCCCCTATTACCTCGTATTCTGTTGCCGTTATATGGCAGTTATAACCGGAATAGCATTAGTACATTGGCAGTCGTTAAACCTGAAACATCACGAAGGCGATATGCAACAAATTTCAGTTCGGCATGATACGTACTGCCTGCGTGGACAGCATTTCAGCGTAACCGCACAAAGAAGTAATGACATATACATTCTATATATAAAGAAAGATTACGCTGTTGGTTTCTCATCCGGAAATCGTACTTGAATGTTGGCTTTTGTGAAAAGATCGTGTTACCCCGTATAAAAGGCAGCAAGGTCTGCCACAAGGATATGGAATTCGACAGCGACGTGACTATTGCCTATAGGGTCTGTGGCTTATCGTTACGCGATACTGTTGCTCTCCTTGGTGGTGGTCCAACGCCTGTGACGCAAATATGGTTTCAGGACGACCATATCACTGCCACACATCTCAACTGCCCAAGACAGTCATACTGTTCGTTAAGCAGTGCGGGATCGTACAGTAGAGTGGGCCGCAAAACTTCAAATCTTTTCTTTTCGGATCGTAATACTGCGGAAAATATGCGAAGAAAGGAACTGAAAAAGATTAAAAATAGAAAGCGAATCCTTCGTGGCTGCGCTCCAAGTTTGTGGAAATTCGCAAAAGAAACACATTTTTACTCATATTAGTGTATATACAGAGTGGTCAGGAGCTGTTTGAAGACTCTGTAACGATGTTGCAGGGTAGATTGTGCTCAGACATAATTGTTAGGAAAAATATCGATACGTAGAGCGATTTGCGATTTAAGTAGCATTAAATTTAGCGATTCAGGTCGTTGAGCGCACAAATTCAAGTGACCTCCCTTCGTTTGGTTTCATCGAACCGAAGGGGAAAAAAGAAAAAAAAAAAAAAAAACACAGAAACCTGTAGCCTATGGGTCACCAGTCTGTTGCTTTACCATCTACACTATGAAAACAACTGATGCTAATTGTATAAGCCTGTGTAGTGGATTTGGGGAACAGAAGGAGTGAATCGAAAACACTAGCGCGTTTTACTGTTCACTTGTGTTAGTTCGTTCATTCAACCAGTTTTGGAACGTTTCGTTCCAGGGTACCCGAAACAGGCAATTATGTTTTTAAATGATGAATTCGAATGCACATTGTCAGTAACAAGTGTAATGTTTAAAACTTTCTTGTCAAAACAATGTACCGTATCACTTGCGAAAAACCGGTAATTGTAAACCGCTCTGCCACACGCTAAAATCCTTCAATGAACAGTCATCTGTGGGGCCGTGAGATACCACTTGCTCAAACGCTCATTACTAGTTAAAAGGCTTTTGTTTCAGAAGTGATGAATTCAGGCTATGCCAGTGAAAGCTAGGCTAGCGAAAGCTATGTTTGGGATCTAGGCTAACATAAAATAGATATTTTGAGAATTTCCACAAATTCAGTCTGAGTATACACATTTTATGAATATTACGAAATGACGGAATCGTGATGGGTTGCCACAAAAATAAAAAATCTTAAAGATATAAATATAACAGTAAAATATAATAGTGTAGATGAAGTCATACAGGCGCCAGTCGCTTTCGGCAATATGGAGTCTTACACGTCAAGAAACTGCTGACTTCACGCACGTTGATTGCGAATTGGACGTAAAAGCAACTCATTCATGTACTGTCTGTCAGCAAACAGGCCCAAATTCAGTATACAGTGGCCTCAAAATGTCAAGAAAGACAGCGTTACAGCCAGAAGCAAAGTTCAACCCCACCCATGCCTCAGATGATTAACAGCCGACAGCAGAAACTAAGTGAGTGACAGTCGTAAACAATTAAGCTTGTCATTTAACGCAATAATTGTAATGCGGCTTTTGTGAAGTGAAAAATACATGGACCTTAAAATTATTATACAGACAACTCATTATTCCACCTGCAATATTATCAAAGGGTGCATTAAATAGAATGATGTTTTCCCTAATTGCTTGACACTTTTTGCTTAGCCGCCAAAACAACGTAAAAGCCACTCGAATCCTGTTGCCGTGGAGAGTTACGGTTCCAGTAAAAGTCTTTCGTGATCAAGTGAACAGTTTGACGCTTGACGCTAAATTCGTACTGCCGTATAGCTCAAGACATTGAATGAAAGTTACAATGCATGGCCTCACCATCAAAAGTATTTCAGTGCTCTGAAGCTGCTGGTTAGACAATAGCTGTTAATAATCGATATGTTCTCTTTGTTCCTGAGCATCTGTTTCTTAACAATGGTCCAGATGACTTTACGATTCAAAGCTTATTTCACCTAAATTCCTTCACTTGTGAAACACTGGCAACCCCAACGAGCGTGGTGTAGTTATTTGCGAGCCGCAGCCGCCTAATAGATCATCAAGATGCTTGTTCTCAAGCTCTTAATAACACATTCCTACAACTGCTGGTTTTGTCTTTAATTCATTTTTGCTGTTCAGTGCCACTATTCGTCATTTCTTAGTGGAGATCGATATGTCTGTAAATTATATTTTTGGCCTGCCAAGAATGATCTACAGCATTTCATGTATTATTGAACCTCTGCCCACAAAAGGATGATCTTATATCATAAACTCCCCAACGCTGTGTTCGGTGTTTGACAGGTGATACACAGTGAAGCAGTATCATTTTACCCCTTTCTGTTCCACCCACGGACGCAGCCAGAATAAAATGATAGTTGACGCGCCTAAATGCAAGACTGAACTTCTGTAACTATACCGTCATTGCTGCTGCAAAGGGTGTGTGTGTCGGAAGAAGTAATATGTTCCTTGATTTTTTTCGGGTTTTACGCTTTCGGAATTTTAACAGTAAACATCTCTTTCTTACAGTGACTTCTACAGGAAATTCGTGACCTTTTGCTTGGGGCACTCTCACAGCCTAAGGTGCTCCTTCGTATGGCTTGACAACATTTCAGAACTGGTGCTCTATACTCGAGAATCGGGTGAGCGAATGTTTCGTTGGCAACTTCTCCGTGAGTGAATTTCAATTCGTTAGTTTTCGTCGAGTAAATCATGTTCCAGTATATGCTTCCCTAACACACAACATCACTCGAGGTGGTCGACAATTCTGCTAGTATTCAATGAGAACGACATAGTATGAGGACGTGCTACAAAGTAATGCCTCTGAATTTTGTACGCGAAAACTCTTAAACCTTTGTAAAGAATACACAAGTCATGAACATTCTGTATTTTTATTGATAGCGTCTGTATATCTATTCCTCAGTATAGACACCCTGACGATAAACGCCGTTCTGCCAAGGAGAGGCCAGTTTGTTGATACTGTCACTGTAGAAGTTTGACTTACTTGACGAAGCCTCAATCCAATGTCTGCTTGCATCGCATCATCACCATCAAAGCGAGGTCCTCCAAGCTGTTCTTTACGTTTTGGAAACAAATTAAACTAGGGTGGGGCCAAATCGGGACTGTATGGAGGATGAACCAACGCAGTGAAGGCATCGAATTGTTGCAGATATCGCAGCGCTCGTGTCTGATCTGGCATTGTGATGATGAAGGAGAGGATGTTCCGTGTGTGGACGAAATTTTCGAAATCGAAAGTCGTTTACAGCACACTGCTTCTCACCCACCGACATAGTTACGTTACACACCGCCACGTTACACGCTGCAATTCGGAGCCCCGTTGAGGCAGAAGGCTGCAAACATGTAGAATGAGGAAGTCGTATATAAATAACGTTTGTTTTATTTAGGTACCTTAAGATTTTTACACAATGAGTCGAAGACGCAACTTTTCAACACGTCCTCATAGAGCAGCTTAGATGTCCTTTTCTTTCCAATTGATCCATAGTGTGGAGGTCCTCTAGGATGCGGTGCATTAGAAAACAAGAATACGCAGTAAGTATTTGTAGAATAAGAACAGATTTGGTAATGTAAGTTCTACAGGTCCGAAATGAGATTTCCTTGTGGCTGTGGGATCGGTCAAATATTTACATTTAAAAGGATATAAAACTGGGCGCCAAATATTAAATTTTCAATGCACTTAGATACATAGGATAATTCTGAGGATATTGTAGCCAAGCATCATTAACCAAAAAATGAAAATGATTTTACAGCACTTGTTTAAAATGATCGCATTACTGTACAAAATTTGTACAAGAATCAGATTGTACCCAAGACTCACATTATGTCATTTTATTAACAATATGCAAGCATCAATCTATTTTGCCAAGAAATTCATGAACTGAGAAGAAAGAGACGGCTACCAATAAATCCTTTACGCTCTTCTTAAACTGAATATTATTGTTAGTTAAACTTTTTATGACTGCTGGCATGGTATTTAAAATGTGCATAACAGAATGTTGGGCATCTTTCTGAACCATAGTAAGTGATTTTAAATCTTTGTGAAAGTTGTTCTCAGTTCTAGTATTGATTCCATGAACTCAGCTGATGGTTTGAAAAAAGATATATTTTTAACAACAAATTTCATTAAGGAATAATTTATTGGAAAGCGGTAGTATCCTCAGTTTCTTAAACAGTCCTCTGCAGGACGTTCTTAGGTTCACATCACAAATAAATCGTATTGCACGTTTTTGGGGTCAGAAAACTTTAGACGGGCGTCATGAATTACCCCAGAAATAATCCTGTATGTCATTATGGAATGAAAGTACGTATAGTACACTGGCTTGTTTGTTTTTATATAGCCTACGTCTGACAACACTCTAACAGTATATAGAAATTTGCTCAGGCGCTTCAGCAGTTTTGTGGTATGCTTCTGGTATTTGAATTTATTATCAAGCTACTCATATAATCCAAAGACTTTAAAACTGTCAACTTTTTCTATGGGCTTCTAGTCACATTTTCAGCATATATAGACGGGAAACTTTTTACATATTATGAATTCCATATAGTATGGTATTGACAGGAAAGTGGCCGTGAACCGTTTATTTATGGCCACGAAATTTTCATTAGCTGACTTTTCTAAGGCTATACTTCATTAACTATTTTCTGCAATATTTGTATCTTGTACAAATAAAGCAAACCTGACGTCTGGTAATGTTACTGATGAAAGATGAGAAATATACACAAGCAACGGTAAGTGCCCTAAGATGGCTCCCAATTGGATAATGTCTAATAGCTTAATAGACGTCTGTTTCCTATTGACATTCTTTATTTCCTGTCTGAAATACAGGTTTTGAACCCTTCTGCTGTATTTCCTGTTGCACCATAATATTCGATCAACTTAAAAGAATATGGTGATTTACATGGTGAAATGCCTTTGCGAGATCACAGAATTTACCAGTAGCCTCTAATTCATCGTCTAATGCATTAAACACATTCTCATTGTATGTGCAGATAGCCCTCTCAACATGGAAACCCTTTACAAATGTTAATTGTAACTTCGATAATATTTTATTTGTGGTGAGATCGTTAAGAAGACAATTGTATATTATCTGTTCTAAATTTTTGGAGAATGTAGGAAAAAACGAAATTGGATGGAAGTTTGATGATTTTTATTTATCTCTTTTCATATATAGGGGCCTAAATTCATTATTTTTCAACCATTCAGGAAACGGTCCACTGATAGAAGACTCGTTACACAAACAACTTAAAATGTCACTAAATGTAGAGGCACACTGTTTAATTAACTTTGTTGATATATTATCAGAGCCACTAGAGTTTATTGATTTCAAGGATTTTACGATGAACATAGCTTGTACTGGTGTTGTGACTGCCAGATTCATATTATTGTAGTTATTGTAATGATTGGTCTGAGATATTTCATGACACTTCTACTGAACCTGACAAGTCGATTTCTCCAGCAGCAGTTATGAAGTGCTTATTGGAAAGCCCATCAACACTGCACACATCTGTTAGCTGTGCATCATTTATTCTTAACGCTTTGTGCTCCTTTTTTTCTCTTTATCTACCCATCTCTTCCTTCACTGTAACACATAGTGTCTTCCCTTTGCTGTCTGATGTGACTATCCTTTTCTGATAATGTATTTGCTTTAATGTCCGCATTACTATCTTCGACATTCTGCAGTATGTTTTGTAGTGATCGATAGCATTTACATCAGAGTTGTTTCTGACTGACAGAGGTAGTTCTCTCTTTGTCTTACAGGATGTCATTATTCCTTCACTCTTTTATACACTTTGGTCTAATATGGATTAGATTTAGGAGAAAACAGTTTTCAAATAAGTTAAGGACATTATTAGTAAGTATTGAATTTGTCATTCATGTTTTGAACATTCTACACATCACTCTAATTTATGCTTTTGAGAATTTTCTTATAACAATCTATTTTTGGCTTACTCGCTGGAACTCAAATATAGTAGATTTTTATACACAGATCAGTATTAACATTTAGAAAAAGGAATGCATGTCATAGTCTGGGAGGCTTCTCGTTATTGGTTTTATTATACAGTTTTGTTCATTACACATTCGTAGAAAGATATTATCAATGGCCGTCTTTGAGTGTTTAGCTATTCTAGTTGGAAAGTTAATAACATGAATTAAGTTGAATGACAGCGCTGCTGGCTGCAATAAATTCTTTCTGGAAGGGCAGTCAAGAAAATCTGCATTAAAATCACCAGCAACCACTAATTCTTCCTTTGATGTCGTGAAATAGGCCAAAAGGGCTTCAAAATGATTTATGAACAGATTAAGCAATTTGCAAAAGGTATCGTAGGAGAGTACCAGGCAGGCTCCCAGGAAGGACGGTCGACCATTGATCAAATTTTCACCATGAGGCAAATCTGGGAAAAGTGCTAGGAATTCAACCATCGGTTTCTGGTGACGTTCGTGGACTTCTCAAAGGCTTATGGGATCCACAGATTAAGTATGTACAACATCCTGAGAGAGCTTGGTTTACCAATGACGTTAATAAATATGGTTAAGGTATGCACAGCGGAGACAATAGCTAAAGTCAAATAACAAGGGGAGCTGTCGCGAGGAATTCCATACCAGAACGGGTGTGAGACAAGGTGATGTTATTTCACCACTGTTATTTAATCTGGTCCTACAGGAAGCAATCCGAGAATTGAAAAGATAAAACCAAGGGAGGACGCTAAATGGTAGAACAGATTTATTGGGTTATGAAGACGACAATGCAATTCTAGCAGAATCAGAGAAATTGTAGAGGACCCAGCGCAAAATGCAAGTAAGATCGGGTTATGTATTAATGCGAAAAAGACAGAGGTAATGGAGGTATCAAGAGAAGCCCCTAAAGACATCCCAGTACAGGTAGGAATGTGTAAATTTGCTAGAGTGGAAATTTTTAAATACCTTGGCACATGATTGAACAGTCAAAATAATTTAAAACAGGAAATAAACCAACGTTTTGTGAACGGGACTAAAACTTATTTCGGTCTAAAGCAGAAAATGTCATCCAAGTATCTGTCAATTAAGACCAAACTTAAAGCATACAATACCGTGAAAGGGCCAGTATTGTTGTATGGAACAGAAACCTAAGCACAACAAAGAAGGATGAAGAAAACTTGTTGGTCTTCGAAAGAAAAATTATGAGAAGGATCTTTAGACCTGTACTGGAAAGGAGCTCGTGGGGACGTAGAAAAAACCAAGAATTGTATGAACTGATGAGGCAACAGAACATCGTTCTAAGACTGAAAGCGCGAAGAATTAGCTTGGCAGGCCGCATTGCTAGCAGAAAAGTCACCTCTCGGGCAAAAGCCGTACTTATGGGAAGACCTGATGGTACCCGTCCAGACTAAAGACCCAGGAAGCGATGGGAGGATGAGCAACAGAAAGACCTCTGCCAACTAGGAGGCCGTAACAACTGGATCCAAAGTGCACAAGATCGCCGACTATGGAGGAGTATTGTGAGGTCGGCGCATTATCTACAGCGTACTCGATCGCCGATTTGATTGATGATTGACTGATACTCAGTACACATTTACCATTATGAATGATTTATTATGAGATTCTCCTTCTGTTGCAGATGCTTCCACGTGCTGCTCTAGGCAAATTTTATGACTGTTTGTGTTATTAAATTTATAGCAATTCCTGATGAACGTAGGAACTCCTCCATTCTTCATTTCTGCCCTACAAAAGTAAGAAGCTAAACTAAATCCTGCAACACTTAACACATCTATATGATCAGTCACATCATTTCACGGACGTTAAATCTAATCTTCCTTTTTCTTTGACATCTTATATGACAGAGTAGTGTCTATGGTAGGTTAGCAACTACAAAGACACAAAAACACGGAACAAAGACATTAGCGTGGAGTCGACCTGTGCTGGTTATGTCACCGGGGTTGGATGAGTTTAATTCACAATGCAGGTAAGTAGTTCATTAGTTTTACTTCTTAGCCCTCAAATATTTTGAGGCGCTAATGGTAGATGGCATTTCACTGATATAAAATATCGAGAAATAAAATTTCAGCTGATTGGTTAAAATTTTTAACTAACAGCTACGTTTAAAGATACCCTGTCCGCGAATCGTGCTGTTTAGTTTCTTTCTCAAACTGAAGGTTTGTTTCAGTCCAGAATTCTATTAGTGCTTGACTTCTACTTGTCCTACCTGTCCTAGAGACGTGCTGCTTCAACACCTGCAACCACCAGGATTTTAACACTCAAGGCAATGCCTCACTCCAGTCCCCTTAAATTTCCTGCTATTAGCCCGGCCAATTTACGCCCCCCCCCCCCCCCTCTCCTCCCTTTCATCTTGAGGTGTATGCCATGCCTAGTAAAGCCCCATCTACCGATTGAATCAACGGGAATCACACCAATATTTGACCCCACAACGGGTAAAAGAGGGTGTTCCAACTCCAAATTAACTCGCCTGACAGAGGAGTTGAAATGTGGTTGGTCACATCGTCTCAGAACAGTCACAAACTCCAATGTGTATGTCTCTATGCAGATGCAATCTTTGCTAAGTCAAACTCTATAGTGTACACAGGATCTTTGCCTATACTGTTGCCTGGCTCACCCACAATAACCACAGTTTTTTCCTCGGTAAAGTAGTCACAGAGTGAACATAAATCCTCTGTCACATGTTTCAGACGAGTACTAGATTTAAAAAACGGGTGTCATGGTATTCTCATCCTACGTTTGTTGCGGTGTCTGTAATCAAGCCATATTACTCGTGAGAATGCTCGAACCAAAAAACACTTATGAAAAAACCTGAGAGATGCGACGTACAATTAGCCAAAGTGAACGTTCTTCGCTACAAATTACTTTTTAATGCTTCATTTATAGAGTAGATTAAATCTGGGCGTGAAATAGAGGTAAAAAGTAGAAAGCATCAACAATAGTCACTTCAGTTTAGTAGCTGAGAAAATGTCAAATTACTCACGAAGGGTAGAGTTTTAAATGTGTGTTTTTTTTTCCATCATGCGCACTCAAAGTTTAATCTCCTTCTTGCATTTCATTTCCGTGTTTTTACATACAAAAATATTATGACCACCTGCTCAAAAGAATTTTCATCCACTTTGGAATGCAATACAACAAATATACTGTGTGTCACGACTTCTACAAGTCCTTGGTCTACTTCCAGAGGATTGTGGCACCAGATGTCTACTCTCAGGCCGTGAAATTCCCATAAATTAAGCACCGATGGCTTGTGGGGGTGGAGCTGGCGCCTGACAACGTCTCCGACGTGTTCCATTGTTCCATCGAGTTCAAATCAGGCGAAATCGGTAGCCAATACCTCAATGACACTTCACTATAATACTCCTGAAAGCAGTACATCACGATTCTGACCTTGCGACACGGATAGTTTTATCCTGCTGCGATATGCCATCACCATTGGCAAAGACATCAAGCGCATACATCTACATCTACATCCATACTCCGGAAGCCACCTGACGGCGTGTGGTGGAGGGTACCTTGAGTGCCTCTATCGGTTCTCCCTTCCAGTCTCGTATTGTTCGTGGAAAGAAAGATTCTCGGTATACCTCCGTGTGGGCCCTAATCTCTCTGATTTTATCCTCATGGTCTCTTCACGAGATGTACGTAGGAGGGAGCAATATACTGCTTGACTCTTCGGTGAAGGTATGTTCTCGAAACCAACAAAAGCCCGTACCGAGCTACTGAGCGTCTCTCTGGCAGAGTCTTCCACTGGAATTTATCTGTCATCTCCGTAATGGTTTCGCGATTGCTAAATGATCCTGTAACGAAGCGCACTGCTCTCCGTTGGATCTTCTCTATCTCTTCTATCAACCCTATCTCGTACGGATCCCACACTGGGGAGCAATACTCAAGCAGTGGGCGAACAAGTCTACGGTAACCTGCTTCCTTTTGTTTTCGGATTGCATTTCCTTAGGATTCTTCCAATGAATCTCAGTCTGGCATCTGCTTTACCGACTATCAGCTTCATATGATCATTCCATTTTAAATCACTCGTAATGTCTACTCCCAGATAATTTGTGGAATCAACTGCTTCCAGTTACTGACCTGCTATATTGTAGCCAAATGATAAAAGATCTTTCTTTCTGTGTATTCGCAGCACATTACACTTGTCTACACTGAGATTCAATTGCCATTCCCTGCACCATGCGTCAATTCGTTGCAGGTCCTCCTGCATTTCAGTACCATTTTCCATTGTTACAATCTCTCGATATACTACAGCATCATCCGGAAAAAGCCTCAGTGGACTTCCGATGTTATCCATAACGTCATTTATGTATATTGTGAATAGCAACGGTCATACGACACTCGCCTGCGGCACACCTGAAATCACTCTTAATTCGCCTCCATTGAAAATGACATGCTGCGTTCTGTTATCTAGGAACTCTTCAATCCACACACACAATTGGTCTGATAATCTATATGCTCTTAGTTTGTTCATTAAACGACTGTGGGGAACTGTATCGAACGCCTTGCGGAAGTCAAGAAACACGGCATCTACCTGGGAACCGGTGTCTATGGCCCTCTAAGTCTCGTGGACGAATAGCGCGAGCTAGGTTTCACACGATCGCCTTTTTAGAAACCCATGCTGATTCCTACAGAGTAGATTTCTAGTCTCCAGAAAAGTCATTATACTCGAACATAATACGTATTCCAAAATTCTACAACTGATTGACATTAGAAATATAGGTCTATAGTTCTGCACATCTGTTCGACGTCCCTTCTTAAAAACGGGGATGACCTGTGCCTCTTTTCCAATCTTTTGGAACGCTGCGCTCTTCTAGAGACCTACGGTACACCTCTGCAAGAAGGGAGGCAAGTTCCTTCGCGTACTCTGTGTAAAATCGAACTGGTATCCCACCAGGTCCAGTGGCCTTCCCTCTTTTGAGCGATTTTAATTGTTTTCCTATCCCTCTGTCATCTATTTCGATATCTACCATTTTGTCATCTGTGCGACAATCGAGAGAAGGAACTACAGTGCCGTCTTCCTCTGTGAAACAACTCTGGAAAACAAACATTTAGTATTTCGGCCTTTAGTCTGTCATCCTCTGTTTCAGTACCATTTTGGTCACAGAGTGTCTGGACATTTTGTTAATGCATGAAGAGATGCATGTGGTCCACAATAACTGTTGTAGTTCGCAGCTGCCATGGCATCTCCGATTACTATCACACGTCCGGAGAAAGCCTAGGTAAGTTTCCCCCATACCCTAATACCGTTCCCACCGGCAGGCGTCCGGAGGCACAGGTGACTGTTTCAAGCAGCCTGTTGCCAGGATGACGTCTTACTCGGTGCCGATTATTATTAACTTGATAAAAGAAATTATTTATCCTTCCAGGCGTCACTTTTTCGTCACGTTACGTTCCAGTCTTGACCATAACGTGTCCACACCAGTTGAGAATATCGTACATCGCATGGGGACACAAAGGGGTCGTGTTCTGTGGAACTCCATGTTCAACAATGTGCGCTGAACTGTGTTCCAGATCCTTTTCTCTGTCGTCATATCTACCACAGGCAGACCGTTGTCCCACTTCACAGAGCGGACTGCCCTCTGACCTCTACATTGTGTGGCTCGTCAGTGTACATGTCTTGGGTAGACGTGGAATTTAATATCTACCTATCAACCGTGATTTTCGTTGTGAACAAATAAAGTATGTACTGCAGCTTTGACTGATAATATCGACAAGGCAGCATATGTAATGTCATACTTAGAACTGCATTTACGTAACACAGCACCCTGCAGACATTTTGTACATCGCAGTAGCAGCAGAAATTCACCTCCCCGCGTTCTCATGAGTAAATTACATTTTTTTTCTGGGTTTTACAACTATGTCTCGTTTTGCAGATCAATCACTGCAGGCGAATGTACTGTATATGCAAAGAAGTTTAAATAACTATAGTTAGTGATGCGTCAGAATAATGTGATTATCTCACCAATGAGACCAAGCGATATATCATCCCATTCCCATGGTGTGAAACTAAATAGAATGATAAAGTTGGCTCGAGGTGGGACAATATTGCAAGAACAAGGGCGACGGGCAGAATCTACAATATTTTGTACAAACACAGCCAAAATAATACATGCAGAAGACGATAGGAGAATGTTTGACAAAAGGTAAAGGGGCTTACTCACAATGTCCAGAGTACACCACATACTGTGTACGTATCAAAAAGTATATGTAGGAAATACCTAACGATCCATCAATATGAGGATGATACAATATAAACGTTATTCCAGGCTTGAAAGATTGGAAAAATCGATGCTACGCGAGACAGTTCACGAAATAAAATTCACTGACATGCAGGTGTCCCTATGGAGAAGTCCTAGCATGTCCGTTTGTTCAGCGAAACGACTGAAATTCATAAACATGACAAAAGTCTCAACATAAACAAATCCTGGATTCCCGTGCTGCAGCAAACGACTTTTGGAAGTGACAAGCGGAGAACCCCAGGTGCAATCATTAGTATAATGACCTCATACGTTGGCGCGGCTTGTGCTCTGGCTACCTCTGTCAGTCAGAAACAACTCTGATGTAAATGCTACAGATCATTACAAAACTTACTTCAGAATGTCGAAGATTAGGTGGGTATATCACATAACTAATGAGGAGGTATTGAATAGAATTGGAGATAAGAGGAGTTTGTGGCACAACTTGACTAGTAGAAGGGATCGGTTGGTAGGACATGTTCTGAGGCATCAAGTGATCACTAATTTAGTACTGAAAGGCAGTGTGGAAGGTAAAACACATGGAAGGAGACGAAGAGATGAATACAGTAAGCGGATTCAGAAGGATATAGGTTGCCGTAGGTACTGGGAGATGAAGGAACTTGCACTGGATAGAGTACGTGGAGAGCTGCATCAAACCAGCCTCAGGACTGAAGACCACGACAACAACAACTCAGCTGGTCTTCTGCAGCGTAGTGGAAATACTGTCGGAACATGTTGGCGGGCATTATCCTGCAAGAGAACGATGCCGTCCATCAATATTCAAGGGCACTTGGAATAAATGACACGTTTCAAGTTCTGGGTAGTGCCCACGTACAACTGTATGTTAATTGTGGAACTGTGTTGCAGAAATTCAAATAGTAGCAGACTCTGAGAATAAAAGAAAAAGGTCATCATGACTTTCCCAGAGAGGGCGTGCTTCTTGTTTCAACTACGTTGCAGAAGTTTAACTGGGAAACCATTACACATTCTACTGGGTACAATCGTGGTTCCGGAGGCAACACCAAACATTTTTCGGTGCGGGAACAGACCGTCTTTTCCCAAAGCGCCATAGATTTAATAACAGTTATCGTGCTTATTTTTGAAATAATAAGCAGTTTATGTACTATTCGTATCACGTTATCATCTGATGGCCCGTGTTTTAACAACACAGCATCGTTACAATGTAACAAAGACAATTAATAAACCTTAGGCTGCTGTCAAGTTAATATGTGGAAATCACATAAAGAAAAGTGTTTCGTCACAATGTGTGCGTACGAGAGGATCTGTACATTTTCTCACCTGTTTTCAGCCAATACTGTTAGTAACAGAAGTTTACGAGACCAGAAGTGATATGGAGGCTGGCTTTCCGCTATGCTCCAACGATACTACACTTTTTCTCTTAGAAAGTATCGAGGAGGCAGAATAGCATTTGATAAGCTCACTCGAGCACAGTCATGTAGTGAAATAAGAGTCCAGTATCGAGATGCAAACGAAAAAAGTTAAGGAATCTGTCGAAATAAAGACGTTGAATAATCTAATGACAGGAAATGACGTTTTAATGTAATTTTTTGGAGTCTGGCATTCAGTTTATTACGATCTCGCCAGGCATCTCATCCATCACAGGTAGAATGTAGCCACGCAATATCAATAATCCTTGAGAGTGTAGTTGAAGTCTAGGCTGCGAGTGCACATAATAGCCCGTTCGCAGGACCTGGAGAAACCATTGTGATTGGTATGATTATGTAGTCTTTCCCGGCGTATTAGTATATCACATTCCTGTCGGGTTTCCAGCCGGATCAAAGTGTCATCTGAGCACAATATTTCAGCGGTCCACTTGGCCGCCATCATCAGCTGAGAAAAGCTACGCTGTTGTCGCCGATAACTGATTCTACTTGCAAATGACTGCACATTTATATGTGTAGGAAGTACAACAGCGTATTCGTTAGATGGAGTGCGGCAGCTAAAAGAAGGGAAAGTTACCTTTTTTTGGATGTACTAGTTTATAGCAAAGAAGACGGAACTCTTGGACACAGGGTTTACAGGAAACCGAATCATACTGACAGGTATTTACATGCTACCAGTTGCCATCCACCTTTTCAAAGCACAGGAGTACTCCGGACCTTGGTTAAATGAGCATATGCTGTCTCGGATGCTGAATATTTACCACAGGAGCTGCAACATCTTAAGGAAGTGTTCAATAATAACGGCTATACGGACAGACAAATTCGAAGTACTTTTGAGTTTGGACCTCTACCTGAACCTTCTGAAGATACTTTTAGGTCTGTGGCTTTTCTTCCGTATGCTGGGAATGTGTCCGCCGAGGTAGGTAGACTGTAGAAGTAATATGAGATCAGATGTGTTTTTCGTCCGCCAGCTAAGATTCGAGCACTTCTTGGCTTTGTAAAAAATGATTTAGGTTTGAGGCAGTCTGGAGTGCGGGAAAATTTACATTGGCCAAACTACTCGTACCGTCAACGACAGATGTATTGAGCATAATCGCCATACGCTATTATTACAACCAGATAAATCTGCAGTGGCTGAACATTGCCTTACAGAGGGACACAGGATGCTGTATAATGAGACGCAAGTAGTGCAAATGCTACGCGGTATTGGGATTGCGTTCAAAAAGAATCTGTCGAAACTGAATAGCAGATAATATCATTAATCGTGATAAGGGATATCCGCTAAGTAAAAAGTGGAATCCTGTTTTATCAGACATGAAGAAACAACAGCATCTGAGTCGGCAGGCTATGAATAATCATTTGTAACGATATATGGTTTTCGACAGTATTCACCACCAAAGTTGCAGCGTCTCCCTGTAACTCATTTTGCGCAAGGTGCAGCAGGAATGATTGAGCGAGTGCGCACTGCATCTAACGCATGCGCTGTTGTAATTCCGATATATATATATATATATAGGTGCAGTCATTTGCAAGCGGAGTCAGTTACCGGCGAGAGCAGCGTAGCTTTTCTCACCTGATGATGGCGGCAAGGTGGACCGCTGAAATATTGTGCTCAGATGACGGTTTGATCCGGCTGGAAACCCGACAAGAATTTGATATTGTGTTGGTCGTCGGAATGTTCTGCAGAAAAATGGGAGCAGACTTAGCTCAACACCTGAAAGTCCTTGTATAGTGGCTGGCCGGAGTGGCCGAGCGGTTCTAGGCGCTACAGTCTTGAACCGCGCCCGCTAAGATCGCAGGTTCGAATCCTGCCTCGGGCATGGATGTGTGTGATGTCCTTAGGTTAGTTAGGTTTAAATAGTTCTAAGTTCTAGGGGACTGATGACCTCAGAAGTTAAGTCCCATAGTGCTCAGAGCCATTTGAACCGTGTATAGTTTACCTGAACTACTTCGTACGGGGCCTCTGCTCGTCCTCTCCACAATGTCGCTTTTGATTCTGTCTGTCTGAAGGTGTACACTGCACAGTGTGTAGCGAAAGACAGGACTCGCAGCGCCTCGGGCTGGGGGAGCTCCATTGGCGCGGTTACAGAAAGACCGCGTCCCAGCGCGGTGCTTCCGCTGAGTGTGGATGTGGAGCTGCAACCGCGGCAGATCGATACGGCAGGAGCGTTAATATTGCAGGCTGCACGCCGCCGCCGGGCCAGCCGGCTCTGATGTGGTGGCCTGCGCGAGCTCGGGGCGGGACTCCGCCAGCAACGTGCACCGCAGCCGCTCACGACTTGTACGCTCGAGGGGTACTGAGAGCTTTGTTCGGATCACGAGTGACTGCCTCGCGTTGAGAACTTAGGTGTGTGGTGGCAAAATTTGATAAACTTGTCCGTGACGGTAGGGTCGTAACCATTTCTCGGTGGCGAATTGAAGTTTCCACTTATTGCTTTGCTCCTTTGTCTCAAAGACATAGTGTTGGACCAGCACTCATCATTGGTGGTTAGGCAACTAAAAAAGACATCCGGATTGCCCTGACAGTCACAGTTGCAACACTGCCACTGTTTGTTACATTTAACATGGGTTTTGGATGAATGTGACCTACTTTCTCATGTTCAAATGTCGTACAACAAGTTGAAAACTGATATAGGACAGATTTCCACTTTCTCGATTGTCGAATCGTTATGAGACTCCTACTTTGTAATTAACAAAGGAAGATTAGTGTTTCAAGTCCCATGGAAATCAAGGCTCTTAGCCGAGATACGGCTGTTGTCCTCCAAGAAGGATTTTTGGAGAGGTGTTTAAAACTTTCGATACTACTTGTTTCTTCTACCCCACAACAGATGGCGTCAGTTTACGCTTCATTCAACTGACCCATGCCATTGCGACAAATGCCAAATATAACTTCCCTGTGCCCATATGTATTAGAGAAATTGCTGTTCACTTATTCTCTCAGAATTTTTTTTAGTATTGTAAAGTATATTATAGATATTTTCAAGGCACATATAGCCTTAGTGACTATCTGTTTAAGCACATCCTTCTAGAAGGACATTATGCATTCACAGGTCACATACAGTTTTTTCTGCCATTTCTCTCTTCAACAGAAGCGTACTATACCGGTAGAAGCATGTTAAATCTATATAACATGCTCCGCAAGCCGACGCTTGCTTTAATTATAAATATATTTCTGAGTGATGATAAATGTTGTTGTCTTTGCACAAAGAAAAATATAATCTCCTCATTAACCTTCAAATCATGAGCTACGTCCTCAATTTTTTTAGAAATAAGTGAATTTACTCATGGTCTGTGGTCACTTTCAGAACACAAATTAATGGTAAAATTAACTAATTTAATAAGACTGAACCTTGAATTGCTTGTTAACACACGTGTTACCACAAGAAAATAATTAGTGAATAGATGAGGGAGTATCAATGAGAACGGTGGCGCATTTAAGTTTACAAAGATAATGACAAGTCTCTATTCATCCTTTTATAACTACAACCAGTTAATAAATCTTACAAAAGAATGGCAAAGACACCAGAAAAGGGATGATGCTTGATTGGCAAAGGATTCATTGGGGTGGAAACCATACAGATTCTCCCCCGAATGATCCCCTTTTACAACGCAATTTGACATTGTTTACATGAATTCACTGTAAAACCCAATTCTGTTAAAATGGTATCAACTACGACCAAGTTCACGAGAAAACAGGGAGCAGTGAGTATCATTTAACAATGCAACTCTGGTGCAATAAGCCAAAGACACCTCCTCCACATTGAATAAACTGTCCTCTCCTCTTGAGTGTTCTGTTGGCCTGGTAGCCAATCCAGACATAAGACCTGGGTTTCCATATTGGGGGAGCAAACCTCTGCTTTGCATACCCTGACAGGAGCCTATCAGTGATTCAGAATCTCTGTTGTCTGAAATTAGACTAGGGAGGCGTTGTTCTCACTGTAAGCATTAGAGATGGGCAAACTCGTTCATCCTTGGCAACTAGTTCACTGGTAATCGCTCTTTTTTTTTTTTTTTTTAGAACCGTTCACTTTTACTCGTTCACCGTTCATTTGTGCATGGTATACGGTTCTTACGAAAAATTTAAAATTAGCAGTATAGGTGTTCGAAGGATTGAAAGCGCCAAGAGGCGGAACTTGCCTCCCCCCTGGAGTACAGAGCTTTTATTCATTACAGAACTCTCATATACTTGTAGAGTTAATTTCCGTGATTCCTCAAAAGCTCTCGTTTAGCCAACTAGAGCTTTATGTGGTTGATCGCATTGAAATAATGTAAGGTGGTGCACGAAAAACCTGCCCTGTGTATAACCTGCTCGCCAATTACGCACAATTTGTTGACCACTACGAGCTGAATAGATCAATATGTAATAATTAAGCAGTAAAGAATAACAAATAAGCTAACGCAAACAACAACTTCGAAACAATAGGTGAAGATTAGTGGGTGACAGTGAGCAGTATAGCACTCGGGCCGATTTTTCGTGCGCCACCCTGTACCACTGAAATATTATTACAGACGTTATCATATTCTCTTTACAAAATGTGACACCAGACACTCGATTATGGAGTGCGGGTTTCATTCGATTGTAATTCGGTCTGCCTTCTTCCATAACAACGAACATGCTGTTTAACCCTGGATCACAGAAAGACGGGAAATGGCCCCTCATGTGTGCCGTGCCAACTTGCTTTGCACGTGTAATAACAAAACCTTGTCTCTTTTTATAAGTATGTCTTCAGCTGTTTATCGAAATAATGAAGTAAGCTAATATGCCCTTTTGTTACCTGAAATGATGTATGTATTACATACAATCTAATTTTATGTACTTTACGTAATTATAGAACACATTTTAATTATCGGTCATGGGTGCTGAATAGACTACGAGAAGAACCACTGAATTAAAAAAAAATGGTTCAAATGGCGCTGAGCACTATGGGACTTAACATCTGTGGTCAGCAGTCCCCTAGGACTTAGAACTACGTAAACCTAACTAACCTAACGACATCACACACATAAATGCCCGAGGCAGGATTCGAACCTGCGACCGTAGCAGTCCCGCGGTTCCAGACCCACTGAATTCAATTCCAGAGTTCAAGAAAGGTTTGAAACAGATTTATAATGGGCGTGCACAACGAACGAAACGAACAACAACTCTATACTTAACTAACATGACGCAGTCGACAGTGGAACTGCGATGGGTAGCCACACGAAAAAGGACGAGTCACGCCGAGCGTGACCGAGGCAGAGACGGGAATGGAACGCTTCCGGCCGAAGGGCCGCTGCCAGAACGAGACCGACCGTTTCCCTTTCCCGGGAACTATAAATATAAACCATGCGACTGAAGTGAACTACGACAGGCCGTTCCTTAGAATTAGTTCCTCCGCCCATCTTAATGAACAGTTCCTTCAGACCTGTTGGTTCGCGAACCACCCATGTTTTGCCATGTTTTTGGCAAAAAACGTCTAATTAGTAGATGGGACCACAGACCCTTATTTATGGAGAGATCTAATCTTCCCCGGCCGACCATTTCCTATTTCTGAAAGCGGACTGTTAAGCTTCCCAGACAGTCGCGCCAGTGAATGGTTCAAATGGCTTTGAGCACTATGGGACTTAGAATCTGTGGTCATCAGTCCCCTAAAACTTAGAACTTAAAACCTAACTAACCTAACGACATCACACACATCCATGCCCGAGGCAGGATTCGAACCTGCGACCGTAGCAGTCGCGCGGTTCCGGACTGAGTGTCTAGAACCGCTCGGCCACCGCGGCTAGCATGCGCTAGTGAAATATACTTTTTTTCCTGGCACCAGGGGAGTTACAGTCCCGGCTCCACTAAAGATGTCTACTAGCCACTCTGTCCGTATCGCCCTAGCTTCTAACATGAGAATGCTAGTGTTTTATGACCATCCCAATGTATGCACAAAAGATGAGATTACAGCAGTCTCTCTTAAATGGCTTCATCCACCCACTTTCTGCCATCTGGCCACCTTTTGTCGACTGGCCCAGGAAAAATATTTTGAAAATTGGTGCCCTCCTGTTACGAACCTAAGTGAGAGAGGGGAGTGCCATAGCCCAAAGTCCCTCTGCATGTACAATCCACAGAGTGCTGCTTCCCATGATCACTTGCACAGCCAGGTCGCTGGACACAGCATTTCTGGCCAGCAATCAATCTTTCTCCCTATTCTCCGTCGCTTTCTTTATCGCCCCTCAGATACAAGTTCCCTACAGGCTATACATGCAGTTATATGAATATTTTGCCAACAATTTCCTCATGCAAAAAGTCATAAGCCATATATACCAAATGTAGTACTGGGTAACACCGAGACCGTAACCTAAAATACAAATGTTAATCTGACTACAGTGTTGTTAAAGTGAGAGAGGGGGCCCGCATCTCGTGGTTGTGCGGTAGCGTTCTCGCTTCCAGCGCCCGGGATCCCGGGTTCGATTCCCGGCGGGGTCAGGGATTTTCTCTGCCTCGTGATGGCTGGATATTGTGTGTTGTCCTTAGGTTAGTTAGGTTTAAGCAGTTCTAAGTTCTAGGGGACTGATGACCATAGATGTTAAGTCCTATAGTGCTCAGAGCCATTTGAAATTTTTTTTTTTTTTTTGGCAGAGTGGTGCGCCAAACCTCAGCTCTTAATCGTATTTGTCATCTTTCGGGGTGTATGAGTTTCAATTGTAATATCATAATTGCGAACATAAATTTATGTTACTGTTTTTTCATAAATAACCATATAAAAATCGTATTAGCGAATTTTTGCTTTAGAAGCTACACTTTGTCAGTAGGTTGATCGTTATTTCCTTATAAGAAAATGAAATGCAGTAGTAAGAGGTATACAAAACTGTAAAAAGTGATGCTGGTATAAACAAAGGCTTGATCTCCTTGACTATTAGTTGCAGAGAACAGGTGACATTCGAGGAACTTATTGATATACTTGAGACTACAGATGATTGTATTTTGGTAACTTATTTATTTTGTTTCTCGTTATGTGTCACGTACATCTAATAAATGTACAGGCCAGATGTACAATAACTGGTGAGGATTGTAATGCACATAAGGGAAATAAAATGCAAAATAAACTAGATCCATGTTTGATATCTATCACTTCATTCAATATAGGCTATCCTGACGATGGCACGGTTGCAGATGGCTGTAGCATCGTGTTCGCAAGACATTAAATTGCTGTTCATTGACGGAGTTGTTATTTGCAAAAAGGGTGAATCTTGTGAAAATATTTCCGACTTGATTAAGGCCTCACAATGGGAATTAACAGAGACTGAAGCGCCTAGAACCACTCGATCACAGCGGCCGGTTAAACATAATCGAAAGACTTTTATTACCATGTTTACTCAATTAACTGGTTTAAATGTATATTTTTAAATTTCTAATACCTTGCCATAGCGTTTTCATTATCGTACTAACTTTCTATCTTACTCGTCTATTTCTTCCCATTATTCTTCTTTCGTTTGGAATCTGCATATTGTCACCTATAACCTGCAACCAAGTTCCAACCAGGACTGCTCATCCGTTTGCAAAACGGCAGTTCGAGTAGCCAGTGTAAGGATTGTTTCAGGTAAGAAATGAATGATACCGAGAAATTACACTTTGTTTTTTACAGCGGAGTTGGCTCGTAGAGGTCAGCTTTATCGCCGTGAGCAAAGCGATCGTGATTTTAGTTGTGTTCTGACTGTTGATAGTCATTCTTCCCGATACACTGCACATCACGAGTTTAAATTCAGGGCTACAAATCGCGTCGTCCACCGCAGTTCAGTAATTGGTCACTAAAAATCAGCCGTCGACAGAACATCTCCTATTTCCGTCATATCTTGCACCAGCCGCTTTCAAACATTACTCCGCGTTACACATTAACAGTATTTTTGTAGTGATCACCCGTGTTTGTGTGTCGATTATTATTGAGCGTTAGCCGGCAGCCGATGTATCAACACTGTATCGGCAAGTGACGGACTTATACCATCAAATAATTATAGTCGGACTGTAAGTGACAGCACAACACAACAATAACTACGTAATGGCTATTACGATGGCGTAGGACCCACATGGTATCGTTATTAGTACTACTATTAATATTATTAGTAGCGGTGGTCAGTAACGAAGCATTGGCAATCTTAAGTCTTCCAATTTCTTCTATTTCAGAATTAAGTTGCCAAACAATCAAGTTATTTACAAACAGTAAATATAGTGCATGCATTTAACTTGCTTCCATTCTCATTTTAAGTAGGGGTTCAGGCAAACAAGTGTTCCAAGAGAGAGGAGTGCTGCTGAGAAAGCATTTTTTTTTTTTGTAATAGTTGTGATTCTCAATAGGGATAGTTAGTTTTCTTTTCTGAGGAGGAATTGTAGATAGCACACTCAATGCACTGAGAATTGTTTTAACATTATCTAAAAGATCTTAAAAATAAGCAGAACCAGTTGTCTCATTGTCTCATCTGGTTGTGGTTTAATAAAAGACCTAGAGGAACTAAATATCATTTATGTTTTGCCATTCTAAAAATACAACCGTTCAGAGAAAATAATTTTTCTTTCTGAAATGTAGTTAGACGTTAGTGTTGTTGATGGTAGGTCGAGGGTGCTAGCTAATGACTGATAGCACTAAGGGGTAATGGTCTCAGAAAATTTTGGAACCATTTCACCAGACTAATGTGAAGCTATTCCATTGAACATACAAATTCAGGGAAGCCAAATTTTGGAACCATTTCACTAGACTAATGTGAAGCTATTCCATTGAACATACAAATTCAGGGAAGCCAAACTGACGGTTTCTGCTTACTCTGGACGTCTTACGAACCAATTGAAGAGCATTCTTTATTTCTCCTGAATCCTCTACATTATGAAAAAAAAAAAAATGAAAGTAAAATATTTTCAAGGCTGCCAACTGACTGACTCTAGAGACTCGTTGTATACTTCGAACATTCCTAAGTGTTGCTGTTTCTGTCACGCGTAGGTTTTTGTAATAGTGTAATTTCATGCTGTGATGCTGTTGACGATCGGACGGGAAAGGGCGAAATCTTGTGTGTGGTGTCGGTTGTGATTGGAGCATACCTTTTAAGATTCGCAGGGCAAAATATTCGAAACCAACAGATTAAGGAACCACCCCAAGTGATCACGTAAATTAATGCAAAACAAGAAAACTGTTGAACAAAAGAAAGCGTCTTATTAAGTGAATGTTAACAGGGGTGGGCCAATTAAGCATGGAATTAATGGGTACCACACTAGGAGACGGGATCTTGTACCAATGAATGTAACAGATTAGGTATATTGTCGCTACACATAAGAGTACCCACTAACACTCATAGAAAACCATTGAGAAAAGTACATGGGAATAAAATTCTGAAACGTAAGCTTGGCACAGATGTGTGAAGAAGATGAAACACGGTTACATTAATAAGTAGTGGACACTATCAGTGACTGCATAAGTTATTAACGAGAAGTAGTAAGTATACGGAAAGATAGGAGCCAACACCACAGGGTAAACAAAATGTGCATTGAGAACAAAGAACTGAAGTGAGCAAATTAATTTTGCGTCTGAATGACGACCCCACGTGTGACAATAACCTATCTTACCAGAACAAACGGAGTGTGAATAAAGTTGTCGGAGGCAGTGGCGGCTGCAGAATTCAAATTCCGCCCTCTCTCTGCTAGTGCTTAAAAGCAGACGTCCTTCCAGTGGCAGCAAGGTTCGTCTCATCAGTAATCTCCTCTGTCCTAACCTGAAGTCGTTACTCTGCAAAAGCCTAATGAGATGCGTTTGCTCTGCAAAAGCCTGAAGTCATTACTTTATGATTACCTAAAGCGAAGTGTGCTCCCCCCGCCTGTTCTGGAACTGGGCTGTTTTTCGAGGTACCATTGTGAAAACAGCCTACCCGATGCTCTGCACATACACAGAGCGACAATCTGCGGGCTGTCCCGTAAACAGTACGGGGCAATCAGAAAGCGGGGTTCTAAAAGTTTATTCTTAGGTTACGTAACGAACGTTCACACGCCCTGAGGGAAGCCACACTTGCATAGCGACGTCTTATCTTGCCTTCTTCAAAGAATTCCCTGTTTCTTTCGGTAGAAAAAGCGTATCCAGTAACCCTCCCGAAGAAAGAGCTGGGAGAAAGGATTGGACAGGAATACTAATATGATTACCTGCAGCAGTGTGTCTGACAATAGCTCAACAGCTTTCTAGGGCCAAATTCCTCTTAAAAGCACTCTTATCTTCCACGTTCACCCTGTAAGCCTTAAAGTCTTCGAAACCTCCACCAACTACGTAGGACAGGTAGAAAAGCCAACAGTGTAACGAAAACAGCAACGGGTACGCTAATCCACATCTGCAATTACAGAGCAGGGTAACTGAACGATTATTTGATAAAGAGAATTTGCATATCATCTTCTGAAATATGATAGTGGACAATTTCAGAGAAAAATAGCCACGTTACGCTGTCCCCGTCGAGTAGCACCAAGAGCGCTGCAGAGCGTATAGTGAGTAATATTGACGCTCTCACATATAATTTAGCCAAACAACTTACTTTCTTGCTGAGACCACTGGTTGGCAACTGTCCAGATCATACACTTAACTCAACTGATTTTATCAACACACTGGGACTGTGCACCTAACTAGTTCGGATCTGTTAGTGAGTTATGGTGGAGCATCTCTTTTTGCAAAGGTACTGCTTGCTGATCCCGTGGCACTAATTGGAAAACAATTTCAGATGGGCATCTCTGCCTTGTTTCGGCACGATCTATCCTCAACCAGTTTTATGTTCAAACCAGAATGTTTTGAACAGTGGCTAACGTTTTTATGGAGGATTTTGAGGAAAGAGTACTTGAATCAGTGGTCCTTAAACCAACTGTATTTTAGAGGTACGTGGATGATACTTTCATAGTGTGGCTCCAGGGAGAATATAAGTTAATGATGTTTTAAATCATCTTAACTCCATTCCCAAGAACATTCGATTTCCTATGGATTTAGAGAACGATGTTTGGCTCCCATTCCTGGATTTGGTTAGACGGAAGAGTTTATCGTAAGCCCACTCACACTGATTTGTACTTACACTCTTGAAATTGAAACCACTCATCCAAAACTATGAGTGTGCTTAAAACCCTTGTACACAGGCCCCATACAGTGTAGGATGCAGCTAGTTTACTAAGGAGCTTGCACATTTAAAGTCATTGTTCAGAGATAATGGATAATTTACCCGGAAAATTAACATGCCATTTTCAGATAAAACCAAGAACCGGAAAATGAATTGGAAATATTTCCTTCAAAGTAGTAAGAGTCCTTAGTAACTTTAAGATGAAAGTGATTTTCGGCCCACCATCGAAGATTTTGACCTGGTGGAATCAGTGAAGGATTATTTGTTATTGGGGAAGGAACCAATGTACAAAATATCTAGACAGCGTTATGTGGCCTATATAGCACGAATAATACGCACCGTGGAAGAACGTTGCACAGAGCAAACGTTGTACTCACCTTCTGCAGCCCAGCAAGTCTGCAGAGGGGGAACATCTCCAACTGACATTCAATGGAGTACGACAAAACATTAATTTTACGCACTGCTACATCTGCGATTCTGAGGCGTGCGCGGCAAATACTCTCACCGAGGCATGCAGGACGGAGCGGAGAACATCTTCGTCAGTCTTCGATGGTTCACCTGAAGCTGACTGGCAGGTGTCCAGTCGAAACATCGTGCAGAGCAGTCTACGACGAGTGGTTGCAATCTCGGAATCTCTTCGTACGGACATGGATACGTAATTCCATGCTGATTTAACCCTGTGTCAGTCCGTCAATCGTAGTGACTGAAGAGTGTAGAAGTGTCAGTCTCTCAGCAATGTATGACCGCAAGCTTTTTATGTGCTGTCGACGGTAACAGCCCAACACTTTCCGAATCGCCAGCAACATGCAGTACTACATATCTTGTTCGGTAATAATGTCACTAAGACGTCGATGATAGAGAGCAGTCACCAGATTTATACATAAGAAATGTAATGCCCTCTGTGAACTAGAGGTGACACTGTTATGTACACATGTTTAGCCCACACCATCACACTAGGTAGGGTAACGTTCATTATCAGCAGAGCCCTCACACACAGATATGACCGTTTTGATGCTTTTCACAGTACCACATTCGTGTTAAAAAAAACCACGTGATATCAGAGTCCAGAGTTGTCGCTGGACGCAACACTGCTCTCGGCTCTCTTCCTCGTGTCAAGGAAAGTCGCTACGATGATAGTTCTGCTGACAGTTCGCGCTACCCCAGACAGCGCCGAACAGTTTGTGTGGACACTCGTCAGCCGGCCGCTGTGGCCGAGTGGTTCTAGTCGCTACAGTCTGGAGCCGCGCGACCGTTAAGGTTGCAGGTTCGAATCCTGCCATAGGGCATGTATGTGTCTCATGTCCTCAGGTTAGTTAGGTTTAAGTAGTTCTAAGTTCTAGGGGACTGATGACGTCAGCAGTTAAGCCCCATAGTGCCCAGAGCCACTTTTAACCATTTTTCTTTTATACTCGTCTAGTTGGAAACCAACCCATCGCCGATTCAAATTACGTGATGTGATTATGAGATCCTGCAGCACGGCGGATAGAACAATAAGTGTGTCCTTTGAATTGCTAGCCATGTGGGTCGATCGAGAGTCTCCACGTCGATATTATATTCGCGAGACTGTCGTGGCATTCTGCTTTATAAGAAAAGCAGTATAATCGAACATTGAGCTATTGAACACGGCTCTGCGGCTATCGAATTGCGACATCTGCTTGCTGAGGTTTTCTTTTGCTACACGAGGTATAGCACAAACCTTCTTTCGGGCACTAGTCGCGTTTGGCTTTTGAGAATCTACGTAGAGTTGGGTATGGCTCATCTGAATACGCCGCCATCATATTTGGATGACAGTAATGGCATTTTGACCAGTGAGAACAGCGGCATTGGGGAACGATAGACGCTAGGCCATGGCACTGCTGAAGTCAATTCCGACACCTGTTGGCAGTCGTTTCTTCTTGTCACAAGAGGCGTAATACAAATCATCTTTCGGGTGCTGGTAGCATGGAGCTCTTGGGATTCGCCATGGGTTTGTGTATGCCCCTTCATGTTGTCATGACATAAGCGCAGGCTTTCACGGCCGTTGTCACAGTCAATAAAATTCACCTAGGTATATGACTACATTGTCAGTGTGTCAAATTCTCTGAAGCTCCGGCCACTGCTGCAAATGGGCTTCGTCAGCGTGTTTATGTTAACTCAGCTAGTTACTAACTACCTAATTAACTAGATTTCATTTGACACCCTGGCAATGTAGTCACATACCGAGAAATATTTAATTGACTTCTATATTATATAAATATGACAGTCATAGCATTCTGACCAATGAGAGCAGCAATAGCGTGGAACGATAAACGTTAGGCTACGCACTGCTGACATCGAATTCCACCACGTGCTTGTAGACGTTTCTTCTAGCTACAAGAGGCAAAACATAATCTTTCTTTCGGGCATTAGTCACGAGAACACTTAAGATTCAATAAATAAAATGTTCAAATGTGTGTAAATTCCTAAGGGACCAAACTGCCGAGGTCATCGGTCCCTATACTTACACACTAACTTATGTTAAGAACAACACACACACCCAAGCCCAAGGGAGGATTCGAAACTCCGGCAGGAGGGGCAGCGCAATCCGTGACAAGGCGCCTCAAAGCGTGCGGCCACTTGCCACGGCTAAGATTGGGCACGAGGTTTAGTATGCCCTTCTTAACGCATCGATGTCATATTCGCTTGACAGTTATGGTCTTGACCAATGAGAGCAGTAATATCGTGGAGTGATTAACGCTAGGCCACAGTTCTGTCTGCTAGTAGACGTATCTTATTGCTACACGACACGTAACACAATCTTGTTACACATTATCTTCATTCGAAATATATACCTACATGGGAAACCAGTTGCGCAGTCTTTCTATATATGCGGAATTTCGGTGTTGTCCGCCCTGCCTACTTTTTGAGGTTGTGCTGAAAACTGAATCGTTTGTAAATCTAAGCATATATGTATAATGACAGTTTGACGTTTCATTTCATGTCGTCTTCGTGGTGCTGCAGTTTTAGTGAGGAACAGCGAAGAATAGCCTGTTGGTGCTATTTGGACCACGATAATATTTGGAAGAAAAGCAGAGCTGCAATGGATTATGCCTCTGTGCAAAAAAGAGAAGAGTTTTTTTTTTTTTTTTTTTTTTTTTTTTTTTTCCAGTGTGACACATTCTATTCTGCCCCGTGATGAATGGCTGTGAATGGCGGCGCCTTGGAGTCAGGCGGTTCCGGGACAAAAGCCGCCCTGATGGAAGGAGCCGCACAAAAAGCCAGCACCGGCAAATTGGCCGCCGCGTATCGGGAAACAATTGACAGCAGCGCTGCGCGGCGTCGACGTCAGCACTAACGGCTCCGCCTGCGCTTCGAACCGGTGCAGCAGGGAGACAATCACCTCAGAAAAACCCTCTATCACTCTACTAAACGAAGCGGTCACAAGGGCGTGGCGAGACAGACCGCCGCCTGGAGTGGAGACACGGAAGGAACACGTAAACTGACCAAAAAGAAAAGCAAGAAGAAAAGACGGTTTTAGAATTTAACAATTTAGAAGTGCACGAGTTCTCCTAGCACTGCTGTTCGTGTGTTCCGCTTACGAGAAGAAGCCCTGGCCTTGCCCTACAAATGCTGACACAACGCCACTTCCGCAGTGTCATTTCCGCCAAGCAGCGTCATAAGGAAAAGACAGCTGTCGAACAGACGTCTATCGGTAACACTCTTCACGTTAGACTCACACAGATGCCGCCTACATAGTTCGTTCATGTTCAACAATAGAATTCTTGCTGCTAATTCGCTGCGTTATTGAAGGGCCGCAAAGGTCAGCTACCGTGTGCTGAAGCAAATAACCTGTCTGATTGAAGCCGCGCGAGGTTAGCCGAGCGGTCTTGGGCGCTGCAGTCGTGGACTGTTGGACTGTGCGGTTGATTCCGGCGGAGGTTCGAGTCCTCCCTCGGGCATGGGTGTGTGTGTTATTCCTTAAGATAATTTAGGTTAAGTAGTGTGTAAGCTTAGGTACTGATGACCTTAGCAGTTAAGTCCCATAAGATTGCACACGCATTTGAACATTTTTTTGTTTGATCGAAAGTTTTACGATTTTCGATCATTTCTTCGGACTATTGGTTTTACTGCTTAAGAAGATCGCTTCTTTCCACTAGGACTTCAGAAACATTTGTTTGCGTTCTGGTTCGGGTGTCTCTCTCTTCACAAGGTGTCGATCCAGTCAGGCATTCCCAATGCCCCTACAGTGTTCTGATGTTCAAACTTTGTTATACGTAAATGCATTAACCATAAACATCCTATAGCTTCACGACTCTTTTCATTTAAATGAATCGAAACATTAGCAAATCTATAACACACTCTCATAGCCTCAACAAGTTTTACGCCTGACTATATGGTCAACTTACAACGACTCGTTTCAAACAGCAAACCGGCCACCAAGTTTATTTTTTGTGGTTCCTGAAATTAATTAGGGAGAATGTCCGAATGTTTTTTTCAAAAAAACATAGTTTGTTTTCTTCAACTTCTTTTGCGTGTTGGACTCTGAGCTCAACCACAAACGACTGCATCGACAACACGACTCTTTTACTGGAACTTTGGTTTCTATATAATTTTAACAGCCACCACACCATGTCAGTTATATGGAGATAGTAGTACAAAGGCCTAATTCATCGCCATCCAGCAGACTGTATCTGCAAATGACAGCTATATAGTGTCCACTTATAGCAGTATATCCGAGGCCAAAACTGTTCCACATCGTCTGCGAAGGAGATTATGCTTCCACAAGGAAGGTTTTCAGAACAAGGAAGGAAGGAGAATACTGCCACTGCCCCTACAAGCGTGCGATCCTCGTATACAATCTACCGGAACCAACTGCATGTAGGGGTAGGACAGTAAATTTTAAAATTTTTTATTGGGAACTTCCATTCGTTTACTTCAATTTATTCAGCAAACACAGTCGTGTTTACTTTTTATTTGTGGCTGAACGTTTTCGAACTACATCGGAGATCATCATCAGATCTGCATTTCTTGGTGATAGTAGGAATCGCTGGCATGGAGCAGACCCGTCCGTGCTGTCGTTGAACAGTGTTCTCAGAGCCAGCACGGTCAGACCTGCTCCAAGCCAGCGATTCCTGTCACCAAGGAATGAAGAGTTGATGATGATATCTGTAGTAGATCGAAACCGGTCATCCACAAATAAAAAATAACAACTTATATGCGATCATGACTGTGTTTACTGAATAAATTTGAATATTATGAGATCACTGTTTCCTGGAACAATGTTCCAAAAAAATTTTACTTCTGCTGGCACTCTGTGAAGACCGTTCTTAGCTCACCCTCAATTTCAGCAAGTGCTGCTGACCAGTTGCTGTTCACATGGTCAGCACTGCTGTTCGGTTGCGCTTAGAGTGTACTTGATTCACAGTTCCTGGTCATTAAGGGCCATAAGAGAATCAAGTGGTGTGACGGACGCGGGTAGCGAGGGACCAAAGCGCCATTGCTTCTCCCTCTTGCTTACCAGCGTCTATGCTAACAAGATTTTGTTTCATTTCTATGCCACCCTCGGAAACTTTACAGGCAGGTGGTTACTTCCCAAAGTGCCTCAATTGTACGCCTTCTCATCGCGAATATTATTGTAGTGAACTTTACTGATCCGGAGGCCCCCACTTCTGCAGTCCTGTACACTAGGATTTGAAGCCCAATCGACGTCGATGTCGTTAGAGACAGAACACAACTGCAGAATGGTTATGAGGAAAGAAATTGGCAGGACGCGGATTTCAACCGGCATCCTCCTGCATGTGAGGCTAATCTGCGGGATAACCATTGCTCAGTGTTTCCAGAGCAAGAAATTCAATGACTTACTTCAAGTCGAAAGGGCAACTGCAGTGGCAACAGCGTAACCATGTTCACTACAAATATCTTCTTACCCATTTTCCAAGAAAATTCATCATGCTACATCTGCATGGGTGTATGCTTGTAAATATGTGCGCATGTTTGATGGGCTTGCTCTTGTGTCTGTGTGTGTGTGAGTGTGTATATGTGTACGTGCACTTGTACACTTGTACACTTGTGTGTGTGTGTGTGTGTGTGTGTGTGTGTGTGTGTGTGTGTGTGTGTGTGTGTGTGTGCGTGTGTGTGTGTGTGTGCGAGCATGCAATCGAGAGACAGAAATAGGTACAAAACGTATCTACATCGGCAACCGGTCTTGACTGAATTATTCAGAAAAATTTTGAACTTTCTCTGAGACTTCGATTCAGCTTAATGAGCGGATGGACTGCTGTTAGTTGTTTTTGTAACGTACGACAATCACAATTTATTTGCTAATTTAATTATAAGTAAGATGAGACAAGCACTGCATGTAAATGAACTGGAATTTCAGCCTCATATTTTTAATTTCTCATGCATATATCTCGCTTGATAAGCGTTGGTTTTCCAAACACACAAACAATCGCAGTAAATGAAAGGTTTGGTCTGCCAGCGATTTAGTTGACTGAACGGATTTTCGTTAGCGGGTGGGGTGATGAGAAATTATCGGTCGCCCTAGGAGTACAAAATAAAACTGAATGTTGCTAAGCACATTGTAATGGTAACTCTAAGCAGAGAATATGAATACCTTAATGTCTACACTGACATTGTTCTCTTAGTCCAGCGAATAGTATGGTGTTATTCAGAAACTAAAATTACATGATACTGTCACTGACATATACATAGGCAGAATAAATTGTGATCGGTCATACCTGCGTTGTAATATGTGAACTTAATTACCCACTCATTATCGTTATCACTATTTTATGATTGACAGAAATCATACGTAGGTACCTTTCTTCTCTTCTATATCCCTTTTCCTACTCAAATCAGCAGATGGACCGATGTAGGGCTTTCAGTTTTCTTCTCTAAAATCCCAACGACCTGATGGTGGGGCAGAGTGAAGTCTCAGCTGAAGACCCGCGGGAGCACAATTTCATTCTAATCATTTACTTCGAAATTCCTGTATAACTTTTATTTCGGTACCCATTAGAGTGGACTGATTCATAAATCGGGCCATGGCACAGTTAGGTTGTATTCTGTGAAATCCCAGCGAGATATTTTCCTTTTTACTGTAAATTTTATTCCAGCAATTCGGCAGTGTGTTGGCTGCAGCGATGTTACTGTTCTTCAACCAAAGCTATATACAGATAAGACAAATATATAGTTTAAAACAAATGTGGTCATTATGTGATAATTCATATTTACACAGCCAAAGTATTGTGATTGTTATATCATGACTGAATGAAGTATGACAGTGCTGTTAGTATCTTGATGATGTTGATGGTGCTGCCGCTTTTTCAAGTGATACTGTTGATTATGACGCATCAGGTGGGTTTCAGGTCTGGATTTTGAGAATGATGCGACTACTCTGCGTAACTCCATTGTGCAAGAGACATCACTGGTTCCAGGTGAACAGCTTCTTGTAGGTTGGATGAATGGAATAGGTGAAAGGATGGAGAAGATATAGAAATGTGGGATGAGCGAACTATTCCCTTAAGTCGTAGGTCGTAGTGTATGGATGTATGGTGTAAGAGGGCTGGGATATGAAAGGGATAAGGTAATGATTAGTAGACGTGGAGATGACGAAATTCGTTATGAAGCCGACAGAAGTGTAGAGAAGATGAAACTACCTAAACTATTGTGTCTGGTTGCCTTAAAAACGAAGAGTCTGTTCTGGGACTAGGCTACTTTTCCATCAAAAGTGCAAAATAGAGTGAGCAGTAGAGTTGACCTTAGAGAGAATTTGAGGATGTTGTTGATGAAGGAGAGAGGAAATTGTTGGGATACAAAATGGTTCAAATGGCTCTGAGCACTATGGGACTTAACATCTGAGGTCATCAGTCCCCTAGAACTTAGAACTACTTAAACCTAACTAACCTAAGGACATCACAAACATTAATGCCCGAGTCAGGATTCGAACCTGCGACCGTAGCGGTTACGCGAATCCAGACTGTAACGCATAGTTGAGTTTGTACCTCACGACGGAGCCTCAGACTAAAGACAGTCACTGTCAGACGAAGCCACGAGTAAGGGACACCAGCAAAGACACGCCATCAAGAGGTTCGGTTGGCCGCCGCTGCTGGAAGTCGATTTTGGTCAGAGCGCAGCGTCATTCGACCCGCTCTTTGGTAGCCCAGTCTGATAGCAGCAGTATGGGAACTCGAATACAATAGCGAGCTAGTATCAGCAGTCAGAACTGTGTAACAAAGCCATAGTTAAAGAAATGTGTTATTTGACAGTCAGCACAATTCAAAGCGGAAGGCTCCACGAGGCAGCAATATTCGGATCCCTGTAAATCACACGCAGTCAGAGAGAGAAAGCTTTTCCTGGATCCAGGTGATTGTTCCAGTTTAAAATACTACCATCAACAAGTGCTTCAGATCTTGCTAATATAAACGTTTCCTCAAACAATTAAGCCGCTTCATTAACAAATTTCCTGAATGATGTAGTTGTCTTGCGTAATACATCTGCTGAATATTTAGCAAATTTAGAGTGTTTATTTAGAGTGTTCGGCGACAGTGCTAAATACATATTTGTAATTCATGTGGCCATGCAGTTCATCCAAGTAAAGTATTCTTATGTTAAAGAGTCTTACTAAACTGTACTAGTATTTTGTATGTGCTGTAGTAACGCTCGACCTCATGTAGAAGTAAGGCAAGTGAACTATCATCAAGGCTTGCTACGACGTGCATAAAGAAGCCAACGATTATGTTTTTACGTATGTTCCATAGTGAAAAGACTTCCACCCTCACCTGCCCATGTGGAAGTGCTTGATGTACCACTAGTCACAGCGCGAACAATATTTGCTCATTGTAACTAGTATAAAGCGTTTAACCATATCTGAGGTCCCAAGTGAACTATCACTAAACGAATCTGTTCAGTTTCAGGTGCAGCATTTTGAGTGACTGCTGCTCAATGTTCAACAGACAACGAACTTACCGACGAAACAAGCTGCACCACAGCCGGAAACGGCACCCAAGTTTCGCCAACTTAATTGTAACGATGAGTGGTCCGGATATTGCACTCAGCTATAAGAAAACTTCGCCGTATGCAGAATTAAAAGCGTGGAATGCTCTGCACTCTTTATGTCCACTGTCGGAGCCCACATCTGTCATCTGTGTATCAAATTTTTTTCCTTGCTCTTCTCCAGTAGATGTTGATTATGAGGAAGTCGTTAAGATAATCGACCACCATTACAATGTAGAGTTTCCGGTCACTGCAGAGAAATTTGCATTTTTCCGTATTAACAAGCATACTCAGCCATCATAAACCAATGAATTTCTGAACTCGTGCTGCGTGAAGTAAAACGTACCAGATGCACATACATGAGCGGCTATTCTGACATTGCCAGATCCAGGTCTGAAGACAGTTCTGTCAATTTCCAGGTCTAAAACTATCGCACACATTGAAGTTCGTTTTGAGGCTCCAACTCTTTCTCTTGTCTGTAGTGCGCAGGACACCCGTCTACAGTTAATTCTACAATGGATAAAAAGAGGACGCAGATTAACAGTAGAGGTGAAAGAAATAATTTTTTGGTCATGTTGTGCAAGAGGTGTACTTCGTTACAGGCAAGAAGTCTTCTTCTCATTGTTTTTCTAGTCGTTATAGAAAAGCTTGTCCTTGTCGTGAAGCACTGTGTTTCAAATGTGGTAAGCAAGGTCATATCAAGACAGTTTGTTTACAATGCTGCCTGTCATATCGCCAGCTACTGCACGGCTAGAGCATAGTTCTTAGCAAGTGAATGTTGTTACAGCCCAGCAAAGTCTCTCTTTTCAGCCTCGCGAAAACCTTCTGTTGTAGTCCATAGACAGGTCAACAAACTTTTTTTACAATTAATGATTGTCAATAAGACAATAAAATTTCAATTATGTGCAGGTGCATCTGCATCGCTGATCAGTTAAGACAACTATGACACGATCAGTAACCCACTGCTACAGAATCCTATTTCTACTTATAACACACAATGCTTATCATGTGCAGTTTGCCAACAACTTTTCGTGTCATTAGAAAGTCTGTTTCGTTCCCTGTATTATGTTCCAGAAACTGTGCAAACACTTTAGGTTTAGATTTATGTGATTTGCTCAACCTTTTGCATACAAGTCATTTTGCTACAAATCAGTGTGTGAGTGCCTCATAGTCATGTTTCTGGGTTGTGCAGTAAGTATAGTGAACTTCTGAGCAAGGATTAGGAAGGGCTAAGGACTCTGAGGCGCACATAAATGTAAAACACAATATGCAACCACGAGTTTTTCGTTCTATGCAGTTCTCCCACAGCTAAACTTGAGGAAGTTGCTAAGTTAGGCCAGTCCCCCATGGCTAAACTTGAGGAAGTTGCTCAGGAACCGCAACGATGGACAGACAGTGGAGAGGTACAACCTGTTTCTGGAAAATAGTCGGGATTCCCCTTGGGTCATACTCAAAAAGCTGTCGAGAAGTTTATTCCTGTGTGCTGATTTCAAAGTCACAGTAAACCGGCAAGCAGACATGCATTATTTTCCTTCCCCACGACTGGAGGAATTGATCGACAGATTCGGACAGATCAGATTCTTTTCAGATACTACTTTGTGTGAGGCATGTTTACAAATACCTCTTGATGAACAATCCGAGCAATATTTTGTGATCAACAGGCATCTGGGATTGTTACAGTTTAAAACACTATCTTTAACAAGTGCTTTAGCTCCCGTTTTCAACGTTTCCTCAAACAATTAACAGCAAAAGCCCCTTCATGCACAAGTTTCCTGGATGATGTAGTTGTCATGGGTCATACATCAGCTGAATATTTGGCATATTTACGATATTTATATTGGGATCTTGCTGGGGCTGTCTTAAAGTGTTCCTTCTTCCACAGGGTACTTGAATGTTAGGTACATATTATAAATGCATCCTGCCCAATAACACCTGCATGGGATTAAACATTTGCCAGTGCCCTGTAACATCAAGGAGTTACAGGCTGTGAGATAACGACCATTGCACTCTTATTTAAATATATGGCCGAAAGAGTCAGCCTACAGGAATTCTGAAACGAACCCTGTCGTCCAGGGCCGGCCAGTGTGGCCGAGCGACTCTAGGCGCTTCAGTCTGGAACCGAGCGACCACTACGGTCGCAGGTTCGAATCCTGCCTCTGGCATGGATGTGTGTGATGTCCTTAGGTGACTTAGGTTTAAGTAATTCAATGTTCTAGGGGACTGATGACCTCAGATGTTAAGTCCCATAGTGCTCAGAGCCATTTGAACCAAGCCTCTCGTCCAGGACCGCCTGCTAAAAAGGACGCAGATTCACCTGGAGATGGGGAAACCCACAGACGTGTATTGTCTATTGAGACCTAAGCGCTGTAGTGTGCGAGTGAGACAGACGAGAGCCTACGTCATATGGAAACCCAGTAGAAGGCCCAGGGAGACGTAGCAGTGTTAAATATGGTGGACCTAAGATCGGCCATAAAGGGAAACATTTACGAAAAATATTTAATTCTGTAGTAGTGCAGGGATTCAAGCCACAGTAATTTAAATCTGCCATCCTCCATAAATTTTCATGGTGATCCCAATAAAACTTGAATATTGATCATTTCTACACTCTTGGAAATGGAAAAAAGAACACATTGACACCGGTGTGTCAGACCAACCATACTTGCTCCGGACACTGCGAGAGGGCTGTACAAGCAATGATCACACGCACGGCACAGCGGACACACCAGGAACCGCGGTGTTGGCCGTCGAATGGCGCTAGCTGCGCAGCATTTGTGCACCGCCGCCGTCAGTGTCAGCCAGTTTGCCGTGGCATACGGAGCTCCATCGCAGTCTTTAACACTGGTAGCATGCCGCAACAGCGTGGACGTGAACCGTATGTGCAGTTGACGGACTTTGAGCGAGGGCGTATAGTAGGCATGCGGGAGGCAGGGTGGACGTACCGCCGAATTGCTAAACACGTGGGGCGTGAGGTGTCCACAGTACATCGATGTTGTCGCCAGTGATCGGCGGAAGGTGCACGTGCCCGTCGATCTGGGACCGGACCGCAGCGACGCACGGATGCACGCCAAGACCGTAGGATCCTACGCAGTGCCGTAGGGGACCGCACCGCCACTTCCCAGCAAATTAGGGACACTGTTACTCCTGGGGTATCGGCGAGGACCATTCGCAACCGTCTCCATGAAGCTGCGCTACGGTCCCGCACACCGTTAGGCCGTCTTCCGCTCACGCCCCAACATCGTGCAGCCCGCCTCCAGTGGTGTCGCGACAGGCGTGAATGGAGGGACGAATGGAGACGTATCGTCTTCAGCGATGAGAGTCGCTTCTGCCTTGGTGCCAATGATGGTCGTATGCGTGTTTGGCGCCGTGCAGGTTAGCGCCACAATCAGGACTGCATACGACCGAGGCACACAGGGCCAACACCCGGCATCATGGTGTGGCGAGCGATCTCCTACACTGGCCGTACACCTCTGGTGATCGTCGAGGGGACACTGAATAGTGCACGGTACATCCAAACCGTCATCGAACCCATCGTTTTACCATTCCTAGACCGGCAAGGGAACTTGCTGTTCCAACAGGACAATGCACGTCCGCATGTATTCCGTGCCACCCAACGTGCTCTAGAAGGTGTAAGACAACTACTCTAGCCAGCAAGATCTCCGAATCTGTCTCCCATTGAACATGTTTGGGACTGGATGAAGCGTCGTCTCACGCGGTCTGCACGTCCAGCACGAACGCTGGTCCAACTGAGGTGCCAGGTGGAAATGGCATGGCAAGCCGTTCCACAAGACTACATCCAGCATTTCTACGATCGTCTCCATGGGAGAATAGCAGCCTCCATTGCTGCGAAAGGTGGATATACACTGTACTAGTGCCGACATTGTGGATGCTCTGTTGCCTGTGTCTATGTGCCTGTGGTTCTGTCAGTGTGATCATGTGATGTATCTGACCCCAGGAATGTGTCAATAAAGTTTCCCCTTCCTGGGACAATGAATTCACGGTGTTCTTATTTCAATTTCCAGGAGTGTATAATAGTTTAGGATTTTCTGTTAAAGTGAAATTAACAAGTTTTGTAACAAAGACCTGAATGCTAAAATCTGAACGCTTTAGTCGATCTTAACGATCGACATTTCATTAAAATGACAATCTTTGTAAATATCAACTCTGTAACTTTATTTGTTTAAAAGATATAGTAAATTTAAATTATTATTATTTTCAGTTAAGCTTCAGAAAACACATTAAACGATGACAGCATGACACCTTATTGAATCATTAGGTAATAGAATATTGGTTGTAAAGTTTAGTGCATAATGGTTATTTTCGTTCTTTGTTTATTTATCAGAAAGCACATTGGTGCAAGGCTACTGGCCGTGACATTCAAAGTTAAGAAGCAAATTGTATTGGTTTAATGTAAAAGAATTTAACGTTTATTGTGTAATAGATATTATTGTTACTTTTTTTAGATGGTGAGAGTGGTCAAGCTTTGATATTTATGTCTATTAAAACGTAAAGTAATGTAGAGTAATCTGTAGATAATCAGACGGACTGCTTCAGGAAAGGGAACTGCGCTAGTCAGTTGAACGAAGATGTTGGGAGTGCGGGAAACGCGGTCGGGGAATGGCAGAGGGAAGTTCTGATCTAGACACCAAAGAGTACAATTCTGATCAAGACACCAAAGTGCACAATTCTGTTCGGGACACCAAAGGGTACAGTTCGGATTGAGACGCGAAAGCGGACGGTCGGTCTTTACACAGCTAGGAAGTGAAACGACTTAGAAAATTTCGCGTTGTGTGATATCGCGGGACTTAGTCTCTGAGCGGTGAGCACCCGAGTGCTTGGTGTGAATAACTTTTCGCGTAGATAACTGGTATTTCACGAAAAGATTGTGAATGATGAAACTATGTCAAATGGATATGCGCTCCAGTATAAGAGTAACTCTAAATACGACCAATTTCGCTATTATTTTGCTTTCTGAATTATTCAGTAATTTATTCCATTATTCCATTATTCCAACCAAATCGCAACTGTGTGGGTTACATCATTTACGGGTCGTTATTTTAGTTCCCGATATTATTATTACTGTTATTATATGTTATATTAACTCCGTATTTCGCAAACTTGCCATCAGCCAGACAATTTAACCAAAGGGTCACAAGTGTCTAATTTAGGGCGCATAATGCGACACGTGTGATTCAACCTCTAGACGAGTTTGAGCCAAGATATTTCGACAAAGAGGAAACGCATGTGAGCCCGAACATATTTGGGATGTTAGCTCGCAAGACCGACTTGCGGAAATTAAAATATTATGTTAAGTTTATTACAAGTGCTGCACCAAATGCTGCCCCACTGAACTAGATACGTCAGAGTGGTGTTCCCTCTGTGTGGCCCCAAGACTGACAGGGCGCATTTCAGCAGTTAAAAGACGCATTGTTAAGTCTTTGTTACCTGATTCATTTTGATTCATCTAAGCCTATTGTGTTACCGGTGGGTGCATCTTCCTATAGGATTGGAGGTGTGCTCTCCCATAGAGATGGTTTACTTAATAGGCCTATTTTTGTCTAAAAAACAGTCAATAAAGCACAGTACAATGATAGCTTGAAAAAGATGCACTTGCCATTCTCTATGGTGTTACCAAGTTTTACTAATACTTTTACGGTCGAATATTCTCACTGTTTACCGATCATCGGCTTCTAACGTCTCTTTCAGATACATCCAAGCCTGTGTCAACATGAGTTGTTGTACAAACCCACTGCACAGCATTGAAATCCCGACTTCTTGTCTCGGTTATTGGTCGCTATCAACACAGAGTTTGATTTATTTGAGGAATCATGTCATGAAATTGACACTCAAAATTTTGAAATTCATCGAATTTTTCCTCTTGAATTTTGGGATACTGCTGGAGCAGCTTCATCTATCTTAGCTCTCCGGGTGAGTTTCTCAATATGTGCGGCACGGGTGGCCATGGAGTCTGAAAGATATTCCCCACCCTCTGGCACCTCACTTTTTTTTAATTGTCATATGCTACCACTATGGTCACATGTTGTTCTTTACACACGGAAAGTGTTGATAAGAGGCTTGTGATTCCTCACTACCAAAGTCGGAAGCTTCGGGTTAGTTGCTCCAAGGTGACATGGGCATAGCTGATACAAAGCAAACTCACACGAAATCAACGTACTTGGAAGGGCACTGATTCCTAAATTCAGCAAATGACGTCTCGTGGTATAGTTTCGGACAGAGTAAATTTCCATTTATAGTACCCATGATACTAGTCACCACGCCTAGTACTTAATGGCTTTGTCCTCTACCTGTTTCCCCTAAGGCCTTACTGAGGTAGCTATGTCGGACAGCAGACCACAATTTACGTCAGCCGATTTTCAATTGTTTTCTGTGGACAACGGAATACACCATGTAACTACTCTCCCTTTTCACCCTCAATCTAAGGGTGAAGCTGAACGGCTCCTTAGAACTTCAAAAGCGACACTGAGAAGTTCTGTTGTTCACACACTTACCATCAAGCATTAAAGATTTTTCTTTATTCGTACTTATACTCGTCACACTATGGAGCGTCATCAACAGAATTATTACATGGTCGTCGACGATGTACCCTGTTACATCTTCTGCAATTCGTTCCACCGGGTCATAGAAAGTTTCAGCCACAGGACGAAATTCTGTTGACAGTTTTTAGCAGGAAACAGCGTTGGGAGTACGGTTCCATCACACAAGAATCGGGTCTTTCGTCTTTTCAAGGCTTCTCTGAGCTGCACTAGCGTAACTGCAATCAGCTGTGGCGTTCTTGTATCAGTGATTCTATCGCATAACGTTTTCCCACAGGCCCAGCAAGTCGCCGCCGGACCTACAGCCAGAGCCGACGTATGTGGAGGCGTCGCCTCTGGATAGCCGCCAAGATGGCCCTCGAATTCCGCCTGCTGTCCTCCCAACCACGGCGATTGTTGTGACCGCGCATGTGACCGGTTTTACGACCAGTTTTCTCTGCCACTCTCCAGTCGGACACTGGGTGTGTACGTGTTATCGGCCTATACTGCAGTCCTTGTCTCATCTTCGACCGCATTCAAGCCTCTTTCCGCCGTCGTGAGGTGATCCAGCACTACATAACAATGGTGCAGAGGTTGGGGGAAGGGGAGGAATGTGGTGTCGTCCGAAGAGTGAGGTCCCTTAGTAAAGTTGGCACCTTACGACGGAATCACAAGCTAAAAACAGTTGCTACCAGACGTAGCCCCGAATGACAGACATCGGCAAATAAACCACTTCAGGAGGTTCGGTCCCCCACCGTTGCTGGAAGTCTGCTTCTATCAGAATGCAACACAGCTCGCCATACTCTTTGAAAGCTCATATCCAGGAGCACACTACACTAATATCAGTAGTTAGAACTGTGTACCATAGTTATGGTTCAATGAATGTGATATTTGACTGTCATACAGCAGTACTCAAAGTAACTAACAATTATCACTCTCTTCGGTGATGGTACTAAATACATTTTGTCATACATGTTGACACGGATTTTATACAAGTTAAGTACTCGTACATGAAAGAATTTTGGTAAGCTGAACTAATATTTTATATGTGTTATAGTAAAGCTCAGCCTCCTGTAGAAGAAAAACTAGTGAACTTTCATTAAGGCTTGCTACCACGTGCATAAAAAGAACTGGCAGCAGCAACGGATAGATAGAAAAGTGTTAGTGATAAGGCGGTTGAACATTATGATGGTGGTGGTAGAAAAATCCGTCTCCAACACCATAGATGAACAGTACCTGGAATAGGCAACAAGATTTACAAGAGAAATGACAGTGGATGACTGTAGACGTGATTCTAACAATAACACTGGTGATGGCGATAGCTGCAGGTTGACGGCAACGCATGATGACGGCGTTGGGTAAACGATGACACAGGTGACCAACACATGTGATGATGGACGACAAGTGCTGAAGACGTCTATCATCGTGATGAAGATTTATTCAAACACTTAGAGTGGTTGTGAGTGTAGTTCAAGCTAATCAGTACATGAATGAGTCATGGATTGTTAACCTTGGAATGTCATTTATTGATCTCACACTATACTGTTTTTCTAGCAAGTCTAGTCGGTTCCTTGAGGATGTAGGATCAAAGCAAGTCCAGTTAAAAATATTTTTGAGAGGACTACTGGCTCCGTCGTCTGTCTTACAGTTACGAGAGTGGGAAACCTTTCGAGAATCTGGCAAGCCTGATTTGAACCTAGAGGATGAAAATTGTATTATAACGCGGTAAAATGTAATTTTGATGTCTGTGGTTGTATCGGTACGTATTTCCAAAAGAGTGATGGTGGTGACCTAATAAACATTCGTTCTATCGTAGCTGGAACTACGGCGCACCTAAAGAATGGAGCCTACTCATTTGTACACCAGATGGGTAGATGGTGACCATACCAGCTGACATGCAATATTGGATTTGGAGAATTTTTTAAAATTATTTTCCAGTCAGAGTGCTCTATGACGCCGTTTTCTCTTGAAGAATGTGCAACGGTGAACCACGCCAAAGCATATATCACATACCTCACATACCGCCATCTCATTAGGCCACACTGAAGGGATAGTGGTGTGAACCAACATATGTGACCATATGTTTTGGTAGTTCTGCCGTTATACGATCTTCTAGCCAATAGGCGACGACTGCACCAGGCCCTGATTTTCACCACCACTGATGATGAAGGCAGGTGATAGGACACCCAGTGTCACAGTGGACGCCTCTTTCACGTCCATTATGGAAAGCTGCACGCTCACCATCCTCATTAACTGGCTATCATTGTAAACGTCTTCCGGCGCACACTTGGCATGATGATGGGGGGCATGGCACCAGCTACGAAAAACAATGTCCTCAATGCTATCCAAGCAGGATCTGCTAACAACTCACTTGACTCTGACGGTATTCCCCAGCGTACTTTCTGACATCTCTTAATGTCCACGTAGACTGTTAGCTGTGGAAAACTGATGTCCCCGATGTCTTTCTAGAGGGCCTCGTTGTCCCTTTTCACAAATCTCATGGGGGTCTGCGCTTCAGTGATTATCGCCCACCTGCTAAATAGCGACATGAAGGTCTTTACTCGTCTTTTGGCTGTACAACTTACTTGGACGGCCCATCATGTCACGTCCTATTATCAGGTGTCACTAGGCGGATTGTACAACATTGGGAAAGAGCTTTGCTGCTACAGGGATCTGATAGTCCTTGCTCGAATTCAGCAATTGCCCACAGGTTTGGCTCTCTTAGAATTCAATTCAGCCTGGCATTTGATCGGGTAGATCATTCTTTTCTTAGGGCTGTCCTCTATCATACGCGAAGCCCAAAAACTATTGGGGAGGTGGTCATACGTCTCCTGCATGGAGCGACGTCCCAGATCCTGTATAATGGTAGGCTCGCACAACCAATCCTGCTCAGGCGCTCGGTGTGACAAGGGTGCCCCCTGTCGGCGCTGCTATACGTATTCGCCATAGTATCATTGTTATGTGGCCTCTGACAATGACTGATGGGGCTGCATCGCCTATGCCGACGATTTGGTCCTCTGTCTTCGAAGTGCCAACGATGCCCAGGCAGTGCTTCTGTGGGTGCCAGCCAGTGGCAAAGCATCGGGCAGCTCCCTTAATGTACGTACATCATGAGCTACGTCAATCGCTACGGGCTTGCCTGAATGGATGTTGATCCGGTCAACGTGACCGAAAACGTGACCGATACCTTCAGTTGCCTTGGCATCACTTTTATGGCTGATCTGCTACGCACTGCGGCCGGCAGATGCAGACGACTGCTGCAACAGATCAAGTTTTGCAGTCGTTGAACATCGCCTCCACTCACGTGATCTCCTGCAATGTACATGCTATGTCAGTACCCACAGACGCAAATTCCCCACGTGGCACAAATTCTTAGGCTCCAGACATGCTAGATGCGACGGGCTCATTTGTTAGCCAAGGGATGATCTCGAAAGTGTATTGTGAGTCCCTCACCCTTCCCCAAGATCGACGAGTTGTGGGACTTACTATGTTCCACATAGAGATCGGGCCCCATTTGTTAGCTCACAGTCGACAATGTGGCGGCCTTGCCAAACTTACTTATTCCTTACTGCTTGATGGATATGCCCAGCTCTGTTGGTCACTCCTGTGACGTTTGACATCCAAGCACCCTTCCATCATATTGGACTCTTTTTTTTTCTGGGACACAGCTATGTTTCTGCCTCTTTCTCGCCTGTGCGCTTGTTGTCGACGAAGTCAGTCTACAGAAGTACCCGCACTGTAGGTGGCGCCACATTTGGTTGGAGAATAACGCCCTTTTCCTTGACACTATATCACGCTCCGAGTGGTATGTAACAACCCAATCGTCTTCGTCTCCATCAAGTCCACCTCGACCAATCTCTACTTTGCGTCGCATACAGGGTGCCAAACACGGACGACCATCCCTTCTTCCGTGGCCGAGCAGTAGAAATCTGGCATCCACCGCCGTGGCACTCCTGACCGAATTTCATTACGTATTATCTTGTTCCCGAATGACATACACTACCTACAGACAAAGATTGACTTTGTGAACTGGTTCCGTGGCCTCGCAGTACGATATTTATTTGCACCTGGGAAGAAAAATTGTTCTCCATTTTTGAACTTAAGCAAACGAACGACACTGCGCCATTGTCCGTAAATCGAAATACAGAAAATATTTTTCCAACTTCCTAAGGAGTGCTTTTTAAGATGGCCACTTAGTTGGAATGTCCCTGTAAGGAGCAGTTAATCTGACCTCATGCACTGTTCACGGAATTTTGGTACTACGATCACCAACGGTGTCCCCCTTTACAAGTATTTGTGGTAGCATCTTTCCTTAGAAAACAAAACGTCATCGGTCCCAGAACTGAAACCCGCCACCTATTAAATTTTTATTAATAATCAACATTGGTGGCCGAAGATTTTCGGCATAAAAAGCCACTCTCATTCTTCCAACAGCCTTGTCAAAGGAGGAGTAATGGGAGACTGGAATTCAGTTGTAGGGGAAGGGGTGGAATAAAAGCTTATGGGAGAATGTGGGCGTGGGGCAAGGAATGAGGGAGGAGTAAGACTAACTGAGTTGTGCAATATATTTCAACTACTAGTAGCGAATATTCTGATCCAGAGTCACGAGAGGAGGAGGTATACTTGGAAAAATCCGGGAGAGATGTGAAGATTTCAGTTGGATTACATTACGGTCAGACAGAGATACCGAAGTCAGATACTGGATCGTAAGGCGTACCCAGGAGAAGATATAGGCTCATATCACAATGTAGTACTGATGAAGAGTAGACTCAGTTTTAAGAGATTAGTCAGGATGAATCAGAACTCAAAGAAGTGGAATACGGAAGTGCCAAGGAATGACGAGATACGCTTGAAGTTCTCTAAGGCTGTAGATACAGCAAGAAGGAATATCACAGTAGGCAGTACAGTTGAAGAGGAATGGATATCTCTAAAAAGGCAATCACAGAAGCTGGAACGAAAAACATAGGTACAAAGTAGGTAACTGCAAAAAAACCATGGGTAATAGAAGAAATGCTTCAGTGGATCGATGAAAGGAGAAGTACAAAAATGTTCCGGGAAACTGAGGAATACAGAAATACAAGTCGCTAAGGAATGAAATAAATATGAAGTGCAGGGAAGCTACGACGATATGAATGCACGAAAAATGTCAAGAGGAGAGAGCGGATAGGTGAAAAGAGTACATCGAGGACCTCTATGAGGGGGAAGATATGTCTAATGAGATAGAATAAGAAACAGGAGTCGATTTAGAAGAGGTAGGGTATCCAGTATTAGAATCAGAATTTAAGAGAGCTTTGGAAGACTTAAGATGAAATAAGGCAGTACTGATAGACAACATTCCATCAGAATTTCTAAAATAATTGGTGGAAGTAACAACAAAACGACTGATCACATTGGTGTGTTGAATGTATAAGTCTGACGCATACCATGTGACTTACGGAAAAATATCATCCACGCAATTCCGAAGACAGCAGAAGCTGACAAGTGGGACAATTATCGCACAATCAGCTTAACAACTCATACATCTAAACTGCTGACAAGAAAAAATACAGAAGAATGGAAAATAAAATCGGGGATGTGTTAAACGTCGATCAGTTTGGCTTTGGGAAAGGTAAAGAAACCACAGAGGCAATTTTGATATTGCTGTTGACGATGGAAGCAAGACTAAAGAAAATCAAGACACGTTCATAGGATTTGTCTGCCCGAAAAAAGCGTTCGATATTGTAAAATGGTGCAAGATGTTGGAAATTCTGAGAAAAATAGGCGTAAGCTATAGGCAGAGACGGGCAATATACAATAAGTACAATAGCCAAGAGGGAGAAATGAGAATGGAGGAGGAAGAACGATGTGCTCGGATTAAAAAGGGTGTAAGACAAGGAAGTAGTGTTTCACCCCTGTTGTTCAATCGGTACATCGAAGAAGTAATTACGGAAGTAAAAAAAAAAAAAAAAAAAAAAAAAAAAAAAAAAGATTCCGGAGTGAAATTAAAACTCAGGGGAAGGGCTATCAATGGTAAGATTCCCCGATAACATTGCTATCCTTAGTGAAAGTGAAGAAGAGTTTTATGATCTGCTGAGTGGAATGAACTGTCTAATGAATACAGAATACTGAGAGTAAATCTAAGAAAGACGAAAGTATTGAGACGTAGTAGAAATGAGAAAAGTGTGAAACTTAACATCAGGATTGATGGTCACGAAGTAGATGAAGATAATGAATTCTACTACCTAATCAGCGAAATAATCAATGACTGAGGGAGCAAGGAGGACATTAAAAGTAGACTAGCACTGGCAAAATGAGCATTCCTGGCCAAGTGAAGGCTAACAAACAAAGGGCTTAATTTGGGGAAGAAACTTCCGAGAATGTACGTTTGGAGCACAGCACTGAGTGGTAGTGAAACTTGGACTGTGGGAGAACGGTAAGAGGAGAGCATCAAAGCACTTGAGATGTGGTGCTGCAGACCAATTGCGAAAATTAGGTGGACTGATTAGGTAGGGAATGAGGAGGTTCTGCGGGGAATATGTGGAAATCGCTGACAAGGAGAAGAGACAGAATGTTAGGGCAAATGTTAAGACATCAAGGTATGACTTCCGTGGTACTAGAGGGAGCTGTAAAGAACCAGAAGACTCAAGAAGAAAAGAAAAAAAAGGCGGCTTCAGGGGGCTCACTACGTAGGTTTAAAAACATAAAACAGAGAGCAAACAAGCATCAATAAGTTAAAAAAACAAGTGAAACACAACCTATCACTGGAAGAGAAAAAGGAAGAAAAACCTTCTCTTTCTCCCCCCTCTCCTTTCTAACTTTCGTATTTAGGTAGAAGCAGCGCGATGAGCACATATATGATTTTTTTTTAAGTTCAAAATTGCGGTGACAAACAGCCTATTTGTGTAGGTTCTTTTGTAATAAAGGAAGGAAAGTAAACAAAAGAAGCATGAATAGATGGATAGAAAGAAAGTATGCGGGAGATCCGGGATTCGAATCCTGGTCCGAAGTACATTTTCACAAGTCCTCACTGATTACACATAAGCAAAGATACCCCTGACATGTGCAGTTCCTTCCCTTTCCTTTTCCTTCCTTTCTACTAAACCTGCATTTTACATAATTCTACGAATTTCTTAGTCATGCAGTTCAAAATTTAACACTACTTTCGTTTTTATCATCATTCTCCCTGCATGATGTAATATTACGGGAAGGAAAGAAAATTTCGTCTAACAAGCGCTAATAAAGCAGTTAAACGCTCCATTCATACATTCAAGGATTATTTTTAATACTATTCTTCCTCACTCCTTTGTACTGCTGCAGTTGAAAATATTCTTCCTCGGTGGAAAGTTCTTCCCCATTTCGGATTCGCGCCCTGTTCACGCTTTTATTTACCTTTTTTCCCCAAGACCTTCTGGATTAGCCACACTCCATTTCTGAGCAAAGTTCCCGCCTTATTCATATTCTGCTCAGTGTTTTCATTGCCCCTCCCGGCCGCTCTACAATACCGCTCTCTCCGTCCCTCGAGTCTTTACTTTTCCACGGTGATGCCGAACAGGCGGGCGCTGCTACAATACGCGCGACAATAGACAGATGAAAGCACAGACGAACCACTGGAATCACGCTGGGTTGGAGAAGCCTACATCAAATCCCGTTGAGGTCGTTTGGAGGTAAATTTTCCACAGTATCGCACATAAACAAATGAAAGCCAAAATACTGTGCTTAACTAGACTACTTATCTCGCCTAGTTTTCGTCGATAAGCACCCTGCTTGCCTTTCGTTCCCATTACGAAACAAGGTGACAAAATGATTGAGGCCCATGAGAGGGAACGTATTATTTACGAGGTACTCACAAAGTTGTAATTACCACATGGAACAAATAAAGTTACGTACTTAAGTTTTTTATACCTTATCGGGCAAATACCTGTCGATCTGTTATCTCCGCAGCAGTATCGCAGGCCGCCGTTAGAGGAGCGAAAGCAAAATGGCGCAAGACATTTATGAACTGGAGCATAGTACATTTGAAGAGGGGCAACGTTACAATAAACTATGCTGAGTTTGTGGAAGAGTAAGGCAACGCTGCACAATGATAAGGCACAACGCATAATAGCAACTGGCGGTTGCAGTATGGTCAAGTCTGAAAAAGAACGAAGTGACAGACCCGCTGCCTGTGAAGTGCCTAGTATCTCAACAGCAGTGCAGGCCTTGATTCTCGAAAGCCGATGTATCACAATTGAATCCGTAGTGGGAAATGTGAAAATCAGTCACGAATCAGTCTTCAGAATCTTGCATGACATTCTGGACATGATGAAGGTCGCTGAGCCCTCCTAGGCTTGTCACTGAGAATTCAGCAAGAAGAAGCAAAGCATTCAGGGGAAGCGTGATAATTCATTACTGCCGAAATAGACGCAGACCTGTTCGTCATTAGGCAAGTTAAGGCTTATTACTATTTTGTGACTTCCATGTCGTGGCATAACATAAAGTACAGTGACAAGGATATAGTTACAGATTTACTCACTTCAGTGTGTTAGTTGTTTTTCTTTGAGTCTAACAGTCTTCCTGCATAGTCGTAACTGCAGCGTGAAGTGGACATTGCCTGTCAGTACAGATTCGGTTTTGCGTCCATGCATCCACACTTCAATGCCTGAAAATTTGGAAATTTGTTCTTGTAGGGCCAAAGTGCTGAGGTCATCGGTTCCTAGGCTTACGCTCTACTTAATCTAACATAAACTAAGGCCAATACACACACCCATGCCTGAGGTAGGGCTCGAACCTCCAACGGGGGAAGCCGCGCGAACCGTGACTAGACGCCATAGACCGAATGGCTACCCCGCGCAGCTTCAATGCCTGACCTGCTGCCGAGGGGGAAATACACTTTGATGGGCACATGTCCTTGGATGTACTTACTAACCTGAAAACAAACAATTCTTAATATCTACAATCATTAGTTTGGAAATGAAGCAGATAATGTTGGCCTCAGTTGTCAACAGAAATATCTGCTCTTATATCCTTAACACCCCATATAATGCACGCAAGGGGCAAGCTATCACAGAATCTTACTAATAAAATATCCTGACGACGTTATACGAGGCTTTTTGGACGATGCGTCGCGAGAAGTTGTCCAAGGTGGTACATTTGCCCCACAACAATGTCTCAATTCATTCTGCTAAGGACGCACAATCACATAATCTCGTTCCTTTTTTATTTTCTAATCTTCGTATCCTTCTGACATCCAGTAACATCGTCATCCTTCCCCAGATGAAGAAATCATTGCCTGGCAAGTATGTAGAAGGTAGCGACGGTGTGGTTTTCCTGAACAGCCAAGCCCAGACTCTCGGGAAAGTCGACCATCGCTGCGAAAATGTGATGCATTGTAAGGCTGACACCATCACCAAGATTAACGATTGCATCTGGACAGTTTAGATGTGATAATTATATCCTTTTGACCATCCTTCGTAGCAAAGCAACTTTAATATCTCACTTGATTTTATAAGAGTACAATGTAATTGACACATAATGTGCAGTATTAGAGGGTTTGGACGAGTAATTTGAGGGTTACGCGAACTTGCTGATAACAGGTAGAGACTTCTTTTACTACTAGACACAGCGCTTGATACTGCAGTCCGCGCCTAGATGCCAAAGCAGGGAGCCAAAAGTCAGTAGCGAACTAGAGACAAGCTTTCAGCTCCATGTATCAATTCAACAGTAACACATTAAATATTCAGACGCACCAACATCGTTTGTACAGTTGAACTACATAATATTTGTGGATGGTATTTCTAGTCGAAAAATATGTGAACTGTAACAACGATGAACAACGGGGGAATAACGACGTATTGTGACTAGCTGATGCACATTTCTTGTGGGGTCGGCAGCTACTGACGTGAATCGCCATTCAAGGACCTTCTTCAGGTTTAGAGAATATGCTTGATGAAAGGCTGAGTCAATACCATGAGTAAACGGATCAGATTAGTAGCTCTGCTTTGCTAAACCATATTCTTTCATTTATGTACAGGCTGAGATACCTTCTACGGTAACAAAAAAAGACTAGATAAAGGCACAAAATAATATACCAAAGAAAGCCTCAACGACGTTTTAGAGGAACAGGCGAATTTGATGAGTAGGCTACTAAGAGTTCTATTGTAGCATCGATATAAGGCACAATTGAAAAAGCACACTCTTTCACCGTCACGGCCACGTAACTTTAAACGAGTACACTGTGTTCACAGCACACACCCTGTCCTCATTGCACACAGTAGCCATTGTATAAAAATTTCGGCCCGATAACTCGTCTGCTGCCCACTAAACAATGCAGGCCACTAAAGAACACTCTTAGTGCTTTGTATATTACAGAAATAACAAAACCACTCTTTTTCATACCTGGTCGTGGTTGAAATATTACCTGACCACCGGATAAAAACATACCTGGCCTCTAGGTAGTTGATTTCTGAATGGGTTGGTCATAGCCCGCACTGACAGTTGACAGCCTGGGCTGCTAGCTCGTCAGAATACCACGTTCCAGCTACTTCCATCTCAGTTGCTTATCACTACAGAAATCTCTGGACTGCTCAAAATGTGGCCCGTGATGACAAATTGGGCCCGCCACACCGTATCCAGAAAAACTCTGGACAATGCAACGTAATAGAAATGGAACCACCCGATGACTCGTCCACCTCTAACTTCTGTGGCTTCCGTTGGCGGCTGGAGATGTCGTTACGTCTCCCTGTTCTGTTTACTGACACATCGAGAGTAAGCCAGCCAGTATGGACACCATTGACCGCTAGACCGAACCTGCGCCCCGACCACACGCTGCAGGCTTATCTGCAACTTCCACCATGGACGGTGGCGCTGTCCCCAGCGCACGTTCTTTTTAGCACTCGGTGCACTCGGTATGTAACGCCGGAAATGCATATCCTCCTATTTCCATCTATTGAACTATATTTTGTTTTCCTTATTTTGTTACCTGAAGATATGACGTTTCTGTGTCTATGTATATTGTAATTGTTTTACTATATATATATATATATATATATATATATATATATATATATATATATATATATATATACTCCTGGAAATGGAAAAAAGAACACATTGACACCGGTGTGTCACACCCATCATACTTGCTCCGGACACTGCGAGAGGGCTGTACAAGCAATGATCACACGCACGGCACAGCGGACACACCAGGAACCGCGGTGTTGGCCGTCGAATGGCGCTAGCTGCGCAGCATTTGTGCACCGCCGCCGTCAGTGTCAGCCAGTTTGCCGTGGCATACGGAGCTCCATCGCAGTCTTTAACACTGGTAGCATGCCGCAACAGCGTGGACGTGAACCGTATGTGCAGTTGACGGACTTTGAGCGAGGGCGTATAGTGGGCATGCAGGAGGGCAGGTGGACGTACCGCCGAATTGCTCAACACGTGGGGCGTGAGGTCTCCACAGTACATCGATGTTGTCGCCAGTGGTCGGCGGAAGGTGCACGTGCCCGTCGACCTGGGACCGGACTGCAGCGACGCACGGATGCACGCCAAGACCGTAGGATCCTACGCAGTGCCGTAGGGGACCGCACCGCCACTTTCCAGCAAATTAGGGACACTGTTACTCCTGGGGTATCGGCGAGGACCATTCGCAACCGTCTCCATGAAGCTGGGTTACGGTCCCGCACACCGTTAAGCCGTCTTCCGCTCACGCCCCAACATCGTGCAGCCCGCCTCCAGTGGTGTCGCGACAGGCGTGAATGGAGGGACGAATGGAGACGTGTCGTCTTCAGCGATGAGAGTCGCTTCTGCCTTGGTGCCAATGATGGTCGTATGCGTGTTTGGCGCCGTGCAGGTGAGCGCCACACTCAGGACTGCATACGATCAAGGCACACAGGGCCAACACCCGGCATCATGGTGTGGGGAGCGATCTCCTACACTGGCCGTACACTCTGGTGATCGTCGAGGGGACACTGAATAGTGCACGGTACATCCAAACCGTCATCGAACCCATCGTTCTAGACCGGCAAGGGAACTTGCTGTTCCAACAGGACAATGCACGTCCGCATGTATCCCGTACCACCCAACGTGCTCTGGAAGGTGTAAGTCAACTACCCTGGCCAGCAAGATCTCTGGATCTGTCCCCTATTGAGCATGTTTGGGACTGGATGAAGCGTCGTCTCACGCGGTCTGCACGTCCAGCACGAACGCTGGTCCAACTGAGGCGCCAGGTGGAAATGGCATTGGCAAGCCGTTCCACAGGACTACATCCAGCATGTCTACGATCGTCTCCATGGGAAATAGCAGCCTGCATTGCTGCGAAAGGTGGATATACACTGTACTAGTGCCGACATTGTGCATGCTCTGTTGCCTGTGTCTATGTGCCTGTGGTTTTATCAGTGTGATCATGTGATGTATCTGACCCCAGGAATGTGTCAATAAAGTTTTGCCTTCCTGGGACAATGAATTCACGGTGTTCTTATTTCAATTTCCAGGAGTATATATATATATATATATATATATATATATATATATATATATATATATATATATATATATAGGTCTTGCCTGAGGAAAACTATGTTATCGAACGTTTACATTGATAGGTCGTGTGAGGAACCAAAGTGTTTAAGAGCTTTGGTAGTGTTAACTCTGCCATTAGGTGCGTGGGCAGACAGAATCTGCCTGGAGTAGTGCAGTGGAGCAGGTGTGCTGTGTGACACTCCTGCGAGTTGCCGCGCTTTCGGCGTTTGGCAGCATGTAATTGCGCTCGAATTGCTATGATAGTTTCTGACACGATGTTGCGGACGGGAAGCATTAGCTGGCGCACATTAAGAGCCCGTTTCGCCTGGTGACCGTGTGGAGAAGAAGGCGCGCCAACATCCAGCTTCTGCAACAGCGACGGCCGACAATGAGTGACTGTCGTCACCTGCTCGACCGACGACTGCAAACCTTCAGTCAACCAACAAGGAAAACTGGAAGCACGTAAAGTTTTAGAACTGTATGGCAGACCTCAGCTGTTAAAATTGTTGCATCACAAAATTACAGCAACTTAGTATGAACATTTGTTGCTCATTGTCCCAATTGCATTACCAAGCAGGGTCACTTCCTTTTACGAAATGAACCCAAGGGTCTTGAAATTCTGACGCCAGCGTTGAAGTAATATCATTCGATTTCACTGCTTTAATTTCAAAGTTCAGTTAATGTGTTTATAGCTGGCTACAGTATTTAGATTACGCAAGCACAAATTAAGAGTGCGAGTTTTGTTACCATACTCTAGCTTACCTGTGACTGCAGCTCGGCTTGGTAAGTACTAAATGTTGCTATTGTTAATTGTTCAGAATCATTTCATTAAAGCTCAAAGTTAAATCTATTATTTCTAAATTGCTTAGATTCAAGTAGCTTTTGAAATGATTGTTGAGGTAGCCCAAGACTAACCTTATTTTACTGAATTTCGTAGTGCTTCGGAAAAAACCTCACTATTAATTTCAGTCACTAAATTAACTTTCAATTTTCCGGTTTTATTAATTCTTTTGCTAAATTAAGTCAGAGTGTAGCAAAATTTATTACTTATGACAAACTTTCTGTTTTCACACAACACGTGTCAACCTTCAGTTGCCACGCTTTTAGTGCTAATTATATGTGCAATAACCTTTCTTTTTCAGTTATTACAGTAGTTGTCCATAGGACCGACGACCGTAATTTTCCCCAGATCTCAAATACCTAATTAACGCCAATTAATTGTTAACGTGACGACCGCACATTTACTTTCTTTATTAATTTTACCCTTTTCTCAAAATCAATTTCCACCAATTTCATTTTTCATTTTTCCTTTCATTTAGATGTAACCCTTTCCTCCCTCTTTACTGACAGATTAACTTCGGTGACGATTGCTTTTCCCAAATTTCCGTTAGGTACAAGCGGTTTAATTTTTCACTGTCATTAAGGTCGGGGAGGGGGGGGGGAGGTTACAAGTATTCCCTTACTCAAACACAACTCATTCCATTCCACCCGATTCTTCCGATATGGACAACCTCGGCCGCCGTGCTGATGCCTGGCTTCGACATCACGCGGCAGGTTTGTCAGCCGCTTCCACCATGACGCTGCACAGGTCTCCAGTTGATTTTATCGACATGACTCAGTGAAGCAGACTACATTCTTCCGTGTCGCGCCACCTCCACCTGCGATTCAGACACTGTCAACCCACCTTCTTGCCAAACAGTGAGAGCCAGAGCAACGCTACCACGTCCTGTTTGGAGAGAAGAAAGTCAACAATATCGCAAAATACAGTCACAGCATCTATATAATCTGGAGCCCTATGTCTTGGTTTCGCAATTAAGTGTTGATCCTACGATATAGTAGAAGAATGCTTCATACTGACAGCTATTTTGTTTCCAGGCTCGATCCTGTGATGGTCTTCCCTCGCGTCACAGACGGTGGAGATGAGTTTCAGATATTTGCCTCTATAATAAAGAATATTGCTATAGAAAACACCCTGCAACCCACAACTGGATCTCCACGTGAGCGAAAACCTTCTTCCAATCAGTCAAAAAAAAAAAAAAAATGGTTCAAATGGCTCTGAGCACTATGGGACTCAACTGCTGTGGTCATTAGTCCCCTAGAACTTAGAACTACTTAAACCTAACTAACCTAGGGACATCACACACATCCATGCCCGAGGCAGGATTCGAACCTGCGACCGTAGCAGTCGCACGGTTCCGGACTGCGCGCCTAGAACCGCGAGACCACCGCGGCCGGCCCAATCAGTCAAATTTAAGTTTTCTTCAGTTTCGTCTAAATTACTTCACCTGAATAGCAGGATGTTTACTTTAATTACTCACTCAACACTGGTGTTGCGTACTACTTGTACCAGCGAGCTACTATCGTCTGGAGTCACAAACTGGATTCTTTGTTTTTCTTATTTCCTCACCCCTAATGATAATGTCTCTGGAGAAATATCATTTGCTAATACAGATCTTTTTGTAAAAACATGGTTATTAAAAGTACCTCCAGGATTTCAGAAGGCAGTTTCATGAAAACTACACTCAGAAAACAGACACACATCAGTGCACAGAGCATCTCTGCAAGTTTTGAACTCATTTCACAGGTGTACAATAAGGGCACCGTTTGTGACGCAGCAAATGCCAATATGTGTGCGTAAAACACTGAAGTTGCTCACACTATCTCTTCGGGAAAGCATGACAGCAGGCTGCTTTGGAAATTGTGTTGCTTATATCCTGGCGCGAACTACTTCGACGTGACAATGGGGAGAAGATCATTTGTTTACGAGGGCGTGCTGAAAGTAATACCCCGGAACTTTTAAGTGAAAACTCTGAAAGATTTTTAAATAGAACAAACGTTATTAACATTCGACATTTTTATTCGTCATCTCTATATACAGGGTATTTAAAAAATGACCGGTATATTTGAAACGGCAATAAAAACTAAACGAGCAGCGATAGAAATACACCGTTTGTTGCAATATGCTTGGGACAACAATACATTTTCAGGCAGACAAACTTTCGAAATTACAATAGTTACAATTTTCAACAACAGATGGCGCTGCAAGTGATGTGAAAGATATAGAAGACAATTCAGTCTGTGGGTGCGCCATTCTATACGTCGTCTTTCTGCTGTAAGCGTGTGCTGTTCACAACGTGCAAGTGTGCTGTAGACAACATGGTTTATTCCTTAGAACAGAGGATTTTTCTGGTGTTGGAATTCCACCGCCTAGAACACAGTGTTGTTGCAACAAGACGAAGTTTTCAACGGAGGTTTAATGTAACCAAAGGACCGAAAAGCGATACAATAAAGGATCTGTTTGAAAAATTTCAACGGACTGGGAATGTGACAGATGAACGTGCTGGAAAGGTAGGGCGACCACGTACAGCAACCACAGAGGGCAACGCGCAGCTAGTGCAGCATGTGATGCAACAGCGGCCTCGGGTTTCTGTTCGCCCTGTTGCAGCTGCGGTCCAAATGACGCCAACGTCCACGTATCGTCTCATGTGCCAGAGTTTACACCTCTATCCATACAAAATTCAAACGCGGCGATCCCTCAGCGCCGCTACCATTGCTGCACGAGAGACATTCGCTAACGATATAGTGCACAGGATTGATGACGGCGATATGCATGTGGGCAGCATTTGGTTTACTGACGAAGCTTATTTTTACCTGGACAGCTTCGTCAATAAACAGAACTGGCGCATATGGGGAACCGAAAAGCCCCATGTTGAAGTCCCATCGTCCCTGCATCCTCAAAAAGTAATCGTCTGGGCCGCCATTTCTTCCAAAGTAATCATTGGCCCATTTTTCAGATCCGAAACGAGTACTGCATCACGCTATCTGGACATTCTTCATGAATTTGTGGCAGTACCAACTGCCTTAGACTACACTGTGAACACCTCGTGGTTTATGCAAGATGGTGCCCGGCCACATCGCACGGCCGACGTCTTTAATTTCCTGAATGAATATTTCGATGATCGTGTGATTGCTTTGGGCCATCCGAAACATACAGGAGGCTGCATGGATTGGCCTCCCTATTCGCCAGACATGAACCCCTGTGACTTCTTTCTGTGGGGACACTTGAAAGACCAGGTGTACCGGCAGAATCCAGAAACAACTGAACAGCTCAAGCAGTACATCTCATCTGCATGTGAAGCCATTCCGCCAGACACGTTGTCAAAGGTTTCGGGTAATTTCATTCAGAGGCTACGCCATATTATTGCTACGCATGGTGGATACGTGGAAAATATCGTACTATAGAGTTTCCCAGACCGCAGTGCCATCTGTTGTTGACAATTGTAACTACTGTAATTTCGAAAGTTTGTCTGCCTGAAAATGTACTGTTGTCCCAAGCATATTTCAACAATCGGTGTGTTTTTATCGCTGCTCGTTTAGTTTGTATTGCCGTTTCAAATATACCGGTCATTTTTGAAACACCCTGTATTTCCTGTATTTCTCAACGTATTCACTCTGGTAAACAACACTTTTCTAACAACGAGAGACCAGTTCGTTGATACCGTCCTGTTGAATATTTGACTTTGTTGACGGAGCCACAAACCCACCTCTGCTTATATCGCTTCATCACTATCAAAGCGAAGTCCTATAAGGCGCTCTTTAAGTTCTGGAAACACATGAAAATCGGATGAAGTGAAGTGGGGACCGTATGGAGGGTTGTTGATGAGAGTAAACGCAAGGCGTTGCATCGAAACACTTGGAGCAGAGCCTGTGGGTGGTCTGGCATTTTCATGCTAGGGGAGACGGAGCGCCATGTGTGGACTACATCTTAGATTTCGAAACTCGATCACAATAAGCAGTTTCTCACGCACCGACATAGAGTAGTTACGGTACACACCGCCATGGTACAAGCTACAATTCGGATCCCTCTAGCAGCAGAGAGATAAAAATATGTACACATGAAAAAATAAAGATGTAGTATGTTAATAAAGGTTGTTTTATTTAAAAAGCGTTAAGAGATAATGTAAGGAATGAGGACGTTCTGCGCAGAATCGGAGAGGAAAGGAACATGTGGGAAACACTCATAGGGAGAAGTGTCCGGGTGATAGGACATCTGTTAAGACATGAGGGAATGACTTCCATGGTACTAGAGCGAGCTGTAGAGGGAAAAAACTGTAGAGGAAGACAGAGATTGGAATACATCCAGGAAATAATTGAGGACGTAGGTTCCAAGTGCTACTCTGAGATGAAGAGGTTAGCCCAGAGAGAGGAATTCGTGGCGAGCCCCATCAAACCAGTCAGAAGACTGATCACCAAAAAGAAAAAGATATTTCACATAAAAATTTAGAGGCATTACTTCTCAGCACGGCCTCATGCATGTAAGAGACACATTCCTCACAGGGCAAATACGTTACGGTCAACACTAGCCCTTTCGCGGCTACGGGCATACATGTATGCCCGGCAGTTAGAAGACCAGACGGCTACGGGCGTAGATGTATGCCCAGCCGGCGGGAAGTCCAGGCGGCTACGGGCATACATCTACGCCCGGGCTCGGGAACAGGTAAACGTTCACAATAGAGCGGCTGCTGGCTGTTGTCCACTTTTCAGACAACACTTTCATTGTCTGGTCTTCTTTGTAAAGTGAGAAAGCACTTTAGTTTTCCCCTCCCCTGCACACTTTCTGCTTACGAGTCTAACAATCGGCCAGTCCGTTTTTCGCTTCTGGTGAGACGACAGCGTTCGCGTGTGTAGACTTTGCCATGTCGGGACACAGTTTATCGGACAAGGAAATCATGGATATCCTCATGAATAGCAGTGACGAAGATTGTAGTGATACTTCGGAGCTTTCTTCCGATGAAGAGTTGGATGCTCCTGGACTTATTGCTGAATCCTCGGTATCACGAACAGAAGATTCTTCCTCTGAAGACGGAAAAGAAGATAGAGTAAGTGAAACTTCGTCAGGAAAAAGAAAGTATGACTGGACGGAGAATCATCCTGTGACGAAACGACACCGTTTTGTGAACACATTTAGCGGGTTAAAGGTGGACTTCGAAGAGTCAGCAAGTCATTTAGATTTCTTTTTGTACTTCATGTCCATGGAATTTGTTTCTGCCATTTGTACACAGATCAATAATTATTATAAATTTATTACTGAAAAAATGACGACAGTGCCCAGTAGATTAGCACGCTGGAAGCATATAGAGCCATCAGAATTTTATTGTTTCCTAGCATGTTCTCTGCTTATGCCTAGAAGTAAAAAGTTAGAAGTGAATGAATATTGGTCGACAGATTCTTTGCTTCAGACACCAATATTTTCTAACATAATGGCCAGGGACCGGTACAAATTGATTCTGCGTTTATTGCACTTCTGTGACAATTCCACCGCGTCTCAAGATATTCTTGTAAAGATACGTCTCATTGTAGGTCACACAAGAAATAAATTCCGCGAGGCAGTAGTACCCTTTGAAAACCTAGTGATCGACGAAAGTTTGCTACTTTTCAAGGGAAGGCTCCGATTCAAGCAGTACATACCAAATAAACGTAGTCGTTTTGGCATTAAAATTTTCGTCCTTTGTGACGTAGAAACGAATTATATTCTGGATTATATTATCTACACTGGTGCTGCCACGGAAATAGAATCTGGAAATTCTGATTGGGGAAAATCAGGCGATGTTGTTGTGAGTTTGTTATTGCCATACCTCAACAAAGGTCATACCATTTATTTGGACAATTGGTACTCGAGCCCAGAATTATTTCTATGGCTCCACAAAAAATGTACAAACGCCGTCGGAACAGTACGAAAAAACAGGAAACATCTACCAACGTTACCAGACAAGCTGAAAAAAGGGGAAGTACAGTTCAAATCTTGTGTAACATTAATGGCACTAAAATGGATGGACAAGAAAGAAGTGTGGATGCTTTCGACCGTAAATGGACCAGAGTTTGTGGAGACACAGAAGAAAGAACATAGAACAGGCCAAAACAAATTGAAACCCACCTGTGTCGTCAGCTATAATAAGTCAATGGGTGCAGTGGATAAGACAGACATGCTATTATCTTCTGTACAGTGCATCCGAAAGACACTGAAGTGGTACAAGAAAGTATTCTTTCATTTGACTGACTTGTGTGTGCTGAACGCAAAAACTGTTTTTGAAATACAAAAGCAACAGAAGATACCACTAGCGAAATACCACTTGGAGCTAATCCGTCAATTGCTTGACAGATTTCATAGTCAAACGTGTAAAAGTGCGATCCCACAGACAACCAAAGAAGAAAGCCCTTTCCGACTGCAGAATAAAGAGGGACATTATCCAGGGTTCCTCGTAGCAACGGAGAAAAAGGAGATTCCCCAGAGACGCTGTGTAGTATGCACTGCTCATTCACAACGAAAAATGACACGCATAAGATGCAAAAAGTGCGATGTGGCTCTCTGCATGGTGCCATGTTTCGAAAATTACCACACGCTAAAGAAATATTAGCACGTTTTAGTAACTTTGTATGTTTCAAATAGATAAAAGTAAAAAATAAAAATAAAAAGCAGATGATGATGATGAGTCCCATACTCCGTTTACCGAGCGTAGGGGAGCGACGCGGGAGACCCGCGCCGCCATACTAGGCAAGGTCCTAGTGGAGGTGGTTTGCCATTGCCTTCCTCCGACAGTAATGGGGATGATTGATGATGATGATGAAGACGACACAAACACCCAGTCATCACGAGGCAGGTGAAAAATCCCTGACCCCGCCGGGAATCGAACCCGGGACCCCGTGCTCGGGAAGCGAGAACGCTACCGCGAGACCACGAGCTGCGGACAAAAAAAAAAGCAGATAAAAGTAAAAAAAATGGTTTTTAACTCAGCCAGCGGCAGTCCAAAGCCTGCGTCGAAAATGAGGATGGGAAACCATTAAAGTAAACCGTACTGAACGTGACGGGCTGAAAAAGAAGACAGCGAGCTAGAAGAAGGTAGGCGTTTACTATCCGATTTCTTACTGTGGAGAATCGACTTTAGGTTTTAATTACAAACGAAGGCAAGGGCCTATCGCAAAATGAGTTATGCAGATATATTCCTTGTTTAACTTTTAGTCCGATTGCATGACAAAATTAGGTTTTAAATTTCTGTAATTATTATCTATTTAAGACCGTAGTAAGAATATTGTTCGAGATTTGGGCGTTTTCGCTACGCACAACTCTATTTAAAACTATATATCTTGAAATACATTCATGTGATGATAGTGGAATTTTAATATGTTTTAGGCACATACATCGACGGTGTAAATCTCTAGTTAGAGGATTTTGGAATTACTATTAAAAAAGTTCCTATCATTTTTCTAAACCAACCATTTTTCAGCCCATAATAAACATATAACTGAAAGTGTTGGCTATTTTCGAAGCTCTCTTTCGTTGTTATCAGAAACTATAACCAAAGTGACCATACAGAGTATAGTGTTTTTTTAAGGCGCTGCTGAACAGTGGTTCTGTGCACGCGGCAACACGCGGGAAGCCTGCGGCGGCCGTAGCCTGCAGCGGCCACAGGGCTGCGACAGCCGCCGCCGGCCAGGCGCGCAGTGCGCTCGTCCCTGTCACCCGGCCAGGCAGGCAGGACGCTCAGCCTTCCAGCCGCGAAAGGGCTAGGAACTGAAACTTGGAGAGATTTTCCCTCCATTGATGTGTGTCGTTTTATTGTGTTTCTTGTAGTTCTCGTGTAGTCGTCTTGTACTTTGGAGGTACATATGAATAAACCTGTAATTCTCAAACTTACTAAAGGTTATTACTTAAGAGAGATAAGTTAAAATTGTAACACGCAAAGGATAGCAAATAATGAGGTAGGTTTTCACGTACGGTATGGTACTAACAATATACGATTACATTTGTGTGTGGATTGGGTGCGAACGTGGTATGAAATTTAGGAGACAGAGTTTCCACATCTGATAGCATCAACGACTCTAATCAGGCTGGTTGTTTAGTCGAACTCATCTTTGATGGTACATTTGGGTACATTATCCGTTGGCACGTCAAATACTTTCGAGATTCATGAGTCATAATGCCAGGATAACATTGGACACATAGTTTCTCAGCAACTAGCCACCCGATGTGTTCACTGGTGAAATATAAGAAGAGCATGCTGACCAGGTCCGTAGTCGAACACTCTCTGTGTCGAGGTAGGTCATGGCATTACGTGTTCTCTTTTTGAAAGAAAACGCCACATTGATCTGCAAGAGAGGGCACAGCCACCGGACGTAACACGTCATAAATGCAACGCCTCACGTCCAAATTAACGGTTGTGAGAAATAGAAGTGATCGTGACGAACACACACCACAATAGGTGCAGGGACTACCTGATGCTGACTAATGCAATCTGGCAACGTTCGTTCTCCTTGGAGCCCACACACACAGATAAGACCATTGTGCTGACGTAATCAGGACCGGGACTCGTCTGAAAACGATTTGTGGTGCCATTCGGCTCTTCTTTCGTTTTTCTGTAACACTTTGTTTCAAATAGTCGTTATCGTTTGTCTTCCTCCTCAATGCCCAAACTTCGTCGGCCTACCCATAAAACTTATGGGCCGATCATAGCTTTTCGTGAAAATGATGTTGGTGACAAGATTTATACCTCTGCATTTTAGCAGCATTCAGAATTTAGTCATTCAGCATATCCACGTTTGCGAATATCATTACCTTAGCGTTTTTCAAGTTTATGTGCGTATTACAGCCATAAATCTGTAAAAGGAAGAAACATCATGAGGAAGCAATGCGCTTGTTTCCAGATGCAGTGTTTCAGGTACGTGATGTGTCCATTCGCCTGCGCGGACTGCCATAAATCAGAGCAGAGTGACACGTCCCTTCGGCTGCGTGCACCGAGCTGCGCCAGTAGCAGCTGCGCTGCACCGTCCAGCTGTCGCCTCAATGTTTCATTCGCGATTGACTGCGTCGCGTGACGCATGCAGACGGCCTCACAGGACTCCACAGCGACACGAAGCCAAATTTGGTTCCATGAATAACTGCTGACCGCAGAAACTTGGGCAGATCCTAGCGTCAGAGGCCTCGTCTAATACTCTGCAGTTGTACTGAGTTCAGAAAGAACAGTTTTTCATTCTGCTGCGGTCGAGGGAACCGTAGTGTAGCACGCTCAGCGTACATGGAAAGTGTTGGACGAGTATCTTACTCATTTGTATTCACGTTCCCATACTTTGAGCCTTAAGAAAGTCGGTATGACACATACAGTACTTTTTCTTTAGCAAAAACTTTTTTACATCTGACGAATCGAGGCTCCGTCCTTCTAGTGACTGGTAATATTTATGAAAATGTATCCAGCTTTTTTAAATGTGTTTTCTTAGCCAAAACCACGGCGGAATTACTTCATAAAACACGATTTTGTGAAAGTTTAAAGTCATTTTTAACCATTTCGATAAAACAAAGGTATCTTAGGAAAAGCAAAACAACAGTGTGAGGTGAAATGCGACAGCCTGCATACCTAATCTGTTCCGCAGCGCTGCGCATCGAAACAGGGTTTTCCGGTGCACAAACCTCGGAGTCCCTTGGTGTTAAAATAGTTGTATCCAGTGTCTTGGATAGCCCTTGGGCTAAATACCATTTGTATACCCAGGAGAAGGATCGTTTGTCACTACCCTACACTACAAGGTCAAAGTATAAATATTATACACTTCCTCTTGCTTAAGCGAATGGAGAAAAGAGGTCGCTCCCTTTTCCATTTCATGTGGTCTACGGTGGGCTTGATGGGACTTATGGAGACACCATCAGTTCACGAACGGTTCCTCGGGAAACCACACAAAAAGTGTTTTATACTATATTTTAGGCGTCATCCGCGAACCAAAACCCAGCAGAGGATTCCAAGACAGCCATGCATAGCAAATGACTAAAATTTTTACGATTTATTCCTAAGCTCCCGAAATCGAACACTTTGAAAATGCACTACTGGCCATTAAAGTTTCTACACCGCGAAGATGACGTGCTACAGAGGCGAAATTTAACCGACAGGAAGAAGATGCTGCGATATGCAAATGATTAGCTTTTCAGAGCATTCACACAAGGTTGGCGCCGGTAGCGACACCTACAACGTGCTAACACGAGGAAAGTTTCCAACCGGCCGTGCGGTTCTAGGCGCTCCAGTCTGGAGCCGCGCTGCTGCTACGGTCGCTGGTTCTAATCCTGCCTCGGGCATGGATGTTTGTGATGTCCTTAGGTTAGTTAGGCTTAATTAGTTCTAAGTTCTAGCGGACTGATGACCACAGCAGTTGAGTCCCATAGTGGTCAGAGCCATTTCAACCAAAATTTACAAGCGATTTCTCATACACAAACAACAGTTGACCGGCGTTGCCTAGTGAAACATTGTTGTGATGCCTCGGGTATGGAGGAGAAATACGTACCATCACGTTTCCGACTTTGATAAAGGTCGGATTGTAGCCTATCGCGATTGCGGTTTATTGTATCGTGACACTGTTGCTCGTGTTGGTCGAGATCCAATGACTGTTAGCAGAATATGGTATCGGTGGGTTCAGGAGGGTAATACGGAACGCCGTGCTGGACCCCAACGGCCTCGTATCACTACCAGTCGAAATGACAGGCGTCTTATCCGCATGGCTGTATCGGATCGTCCAGCCACGTCTCGATCCCTGAGTCAACAGATGCGGACGTTTGCAAGACGACAACCATCTGCACGAACAGTTCGACGACGTCTGCAGCAGCATGGACTATCGTGTCGGAGACAGTGGCTGCGGTTACCCTTGACGCTGCATTACAGACAGCAGCGCCTACGATGGTGTACTCAACGAGGAACCTGAGTGCGCGAAAGGCAAAACGTCATTTTTAGGGTGAATCCAGGGTCCGTGTACAGCATCATGATGGCCGCATCCGTGTTTGGCGACATAGCGGTCAACGTACATTGGAAGCGTGTATTCGTCATAGCCATACTGGTGTATCACCCGGCGTGATAGTATGGGGTGCCATTGGTTACACTTCTCGGTCACCTCTTGTTCGCATTGACGGCACTTTGAACAGTGCACATTACATTTCAGATGTGTTACGACCCGTGTCTCTACCCTTCATTCGATCCCTGCGAAATCCTACATTTCAGCAGGATAATGCATGACCGCATTTTGCAGGTCCTGTACGGGCCTTTCTGGATACAGAAAATGTTCGACTGCTGCCCTGGTCAGCACATTCTCCAGATCTCTCACCAAGAAAACGTCTGGTCAATGTTGGCCGAGCAACTGGCTCGTCACAATACGCCAGTCACTACTCTTGATGAACTGTGGTATCGTGTTGAAGCTGCATGGGCAGCTGTACCTATACACGCCATCCAAGATCAGTTTAATTCAAGGCCGTTTCAGTAAAGGATGTTCATCTACGGTTTTCTAAGCTGGAACGCAAGACCGGTGGGTTCCACGTTTATGGTTTCTTTGATACATGGGAACAATAAAGATGATTGTATTATGGTTGTAAAAGTAAAAATTTCGGATTTTGTACTTGTTGTTTTTAAAGATTTTTGTTTAAACATGTTGTTGTCTTTTATTATCAGAGATTATGTTGTGGAAGTTGGTTGGAAGCTGTTCTGCAGTCATTAAGTTGTGGTAGTGTGCTAATGTTTAGTTGAGGTCATTATTGCGCTATTTGATAAATAAATTTGACCTTGTGTTGTATACCCAAACTAACGATACCACGAGTAGTTATTTTGAGCTCTACCTGTCTGCTTCCACAAGACAGGCGACAGTCACTGCTGTCTGGGCTGTCTCCAGACAAGTCATCGTTGGACATTAGGGCTGACTTCAAAGCAAGAATCATCACTGAAGACAATTCTACTCAAGCCAAGGGGATTCCAGGCAGAAGACATGTCTGGAGACGCCACAGACAGTGGTGGGATACCAACCTGACTGTCGCCCGCCATATGGCCCGAACATCAGGACTAATGGTCTGGGGTGTCGTTTCATTTCGTAGCAGAACCCTTTTGGTAGACATCCGTGGCTCCCTTACAGCACAGCAGTACGTCAACGATAGCCTAAGCCCCGTTTTGCTAACCTTTATGACAAGCCATCCTGGCTTACTTTTCAGAAAAGCCGCTCGGTTACGGCTTCTTGTCACGATCCGTGCGGTTCCCTTCGTCGGTGGTTCGAGTCCTCCGTCTATCATGGGTGTGTGTGTTGTCCTTAGCGTAAGTTAGTTTAAGTTAGATTAAGTAGTGCGTAAGCTTAGGGACCGATGACCTAGCAGCTTGGTTCCATAAGACCTTACCACAAATATAAAAATAAAAAAAATTCAGCAAGATAATACCCGCCCACACACGGCGAGAGTTTCTACTGCTTGTCTTCATGCTACCTAATCCCACCTTGGCCAGAAACACCACTGGATCTCCCCACAATTGAGAACGTTTCGAGCATTATGGGCAGGGCTCTCTAACCAGCTGGAGATTCTCACGATCCAACTCACCAATTCGACAGCATTTGGCACGAAGTCTGCCAGAAGGACATCCAACAACTCTGTCAATCAATAGTAAGTCGAATAAATGGTTTGCATAAGGGGCAGAGGTGTACCAACATGTTATTGATTTTCTCAGCATGTAAAGCTCTTTCTTTTTATTAAACCACACAATTTTTTTTAAAAATTGCAATCATTTGTTCGTCTGTATATGTACATTACTTCTACCGATTTCCGTTCCATTGGATAATATCGTAGTAGTGCGTCGTTTGTTTGCCTTAGAGTGTCTTGTCCATGGCCAGTTTCTGAAGAACAGAGTCATCTTGATTATCTATGTAGTCACAGCTAGAAGAATGGTGATTAGAGACGGAGTATAAGTTCGAATTACGGAAGGCTTATAGTCAAAATCATCGTGTCGGCGGGTCGCATATCGGTCATTGTTACGTCGTTTCGGCGGTTCCATCTCAAAATTCGGTGTACTTTGCCAATTTCTTTGATAATCTCCAAAGTGCCCTGTGTTGTTATTTTGTGGCAGTTCCGTATTTTTATGTCCCTCTTCCCGTATTGGAGTGCGAGTGTCCTCTGAAATACGTAATTCTTGTATTACCTGTGTCAACTGTTCTTGTACTTTCCGGATTTCTCTTTGGTGTTGCGTATTAATTTGATTCTGATTTTGTTTGAATTTCCTAATTTGTTCGAACTCTTCTGTGTCATTAAAGACTACCGGTTTTGTGTCATTCAGATTATCATCTAACTTCGTAGATAAATTAGTGAACTGATCCGAAAGTTCGGCTACTTTCTCCGATAGTGAACACATTTCCTCAGTGTGTTTTTCTGAACCAAGTTTCAGAGTGTCCATTTGTGTTGAAATCGAATCTACTGTGTCCTTTAAGTTTTCCTGAGTTCTTGCAAGTTGCGTAACCGAATCGGTGGATGCAACTGAGTCCATTTTAGCTTGCAAGGTGTCGTGATTTTCACGAACAATAGTTTGCAATTCTTTTATGGCTGCTTCGTGATTCTGTAATGAGTTTTCATGCCGCAAAAAAATAGGTTGAAAATGCTCACAAATTTGTGTTTTTACGTCATTACAGATTTTTTGACATTTCGATTCAATGTTATGTAACTCAGTAGTTAAATCTTCACGTGTTTGTTCAAGTGTGGTGTCTAACTTCCGAAGATTATGTTCCATTGTGTCCAACTGTTGCTGTCTTTATCTCTGATTTTGTTCCATTGTGTCTAACTTTTGAAGATTATGTTCAATTGTGTCCAACTGTTGCTGTGTTTGTCTCTGATTTTGTTCCATTGTGTCTAACGTTTGAAGATTATGTTCCATTGTGTCTAACTTTTGAAGGTTTTGCTGTGTTTGTCTCTGATTTTGTTCCATTCTGTCTAATTTTTGAAGATTTTGCCCCATTTGTTTCTGATTTTCTTCCATTTGTTGCATTAATTGCAATAATAATGTATTAGTGTCTGGAAACTGTTTTTCTATGCTTTTTGGCAGTGCATTTTCACCAGCAACATTTACATTTTGACAGGCAGAAAATGTGTCTTGACTTATTTGAGAAAACTGTGAGGACCCAATACCTAAGTCTACAGTATTTGCAATATTGTGTTCTGTCATTTCGGATTCCTGAGGCGAGCTGTTGCCGACTGATCGATCGATAATTGTTCCCTGTTCACTACTTCTTTCATTGTTTACACCATTATTTGCCGCCCGCTCCATTTCCCTATGCACAATTACCAAATTACTACTTCGAATGTCTGTTAATTCACTACACATTGGTGCTGATAAGCGACGCTCGTCGTCACTATTATTTCTCAGTTTACTTTGGAGCCTAGTGTTACGTTTTTCACACGCCATTATTGTCACAATATTTCACACGATAACACATAAAAGCACAATTTGAAGAACAAAAATAAGAGAACACATTAACATAGCACTGAAAATAATATCTAGTTAATTGCAAGCGCAGCTGCGAAATACTTGGTGCAACTCTACATGCATGCCACAACTGTTGTACTGTACAACAATGAAAGACTACAACTACAAAGGAAATTCTCTCTATGATTACGCGCTAGCAATAAAAAAAATCTACATTAATTACACAAACTACAAGAAAAAATCAGAAGATTCCAGTGAGGTATCCTCGGCTAAGGGTCGACATATGAAACGTCCCCTTAGAAAAATTTATGCAAGACTGTGTTTAAACTGATACACAATATTTTTTAGCGCAACGCAGTCTCACTATCAAAAATCCCTACAAAAGAATGGCCCTGACTAACATTAACCTATACCTTTCACAAATCACTTACCTCACAAAAATCTTCGTTACTCGAACTACTGCAATACAGCGAGCGCCACTACTGCCAGCTAAATAAAAGATTCAAACTACGGAAGGCACTAACTACTGACAGGTATAGTTAGCAAATGAAAGATTTTAATAGAGAACAAACAGTGTATTTACCTTAATAGTCAAAATATATATGGTAGTTCATGACATCCAGTCTTACAAATTACAAAACTCCGCCATCTCTCCCCCCACGTCCACCACTGCTGGCGGCTCACCTCCAACTGCGCAACGCTACGCGCTGTTAGCATCCAGCTGCCGCTGCTCAACACTACAATGGCAGACAACAATGAAAACTAAACACAGACTGCGCACAGCACAGCCAGTGATTTTCATACAGAGCGCTACGTGGCGGCGGCGTTACCAATAAAAAAACTTAAACAGCCTACTTACATCGCTAATGATTTCCGAAATGAAATGTCCCATGCACGTAGCTGCAACTACCATTCTGCGTTCAGAGTCTGTTAATTCCCGTCGTGCAGACATATTCACATCGGGAACCTTTCCGCATGAATCACCTGAGTAAATATTAGAGCTTCGCCAATGCACTACCCTTCTACACTTTGCATACGTGGTACTGCCGGCATTTGTATATGTGCATATTGTTACCTCGTGACTTTTACACCTCAGTACATGGAACTTCCTCATAGTTTAAAAGTTTGTGATACTTATTTCATGCGCGAAGAAATTCAAACAAACAGCAGGAGTAATGGTGCAAGACATAGAGCTCACCTCTTAAGCGGATTTACAGCAGTGCTCAGTTTGCTAGAGCAAGGGAGGGAACCAATGTTTGCGGCGTTTTTCTTTCAGAGTGGCCAACATTTTCGCGTTGCGCCGTTTTTCAGTTACGTTTACCCGAAACATATAACGGTACAGACAACTGATACACTGGAGAATCATCCGCGAAGAGTTTGTTCAGTTGAAAATTGGAAGCTATCTTCGTGAGAGCAACACTTCTAGAATCCATAGGTATTAGGGAACAGTGAACTCAGCTTGCAGTGTTCTAAAGAATTGAAAATATCCACTCTATAACTACCAGTCCCTTAGCAAAAATAAGTTAAAGAGAAACAACGTCAGACACCCCTGTAAAAAAGGGCACTGGTCATATTGCAGCGCTGTAGACAGCATAGAACTCCTGCCAGGTGTTCACCTTAGCTTCCACCACTAACATTAGGTCACAGCAGTGAAGTGTTGTAAACGTCCTCTTGGTTGTATGGATTCGGCACAGTAAGATGAGCCCAGGTGCTCATGTGGCCCAGTGACTGCAGAAGATGTAGTGTTAGGACACGGCAACTATTGCAAGATAGCAGGACATACGGCATCACCATACACTTGGAAAGGAACATCAGACGATCCTTTCATTTCTAAATTCTGAATGTGCATACATGCAAATTAATGTCATTTCGCTAACATTTTACACCGTCATGCAAAGTAGGTAATCGGATGCCACGTACCAGCGTGTACATGGTCGGGAGTAGGACATATGCATATTACAATTGCGTTCGTTTCACACTGGAGACGGGCAAGACCTTTTTTTCTATGTAGTGGACAACCGCTCCCAATAGCAACGAAAGGTCAAAAGGTGAGGGCAACACCCAGTGGGAATTGCAGACGGTGTCCCGACTCGCCCGTGGCTCGTGGGTATCTCTTTTGATGCCGGGTTTCTCAGGACCAAAGTGACAGTGATTGGAGCAGTTTTATTGCAAAAGCCTCATGTTTTGGGCAGGAACGAGCCAGCTCGGCACCACAGCTGTGCTATTCCTTGGGACGTTTCGGAGCAATGGTCGTTGAGCTACAAGGGATAGTCAGATAAACGGGGCCAAATGTAGCATTCCAGTTATCATGTATCACTGATGGCAGTGGCCAGAAAGCTTCTTGTGCGAAATTCTGGTGGAGGCTGTAGTAGCCTGCTCGACTGTTAACTGCACCATACGTTTGCGTCTACTGTTGGGAACTGGTGGAATGGAATGGTATTGGTACCTAGGTTGACTCAGTATGGTAGTGAGAGTTGTAACATCCACGACTATATTTTATTCAGAATAATATTCACGACCGCATTGTGTGTGGAATGTGAACGAACATTATCCTGATATTGATAAAAAGGACTTCATCGTTAATAAAATAATAAATAATTATGGTCAATGACATAATTTAATATTTTGTAAAAAAATTATATCTCAGAAAATACCTATGGAAAAAGACAATGCAAATCTCAATCTTTTGTTATCTATGATTCTTCTATAAAAACCTTCCTTCTTGTTCGAACTGTTGTACTGATAGATGTGACTGATGTAGCCCATAGGTTTGTAAAAAACTGTATTATTTTGCTAATTTAATACTTGAAAATAGGGCTTATGTAACACTGAAATGAATCTTCTTTGTTTGGAGTTTTATTTCATTGTAAATCTCGTCCTATATAAATGTTAAGTTTTCTGATCAACTACAAAGGAGCGCAGCCATTAGCGCTATTGATCTACAGCGTGGTCTATTGGTAAATGCTGAATAATAAGCGATTGACATTGAGAAATATTTTCAAATATTAATGCGTGAAGTGAAGGTACAAAAACATTTAATATATATTATCTTTTAGTAGTAAAACAGGGCCTGAAACAGAACCAATTCGTGATTTTCTTATGTTAGTCGCCATCTCAGTGAAATATTACAGCGGCAGTTTTAAATTTATTTTCTATACAGACATAAACGTTGATGGTGATAATTGCGATAATAATTGCGTGTTGTCGGCTCAGAACCCTTCTGAGGTAATACATTCCAGGTAGACTGGGAATAACCTCTAAATATGAATCCTTTCTATGAATGCAAACAGCATCTTACGTGATATAAATTCTTATCTGCTGATGTATGTAGCCTGGTTATTTCGTAACAACTTTAATGAAATATCTTGACAGGAAAAACTTCGTCAGTGTTGTGTGCGTGTGATACTGTGTGGCAAAACTGTTCATTTCGCTTAAAGAAAAATGTTGCCACCTCTAATAACAGTAGCGTTAATTTCGCTAAACGATCTGGAACTAGTAAAAGAGACTATTATACAACTAGTTCAGACAGGCAGGTAATAGACATGTGGAAATATCACAAGATTCTCATAACAGTACACTGAAAAATAATGTTAATATGTCACAAGATTCTCATAAAAAACAGTGAAAAATAATGTTAATATGTTGCATCAGAATATAAGGGGATTAAAAAACAAAGTAGATTTAGAAACTGGGGGTAGAATAGATGTAATATGCCTGTCTGAACATCATGTAGTCACAGGTATGAAAGTGGTAAATTCAGGGGGATATAAGCTTACAGCACATGTAAGTAGAGACACTCTGGAGAGAGGAGGAGTTCCTATATATGTTAAAATTAGTCATAGTGTGAAAAATTTGGAAACTAAAAGATTTTTCATAGAGCAACATGTAGAAAAATTTGCATGTGAGCCTAAACTAAATAGTGGCATTTTATTATTGTAGCCATGTATAGGTCCCCACTGGGAAGGTTTCAACTATTTTTGAAAAACTTGGGTTATTTGTTGAGCTACCTGTCAGATAAAGGGAAGCAAATTATTGTTTGTGGGGATTTCAACATAGATTTCCTGAAAGATTCCGATAGAAAGCTTGACGTTGAAGTATTACTTGGTTCTTGTAATTTGACATCAGTTATAGATTTTTCTACTCAGGTGATACAGAAAAGCAGCGCAGTGAAGGATAATGTTTTCATAGACCAACATAACTTGAATCAAATAAAACTTTTCTTGTTAAGAATGGTCTCTCTCATCATGATCATGATGCACACCTAGTTACATTATATAATATAGCTCCATACAGCAATGCAAAACACTTCTCCAAAATAATACGTTCCTTTAACGATTTGACAATTCAAAATTTTAAGGAAACCTTACAACAGTTAGACTGGGATAAGGAGTACAGGGAACATGATGCTAATTTAAAATTTAACTTATTTCACGATACCTTTATGAGTATATTTAAAAACAGTTTCCCTGACAAAACACTGATATATAATTGTAAGAAACCATGAAAAAGGCCATGGCTTACTAAAGGGATAAAAATAGCTTGTAAACAGAAAAGGGAAATCTATCTAATAGCTAGGAGGAGTAATGATCAAGAAACAGTGAAACATTATAAAAACTACTGCACTGTTTTAAGAAAAGTTATTAAAAAGTCCAGAACTATGTGCATTATGTCTGAGATTAGCACATCTGATATAAAATCAAAACATTTTGAAAGGCTGTATTTCTGTCAGACACAATGAAAAGTTTGTTATTAAGAAGTCAGATGTAGAAAACTTTTTAATAATCATTTTTTAAATGTTGTAGAGAAAATAGGATCCAGCTATTCATTAGAAAAAGCAACGCTGTATATGGAAGATGCAGTACCTATGCAATTTTCTAAAACTGAAATTCAACCAATCTCTCCCACTGAAATTAGAAAAATAATAAATTCACTCAAAAATAAAACCTCACATAGAATTGATGGCATTACCAACTGCACACTTAATGCATATCTCAAACAAATCAGTAGGATTCCTAGCCACATATGTAGTAACTCACTGAAATGTGGAATTTTTCCAGAGAGATTGAAATATGCTATTGTTAAAGCATTGCATAAAAAAGGGGATAGATCTGATGCTAACAACTACCACCCAATCTCACTTCTGATGGCTTTATCGAAAATTCTAGAAAAGTAATGTATTCAAGAGTAGCATTACATATTTGTAAAAATTAAGTACTTAAAAAATGTCAATTTGATTTTCAGAAATGCTTTTCAACAGAAAATGCTATATATGCTTTTATGGATCAAATATTAAATGCATTGAATAACCAAATATCATCCATTGGAATATTTTGTGATCTCTCTAAGGCTTTTGATAGTGTGAATCACGAAATTCTTCTAGATAAGCTTGAGTATTTTGGTATGAGTGCGACAGTGCACAAATCATTTAATTCATACTTAATTGGAAGAATGCAGAAGGCTGAAATTAACAGTACAGATAGTCTGCAGAAATCAGCAGAGCCCTCCAATTGGAGAGGTATCAAGAATGGTGTCCCAGAGGGTTCAGTCATCGGTCCCTTATTGTTCTTAATATATATTAACGACTTGCCACTCTATATTCATGAAGATGCAAAGCTGGTTCTTTTTGCTAATGATGCAAGTATAGTAACCACACCCAAGAAGCAACAATCAGCTGATGAATTGCAAATATTGTCCTTCAAAAAATTATGAAGTGGTTATCTGCAAACTGACTCTCACTAAATTTTGAGAAGACACAGTTTATACAATTCTGTACAGTAAATGGCATAACACCATTGATAAATATAGACTGTGAACGGAAGGCTGTTGCTAAGGCAGAATACTCAAAATTTCTGGGTGTGTCCATTGATGAGTAATTGAATTGGAAGAAACACATTGATGATCTGCTGAAACAGTTAGGCTCAGATACTTATTCCATTAGGGCTATTCTAATTTTGGTGACAAACATTCAGTAAATTAGCCTAATATGTCTATTTTCATCCACTGCTTTCACATGTCATCATATTTTTGGGCAGTTCATCATTAAGAGAGAAATTATTCATTGCTCAAAACTGTGTAATCAGAATAATAGCTGGAGCCCACACAAGATCACATTGCAGACATTTATTTAAGGAAATCGGGATATTCACAGTTTTTTTGCAATACATATAATCACTAATAAAATTTGTCATTAATAACCCATCCCAATTCAAAAATAACAGAGAAGTGCATTGCTACAACAGTAGAAGAAAGGATAATATTCTCTAATTTGGATTAAATCTCACTTTGGCACAGAAAGGGGTAAATTATGCAGCCACAAAAATCTTTGATAATTTGCCGAGTAGTATTAAAAGTCTGACAGATGGCCAACCAACATTTAAAAGCAAATTAAAAGTATTTCTGAATGACAACTCCGTCTATTCAACAGATGAATTTTTAGATGTGAAGTAGTAACTGTAAAAAAATTAATTATTTTGTGTAAAGAAAATTTATGTTAAAGTGAGACTTTCCACATCTTTAAGAAATGTCATATTCATTATCTATGGAGCAAGGATTAATGCATGTATGTGTGTGTGTATGTATGTATGGCACTGAAAATTACTAAAACTCATTGCTTTTCTTTATTTCACATTACTTATCTCACATTTAGCTTGTTTGCTGGTTATATATGATTATTTTTATGCATGAACTTAGTGGCATTTACACTGCTTGACAGAAAACATTGCTACACGTTTCCTGGCCAAGATTTCTTTAGCAAAATAACGATCACTAGCCGGGAAAAGCAGTGAGTATATAAAACCTCATGTTACATTAATAATAAATGACTAGTTTTATTGTAATCTTGCTGAAATTGTATAACGCGCAATCAAACCATATCACGCCACGGACTGTAGCCAAATATATTGTAAGCCATAATCGAGGACAGTTCTGTTTACCGACGACGACTGGCCAAGTTCTAACGCAATGGAGCGGTCGCTCTTGGGCATGGGGCAGAAGAGAATTTGAGAGATTTGGTTCACGGCCCCTGCAGGAGTCGGTAGCGTACTTTCCTACTCTTGCTGCAGAGTAATGTCATTCAAGTTTCACTTCTTCAGCCACCCGGACAAACAGTTTTCCTTTCGCTTGCACTTCGATCGCTCTTCAACGCGAAGCTCATCTCCATGCTATGGAGCCGCACGCTATCTTGCGTCGTACTGTCGCTAATACACGCAGTTCTGATCAGTAAGATTCCAGCCTATTTTTCAGCCGTCTGAAATTCGCATTTAGGTTTCTCAGCGGTGGCCATCGTAGAACTACTTTACCGCCTTAGGTGACATTGTGGCACTGTATCCGATTACTTATCGATAATGTACATTTCACCTATTCTCTTTGCTCCCCTTTCACAACAACAGAGAGGCACATTAGATTCCGTGCAGTGTCGTTTGTGCTAGGATCCTGTCAACACCTGTACGAAGTGAAGACTATTTTCATGTTTGCGTTAGGTTAATATACATAATTGTTCCTTGTAAAAATTCATGATCAATTTTGTGTTCCATTTGAAGATAGTAAATGTAACTGAAAATTTTAAGGACGGAGTTTATCTGCCAAACAGTAACACACACCAGATTTTTTTTTCATCAGGGGAAAGTTGATCAATTAATCTAATGAATAAATTATAGAGTGGCTAGCCACTCCATAGGCCACTTTGGTCGAGCTGTTCTATACACTTCAGTCCAGAACCAAGCGGTTGCTACGGTCGCAGGGTCGAATCCTGACTCGGGCATGGATGTGTGTGATGTCCTTAGGTTAGTTAGATTCAACTAATTCTAAGCCTAGGGGACTGATTACCTCATATGTTAAGCCCCGTAGTGCTTAGAACCATTTCAACCATTTACCCACTCCATAGAGAATTTATATCAGGACCAATTATAAGATTGCGTTACACACTTTTTTCAGTTTCAATATAAACCCACTTGGGTGTGATTTGCATAATATCGTGATTCTGATCCCTAAATTGCATATCAGTTAAGGACCCCGTGATAGCAAACACGCAGCTAGTTTCCACGATCAGACCGTCAGCTCAGTGTCCCGATTTCCTGTTTCGTGACTGCCCAGAGTGTATACCTGTAATTGTATATTATCGCGACTGTGTTCTACTGTATGAGTACATCCTAACTGGCAGCGACCGGAGGAGAGTATCACGCCTTATCCATGACAATCGGTTTCAATTATGCTGTCAGTTAATGAAAGCCCGTCTCAACCAGTTTTACAGCTAAAACTGGAAAGGGAGATGCATGCATAGACATTTTGTGTCGGGCACCATTCAAAGGCCACTGATTGAATTTTCTCGTGCTGAGAACTTAGAAGGAGCTATGTGTTTTACTTTTCAAAAACTTTCTAAAGCAAAAATCACATAAATATTTCTTTATTTACAAGTATCCGGTTTCGACAGACTTTGCTGTCATCTTCACGTCTTCAAAAGTTTGTGTTATAAAATGTCTACATTTTGCGTTGCATCTCACGTCAAGTTGTCATAAAGCACATTTATGACAAACCTTTGTATTATGTGCCACATTTTATCTGCGTTACAACTTGGCGTGAGGTCCAACACAGAATGAACACATTTTGTAACATAAAATGTTGAAGAGATGAAGATGACAGAAAAGTCTGTCGAAACTGGTTGCTTCTAAATAAAGAAATGTGTATGCGATGTTGGCCTTAAGAAGTTTTTGCAAATGCCAGTGTTCACATAGGCAAATAAAACTGCACGTACTACTGCTGGAGTTGCTTAAGTCTTGTTCTTGAGTGTGTTCCGTACCGTGACGTAGCTCCTCTCATTGAGATTATCTTTAACATGGACCAGGATGCTTGCTTCAGCATTCTTGGTGACAAAGCGTTGCCCTTTCTTCGACATGTTCGTGAGGCGCATGCTGCTGAATCTTCTAGTATGACAACAGCTATGCTCACATACCTGCACTGATATGTTTCTAGTTTGATGAAGACTTAAGTGCACTAGTGCACGAAATCTGGCTATCTAAATCAACCACTTTGTATGTCACGAAAAACGTCAGACACGTTTTGTAACTGTGGGTGTAAAGTTGCAGTCAATATCCCCGCAGTTTGCTAGTTTTATCAAATAAAATTATGAATGAGTGGCTTCAGATTAATATGTCGCATCTAAAGAAATTAGCCTACTTTCTCTCGCTTCCACACTACTTAATCTAACTGAAACTTATTTGCGCTAAGGACAAAACACACACTCTTGCCCTAGGGAGGACTCGAATCTCCGACGGGGGGAGCCACACGAACCGTGGCAAGGGCCCCCTGACCGTTCTGCTACCCCGCGCTGCTGATTCAGTTATCAACGCTACTAGCTTGACGGCTCTTGTGGCTGACCAATTTTTTGTTCAGTGTACTTAAATCAGAGGAAATTTTTTCATTTATTTACCCACCAATTTACTTTAGTTAATTTGAGTATAGATTTTGGTTCTACAAGGAAGTAGTACACATAGCTGTTTGTTGTTATTTACGTCGAACTCGCAGTATTGTTTTCTTTCGAAACAGAGACATTTATTTACGAAGGTCATTACATACACCTAGGCAATTATGTTGTACCTTACGATAACATGACAACATGACAACATGAGGATTCCACGAGGTACGTTGAACTGGTAAGGCAGTGAGTATCTGAATGCAATTGTAAATTAATGTTCCAATACAGGTGACCGCGATACTGGGTAAAATGAAACACGGTGCCATCAATGTGTATCACCTGTCGCCGAAATGGGCGTTAGAATATCCACCCCGTTTGCAAAATGCCTCCCACAACATGGTTTCTTTATTTGTGGAATGAAGTCTGTCACGTGGATTGGTATCTGGTAAGTAGAGTGGGTGGGGTAGGACTTCCCACAATGGTTGAAGACTACTGTTCTCGATGACGACTGCAGTGTGAGCTGTAGGGTTATCATGTGGTATGATTGCATTACTCGGCAGTGCCGGGCGTTTCCGCCGTTATCCTTGGGTAGATCTGCATGACACTGAATAGCATTTCTGCCAGCGAGAAAGGCAATTTTCACTTAAGCTTCGCTGTTCCGCTCTGCATAGAACCAGTTCCTACTATGGCCAAGCTCACATTGAAAATTTCACATACCGGTAGCGGGCCGTCCCTGCATGCGGTCGCAATCCGTCGGTACTGCTTGTCGCTTTCGAAAGTATAAATGGCGATTAAATTGATGCTACATGTTCTCACAATATATCATAGTTGCCATGATTTACAGAATAGCCCTTATATTTCTTTGTTTCTAGTGGCTTTAGTAAGCACTGCTTATAACTACAGAGAAAAAAAGTAAACTAAAATTCCAGGACCCAGTCTCTGTCGTCACACAAACTGTGACCGGTGCACCGCCTCTCGTGCCAGTCGGGCAAACAGTGGGGCGTTCTAATTGGCAGCGAGGGCCGCGCCCCCAGGGAAATAACGCGCTGCCGATAAACAGTTGGCAGGCGTGGCGGCCGCTGCATACATGATGCGCGCCGCTCAGCGGTGGGGAAATCCAAGACCAGCGGGCCTGCGTCTGCAGGCGAGGTAGCCGTGATGCGCAGCGTGCCTGAGCAGCAAACTGCACTCAAATATTTCGTCCTTCACAGTGGAAATAATTGAGAAAATACCTTCGATACGTTGACTGAAAAGGTGTAATGGGCGAGTTCCGAAAATAACAAAAATGGTTGATCGGACAAGAAATAAAAAGGTAAGGAATCGAACTGGAGAGAAAAGGAATTTGTACATTGATTTATTGATTGTGGCAAGATTAGGGGCATCAGGCCCTCTCTTAATCCAACCAGATTTTAGACTAAATTCTTCGAAAACAGATTATTATAAGTTGCTGTATCCATGTTTCAGTAATTTGTAAATTTTAAATTCTATACCAAATGCAAGGTAAAAACACAGTTCATATTCGCCCTTCACAAGTATAACAACAGTCAGGTTCATTAGACCTAGACCTATGAGCGCCAGCAGCAGTGGACATAGGAGATGGGATGAGTGAAAGACAGAAAGTGACATGTGATACAATACAAGGAGCTAAGTAACGAAACTGAGAAGAGAAAGAAGTGTAACTGGAAGCAGTTGATGTTTGGCATGGGTAAACTGGTCATTTACCTTAATTTTTGGGAAACGTCTCTGAACTGGCCAAAAGGAAGTACTTGAGCTACTTCTTAAATGCAATAAGTCATTTAGCTGTGGCCGGTATGCAAGGTAGTGTGGTCCACAGGCAAAAAGCAGCAGCAAAGAAGAAGTTACCGAATGTTTTTGTTTCACGAACAGAAACAGAAAATAAGCAGACCTTGTCTTTCGATTATGTAGAGAGGAAGATACGGGTGCGGAAGCGTATTGGGAAGACAACGCAGTAAACATATCGCCTGGTAGCCATCTAGATTTTCGGCTCAATCGTCGTAACTGGTAGTTTGGACCACTGGCATGGTCAAATGGAGGCATGTTGCAGATCTGACACACGCAATATTCCATGTTTGTTCTAATTGCCTGAAGTTCGCACTATCCGTGACGCGTTAGTATACTTCGCAATACTGAGGACTCGCCAGAACGAGTAACTGCACTAATTTACATTTCACTTCCTGTGGAAAAATGTTCAAAAACTTCTGGAAGGCACAGAAGTAGGTGGAGTCCTGCCCGTGGCGACAGTATTTTCTGACCAGTTGAGTTTCTTATACGCTCATTCTTCACTGTTTCATGATACGGTATTTGGACACCATCGACAAGAATAGGAGGCGTGTGTTCGCGGAGTGTACAATTAATTAATTTATGCTGGGATACTGAAATTACTTTTTTCGTAATTTCAGATTAAGCTCCAGCTTTTACGCACATCTGAACACAGAAGAAGCTTCAAATGCCTCTAAGAACTATGGGATTTAACATCTGAGGTCATCAGTCGCCTAGATTGAGAACTACTTAAACGTAACTAACCTAAGTACATCCTACACATCCATGTCCAAGGCAGGATTCCAACCTGCGACCGTAGCAGCAGCGCGGTTCCGAACTGAAGCGCCTACAACAGCTCCGCCACAGCGGCCGGTGAACACAGAAGACAGCTCGTCCTTTTTTCTGGATGATAGCATATGACACGATTTAACTGAAAGAATGGATCGGGTGATGCGGAATATCCTGTGGTGTCAAGTACTCGTCAGTTTCGTATGGAGGGATGTGTGGGGGATAAAAATTGTAAGACGAGTCCGACGCTTCAGTACAGTAAGCAAGTTAAAAATGATGTAGGTTGCAGTACCTATGCAGAGATGGAAAGGCTTGCACAGGATAGGCTAACTTGGAGAGCTGCATTAAGTCAGTCTTCGGACTGAAGAGTACATCAATAGGGTTGTAACGCTGCACTTTAGATTACGCTATGACGTTACAGCTGGCCGTTGTCCTCCCTTCGGTTTCTTTTCTTTGGCTTTTCTAATGAAATACAAATTCTGAATTAAGATGTAATGTAATTAACTGTGAGATAGATTAGTAAGACCAAGTATTGACAGCTATCTGCATTCTTTATTTTCGTATATAATGAGAGACGTGAATGAACACTTAACACCATTTACGGCTTAAAATATAATCATTTCCGTCCTGTGGTATAATGAGAAAGTAAAATGGACGTCCAGGAAAACAAAGGAATTCTATAAAACTGCGTAAGAAGCTCTGCTAGCGTTTGTTGAACTAATCAAATGAAGACTCTATCAGTATACAGCCTGTCCCTAGATAAGTTCACATAACTGCTCAGTCTAAGTTTTAAAGAGGCTCCTCACTGTGTTTTTGTACTACTTTGCTTGTTTCTTTCTGCTCATTGCAGAGCCACTGTTTCTGTAGTAGTCGACTACTATTTAAGATTTATTACAATTATTTTGTCAAAACGTGTGAATTAATAGAATTAAGTCCGGTGTCTACGTCAGTGGAGTAACATTGTTTTAATGATGCTGTAATCCGATTTTACTACAAAGGCGACAGAAAACACAGTTACGTTTTTTGAAAAGTCTCCTGCGGTATTTTTCCTATACTTTTTTCTTTATTTTTTCGTTTCATAGTGTACAAGTTTCACCATTCACGATAAAATGTGTTTAAACTGAAAAAGGACTAGTTTAAAAGTATTACAGAGATAGATAAGCTACGAGGATCAGTTCGACACTAATACCTCCCATTTAATTTCATGGAGACTACAACAAACACGGAAAGAGCAGTACCACAATTAAATACAGTAGAATCTCTGCTACATAGAGCCATTTTCCATATGTTACCATTATAAGGTATGCACTTTTTCCGACAGTGAAGGAAAAAAATGAATCAGCTGAGGCCAGTCTCTGGCTTATATTGTTGCTGATTTTTAGTTCTAGTCAATAGCAACTCATACCACAGGGTCTTGAGTTGGCGCTGTACGTCTTGTGCGAATTCAGTGACTGTGATGCACTTCCCCCTGTCTGCGGCGAACCAAAATGGGGCCATCATTTTCAAACAAGCAAAACTTGGACTACTCCGAAAACACTATCCGATGCCATTCCTGTCCCCAGTGACGTCGTTGTCCGGCACGTTTCTGCACATCCGTCAAAGGCAGGCGGAGAAGTGGACGACGTGCACGCAACCCATGCCGTAATTAACGGCGACGGACTGTCACCGCTGATGGTGTTACAGTGCTTCACTGTTGCATCAGAGCCGAGGAGGACGCAGATCTGTCCTGCAGTGCCGTTCGGACGAGGTGCCGATCTTCTCGGGGAAGAGAGGGGGGGGGGGGGGGGAATGGGTGGTTTGGGTGGGACTGTGTTCAAATGGTTCAAATGGCTCTGAGCACTACTCTGAGCACTATGTGACTTAACATCTGAGGTCATCAGTCCCCTAGAACTGAGAACTACTTAAACCTAACTAACGTAAGGACACCACACACATCCATGCCCGAGGCAGGATTCCAACCTGTGACCGTAGCAGTCGCGCGGTTTCGGACTGAAGTGCCTAGAACCGCTAGACCGCCACGGCTGGCAGGGCTGTGTTCTAGGGCTTCCATGAACCATTGGGCGCACACTGGCGAAGAATTTCACCCACACTAGAAGCAGTTCCCGGGATGGTTACACCACTTTCTCTCGCGCCAATAATTAGCCCTCTTTCAGACTCTTTGATTTGACGGTACAGATTTCGAATACGCCTGCGAGGCATCCTGCACGTCTGCTCAAGTCACACTTACCCATTACCTTCAGTCTATAACGATGACGAGAGCCTTAGGTGCATTTTATCAGTAGGTGGTGTTGCGCCTCAATATCGATGTTGACCTTGAAACCGCCAGCCGACTTGGTTCAAATGATAATCATTTCTACTGAACATACTAATTTTCATGTCCTGTGAATGTGAATGACCTGCCTCTAGTCTTTCAAGCTGTTGTGTTTGTGCTAAACATGAGTGTACTACGAGATTAGTGTAAATGGATAAGTAAGGGAGAGAGCATTCTGAAAGAATTCAGGCACAGGGAGAAACTTTGGTTTCTACTCAAAAATTTTATTTATTCGCCACATACTTTTCATTCCTCCAATTTCTGCCTTGTATGTTCTCCCTCATTCCGTTCTTGTTGTGGTTATAATGGAGGAATAAGGAATATAAATTATTTAGTGAAACGGGGATCAAAAACTTCCGTTTGAGGGCCTTACTTTATCGTATAAGCAACGTAACGCGACTCCGATACGGTTGTATAAGCAGCGAATTGTAGGCAAGGAATGAGTGTGGCATTCGTGTCTTTCTGGTGCGTGTGCGTTAAATGCGGGTACGTTAAGATCTATGGCGACGTTATTACCAAGTGCGTCCAGACAGGACCAACGTGCAGCTGTTCTTTTATTCGCTGCCCAAGGACAAATACCGGTAGACATTCCTCGGGGAATGGAGAATGTGTATGGGGCGGCATGTCTTCGAAAGCCACCGCTGTAGAATGGTGCGCTAGCTTGGAGACACTGAAGCATCCGGGTTACAGACCTCCCCACGTCAATAACACACCTTCGGTCTCTTCAGAAATGTCGGCGATTCTTGTCGAATGGGGCTGATCAGCAGGGAGTTAAGGACATCTTCACCCACCAGGACACGGTGTTTCAGCAAACATCTTCAACTTGCTGCGTCGGTGGTATGATCGCCACGCGGCGCTTTTGCCTGATTCTCAGACGTGTTCTGGAATGCACGCTCTCCGAGCAGAAACTTTTTGATCACCCCTTATATGTCACTTGTGTGTTTTATAGTTGTTACATTACCTTGGACTGCGATTTTTTTTTTATAGATTTCAACTAAATTCTGTGTAACCTAATAATAATTGAAAAATGAGTGTGCTCTACAACCATCGCATCGGATAACAAAAGATATTAATACTCCGTAAAGTGTTTTCTAAGAAGTGAATACAAGAATAGGTAAGAGTCACACACTCCCTCAGTCATTCACACCCTTCCTTATTCACACACCTACTCTCCCAGTCATATACTCACTTTCATTTGTACACACACACACACACACACACACACACACACACACACACATACACACACACACACCTGAAAGGACAGTAATATGGAGCTCTTTAAGAAAGAAATATTACTGTGGTTGAGCATAAATCATAAAAACCGTAATATTTACACCTAATTTACCTAGCTGCAGAACGGAAATATGCAACAGTCTCATGTATACTTTAGCAACGATGTCTGTGTCTGTTCTTTCAGACTTTCAACGACAAAAAAGTGTTGGTGCTGTTATGCCACACCTTATGGATGGCGATGAAACTTATAATTATTTAAACAAAATGAAAATGATGCATTTGGGACATCAGAAACTCAAGAGAGTCCCACTTTTCATACTAGTTTCATGCATGATGCGAAGGCGGCCGAGATGTGGTTAATACATATGGATGATATATAATTACAAAGTTATTTTTCGTAATGTTTGAGAGTCCATCCCTAGCTGCATTATAAAGCTACTAATCATCACAAAAATGAAGATTTCCATTAACATCAAGACTTTATAGGAACGTAAACGCTGTCTTGCGAATGTACAGCCTTACAAAGCAGAGTTGTCTGTTGAGGAACGCCAGTGTCGAGGAATTTAGTACCTTGGAATGGTTCTTACAATACTGCTGCAAAACACACGGGTAACAATAAAATGTAGTGCCAGTTTGGAGTGTGTGCTGTTTTCTCCGAGTGGAAGTTTTTTAAAAACACACTCAAAGTGAGCAGTGTGGAAGGTAGGAGACGGATACTGGCCGAAGTAAAGCTGTGAATACCGGCCGTGAGTCGTGCTTCGGTAGCTCAGTTGGTAGAGCACTTGCCAGCGAAGGGCAGAGGTCCCGAGTTCGAGTCTCTGTCGGGCACACATTTTTAATCTGCCAGAAAGTTTCATATCAGCGCACACTCCGCTGCAGAGTGAAAATCTCATTCTGGAATATGTTCGTGTTTCGTATGTTTTTAAAATATTATTTATAATTGTTTATTCTTTTTTGTCGTCTGATGTTATTTCCTTTTTAGAGACTTCAAATGACCGAAATTTATCCTACACGCAAGAAAGAAAAACACAAAGTTCAAGCATTAGAACGCGGATTTCGTTTTATTACTACTTTTTGTTTTTCAAGTCCGTTAAAGACGCAAGTTTGCATTATGGCTGTGTATGTGAAAGATTTGAACAATGCAAAGTATCAAATAGTTAGTGTTTTAAGGTATGCATACATAAATAAAGATACCTACTCATAGCCAAATACAGAGCATATATGCATATATTTTAATACGGAATGTTTTAAAAGATAACGCATAGGTATGAAACAGAAGACGAATTGGAGAATAAATATGAACAGAAATTTCCCAATGAGAATATGTATCTAAGCTTGAAGCAAATAACGGTAGATTTTTTTTTGCATTATCTCATGCGACCGTAGTGATTTCACATTATCGGTAGGTTTGTGTACGTAAATTATGAAACAATAACCGATTACGTACTTATAACTTTCTTTTTGTATCTGTTTTTGTGCGTAATTTTTAATAGGAATTGACCCCTTACCATTACTTTGATGCTACGGCAACTGGAAAGGATGCAAACAAAATACTCCAGTACCATAAAATCTGACAAGCTTAAGATGCATTTAGTATTTTCTGACTTCTGGTGAATCTGAAGTTAACCATCAAGACAACACGAGTAAGGAGAAAATAGACGACGCAGTGAAATATGAAACATTAATTCCTGGAATATCCACTGGTTTTCATCTAAAGGATGGAACTTATGATTTAGAATTTTATTTTAACGATCCTGGAATATGACCAAACAGGTTTTTTGACACTGAAAGATGTTGTGTTATGAAAATGAGAACAGAAAACAAAGTCATTGTGACATTAATAAGAGCTATGAAGAAGGTTGCAATTAAAATAAGACTTGGTTCTGAAAGGAGTTAAAAAATGTGACAAACGTTGAAACGTCATGGCCAGGCTATAATAAGAGCAAAATTGCTTTATATTGTACATCCGGCAGCCTGTAGATTATTTTCTAACTTAGGTTCAGATTCTTTGTCAGTATTATTCTGAGTCAAAGGGGAGGGGATGTTTAAGTAGAGAAAGCTTAGTGAAAAATAGCCCGGGTATGAAAGTAAACGAAACCATAAGTATTGTTTACGTTCTTGCAAAACTCTATAGAGTCTTCTCTCGGAAACGGAGCCACTGGTAAAGAGCTATAAGACCAGATAAAGAAAGAGGAATCTCATTGGATAGTAGTGTTTTACTGTATTATCGATGCTTCTCTTTCCCTGAGAGAGCAACGGGGTCCATTTGGAGTAGTGGTAGTTAACCTCTTTTACCTATCGCTCACTTTTGTACCTGTGTAAGTGGCAAGTGCCCACCGGTTCCCAAGTACTCGGGATTTATGAAGTCGGAAGAAACTTTACATTTTAACAAATATAATGCGGTGTACACCAAGTTAAAGCGTAATACACTTTAAATAAACTGTTACTATTATATATATATATATATATATATATATATATATATATATATATATATATATACTATCATATAAAATAGTATAATATGTTATTTCTATAATTATTACTTGCCAAGTGTCTTAAGTGAAAATTTTATAAAAACCTAACGAAAATGTTTTTAAAATCACACTCTGTGAAACCTGGAACGCCTATTAGTGGATGCTAGGGAATAGGCAGACTATCACTGGCTTGAGGGAATAAAATTAGATGGCGATTTAGATGATTCAGAGGATGACAAGTTTCTAAATGCTATTGATCTCACATCACACTATAGTGCCCGTTCGTTAACAAACTGAACACAACAAGATGGGCAGATTAAGTATTTTTCTAAAACTATACTACATGAGTTCCTTGACAAAACTGCCATCAAAATAAAACAAGATATAGTCAAAGAATGATGCTAAATACTTTTCAATGATGTTTGATTGCACTCCAGGTAACAGCCACAGTGAGCATATGATTCAACTGTTGGCGGAGTACTTAAACGCCAGAGCAGCGGAATTTGTAAATACCTGACTAGAATATCTTAACGAGTTTGATTTTATTTTTGATATTTACTTACTGCAGCCTTTAAAATATTCATTACCAAGCGAGTTTCTGTTTCCTCTGGAGAAAGGAGTTCCAACAAGCTGAAGCTATTCGAAACTTATCTGAAGAGCTCGATTGCTCAAAAGAGACTAACAAATCCGATTATAATCTCAGTAGAAGACAAACGAGCTGCTTCCACAAAATGTGATGGGACCATAAACATTTTTGCTACAAGAAAGGATCGGTAAACGAGATTAAAACTTGATTATCTGTACAACTAATAATAATTTTTTATTTTAGTCTATTTTATTGGTTTTTGTTTGTTTTGACTTTGATCTTAATGCATTCGATAATATACATTAATTCTATGAGATGGTGATATTTATTTCGAATTATATTACCTAAATGACTGAAGTAAAACTATTGATTTTTGCGTGCACCGGCTGCAGGAGGAGGGGCAAATTTAACCTAGCTCCCCCCTCCCCCCACTCCCCCCAGCAAAAATCCTGACGATACTGTCATTAACACATTAACATTATTAAATTTGGTTTCGACTTCCACGTATTGTCTGAACACCAGGAAAAAATTTCGTTTTGTTTCGCGACACAATCGAATTTCACATTAGCAGTATCGATGCTTCGTTGCTTAACGACATTAACTGCTTCGTTATCTGTTCAGTTAGTTTCCTTTTATAGCAACGATTTCGGTTTCAACATTTTCGGAATGTGAATCTAATTCAAGTTTCAGTTCATCATAACTACACGTTAATAACTCTATTAAGTTCTGTATCTGTTATTTTGATTTTTATACACAGCATTTCTTTGTTGATCGTAGCATTCCTATTTTTAATTTCAGTATTAATGTTCGGCATTCCCTGGAAATGTCTTAATAATAGGCCAAAAGGTGGGTTATTCTTTGCTGATACTTGAACACTCTCAGAATGTTTAGTTGATGCTAATACCATTGTATCTCCACCAATTTGAGTATATTCAGTTTTTATTATATTATACCTTGTTGAATCGTTCGGTAAGACACTTCCTATAAGCCCACTTCGTTGACGATAGTCTCTATACTATCTTGACAGTTGCACATTATAAAAATGACTTTTTGTTTTTAATAATTATGTATTTAATATTTATATATGTGTTTGGAGAGAGAGAGAGATTGATTTTTGATTGAGATTTTTACTTTTAAATCGTAACGGATACCTGTATTTTGGTTGTTACCTCCTTGAGTGATCAGCTGCTGCGCCAGTTGGTGACGTACTACAATTTGAAGGAAGTTATTGTTCCTTAAGATTTAAAATACGACTCTGTTAGTTACTTGGCCGTATCGCGGATAGCTTTGAGCCGAAGTTTTCGTAGCTTTTCATACCTAAGGGACCACTGTTGTAAGTAAATAAGATCGAACAGCAATGTAACAATACGTTCTGACCGACGGCCTAGCAACACGCCCTCTTTCCATAAGATACAGACTAACAGTATTTTTTTTTAATAAATCAATAGTTTTTTAGAGTCCATACTCAAAAATTCTCTAATACTATCGTTGCAAGGATTGCGCGCTGCCAGCTGCTCTTCACTTCACTTCAAGTACTTTTTGAATCAAATTTACATTTACGGTATAATTTCTGAGCTTCTCAGAATAAAATCGGACACAAATTGATTTAAAAAAAGGGATTCAGGTAACATTACAACATTAATAATTAATATCTTACAAGTCTGAAAGGAACGTTGTCGTCAGGTTTAAGGATGGATTACAGTCACAATCGGGTGTATTTACCAGTGAAGTTGATTAATATGTTGCTTAATAAACATTTATATTTATCCTTTACGAAGCAAAAAACTTCCACATATACTTATAATAAAGAAGAAATGGACCACGGGCTACAATACCTCTTAAACATCATTAATATACTTGACCAGTGAACATGCACGCATTCTTATTATCCATGTAGAAGTGAGCTCGCCAGTGATTGTTAATCTACACCACTATCGCGTTGCATGGTGTTGAAGACCTTACATGAGTTTTATGAAAACTGTAATTAAAGAGTTGGTGGAAAAAATAATCGCATAGTCTAGTTCAAATGTGATTATATACGTTGCAACAGGCATAAGTGCAAGTATTTTTGTTGGTGACTGAGGACGGTGTACTGAAAAACATTACAGCAATATTTATGTCATATGCAGATTAATAACTATAGCTATTATTAGTCGTATGTTTTTAGGTTTGGTACCTATCAATTACATGTGACAAGAGCACTCCATTAATGTTTATTTTCCTCTGGGTATTAGGTCAGCTGTTGCGGTCTGGATGTGTACGCAAAACGGTCAATCTGTACTGACAGGTGGAGTTACGACCGCTAAGAAAACATCGGGTCGTAAAGTCTGTGACATGTTTGCGGAATGACTGTTTGACACAGAGAAAAAACAGCCAATACAGTGATGTGTGTACATAAAAAAGGTACACATATAAAAATATCTCCACTTACACTCTTTACACCTAGTATAAGGAAGACTGATTAACGAGGAAGGCTGTACTAGCTGTAGTGTCCGGAGAGGATAGTTGGCCAGTATCTGGGATGCAGAATTGCATCATAACATCTTCACGGAAGGAATGCAAAATGATATAACCATGTCGTCACAACCGCAGGTATGGTGTGTTTTAATAACTCCATCAGCGTTAATGGTATTTAGTTGTTGCCACATTTAGCGCAGTTTGCGAAAGCGGACGGTTAAAAATAGTGATTTGTGTCTGTCTTAAACGTAAAGCTCCAGAACGGTCACTGCAAAAGCTACGCTCAGGAGCCGAGCTGTTTCACTTTCATAACACTGATGGGGTCCAACATTGTGGACGAAATATTCGTGGTGCTGGACATCCATATTTCATTGGTACTCGAGTGCGGAATATAGTTCATTAAAGCCGTGTGTGTTACTACAGCGAGGAGAGAGCATGCGTTAGCTCCATCACACAGAGCGAGTGTGCTCTGCCACTTAAAACAATGGCTTCATGTCCAAAATATACAAAGGTACACGTGTGTGTACACTCAGCTCGATTTTTGCCAAAAGCGCTGTCCATTAAAATTAATTAACAGGCTTTATCATTGAAAAATACATATATTTACCAGTTTCTTCAACATCTACATCCACATGCGGGTGCCTCACCACTGCCACAATTTTTTCTGCTATTCCACTCTCGAAGAGCGCACTATATAAACAAACACTTTAATTTTTCTTTGCAAGTTTTGATTTATTTTATTGCGATGGTAATTTTTCCCTATACACGTAGGTGTCAGCAAGATATTTTCTCTTCTCAGTCAGAGGAGAAATTTGGTAATGGAAATTTCGATAAAAGTTTTCGCCGCAACGAAAAATGCATTTGTTTTAATGATTGCCACCCCATCTCGTGTATCGTAACGTATTCAGCGATAGTACAAAACGAGCTACCCTTCTTTGAAACTTTTTGTGGTGTCGCCGCCAGACACCCCACTTGCTAGGTGGTAGCCTTTAAATCGGCCGAGGTCCATTAGTATACGTCGGACCCGCGTGTCGCCACAAGGCAGGTCTAGTCTAGTGAGACTCCCTAGCACTCGCCCCAGTTGTACAGCCGACTTTTCTAACAATGGTTCACTGACTACACACTCATTTGCCGAGACGACAGTTTAGCATAGCCTTCAGCTCCGTCATTTGCTACGACCTAGCAAGGCGCCATATTCTGTTACTATGTCTACTGAACAGATAATCTTGTGACTCATGTACCGTCAAGAGCGACGTTCATCATTAATGGATTAAAGATAAGTATCAAGCCAGCTACGTCCGCTTTTCGAATTCTAATTCCCTTCTCATGTTCCAGACCACACGTCAGTATAGTTCTTCCCTCCTCACGCCAGCCTGCGTGAGCTGAAACGCGTGCATTTCGGCCTCCTCTAGTAACACGGTGTTGGCTCTTCTGCCAACTACAACACTTTTAGACGTTCACCATCAATCATAACCGGAAGGATCCCACACCGCACAGCAGTATTATATCACAGGACGGACAAGTGTAGTGTAGGCAGTCTGTTTACTGGATTTGTTGAACCTTCTCAGTCTTTTGCCAACGAAACGCTCTCTTTGCATCGCCATCCCAACTCATCCATGTGCTCATTCCAATTTAAGTTATTTGTTGTTATCCCTAGGTATTTAGTTGAATTGACATCCTTTACATTTGCGTGATTTACCGTGTAACCGAAATCTAATGGACTCTTTTTAGAACTCGTGGATGATCACTCATTTTCTATTATTCAGAGTCAACTGCCACATTTCGCACTGTACAGGTATACGGTATAAATCATTTTGCAATTCGTAATGACCCTCTGATGATTTTACTACACGGTGAATGACAGCATCATTTGCAAAAAGTCTAATACAGATACTCAGGTTGTCTTGTAAATCTTTTATACAGATTACGAACTGCAGAGGGCCTATGACACTTCTTTGAGGAAGGCCATACATTACATCTATTTCACCCGACGACTTTCAGACAATATTACGAACTGGGATTTTTTGGGAAGGCAATCAGGAATCCAATTTCACAACCTAGTCATACTCCACAGGAAAGCAACTTGATTAAGAGCCTCTTGTGTGGAACAACAGAAAATTTTTTTTGGAAATCTAGACGTATGGAATCAATTTCAGATCACCTGTCGATACCACTTCATGAGAATGATGAGCTAGTTGTGTTGCACAAGAACGATATTTTCTGAATTCCTGACAACTATGTGTCACTAAAACGAATTTCTTCGGGGTAATTCATAATGCCCGAACACAGCATACATTCCAAAATCCTGCTGCAAATCAACGTCAGTAATGTGGATCGGTAGTTCAGCGGATTACTCATATTTCCTTTCCAGTCCTTAGTTACGGATCTTTCATCGAGATTGTGGTTGTATGTGATATCTAAGAATGAATCTACTATATCATCATACTCTGGCAGAGACTAATTTGTCTGGATCGGAAGAGTTGCCTTTATTGTGTGATTCGAGCTGTTTCACTATACCTAGTGTGTCTACTTCTAACTCATGTTGGAATCAGTTCGTGACTCGAATTCTGGAACGTTTCCTTCACCTTATTTGGTGAAGGATTTTCGGAAAATCGTATTTAGTAACTCCATTTTAGTGGCACTGTCATCGCTAACATTACCACCGCTATTGCGCACTAAAACTGTTGACTGTGTCATGCGGCTGCTGTACTGCGTATACGGCCGAAACCTGTTTGGAGTCTCTGCTACATTTCGAGGCAGAGTTTCGTTGTGGAAACAACTAAAAGTACTTGTGACACTTGTTACGTAAGGCAGCATTGTGGACTCGATTATGTGTTGTGTTCCAAAAGTGGAGAAAAACGCTATTAAATTGGTACTATCGTCAACCTATTTTATTTTCTCTTCAGTTCCAGTGATTGGCTCCGTTATTCGCTGAGCACAGCTCACATTATGAATATGTTTCACATTAAAAAATCCAATATCTCATTCTTATGCCTCAAATCATGTAAGACGCAGTGTGAATTTTCCGTTCACGACCCATCAGTTACTTCGTTTCGAAAATCGTTTGCTTAATATTCTTTCCATTTACTTGCAAGTCCCTCCCCACCAGCCTTGTTTTCATCAACAGCGTTAAATACAAAAACTCAGCAACTATTTGCCTGCATTCATAGTTAAGAAGTACAATTTCTCTTTCGATAAGTTGATTATAGAAATAATTTAGCCTTATTAAAAATTATTTTTGAGCCTACTTTCAAACATGGCCTGCTAGTTCTTATAATCGTTGTCAAAATTTATCTGCTCTGGAGCAAACAGTACAATGATGTTACTAAAATGAATGTATTTTAACTACATGTCGTTAGCTTATACATCTTTTCTTTTTCTAAGTGAATTCGAAACCTCTAGGTCTCCTAAGAAAAGTTTCAGTGAAAAAAAGTTTCTTTGGGTGTTTAATTTTTCTATTCTCTGCTTCTTCCCTTCATTATCAAGTCTGCTATGTTACTTATGAGTGGCGTATGAGTGGCCAATACACGCGTACGTTACGAGCCTAATGGGTGCTGTAACTCTTGTCTCCATTTTCGTCATAATAATAACCTTGCGTGGATCAACGGTATGTTTTTCAATGGTTGTTAGTACATACTTGGTTCGAACTGACGAACTTCTGTTCAAACTCAGTGAACGGCGCAACTAGAGTCATCTACATAACGAATAATTTCCCTTATCTTATTACGATGCATTTTGCTGAGGAGGTGTTGAGAGAGGCGATTGTATAATGTCCAGCTCTGTCTGATACCCAATTTCGTATTATTATCTAATATAAGCGAAGAATAAAAATAAATTAATTAACTGTCCACGATTCTGATTTCAAGAATTGAACTAAATGACTGTGAACTCTTGGCTCTCTATTCAAGATAACAATACGCTGAACCTTTCACCTGCTGTGTCATTCTTGAACCTGAGTTCAGCATGAGAGCACAGGACTAGTACAGCGTGTCTGATGTTGACATCAATCGACTGTTAGACAAATGGGAAGCTATATTAAGAATGAAACATTTCAGAAGTTTCATAGGCTTTTGTAGTTGTCCAGTGCACATCTGAATACCTTTTTCTGATCTGAATCTTGTTAGATTTATGACCAAAATTGATTGTATTCAATAAAAATAAAATACAACTGCGTACTATATGATGCAATTTTTAAAAAGTGTTAAAATATTAATGAATTTGGTGATGCTGGGCTTTTGTAGTGTGCTATTATCATGTTTGCTTTTCAGACTCCTAAAACACGGTAAGAATTTAAAACACTGTAACTGCATTACGTAGCTTGCGCAAGCAAATACCAAATTTGGTTTATTACGTGCAATGCCCCAACAGAACAAGTAGTCCTCTCACTTAAAAGCCACGTATAACACTTAAGTCCGCTACTGATATACCATAACCTCAGAGCTGGAGGCGGTTCGTATAATGAAATTACTTATAAAAACAATTGCTGTATAAAGAAGCAGAGCAGTTTTGCCCCCTGAAAGGAATTTAGTAGTGTTGACCGTGATGCACCTAACGGAAGTGGCTTATCGGAAGTGAAAGTCAGAAGTACGTAAATATTTAAACAGTAACAAACAATAATTTACCCATCCACAGTGCCCAAAGGATAATCAAAACGGTCGCCAGCCTAATTAGGCATAAGAATGAGTAAAATTCTTATTCAAGAAACACAAAATAAATAGCTTCAATGGGCAAACACATCCAATACCTTGTTACACGAGAGTGCAACGAACTCTGGCCTCTGCATATGTTTACGTTAGAAAAAGTGCTAACAGTTATAGAAGAACAACGATATTTGCATAAGTACAACAGATCATGACACACCATTGCTTTCGGGGCTTAGGCAAACTGAATGGTTTCAATAATATTACTATTAACATTTACTATAAAATTATAAATTGGACATATATTTAGTATCGCTTTTCAAACACTTTCCTATCTGACATGAAATGTGACTAAAGTTCACAGCACACTAATAAATTGGGCATAGGTTTAGTCTTTCCTTTACCATATACTTTTCTATCTAACATCGGTATAAGTAATTAAAAATAAAAAACTCTAGCAAACTACTTCTCACTGTCCTCTAAATAAAACAAGTTACTGTTTTCATAGAGAGTGGTTTTTCTGTTAATTGTTATCTATCATGAGAACAATGGACAAACAGTGGATCCTGTTTCGCTATTTATTTGCACTTTCAATACACAAGAGAAACAAGCACTTAGCAAGCATGAGTATATAACTTTCCACAATTGCAGTTCTCAACTTTTACTGCGGTGAGACAACAAAATTAACATATTTGTAACATTCTGACTCAGTTTTTGCAATTAACAACAGGCAGCACTGTGATTATTAAGTAATCAATCTCAGCTTTAAGAACTTTTAATTTTTAAAAGTAACAGCGAATTGTTCACTAAGAAGAACATTTCAAGCCAAACTTTAGTAATATTTACTTTTGGAACTAGCTTCAAGATGGTTTATTGCCTGTCTTTATTACCACAGCCTTCTACTTTCAAATCAATGATTAAATAGGTAACTTTGAAAGTCCACAAAACTTTAAATTGGACTGTTTCAATCACTGGCATGCTTTCACAAAGCTACATTTACTACCTCCCACAATTTTACCAAATCCACAGTAAATCTGTATACTCGCTCACTACCAGTATCAAACAACATTACTTAATTAACTGTTTGGCTTTGATGCTTTCATTTTTCCACAACAAGGACACTCGGTAATCGTAGTTCCAACGGAGAGGAACCTGAGAGGTGTGGTGATAAGGATAAAATCAAGGTAGGTACTTAAATTCAGTTATAAGTTACCTTATATTTGAGTAGATTATAACATCCAATGAGCTGATCCTTCACTTTACATTTATACGATGCTTCTAGTTCGTTATAGTGACTGCGCAAGGTGGTGGCGATTACATCCTGGCAGGTGGATGAGCAGTTGATAATGATAAAGCTCTGTCATGTCTTGGTGTCGATGATAGATACCTATCCGAAACAGAGCTAGCTTACAAATACATCCATCCGAAGCTTTGGCACGTTGTGAAACGGCACAAAAAGCCTATCGCGGCACCAGCACAATCCACTGTTGTTACATGAGCTGTTGGCGGCTCAGTAGCTCATCCCCGACTGACTCTTTGTTCCACCTTTCCATCCATGCCAACCACATTTTGCGTGCGCTGTATACTTCCGTTCCCGAGGGGAACCACACCTTTTACATACAGATTAACTAAAAACCCTAAGTGAGGGTCAGAAATTTACATAACAGTAATAAATAAATCAGAACATTTGTACATACTGAGATTTCTACAAAAAATTATTCACTCAGAAATTATAGTTACATACAGTAAGTTTTGTTCCCTACAAATGAGACAAAGAATTTAAATGATAGATACACTACATTGCATAGAATCAAAACATGACATAAAAGTTTTTACAAAGAAAGGAGTATAGAATTTAGTGTCATCGATTCCATCAAACAACATTTACAGAAGCTCAACAATGGTAAGTTGAATAAAACAGAGAGCAAAATGAATCAACAAAAAGTATGTAGTGTCTAAGCTATGGTGTTACAAATCCTCAAAAACGATAGAATTTAAGTTCCATCATCATTAAGCGCATGAAACTTGCTACCATAAATTTATTTCATTTTTCTGAAGAAACATTTTGCTTTGTACATTACGTTCCTATAAAGTATATCGCTCTTCTTAAATTATGCATATGCTTTTTAAAACTATGCAGTTTGTATTACTGTACCAGTTACTTTCAAAACAACTGATTTTCTCAGTCGAACGTTATGTGCAGGTTGGTAAGAAGGCATACTGACAAAGCTCGAGCTGCTGTCGAGCGTATCTTGTACGCTGAAGGACCATAGCTGGAATGTCTCCCAATGTTGTTTGATATTCAGTGTTCGCGACTGAATGCCACGATCGCCAGTGCAGAAGATGGAACTAGCTGCTGCATAGGCAATCTTTGTCTCCTATTGCTATGCCCTGTTACCCCGTGGACGATGGTTACAGACGCTGGTTTCCAACATTTGTTAATTTTTCTCCTGTATACCGAAAAACTTTTGATATTTTAGAGAGTACTTTGCAGCGTCGTTGGATGACGTTTCCGGACGCGTCTTCCTATCCTCAATTTGTTCCTCAAGAAAAACTCTACATTTCCTCGACGTTTTTCGGTATTGTTTTGTAATATATTGTTCAAATGAAGACATAATTAAGTATAAAAACGTAAAAAAATTTCCTCTGAATTTGTGAATGACAGTTAGTATTAACCAAACGACAAAAATTCATGGAAATATACTTTCTTTGTAATATACGTTAGACTGATGTAGCCTCTATTGTGGATGAAGGAAATGGAGGCATTCATTTCATTGGTAGGTTACTAAGAAAACATGGTTGTATAAAACATATTTACCTCTTGCAGAGAAAGAATATTTTTGCTAAAGTATATCACAAAGCAACCACTGGTGAATGTTAGAAATCGCTATCATGCGTATCTGCAGGTGATTCTTCTGTCCACCTCCACATGTACAGGTTGTTACAAAAAAATATTCCATATTTTGAGAGGTGGTAGTATGAACCAAAATAAGAAGAAAATTCGCAGTAAACATGGGCTCTATGAACATATATTAAAAGCTATTTCCACTTGTTTATATTCTTGCTACAGAACAAGGGCTCATACCTCACTAAAAAGGAAACAAAAAAACATGATTAAAGTTCAGAACAATTCGATGACTTCGACAAGAGAAAGTGCTTCACAAACTGAGGAAGTCGATAACGTTTTGGTCCAGCTCTGGCCCTTAAACAAGTAGTTATTCAGTTTGGCATTGATGAAGGAGCTGTTGGATGTCTCTGAGGGACATCGTGCCAAGTTCTGTCCAACTGGGCCGGCACGAGTGGCCATGCGGTTCTAGGCGCTACAATCTAGAACCAAGCGACCGCTACGGTCGGAGGTTCGAATCCTGCCTCGGGCATGGATGTCTGTGATGTCCTTAGGTTAGTTAGGTTTAATTAGTCCTAATTTCTAGGCGACTGATGACCTCAGAAGTTAAATCGCATAGTGCTCAGAGCCATTTGAACCATTTTTTTGTCCAATTGGCGCGTTCAGGAGCCTGCCCATAATCTCAGTCGACAACCTTCCTAGCAAAGGTAGGATTTGGCAAGCTGTAGATAGTGTCGCCGTGTGCGGACGGGCATAGCCTGGCCCAAATGTGTGCACAGGATGGCTTTCCATGAAGGGCAACAAAACAGAGCGTAGAATATCGTCGACGAACTGTAAGGGTGCTACGGATAACAGCCGAAGGGGGCCCACCAACAAAAGAAAGGTCATCCCAGACTACCACCACTCCTGGCTGTTGTGCCGTATGGCGGGCGACAGCCAGGATAGTAACCTACCACTGTCCGGGGCATTTCCAGACCCGTCATCGTTCACCATCGGGACTCAGTTGAAAGGAGGATTCATTACTGAAGACATTTCTACTTCCATTTAACTAGATTCCGGGCCGAAGAAGTGTCCAGAGACAACCCAGACAGATGTGGGATGCTAGCTTTATTTATTTATTTTTTGTACACGTACATCATATCTACCTACTTCCGTCTCATTCAACTAATTCCTTCGTGCTGCGGCATATTTTTCTTGTTTTGGTCAGTGTACCACGTCTCAGTTTATGTAATACTTTCTTAGCACGAAGTATAGTTTAGAAACTGAATACGTAGGGTGTAACTGGCTACACCTATTGCAGCAGGAATAGCCCATAAAGATGTAGATCCCGCTAATTGTCCTGTAGCCGCGCGGGATTAGTCGGGCGGTCAGAGGCGCTGCAGTCATGGACTGTGCGGCTGGTCCCGGCGGAGGTTCGAGTCCTCCCTCGGGCATGGGTGTGTGTTTGTCCTTAGGATAATTTAGGTTAAGTAGTGTGTAGGCTTAGGGACTGATGACCTTAGCAGTTAAGTCCCATAAGATTACACACACATTTGAACTTTTTTTTTCAATTTTCCTGTACCATTGAGATTGGTTTGCAGAATACGTATGTAGATGCAGAGATGTACCTTGCAAAGAGGAATGGTAGTGATGGTTAGTTTGTAGTTGGCATTGTTTTTCCTATAACATTGGAACTACGTAAAGTGTGCAAATAATTATACTTACGGTGTTATATGACTACATAAGACCACATACAAATACTAAAATTTCACTTATATTAATTGAAATAAAGTAGAATTTTAATTATATTTCCCTTAGCCCAAATATTCTCATAAAGTATTCTTCGACTACAAAAATTGATGTGTAGATTTACATGGTTTATGTGCAGTAGTGTATTTGTCAATTTTATCTCCTGAAATTGGTAGAATTCGAGTGCTGCATGTCTGAATGAAACAATCTCGAAGACTAATGGCGACAGGTGTGTCCCTTCTATCCTCACATTCTGCCCCCGCTCGCGCCCTTTCCTCCCCCTCTGTCTCGCCACCGAGTATTCCCGTGATGCAAAGGCTCGCCCGCCTTTGGCAGCACGCCTCGCGCCCACAGGGGTGGCGTGCCTTGATCCCGTCCTGGTGCGGACAAGCGGGACGTACTATTCCTGTCTCGCACGGCAGGCTCGCATTAGCTTTTGGCCCCTCTCAGCTGCCGGCCTCGCCTCGCCTGGCTGCCATGCCATCGCTCATCTCTTGTCACGGCACTGCCACGAAATACCTGCTGTTAGCACGGCACGCGGCTGGCAGGCCGTCACCGGCAAAACGACGCCAGAGGGTTCGGTTTACGTCAACGCGATTCCTAGTTGATTTACACCGGTGGAAAACCTCGCTTTGCCTCAAGGACTGGTTTCATTTGTATTAAAAATGGGAGAAGGAAAAGTCAAACATTGTAAGTGACAAATCTCACATTTGTTAGGAGAATCAAAAAATAATGCACCTAGTTTGTACATAACTTAGTCGTATTATTAATTTGTTCATAGCTCTTTAGGTGTCGTTCCAGGAAGCTGACTGCTTTAAAGTGCCAATAAGGCACTACGTTTTATTTTTGAGAGTACAAATGGTTCAAATGGCTCTGAGCACTATGGGACTTAACATCTGAGGTCATAGGTCCCCCATAACTTAGAACTACTTAAACCTAACTAACCTAAGGTCATCACACACATCCATGACCAAGGCAAGATTCGAACCTGCGACCGTAGCGGTCGCGCGGTTTCAGACTGTAGCGCCTAGAACCCCTCGAACACTCCGGCCGGCTGTGAGGGTAAAAGTACAGTAATACGGCAGTAATGTTTAAACCAGTAGAACTACGCTGAGAAAAAATAATTTCCCTTCTTTTTTTAATTTATTACAAGAGACTGAAAAAACTGAATTTAAGTGAAAAATCTCTCAATATTGGCTTCTGTTTCTTGTGCAAATACACTCTTGGCAATTAATGCTACCAAGTTCAACGTATAGGTCCGTGTGCTATTGGGAAGAAGTGGCAAAATCGTCAACAGGCCATTGTGTTTTGCAACTGATACACATGGCTGGTATTTCAGATAAAGCCGAGAATGGCATACGTGATCCATGTTCCTGCCTCTTCCTTATTCGTCGACATTTTTGTATTCTTCTGTTTCAGAAAAAATGTTTGACACGGATGAGTATGAGACACTGTAATCATATTGCATTGGTATATCTTACACACAACTGCATTCAGAAAAATTTTGCCGCTGCATCTTTAAAATCAAATACGTCAGTTGTATACTCTGGAATTACATGGAATCGGTCATCCAACAACTTTATTTAAATATTGTGGAACTTTTTTTGCGGAAGATTGGAGGCAAGGCACTTGGAGCTCTGATGGGAATCACTGCGTGGCACAACCGCCATGCGCCCTCTGGCAATGAATGTTTGAAAGATTTTCACAATGATTCGGCACTTTAGACGGGTCTAAGGAAACGCAACGGAGTGCTGATAACACAATATCACTGAAAACGGATGTGAAAAACAGAGCTCTTTCTTCATCTGATGCTGCCAGTTATCACCGTAGGTGGAAAAGATCAGAAATCTTACAAGAGTGGAAAAGAGAACTGAATATTTATAAGATGACCATCAGTTTAACTTTAGGACAGGTAAAAGCACCAGAGAAGAAATTCTCACGCTGCACTTAGTAACTGAAGGAATACTTACAAAAATCAAACAACCTCAGAGGATTTGGCGACCTATAAAATGAGTTAGACGCCTTGAAACGCTACAGGCTGTTCGAGACTCTCAGAAAAGCGTGGTTCAGCTATAAGAAAACACGGGTAATAGACACCGAGTACAAAAATCTAGATGGAAAAATTCGAATAAAAGGCCAAGTATGCTTTGTTCGCTTTAGGAAAGGTGTAAGACAGGGATGTAATCATTTTTCCATTACTCTCCAATCCATACATCGAAGAGGCAATGACGGAGTCAAGAGTGGTAATAAAAATTAGAATGAAATAATATTGGTGATAAGACATGCAGATGACACTGACATCCTCAGCGGCAATGAAGAATAGTTGCGGGGACTGGAACACTAGCTACGGAGTTTAAATCGGAGGAAGACAAAATGACGAGTATCAGCAGGAATGACATCAGCGATAAGCTCAAGTTCGAAATTCGGGTCCACAAAAAAGACGAAGAGGAAGAAGTAGAACAACGCATGACAGGTGAAACAAGGAGCTTATGAGAAACAGATTACACAAGCAGAGAGGACACTATGGACTAAATAGGTCTACCAGTATTAAACATCGGGCTCACATTGAGAAAGAAATTTCTGAGAATGTACGTTGGAAGCACGGTATTGTATTTAAGTGAATCACGACGTGTGAAAAAATACGAATAGAAGGTAATTGAAGCACGTCTGAGATAAAGCATGTTAAAAATTGAATGGAATGATAACATATATAACGAAGGAGAATAATAACGAGGGGAGGAATGTGCGGCAAACATTGGCAAGAAGAAGGGCAGCATAATAGGACTTGTGCTGAGTCATCAAGGGACAATATCAATAATGCCTAAGAGAGCTGTGAGTTGTGCGTTAACAATGAACACAGCCGTATGGACATGTTTACTGATAAAGCACTGGACATTAAGCGCCTTGCGCACGTGTTCACCGAATGCAGTGGAAGAGAGGCACGACGATGGCCCGCACAGATGTTCCCGCAACGACGGCAGCCGAATCAAACCAGTTTTGCACCTGACGGTTGTAGCATTACTCTGGGCTTTTTTGTGTAGTTCGTTTTTGTGACTGCATATTACAGGCTACTACATTTTGCGGAGGTACTTTCACGGAAACAAAGGTATCTGGGATAACAAATCGACTAAATCGTGAGCACGTCATTATTCTGTAACGAAAGATCGTAGACCAGGGGTCGCTTGCACAGAAATACTCAGAAACCAATCCTGAATAAACTCTGAAATGACATTCCAGTTCACCAGAAGTGCTTAAAACTAACGATCAATATCTATGAGCACGAAGTTCGAACGATACTGTACAGTCGTTCGATTGGAATCCCTATGTGCTGTTGAATGACTCGTGTCAAGTTTGCAATATACGTCGGAGTGACTAAAATCCAAAGAAGGGAAGTTTCTGGATTTATAAGAATAACTGCTATCCATTCCTAGAAAATCGAGTTGTTACCTCTCCCACCTCAGTATTTCAAAGACGAGGTGCGCATATGTCGAATTTGTATTTGCTGCCAGATGTTTGTTTCCATAACAGGTTGACAGCGCTTGAATAGCGTCATCATTGTTATTCATCACGTCTTCAAGAGATCATCCTTTACGGAAAAATTCACAATCATCTGAATAAACGAATTTTCTGTTTCCGAGGTTAATCGAGTAGTCTTTATTATGAACACGCCTTATGGAGAAGCTAGTTTGATGGAATCCATTGCTCTGTAGTCAGTATCAGCCCGCTACGTGAATAAAACAACCTCTTCGTTGCATCAGAATATCAGGGGATTAAAAAAGAAAGTAGATGAGCCTCTTGTTTGTTTAGAAGATTTAGAAACTGAGGGTGGAATAGATGTACTATGCCTGTCTGAACATCATATAGTCACAGGTAAGAAAATTATAAATCTAGGTGGACATAAGCTTTCAGCACACGTAAGTAGAGACACTATGGAGAGAGAAGGAGTTGACATATATGTTAAATTCAGTCATAGTGTGAAACGTTGGGAAACTAAAAAAATTTGCTTAGAGCAACATACAGAAGAATCTGTATGTGAGGTTAAACTAAATAATGACACTTTTATAATTGTAGCCGTGTATGGGTCCCCATTGGGAAATTTTCAAGCATTTTTGAAATACTTGGATTCTTTGTTGTGTTACCCGCAGACAAAGGAAACCAAATTATTGTTTGTGGGGATTTCAACATAGATTTTCTGAAAGAGTCCGATAGAACGCTTTAACTTCAAATATTACTTGGTTCTTTCAATTTGACATCAGATATTGATTTTCCTACTAGGGTGGTATAGCAAAGCAGCGCACTGATAGATAACGTTTTCATAGTCCTGTATAAATTTAATCAAATAAAAACATTTTCTGTTAAGAATGGTCTGTCTAGTTACGATGTACGGCTAGTTACAGTATATGATACAGCTCCATACAGTGACGCAAAACAGTCCTCCAAAATAGTTCCATTAACGATTTAACATTTCAAAATTTTAGGGAAAGCTTGCAACGGTTAGACTGGGATGAAGTGTACAGGGAACATGATGCTAATTTAAAATTTAACCTGTTTCATGATACCTTTGTGAGTAAGTTTGAAAACAGTTTCCCTAAGAAAACAGTGAAATATAACTGTAAGAAACCACGTAAAAGGCAATGGTTTACTAAAGGGATAAAAATATCTTGTAAACAGAGAAGGGAAATGTATCTCATAACTCGGAGGAGTAATGACCCCAAAACAGTGAAACATTATAAAAACTGCTGCACTTTTTAAGAAAATTTATTAAAAACTCCAGAAGTATGTGAATTATCTCTGAGATTAGCACATTTGATAACAAAATTAAAACAATTTGGAATATCGTGAAAAGGGAAACAGAGCAACCGAGAGCATAAGAAGACTGTATTTCTATCAAACACAATGAAAAGTTTGTTAACAACAAGTCAGAAGTAGAAAACATTATAATAATCAATTTTTAAGTGCTCTAGAGAAAATAGGATCCACCTATTCATTAGAAAATGCAAAGCCAGTATATGGAACAGGCAGTACCTAAGCCATTTGACAAAATTGATATTCAACCTGCCTCTCCTACTGAAATAAGGAAAATAATAAATTCACTCAAAAGTAAAAGCTCCCATGGAATTGATGGCATTTCCAACAAAGTGCTAAAATCTTGTTCCCAACAAATAAGTAGAATTCTCAACCACACATATAGTAACCCACTGAAATGGGGCATTTTTCCAGATAGACTGAAATACGCTATTGTTAAACCATTGCATAAAGAAGGGGATAGATCTGATACTAACGACTATCGGCCATTCTCACTTCTGACAGTTTTATCCAAAATCCTTGAAAAATTAATGTATTCGAGAGTAGCATCACATACTAGTAAATATGAATTTGGTTTACAGAAAGGCTTTTCAATAGAAAATGCTATATATGCATTCACTGATCAAATATTAAATGCATTGAATAACCGAACATCACCCATTGGGGTATTTTCTGATCTCTCAAAGGCTTTTGATTGTGTGAATCATGAAATCTTCTAAATAAGATTAAGTATTGTGGTATGAGTGGGACAGTGCACAAATGGTTTATTTCATACCTAACTTGAAGAATGCAGAAGGTTGAAATTAACAATACAGACAGTCTGCAATAGCCAGCAGAGCCCTCTACCTGGTAGACTTGGGGCTCTTATTGTCCTTAATATATATTAACGACTTGCTGGACTCTTATTGTCCTTAATATATATTAACGACTTGCTACTCTGTATTCGTGAAGATGCAAAGTTAGTTCCTTTTGCAGACGATCACACCCAAGAAGCAAAAATCAGCTGAGGAAATTGCAAATAATGTCTATTAAGTGGTTCTCTGCATATGGACTATCACTAAGTTTTGAGAAAACACAGTTTAGACAATTCTGTACGGTAAATGACACAACACCATTGATAAATATAGACTGTGAACGGAAGTCTGTTGCTAAGGCAGAATACTCAAATTTTCTTGGTGTGTGCATTGATGAGAAATTGAACTGGAAGAAACACATCGATGATCTGCTGAAACGGTTAGGTTCAGCTAACTACTTATGCTATTAGGGTTTTGCAAACTTGGGTGATAAACATATCAGTAATTTAGCCTACTATGCCTGTTTTCATTTACTGCTTTCATATGGCATCATCGTTTGGGGCAATTCGTCATTAAGAGAAGAAGTATTCATTTTACAAAAGCGTGTAATCAGAATAGTAATTGGAGCCCACCCAAGATCACCTTGCAGACATTTATTTAAGGAATTCGGGATATCCACAATACCTTCACAATATATATATATATATATATATATATATATATATATATATATATATATATATATATATATTCACTTATGAAATTTGTCATTAATAACTGATCCCAATTCAAAAATAACAGCGAAATGCATAGCTAAGTGAAATGATAATATTCACTATTCTGGATTAAATTTCTGTAAATTACGCCACCACAGAAATAGAAAACTTTAGTCATTTGCCAAATAGTATTAAAAGTCTGACAGATAGCCAACCAACATTTAAAAGCAAATTAAAAGAATTTCCGTATGACAACTCCTTCTACTCAATAAATGAATTCTTCTATATGTAAAAAAAATTAATTAATTAATTAATTGGTGTAAAGAAAATCTATGTTAAAGTGAAACGTTCCACATAATTACTAAACATCGTATTCATGATCTATGGAACAAGCATTAATGTATCTATGTATGTATGTATAGACACTTCATTTCCAATTTACATAATGGGAAAGTGGCTTTCCGCAAACTTTAAGAAACATTTAGGCATACAGTAGGTACTTTTCAGAAAACCTCAACAACGGGACTTTCCACAACACAGGATTAAGCCCTAACTTAGCACGAACTCAAATAATGGGTCATTGGGGTGAAGAAACACAGAGATTCGTTTATATGGGAGAAACAGCTTCAATAACGCAGTAGTCCTAAAGAGCAGGACACTTTTAAGTTTGAGAAAAGGCAACAAAAGTCAAAACGTGAGTGAGCTGAGTGGTGGATGTAACAAGAGAGGAATTGTCTTAACTGGTGAACAAGGTTTGTGCAGACGTTTTCACCATAATCAGGTACTTGTGTAAATAAAGCAAGCAACGCTGTGGCTAAAGTGATGTGGAAAATGAATAATTAAAGATATACGACAGACAGTAGTGATTTTTAACAGTAGTGGAAGTATCATATTGAAGCTGAAAAGACTTATTATTTTGTATACCGAAAGCCGTAGAATGTAGCTACAATATACAGAGAGACAAATACTTCACGACATATCATTGCATTTTAAAAACTAAAGCAGAGATTAATTTGCATGAAAAGTAAGCAGCAAAGCAGGAAATTAGCTAATGACTCCAATATTTCACCTTTAATCACTAATCAGAAGAAAACAACGGTAATAAAAGTTCAGGTCAGGGGTAAAATACGACATGAAGAGTTATAACTACTAAGATTATTGATATTAGCCCTCTGAATGAAAAAAGAAGCTCCATCAGAAATAACAATAACAGTAACTGGACGCAATTCTGCTCGAAAGAGAGATATAACTAAAGCAGAGATGGAAATAGTGTATTTCCTAACACCAAGATACAGCGGAAGAAATGAATAAATTTTGCATAGTTCAGAAAGAACGTAATAAAACACTCTGTATGAATAAAGAAGGTTACAAAAAGACTCTTTGCCGCAACGAAAACATTAGACTGAACATACATCTAAAACTAAAGATAAATAGTAAGAAATAAACGCGATGCTCAACAACCCTAGAGAGGGGATAGCTACGAAAAGCGGGCAGAGAACGACTGGAGTAGATTGCCACATCCATATAACTTAAAATGGACGAATAGTGTGTGGTAATAGAAAGAATAGTTGAAGTAGGAACCGTGCAACCAGATGCGTGAGCAGAAGCAGGTTTCAATAACTGCAGTGTGTAATTGAGATAATTGCTGTTTTCTAGTAAATATGAGAAGAAGACGTAACCAGCACAGTATAATCCCTGAGAGTTGACTGACAAAAGCAGGACCACAGCATCTCCAGTGGTTCTCATACCAGAATCACCAGACACCTGATGCAGTTTGTTTCACGTGTACATCTCGACAAGGATTAAATATTAAATTCTAACATTCCTTGCGTAATGTATCTCTCGTATCACTGAGGAACTCCATATGAATGGTGGAATTGTCACGCATTGCGCAAGTTTTCGTTATCTGACTTGCAGAGTAATATAGTTTCGGTGTAGCGGTCCGATGCCGTACTAGGACCCAACACATTAAACACGGTGCACTGCTCTTTCAATGGGCATCAATTTTTGGTTGACGACGAAACGGCAGGTGTTACTCAAATGGCTTTTACGGAGAGTTTGCATATCGAGCAGCCACTGTGATAGTTATCTCATCACGTTCCCGCACTCTGGAGCCATGAATATTCAGAGGATTTAGTCCTCAGGCCAAGTTCTCTCATCTCGTTTCTCTGGGAGAGGCTTGAAGACACCCTGAGACGGAGAGTCGTTAGCTCAGACGAGCGGCACCACTTAAATTCCTGCCTTAAGGGCCTCAGTCGAACTTTGTACTTAGCGCATGGGGTGTCTCTAACTAGTTTCAGAATTTAGATTGCGAGTTGTCGACTGTACATTTTCCGACAGTAACATCTGAAGGAAAGCCACAGGCTAAATTTAGCTAGTGGAGTGTTTCACTATTTGATTACGAAAAGATAATACTTTTAAGCCACTTTGTAATCCCGTGTAGGCTCTAAGAAAAATTTCCTGTCCGATTAAAACGACCGATTGATTTAAAACGCACACATTCCGTTACAGAACGATTATTTTTTCCTCTAATATGTAAGGCCCAGAAGGACCTTAAGATCTTCGGAAAATGTATGACACTTGCTAAAATACGGTACTTTAGTAGCATATACTGACCCAGGTTAGGGTAGACTAACGGAGTACGTTATATGAGGGCGAGTGTGAGTGATGACAAACTTGTTTGTCAAGAAATTTTTAGATTCGCTGTCGAAAGACAGATAAGGTCTTATGGAAACCGACCGAGAAAATTTTAAGAATCGAGAATGTTCATCAGCCCTTATGTATCTCGCAGTGACCATGAAAATAAATTGAGTTTTAAAACTGCTCACAAAGAGGCGTATACCGTATTAGTCTTCCCAAACGCCCCCTAACAGCGCAATGGGAGAAGACGTAAATGTATGGCAGAATAATAAATACCCTCATCCTTTTACGTTACAACGATTTACGTAGTACGCATCTATTTTCAGACTGTTCGGTTGATAGAACATTGCCCGTCAAAGGTAAAGGTCTGATTCTGAGTTTCGGTACGGTAAACCGTCATAATCTACCATGAACCTCGTAATGGTCCAACAATATTCACAGCGCTTATTAATTTCTAGCTAAAGGCAATAATTTAAAATGAAAAGCTAGGAAGATGTGCTAAACGTGTAAGCGTAGGATTCTGCGGCCGTTGTCTCTGTCAGTAAAATTCTTCTGGGCTATTGACCGCATTGTAAATATATAAAATTGTCGGACGTTCCGGCCACTTTTGGAAGTGGCCTTCCCCAAGACTGTGCCGAGCTGACTGTTGAATGAGAGACACTTTAGATCTTATATAGTAGGGGAGGAAGCTGTTTACGGTATTTAATAGGGTAGCTGACGATAGGAGGTGTTACGCGTTCTCTGTTGGTTTTTATTTCATTCTTTGTCATTGGTGGATAAAGACGTGCTGGTATTTACATACACGTGCTTGACTGGTGTTTACATTATTTCTCTGGCATCCAGGACGGCGGAAGCCGATACCCGTCCTCTCTATTCATGTAGGCAGATCGCCTGGCTATCTCTGTCGCCCTTCTAATCCACCTCCTCATTGTAAATGACTGTTTCGCCAGTACATGGGCTTCAAGGAATATTGTTTCTTTATCGCATTCATCCCGGTATTCCGCCACTGCTGACCTCGTGCGTTGTCCCAGACGGATATATCTTTCATGCACAGCAATTCGTGTGCTGATCGGCTTCCCCGTCTAGCCTACATGCACCAGTCCACATTGGCAATGGATTTAACTTGTCCATCGCATCTTTCGTTGAGCCTAGAATATTTTTTATTTTGTTATTCTACTGAAAGTTTGGCTGGGTGCCGCCTCGGCCAAGAATTTTGTCCACACGGTCAGTTATCCCATGTACATATCGTAATAGGTATATATTATGTGTTTTCTTCTGCTCTTCCGTATTGCATTCGTTCTTTGTGGTCATAGATATATCATATTATTGACATAACCATTGATTCCAGAAATGGACCTGAACTTGTGTAGTTCTGCCTTCAGATGTTCGTCATCGCTGACCCTGTGGGCCCTCCTGGTTAAAGTGTGAAAGGCGGATTTGTTTCGCGTAGGATGATGTTGGGAGCAGGCGAGGAGGTACCTGCCGTGCTGCTGACTTTACTGTATAATCTGTGCCCAAGTATACCACTTGGCTTCCGGTAAACTTGTACGTTAATCTCCACAGTAGATCGTATTTTACTATGATGTTGATTGAGATGTCGGTGGGACTTCTGAAGTTCTCCCTTTGCACGTGGCCAGTTGATGAATGTATCGTCAACATATCGGAGCCAGCAGTCAGAGTGTAATGCTGCTGACTGGAGAGTTGTTTCTTTGAATGCCTACATGAAGATGTCTGCTGCAATAGGCGACAGAGGGCAACCCATAGCTACACCGTCCGTCTGTTTATAAAATTCCCCTTTCCACCTGAAATAGGTGGTTGCTAAACAGTGGTTCATTACCTCCTAGATGTCAGGTGCCACACGTTTCTCTAAAATGATCATCGTGTTTGACACTGATCTGAATAGACTTCACGTCAGAACTAACCATCACATCAGCAAGACATACTTTCCTTTTTAAAATGTCACAAAATGGGTGGAGTCATCGACATACGAATCTGTGTGGCTCGCTAGATGTCGAAGCTTCCGTGCCAGTTCTTTTGCTAGTTTGTAGATAAGTGAATTAACACTATTCACTATCAGGCTTAAAGGAAAATTCTCTTTGTGGGCCTTCGGTACACAATGTATCCTTTGTGCCTGCGGGACTTGCAGTATGAGTCTTTCCAGAGATCGAAATTCGCTCTAGTTTGCTTCAGCAGTGCTTGTGTCAATTTGGTTACTTTGGCCATCGGATTATCCTTAAGCTTCGTACAAATAGGTTCTCCAAGAAGTCCTCCATTAGTTTGTTGTAGTCTGTTGTGTCCAGTACCACGGTGGTGTTGTCCTTGTCTGCCTGTATCACTACTAAGTGAGTGTTCTTCTTCAGGTCCGCGATATCATTGTGTTCCTCCCTGCTGACGCTTTGTTCGAGTGGCTTTGCATGAGTCAGGACTCGCGACGTTTGCTGTCGGATTTTCTCCGCTTCTGCTTGTAGAAGATGACCTACTGAAGGCTCAACAGACTCTTTTTGCATCCTCTCTCGGAACTCGTTGGGTGCGACTGCAAAATTCATCCGTTCAGCCCAGCACAACCTTGAGAAAGGCCGCTTGCAAAAGCGGCCGAAACGTGGGACAATTTTATATATTGACAATGAAGTCAACAGCTCAGAAGAATTTTATTGAAAAAGTGTTTGCCAAGTGATGAGATAAGTGGTACAACTGGGGGAAATCATTTTATTAATTATTTTTTAAATATTTTTTACATGTTCTCGGTGGTTAAAGAGGTACCGAGCCATCATCCAGCTGAATCCGCCAGGAGACTGGTTGTGAGTACTAGGACGGAGGATGTATGAGCGGTGACATCTACAAAGGAATGGGCCGAACGGTGCGGATCTGCAGTGCCACAAGAAGATCTGATTAAAACTTTGTAAACGCCGTACAATGTTCACTATTCATTCCTGGTATGTGCAAGTTTGTCCAGTCACATGTAACTGCCACCTGCCACAAACCCGAATAACTATCTCAGGCAGCGCAGACCACTGCAAGACGTGCTGGGGAAAGTCAGTGAGGTTCTGAAAGGTTCCGACAGGTATACGAAGCCATGCCTACTCCAGTGTCGTAGCCACCTGTGCTGGATTTCTCGGTTACTTTTAGATGCGCGAACAACCCGATCGAGGTGGTACCAAGAATACTGGATTGAGTTTTAGTTCAGGGAGTTTGATGGCCCGGGGAAGTACAGTAAACTCATCCTGCCGCTCCTCAATCACACACGTACAGTGAGAGTTGTGTGACACGTTGCGTTGTCGTGCTGACATTTACGGATTTTTATTGATCCATTGTGGCTTCAGAATGACGCGATAACACAGGAAACGCCCTCTGACCTGGACCCCTCCACGACGGTTGCAGGGTGTTTGCTTTCAGATGTTTAACGCCGTACACGCCAACGGCCGTCTGTCTGATGTAGCATCAGACGTGATTCATATGAAAAACCCACCTGTCGCCACTCAGTCAACGTCAGTTGTGGTACTGGCGTGCAAATTCCATCCTCCGTCACTGACGAACTGCAGTCAGATGCCTTCTGCGGAGGGTGATACTGAGCAATGTTCGCTTAACGGTGGTTGAGGAAACATTATTGGTAGCACCTTGGTTTATCTTGACGGTAAGGTCGAAAAAGAAAGATGAAATTCATGTGTTTGGTAACAGATTACGTGAAACGGAAGTTGTAAGTAGGAAACCGCAAACACAAAACTGGACTAAAGCTTTGTTAATTTGTATTATCAGTTAAACTTAATTTAAACAACGGCATGCTATCTGTCGTATCACTTCGTCTAGGTGAAAGACTGATGTTCAGCTTTAATTAACGTATTGATAGCTTCTTCAAATCATCTGCGAGGAAAACAGTTAAACTGGATGAACTAAAGAAGAAACATCTAAAACAATCTTTCTCCGCGAGACAATTTTACAGTATTTTTTGTATATGGTTACATAGCGAAACAAAGCGGAAATTTCACACTATTTGACTTTCTCCCAAATTACGAATATTGTGCTCAAGCACAAGATGTAAAAATTTCATATACGCTAACTATTACAGGTCGGCCCCGGAATGCAGGTGCGTTATGCACTGAATAAAAAAAAACCGCAGCGCCAAGAAGGAGTTTTGAGATATTAACGAAAGTTGGTAAGCGTGTTTCTACATCCGAAAGATGACGTCTCTTCAGACTTCACGTCAGTCACATAAGGATGGCAGTAGTATTGCCTCTATGAGGATGCAAATCATGTTTGCTCCAAATACTCATTGTAACGGTCGTGAGCGTTAGTTACTTTGAGACTGGATGTGGTGTGTCGACGTTAGTTAAGAACGCCTTTGAAGTGGACACACGAATGGTTGGCTGATAAACTTCACTTACATTAAACGCACGATTGACTTGGAAGTAAGACTCACCAAAATGCATGCAACAATTTTTGCCCACTTAAGACGCATGAGCTTGCGGGCTCCAAATATCTAAAGTGATGTGGCAGTTTAGTGCAGTACGAAGCAGGCAAAAAAATCTTGAATGTCACGAATAATGCCATATTGAGCACACAAAAATTTACAAAACCCAAATAATTTAGAACAAACAATCAGACCACTGTTGTATGAAAATTATCAACTGAAGGTATTATGTTCTCATACGAGAGACACGCTCCTCAAATCGCCTGGCCGGACAAAGGAACAGGTAACAACAACAACAACAGGAAGCTGAACCGAGTCCGATACAGAAGCAGCAAGAAACAAACACGTACAGGAAGCGATTCAGTCGCCATTATCACGCCCACAGCAGGGAGCAAGAGCAGTCCATGTGAAGGCTGCTATCAAAAAGTAGCTCACTGAGCATTTAAAGCCGTTGGACGATGACAATCAGTGGAAAAGCTTGGAGCCGCCAGGAGATGTCTGGATGACGGCGATCCACCGCTCGCCTCCAAACTTGGTCTGTTAAAGGAGCAATGTGTCCACTCCCGTTTGGGGTGCACGTCCCTCGTGTTCGGAAAATGCTCAGCCAAACAGACTTTGAAGTCACGTGGGCAGTGGAACAACCAGCCGGCCCCACAGCCTCTCCTGGAAAACGGCTTCAATGCCACTCCCAGCAAACGTGCCACGCTCCCTTAACGCCAAAGATGGTGTTTCAGAAGACGTGGCCCAAGCTATCTGTTGCGCAACGGTTCAAGCAGTAAGTGCACAGCAACATTACTAAGGCACAACAAGATCCAGTACGAAGAGTAGGTCCTGTTATGCCTGAGGAATGGAGCTCTGCATTTACTACATTTACAAGTTTTCATGTTTTCAAGATAGCTTTTGCTTGGTTAACCCTGTATTACGGCGTTATGTATCAGTTTTCTTACGTTTTCAGTCAGCAATGGTAAATACTTCCCCCATGAACCATGGACCTTGCCGTTGGTGGGGAGGCTTGCGTGCCTCAGCGATACAGATGGCCGTACCGTAGGTGCAACCACAACGGAGGGGTATCTGTTGAGAGGCCAGACAAACATGTGGTTCCTCAAGAGGGGCAGCAGCCTTTTCAGTAGTTGCAGGGGCAACAGTCTGGGTGATTGACTGATCTGGCCTTGCAACATTAACCAAAACGGTCTTGCTGTGATGGCACTGCGAACGGCTGAAAGCAAGGGGAAACTACAGCCGTATTTTTTCTCGAGGACATGCAGCTTTACTGTATGATTAAATGATGATGGCGTCCTCTTGGGTAAAATATTCCGGAGGTAAAATAGTCCCCCATTCGGATCTCCGGGTGGGGACTACTCAGGAGGACGTCGTTATCAGGAGAAAAAAACTGGCGTTCTACAGATCGGAGCGTGGAATATCAGATCCCTTAATCGGGCAGGTAGGTTAGAAAATTTAAAAAGGGAAATGGATAGGTTAAAGTTATATATAGTGGGAATTAGTGAAGTTCGGTGGCAGGAGGAACAAACGTGGTGCTACAGAAGAATGCTGAAGATAAGGTGGATAGATCACGTAACTAATGAGGAGGTATTGAATAGGATTGGGGAGAAGAGAAGTTTGTGGCACAACTTGACTAGAAGAAGGGATCGGTTGGTAGGACATGTTTTGAGGCATCAAGGGATCACAAATTTAGCATTGGAGGGCAGCGTGGAGGGTAAAAATCGTAGAGGGAGACCAAGAGATGAATACACTAAGCAGATTCAAAAGGATGTAGGTTGCAATAGGTACTGGGAGATGAAGAAGCTTGCACAGGATGGAGCAGCATGGAGAGCTGCACCAAGCCAGTCTCAGGACTGAAGACAACAACAACAAACAACATGGTAAATACCTTCCTGGTTAAATAGACACAATAGATATTTTTCCACTGCAAAGATAGTCCATGATCGAAATCGGTTTGAGGCTTAGCGCCGTATACCGATCCTGCCTTGGAGGCGATTAAGTGCAAGATGTGTCTGGCAGCTGGATAGTGACTGATGGTTGCGCGAGACTGGACGCGCATGTAGTTTATGTATCAGCCTATACATGACAGTGTTAAATAGGGGACTGTGATTTAGTTTTGATTGTGCCCACTAGAGTGCACTAAAGTAATAGAATGTTTTTCACGAACTGTTCTAGTATTTTCATAAAGTGTTATTATGTCTTTTTGTGTATGTAAAATGTTATAAATGTGTTTTAGTAGTATGACTGATGCGTGAGTGTGATTTAAGGTTAATATGAAGGTAATTGTTTAACGGGTTATGTAGTGGGATTTAGTGTGGAAACATTTCGAATAAGTATGGATGTGGACAAAGCGGATTTTTGTAGAATAGATTTGTAAAATAAGTTTATGGTAAAGGGAAAGTCAATTCAGGTATAAATAACAATAGTAAATAACTTTATGCATACACAAAACTTAGGCATATTAGATAATTACATTGGTAAAAAGTGCAGTCGTTACGTTTACTATCTTGCGATTGGTTATTGATGAAAAGCGCGGACTGACGTGGGAGAATGTTGTTTTGCTATTGGCTGTTGAGTAAACTGACCAATGGTAAAGCAATATTCTTCGTGCGCCGTTCTCTGCTGGTAGAGAAAACTTAGATTATTCTAGAGAGGAGTCGGAGCCAAGCCATGTAACATCACACGATCATCACCAAACGACGAGCGCAAGAAATCTTTCACGCGTCTAGCAATATGGGGTGTTTTTTTACGGTTCTAATAAAACCCCATGTCATTCCAAGTTTGTGTGTCAATTTTTACCTCTCTATCTACATTATTCCGTGGTTTATTAAGGTTTCAAATTTATACTGACTTTTTGATCACCCGGTACTATCATCTCACATTTGCAGTGCCTTATCTCGCACTTACATTAAACTGTGATGTTTCAGTGTTAATAACTTACATGTTATCTAGATAAATGGATTCCCGGAATTTTATTACTTTACAGTAATTGTTTTTTCCTGTTTCGATTTTTTCTGTTAGTCTATTTTACGAATGTTAATTGTTGGCGCCCAGGTATCGCACCTTACGGAGTAGATTTCGCCTTGCATTCGCACTGTGGCACCGAGGGGAAGATATTGACGAAATGTCGGGTTAGGACACAGTTTCAGGTTTTCGTACTGAGACCAGTCCAGGAACCGGAGAGTCGTGTTGTAGCAGCCGTGTAGACTTGTGAGAATCTACATGGTGACAGCGAATTTCTCCACCATGATATCGATCACCATGTAACTCCAAACGCTGAGAAGGCATTCTTCCTAGCCCAGAGATCAAGACTTCTCCTTAGTTTCAAGTAAATAACAGAAGCAAATCACTGACTTCACTGATGAAGGGAGCCATTACTCTTCTCGACAATTTGCTGCACCTTTCACCGTGTGCGAGGTAGACCAGCCATTGATGTTATGCATAACTGAGGTATTGATCGCTACTTAAAACCATCTCTGAGGAAAAAAGTTAAAGGGAAGGAACTAAAATTGAAGCATCTGAGAACTACCTTTTTGCGCGCTGTAGTTCTACAGTATTTTTATACATGGCTGCATAACGAGAGAAAGTGAAAACTTTTCCTTAGTTCACTCTGAGCTTTGGAACATTGTAATCAAGCAGATGATGTAAAAACCTCCAGACTTCAAGACTTTTTTACTTAATGGAATTGCCATTTGTTTCTGAGGTACGACTAAAATAAAAGAACTACTGCCTCCGAATGTCCCAAGTATATGCATCACTAAAATACGATATAATGATGACGTAATTATCTTACGTAAGATATACCTGAGACAAAAATGGCGCTCATAGGAATCTCCGAGCGGGAACACTGCAGGAAGATGTTGTCATAAGAAAAGACAAATCTAACGTTCTCGGACTGGAGAATGAAATTTATACTCCTTCATTAGGTAGGCAGGCTAGAAAAATTGAGAAGACTTACGGATATGTTGAACTTAGATTTGGTCGGAATTAGTAAAGTGCGATGGCCTACAGAACAGGATTTCTGATCATTTCAGGATAGGGCTATAAATAGAAATTCAAATACGGACTATGCAGCCGTTGATTTAATAATGAATAAGAATCTAGGAATGCTGGTGAATTACTAGGAAGAGCGTATTGAAGACATTATCTTAAGAAGATAGAAAGAAAGGTAAAAACACCACAGTGATGGCTACTATCCTGCACATGAGGGAGATAATGAAACCAAAGTATGATAAGATAAAATAAATTATTCAGTGATTTATGGGAGGCGTTAATTTAACTTTGATGGTAGGGTTGGGCTGTTTGGAGGAAGAGACCAAACATCGAGGTCATCGGTCTCATCGGATTAGGGAAGGACGGGGAAGAAAGTCGGCCATGCCCTTTCAGAGGAACCATCCCTACATTTGCTTGGAGCGATTTAAGGAAATCACGGAAAAGCTAAATCAGGATGGCCGGACGCGGGTTTGAACCGTCGTCCTCCCAAATGCGAGTCCAGTGTGCTAACCACTGTGCCACCTCGCTCGGTAACTTTGACGGGCCACTGGAAATATGCATCTTATGAGCTTATTGATTGTTTACTGATCAATGTCTATATGTAGATCAAATGAGAATCGTGGAACGTCAGTTTTACACCTAGTCTGTTTTCCTAAAGGCTACGGTAGTATATGATCAATTTATGACTGGCCTGGATAGTAGGACAAGGAGAAGGATTTAAAAAAATTTAGGAAACCGAGGAATGAGGTAAGGAAATGACAGCGAAATCCTCCTGATAATTTTTTTTCCAGAGTGTAATTTAATATCTTGAAGGAGTTGAACTAAGAGTTATGAAAAAAGAGACCTCGTGCTATCGGAGGGTTTTATAAATGCGCTTGTCTACAAAACTTACGGATTAAAGTAACTTTCGCATAATGTGTCACTTCCAAGTAATACAAATCTGTGGATCTTGGATCATATATCAACAGAACTGCCACAGTAACGCACAGTGCAGCAGAGAATGTAAATGAAAGATATGAACATAAATGACACTTTTGTTCAACGGTAATACATACACTGAAGTCATGGCTATTCATAATGGTCGCTTACTCATTACAAATTGCGGAAAACCTTAATAGGGTGTTTAGTCACGACGAACGGCAATGCAGGCTCTGTAACGTGCTCTCATGCTGGCCTCAAGGTTGGTATGTTCTTGTGATAGCCCATTCCAGTTGTCCATCAGCGCATTTGACATCCACCGGACAGTAGCTGTGTGCACGTAGGCGTGCTGCAATATGCCTCCATAACGCATCCCAGACGTTCTTGACGGACTTAAGCTGGGGGAAATGGCAGACCAGTGAATTTGCCGTATATCTTTTCATTCCAATACCTCTTGCACCTGCGCTGCTAAATGCAGTCGCGCGTTGTCATGCATAAAAATTGCGTCAGGGCCGAATGTACCCCCAAAAAGACGTTGCTTTGCAACGTGCTGTTCAGAACAGATCTCCATGCCCTCGTACTCTTGCGACGTTATGGATAGCCCTGTAGGTGTAATTTCTCTCCAGCTCTACTTCAGACAATAATCCGAGTCTTTGACGAGTTGTGTTACGGCATTTCTGCGTGCTCAGGGGCCCTACACGATATTAGGCAGGTGTACCAGTTTCTTTGGCTCTTCAGTGCTTAGGGACTGGTGACCTTAGCAGTTAAGTCCCATAAGATTTCACACGCATTTATTTTCTAACACACCATATGAAAATTATTTTCGTCTGCAAGTTTTGCACCCTGGTGTCTGGTCAAATTCAGAAGTTATGTTGTTCGTTTGCTACTTTGTAGTGTAGATTAACATCCCACCAGTGTCCAAGATAGTATGCGAATGTTACAAGGAAATCAAAGAGAACTTCATAGCACCCTCTAACAAAACCGAATCCTCTCTGACAAACAAAATCTGAACGAATTCAGCACGAGAAGAAAGACATTTATTTGCAAGAAACGTTCACTGAAATCGAAAGTAATATCTTACCTGCGGAATCATCAAGAATTCTTAAAATGTCAATCAGAGCAAAATGGTCGTGTGTTCAGACACTTGTGACCATAATGGCGTCTATACGAAAGACAGAATTAAAACTACTAAATTCTGCAAGGAAAAACTGAATCATTGAGGAAACCACACGGTAGTGCCTACCATCGGCTACCACACAATGCAGAAGTGACACAGTAGAAATCAGTGAAAATAAAACTGAAAATCAGCTTTAAAAAATTCTTCGAGCTGCTCATCCAATTCAGACCCTAAAAGACATTCGTTTGTATCTAGATGTGGTTTACTGTTAAAGTGCCGATAGCTTACATTACTAAAAAAGTAAACCAATGTACACTATCTGACCAGAAGTATTCAAACACCCCTATGTAAGGCAGAATTGATCACTGGATGTCACGAGAGACGGGGATGGGATTAGGTGTCTTGAGATGTCACTGAGGAAGCAGCAACATAAAAATGAGTCTGTCAGAAGAGCTCAGTGTCTTCAAACGTAGACTGGTCATTGGATGACATTCGATTAATAAAAGCATCAGTGAGACTGAACACTACTAAAGCTGCGCATATCGACTGTTGATGCGATTACCAAGTGGAAAAGCGAAGTAAAAATCACAGCTAAACCAAGAAAAGCAAACCTCACACACGGGCAGATGGGGACTATCAAGCATTGCTGAGGGCGACTGTAATAATTCGTCTGAAATCATTGAATAGCACAATGATTGTGTGTAAGTAGTTAAAAAGAATGGGTACTATGATCCAGCAGCATCTAATGAGCCAAACATTTCTGTAGTCGGTATTAACTAACGCTTGAGGTGGTGTAAAGATTGCAGATAATAGCGAATTTTCCTTTATTTCCAGTTACACTATTTCATATACGTGAAGTGAATGTATCAGCGCTATAGTACATAAGCAGTAAGGAGCGAGCGGTATATTCCCATGTTGGCTAGCAGAAGTGGTTGGCCATCCGGTACTTTCAGAGCCAGTGGGATGAGGTGCCGATGCTGAAATCGCTCGTGACGTCAGCAAAGAGATACTTAGAGAAAGAACCTTGATTATGACTCGAATCAAGTAATTGTTATTAATAAACATTTGCTAAAAAGTTACCTTTCGCGAATCAGGCATTAGGAGGAATCTACGGGTCACAAATACTATTTTTCAGTAATTTTACAATGTCAGGAAACGTTGATATTAATAAGTAAATGAATAGCTTAGGCTACGAGACATGGGCGACTTCATAAACACTTGAAGAGCGCATTTGCGCATTTGAAAGGAAAGTGCTCAGAAAGATCTATGGGCCTACATTCAACAGAGGAAATAGAAGATGGGAATGGAGGCAAAAAGTGGGCTTGTACCAGCGTTCTGGGGAAGCTGACGTTAGTAGGACAATCAGAGGACGACTATTCTAGTGGTTAGGACAGGTCTTAAGAGCTGGAGAATCTATCCCCAACCGAGTGTTCCTTTCCCATCTTATTGGAAGACGTCCAAAAGATCGTCCAAGGACTAGGTGGAAAGACAGGGTGACGAGGACGTTGCAGAAGGTAGAACCAACAGCATCTCTGGAAGATGCAATGGACAGAAGAAAGTTGAACATCTTCCAGAAATACCTGCAACTGTGGGCAGGACACTGCTCCTTCCTGTGTCACTGACTGTGTTATTGATCCTTGTATAGTGTGTTATTCTGGTTTGTAATATTTCTCTTGCTTTCTGTCATGGGTCCTTATGGCCTGTTATGTACAAGAAATGATGATGATGACGAATATGATAGCTTAGGAATAACTACAGTTGTGCGATCTTATACCGATTGTATGGTCAGGTTACAGACTGTGCGTTATAGTATGCAGTCGTCGATAGGTTCCCTTTCGATGTAGTCATGTGGTATACCATGCTCTCGTACCATTAATGATTAGCTTATCATCAGTGTGAAAAATTCAGTTTGCGATGTTTCTTAAATAAACGAACCATAATGGCACCCCATGTCAAAATCATTTTACAAAAAGACTTCTTTCCGCTTCATTACTTACAACATAGTATTGTTACACTCACAGAATCATAGGGCACTGCTACGGCTCTGAAAGGGGTCATAAATGTAGAGAGCATCTCCACGTAACAGGTAGGAAGAATTCCTATGCGTCACCTCACAAAGTTAGTTTAAAGAAGGTCCGGCTAAACGCGGGTGGGAAAGCGTGGGCAGTAATACTCTACGCCCCCTGATACCACCATCTACGGACTCACCGGCTAAACCGAGACATTTCTGGAACCTTAGTACGAATGGTGGGTAAGTTGAAGGCTGGAAACGAATGATTTGGAGTGGTCAATCACTGGAAATCCTGTGGAAACCCGATGGTAAGGTTTGAGTTTCGGGAGTGCTCGAGAACGTTACCTGCAGTCACGTACAGTGTCAACAGAGAAGAGTTGACGAGGTGGTGTTTCGGTATGAGGGTGTTTTTCTAGAGGTATGTTGTACTCCCCTTAATGCATTTAAGGAAAAGCTAAGTGCGGAAGGATATGACCACATTTTTCAGTATTGTGTGTTGCATGCAGTAGAGGATGGTTCGTAGACGATAATAATTTGAAACAGCCTGACAATGCACCCTGTCATAAAGCAGCATTTGAGAGGCAATGGTTTGTGGAAAACAACATTGCTGAAATAGACTGGCCTGCCTTGAACCCAAACCTGAACACAATGGAACAGCTTTTGGATGCGTCGGAACGACGACTGCTCTCCAGAACCCGGTGTCCAAAGAAAATCAGTACCTTCTCTGGTTTTGGCTCTTTAGGAACAATGTTCTGACATTCCGCCACATGCATTCAATCACGTCATCGAACGTGTATCAGAAGACTTCAAGTGAATTGTGGTCCGACCTCATCATAATGTCCATTGCTACGTGCCAGGATATATTTACTCAGATCGTGTATAGTTTCCTCCTGCATATACACTGAAGAGCCAAAGAAACTGGTACAGATGCCTAATATCGTGTAAGGCCCCCGGAGCACGCAGAAGTGCCACAACACGACTTCACATGGACTCGGCTAAGGTCTGAAGTAGTCCTGGACGAAACTGACACCATGATTCCAGCAGGGCTGTCTACAAATCCGTAAGAGTACGAGGGGGTGGAGATCTCTTCTCAACAGCACGCTCCAAGGCATCCCAGATACGCTTAATAATGTTCATATCTGATGAGTTTGGCGACCAGGGGATGTTTTTCAACTCAGAAGAAAGTTGCTGGAGCCACTCTGCATCAATTATGGACGTGTGGGATGTCGTATTGTCATGCTGAATTTGCCCAAGTCCGTATGAATGCACGATGGACATGAATAGAAGCAGGTGATCAAACAGGATGGTTATGTACGTGTCACCTGTCAGAGTCGTATTTAGATGTATCAGATGTCCCATATCACTCCAATTGCACATGACCCATACCATTACAGAGCCTCCGCCAGCTTGAACACTCCCCTGCGGACATGACGGTCCATAGAGTCATGAGTTTCTTTACATACCAGTACACGTCCGTCCGCTTGATACAATTTGAAACGAGACTCTTCCGACCATGCAATATGTTTCCAATCATCAACAGTCCAATGTCGGTGTTGAAGGGCCCAAACGAGGCGCAAAGCTTTTTGTCATGTAGTTATTGATGGCGCAGCATCGAAATCTGCAGCAGTTTGCGGAAAGGTTGCGCTTCTGTCATGGTGAACGATTCTCTTCAGTGGTCGATGGTACCATGCTTGGAGGATCTTTTTCCGGCCACAGCGATGTCGGAGATGTGATGTTTTACCGGATTCCTGATATTCACAATACACTCGTGAAATGGTCGTACGGGAAAATCCCCACTTCATCGCTAACTCGGAGATACTGTGTCCCATCAGGAGGAGGGGGGGGGGGGGGTGAGTGGGTGGGGGGACTACTATAATACCACCTACAAATTCACTTAAATCTTAATAACCTGCCATTGTAGCGGTAGTAACCGGTCTAACAACTGCCCCAAACACTGACTTGTTGTCTCATATAGGCATTGCCAACGGCACCGCCGTATTCTGCCTATTTACATATCCCTGTATTTTTAAGAAGGACCACCATTGGAGACCGGAAGAGCAAAGATGTTACCGAGCGGTTCTAGATGCTTCAGTCCGGAACCGCGCTGCTGCTATGGTCGCAGGTTCGAATCCTGCCTCGGGCATGACTGTGTGTTATGGCCTTAGGTTAGTTATGTAGTTAGCCATCTGAACCATTTTTAGAATTCAGTAAGTCATTAGTAATGGAGACAGTCGCCAGAAGCGAAAATATAGTCCAGTGTTGGCTCAGATGGTTCAAATAGCTAATAGCTCTGAGAACTATGGGACATAACATCTGAGGTCATCAGTCCCCTAGACTTAGGACTACTTAAACCTAACTAACCTAAGGACATCACACACATCCATGCCTAGGCAGGATTAGAACCTGCGACCGTAGCAGCAGCGCGGTTCCGGACTGAAGCGCCTAGAAGCGAAAGTCCAGTGTTTCTTAGGGTAGTGGATGGGTCGTGGATGTGACGTTTACTGTTTTCAACATACATGCATATGGAACCTCGCCAACAACGTGTTTCCGCAGACTACTCAGAGCTGATAGAAGATTGCGACAAAAGGTAGAGAGGCTTTAGCAAGATTGAAACCTAATGTTTGGTAGTTTGCCTTGAAGAAAGGAAAAGTAAAGTAATGCGTGACAGTAGGTGAGGAAGCCCACTGTTCGCTCATTAGTCCCTGTCGTGACAGCTTCATAGATATTGGTGCTACGAAATAAAAAACCATCTTTTACCTTTGTCCCCTTTATTAAGTAGCTTCAAATCTCTGTGTTGGAACCAAGACAAATTATTCTGTCTAGTAACAGTATCAACGGCTACGGTTTCAATGAAGGAGGTAAACAGTTCTTCATCATTTGCGTTGTAGAGAAGTTACACGATAACACAGCTGTGTACTTCCAAGACGGTGTCCGCCTGGGAAGATCCGTTGGCACACAGTGTGGCTGCTGGTGCGGCGGACATGGGTGGCCATGTGTGCAGAAGGGATCTCGCCAACACAGCTCGCTACACGTGTCTGCGGATAGCAGGCGGAAAATCGATGTGGGCAAACGGCCACGCCGGGCCCAGGGCTTTTTCCGTCTCCGGGGACTTAGTGGGTGCGAGCCAGCTGGGGTGGGGGGTGATGGTGTGAGGGGGGGGGGGGGGGGGGGGCTGTCGATAGCCACCAGAAATACGAGAGGACCGCAACAGCGTGAAGACGTCGAAGATTGTCATTTGGTTTTCCTTATCTCGCATCCTCAATTAGATTCCACCTGAAGTTGCGTCAGAGTATAAAGGGCGATTCCCAATAAGCAGCTACGCCTTTTCCTTTAAAATATTAAAACCATTTGTTTCATATTTTCGTCTGTTCTTCGCAATATAATATTTCTCATTCGATTCTGACGTGACTACGCTGACGGAAAAAAAGTCTCAACTCCAAGAAGGAGTTGTGTGACGTAAATGAAAGTTGTGGGTGTGTTTCTACGTCTGAAAGATGATGTCTGTTCAAATTTCGTTCAGTTGCATAAGAGTGACACTACTACTGCCACTGTGAGAATGCAAATCAGGTTTGACGCTAGTATCTGTGAGGACGCCAATAAGATTTGCTTTAAATACAAGCTGTAACTCTCGTGAGCGTTAGTTACATTTCAGATTGGACGCGACTTGATGTTAATCAAGAATGCCTTTAAGGCTACACAGACACCAATATCTAATTGATAAGTATGAACGAGGTCGTATAGTAGGGCTACAGGAAGCTGAATGTTCCTTCTGCGATACTACAGGAAGACTTTGTAGGAATGTAGCCACTATACATGATTGGTACCAGATGTGGTCACGAGAATGTACGCTCGCAAGAAGACCAGGCTCTGGACGGCCACGTGGCTCTATCGAGAAGGAAGACCATAGTGTTCGGCGTGTGGCTCTGGCGAATCTTAGTGCGATCTGCAGCAACAATTTGAGTAGCACTTGGAACTGAAATAACGCAACGAACTTTTACAAATCCGTTACTTCATGCATAGCTCCGAGACAGACGCCCTGTAGCGTGCATTCCACTGACCGCAGTGCTTTGAAGTGAGAGCTCACTGAAGGGCAGGGCGAAAGACTGCTGTGTTTCCAGATGAAACCTGGTTTTGCCTCGGTGACAGCAATTGCCGTGTGTTGGTTAGAAGGAGGCCACTTGAGCACCTGCAACCAATATGCCGGCGTGCTGCACACACTGGACCTATACCCAAGTTATGGTATGGAGTGTGATTTCAAATGAAAGCAGGAGCACTCACGTAGTTACCCCATGTATCGACTGCAAATTTCTACATCAATCTGGTGGTTCGACCTGTTCTACTTCAATTCATGAACAGCATGAACAGCACTTCCTACATACCGTTGTTATAACTCAGCACGTTCTACAGAATGTCGAGATGTTACCTAGGCTCACTGGATCACCAGACCTGTCTCCAACCGAACATATATGGGATACAAACTGTATTAAACGTGCCTGTATTAACAGTCCAAGTGCAATAGTCATGGAACTCCATCCCACAAACTGACTTCGTACACCTGTGAACTACGATGCATGCACGTTTTCATGCTTGAATTCAACATTATGGCGGTTACACTGGTTTTTCAACGCGCCAGCATTTCACATTTGCAATGACTTGTCTCGCACTCACATTAGCATGTGATTTAGCAGTATTAATAACTTAAATACGGTTCCTAGACAAAGTATTCCCATAATTTAATTACTTCAAATTATTTTTTTTAATGTTGTGATTATTTCCATCAGTGTCATTGGAACACAAAATTCATTATTTAGTAACTTATAGTCTCACTTCATAGCTTGATGAAGAAGTGTCTGTTTAATTCGATGCTGGTCGCAACTACTGGCTTCTGAATTTCAAATTACAGTATCAAATAAAATTTGGAAAGGTAACAGTGAAAAATGTAGTCGTTGGTTACTTTACATTTGGTTCATTTTAGTAGATACATTGCTGTGTATGAAATGTAGCTAACTTAGCGATTTTTTTACGGTATACCAAAAGCCTTACGTCACTCCTGTAAGGAGAAAGTAGTATTTAAAGTATTTTCTTCAAGGTTGTTGGCACTGAGTACACTCTCTGAACAGACTGTGCGCAATTCGCCTGCAATTCAGTTGTGGGTAGTTCATACAAGTACTCTTAGACGCACGCTTGTCAAAATGGGTGATCAAGATTTCTTGTTACACTTACTACTAGAGGAAAATTGTGAAGAGGAAGGCACTCTGTTCGTAACAGTTACGTAATAGAATTGCTGAAACGTATCCCATCTTTAGGACAAGGCTTGATAAAGACTTCTTTACGGCAGTTTCACATCGTCATTTATTAAACGACGACAAAAAGTTTCGTGAATTCTTCTGGTTAAAAACTGCCCAGTTTCACTGCGTCTTACATCAGGTCAAAACAATTCCAGAATCGGTTCATTAAATAGATATTTGCATCCCGCCGTAACACTTAGACAAAAAATCAATGTAATTTAAAGACTACAATGGTTTATTTACCATTTGTTTTTTTGTTGAAAAATGGAAAACATTAACGATGAACTGAAATTTGTGATAGTTACATCCAATGACATGGCTCTTAATAAAATCAACATTTTGTGGTGATAAAGATGTTGCATTGTTAATAATTTGGGAGGCTAAAATTGTTGTTTGTCTTTAAATGCGACATTTTAGATTAGGTTTTAACGTGACTGTTATTGACATTAAATGAAATAACAAGTTTACTGTTATCAGTCACTGTTTATTTATCTCCACGACGCATTTCAAAGGTTTAAACCTCCATCATCATGTGGATTTACACTTGTTGGTAAGACATTGTGTGTTTGTTGTGTTACGATTTTTTGGAGGAGCTTGTCGCATTGTCTAGTGGAGAAAAAACACACTATTTCAGTACATGGTTTTGGGTTTCTTTTGACAAAAAGTTAAATATGTATGTCACGGTAAACATCAGATAAGTAAAATAAAGTACCTCCAGTGGTCACAGGTTCTTTTCACTGTCGTAACACATAGCATGTAATCTGCCATGTTATGTACACAAATGTGACGTCAGAAACTATAGTGCATGGATCGTATTACAGAAGTGAAAACATTATCACAAAGTACAAAGAGTATTCGTCCTAACAACATTATTACAGAATGAATTTTTTTAAGGCGGTGTTGTTTGAGGTGCTGAATACATTCGTTGGAATAAATACTTCAGATGGTATATAAATCCGATTTTGACAAGTTAAATTAGCTTACACTTCATACTTATTTATAAAATCAGGTGAAGTGTTACAAGCTTTAAGTATAATAATCATATTGGCTACAGTGGTAAAATTATACACAAATAACAATTTTGGCTGGGATTCGTAGATAGATGTGAAAGGCGAGAAGCAGAGAGGGATGAAGAGAAAGAGAAAGTGAGCGGGAGGGAGAGGGTGGAAAGAGTGATTGTATGAGAGCAGACTTTACAAGGCAAGAGGTCTTAATATGATATGCCGGGCAATCGTGATGCGATTGACTTACTACGTCAGTGGAGTGTTAGCGTATGGTGCGGTATTGTATGACAACACATCATTGGCCCATATTACGCTGATGGTACTCCTAAAGGGGGGTAGTTTACAAGTGTCTCCTAATCTGGTCTGCTGTACGGTCTAATACTGTAACGTAATAGACATACGTTGCCACATTAAAACCTGCTTCCTTGAGGCTTGTTACATTTGCCGTGATCCAGTCGATATGCCGGCCTTCAGTAATGAAGAAAAACTAGATATTATTTTAATTTATGACGAATGTCACAGAAATGCAACCGCTTCATTTCTTCAACGCGCACTATCGATCCTCATGGAGGATCTAGGATTGGAAACTTGTCTATCAATGTGGTTTCAACATGATGGATGTCCCGCACACAATGCAAAAGTTGCCAGAGACGTTCTAGATGCGACATTTCCAAATAAAATGATTGGGCGTGGAGGTACTCTGCGATGGCCAGTACGGTCCCACCAGTTAACGCCGCGACTTCTTTCTCTAGGGCGCAGTGCGAGACAGAGTGTATCAAGAACCCCAGCGACAGTAGAGGAGATGCAACATTGTATCACTGCGACTCTACAATCTGTGCAACACTCTCTTGTTACCCTTCTGCAAACGTGTGTTGAAGCAAATGGAGGACACTTCAAACATATGTTAACGTGACATAGTTTCATTGGACAAGATGTGGGTGTATTTTCTATGGTGGATGCAATGGACAAAAATACACTTTCTGTGGGCGACAGAGCACTAGTAAATGTGTTTAGCAAAGTGAATTCAAGAGTGTTATCTCTAATTGTAGCTCTAGTTCTTATTTCGCTAGAATAAACATTCATTTACAATGTAAAAAACATTCTTTTGGGCTGGACGTGTTACTTGTTTATTTTTGAGGATTGTGAATACCTTCCCACTGAGTGAGCCCCTGACACAGGGAGCGTGAGGTGTACGCTTGCGTATCAGGACGTGCGCTACCTGTGCGCTTCACTTATTTGGCGTGTCAACTTCGATTCGCAATTTCTCAGGATGTAATTGACGTATTGCGATGCAACCGACGCCATTATTTTTGTGATTTTTCATGCTATTGATTGCATACAAAATAGTACTTGTTTACGTTTTAAAATTTCTTATAGTATTTCGTTTCCTAAGCCCCTGTCGTAGGTTCATGCTGGTGAAAACCGTTAATGAGTATATATTGTTGTTCCAGAGATATTTGACGTGGCACAGTTAGGAGAGACAATATATATAATTGTTGTTTCGCCCTTACAGTGCGCAGCTAGGCTAAATTACATGGCCCAATCCTTTTGCTGCCTCGCTTGCTACCCTGACTTCCCTCATTCGCTCACTGTGTTTCTATTTCTGGTCCTCTTTCCATGCTTCTTGTCGGCTTCGTGTCTTCGGCTTTATCTTGGTTTTATATAGGGTGTTTCAAAAATGACCGGTATATTTGAAACGGCAATAAAAACTAAACCAGCAGCGATAGAAATACACCGTTTGTTGCAATATGCTTGGGACAACAGTACATTTTCAGGCGGACAAACTTTCGAAATTACAATAGTTACAATTTTCAACAACAGATGGCGCTGCAAGTGATGTGAAAGATATAGAAGACAACGCAGTCTGTGGGTGCGCCATTCTGTACGTCGTCTTTCTGCTGTAAACGTGTGCTATTCACAACGTGCAAGTGTGCTGTGGACAACATGGTTTATACCTTAGAACAGAGGATTTTTCTCGTGTTGGAATTCCACCGCCTAGAACACAGTGTTGTTGCAACAAGACTAAGTTTTCAACGGAGGTTTAATGTAACCAAATGACCGAAAAGCGATACAATAAAGGAGCTGTTTGAAAAATTTCAACGGACTGGGAACGTGACGGATGAACGTGCTGGAAAGGTAGGGCGACCGCGTACGCAACCACAGAGGGCAACACGCAGCTAGTGCAGCAGGTTATCCAACACCGGCCTCGGGTTTCCGTTCGCCGTGTTGCAGCTGCGGTCCAAATGACGCCAACGTCAACGTATCGTCTCATGCGCCATAGTTTACATCTCTATCCATACAAAATTCAAACGCAGTAACCCTCAGCGCCGCTACCATTGCTGCACGAGAGACATTCGCTAACGATATAGTGCACAGGATTGATGACGGCGATATGCATGTGGGCAGCATTTGGTTTACTGACGAAGCTTATTTTTACCTGGACGCATATGGGGAACCGAAAAGCCCCATGTTGCAGTCCCATCGTCCCTGCATCCTCAAAAAGTACTGGTCTTGGCCGCCATTTCTTCCAAAGGAATCATTGGCCCATTTCTCAGATCCGAAACGATTACTGGATCACGCTATCTGGACATTCTTCGTGAATTTGTGGCAGTACAAACTGCCTTAGACGACACTGCGAACACCTCGTGGTTTATGCAAGATGGTGCCCGGCCACATCGTACGGCCGACGTCTTTAATTTCCTGAATGAATATTTCGATGATCGTGTGATTGCTTTGGGCTATCCGAAACATACAGGAGGCGGCGTGGATTGGCCTCCCTGTTCGCCAGACATGAACCCTTGTGACTTCTTTCTGTGGGGACACTTGAAAGACGAGGTGTACCGCCAGAATCCAGAAACAATTGAACAGCTGAAGCAGTACATCTCATCAGCATGTGAAGCCATTCGGCCAGACACGTTGTCAAAGGTTTCTGGTAATTTCATTCAGAGACTACGCCATATTATTGCTTCGCATGGTGGATATGTGGAAAATATCGTACTATAGAGTTTCCCAGACCGCAGTGCCATCTGTTGTTGACAATTGTAACTACTGTAATTTCGAAAGTTTGTCTGCCTGAAAATGTACTGTTGTCCCAAGCATATTGTAACAAACGGTGTATTTCTATCGCTGCTCGTTTAGTTTGTATTGCCGTTTCAAATATACCCGTCATTTTTGCGATGGACGGAGAGAGGGGGGAGCATAAGATGGAGAGAGACAGGGGGACGAAGAGGAGACGGACAGAGACGGAGGAGGCGAGGCGGAGAGCGATGGGGGGAACAGGAGATGGACAAAGAGAGAGGAAGGAGGAGTTGGACACAGAGAGGTTGAAGACGGAACTGGGACGTAGATCTAATTCTGATACATGTTTAGCAATTGCGAAGCATTACTGGATTCACTAGTATATGACAAAGTCTTTCTGCGACGTCAGTCACCGCCGATAATTAGCTTGCAGATGATTATTTCTTCCTTAGGCACTCTGATGATGCTGAGTTGATAGCCATCATCTGAAACAGATGGTTGGTCCATAGGGAACGAGGGCACACTTATTGTGGTAGAAGGGGCGCTAGTTAGAGTTTCCCACAGTACGTGCCTCTGAAACGCACTGTTTTGAATCAGTCGAGTATCAGTGATCTGTAGGGAAGATCTAATTAGTTTGGAATGCTTGTTTGTGTCATGCTGTTTCATAGGTTCTGTGACTTCACGTTTACAGCTATAGCAGAACAGCATGCTGAAAGCAGGATCTGTTACGTTGGGCAATCAGCTACGGCAACCGTCGTTCTTCTTCTGTCGCCGAAATGGGACTGTGTGTCAAGCCAGAGGCGCCACTACTAGTGGCTGTTCTCTAGGCGTATTTCTATTCAACACGAACCACGGATCAGATATTCCTTTATTTACACCACTGAATAGAGCAGTGAAGAACTCCATGAGATGTATTTGACAGTGCACTTTCTTCTACATGTGTATTTGTTACAAAATGAAGGAAAAGCCATAGATCCCTAGTGGAATTATGTCGTTACATCACTGCAAGCGAATGGCCCAGGCCAAAGACCTGAAAATAAAATGACTGAAGACTGATGCCATATCAAGTAGGAAAGTTCAAAGAACCTGTCTAGAGATCTGAGTCTACGAGATACTGCAACCAGTTGTTATTCTACTTCTCCATATTTAAAAGGAATGAGAGTGAACCGCTACGCATGGTATATGTGCCCTCAGCCAAGTAACGGAGAAAACGTCCAGCTTGCTTTTCCTGTTTACTCATCTACCTAACCAAAATGAGTTATTAAGTGATTCTGCCAATATCCTTCCCATAAGAGTCACGGATGTTATTTCAAAAGCATTAAGGGAACTTACTAGCCAGAAAATGATTACTTGAGGTATCAAACGAAATTTGTAATAGTGTTGAGAATATCTTAATTGAGAAGAGGATGCAGAAGCAAGTTCAGCCGTGCCGCTTATAATGAATCAAGTCCTTTCCGATCTCTCACTTGTCAACTGAAATGTTCGATTCCTTATAAATTTTAGCTAGGTTTGTGTCAGTTCTCTTACTTAAATTATGTATGTCAAAAAACTAATTTTCTGTCAATATATTTTTATTATTTGTATCAGCATATTTCATAGTATCCAGCTTGTGCCATTTTGTAATCGTAATTTTATCTTAAGTGTTCTAAAAACAAATTTACAGTACCTATATCATTCTTATGCTGCAGTTTTCATATCAGCAAAATTTCTGTCTTCATTTACAATTTTTCTAATGTTACAATCGATAGTTAAACCAGTTCTATGAATTAAAAGGAAGCTTCTATTTTTCATACTGTCAAAATATTCAATAATTGTCATCAATAATTAAGTCTACAAATCTTCACTTAAATAATTATTTTCGGAAAACAGTTTATAAACAAAAAATCATAAATAAATCCAGTTACCAAATTTAATTCTAATTTGGATTAGTTCGTGTTCACGAAGGCTTTGCAACCTGCAAGTGTAATAGGTATAGAAATGTTTGGTGCCAAGCGCGTCAGAGCTGGAGTAACATTTGTAGAGTTTGGTACAAGTCGCTCTCTGAGCCTTGTTCTTTGTATGGAGTAAGTAAGTTGCACAATGTACTTTCGAACGAGTGTTCAGTATGTGACTATCAACTGTGTTTGAAGAACATGCAAATAAAATAGGAAAATTGTTAACAGCAATATAATGTTCCAGCAACTTGTCATTTAAGTAAACCCTGGGCAAACTCTTAGCAATAGGTTATACGGGAACAAAGGAAGCAGTTATGACTCTGAGACCAACTTTGCCAGATAAGTACTATTTACCTGTAAATATAATGCAGTCTCTGTTACAAATAATTTTAACGTTGTGTAAGCTGAGAAATAGTTCGTACGACATTGTTGTTGTTTTGGTCTTCAGTCCTGAGACTGATTTGTTACTGCTCTCCATGGTACTCTGTCCTATCAAGCTTCTTCATCTCCCAGTACCTACTGTAACCTACATCCTTCTGAACCTGTTTAGTGTATTCATATCTTGGTCTCCCTCTGCTATGTTTACCCTCCACGCTGCCCTCCAATACTACATTGGTGATCCCTTGATGCCTCAGAATATGTCCTACCTTGCGATCCCTTCTTCCATTCGAATTTCTCATCTCCCCAATTCTATTCAATACTTCCTCATTAGTTATGTGATCTACCATTTAATCTTCAGCATTCTTCTATGGCTACAATCCATACAAATACTTTCAGAAACGACTTCCTGACACTTAAGTCAATACTCGAAGTTAACAAATTTCTCTTCTTCAGAAAGGCTTTCCTTGCCATTGCCAGTCTACATTTTATATCCTCTCTACTTCGACCATCATCAGTTATTTTGCTCCCCAAATAGCAAAACTCATTTATTACTTTAAGCGTCTCATTTCCTAATCTAATTACCTGAGCATCACACGATTTAATTCGACTACATTCCATTATCTCGTACAACATAAGAATAAAATAATATATTCGAATTCTTGCTAAAATATGGATATTAATTAAGGGAATACTTGTATATTCACAATGTATATGAGAAAGCTTACCGAAAATTTTAATAGGAAACTAAGAGTTATTGCATTTGCACTTATTTGTAATGAAGCTGTACCTGGAAAACATTGTGCAAATATTCAGTCAAATTTTGGTACGATTTCAAACTGATGCAGTCATTTCAATATTCAGAAATGTAAAACTGAATACTTCTCAAAACGAACAAACGTTGTATCTTACGTCTAGAATACAGATATTTGTTTTGTTATAAATCGAGTCATGTATCACAAAAATTTTATTAACTAGGTAATTAGTTATGTTTAGCTATGACAACTTTCAGGCCTGAGTGAATCCAGTATATTACATACCGGGTGATCAAAAAGTCAGTATAAATTTGAAAACTGAATAAATCACGGAATAATACAGATAGAGAGGTACAAATTGACACGCGTGCTTGGAATGACATGAGGTTTTATTAGAACAAAAAAAATACAAAAGTTCAAAAAATGTCCGACAGATGTTGCTTCATCTGATCAGAATAGCAATAATTAGGATAACAAAGTAAGACAATGCAAAGATAATGTTCTTTACAGGAAATGCTTAATATGTCCACCATCATTCCTCAACAATAGCTGTAGTCTAGGAATAATGTTGTGAACAGCAATGTAAAGCATATCTGGAGTTATGATGAGGCATTGGCGTCGGATCTTCTCTTTCAGCATCCCTAGAGATGTCTGTCGATCACGATACACTTGCGACTTCAGCTAACGCAAAAGCCAATAATAGCACGGACTCAGGTTTGGGGACGTGGGAGGCCAAGGATGACGAAAGTGGCATCTGAGCACACGATCATCGCCAAACGACGAGCGCAAGAGATCTTTCACCCGTCTAGCAATATGGGGTGGAGCGCCATCCTGCATAAACATCGTACGTTCCAGCAGGTGTTTATCAAATGGTTCAAATGGCTCTGAGTACTATGCGACTTAACTTCTAAGGTCATCAGTCGCCTAGAACTTAGAACTAATTAAAGCTAACTAACCTAAGGACATCACACACATCCATACCCGAGGCATGATTCGAACCTGTGACCGTAGCGGTCGCTCGGCTCCAGACTGTAGCGCCTAGAACCGCACGGCCACTGCGGCCGGCAGGTGTTTATCAGCCAGGCTGGGGATGATGCGATTCTGTAACATATTGGCGTACCTCTCACCCGTCACGGTAGCAGTTTTGCTCTCCAGCGCCATCTGTCGGACATTTTGTGAACTTTATTTTTTTTATTTTTTTTTTTCTAATAAAATCCCATGTCATTCCAAGCAAGTGTGTCAGTTTTTATCTCTCTATCTACATTGTTCCGTGGTTTATTAATTTTTCAAATTAAACTGACTTTTTGATCACCCGGTAATTCTTGTCACTACGATTACGGATGATACAGTCACGTTTATCAGCCATGTGACTATAGCATCAATTTTAGTGAGTGAAATCGATCGCCTCTGTGGCTACCAGAGCGGGTGGCGAGGCTCTGAGAAGGGTATCGGCTGTAGTGCAGAATGTGGCGGTGGCGGCTGCCCGCTGCTGCTTCCAGACACTGCGTCAGCAGCCGGCGACACGGGGGCCGAGCGCTGGGAGCGAACAGCTGGCGGCCGCGGCGGCGGCGGCGGCGGCGGCGGCGTCGCCTGGGGCGACGCCTGCTGCGCCGTGCCGTGCCGCGCCCGCCAGCCGCCCTTCCCACGGGCAGCCGCCCCCGGCAACGCGATACGGCGGGGGAAGCGGACCACAGCGCGCAGCCGCTTGTTTTGACAGCAGCTCCGCGAGGCCAGGCGCAAACGCTGTTGTCTCGCTCACCGATGCGTGCACTGTGCTGACAGCATTAAGCCAGACAAGCACGGAGAATACTGAGGAGGCGCTACCATCGTAGGGATTGCTTCGACTCATTTGATAACGTTTAAAACTCCTTATAATACATATATTCATTCATTTCTCTTGCAGATGTAAACAACAAAATCGTTACGCACTTACGTTAGCCTCCCTGCCTTGATTAATCCGTGTTTGTAGACTGTGTTTACCAACTAACCTCAAGCACCCGCTAGTCACAGTATATGACACAAAAGTTCCCTCAAGGTACTTTGTGTTTTTTTCAGTGACACGTTGTACATCTTCATATTTTTGTTCCGGCATCTTTGGTGAAGGGAGGGAGACGACTGTGTTAATTTATTCATTTCATAATGCAAATCGATTTTTCTTTTGCCTAATACGTTGTTGTTAGTCGCCAACGGCCTTACCGCAGTGGTAACACCGGCTCCCGTCAGATCACCGAAGTAAAGCGCTGTCGGACTGGGCTAGCACTTGGATGGGTGACCATCCGGTCTGCCGAGTGCTGTTGGCAAGCGGGGTGAGGTTAACTGAGGAACTGCTTGATTGAGAAGTAGCGGCTCCGGTCTCGGAAACTGACATACGGCCGGGAGAGCGGTGTGGTGCTGACCACATGTCCGTCCCCCCCCCCCCCCCCCCCCCCCATTTCCACTTCCAGTGACGCCTGTGGGCTGAGCATGACATGGCGGCCAGTCGGTACCTTTGGGCTTTCATGGCCGGTGCGGGAGGAGCTAAGTTTCTTTTTTTTTTTTTGTCAGTTATAAATGTGTAAGTGTTTTGGTTATGGTCCCTTGAGTAGAGCAGCTGGCAGCTGCAGTGCAGAGCTACATGTTCTATTTAAGTCTTCGTGTGAGTCTTATACTTGGGGTGCTGCTGTGGTGGTAGACTCTTCGGGTTTCGTAGCAGCCTCCTCCCCCCGTCAGGGGTGAGCTGAGAGACGAACTCTGTGCATGTGTCCATCAGATCGTTCGGTAAATTCAGAGTATACGATATATTGTAATTAAAATCATTAATTTATTTTGTTAGGATATTCTTAGGCACGAATATGTTTCGACCGCTTTTTGTTATTACTTTTCAAGTAACAAGTAAGTTCAGTGGTTAGGACTTCGGTTCTAAAGGAGCGTGTGGTGCTCATTTCAGTCCACCGGTATGAAGACAATCCCGTGGTGTCATCAGCACATTAAATGTTGCGGACTTTAGATTACGCTTAACTCTCATTTATTAATTTTCGTTGACCCTTTTGCAGATTATTTGACGATTTTCCTTTGTGATAAGGGACTCACAAATTTTTATCAAGCAAACATGTGGTCGAAACCATTATATCTTAGTGTAGGCACTTTTATGCGTTTGTTTCAGCTTAGCTTTTTGATCGAGTGAGCAATATTTCAGAATTTTTGCGTGTGGAATTATCTGATGTTATTTTATTTTGTTTTATTTATTTTTCTATTTCTTGGTCATTGTCACCATGTTCCGAAGAGAGCATAACTGCACGGAGAATGGTCTCTCTGTTTCCTAAGTTAGTTGAGGATAGCACATGTGTATACACGTGTGCAGTTCTGCGAGTAATCCAAAAACGATATGACCTGGTGGTTACATAATGACAGCACTGAGCTCCAATTACCCACAAGGTCTTTGCTGCACAGTCAATGAGCGATGATCGCTCTTGCAGAATTTCATGGCAGGCTAAGTGTGTGTTTGTGTTCAGATATGGTAGCATGTAGTGTTGATTTACACGTGTTTTAAGTCGAGTGTTTTTGTCTGTTCCATTCACACTTTTTGTCAAATGATATCTTCCGTTTACGTACTGACTGTTCCCGCCAAATCTGTTTAGACTCCTCTAGGCGTATTGTGTGCACAATTATTTGAAATAGTAGCTATTAACCATTGTATGAGTAGCATGAGTATGGAAGTTAGGTATCAGAAGCATCTCAATCGCAGTAACAACATATTTTCCTCCCAGTGGCGTGAAGTTGGGAGCCCTCAGAGTATGACATGTGTATGTTTTGTTTACCTTTGTGGTTTGTTCAATTTGGGCAGAGTTACGTAATAATTGGTATCTTTAATCGAGAATTACCATCAGGTTGTTCGCGGTAGTAATTTCAGTCACCTGGCCTCACCTGACAATGCAGTCCTGAGTAGATTGATCCCCTGAATTTGAGTCCCTAATTAAATTAGAATATATGTCGATTTTTATCGTGTCAGACTGTGCGGCAAACCGTTCCATTCCCTTCTCCGTTTGGTAGCTTCTTCTCTCCATTTGTGTTGTCTGTTGTGCTATGTTGTCCAAGATTCAAATATGTAATTAATTAAATAAACTTTCAAGCTACTTCCCTTTTTAATTGTCCGCCCCGATAACTGTGTGGAAGTCTGTCACGCCAAGGGTCCCGGGTTCGATTCCCAGCTGGGTCGGAGATTTTCTCCGCTCAGGGTTTGGGTGTTGTGTTGTCCTCTGATTATCATTTCATCACCGCCAGTGGAAGGCAACGGGAAACCACCACTGGAATCACTTCCCTAGAAGCTTATGCGGTGGATCTCTCTGACGAGGCTTCCCCCATGACAAGACCTGCCGCAAGGTAGGACACGAAGTTTTTTTTTTCCCTTTTAACTATCAGTAAGCAATGAATAAAAGAAGGTAATGGGATCGTGTGCAGTTATAGAAACTCTAATGCATGCTGTCAGACAATGAAGCATAGGAATAATCGACATACTGTTGGCTTTCATCAGTCAATCCATTTCAGTGCAGTACAAACAACAGAGAGATAATCCTTCAAGGAATTGCGGAGCAGGATACAAAGAATATACGAGAGCTCTATAGAGTTACAGCTCGCGCTCTACTTACAGCACTACATTTAATGACTGAGGAGACGACACAACAAGTATACGCTATTGATCGAAAGTTTCCGCACACCCCCCGAGTAACGCGGAAGAGACCGCTAGACGTCACAAGACGTGAACTGAGTTCCAAAGCACCACATGCAGACCAGCTAGTAAAATACTCCACAACGATGTAAAGGTCGAGTAGCTTCTCGTAAGCCACACGTAGCAAATCCCAAGCGACTCCTGAGGAGGTGTAACCAGCGACGCCAGAAGACACTGGATCACTGTGATCTGGAATTCTGATGCATGCTATACGCTGTGGCATTTGGCATTCCGATGGAATTGCAGTACTTTACCTACATCATGTGAAGTGCCAATAGTTTCGTAAGGAAACGATGTTACAGTACGCATACTGTTTTCTTATTTTGCTTGTGATGAGAATGTGGTCACCACATTACACTTAAGAAAACGTTTAGTGCGAACGTATATCGACACAAACACTGTGTACTGCGTGTGGTAGAGGAACAGTTCTGAGACCACGATTGCTTGTAATTGCTTGTATCAGCACACGCGAAGTAAAGGTTTATGAACAAAACAATGCAAAAATTGGCTGGCATTACCTGAACCCTACGGAAAAAATTTGGGATGAGTTAGAAGGTAGATTTCGCTTGAGACCCTAGCGTGATCACTACCTTCTCTGCTCTTGGTAGTTGAGAAAGAATGGACAGCCGTTCCTCCACAGGCATCCATTTATCTACTCTATGAAATCCTGCCGGATACTATTTGTGATTGCTTGTGGCATCCACCCACATTTTTGTTGATCTGTATAAACGGCGGGAAAGTTTTGAAGTTCACATTCAAACATCTGATTAAAGTGATCCCAGAAGAGTTCAGTCCATCATAAAGGCGAACGGAGGAAACACCTGATATTAAGGTCCACTAATAGATGTCCGGATACATTTGATCAGATGGTGTTAAAAGAGAGGTACACTTTCTGAAACACAGCAACAACCTACACCCAAAATTAACATTACAAAAACCCTAGCACATCCAAAAGACACGGAGTAAAAGTGAAAACGTAATATGATCACACAACACTCCATAACAACAAAGTCTTTACCTCCGTAAAACGACTTGTATTGTGATACTGGGAGCTGGACAACAACCTTATCTTTCCTGTGAAGATGCTTGCTTCTACTAGTAAGGTGCCCAGTTTTTGCCGCCATGCATGAACGAATTTGATAATTCCTATTACTTAGTATAGGATCGCATATTATGTGGGATTATCGAATTATTAATCATTTATTGGTTACTACTAGGTAGCCTCATACTAACATTTATGTAGGGGTGCATGCCTTGAGTGTAATTTCACACTGGCTATGATGGGAAGGCAAATGTGGGCCTTCGCAGTCTCCAAAACAAAAAGGTTGTAGGCAGGGCAGTTTATGGATCGGAAAAGAGAACGCCATGCGGTTACTGGCATTGTTCTGACGCCTGTCAAGAAGCAGGTGGAAAGGGGTTTCTCGCTGGGGGCCTCTGGTTACTACGGAGGCGGAGTCGACACAGTGCTGAAAGCATAACTTTGTAAAGATAGCACCACGCTTCTTTTAGCATGAAGGAATGCCTGCCACAGATGCGAGGTAACTGCCCCAGAAGTTCTCACGCCAGACCCCGAGGAGTATTTCCGCCAAAAGACATAGAAACGTAACCGGCTTGGTTGAACTGTAGGAGATGTTACAATTTTTTCAAGAAGTATCTACTGAACTAAGAGCTGAATAGGGTTCACTGACAGCTTCATGACTCGTAGATTGGGAGGTATTCCATTTATAATGGGCGCCGCGATTGGCCGTAAGGAGAGATCACACCAACGAGGTGAGGGGTGCTCTGTAATGAGCACAGTATGGCGGGGGGCCTCTGAGGTTTGTCGACATAACTCATTTCGGAAAATAGTTTTTTGAGGCATTGCAGGCAAGGCGTCAGGGAACGGTCGCACCCTTAGATTGTGAAGTGCTACTTTCGCCACTAGGAATGGCATCAGTCGTTTCTCTGCCAACATCTGTCTTCTTTTCAGAAATAGAGGCAATACGAAATGCTTCTTTACGACCGCACACTTGAGTCGAGTCTCTCTGCATCTGGCTTATGAGCAAACAGAATTCGTGTCTGGCATCGTACCCAAGTAGCTTCAACCATAGGAGTTTGCGAACACTGTTTTGCATCTTCTGTGTGATCGGAATTTTCTACTACGCAACGCACTTTGCACGATTGCGGATATCACCGAGCACATAGGCGCTGTAGAATTGCTCTTCCCACCACCGTATTGGGTGGTACACGCAACACGGCTTGGCAGATAGGAAATCCTTATAGTAAATGTGTTAAGTTCTATTTCATTGATCGGAGAGCTCTTTTCTCTCGGTGCCAATCAGGATGGAGACTTTCTTAGCTTCGACTCTAATTAGTATCAACCACTTCGTGTTTCCATATTGTAAATGGCAGCGTGACTTCGAGTCAAGTTATAGATATCTTGCCAATATCAAACTTAGATTAATAAGTACAACTGAACGTTCTATGCATATACTTGTTCAATTTTCATATTTTTTAGAGCTGTTTTTATAATAAATATCAGAACTCAAATGTTCTACTTGTCCTAGTATTAGACTTCAAGCAATGATCCTCATTAAGTACAGTGAAGTATTGTCACAACTTGAGGAACTAATGCACATGTTACTTCCAATTCAGATTGTCAGCGTAGGGGTTAATTTAACTCAATTTTTAGATGGAACCACACCGTTGCGAACACTGCATTGACAGCGATCTCACATACTTACTCAACTGGGGGTAACAATAGGACGTTCCGACCCTGGCCTGAGATATTGCGTAAACAGCAATTTTTGAGAATCATTTTGTTGTAGATTTGTTTGATGGGAGGACTGGCAACAACTGCCTCAGTAATTTTTAAAATTAAATTGCATGTAACTTTAACTAGTTTTCTTAGATTTTTGATCAGTAATTTTTAAATACAAGTGGTACAATAAGTTGTATTTAAGTGTTCTGCTGAACACAAAATACGTTTTATATTTTGGAGGATTTTTAGTGTGTTCTGACCCCAAGCATTTCTGTTGTTTTCTCGTCGCTGGGTCTTGTCATTGTTTTGTTTTACCTGTAAGTGTGTGTGGTTAGGACAGAAGTCTGTAAAGAACGTTATGGTATTGTAATAAGTCTGGAACTGATAGGCTTGACCCGAATCCACTAGCTGAGTCACATCATTTCGGAGGAAGGGATAGCGCCCGACCTGGAAAAATTGTAGACCAAAGCTGAATTCGCAATATCACAAACCCATGGTGTTCTTCGTAGGTTTCTAGTCAGTGTAAACTTTTACAAAAGATTCACTTACATAAAAGACCTAAATGCACCCAGACTTTGTACCATGACAGGAAAGAAAACACCGTTTGTATGTGACGAGATTGCAGATAGGCAGTTTCGCACGGTTTCTGTCACACTTAACCCTTGCTGAAGATTTTCATATGGCCATAAACAGCTCTAAGACAGATGTTGGCATATTAAAATTCCAAGAGTATGAAGAAAATTGTCATCTGACTCACAAGACAATTGCATTCGGGAGCCATGGGCTGAAGAAGTGTGTATGGAATTATTCACTTAGTGAAGTTGAAACACTGGCTGTCGTCAGCGGTTTTTAAAACTGTCGATATATGCTGTAGGGACGAAAAAGTGAAGTGTATATTAATCACAAAGCGTTGGATTCCTGATGACAGCAAAACTCACTTAAGCGAGACTGGGGACCTGGGTTTCTATATTCCAAGAGCATAACTCTAGCACAGTCTATTTACCAGGCCTCACCATTATTATTTCCGTCACTTTGTCACGTTCTCCAGTAGGACCCACGAGCGATGAGAAACAGGAAGCTGAAGATCTTCTGAATTTATTGTATTAAAAATTTGGAGTTTGAATATTTCGTAACGGCTTCAACGAAAAGTATCCGATTAAATCATGATAATGACCGACTTCTTCTCAATATCAAAACTAAATGGAAATACAAGACCCAAGCGCAAATTTGGGAGCACTGTTTTTTGAGAAAAGTTGTGGCACTTCTCAACGTGTGTACCGGCAGAGCTAATAAATAAAGTAGCTTGGTTCACGCATCTCAGCTGCGCTCATTTTTATGCCAAGTAGTGTTTCATGAAACTGAAATATCTGTGCCACTTCAGAAATATGCGGAGATGGTTACGAAAGGTTCTGTCTATCTGCAAATATTTTCAGAAACCAAAAACAGACACAGCGCAGATGCGGGCAGCGTTGTATCTGATTGTACCAACGGGAAACCGCTGCCTTCATTTTGATGGGCCCCATACCGCGCAAGTCACGAGGATTTAATAATATTATAGTAGTGGCAGAGGTTAACCTCGAAATACATGACACTCACATCACTGAAATAAATCAACAGGACAGTCGATAAGCACGGAACTGTTCAAAGACTTTCTTCTACATGTGGGGTGTGTCAGTCGAATTCTGTGTGATAATGGCCACCCAGTACCGGTCACAAACGTGGCAGGACACACTGAGAAACCATAAAATTGGTACATCAGTTGGTGCTGCCAACCATAATCCTTGCGAGCGTATAAATAAATATATATAGAAACTTATATAGGTTTTATTGCGAAAAGAAACACGCGACCTGGCACGTGTACTTGAAAGATTTTCACGATGTCGCTAATGAGCTACGTCATGGCACATCCTGGCTGCCACCGATAAAGCATAAGCAGGCACCAGAGTTGATGTGAGACATACTGTAGTGGACTTCCCACCTGCAGGACGACTGAAGCATCAGGAAATAATGAAACAAACACTCCACAACATCTGATTAGTGAACCAAAAATGGAAAGAGGGAGCTTATAAGTCGGAAATGGTGAGAGAGGTTTAAGAGGGGAAAAAGTCTTCGTAAAAACCAACTGTTTGTCAAACAGGTGAAAGAGAGCTTTTCACAAATTTTCCACCACCTGCTACAGACTAGCGTGAGGCCACCATGCTAAGATAGCAGAACTCGAAGGTTTCAAATGTTGGAAGTCAACAGGGGCTCACCATTTGAGCCACTTAAGGGCATTTGAAGAATAGAAAGCGTAGCATCGAGAATTTGTGAATAAAAGTAAGATAGTATAGAGTGAAGACGTTAAGTAATTTGTGAGACTGTAACCAACTCGAAGCAAGGGAAAGAGTAGTAGCAAAAGTTTCAAACAAGGTATTCATTTGAAGCAACAGATCTGGAAAAAATGACAGAATGCCGCGAAGACGTAACTCAAACTTCGCCACAAATCTGCGTTCCTTCTGACAATTTTGAATAGTTAGAAATATTGATCGTTTGAACGGTGAATTTTAGGTAGAAAGGTGCGAAGCAACACCACATGCCGAAGACAAAGAACTGTGAAGCCCATTTTGTGCGTCAAGAAGTCAGGACGTACATTGATCCTTAGCAGTTTTTACGCATCATAAAATAATGATTTTTCCATTGAGGGTTGACCAAAATGTTGATCAAAAGGCATTTGGTGTTTCCTAGTCATGTCAGTACGACTTAAATATTGTGGTACTTCTCCCGTGTCAGACCCTCACAAAAAGTCATTTATTGTGAGGTTCGGTGGGCTCCTCACAGGCACGAGGGTGTCGATTAATTGTGGCCGTTGAAGAGCTTGAAACAGTGCATCCGACTGGAGTTATATACCGCATCACAGTATGTAGTCCAGTCAAATTGCAGATATACCTTTCATAAGGTGGTGTAGAAGAGTATATCTTTTCAACTCGTTCATATGGTTGGAAAGATTAGAAAACCGAGTTTTGCCAACAAAATGTCGATTGGGAAAACTTTCTGCAGTCAAAAAACTTGGATAATTTCGGCCTTTTTTCAGTTCTTTCAAAATATCTCAGTTTCATTTGCTCCTATCGCTTTAACGTCTATTTTCTTTTTTAAAGAGTACAAAATTCTCTACAAATTTGATTCTTGCCATTTTTTTCTACTACCAAAATCTAAGGCGCTACAGCGCCTAAATAATACCAATTTTTCACATTTTGAGCAAAGTGGCAAGATACTTTATTTTTGAACATTATTTTTTTCCGTTTCTGTTTGTGTAGTATAAATACATTATACATCATGTTATATGTTGGAATTTACCACCTCACTTTCTGGTATTCAATTTCTCTGTATGCAACATGAGGATTGCTGCGCACCCAACTATTGTGATTCTTACATCACTACCTCAAGTTCACTATGGGGCACCTCTGCCCTGGTATTTGTAAAACTATAAATATAAAAATACATCATTAAGACACACACACACACACACAATAATTTGTCTCAGGAAACTGAACTATTATTAGCTGCAATAGGCAACCTAATTAGGTAGGTAATTATTCTTGTGTATAAAAGCCACGCAGTTGACATTAAAAATAAGTAGCTTTATTACAATTAAAATGCATTGTCAGTTACTAAAAAATTTCACAGTTTTGGGTGTGCAATACTTGTAATATCGCACTTTAGCGCACTTGAGACAGATATGAACATCACTTCTAATGTTTTGATGGGCCAGATTCCTCAGTGTCACCAGAAATACCTTGAGTTACGGATTCAAGGTCTGTACATAGAGTTGATTCCTTAAACAGCAAGTCAGTCTCAACAAGTTCGTTGATTTCATCAGCGGTTTCCTCAACAACCTCCATAACATCTTCTTCACAGTCTTCGTATAAAAATTTTGGCACGTTTTCACAGTTGACCCTAATACATTTCTTACAAATTGAAGAACATTTAAAACCCGCTTTTATGCAGTAGCACGCTCCGCCACAGTTCCGCTTGCATGAGCATGAAACAATGTGAAGAAGTGCTTTAGGTGCTGGATCTTGGCTCATTATAACGGGTATTGGACCGTGGTCACTGTGATTCCAGCCCCATTTCTCAGGAGGTTTCCAGTTTCCCGTCCATCTTTAGACTTGTTGGTAAGTCCGCAACGAATGATATTGTGCAGCATCTTGTGTATGTGGCAACCGTGCAAGATTCAGTTTGCTTTTTGTGGCAGACTTGGCGAATAGCTGGTACTGCAAATGGTCGAGTGTATGGGAACTGCTGACACCTCCACTATACAATGCGATAGTAACCTGTTCTCTTGCTTTTATTATTTCTACACGGATAGCATGTGGTTTATTGAACGTGCAAAGGGCTGACGTCAGGTGTTCATTTTTCGTAACAATATTGCAGCACTTAACTTTTCCTTGACCAAAAAAAGCGGATGTTGTATCACATCCGCTAAAGGCGTAAGTGAACAGAATATATTCACTGTCAAACTTGTAAGCTGCAGTGGAAAACCACTTGCCTTCTGCATTTCTTCTTCCTGGCTTTACGAAAAATAAGTTTTCAATGCCTTGCCCCAAACCGGCCATGAGCACAAGCAGGTCAACATCTTCTCCTACAATAACAATACTTTCAAAATTTTAGGGTCTTGAAATGGCAGATGTTACAATAATAACGTCAGCATATTCTTGTGCCTGGAGCAATTCAATGCTACACTCCAGAAGTTCCTTTTTAAGAAGTGCTATTAAACGAATCTTGTTCGGTCGTTGTACAAGAACTTGTCCTGAGGAACTTGGTTCACCATCTCTGATTCAACCACAACGTCAACCGAAGAATGTTTTTTGGACCTACGAATCCTCTCAGCACTCTTTCTGCTACATTTTTCTCCCTCACATGGATACCCATCAAATACACTCCTGGAAATGGAAAAAAGAACACATTGACACCGGTGTGTCAGACCCACCATACTTGCTTCGGACACTGCGAGAGGCTGTACAAGCAATGATCACACGCACGGCACAGCGGACACACCACGAACCGCGGTGTTGGCCGTCGAATGGCGCTAGCTGCGCAGCATTTGTGCACCGCCGCCGTCAGTGTCAGCCAGTTTGCCGTGGCATACGGAGCTCCATCGCAGTCTTTAACACTGGTAGCGACAGCGTGGACGTGAACCGTATGTGCAGTTGACGGACTTTGAGCGAGGGCGTATAGTGGGCTTGCGGGAGGCCGGGCGGACGTACCGCCGAATTGCTCAACACGTGGGGCGTGAGGTCTCCACAGTACATCGATGTTGTCGCCAGTGGTCGGCGGAAGGTGCACGTGCCCGTCGACCTGGGACCGGACCCCAGCGACGCACGGATGCACGCCAAGACCGTAGGATCCTACGCAGTGCCGTAGGGGACCGCACCGCCACTTCCCAGCAAATTAGGGACACTGTTGCTCTTGGGGTATCAGCGAGGACCATTCGCAACCATCTCCATGAAATTGGGCTACGGTCCCGCACACCGTTAGGCAGTCTTCCGCTCACGCCCCAACATCGTGCAGCCCGCCTCCAGTGGTGTCGCGACAGGCGTGAATGGAGGGACGAATGGAGACATGTCGTCTTCAGCGATGAGAGTCGCTTCTGCCTTGGTGCCAATGATGGTCGTATGCGTGTTTGGCGCCGTGCAGGTGAGCGCCACAACCAGGACTGCATACGACCGAGGCACACAGGGCCAACACCCGGCATCATGGTGTGGGGAGCGATCTCCTACACTGGCCGTACACCTCTGGTGACCGTCGAGGGGACACTGAATAGTGCACGGTACATCCAAACCGTCATCGAACCCATCGTTCTACCATTCCTAGACCGGCAAGGGAACTTGCCGTTCCAACAGGACAATGCACGTCGGCAAGTTTCCCGTGCCACCCAACGTGCTCTAGAAGGTGTAAGTCAACTACCCTGGCCAGCAAGATCTCCGGATCTGTCCCCCATTGAGCATGTTTGGGACTGGATGAAGCGTCGTCTCACGCGGTTTGCACGTCCAGAACGAACGCTGGTCCAACTGAGGCGCCAGGTGGAAATGGCATGGCAAGCCGTTCCACAGGACTACATCCAGCATCTCTACGATCGTCTCCATGGGAGAATAGCAGCCTGCATTGCTGCGAAAGGTGGATATACACTGTGCTAGTGCGGACATTGTGCATGCTCTGTTGCCTGTGTCTATGTGCCTGTGGTTCTGTCAGTGTGATCATGTGAGGTATCTGACCCCAGGAATGTGTCAATAAAGTTTCCCCTTCCTGGAACAATGAATTCACGGTGTTCTTATTTCAATTTCCAGGAGTGTACAATAGCAAACTGAGATCCAAAATGACGTTGCAGGTAAGAAACATAGCTTTGGGATATTGACTTTAAGCAAACATTTCGAATCCAAGTCAGTTTGTGGATAAGGTACCCTCTATCAATGACAAAAAATTTACTCGGTCCACCTGACTTCACATCTTCCACGAAGGCCAAAGAATAAATACGCTTTTGTCCGCTAAAGAACAATTCCTACATACTTGTTTCTTATAACTGATTATTAACGTCAATCAACTGTAGAAAATGTACGGCACCTGCATGCAATCGTATTACATATTGTAACACAACCCGACGTGAATGTGCTCGTAGTTACTGAATATGATGCTGTTTGTCCTGGCCCTGCAGCAGTGAGATGGTAAATTCCAATGAATAACATGATGAGTAATATGTTTATACTACACAAATAGAAACTGAAATAACTGTGTTAAAAAATTAGGTAATTTGCCACTTTGCTCGAAATTTGAAAAAAAATGGTATTTTTTGACGTGCTCTAGCGCCTTAGATACTGGGAGTAGAAAAAAATGGTAAAAATCAAATTTGTAGCGAATTTTGTGCTCTTTAAAAAAATAAAATAGACGTCAGAGCGATAGGAGCAAATGAAACTGAAAAAAGTCCGAAATTTTCGAAGTTTTGTGACTGCAGAAAGTTTTCCCAAGAGAAATTTTGTTGGCAAAACTGCGTTTTCTAACCTTTCCAACAATATGAACGAGTTAAAAAAATTAAATCTTTTACCCCACCTTTTGCAAGGTACAGGCTTTTTTCTTACAGTTTCACTGGACTAATGATAGTCATACGGAATATGAGAATATTTTCATGTTGTTGCAACTCAGAATGAAATGGTAGACCGTGCGTAGTGAATGAATTGGTAAGAGATTGTCCTAATTCTTTTATTTAAGGAGTTTCCTACTATTAATTGTTATTTGATGTTCAATAGGTACCAATGTAATAAACATGATAGGAGTATTAGTCATAATAGGAAATGTATCCACAAATTTTGATAAACCCTGACACAAAACATGCAACAAATAATACTTACTTTAAAAAATTTAAAATAATATTTCATAGAACGCTTACACACCAATAAACAAACAAGGCAAAATAATGAAAACCAATCAATCCACATAAGTATTTTACATCATTAATTAATAACATTGGAGACTTAAGGGTAGCTAGGGCTAAGTCTCATCTGTGTCGTAAACGCCCTGTGGAACGTTATCAAGAACGTTGTCCCGCTGCTAACTGTCGTTTACGACCACGAAATGTGTATTAATCAGCATACCAGTGGAAGGGGAGATTTCATTGAAGGCCTTTGTACCAACCCCTGAGATCTTTCCGTGTTGATTGTGAGCGGCGGTGTGTCTGATATGTTTCTTTGGACACCCATAAGAAAACAGAGTGCCGCGGTTCTGACCTCTATCACAGAGGCATCAAAAGAATGGGTGACATGTGGGTAAAACTGGGTTGACGACTTTCCCCTTGTGTGAGACTTCCACGGTAGCGCTGGGTGGAATTGAGATGAAATGTGGTGCCAATGTGACATAACCAACGCATCTCACTACTCACACGAACTTCGGAATAGTGACTTTTCTTTTTTTGCATATGTCGACATCTTACTGTTTGAAACTTTGTCATTCCGGAGGATGATACCTCAGGGCGCCAAGATCATGCACCATTGCAAAGGAAGGTCATAGGCACCTTTGATCGAAACATGAAAGATATGCGTCAGAATGGAAGACAACTACAGGGTTTCTAAAAAGTGAACATTCCCTTTTCTGCGTACTGTAGTTTGTCCGCCTTCTCGATAACTTGAATATGGGTAACGCTTGCCGCAGTCTGAGCATTCCATAAGCTGAAACTGACCCCTATATGGTGCATTTCAGTGAGCTCAGTCGTAGCTCAGTAATAAATAACTGGGTTTCTGTTTGCTGAATACGACTTTCCTGAACTGTGAGCTGCCAATCCCTTTTAACGCAAGTACTGTTCATGCTTCAGCTATTTGGTGCGACACTGAAACATTATGTTGTAGACGACATGGGCTCGATTCGTGGTACTGCTGGGGATTTTTTCCTTGATGGAAGGAATGGTATATGGTGCATTCAGCCTCATTAGAAGCTACGCGACTTATTAATAGCAGTTCCAAGATCTACAAACTTGTCATGACTAGGAGAGCGTCATGCTGGTCAAATACGCTTACAAGAACATCTGAACTGAGACTTCACCCTCTGGCGTGGCTGGCAGAGGGTGACACGGTAGTCGGTCGAACCCTATGACGTCGTCTAGGCTCAGAACGCAGAATTTTATGTTGTCTTTTTCACTCACACTCGTACGTGATAGTTAAATGTACGGTACATTTCCACTGCAATGGAGAGCACAGATTATGCCATAATCCTAGAAGATAGGAAAATCTGGGCGTTGAAAATAATTAAGCCTATATGATATGTTGACACGAAGATGACGCAGAAATCTGTTCCACTCCCTATCCTTGCATCACGTTTGAGAAACGAGTTCTTCTATGCAGACGACAGTAGCAGTCGTAAACTCGGAAATGTGCTCCTGCAAGTGGGCATGCAGAGGAACAGTTCCATGCTGACCACTCCCAAACAGATCCAGTGATCAGCTGAAATACCCGAAGTAGAAACTGCAGTCGATGAGAAATTACTCGAAAAGAGTAAACCTCGCCCTAAATCGTCTTAATAGAATCAGAAAGGACAGAATAAAGTGAAATATAGCCTCAACACAGTGAAAGGAACCGATTAGATGATAACGTGTCTATTAGATGAGGCCATTTTTTAAAATTTTCTTATGTCACCTGAAGACGATATATTCATAAGCTTCCACTGTGCTGACTGAACCAAAAAACCTTCTAGTTGCTGGTTTGTTATATCGAGATGAAACTTATGAGTATAAAAAAGAATAATCGAAATATGAACTTAAAATAGTAAGTAAAATAAAATAAGAAAATCCTAGTCCCAAACCTATGAGTGACTGCTCATTGCCCTGAAATTAGGCTGGAAGGGTGATACATCGCAGCATTCTTTAAGAAAATAAAATTAAATGAACAAAACGTGAAAAACATATACATCTTTTATATTCGACTAGCTGAGTACCAGGCGTTGGCTGGATATATATTGATTCCAATCTTCTACCAGTCCATCTCCTCCTTCCCCCTTTCTCTGTCCATCATGTCCTTCCCCCTCCATATCGACCAACTCCTCCCCCCTCTCTCTGCCTCTCTATTCTCTCCCTCTCCACCCACTCCTCCTCTTTCACTCTAAATCAATCTCCCCCTCCCCCTCCCCCTCTACCTCCTTCTCACCCTGTCTGTCTCTTTGTCCTTCACCTCTCCCCCTCTCTCTCCATCTACTCTTCCCCATTGTCGCTGTCCATCTTATCCCCCTCTCTGTCCATATTATCTTCTTTTCTTTCTCGGTCCATCTCTTTCTCTCCCTTCTGTCCATATGTCTCCTCCTCTTCCCTAACCATGATCATTTCCTCTTCCCCATCTTTATATCTATCTCCTCCTCCATCTCTGTATCCATATCCACCCCTCTGCCAGACTCCTCCTCTTCCCTTCCTCTGCCCCTCTCCTCCTCTTTCCTTTCTCTGTGTGTCTCCTCCTCTTTCCTTTATCTGTCCATTTCCACATCTCCCCTTTCTTTGCCCATTTCTCCCTACCCCTCTCTCAATCCATCTCCTCACCTATATATACTCCTTCTCCACCTCTGTCTGTCCATGTCCCTCAACCTTTTTCACTCCATGTTATCACTCCCACTGCAATAGAAAGTTACTGGTTCTTATCCCCACAATATTTCTTTTATGATGGAAATAGCGCGTGTACCAAATTTTGTTAAAATAGATCCAGAGATTAAGGAGGAGCTCTTCACATGGGGCTTTGAATACATATGCAAAAGTCACTTGCATTTAACACACATTTGTGCACATAGTTCACTTGCGACTAGCCAATTTTGACCTGTAACATCGATTTCATGAAGCTCAATGTTTATGATGTCATATTTCCTGAACTATGTGTAGTACATTGACATAATTTTGTATGTGTTTAAGGGTATGTGTGGGTACTGTTAGCGAAATGTGTTGTTAGTAGAGGTAGTAGCCAAGATGAAATAAATGTAAACGTCATGCATGGTGCAGCAGTAGTTTATGCACTTCAGTACTGACGACATACCTCCTGAAGTGTGTATATGTAGATACATTCAGTGGTATATGCGAATACCGTCTACAAAATCTGTCGGAATTTGAGTTAGGTATAAAGAAGAAATGCATTAAAACGTAATGCCTGATACGGAAGTTTTGTTGCATGAACAGCAGAAATGTAGTAAGCGATGAATATTCATACCTTCATAATTTTGTGGAGTTCTCGCGAGTAAGACATCGTTAGGGTTCGAAATTATGTGTAAAGGTTGTTGCAAGTCACTAAATGCTCTAATTCTGAAGTAATCGATGAATAAAGTCTCGGTATTCGTACGACTTGGACTATAATTCTTCTCTCCCCAACCCCTATCCCACACATATGTAGGCACCGCCACAGCAATTCTTTCCAGACAGTAAGTCATATGTGTCCGAAGTTTGGTTGAAACTGATCCAGTGATTTAGGAGGAGATGTGGAACACACACATACACATACACACACTGCCCAATCACATTAATATGGCCACATGTCAAATGACTGAATAACCACTTTTTGCAACGCTGATTACTTCTAAACGTGCGGGAAGAGGGTCATTGACCTGGAAGTTACCGACAGGAATATGGAGTCATGCCGATTCCTGTGCCGTGGCCAGCCCCTCTAGGTTTCTCTGTATAGATCCTTGGCGGCAACAGTTCGATCGAAGCGTTCCGTCAGATGCGATTCCGTAAATCTGTGGCGTTTGTTGGCCAGGGGAGTACAGTAAACTAATACTGCGAGCTGTGTGGCACGTTGCATTGTCGTGCTGGTACATGCCATCATGCTGAGAAGAAAAAAACTGCTTTTAGATGAGGACTTAGTCCTCAAGGATAGACGCACACTTGTATTGTTCCATTGTGCCTTCCAGAATGACGAGATCACCCAGAGAATTTCACGAAAACATTCGTCAGATCACAACGGTACTTCTCCGGTCTCCACCCCAACAGGTCCCTGAAGTTTTTATCACCTGCGTGCTTCATGATTACGAGGTTCAATGCATGTTCTCATGCAGACTTGTGTTGACTGTAGCCAGCAGTATCGAGGCGTTTGTGGACCGTAATAGTATTCCTGTCGGATCTTTGCTACATCCCTTCTCCTGAACAAGTGCTCATAGCTCTTCAAGTACCCATTTTAGAGCCCATATTTCTTCTGTTACCCATGGTTTCTTCGGGGTTACCTTCCTTGTAATTATGTTTAAAAAAAAGGTTCAAATGGCTCTGTGCACTATGGGACTTAACATCTGAGGTCATCAGTCCCCTAGAGCTTAGAACTACTTAAACCTAACTAACCTTAGGACATCACACACACTCATTCCCGAGGCAGGATTCGAACCAGCGACCGTAGCGGTCACGCGGTTCCAGACTGTAGCGCCTAGAACCGCTCGGCCACCCCGGCCGGCTGTTTTACAGTATCGAAGATGAAGAAGTGCTCATAGCTCTTAAGGTATGCATTCGAGAGCCCATGTTTTCTCAGCATTTTTTTCTTGTTATATGAGGGATCAATCCCTGGCGCTTTGCCTTCGAGTTTTGAAAAACGCTGTATATGTCGTTGGCGCAGAGGACGCTTATGTTCGCGTCGGATATATACGTCGTAAGCAGATACAGGGTTAAAAGAATAGCTGAATGGAAAAAAAAGAAAACATTGCAATGGTGGGGAAGGATACGGGGAACGTAACAAAATACATCCTCCCTCCACGAGAAATGAACCTCGGACAAGCGCCTGCTAGAAGTACAGGAGACATTGCTTGTACAGGGTTCAAGGTACTGCTGCGGGAGCCCACGTGCGAAGAACTGTCGCTTGGCCTGACGTGGGCTAAAGGGACGGGGCGCCGCGGCAGCAGGTAATCCATCAGAGCGGCCTGCGTCTCTCCCGCTGTGGAAGCGAGCAGCGGCACCTAATCCGGTTTTCCCCCTCTCTGAGAGGGAAGGGATGCCTTGTCTGGCGAAGGAGGTGGGAGGGAGAGAAGAAGGGATAAAGGGCCAGATTGCCAAAGGAGGGCAGGCGTGGCCCACTGATCGAGTCGGCTGTGGCTGTGCGACCTCTTGACCCAGCGCGTGGGTGTGAGGCGTCCAGATAGAGGCGGCGATGGCTGCGGCTGATAGGGCAGGCGCCGCCACAAGCACGCGCCTTTGTCTGGCTGCGGCGGCCGAGGGGGGCGGCGCTGCCTCTCCAGGAGGCGGCTGCTGGCCGCTCGCCCCCAGTAATGCCGCTGGAATGGTGACTTCCTCACCTTGTAACGCCACACAGATCACTGAAGAAGTGACAAGAGCGAGACATTATTAAACTGCTGGTTACAAAAACTGCAACACTGGGCAGGACACAAAATGACGAAATTTCACTTATTGCACGTATACAACATACACTGCCACAAGATTAAAAAAGAACATAATCAATTCGCCCGACCGGGAGAGAAAAATTTGATTGACAGACTGTTGAGGACGCATGCAGCAAACGATCACACCGACAGCGCCATACACATCTCAATACAGTCGACAAAAAGAAAGACTCAAACTCCGCTCGAACAAGCTTCTGAAGCCCCACCACTACCAATCGACTGCCGTGTCGCCCTCTGCCAACAGGCATCAGTGGGTGCGGATATGGAGGGGCATGTGATCAGCACACTGCTCTGCCAGCCATTGTCAGCTATCGTGACCAGAGCCTCTTCTTCTCAATCAAGTAGGTAGTCAACTGGTCTCATAAGAGCTGAGTGCACCCCTCTTGTCAACAGTACTCGACAGACCATATAAGTGCTAGCGAAGCCCGACAGCGCTAACGAGAACCGCCATGACCACTGTGCCACGGTCATTGTCGTGTACAGTCGACAGGGCGTGCGAAATGTCAATGTAAGTACTCCTGTATACCCTCCTTTTGTAGCAAAGCAGTCTTTCTCTCAATGGAGACGATAGACGTGGCAAATGTAGTCTCGTGGAATAGTCTCCCATACAATTTCTAACAAGTGTATAGATGGGGATGATTTTCTGTCGCTCTTGCAGATCGCGTCAGACTCTATTCCATTGATTCACAGACATAGTCAGTGTGAGACAGATCTGGGTACTGTGCTGTTCAGGGTACTTTGACGTACACCTCGGACAGCAAGTTGGGTGGTATTGTCCTTTTGGAAAACACGTTACTTTGTTGGTGCACGAATGGTAGCACAATGGACTGAATGAAGTCTTGAATGAACTGTGCCCTGTTCAATGTTCCCTCTACAGTCACCAGAGGAGAACGGCCATGATGCCTGGTATTGGTAATCCGTGCCTCTCTCATACACATTACAGACGCCGGCGTACGCTTACATGATGTTATTGGCACTAACGACGGGAGGCCACGACGTTGGGATCACGGAATAACTTCAGACTCTGTACACCTTTAGTATTCCATCAAAACAACATAATGTGCCAGTAGTACGGTACATTACGCTCGCAATTCTGAGAAAATCGCAAGAGACGTTTTACGCATTTATTATGTCACTTATGTATCTATGCGTAGGTGACGGACTTCATAGTGCATGGTGGTCAAACGATTAGCTTTCGAGTTTCGTAAGGCGAACGTGTATCAGGCGGCGCTTCGACTTCTGCTCAGACATCCATTTTCGTAGTACAGATATTAAATAAATTTCCATCTACACTATTCGTTCTTGCTGCGTTAGCAATGTGTCACCGCTAAGCAGGTTAACTGCCAAATGGGGCCTGCCTCTATGTCTGCCGCTCCAAGCGTTGAGGTGCAAGGTAGTTCCGCGTATCATACCAGATTGCATGTATAAAGGATTTCGCAAATTACGACGGCATACATTTTCTGGAAAACTCTATACGTTTCTTCATTTACTTGTCGATGGTAATAAATATGTGTGTTCTAATAACTAAATACAGGATAGAGTAGCATGGTGAGCTACATCAAACCAGTCTCAGGACTGAAAACCACAACAACAGTAACTAAATTTAATTAAAAATACTAAGTAATAAAATAACATGAAATTCAATAAAACTTCATTCAGATACACGTGGTTTTTTAAAATTATGTCAAATGTCATATAAATTAAATAGAATGACCAGTGTTAATATGGATTAAAAATTAAACTTGAGCAGGAGTCGAACTGTGGCCTCTTACACGTCCATACTACGTCGCTCAAATGCTAACCACTTTTTTTTTAAATTTATTTCCAATGTCAGGCTTACCACTTTTGCTGACATACATTTTGTTGTACTACCGCATAAATAGTTTCTACAATGTCCATATGTTGACAAATAGTGGCTAATTAGAAAATTCATTAATTAAGGAAATGAATAAAACTGAAAATGCCCAAATGAAAGACATGAAGGCATTGCGGATAGTACAAATACAAAAGAAACATGCTCCTGTAGCAATGAAATGAAATTCATGTCGAGGGCGACACCTGCTCACAACCCGACGTTCTATAGAGCAAGAGAGCCATCTATCGACTCGTTCTCCAGACATTGGTGTAAAACTGGGTCGTCTTCTCGAAATTAACGAAGGGTCCGTAAGTGTGATCGATGTCTATCTCAGCTTCTTCGTCTATCTCATCTCTCACCCGTCACACCCCATCTGGCCGGCGGGTCGGTAAACATAAGTCGCAAGTAATTAGTGAAGTCTTGCCTATATTTCTTATGCTGTTGCAGCTTCGTGTGTCCATCCAGGAGAAAATTCCAAAAATCCATTTTTTCCTTTCCCGATTCGTTATACACGTAGCCCACCACCATTCCCCGTATCCATGTCACTGCATTGGTTTTTTGAACCGGAAAATAGGATTCTTGGGGAAAAGAAGTGTGTCTGATGAAATTGTGTGAGGGGCGGAGCGTAACAGGAACGCTAATATCTGTTGTGCCAAGTGCCACACTGGAGCCGTCCCACTACATGCTAAACGATGTTCATCAGTGTCCACTGTTGCGCAGCCTAAATATAGTGGAGCGTCTGCTAAATGAATCGCGTGCCGCCGTTGATTCGTTGCGAACTTCCTATTTACCACCACATACCATGTTGAGCGTACCGACGTTGGGAGGTAAAAGTTCCGTATAACACGCCATATCTGTATTCCTGAGGCACCGGCGCAGTAAGAGTTGGTATACATCTCGCGTCGTCGGTAGTCGTGTTGTTGGGAAGGAATCTCTGACATAGCTAAGCTCCAAAAAGAAAGACTTGAAATGTGACAGCTTCGGTGAAATATGTCCCACACTGACTGGGGGCAGCATTGAAGTGGGCGTTAGTACATCGGCCAACGCACCCGAGATAGTGCGAAATTGACCGCGCCACTGTCGGAAAATCGTACTGACGAATAACGCCCGTGCCTTTTCATACACGTTCACTAGACCAAGTCCACCCTCTTGTGGTAGCGCAAGCGTTGTGTATTGGATCTTAAACAGGTGTCCCACACTCATGTAGGTTCCGAAAGTTGCTTGTATCCGTGATGCCATTGCGCGTTAAAGGCAGGACATGCGCTACGTGAGTGAGTCGCGGTGCTAGGTATACGTTAACATAGGTCACCCTCTGAATCATATCCAACGCTCTTAATTTCTGTAACAGCACCATTGTCCGCATCAGCTTCAATATGCGTCGGTAGTTATCCGCTGCTGTCCGCTGCACATCCGTGTGGAACGTAATACCTAGGCATTTCATGGTCTTAACTAACATGAGCGGGCCTTCCTCCCCCGGTTGTAATCCTCGACCGACATTCATGCAGCGTGATTTTTGTAGATTAAGCACGCTTCCTGCCGCCATCCCGTATCGCTGTAACCATGCCAACGCCATACGTACTTCTTCGCCTGTCCGTGCCACCAGCATCACATCGTCAGCATAAGCGCGGCAATGAAAGGTCAGTTGTGGCAACGGCACTCCCTCCAACCGTCTTCGGAGACCATATAGACAGGGTTCCAAAGCCATTTCATACAAAAATATCGAAAGGGGGCAACCTTGACGAACTGACCTTGAAATAACAATGTAGTCAGTGCCCCGCCCATTCACCGAGACCTTTGATCGCACGCCGTGTAACAGTCGCATGATCACTAGAGTGAAGGCCTGTGGGATTCCCAATCTGCCCATCACCGCATGCAAAAAGGTATGATCCACTCTGTCGAACGCATGATCGAAGTCAATAGCGACGAGTGCCCCACGCACCCGGCATCCCGCTGCTAATGCGATGATATCTCGGTAGTCGCCGAGCGCCGTATGTACGTTACTCTTACCGCCGAGGCAAGTTTGATCTATGAGGAGTCTATCAGAAAGTGAAGAAAGCAGGCGAGCCCCAAGGATGCGCGCGAAAATCTTATAGTCGCAGTTCAAGAGAGTGAGTGGTCTATAATCTCCTGGCCTTCTGCCACCGCGTGGTTTGGGTATTGGGATGATGATACCCTCCGTGAATTCGGCAGGTATCTCAATCTGCGGTAACAGGAGTTCGTTGTACGTCTAAATCCAGGTCCGTCCCATGAGGTATGCAAAGGCGCGGTAAAATTCAATTGGGAAGCCGTCCTGTCCTGGGGACTTGTTCGGAGCCCCCCTGGTAACTGCATCTGTCAGCTCGTCCTCTGTTATCGCTGTGATGAAAGTCTCTGCATCGAGTGGTGGTCCTCTATCTGGCATTTCCGAGATGACATCATGTATTGTCTCGTGGCTCACATGTACAGGTCCATATAACTGGCGGAAATAGTCGGTAAACACATGCGCAGTATCACGCTGGTGCACAACTTGCTGGTCAGTTCCAGAGATTAGTTCCCTGATCAATGTCCTGCGTCGTCGTTGGCGTTCACGTACTACGTGGTGCATGGAGGGGGTTTCGGTAGCAACTGTGTCCGCCAATCTCGCCCGGACCATTGTACCTTCCATTCTTAGTCTCGTCAGCTGTAATAACTTGGCTTTTATCCTACGCATGGCCGTGTGCCTTTCCGGCGATGGTTGTTGGGTCATCAGCTCACTCAGGGCTGTAAAATAAAAATCAGCCGTCGTGCGGTTCCACTGCGATTTGCCCTGCCCGTATCGTATCAACGTTCTCCGTAACGTTGGTTTTGCGCATTTAATCCACCACTGGAGAGCCGAGGTGTATGCTCGTTGGCGGCGAACGCCGATCTCCGAGCCCGCCTCTATCGACCGGCGACATTCAGTGTCACGTAAAAGTGCACAATTCATTTTCCAGTGACCCTTACTCCGCCATATCTTCTGACGCGTTAGTGAAATCGTACAGACGTACGCCATAAGATCCGTAAAAGCCGCTGGCCAGATTTCGGCATCCAGTATCGCCGTCCGTAGAGCTCGTGTCACATACACTCTATCAAGTCTACTCGCCGAGTGTCCCGTTACAAACGTATAACCCGGCCTGCCGCCATGCTTCTGTTCCCAGGTATCCAGAAGCTCCATTTCGGTAATCAACGCACGCAGTTTCATGCAGGGCACATAATGAGGTACTTGGTCCTTTTTGTCGACGACACAATTAAAGTCGCTGCCCACTATATAGTTATCATAGTGTCCAGCGAACAACGGTGCTATCTCTTCGGTGTAAAAAGGTCGCCCTTTCTCTTCGTTTTGTGGAGCCAGATGGCTCGTATAAATTGATGAAAATAAACGCCGTCGACAGTGATCGCTATGCCACGTGCCGAAGGGAGAGACATGACGTCCTCCAGGCCTATTCCGTCCCTGGTCAGAATCGCCACACCGCATCCACTTTCATCGTGCACTGAATAATGTGCCTCGTAGCCGTAGAACTCTGGCGGCGATGTGAAACGCACTTCTTGTAGGAGTACAATATCCACGTCCGCAGCGCGTAACATATCTTTCAGCATTTGAATTTTGAGCGGTGTCCGAATGCCATTAATGTTTATAGTGGCAATGCGGTACGCCTGGCTTGTGTTCATCAGTTGTAGGGCGGTGTCATTAAGCGTCTATCTGCACCCCCGGCGCTCCTCAACACACTAAGTTGTTCAACATTTCCCGACCCCTCCCGGCCTCTGGCCAGGACTATCCTCGATCGTCGCGTTCGTATTTTCATTCTGTTCCTGTTGGTCCATTTCTTGCATATTTCAGGAACTTGTCGAAGGATGGGAGGCAACGTTGTCACCGCTCTGATGTTGGACAGTTGTCATCTCCACTTTCGCTTTCCGATCACCAGAAGGAGAGTTCGAGTTATCGTCGCTGTGTAATTCCTGCATCGTCATCTCGGTATCTGTTGAATCCACTGGTGTCAGGTCGATACTGTCGTTGCCGTCCACTGTCCCCTCGGGACTATGGCTATCTTCAGCAGAAGTCAGTCGACGCTTCTTTCTTTTCTTCGGCGAACGCTGTTTCCGTTCCCTTGCTTCCGCATTGGCTGTTTGGAGTGCGTATCCTCCGTCTTGGTCCTGGCCTATCACGCTCTCGGTGGAAGCACTGGCAGCCACCACGGATGAGCCTGGAGCGGCCGTCAGCTGCACCTCTTGTGTGGTGTCCTGTGTCTGCTGTGGTGGAACCGGTGGTCCGAGTTCCAGTCCGTTGGTGTCCATGTTCTCTATAGGGGGCAGCTGCTGGTGCCCATCGGATATCTCCCTCACGTCGCCTCTCAGGGCTTCCACAAAGGTCAACGGTAAGACAGTCATCTGTTGTGGCGCCTGAACGTCATCCCGTGGAGTTTGCACTAAACGTCGCTGGAGGCATTCCGAGCGGACGTGACCTGTTTTCCCGCACCCAGAGCAAGTGCGAGGTTGCCCATCATAGATTATAATCGCTCGACAACCTCCTATGTACAAATAAGAGGGGACGTGCTTTCGCAGTTCGTATTTGTCTCACCCCATTTAAAACGGGGTACGTGGTAAAACTCGTCCATTTTTCGGCCACATGGGACAGAAATGTACCGTACGGTCGAAAGGCGTCGGTAACAAGGTCAGACGGGACCTCAAACGGAAGTTCGAAGACTCGTATAGTGCGGATCCCCATTCCCGCGTGATCGACAGTAACCGCGCCAACATTCCCGTCGGCATTACAGAAACGATACCCGTTCGGTGATCGTTGTATAAGTCTTTCGCAAGCAGCCTCGTCAGCAAGCTTGACATAGACGACGCTTGAAACGATCGATAAATTAATTCCCACGATTTCCTGTGGTTCGATTTTTACTTCTTCTCTTAAGAAACGTTCAATCTCTTGTTCCTTTGGTCGTGTGTAGTCGTTCGCAAAACTGAACTTCAAAGTCGTTTTTTCTGTACGAGTGTGCCATCTCGTTCTAGACTCACAACAACGCACACGCGAAGCTGCTCCGGCGTAAGCAAACAGGCGCGCGCACCACAGCGCGGCCGGCAGGCAACACGGTCCGCACTGTGCCACTGCCTAGGGCAGACCGTTGACCACCAAGAACACTAACAGCCAGTACTAATGCACGTATACATCCATTACATAACAGACGCTAAAAGATTCTCCTGCGATTTTCTCGGAATTCCCAGAGCAGTGCACCTCACTACTTGCACATTATGTTGTTTTAGTGGCATACCAAAGCCGTACAAAGTTGGAGTAAATACGTGATCCCAATGTCTTGGCCTCCCATTTAAAGCCAGGAGTGGCTCTCATCACTCAAGACAACAAGTCTCCATTCGTTCTTTCATAAGAGCTTATCGTGGGACCACGGAAGCTGGGTTGCACGATGTTGGCGCATGGGCGGACGATATCGTAAGGGCACATAATAGCATAGGTCTGTTTCACGGAGATGGTTGCAGATGGTCCTAGCCGATTCCCCCAGCTCAATCTGTTGTGAAGTTGCGATGCAGTCTGATACAGCACTTCATAAAATGCAACAGTCTAAGCGTGCGTTGCGTCTGGGCGACCCTGCTGCCCGGAGCCAGACTGACGGGCACGTGCAGCTTCTGCTGACCACTGGAAACACAATCCATGTGCTCTCGCCCATCTTGTGGCGCAACTGTGTGGGTTCTTTTTTTTATCATGAGTCTTCTGACTTGTTTGATGCGGCCCGCCACGAATTCCTCTCTTGAGCTAACCTCTTCATTTCAGAGCAGCACTTGCAACATCCGTCCTCAATTATTTGTTGCATGTATTCCAATCTCTGTCTTCCTCTATAGTTTCTGCCCTCTGCAGCTCTCTCTAGTACCATGCAAGTTATTCCCTCATGTCTTAATAGATGTCCTCTCATCCTGTCCCTTCTCCTTATCAGTGTTTTCCACATATACCTTTCCTCTCCGATTCTGCACAGAACCACTTCACACCTTACCTTATCAGTCCACTTACTTTTCAACCTTCATCTGTAGCACAACATCTCAAATGCTTCGATTCTCATCTGCTCCGGTTTTCCCACAGTCCATGTTTCACTACCATACAATGCTGTACTCCACACGTACATTCACAGAAATTCTTCCTCAAACTAAAGTTCTTGCTCAAACTGAGGCCGGTATTTGTCCGTCACTCGTTATTTTACTGCCTAGGTAGCATAATTCTTAAGCTTCATCTACTTCGTGACCATCGATCCTGATGTTAAGTTTCTCGATGTTCTCATTTCTACTACTTCCCATTACCCTCGTCTTTCTTCTGTTCACTCTCAATCCATACTCTGTATTCATTCCGTTCAGATCATGTAATTCATCTCGACTTTCGCTCAAGATAGCAATGTCATCAGCAAATCGTATCATTGATATCCTTTCACCTTGAATTTTAGTTCCACTCCTGAACATTTCTTTTATTTCCATCATTGCTTCCTCAATGTACAGATTGAACAAGGACGAAAGGCTACATTACACCGTATTTAATGCCAGCACTTCGTTCTTGGTCGTCCACTCTTATTATTCCCTCTTGGCTGCTGTACGTATTGTATATGACCCGTCTCTCCCTGTAGCTTATCCCTACTGTTTTCAGAATTTTGAACATTTTGCGCCATTTTACACTGTCGAAAGCTTTTTTCAGGTCGACAAATCCTATGAACGTGTCTTGATTTCTCGTTAGTCTTGCTTCCATTATTAACCGCAACGTCAGAATTGCCTCTCTCGTGCCTTTATATTTCCTAAAGCCAACCTTATCGTCATCTAGCGTATCCTCAATTTTCTTTTCCACTCTTCTGTATATTATTCTTGTTAGCAAACTTGGATGCATGAAGTGTTAAGCTGATAATGCGATAACTCTCACTTGTCAGCTCTTGCTGTCTTCGGAATTGTGTGAATGTTGTTTTTCCGAAAGTCTGATGGTATGCCGCCAAATTCATACATTCTACACACCAACGTGAACAGTCGTTCTGTTGACTCATCCAGAATGATTTTAGAAATTCTGATGCAATGTTACCTATCACTTCTGCCTTATTTGATCTTAAGCTCTCCAATGCTCTTTTAAATTCTGATTTAATACCGGGTCCCCTATCTCTTATAAATCGGCTCCTGTTTCTTCTTCTATTACCTCAGATAAATACTCCTCCTCATAGAGGCTTTCAACGTATTCTTTCCACCTATCCGCTTTCTCGTCTGCATTTAACAGTGGAATTCCCGTTGCACTCTCAATTTTACCACCCTTGATTTTAATGTCACCTAAGGTTGTTTTGACTTTCCTGTATGCTGAGTCTGTCCTTCCGTCAATCATTTCTTTTTCGATGTCTTCACATTTTTCCTGCAGCCATTTCGTCTTAGCTTCCCTGCACTTCCTATTTATTTCACTCCTCAGTGGCTTGTATTTCTGTATTCCTGAGTTTCCCGGAACATTTTCGTACTTCCTCCTTTCATCAATCAACTGAAGTATTTCTTCTGTTAACCATGGTTTCTTCGCAGTTACCTTCTTTGCCTGGTATGACCGCCCAAAGTCCCGATGACTTACTGTACACCCTCAGTCAAACGCTGTCAATTGCACAAACTATTTATATTCACTCGTTTGTGGCATGCTAACAGTGCTTTGGACACAGATGGAGTTCATTATGGCATAAGAAACTGTATCCTACTGGCTCTAAAAGTGAACAACTACTGCGAAGCATGCAACATCCCATGGCTAATGACACGTTTCGTAGCTTTTCTGCAGCGTTGTGGGTTTGATCATCACATTAACTGACATTGCATCGTGTCCTGTGATCAAGGTGTTCTGTTTTCATGTTCTAGTGATGTAGTAGGAAGAATGCAAAATTAAATTTGTAGCTGAGAGGGTGGGGGGTGGAAAATATTGTACGCGTGGCTGCCATCTATAGCAACAACAAGGCCTCTAACTTTGTTGGGCATCGACTCTGAGTTTGGTTGATTGCTACAGGTATCCTGGCAACCTACAATCAGATGTTTTCAATGCATGATATATTTGGGGAAATGACTCACTAGGACAACAGTGAAACGTCTTTGTGTTCAAGTGGGCAGGACAACGTGAACAATGTATGGGTTTGTGCTGTTGAAAAAAGGACGCATATACCAACCTTAACACATAATGTTTATTGATCAAGTTACTATGCCAGCCAGAGATAGTTGTGTTGTGTAACCAATAACACCGCATATCTTCACACAAGGTGCTAGGCCGTTATGATGATGATGAATGTAGTATGGTAACATTTCATTTCGTCTGGGTCTAACACACAGACACATGTATCATGTGTTGTGGCTGAGGCCCTCTCTGCTGTTGCGTCTGTATTGCTCCAGACGTTTCTCGTATGGACATCGTCTTGGTGCAAAGTAGAATATTTACACGTGACATAACTCTACGTCCATAAACGCGATGACTCCTCATGCGCATAACACTAATGGATGCTGGATCAATGAAAGCAGCAATATCCAGGTACCATACGTCGAGATGACAAAAGTCATTACATAGCGAACTGCACATATACATGAAAGATGCCTTAATTATTCATGTAGCACCACCCTACACATTTCATTCGTCTGTTTATGCTCCTGTAGTATTCCCCAGGTCTGTTAACATGATGAATGGTTGACTGAGGTGTTCTTTTCATAATTCGTATTGCTAAATGCGAAATGCATATGCAATTCCACTTGTTGCCTACCGTTAACATAGAAATTGAATTAACTCTTCAGTCTGTGAGAATTTGTATTTTGCCTTTTATTCGGCACAAGACAGCAGAGGGATGCAACCATTCGACCTTCACCACAGCCACAATCATGCAGCTTTAAGTAGTTTTAGAGCCTATGCAGCCTCCACCCCAACGCTTTCCCCCGACTCAAGTCTTCTAACGTTCACTCCCCTAAGAGATAATGTGCCAGGGGACTAGAAAGATCTCTGGTAAAGGCGCGATGCCTTCACGAAGGAATATCTCCTTTGCTTAAAGAAAGTGGCTGTTGGAAGTTTTCGGTGGTAGCCGCAAGACACAGAGTCTCAACGGGTGCTATGTAGCTTCTGTCCATGCCCCCACCTACAATATAAACAAGTCTCTCTTCTGCTAGTGCTCTATTGTAATCCTGAAATTTCATTGGGGCGGTGGTCACAATCTTGGCAAAACTCGGTCATAGGTTGGATGGTACTTGGAATCATTACCATCAATGGTGGATGAAGTAGAGATGTTCTAAAATTTTGGAGAGAAGTTAGAAAGCCTTTTTAAACACACTCTGCCTCCTACCTCCACAAGCCAATGTCTTGCAGCACCTCGCGGGCCGCACACGGGAGAATGGATCCAGTACGCTATTAACTGTCACTCACAGCCGGCGCTTACAAAGCCAAGTACTGGAAGTTTATTTGGTGAGATTCAGCCAGCAAAGCTTTTCTGTGGAATAATTCAGGGGCTGCAATACTTGTTAAAGTTGCGTAGTTAGTTGTTTCGGTAACAGGTGACTGCGGTTGGTGTTTAATTTCATAATGCACTTTGGCTCTGTGAATAGTGTTTGTTCTCCTGAGTTCACTCGTACTAGCACGTTCTGATGTGCTCATAGGTTGACCACTGGCAATATTCATTACGCAAGAAGAAAAGTGAACCTATAGTAACAAATGTAGCGAATAGTAAGTGAAAAAATGATGAAATTTCACATAAAAATTATTTTGCCATACTTTGAACTTCCACTGTTATGAGTGTGAATCCTGAATCACTCCTGGTCATTCTGACAAAGTTTCATGAATTTATTTGTAAAAGTATTGACAGTGGAAATTAAAACGTTCTGTGGTGCCTCTGCTGCTCCAAGTCGGATTGGTTGACGTCCTACCCCCCTTAAGGGAAATAAAGAGCATATTTATATGAAGGTATTTTCATTCAATAATTAGATTAAATAGTTATATCTCATGTGCTGGCTGACTTGTATATCTCATGAATGATTATTACAATAATAAGGCACCTCAAACAGACGAGATTTTATAAGCCGTTTTGACAGCTACTGGTATTGGTACTACAATTCCTGCAGATCTTTAACGAAATTTGGTGGATTATATTACCGGACAGCAAGGAAGCAAAATGAGTATGTAACAGCATTATCGAGCCACATGTGCCTTCAAGCTGTATACCTGGGCACTTAAAGCACAAACGGGTACTGTTACTGCCCTAATACTGGGAGAGTACTACTGCAGTACTAGGCCGATTCATGGGAGAGATTCTTGCTCTATACTCAGACCTTCATTCAATGTCGCAGCATAGGAACACTTCTTCGCGCTTCTCATTTTTAGACTTTAAAAAGGCCTATGGTCACATTTCCACCTAAGATAGTGCCTGCTGTCCTTGGTTTTGAGACCCGTTTCGTTCATGCTATAATCGGATGTGTCTTGCAGTATCAGTTCAAAAAGTACCATACACCACCCACAACTTTCGAGTTACTCAATTAACCACCTCTACGACGTCTACATTCTAACCTCGAGACGTTCTCATGTCTGGGGCGTAAACATGAAGTGCAGGCATATGTAAACGTCATGAGGATCATCCTTCGTGACAAAGAAGATCTTCGACTCACGCAACAACTCAAACAGAAATTCAGAGCCGATATTGGTGCCATTCCCCCATGAACCACGGACCATGCCGAGGGAGGATGGATTGCGCGCTTCAGCGTTTGTACGGATAGCCCTTCTGTTGGTGCAAGCACAGTGGACTGCAATGTGTGGGTAAGCCAGAGAAACATATGGTTTCAGACGAGGAGCAGCTTTGGCAACAGTCTGGATGAGTAACACCAGGAAACATGGCCTTGCTCTGTTATTAATGCGAACGATTGAAAGCAAGAGGAAACTGCAGCTATTACATTTCCCAAAGACTAACAGCCCTGCTGTGTGAGTAAATAATGATGGTATGCCACTCTTTGAAAAAATATTCTGGAGGTAGAATAGTCCCTCATTCCGATCTCAGGATGGGGGCTACTCAGGAGGATGCTGTCATCAGGAGAAACAAAGCAGGTGTCCTATGGCTCGAAGCCTAGAATTGGACAGGTAGGATAGAGAATTAAAACAGGGAAAAAGAAGTTAGATAAGGTGAGAATTACTGTACACAGCTATAAATATAAAATCAAATAAAGCTAATGCAGGAGAAGATCTACACTACTGGCCATTAAAATTGCTATACCACAAAGGTGACGTGCTACAGACGCCAAACTTAACCGACAGGAAGAACATGCTGTGATATGCAAATGATTAGCTTTTCAGAGCAATCACACAAGGTTGGCGCCGGTGGCGACACCTACAACGTGCTGACATGAGGAAAGTTTCCAACCGATTTCGCATATACAAACAGCAGTTAACGGGCGTTGCCTGGTGAAACGTTGTTCTGATGCCTCGTGTAAAGAGGAGAAATGCCTACCAATACGTTTCCGACTTTGATAAAGGTCGGGTTGTAGCCTATTGCGATTGCGGTTTATCGTATCGCGACATTGCTGCTCGCGTTGGTCGAGATCCAGAATATGGAATCAGTGGGTTCAGGAGGGTAATACGGAACGCCGTGCTGGATCCCAACGGCCTCGTATCACGAGCAGTAGAGATAACAGGCATCTTATCCGCATGGCTGTAACGGATCGTGCAGCCACGTTTCGATCCCTGGCTTAACAGATGGGGACCATTGCAAGGCAACAACCATCTACGCGAACAGTTCGACGAAGTTTGCAGCAGCATGGACTATCAGCTCGGAGACCATGGCTGCGGTTACCCTTGACGCTGCATCAGAGACAGGAGCGCTTGCGATGGTGTACTCAACGACGAACCTGGCAAAACGTGATTTTTTCGGATGAATCCAGGTTCTGTTTACAGCATCATGATAGTCGCATCCTTGTTTGGCTACATCGCGGTGAACGCACGTTGGAAGCGTGTATTCGTCATCGCCATACTGTCGTATCACCCGGCGTCATAGTATGGGGTGCCATTGGTTACACGTCTCGGTCACCTCTTGTTCGCACTGACGGCACTTTGAACAGTGGACGTTACATTTCAGATGTGTTACGACCCGTGGCTTTACCCTTCATTCGATACCTGCGAAACCCTACATTTCAGCAGGATAATGCACGACAGCACGTTTCAGGTCCTGTACCGGCCTTTCTGGATACAGAAAATGTTCGACTGCTGCCCTGGCCAGCACATTCTCCAGATCTCTCACCAATTGGAAATGTCTGGTCAATGGTGGTCGAGCAATGCCTCGTCACAATACTCCAGTCACTACTCTTGATGAACTGTGGTATCGTGTTGAAGTTGCATGGGCAGCTGTACGTGTACGCACCATCCAAGCTCTGTTTGGCTTAATGCCCAGGCGTATCAAGGCCGTTATTACGGTCAGAGGTGGTTGTTCTGGGTACTGATTTCTCAGGATCTATGCACCTAAATTGCGTGAAAATGTAATCACATGTCAGTTCTAGTACAATATATTTGTCCAATGAATACCCATTTATCATCTGCATTTCTTCTTGGTGTAGCAATTATAATGGCCATTAGTGTAATAATGCATAATAAAATATGAATACCGGTGACCTACTAGGAACACAATAGTGAACGCATTATTGAATCCAAGATAGACAACAAGCCATCATACACCACAACAGTACAATGTCAGTGTAAACTAGTTCTGCATATGGTGAAGAGAATCAAAGGACGTATGATCCGATGCAACAAATTAGTCAGGAGGTGAATGGGGAGGAATATTTACGTGTAACGTGGACCTGGAATTCGACTGTAGGAAAGGAACAAAACAAAAAAGTAGGAAAATAAGATTGGGGGCAAAGGAAGCAACGAGGAAGGCACCTGGTAGAGTTTTCCAGAGTATAATTTATCGTCACAATATTGTATACATGAATGAGACATGAAGACACTGGAGGGTTTCAGGTTATGTAATGTGAGACTGACATTTTGAAACTAGATTTTAAACTGTAAGACTTTTTCAGAGGTTGATTTGGAGTCTGAACATAGTTAATTGGTTATGAAAAGCACATTAAAACCAATGAAACTGCAAAAACATAGGAAATTAAGGATGTGTTACCTGACTAACTTGAAAGAACCAGATCTTGTTGATAGTTTGAAAGGGAACGTTAAGCAACGATTGACTGAAACAGCGTTAAGGAATACAGTAGAAAACGAATGTGTACCAGTGAGAGATGAAACAGTGAAGGCGGCAGAGGATCAAATACGTAAAAAGACAACGTTCAGTAGAAATTATTGGATATCACAGGAGGTACTGAATTTAATTGATGAAAGGAGAGAATATAAAAAATCCGGATATGAAACAGGTGAAATGGAACAGAGATGTCTACAAAATGAGATTAATGAAGTGAAAAATGGCTCATCAGGCATGAGTAGAGGTCCAATGCAAGGCTGTACAAACATGCATAACTAATGAAAAGACAAATACCGCCATTGGCAGGAAGGGAAGCAGATCAACACTACTAGGCAGATTATTATAGAAAGGGAAGAGGAAGTAGATAAAGATGAGGTGGTAGATATGACATTGCGAGAAGAATCTGACAAAGCACTCAAAGACCTAAACCGAAACGAGGCCCCTGGAGTAGGCGATATTCCCTCAGAAGTATGGCTATCCTTCGGAGAGCGAACAATAACAGATCTATTCCACCTGGACTGCAACATGAATAAGACACGGAAAGTTCCCTGAAACTTCAAGAAAAATACAATAGTTCGAATTTTTGAGGAAGCATACGCTGACAGTTGCGAATATTGTCTAACAGTTTAATATGTCATTGATTCAATACATTGACACGAATTATATGCAGAAGATGGAGAAAATGGTAAAAGCCGACCATGGGGAGGATTATGTTGAGTTCCGGAGACATGTGGGAACGCGCTGACTCTACGACTTATGGTGGAAGATATGATAAGAAAGGCAAACCTACGTTTGTATTACTTGTAGACTTAGAGTAAGATTTTGACAATGTTCACTGGACTAAACTGTTTGATATTCTGAAGACAGCAAGGATAAAGTAGATGGAGCGATAGATTATTTACAGCAGAAACCAGATGCCAGTTATAATAATCGAAGGACACGAAAGGGAATTAGTGATTGAGAAGGAAGTGACACACAGTTATAGCCTATCATACATGTTATTCAAAGAAGAATTTGGAGAGGTAAATAATTTGAAGTTTTCCGGCAACATTGTAAGAGACAGCAAAGGATTTGGAAGAACAGTTGAACGGAATGAAATGTGTCCTGAAAGGAAGGCGTAAAATGAATAGAGAAAATAGCAAAAAAGAGAAAAAGGATAGTAGAAAGTAATTAAATGATATGATACCTGGAGCGCAAAATATCTGATGATTTCCTGTATCAGAAACGTGTTAAACGTACACTGGCAGTCGCAAGAAAAGTCTTTCTGAAGAATATAAAATTGGTAACGTCGAATACATATTTAGCGATAGGTAGTTTTTCTAAAGATATTTGTTTGGGATGTAGCCTTCTATGGAAGTAACACTTACATGAAAAGGAGTTCAGACAAGAAGAGAACAGAAGCCGAAGAATAGATGGGAAAATCTCTTTACTAAAGTTAAGTAAAATATGTGAAGACCTCAAAGGGCAGGTTTAGCCGCCTAACTGGATAGGTTGGCCTATCTATCGCGCCACCGGCACCTTGCCGTTGCGAAGTATGAACTGTTCTTACATAAGGGTAATTTTTAAGTCTAGCTGACAGAAATGGGTGTGTGTGTTGCGTGGGGTAGTGTTCGTGTTGACGAGGGAAGTTAAGAGGTGTAACCCAGTGCCAGCACATAGTCTACTCCTAGCGAATAGCACCAAGTAGGCCTCCGAGTTTAACGTCTCCAGCCCACAAGCGAATCACCATCAGCAGTGTTGCATGCTCTTGCCCCATGAGACACTGAGGAGAGGTTTGGAATGTAAACTAAGATATTGGAGTAAAGACTGGTGATCAACGTCACCATCTCTATTCCGCTTGCCAGTCAAATACTGGCAGTGAAAATTTCATCCAGCACTACGGTTCGAACTACATTACCACCTAGTCTATCGCCACTGCACAAGTGGGCGTTAGCGACCTCGGCTACGGAGGCAGGCACGGTCACGTTACTATGGAGGAGTTACTGAATGTTGGGAAGAAATGAAATATGTGGCATAACTAGAAACGAACAGCCTCAAAAGGCGTATTTAGAGGTCCTTAGACACCAAGAAAGACTGAATTGGAGAGCTCCAGGGTACGACAGCAGCCTCGGATGAACGACCCTACATACTAGACTATGTAACAGAGCATCATCCTCAATTAAGTTTGGGCACTAAGGAAGACTACCTTACCTGTACAAATCTCTAGACTAGGGTTACCGGTTCCGATCGCATATTTCTGTACATGTATATCACTTTCATCGTGATCAATACTTGAACCTAAGGGCTCGATTACAGCAACAGAATCGGGCAATGTCATGGTTAATGGTTTGTAGTGCCATACATTACTGACTGTACCCTATTCTCAGCAAATTTACAGGCTTGGATGGTCATTCTTTCTGGTAATTGTTTGAAGTCCTCAATAAGCGTCATCTGTGTTTTATAAACTAGTGTTTGTGCTCTTTTGCATGTTCGTTGTAAACAGATGAAGGAGTAATAAAAGGTAGACTAATAAGTCACGTAAGCTAACATTTCATCGCGGTATCTAACTACCTTAGCCAAATATCGAAGTCTTTCTGTACTGTCTCTATCCACAGTTACCTTAATCTCAGTCCGACACATCGCCGTTTCACTTCTGTAGACAGCTGCTCGTGCACTAAGAAGCGGATGACCAAAAAACCTGTGTCACATCTGTTTTGAGAACGAGCTTCAAATGATTACAAGTAGAGAAAAAATGATGATCTAGTCAACAGAAAGAGCTTCATAAACTAAGGAAATCAGTCGCGCATTGGTCCACCTCTGGTCCTTATGCAAGTAGTTATTCGGCATGGCATTGATTGACAGAGTTGTTGGACGTCCTGATGAGGGTTATCATGCCAAATTCTGTCCTATTGATGCGTTAAACCGTCTAAATCTCGAACTGTTTGGAGGACGCTGCTCAGAGTGCTACAAAATGTTTCCAACTGGCCAACATAGTCTTTGGCAAGCACGAAGGCAAGCAGCAGAAACTCTCGCCGTGTGCGGGCAGGCACCATCTTGCTGAAATGTAAGGAAACGATAGCCTACCATGAAGTGCAACAAAATGGGACGTAGAATATCGTCGACGTACGTCTGCGCCGTAAATGTGCTGCGCGTGGCAACCAAAAGAGTCTTGGTGTGACAACGAATGCCCGCTCGTGACGTAACGGTCACCACCGAATACTTTGCGGTGCTGATGATACTGCGATATGAGCACATGCTGGTCTTCCACTGCTAACGAGGCGGTACTTCATTAGTCAGGTTCTAGCATGGCGTTTTGGAAGACAATCCTGTACTACTGCCCAATAAATGTGTTACTGTCAATGATGTTTCCCTGGCGCTCTCAAGCTTGACTGGGTCCTTATCGCCGCATCCAGCCGGCTGTCGCTCGACGACCGCAGGAGTTTGAGACCATGCCCCTGTAGTTAGAAAACGCCGCTGGACGCTTCCTGCGGGCAACAGAGCCGTGTCCAGTGCTCCAGCTCGTCTCCATCCACTGAGTCGGCGTACGTCACGTTAACGTCCTGCCTCACAAATGTGTGCGAGCGCCGCAAGCTGCACGCTTCTTCTGCGATGCCCGCTGCGCTAAGTGGTAATAGTAGGAGACAACACCTAACTGAACTGGCACACTTATACAGGGTGAGTCACGATGACGTAACACCCCTTTCATTTCGTGAATAGTTCCAGGTAATGAAACAAGGTTTCTGGCAATGATAGCACGCTGAGAGGCAAATAGTTTGAGAAGTGATAAAGTGTCTCAACTCTTCTGTCGATCGAGATACTGAAGCAAGTATGATTTTTTAAAAAAATGATATACATTTTTAACGGCATCCGAAAGCATTTGAAAAAGCGAGTACGGGCATATAATGCTTGTTAGTGTTGAAACTCTCCGCAAAACAATCCGATCAGTGTACTAAAATTGGAAAGCAATGTGGCCACAGTCAGCTATTACGGCTTAAACGCTGCCGAGCAGTGTTCTCATGCAAGTCTCTCTGGTTACATGGAGTAAAACAGGTCTACCCCACCAAAACTTCATTTCCTATACGATATAGATACAGGGTCATTAAATGTTCTGTATATGCAACTACGGCATGTGCTAGCTTCTGGCGCATCAGATGAAGCTTAGGAAAACTGTTTTAGGTTTTTGTGGAAACAACTACACTTACGTCAGGCAGCTTTCCAATTAAACTCTCCCTGTTGATGTTTATTTGTCAAAGTCTAAACAGAACGTAGGTTGTTCATACTTCATAATAATAAACAGACCTAGTCACGGAGAAATTAAACTACTGTATTTCGTTACTTAGATTTCATCATTATCATCTCCTTACGAGAACTCGATTTAGTTACTGTAAACAACTGTTATCCAACCATCCATCTCTTTCAAGGTCTGCCTAGTTCTCTCTTTCCAGTTGGCCGCTAATTAATTATATTTTTTGTCTTTGCCTGAAGATGTCTGAATGCTTCTGTCGGACAAATGTGTCTACAAACACTACTCGTAATTATAATTAGACTGGATATATTTTAAATAAACTAAACATTTTATTCAGAACGACTGACGACATGTCACAGACAAAATAAATACCTTTCTCGATAAAAAGTTGTTTCACACTTCATTTAATTGTTTACCACTGACTGCAAGGTATATCTGCAATCGCAGTTCGAGAGATTCATGGATATACGAAAATAAATTGGATGATTTGCCGTTGGATGCTGTAGGGATTCGACGGCGCATATCGTCTGGTGCAGTCGGCGCTTCAAGACAAACTGCATCTTTCAGAGCTCTCCATAAAGATAAATTAAGAGGAGCCAAATCAAAAGACTTGAGCAGCCATTGTAATGCAGCAATCCGTCGTAATAGACGGTCAGTAAACTATACATTGTGTTATCTGTGTTGCAAAACGGAAAGAGTGAGCTGTGCAGCCATCACGTAGGAACCTCATACACTGACGCTTGTCAAATTGTACCTTGTGTAGAAGAATAGGTAGTACGCACATAAGGAAGTGTGCATGCATATTTCCGTTTAACATCCGTGGGCTGAAGTAAGGCCCCACAATGGAAATTCCTATGATGCCGCACCATAGGTTAACACTACTCGGTTGTTGTTGTAGAGCCTGACGAAGCCAATGTACAGTTTTAGCTTCTCAGTGGTGTCTGTCAGGTAAATTTACATTACCGTGATTTGTAAGCGTTGCTTCGTCTGTAAAGAGCACACCTTGCGAAAACCTATTATCGTCTTCCAAGGGATGCAGAGCAAACTAGCGAAATTCTGTACCACTTTAGAAATCACATTCTCTCAGTGTCTTATTTAGTGACAGATTTTTTTTCTTTATTGTTATTTTAAACCTGTACATAGGTAGGCCAGCAGTGGCTTAACTAAGCCGCTCTTCGGCCACAGACATGAACATAGTACAAGCAGTAATAGACACACAGAGACATGGAGGTTAAAAAGCAGTAGACAAAACAGAGTAAAATAACAGAAGCAGTCAAGTTAAAAGTGATTCACACAGCACATAACGGAGAGATACAAAGTAGCACACGTGAACGATGGAGCACGGAACAAGAGACACGGATCACTAGCGGGACGACAGAACACATAAGCACTGCGGTGACAATCTCCGGCGGTTGGTGATGTACTTGTCACACGAGTAAGGCCGGGGACCTGCCAGAGGGAAGGGGCGAAGGGTAGGAGGGAATGGGGGAGGGGTTGATGCCAATGGGGAGAGTATGGGAGAGGGAGGGGTGGTGTGCGGAAGCCCAGGGAGAGGGGGAGGGGAGGGAAGGAGGGAGGGAGAGAAGGGAGAGAGGGTGCCCACAGGATAAGGAGAGGAGAGGGAAGGCAAGGCTCAAAGTTGGTAGGAGGGGTAGATGGAGGGGAGGAGGGCATCATCTAGGAGGGGGAGTTGGCGGAAGCCACCTTGGGAGAGGGTGTGGAGAGTGTGAAGATGGAGAGCAGGTGGGATACAGGAGTACAGGCGCGGCAGCGGGTTGGGGTGGGAGAGGATGGGAGAGACAAGCGGGTGGGGAGGATCAAGCTTGCGGGAGGTGTAGAGGATCCGTATCCGTTCGAGGAAAAGGAGGAGGTGTGGGAAGGGGATGAGGTCATAGAGGATCCACGTGGGGGAAGGGAGGCGGATGCGATAGGCGAGGCGGAGTGCATGGCGTTCAAGGATTTGAAGGGATTGGTAAAAGGTAGGAGGGGCGGAGATCCAGGCGGGATGGGCATAACAAAGGATAGGACGGATGAGGGATTTATAGGTGTGGAGGACGGTGGACGGGTCCAGACCCCATGTGCGGCCAGAGAGGAGCTTGAGGAGGCAGAGTCGGGAGCGTGCCTTTGGATTGTCCGGAGATGAGGGGTCCAGGAGAGGCGACGATCAAGGGTGACGCCAAGGTACTTGAGGGTGGGGGTGAGGTTAATAGGACGGCCATAAATGGTAAGATAGAAATCAAGGAGACGGAAGGAAGGGGTGGTTTTGCCTAAGATGATTGCCTGGGTCTTGGAAGGATTGACCTTGAGCAACCACTGGTTACACCAAGAGGTGAACCGGTCAAGATGGGATTGGAGAAGGTGCTGGGAGCGTTGCAGGGTGGGGGCGAGGGCTAGGAAGGCGGTGTCATCGGCGTGCTGGAGAAGGTGTAGGGGGGGGGGGGGTGCAGGTGGAGGCATGTCCGCCATATAAAGAAGGTAAAGAAGAGGGGAAAGGATGGAGCCTTGGGGCACACTGGCGGAGGGGTAGAAGGTGTAGGAATCCGTGTTGTGGATGGTGACATAGGAAGGACGGTGGGAAATGAAGGAGGCGACCAGACGGACGTAGTTTATGGGAAGGGCAAAGGTTTGGAGCTTGAAGAGGAGACCAGAATGCCATACACGGTCATATGCGCGTTCAAGGTCGAGGGAGAGGAAGATGGCAGAGCGACGGGAGTTGAGGTGTTCTGAGAGGAGGTGAGTGAGGTGAAGGAGAAGGTCATCGGCAGAGAAGGATGGCCGAAAGCCACATTGGATGGAGGGAAGGAAGCAGTACTGGTGGAGGTGCTGGTGGATGTGGCGGGTAAGAATGGATTCCAGGACCTTGCTGAAGACCGAGGTAAGGCTTATAGGACGGTAGGAGGAGACAGCGGAAGGTGGTTTATCAGGTTTGAGGAACATTAGGATCCGGGAGGTTTTCGACAGGTTGGGGTAGAAGCTGGTGGACAAGACCACAGTGTACAGTCTGGCCAGGGTGGAGAGGAAGGAGGCGAAGGCTTCACGGAGGTGACGGTAAGTAACACGGTCGTGACCAGGAGCGGTGTTGCGTTTGGTGCAGAGTATAGCTAGGATGTCTTGAGTAGTGATAGGGGTATTGAGTTTGGTGTGTGTAATGTTGTCCAAGTATTGGAAGCCAGGGGCGAGTGGAGGGACAGAGGTGTCAGTTCGATCGCGGACATCGGGGAAGAGGGAATAATCGAACTGGGGATCGTCAGGGACGGTAAAGATATCCATGAGGTAGGAGGCAAAATGGTTGGCCTTACTAAGGTTGTCAGGAAAGGGACGGTCATTATGGAGGAGAGGATAGTAAGGGGGGGGGGGGGTTTAGATCCGGTAAGGCGGCGGAAGGCAGACCAGTACTTGGACGAGTTAAGAGGTAGGGTAGCATTAAGACGGGTGCATGTCTGTCGCCAGTCCCGGCGTTTCTTAGCCGTGAGCAAGTTCCGGATGTGTCTCTGGAGTTGCCGGTGGCGTCGTAGTGTGTCCCGGTCACGCGTGTGAAGGAAGGCACGGTAAAGACGACGGGATTCTCGGAGGAGAACGGCCTGTTGGGGTAAAGTGGGACGGTACGGGTGGATAGCGACGGTAGGGATGTGGGCCTCCACGGCCTCAGACAAGGTCTGCTGGAGAAAGGACGCGGCATGGGTGATGTCATCACGTTGGTGGTAGGTGAGGGGGTGGCTATCGACTCGGGCAGTAAGGGTATCCCGGTAGGCATTCCAGTCGGCACGTGAGTAATCATGGACATACTTGGGGGGTGGGTCAAGGCGAGGTTCGGGACGGGGGCGACGACCGTCAGATATGGTAAGGAGGACAGGGAGATGGTCACTGACAATAGGATCAAGGACGTCCACCGCTATGGCCAAGGAGGGTGGGGGAGGCCAGGACAACATCGGGAGTGGTATTGGATTCAGGGCGGGTGTGTTGGGGAAGAGGAAGGACATCTCCTTGGAGGGTGGCGAGGAACCGATGCCACCACCGTAGCTGGGCAGCGGAGCGACTATGGATGTTAAGGTCGGCGGCAATCACGTAGGAGGAGAAGGTACGGTCGATGTGGGAAAGGAAGTCGAAAGGAATAGGGGCAGTGGAGCAGACATAAATGGTGGCCGGGGAAGAAGAGGCTGAGGATCAGATGTTTTGTGGGGTCAGGAATGAGGGGTTGGAGCCGAACAGGGATCTGGCAGTGGTGGCCAATGGCGACTCCACCACGCGCTATTGGGAGGGGATTGTCGGAGCGATGAAGGAGGTAGGGGGAGGTGTGGACGGTGATGTGGGGCTGGAGAAAGGTTTCGTTCAGGAGGAAGGCATCCACGCGGTGGGTCGTGAGGGTATGCAGAAGGAGGTTCTTGTTGACAGGAAGGGAGCGGATGTTATTGAACAAGATACGGTGCTGTCGCGCCATGATGGGAATTTAGACGAGGGTGTCAAGACGGGAGAAGGTGAAGTGGGCCTGGTTATGGGAGTAGGTGGCATAGGTATTGAGATGGAACACGGAGCGTGCGGCGAGGGATATCTGCTGGAGGGTGTGGGGGCGCTGAAAAGGATGGACGTTTTGGAGGACAATGGTGACAAAGCGGATGATGTCCTCGGTAGTGGGGGGGGGGACGAAGGGAGTTACCAGGGGGGTAGGGTCATCCAGAGGGCGGACAGGGACGGTGAGTTCAGGAGTGGAAGGGGCTGGTCGAGCCTTGCATTTCTGGGAGTATGTGGGGTGAGGGAGGTTACAGGTGTTGCAGGATGGAGGGGACTGAAGGTTGGGGCACTGCCGGAGGAAGTGCGCTTGCTTGCAGTTTGGGCAGACAGGGGCCTCGCGGCACTCAGATGTTGGGTGTGCATTATAGCGCAGGCACCTCTGGCATCGGATGGACTGGGGAGGGGAGCGGGAAGGGTCGACCTTGTAGCGGTGGTTGAAGAGGAGGGCACCCTCCTTAAGGAGAAGGTCGATCGAAGGAGCGTGCTCAGAAAAAACCCGCATAAGGCGGGTGAGGCCGGCAGGGTTGTGGATCCGGCGAACGGCACAAACATCGAGGTAGGGATGCGCCTTAAGCTCTGCCAACACCTCCTCCTCCATGATCGTCGGACTAAGCCGAGTGATCACGGCGGTGAGGGTTGGCGGGCGACGCGGGGGTTGGGGTTGATGGGATGAGGAAGGGGAAGGAGCAGGGGCGAGAGAGGCATTGGGGCCGAAGCGGGTAATGGGGATGCGGGATAGGATGTCGGTGTGGAGGGTGGGGCTATAGGAGGTGATAAGGACGGAGTCCCCACGGGGGGTGAGAAGGGAGATAGGGGCGCCAGGAAAGTGTTGGCGGAGGAGCAAGGTGAGGTTGCGGGCCTCCAGGAGAGAGGGATCCGGACGGAAAAGGAGGTATCTGTAGGAGGGGGTGGTAGAGGAAGCGGTAGAAGGGGCGGGCGGGGAGACATCCATGGCATCTTTGGGGGGAGGAGGGGGAAGGGGCTGTGATTTCTTGGGAGTGGAGTGGGCAGGGGTGCCACTTGGACGTTTTACAGGATGGGAAGAGGGGCGGGGTACAGGAGCAACTGGGAGATGGTGGGGGGAGGCATTTCCTGGCAGTGGTGCTGGGGCCGGTGCTGCAGATGATGCAGGTGCGGGCGCAGGTGCTGGTGCTGGTGCTGGTGCTGGTGAAGGTGCGGCATGGGTGGTGGCTCTCCGAGCCACAACCCGGGCGGGGGCTGCATGAGCGGATGAAGTGGCGTGGGGGAGTAGAGGGAAGGGGTCAGGTGAGGTGGTTGGGGGAGAAGGAGCGACAAAGGGAGCTGGGGAGGGAAGGGTGAGGAGGGGTGGGATGTAGGGGGCGGGGGGTGTTTGAGCACACCAAGTAATGGTGGTGGTAGCTGCTGAGGGGGAGGTGTAAGTTATGGCTGTGATAGAGGCGGTGGTGGTAGGGGTGGTCATGGTGAAATGAAACAACTGAACGGGATGAGGGAAAAAGAAACACTAAACGAAGACGAAGATGAAGACGAACACTACACTACACTGCACAAGTGCAGGAAGGCGAAGACGGCGGCGGCGGCTGCTGCTGCGACGGCGGGGAGCGGGGTCCGGGGCCCCGCCCTGCTGCTGCGGCGGCGGAGGAGGACGGGCTCGGCGGCGGGCTGGCGGAGGCGGCGGCGACGACGACGAACGGGGCAGATTGCGTCAGCCGGCGACGAGGACGGCGAGCAGGAAGGGCTGCACCGGCGACAGGAGTCGCGCTGCGGGGGCGGCGGCTGCTGCTGCTGCTGCTGCTGACACTGGTGCCTGCGCTGCCGGAACTGTTGGAACTGCTGGAACCGCTGGAACTGCGACGGGAACCGCTACTGGAACTGCTGCTGCTGCTGCTGCTGCTAAACCTATCGCTTCGACGATTGCGGAAATCAATCCTCGAAGGGCGCAACTCTCTCGAGTTCCGCCGAAGAAATGAGTGGTGACAGATGATAAGGGCGGGATTTATGTTGATGAAAGATGCGAATAACACTCCTCTGGCTGATACCAGATTCCTTAGCCATACGTCTCCTGCCACTAGTCGGAGAGTATACAGGGTGTCCAGAAAAGGGCTCCCTGATTTCAAAATTAAGTATCTCGAAAACAAAGATCGATAGAGGAATGCACTACACGGTATTTTCATTGTGAAAGCTGTAAGAAGTTTATACAGCAGTTTGAAATAATAGTTACAAAAGCTGCTAACAGATGGCGCTGTACGCAGTATAGCTCATATGAGCATACATAAGTGAAATAATCGTATGAAAACAATCTTTACAAACAATCACATCACAATGTTTACAAAATGTTCACCATTTTCACTACAGAGGTGGCGCAAACGAAGAATGAAATTCGCCATCACATTTCGTAGTGTCTCAACCGAAATGGATTCACATGCCACAGATATCGCCGATTCAAGCTCGTCCAGCGTGGCGGGATGCTTCGGGTAGACCATGTCTTTGACTGTGCCCCACAAAAAAAGTCACAGGGAGTCAAATCCGGCGAATATGCCTGCACCAGTAAATGTGGGATATTCCAAAGCAATGACTCGATTCCCGAAGTATTCCTCAAGAAAGCGAAACACTTGTTCGGTCCGATGTGGTCGGGCTCCATCTTGCATAAACTATTCAGTACCTGGTCGATCCTTTAACGCTTGCTGTGTGGCGACAAATTGTTCCAAAACTGCAACGTAACGTGCACCGGTGACCGTTTCTCGAATGAAAAAAGGGCCAATAATGCCTCTGCTACATTCTGCAGCCCACACAGTAACTTTAAGAGAATACAGGGGTTTCGTTTCACACCAATATAGCTTTTCGGAACTCCAAAATCGCCAGTTCTGCTTATTCACGTATCCATTCAGGTGGAAGTGTGCTTCATCTGTAAACCAGATGCAGCCAACATCAAATCCTTCACCATCAATCATTGTGAGCATCTGATTAGCAAAGGCAACCCTTTGTTGCACAGCTCGTACGGGTATGGCCTGGTGCGTTTGAATTTTGAATGGAAACATGTGTAGGCTCTTTCTTAGTATTTTCCGCGTGCTGGAACGCTTCAAACCAGTCTGAGATGCAATTCTACGGATGGATGACATTGGATTTCGCTAAATAATTCCAGAAACTGTGGCGATACTTTCAGGCGTAACTGCGGCTTGCTTGAGTCCAACATGCCCCACTAGATCATCAGTTACGCTGCCTGTTCGTTGAAACTTTGCGAAGAGCGTACGAATGGTTTTCGCATCGGGTCCTTTTGGAACATTAAAAGTGCTTGAAAACTTCGCCTTGTTGCAGTAGGACTCCCTCCTAACCTGTGGTAATCTAGCACCAGAAAAACGCGTTGTTCAATGGAGTATATTGTTTTAATCTCTTATTTCTGTACGCTAACCTCCTTTCACGTTTCAATAGTGGAACTGGTCGCTCCAGGCTTCGGATCACTATTTATACTAAGCATTACGTATGGCGATTACAGCGCCATCTGTTAGCAGCTTTTGTAACTATTATTTCTAACTGCTGTATAAAATTTTCTGGGCACCCTGAGTAAGTAGCATGTTTAATTTCTGCTCTTTGGTGAACATGCCTGCAGGGAATGTTGAATCAGAAACGACCTACCGACAGACGAGACAGTTCCTGCTAGCTCTGCAGTGTTGACGAGTAGACAGTCCAAAGTCTTGATACAACGACATAGCCTGGCTTGTGCGTATTTACAACGCAGTAGCTGATACCGGGCGAATTTTCAATTTTATAGTATTTTTCTGTTACTTTTGTGAAGGGTTTCAGCGTGAAATCAACAAGCGTTATATCTCTGTACTCGTGTTTCCAAGGGATTTGGATGCAATTGAGCCAGCCAGAGTGGCCGACGGGTTGTAGGCGCTTCAGTCTGGAACCGTGAGACCGCTACGCTCGCAGGTTCGAGTCCTGCCTCGGGCGTGGATGTGTGTGATGTCCTTAGGTTAGTTAGGTTTAAGTAGTTCTAGGGAACTAATGACCTCAGTTGTTAAGTCCCATAGTGCTCAGAGACATTTTTGATGCAATTGAAAGTTACGTAACTCTTTCCGTATAACTGTAGAAAACACATGGAATGACAAGGAACTGTTGTCTTCATAACGATTGTCCCTCTGCAGACACCCACAGCAGCCTCCACTCTCCGTTGACATCATCCGAAGCCAGGACGCTTCAGTTTGGAGTCAGCTCTCTATCGACAAGCATCAAGACGGCTCTCAACACCCAATAGCGATCATTGCACCCGTGAACAGATTCACTGGAGAATCAACATCAGCTTCGTCTTGAGAAGAAACTACTGTCTGGCGATCATGGTGGTTATAGTAATCGGAACCTCGTTGTCCTTGTCATAATTAACTCGGCTTACTGGTGGAAAAATGTGCCGTTTGTCTGCCGAGTCTGGAAAGATGTGATGGTGCCCTACAGTTTTAGTGCCATGTAACTTCTTCCAGGAAGGAGAGACGTAAAATCTCGGTGTTGCTGGGTGAATTACGACACTGGTAAGCTGGAAAGAAAGCAGTGAATGTTTCGTGTCCAGCAGAGGATGCGCGCACGTCCTCCAGTCAGCCCCGTTGCGCCCCCTCGCTGCTGGCTGGACGAGCAGCCCGCGGCGCGCGCAGAGGGGCCGATGCTCCGTCTTCGTTAGCCGGCGCCGAGCTGCGGCTGGCCTCCCACATAGAGCTCCCGGGAGAATTTCTCAGCGCCAAGTCTGCTCCGCACACAGAAGCCTCTTCGAGGAAAGTACAGTTACTTGAAGTGCGCTACCCAGTACAGTTAATTTCACATTCTGGAGTTCTCTTCTGAGTACTGCAAGACATTTATTTATTTGTGTGCTGTATGTCATCTCCTTGGGAAGTATCAAAATGATCAGTTATGTACAGGATGTCCGTAACTACAGTTCCAGTTTCTTTTTTTTTTCTTTATTGTAATTTTAAAACCTGTACAACAGGCAGGCTGTCAGCAGCGTTCTATGCTGCTCTTCAGCCAGAGGATACAAGATGAGAAAAAAACAGAAAGATTACACATAGGTTACAGAACGGTGGGCAAGAAAACAGTTGACACATAAAGGTAAACACGGAGCCGTTCACACTCGACGATAGTCCACGCTTGAAACTGGTGACACGACGCACAAACACGGAAGACGGCGATGGCAAAGGTGAACGATGGAGTGCGACGGTGAACACTGAACACTAAACACGACGGCACACACGAGACACTGATGGCGATGATCTCCGGCGCGCGAAAGTCCACATAGCGTGTGCGAGTCCGGGGACCTGCCAAGAGGGGAAGAGGGCCGGGGGGGGGGGGGGTGGAGAGGGGAGAACAAAGACGCCAATGGCTGAGGACATGGGAGGAGGAGTAGAGGGATGGGGGGGGGGGGAAGCCCGGGGGCGGAGTGGGGAGAAAGGGATGAGGGAGGGAGGATGCCCAAAGGAACAGAGACAGAGAGGGAAGGAGGATCAAAGTTGGTAGGAGGGGTATATGGAGGGAAGGAGGACATCATCAGGGAGGGGGAGCTGGCGGAAGCCACCTTGGGAGAGGGTAAGGAGGGTAGAGAGATGGAGACCGGGTGGGACATGGGAATACAGGCGCGGCAGCGGGTGGGGGCGGGAGAGGATGGGCGAGACAAGCGGGTGAGGAGGATCGAGTTTGCGTGATGTGTGCTGGATCCTTAGCCTCTCAAGGAAAAGGAGGAGGTGGGGGAATGGAATGAGATCATACAGGATCCGCGTGGGGGAGGGGAGGCGGATGCGATAGGCGAGGCGGAGAGCATGGCGTTCAAGGATTTGGAGGGATTTGTAAAAGGTAGCGGGGGCAGAGATCCAGGCCGGATGGCTTGTGAGTACTGCAAGACATTTATTTATTTGTGTGCGGGATTTCATCTCCTTGGGAAGTATCAAAATGAACAGTTATGTACAGGATGTCCGTAACTACAGTTCCCGTTTCAAAACGCTGCAGAGAAAACAACTGCTCAGAATGACTTCAAATTCGAGAACGAAGAGGGAAATTAACGTAAATTTTACCATCTGATGGCGCTGTATGCATCTTAACGTAAATGGGGTCGGCTACAAATGCCACATCAATCACAATACGACGTGGAGGTAGTGGTGTAAATGTGGAAACATGTGACTAATGTGGAAGCGTCTAGTATCTGGCCCCTGGAGTGCTGCACTCTAGCGGGGCAGCCAGAAATGGTTGCAAAAGTTCCTATTTGTCACGGTAGAGGGTAAGCAGTCAGTTGAGCAACAGACACCGTGACAGTGATGCAATTTACGTTCGTAGATTTTCTAAACATTTTTCGAGATAAGTTACGATATTATATTTATTTACATACTTTGTAGTTATTTTTACGTCTGATAGCTTATAAAGGGAGGTGATAGAAGGTTTTATCAATCCTTTGTCAACCTTAAATGGATACTTGCTTAATGTAATCTACCCAAATTTAAAATGGCCATTGTGTAGGTGACATGGAAGCATACATACGATGGTACTATGGAAACGTTTCCACAATACCAAAATCAAATACATTCTTTCTAATACGTTTTGCGTCTGTTTCAAGATGCCACGAAAGCTAACTGATCGGAAACCAGGAGCTGTTGTGAAGAAGTGGCATGGTGAAAACATGATTAAGGTTATAATAGCCGTAAGAGAAAAGCAGATGGGGTTAAGAAGAGCAGTAAAAACTATCAGTGTACCTCAGACGACACTTCAAAGGTTTGTGCATAGTGATATGCCATATGAAGAATGTGTTTCTTTGAGACTTGGACGTAAGCCTATACTACCTGATGCTACTGAGAAACAGTTGGTACAGTATCTCATTGAAATGGATAATACCTGTAGCTTCTATGGTCTCACCATATTACATGTCAAGAGAATGGCATATCAGCTAGCGGAAAGAAATAATATTAATCATCCTCTTATTTCAAGTGCTGAAGGTAGAGCTAGGTTTGACCTTTCTCTTAGACGACACAGAAATAAACTCACAATTCACACTCCTATGGGGACCTCATTCTCGAGAGCAAACGGGTTCAAGAAAGAAGCTGTAGACAAGTTTTTCACATTTTGGAAAAAAACACCTACAGTGCTGATCTTGTGTACGATGTGGACGCGACTAGGTTCTCTGTCGTTTAGAGCAGAATACGACATGTAATTGGACTGAAAAGTAAACATCAAGTAGGTGCAATCACATCAGCAGAGCGAGGCTCCCTGTATGAGTGCTGATGGTATCTTCATACCACCAACGATGATCTTCTCCAGGAAGAACTGGACTGATACTCTACTGAAAGGAGCGCCACCTGGAACAATTGGCAAATGCCATCCTTCAGGCTGGATTCAAACTGAGCTCTTCTCCGAGTGGTTTGACCACTTCATTTCTAAGGCACATTCTTCAAAAGAGTCTCCTGTGTTGTCAATTCTTGATGGACTTCACAGTCATGCCAGAAACCTTCAAGTTATAGAACGTGCTAGGGAGAATCATGTTACAATCATGAGCATCCCGCCTCACACCTCTCATAAAACTCAACCATTTGATAAGTTCTTTATGGGCACTTTAAAAATCTATTACTCTGAGTGTGTCCGCCAATTGTTGCAGCACAGCAGCCGGCGCTTAGGGCCGTATGACATATCTGAGTTGTTTGGGAAAGCCTACCTAAAGTGTCACACTGGCTCTATTGAAGCAACAGGATTTTTGGAGACTGGAATTTTCCCATGTGGTAGGACTGTTTTTCCAGAAATCGACTTGCTGCCACATCGGCTTTAGATGAGAGGATCTTATGACAATCCAGCATCTCCAGGAGGAAGTAATGACCTCAGACAAGAAGACTCTCAGAACTCATTCAGACCTGTGACAACGGACAGCCCAAGTGAAGATGGCCAAAGAGAAAGCAGAAGGTCAACATCGTTATCAAATACCTCATCAAACACGTGTGTCTCCACAAAATATCATGCCAATCCCTCCTCTAACACAGTCCGGAACCGCGCGACCGCTACGGTCCCAGGTTCGAATCCTCCCTCGGGCATGGATGTGTGTGATGTCCTTAGGTAGGTTGGGTTTAAGTAGTTCTAAGTTCTAGGGGACTCATGACCACAGCAGTTAAGTCTCATAGTGCTCAGAGCCATTTGAGCCACCGAGCGAGGTGGCGCAGTGGTTAGCACACTGGACTCGCATTCGGGAGGACGACGGTTCAATCCCGTCTCCAGCCATCCTGATTTAGGTTTCCCGTGATTTCCCTAAATCGTTTCAGGCAAATGCCGGGATGGTTCCTTTGAAAGGGCACGGCCGATTTCCTTTCCAATCCTTCCCTAACCCGAGCTTGCGCTCCGTCTCGTTGTCGACGGGAAGTTAAACACTAACCACCACCACCATTTGAACCACTTGAACCTGATAGATGGCACCCCTTCTATAGTGAAAGATCAATGGGTTCAGGACAGGCCACATTTGTGGAAAAGGAACTCCCCCTGTGCTTGTGTTGGCATTTTAAAGTGTCTGATACCCCTATACTAAGGGCTGTACGCTATCGCAAGGATGACCTGCCTGGGGAAAGCACCAAGAGAGGGGTCACTGTGCTTGTCAATAATGCACATCACTCCTCTAATCAGCCCTGATGAGCTGCAAGCAGTTCCCTTTGACGTTCAAGTGTATCAGAGGATCACTGTTTGCTCACTGTATCTACCTCTGCAAGTTATAATAAACTCACAGATCTAATGGAAAAACTTCTCATATCATTTCCCCTACTGGGAGACCTCAATTACCATCATTTATTGTGCGGCTCGACCTCTTAATTGCCCTCGGCGTGAATTTTGGAGACCCTCATTACATCTCAGGGGCCGTGCATCCTCAACACAGGTATTCCCATCCATTTCAGTGCTGCTGCCAGATCATTCGCACATGGAGTATCCACTTCTTCAGCATGACAATGTCAGACCGCACATTAGCACACAACGTCAGCAAGATTCCGACGCCTTGTGTTCGCTGTAATCGATTGGTGTCTACATGGTCGCGGCTGGGCCCCATTCATTTATCATCTGCTGCCAAAATTTAAAGAACGCATTCGAGAATTCGTCTGGAGTGAATGGTTAACCGTCGTCTGATCTGGTTGTTAAGAGATCATGCAACTCCAAAGCCGCTCTCAGTTTCGTTTCAAGAGATTTCAGTTCACTGTCGACAACCTGATCGCTATTGATAGTAGCAGCTATTGAACACGCTTTCCTACGTAAACGTCAGTGTACTGGCACATTCTTTGATGTCAGTAAGGCGTGGGGCACTACCTGCAGACACAGCATTCTCGTGCAGCTGCACAATAGGGCTTTCGTTTCCATCTCCCCGTCTTCATACTGTCTTTTCTGTCTAAGTGGTTTTCGAGGTTCCAAATTGGTGACAACTGTCAGATCGATTTGAGCAGGAGAGGGATGTGCCTCTCTGTCATAGACATGAACAGTATCACTTCTACCGTAAGAAGTCCTGTACAGTGCGCCTTATTTGTAGAAGATTTTTCTGTTTACTGCTCCTCCTCCAGAGTTGCAACAGCGACTCGTCAGTTACAACTTACAGTGCAAAGGTCAGAGAAGTGGGCTGGAAAGATGGCTTTTCAGTTTTCTGCAGATAAGTGTGTATGTTCATTATAAATGTTTTTGTCGTATTCTTAATTCACCTGACTTGCATATGAGGGACACCACTCTAAAGACACTGTGAGCTTTCTGTGCCTCATTTTTGACTCCAAACTGTCGTAGGTACCACATCTGAGAGATCTGAACGCCCGAATCCGGAAGATACTAAATATCTTAAAGCGCCTTAGTCAAGGGTCTGAGGGAACAGACAAGGCACTACTCCAGTTTTATAGGAATTTCTTGCGCTCGCGGCTAGACCATGGGTGCACTGTGTATGGGTCAGCGAGGCCTTCTTACGATAACGACCATGAGGGTATCGGGCTGCCCACAGGTGTTTGTAGGACCAGCGCCATATCCAGTCTCCTTGCTGAGAGGCTGGGGAACCGTCACTCACCACTTGGCACCAGCTCCTCATGGTGCATTAGGCATATCAGTTCCTCGCAGCTCCGACTTCACTTGCAAACCATACTGCTGCTAGTCTACCTCTGGAATGCCTTTTCTCCATTCTCCCACGAGCAACAAGCTCGTTTGGGATCCGCATGTGGCATATGCTGGAGTCACTTGTTATGAAGCACATACAGCCTCAAATCCAGGACTTTAGCCACCTGCCACAGTGGTTACTGCAGAGGCACTGAGCACCATAACTCGACAGTTCTCTTAAGGGACGGGTCGAAGCAGGAGGACTCTGTTATTTGCTGTGTTGTTTTCGTTGATCGTGTGCTCAAGGACCAACTGCCTCGGGACTTTACTGTCTTCGGCGTCCAACTGTACGCGAAAGTGAGGGCACTAGAGCAGATTAGGCGTGCTTCGAGTACTAAATTCCTTGTCTTTTCCGTTTCTGTGAGTGCCCTTCAGTCTCTATGACTCTTGTACCTCCCAGATACAGTAGTCGAGAATATTTCGGATGCCCCAGCCTGCTATCTTCCGGTTGTTGAGGTACAGAGTTACGCGTCGATGGGAAGACGAGTGGCTGGAAGTGGCTGATAATAAGCTACGTCTAATAAAGCCTACTATGCGGCTGTAGCGTACCTTTATTCAGTTACGCAGATGGGACGGGGTACTCCTCACTCGTCTTCACATAGGTCACAGTTCTCTGTCGCGTGGCTTCTCCGGCGTGACAACTCTCCAATGTGTGGTGCCAGTAGCGTACAGTAGTTCGTTGTCTGTGCCAAAACGTTGACTTCCTAGCCAGTGGTTCATGTCAGCAGTGGTGAAACTCAGAGGGAGCAAAATATGGGCTTTATGGAGGGCGATAAGGCACTTCCCATCGAAAACGCTGCAGGAGCGTCCTCATTGGCCTGCAGAGTGCGGCGAGAACTGTCATGAAGAAGGAAACGCGTGACAGTCATGTTGCGTGGGCTGCATTAAATCAGGCGAAATCTCTTACGAGCACTCATACTTGGTGAGAGACACTTTTTTCTAGGCATCTTTATGTGCTCACTGTGCGCTCAGAACTGAAAAGACAGACGTGAAGCGATTAACGGGCTTACTAGAGACACTATCCAAAACACCTACGCAAAGTTTTATCGGATTTTCACTGTGGTTTCCATTTCGTGACCGATCGGGCCTTACTTTCGGAATACGCCTTGTATTTGCAGCTAGTTTTGTAAGATCATAAAGAAGAAAAAGTTAGTCCTAAGAACATTAGATGCTCGTTTGTAACATTACTTGCCATTGACTGGAAAACAATGAGAGTTCGTCATGGGACGAAGGACCAAGGCTCGGTGAACACGATGTGACAATTCTGCTCTGCTTTAGACTAGGAACAGTCAGCTTGTTCAGAAGCATCTGCTTCTTTGAGATGTCAGCTACTGCCGTCCTGTCCACACACACTGCTGCTGGCGGCTTCCCAGGTTGTATGCGATGCAGCGGATCTGTAGATAGCCGAGGGCGAGACGTAACGGGGGTTGCGTGGTCGACACACTGGGAACCCGCCACCAGCTGGATGTGCACAGCCAGCGGCACACAGGAGGCGCTAAATCACAGTGTTTCCTAGAGCCTCATCTGATTACAAGTCAAGAATAAGTAATCTCCTATAGCATGTGTTTCTATTGTTAACAAATAAAGACGCCATTGGAAGAACATTTGTTCTCATCTTTCATTGACAGACACTGATTGTGGATGTTCTTTTCACGCTGTTTGAACTTATTTACAGTGGTTCAGACACGCGCTTGTCAATGTTTAAGTTTCATTTCTTGATGGCCCGTATTTCTGTATCACTGCTCCATATTTTAATGAACTTCCGGTAACCACCCTGGTCCACAGAGCACAGAATTAATGTGGACACCCTAAGCTTAAAATAATTCGATAAGAAGATTATATTCAGATCATCATATATTTTATGTTTCTATCGAATACCTCGTAAGAGGCGTGTGGTCACTGTGTCGGCAAATGAAGCCATAACAGTTTATGGAAGTAACAATCAATTCAAGAGACTATTCTCTTTTCTTTTTCTTTTTCTTTTTTTGTAAAGACATGTTACTATTAAATCCATACACATTATAAAAGTATTTGTATGTACGTATGTATGTACGCCGATGAGGTAAAACCTATCTGTTTAAAAACGTGCTGTTCCACATGTGAAACTCAGCACAACAGAGATTCTGCTTGGCATGGATTCTACATGTTCTTGGCTGGATTCCAGAAGTATATGGCACCAGATTTCCACGCCTAGGTTAAGTAATTCCAGCAAATCAAGGGATGTGGGTTTACGGGCACACAGCTGGCGCCCGGTATGTGTTCCAGTGGTTAGAGATAAAGCACGTTTGCTGGTAAAGGCAAGTTCACTATTATGCCCGTCAAACCACTGTGTCACGATTATGAAGTTGAAAAACGTACAGTTATCCTACTGGAAGATGTCATCGCCGTAGAGAGAGACTTCAAGTACGAAACGTGAAGGTGGTCCGCATTAATGTTCACGTAGTTCTGTGCTGTCATGATGCCTTTGTCACCACCACAGGTTCCAGGGATGCGCAACTCAGTGCATCCCGTAGCATAACTCTGCCCTTACCGGCCTGCATCTTCGGAGCGTTGCACATTTCGTGCCGCCATTTGCCTGGGTGATGGCGTGTAAGGACGCAATCATCGACCTGGTGTAATAAGAGTTGTGATTCATTTGACAGGCAAGACGTTTCTATTGATCCAAGGTGAAAACTCAGTGATTCTGTACCCACGGCAATTACAACTGACGATGTCGTTGGATCAACACAGGAATACGTAGGGGTCGTCTGATGTAGTGCACCATGTTCAACACCGTCTTTTGAACGGCGTGATCTGAAACATTTGCGCCTGCGCCAGCATTCTACTCAGTCATCAGATCTGCCACAGATCGCTGCGCAGCCTGGATTACACAGTGGCGGATTCTCCAAATTCTGCGTTTTGTGATGTGATTTGATGTGCTCGTCCAATACTATACGGCTTACTGATTATTTTACCATCCTTAAGCCACTTTCCATACGTGCTCACGACGACAGTATGCCAACAGGCGACCAGAATCACCTTTACAGAGATTCTAGTTTCTAGATGTTGGGCCATAACAAGGTGGTCTTTGCCAAAACCGTTTATATTCGTGGATTTCCACATTTGCGGCCCGTATCTTCACAATAATGACTGCACGTTAGTGCTTTCCACATACATTCTCTTCTTACTGCGTCATGTACCCGCAACATCACCAGGAGGCAGTCAACCTCGCATTGGGCAGTGACCATAATGTTTTGGCTCGTCAATGTGTACCGAAACCTCTAGATCGATTTGAACCAATCTTGGTGCCATATCACTTATTATCTGAAAAGAACCACTGTGGGAGTAACAAACACTTACCTTTCAAAGAAAGAGAGGAGGTGAAAAAGAAGCGTACGTCACTGCAGGCAAACAGCCAGACTGCATTCATCCAGTGAGTTTGTGGCTCCGCCAACAAAGTCGAACGTTCTACATTGACGTATCAAAAAAATTTTCTCTGGTTGGGAGAAACGTGTTAGTCGGATGGGTGAATATGTTGAGAAATAAAGATGTGGACAGGAAGAATAAAGGTGTAGAATGTGAATAAAGTTTATTTTATTTAAAACAAGACTTTAAGAGTTTTCAAATAACAGATTGGGAGGCACTGCTTTTTATCACACCGTTGTACACTGAAAGCAAACCTTATTCATTCAGGACACCGAGACTGAACACTATAAAAAATTATTTAAAGATGTAGCTTTCCAGAAAGATGTTTTCATTCTGCAGCGGAGTGTGCGCTGACATGAAACTTCCTGGCAGATTAAAACTGTATGCCGGAGACCTTCGGCTTTCGAGGGCAAGTGCTCTACCAACTTTTTTTTAAATTAAAAGAAAAATTGTTTCCACCCAGAATCGAACCGGGGACTTCTGCGTGTTTTTTCTTTTTTGTATTTTTAATTCTTTCGCGCTGTCCGATTTTTTATTATTATATGAATATGGAAGACACAGAAACTTCTATAAAACAAAAATGAAAAAAGGAAAAAAGATTTTGGAAGGTTTGTTTTTTAATTTTTTTTAATTTAATTTAATTTTATTTTATTTTTTTATACTAATGGATAAAGGAAATGCGTACAATCTTAATTTGTCTCCGTTTAAGACGGTGTATGTCTCAAACGTTTGCCATTTTTCATCCAGGTGGCTTAGCACGTTGCTATACAGTTTGAAAGCTGTCATCATAAAATCTGGCGGGACTTCGAATGGCAGATCGAAGACCCTCAGAGTGGGAAGGCCTAATCGAGCGTGGTCAATCGATACAGTTCCTATTTGGCCATCATGATGCTTAAGTCCATGAGTGTGTCGGCGCACATCAGTGCACGCCTCTTAATTGACCAGTTTTATGTATACGACACTGTTTGTTATAGAAAAGTGGATCCCAATGATGTCTTGAGGTGAATTATGAAGTTCTTCACGGATTAAACGTTCAGTGTCAAGTGCTTGAGGTCTTGCGTAGCCCTCTTGAAACGTGATCTTAATCATGGACTTGTGGTACGAGAGCGCCATGACACTACCGAGAGACGGACGCGTGACACTAGCCGCACCGGAAGGTAAACAGGAAACACTCGCGCCCGCGGTACGCAAAAAGGCTGGACACAGGCATGACGTCATTGTCCCTCTGCAGCTAACAGCGGACTGCCAACTGAGCTACCCAAGCACGACTCACGACTCGTCCTCCCAGTTTCAATTCTGCCAGTACCTCGCCTACTACCTTCCAAACTTCACAGAAGCACTTTCACGCGAAAGGCAAAGGCCCCGAGTTCGAGTCTCGGTCCAGAACACAGGTTTAATCTGCCAGGAAGTATCATATCAGCGCACACTCCGCTGCAGAGGGAAAATCTCATTCTGGAAACATCCCCCAGGATGTGGCTATGCCGTGTCTCCGCAATATCCTTTTTTCCAGGAGTGCTAGTTCTGCAAGTTTCGCAGAAGAGCTCCTCCTTGTGTCTGGGGAGTAGATAACACCGTGAACACTAGGAGACCAAGAAAGAGCTGCGATGTATGCTCGACCCATACCACTCTACTTGCTGAAAAGCCAATCCCAAAGTTATTTTTATCGAAGGAACAGTGTCATAAAGGATGATGCATCGTTGGGTACACATCCACATACTCAACATGTGTTGTAGTATTGTTCAACCCTTCAGATACTGAAAACGATTTACTGCGCGGTACTCTGCCACTACGCGCCGGACCCGCCAGGTTAGCCGAGAGCACTAATGCGTTGCTTCCTGGACTCGGGTAGGCGCGCCGGCCCCGGATCGAATCCTCCCGCCAGATTAACGACGAGGGCCGGTGTGCTGGCCACCCTGGATGAGGTTTTTAGGCGGTTTTCCAAATTCCTCTAGGTGAATACCGGGCTGGTCCCCACTTCCCGCCTCAGTTACACGACTCACAGTCAGGTGAAACCCATCCATACCTTTCCATGGTTTACACTAGACACAGACGGATGGGGTACTCTGATTCCGTCCCAGAGGGTACGGGGTGGCGGCAGGAAGGGCATCTGGTCACCCCTTCAAATTAACATGCCAAATTCGATTTAACCACGCCAACAACCCTGCGTAAAATGGGAGACAAAAGGCGCAAGTGATAGATAGATAGATATACAGGGTGATTCAAAAAGAATACCACAACTTTAGGAATTTAAAACTCTGCAACGACAAAAGGCAGAGCTAAGCACTACCTGTCGGCGAATTAAGGGAGCTATAAAGTTTAATTTACTTGTACATTTGTTCGCTTGAGGCACTGTTGACTAGGCGTGAGAGTCAGTTGATGCTAAGATGGCGACCGCTCGACAAAAAGCTTTTTGTGTTACTGAGTACGGCAGAAGTGAATCGACGACAGTTGTTCAGCGTGCATTTCGAACGAAGTATGGTGTTAAGCCTTCTCATAGGTGGTGTATTAAACGTTGGTATAAACAGTTTACAGAGAATGGGTGTTAGTGCAAAGGTAAAAGTTCTGGACGGCCGAGAACGAGTGATGAAAATGTAGCACGCATCCAGCAAACATTTGTTCGCAGCCCAGGAAAATCGACTCGCAGAGCTAGCAGAGAGCTGCAAATTCCACAATCAACTGTATGGAGAGTCCTACGAAAAAGGTTAGTTATGAAACCTTATCTATCCGTAACTACCTGAACGTCAACTACCCGAGGCGATGGATCGGCCGCCAGGCAGCCGGTGACAGAGCACTTCATCACTGGCCTCCAAGAAGCCCTGATCTTACCCCCTGCGATTCTTATGGGGGTATGTTAAGGATATGGTGTTTCGGCCACCTCTCCCAGCCACCATTGATGATTTGAAACGAGAAATAACAGCAGCTATCCAAACTGTTACGCCTGATATGCTACACAGAGTGTGGAACGAGTTGGAGTATCGGGTTGATATTGCTCGAGTGTCTGGAGGGGGCCATATTGAACATCTCTGAACTTGTTTTTGAGTGAAAAAAAACCTTTTTAAATACTCTTTGTAATGATGTATAACAGAAGGTTATATTATGTTTCTTTCATTAAATACACATTTTTAAAGTTGTGGTATTCTTTTTGAATCACCCTGTATAGTGTTTGAACTCTACCGCTACGCGCCACGACCAATTCCTGTCGTACGACGTGAGTCTGGAGTTGCGGTGTCATCAGGAAGATAAGAGAACTGTGTGGGTGAGAAACCTTGTGCACGTCCAGAGGCGTCAGTGCTGCAGCGTAACTTGTAAATACATTCAGCGGTCGAGTAAAGTTCAGAAGAATTTAGCTTCTTCAGTACTGCAGGCGGCAGCTGGGCGCCGGCGCTCATGCCTCAGCGCACCGTGCCTTCTCTGCCGCAGCCCTGTGCCCCGGCCACCCGCTGTGCTGGAGACGGTGGCGGGCGAGGCAAGCGACGCCCGCCAACGTGCTGCAGTGACCCAGATCTGCTTCCACCGCAGCGCTCTCGATAACAGCTCCGACGTGCCCTCAGTTGGAGTCTGTCGACTGTGGTGCAGAAAGCCGGTTGCCGTGCAGAGAAGCCCTGGTCACCCACCATGGATCGATCAAGACTGCAACATATATTCACGATTCAGACGGAACGCTGCGAGGACGCGCCTCAGCGGCTCGGTGCGAAGATGACAGCTTTTAGACCAACCGCGATGATTCAGAGGAGCAGAAGCGATGGCTGCTTATTGGTCTTTTCGTTCGCGATGAGCCAGTAGACAGCAAGTACAGCCACGACTGTGGTACGCACACCAGGTTCAGTTGCTTCGATGTTGAAGTCCGGAAGTAGATAGCAGGTTGGCCAACATCGGGCAGCTCGTCGCGGTGTCACTGAAACGCGTTAGTAAATGAATCGGCTTCATTTAATTCCGGTACGATGGACGTGGAAGAATTACGGGCAAATTTTAAACACATTGTAAATCACGCATTGGGCAAGTATGGGCCGAAAAAGTGGGTTACGGACGCAAAAGACCCACCGTGGTTTAACAGCGCAATTCGGAGAATGCTCAGGAAGCAAAGACAGTTGCACTCGCAGTACAAGAAAGATCGGGAGAATGAGGACAGGCAAAATGTAGTAGAGATTCGTGCTGCTGTAAAACTACCGATACGCGAAGCATACAACCACTACCACCGTCGTACCTTAGCAAAAGATCTTGCTGAAAACCGAAGGAAATTCTGGTATTACGTAAAATCGGTAAGCGGGTCGAAGGCTTCCATCCAGTCACTCACTGATCAATCTGGCCTGGCAACGGAACAAAACGAAAGCTGAAATTTTAAATTTAGCATTTGAGAAACCTTTCATCCAGGTGGATCGTACAAAAATACCGCCGTTTGAGTCTCGTACTGATTGCCGTATGGAGGACATAGTGATCGACATCTCTGAGTTTGTGAAGCAGCTGAATGGGTTGAAAATAAATAAATCGCCAGGTCTTGATGGGATTCCAATTCGGTTTTACAGAGAGTACTCTACTGCATTGTCTCCTTACTTAGCTTGCATTTATCGCGAATCTCTTGCCCAACGTAAATTCCCGAGCGACTGGAAAAAGGCGCAAGTGACGCATTTATATAAGAAGAGTAGAAGGACGGATTCTCAAAATTACAGACCAATATCCTTAACATCGGTTTCTTGCAGGATTCTCGAACATATTCTCATTTCGAATATAATGAATTTCCTCGATACATAGAAGTTGCTGTCTATGCATCAGCACGGCTTTAGAAAGCATCGCTCCTGCGAAACTCAACTCGACCTTTTTTCACATGATATCTTGCGAACCACGGGTAAAGAGTATCAGATGGATGCAATATTCCTTGACTTCCAGAAAGCGTTTGACTCGGTGTCCCACTGCCGACTCCTAACTAAGGTACAAGCGTATGGATTGGTTCCCAAATATGTGAATAGCTTGAAGACTACTTAAGTAGTAGAACCCAGTACGCTGTCCTCGATGGTGATTGTTCATCGGAGGTGAGGGTATCATCTGGAGTGCCCTAAGGAAGTGTGGTAGGTCCACTGTTGTTTTCTATCTATATAAATAATCTTTTGGATAGGGTGGATAGCAATGTGCGGCTGTTTGCTGATGATGCTGTGGTGTACGGGAAGGTGTCGGCGTTGAGTGACTGTAGGAGGATACAAGATGACTTGGACAGGATTTGTGATTTGTGTAAAGAATGGCACCTAACTCTAAATATAGATAAATCTAAAATAATGCAGATGAATAGGAAAAAGAATCCCGTAATGTTAGAATACTCCATCAGTAGTGTAGCGCTTGACACAGTCACGTCCATTAAATATTTGGGCGTAACATTGCAGAGCGATATGAAGTGGGACAAGCATATAATGGCAGTTGTGGGGAAGGCGGATAGTCGTCTTCGGTTCATTGATAGAATTTTGGGGAGATGTGGCTCATCTGTAAAGGACACCGCTTGTAAAACACTAATACGACCTATTTTTGAGTACTGCTCGAGCGTTTGGGATCCCTATCAGGTCGGATTGAGGGAGGACATAGAAGCAATTCAGAGGCGGGCTGCTAGATTTGTTACTGGTAGGTTTGATCATCACGCGAGTGTTACGGAAATGCTTCAGGCACTCGGGTGAGAGTCTCTGGAAGAAAGGAGGCGTTCTTTTCGTGAATCGATACTGAGGAAATTTAGAGAACCAGCATTTGAGGCTGACTGCAGTACAGTTTTACTGCCGCCAACTTATTTCGTGGAAAGACCACAAAGATAAGATAAGAGAGATTAGGGCTCGTACAGAGGCATGTAGGCAGTCATTTTTCCCTCGTTTTGTTTGGGAGTGGAACAGGGAGAGAAGATGTTAGTTGTGGATCGAGGTACCCTCCGCCACGCACCGTATGGTGGATCACGGAGTATGTATGTAGATGTAGATGTAGATGTAGATGTAGGCTGTCATGCTGTCTGATTCTTCGACGCCGACGGAGTAGCAGCACGACAGATTGTGCCCTGTGCTCCGAAAGCTGCATTGTTTGCAGCAGCTGAGCTACCGCCTACGACGCGGTGGGTCTGAGAACATGAGCGTATTTGTCCACATCTATCAGGCCCGTCAGCACTCGTTGCCTCCCTTTGGTGATACTACGTCGTAGATCTCGGTCCTCCGTCGGCTTTTGTAGCGCTGTCCGCACACGGAGCAGAATAGTGTTACCTCACTGTGCCTTGCGAAGGAGTCTAGAGGTGTTTCCATTTCTGCCTGTCCTGAAGGGCTTTTGTATTGGCGGTACGCCATGTTGACAACGATTGGCACATCAGTTCAGCTCCATTCTATTCCATTCAAAGCTCACCTGATGGAACTTTCATTAAAATTTTAAGCACATAAAATAAAATTATTCTATTTTGTAACACTATTTGATCAAAGGGCCAACCCACTTTGTTTTGGCGGATCTGGCGGCGTGCTGTTGTGTTGTGAACAGGAATTTCAATACGTATCACGGTCTCGGACTTGTGGCGGTGATAGTTAAAACTGCAAGCCTAGTCCCCGAACAGTTTCCGATTCTGGAAAAAAGTGCTGTACCAGCTGCCCACACCAGTCGCGCTTATGGTAAATGTTGCCCGCCTTCTACAGTTAGAAACCCTACAACAATCAGAGTCTTTCTTGATGTAGTAGCAGGGAAGCATGAAGCAGGTCTCTCTGAAGCATTTTGACGACTCTGAAGGCGGGAGGGGAAGATGGCAGCATTGATCTCGCCGGCGGTGGTGTGCTGGTATTTAGGGCAGGGGGAGGCTAATCGAAACCCTGCAACTGGCAGGCAGCCGAGAAACAGTAGCAGCCGCTACACCGCCCGTGGAACTACCCCCATCCCTTGGGAGAGGGAGGAGGGGGGAGGGGAAGGGTGGTGGCAGTCACCGCCATGTCTCTCAGGTCGTGCAGTAACACCGAACAAAACAATGACTGCATCTGTCCGCAGCTTCATCTGCTTAGTGGTATGCGCTTGCACTTCGCAATTATAAACATTAATTTGCTGCCTCAGGTAATACTTGGGGCTACTCACTCGCCTCTCTAAATGTCTTTTATAGTTTCTTTGTATACCAACACTTTTGTTTCCCATGCTAATTAGAAAGTGCAATGAGGGAATCGGAGAGTCGACTTCCACCTACCGAGCTGCTCGTGAAATGGCTTCCAAAAATCCCCGCACGATGGACTGAGGGCAATAAAATCTACCCACCAAAAAGCGTTTTTGATAGCCTACCGTGAGTTTCAGTTAAGTGAGTAACATGGCGCTTGATGTTTCTCAGCAAGTATTGTGCGTATTAATTAATTGTGCAGAAGTTTCGAAAGGGTGTCGCGTTTTTGTAGGCAGAAAAGCTTTCATTGTATGGTTAACATACTCTAATCCGTCAGACGCTAGAGAATGCTACATATTTTGTGGAAACGCTTATGTCACATTTTGCTGGACAGATATAGCAAGCAAATGTTTTTGTTGAATTACGGATTGTCGCTGAATTACACAATACCATCAACAATAGCACGATCGACTTGTAGTGCTACGATCTAAAACATACACATTTGAACAAGCTGGGGCTTGAGTGCAAAGGTTTTGTCATTACGGAATTCACAAAAAATAAGGAAGTGAGTGAACGGCAAACTAGAGAAGACAGATGCATTATACTAAGCTTTAGGTGTCTGTCGTTGTCTGAGCATAATCTATAACAACGTAGCCTATCGACCAGGAACTGAAACCATAGAATACTAACTCAATATGCTGCTTCAAACATGAGGACTATGGACACACAATAATGCCGTACAATGGAGATATAACATGTAGGAAATGTTTCAAAGATGAGATTGAAGACTGACAAAACTTGTTTATGTCCATTATTTTATGCGAATTTTAAAGGCTGCTTGGAGCCCTGGCTATCAAGCACTTGGAGATAAAAGTGAAATAATTCTGCAGATAAAATCCTCAATGAAAATGTCGTCAACTGAAGCAAAAATAAGTAAATAAATAAATAATAGAAATAAATAAATACTGTTGTGACTCAGAAACAATCAAGGTCTTGTAGCATAATGTCCTTCAGTTATTAAATCAGTGATTCAGAAAACGGCTTGCTTTACCAGCGCAAGATGCTACATACACCTGCACACGCAAGTGCTCTTGGAACGGGGGCGTTATTGTGAAATCAGTTGTCCTACATACCCTTCCACCTTCCAACAAAGCTCTCCTAAAAATGTACTTTTAAATCACAAGTTGGTTCCAGCAGCGAGATGGAAAAAAACCGAGCACATTACATTAAAGTGGCGAATCTGACAAAGACGAAAGTTAAGGAAACATAGGCATCGTAATCTACCCTCCAACACTTGCCTTCTGTCAGTAAATCGTCACCTCTACGGAAAGATAGATTTAAAGAAAGCCCATAAGATAAACACTACTAACCCGAAGCTGGTGGAGCTGTTTGCACAAAGGCATTCGTGCACAGGCACGCTATTCTAGATAACGCCGTAAATGTCGCGAAGGACTGCAGTAGTACTTGAATGCAGCACTGTCCTTGGACAGCCCCATGGGAACTCTTCAGGTTTCTAATGACCTCCCTCTTTCTTCGAGGGTAATCCCAAATGTAAGGTCTCCTATTTTTTATAAGTACATAGACCTGTTTATTTTTACAATGGTTTACATCAGTTTACAGCTTGAGCATTTAGCTTTTTTTCGACACTACCACCATTTCTGTCGATGCATTTTTGTAGAAGCTGTGGCAGTTTTTGTATGCCCATGTCATACCAGCTCGCCGCCATGCTGTTCAGAAAGTTATGAACCTTTTCTTTCACCTCGTAGTCGGAACTGAATCACTGGGACCGCAGTTAACGCTGACAGGTACTGTGAGACTGTGAAAAACCTCAAATGGGTAATTCAGAAATGGAGAAGAGGAATGTTGTGCAACGGCGTACACATTCTCCATGAGAACGCCCACCCACACATGGCTAGGCAAACCGTTGCTCTCCTGCAACAGTTTCAGTGGAACATAATCACTCATCCACCCTACAGTCCTGACTTGGCGCCCAGTGATTATCATCTGTTCCCTTAGATTAAAAGAACATTTGGCCAGAAAGCGATTTTATTATAAAACATAGGAGATCTTAATTTTTGGCTTACCCTGGTATTTTAATGTAAGTGTACAGTCGATATCATATCAGATAAGTAAAATTTTTAAGTGTCACTTATTGTTTCATAGCCACTGTCCGCAGAAGGAAACGCTGTTGAACTATCCTTATACGTGAAGTATTTTGCAATGTTCTGCCAGCCATAAGGAACGTGGGGATAGCTTCAAGACGCTAGATAAATTGGTGAAAAATATGAAGTCCAAACATTTTGTTGAAAAAAACTAATTACTTCCTCTTCAACCATTTAGAAAACAAAATCAAACGCACAATTTTAAATGTTAACGATTCATTAATATCCCTGCGTCTAAAAATGTAGTCGGTTGCTGCGCCTGATGGTTCTGAGCTCGTATATCTCAAAGCGGACAATGTTACAAAATGTGTTTGCAAGATCTGGACTTGGCAGTTCCAGTCTTTTCCAGAATTATACAGTCTTTGTACGATGTAGACTCTGCAATGATTGCGCAGTGGTGTTTCATCTACCAACTTCCTGAAGATCTTTGATCCAGTCGGCCACGAGACAATCGCGCCGACGACGGGGACATTTATAACAAGCCCCACCTCCAGCCTCTGTAATGATGTTGAAGTGTGATCACTTTACATCAGATTGCAAGTCCCACTCACGTAACGGATTTTAAATAACTGTTTTCAAGCAACGTGCTCTTCTAATTCGCGTTAAGAGCGGTCTCTTAGAAGTTGGTGCACCAAACACATTCTAAGACAATAAAAAGAAAAAAATGGACGACGCACGACGAAGAAATTATTCGAATGTGATGGAAATCGGTAGACGTGATTTATACACTACTGGCCATTAAAACTGCTACACCAAGAAGAAATACAGATGATGAACGGGTATTCATTGGACAAATATATTAATACTAGCAGTGACATGTGATTACATTTTCACGCAATTTTGGTGTATAGATCCTGAGAAATCAGTACCCAGAACAACAACCTCTGGCCGTAATGACGGCCTTGATACGCCTGGGCACTGAGTCAGACAGAGCTTGGATGGCGTGTACACGTACAGCTGCCCATGCGTCTTCAACACGATACGACAGTTCATCAAGAGTAGTGACTGGCGTATTGTCACGAGCCAGTTGTTCGGCCACCGTTGACCAGACCAGAATGTGCTGGCCACGGCAGCAGTCGAATATTTTCTGTATCCAGAAAGGCCCGTACAAGACCTGCAACATGCGGTTGTGCATTATCCTGCTAAAATGTAGGGTTTCGCAGGAATCGAATGAAGGGTAGAGACACGGGTCGTAACACATCTGAAATGTAACGTCCAGTCAATGCGAACAAAAGGTGACCGAGACGTGTAACCAATGGCACCCCATACCATCACGCAGGCGATGACGAATACACGCTTCCAATGTGCATTCACGGCGACGTCGCCAAACACGGATGCGACCATCATGATGCTGGATTCATTCGAAAAAATGACGTTTTGCCATTCGTGCACCCAGGTTCGTCGTTGAGCACACCATCGCAGACGCTCCTGTCTGTGATGCAGCGTAAAGGGTAACCGCAGCCATGGTCTCCGAGCTGATGGTCCATGCTGCTGCAAGCGTCGTCGAACTGTTCATGCAGATGGTTGTTGTCTTGCAAACGTTACCATCTGTTGACTCAGGGATCGAGACGTGGCTGCACGATCCGTTACAGCCATGCGAATAAGATGCCTGTTATCTCAACTGCTAGTGTTGCAAGGCGGTTGGGATCCAGCACGGAGTTCCGTATTAACCTCCTGATCCCACCGATTTCATATTCTGCTAACAGTCATTGGATGTCGAACAACGCGAGCACCAATGTCGCGATATTTTATCAAAGTCGGAAACGTGATGGTACGCACTTCTCCTCCTTACACGAGGCATCACAACAACGTTTCACCAGGCAACGCCAGTCAACAGTTGCTTGTGTATGATAAATGGGTTGGAAACTTTCCTCATGTGAGCACATTTTAGGTGTCGCCACCGGCGCCAACCTCGTGTGAATGCTCTGCAAAGCTAATCATTTGGATATCACAGCATCTTCTTCCTGACAGTTAAATTTCTCGTCTGTAGCACGTCGTCTTCGTGGTGTAGCAGTTTTAATGGTCAGTAGTGTAAGTACTTGGAAACAAATGACTACAATCTCAGAGAGAATGTTCGATTTATTCAGCGGAAAGAGCTTCCCAAACTCAGCAAGTCAATAATTCATTGGTCCACCTCTGGCCCTAATGCAACCAGCTATTCGGCTTGGCATTGATTGATAGATTCTGATAGATTCATTGGATATCCTCTGAGGGATATCGCATTAAACTCTGTCCAATTTGAGCTTTAGACGTGATGACTGGGTGTTGTGTGATGTCCTTAGGTTAGTTAGGTTTAAGTAGTTCTAAGTTCTACGAGACTGATGACCATAGATGTTAAGTTCCATATGTTAAGTTCCATAGTGCTCAGAACCATTTGAACCATTTTTTTAGCTTTAGATTTTCTAAATTTCAAAATGGTTAGAGGACCCTAGCCATAATTCTCCAAACGTCCCAAATTTGGGAGAGCCGGCCACAGTGGCCGAGCGGTTTTAGGCGCATCAGTCTGGATCTGACATGGATGCAGCGGATGTTAAATAATAATTTACACAGGTGCCGCACTTTTGTTATAGTTCATACTCATGGGTCCATGAAGTGGAGCACATTGGCTGCTCAGTCCTTTGCGCTAGCTAAGTAAACCGATTTCTTCCATCAGACGGTACGGAATCATCAAGCAACCAGTACACATGAAGCGTGACAAAGTGAAGAATTTTGCGACTTGTTTCAGTGATTCAACATACTTAGCCAACGGAAAAAGTGATTCAGACGATCCTGAGTCCTCTTCTGCTGATACAAAACCAAGAGAACGAAATATCATTGTGGTAGACATCAGGGCATACCGGGTTCAACGGAGATACAGAGGTGATTTAGCAGCCAAGAAAAGTTGTACGGTACAACTTGAACAAAGTGCGCGTCTTTTTGCTCGCCGTTTTCTAGATCTTACACTAAAAATACAAGCGGGCGGGAAGAGCACTGGCAACAGTTGTTGGAAAATAAGCTGCCACAAGTGTATCCGTCTGTGACGTTGCTGCTAGGGGTCACAGAGATGGATGAAAATTCGATCTTCATAGAGGAAATTGTCTTCTGACCCATTGCCTTCTACTTCTATGAAAAAATCTACCAGTTTGTGGCGCTGGCTGAGTACGGATATAAAGACGCCACATCCTAATGGAGTTTTAAGGGCTAACAAGATGCCAGCGGTGACTTTAAGTGAAAATCGTGTTTCATTTTGTTTGATAACAATACGAGTGAGACTTGTATAAGGTGCAGTCAAATGAGAAAGAGAGAGATTGAAGAAAGTAAATAAACTATTAATTCTTTCAAAAGTAAAGTTAATATATTTATACCACTTTGAGACAAGACTTTCAATCCCTTCACAGAAAAATGTTTGCGATTGTCTACGGAAGCATGATTGTGCCAAGGCGTGCACCTCTTCTTCCGAAGCAAGTCGATGGCCTCGATTGTCTTTCTTCATGGCTCAAAAAATGTGGGTATTTACTGGGGGGAGATCGGAACTTAATGAAGCATGTGTTTGGGCTTTGAAGTAAAACTTCGGCAGTGAAGTCTAAACAACCTTGGTAAAATGTGGATGAGCACTGGCTTGCAACAGAAAGACGCTGCCCGTTAACTTTCCTGGGCGTTTGGATTTAATGTCATGCTTAAAATTTCGCAAAGTATCGAAGTACCGCTGTAAGTTATTTCTAGTATCATGTTCCAGAAAGTCAGTGAGTAACGGGCAGTCAAAGCAAAGGTCCCGGAATAGGCGAGCCTCTTTATTTGTTGGCAAACCGGAAAAATTTTCCCATGCAGGGAGTAACAGGCTTGTCTCTCAGAGGGGTAAATGTGTTAACAAACACGGCATTTTGTATAGCTTACTTACTATTTTTCCATATGCTAGTTTTCATATGACTGGCTCTTATATTTTGAAATGTTGTGAGCTCTCTGAACTGCTCCCTAAACCTTTAGACTAGAGTTGTGTGTGTGTGTGTGTGTGTGTGTGTGTGTGTGTGTGTGTGTGTCATGTGGTAAACAGTTTTGTAACGGTCTTCTATTGCTCCGAACCAGCCAACCAGCTATATTTTCAGTGCTATCGTACAGTATGATTACCGGCAGTGTAGAGTTGCATCTCTTGTAAAGCAGTGGCGATACTCTGTACTCAACTCCAGTATCTGGTAGCGACTGTCCTTTTATCTTTGTCGCCACTGACGTGACACCTGTTCTAACACTACGTTACGACCAGGTGATTGATTCACAACACTACACAACCATCTCATAAGCCACAGAAGACATTATATAAAATAGAATAAAAAGGATAACTCTTAAGTTACACGCTACTATATCTAAAGGTAATTTGTAAGTACCTTCGTGGTTTCAGAAGGCAATTGCTTGAAGCCTACAAGACGTACAGAAAAATAGACACGCGTCAGAAGATACAGCAGCTTTCCAACTCCTTAACTCGCATTTCAGGTGCTCGGTATGAACACCATTTGCGACCCGGCAAACGTCAATATTGGCAGAGGAGTGCTGAAGTTGCTGGTGCTGTTCTGGAACGTGCCGCGGCAGACTAAGGCACAGACTAAGAGCAGATGAATTGCCCAAATATTCTGACACACCTGCCTCTAATCGTACACTCTGCAACTACATCACGACGTGTATTATGAGTCGGATCATGGATAGAGGCTTAGTCCACTGGTATGTGTCATTTATCTGTTTATCTTGTAGTTGTTGCTCACTCTAATCCCGTTAGATCTCGGTCTCGTTTCTACATATTGCACATTCATGGATTGTCCTTTCTGACGTTCATATAGCGTTGTGTAAACCTCACAGAATCATTCTTCTACATTATACCATTGCCGTGCTCTCTCGATTCAGCCGCACCAATTGAATAAATTGATGTGAGAAACTTCTATCTTAACTAATGGGTCTGATTGTACCCAAAATTTCTCCCTTGAATGAAAATCTCCAACGGTTCTTAACTCTCCAATTACAGAAATCTGCATTGCCTATGGCCAATGCTTATAAGATTTCGATATTTTGCAAAAACACGCCATGTTTTGTAATACTTTGGTACAGCTTGCGAATTGTAAGATACAATTTCGGTGTTGCTGAATTGCTAACTTAAATATCCTGACAGGGCAAGCCAATTGAAAAGATGTGACTCTGAAAATCTATAGCATAGAATTTGAGAACAAAAATGTAATAGGATTTTTCCGTATATCAGTTACCCATATAAATGTAAAGCACATGTGAGTTCAGTCTGTGTGACGTGTAAACCTATTTGAATATATTCAAAAGCTAGTAACAGAGGATACACTACTGACTGCAGACTGAAGCATATTAATTAAGCGTTTTAAGAGAGTTGACTTGATACAGACTCAAGGAAGTATACTACACGTTGACATTAGAGGCTCTGATCATTTACTTATCTTGTGGGGCAGAGAACTACAGGTGAGCAAAGTAATTAACTACACGAAGTTATTTAAAACAGCCACAAGTCGCCGTTGTTCATCTGAAGAGCGAAACTGGTCAAAAAATACTAAGTACAACTTGTGGCTGTTTTCAAAAACTTAGGTTTCACAGTCCCTACCCTGCAGGCAACGCCTGCTCTTGCTAAACTTACCTACTAATGTAAAATATCTGGAGAGGAAAATGTAGTTACAAAGTACAAAATGCATAGTACTGCGTGTTGTAAGCTTATAAAAGATTGGGGAGAGGCTGAGGTAAACTGGAAGAAATGCGGGGGAAAATCATTCGCAACTGGACAAGATCTGTTTTACCTTCTCTATATTTAGTTGGTAACACTTTGCAATCATGTGTAACTTATAAGGTAGACAGGTAATATAACACTACGCAAAATGCATCAGAGAAATGCGGAAGTCGACTGGCATTGGACATACACGTGGATAACAATGTACGTTACTCATGAAGCATTAGTGCAAGGGGCAACGAAATAATTGTGCCTACTGTTCTTACAAATGGGCTTCAGTTTCACAAATAGAGAATATCATTTTCACAACACTGTAAAAGAAAATGCCACTAAAGTTACTAGAGCAAATAAGTGCCCTGCTTCACACTGAGAGAGGCTATGTAACCGTTATAGGGGAAGAGATACAGAAAGAGGGGGTAGAATCGCCGTCCATGTGGTTTCAAAACTCAAACCATTCGCAAAACACAGATTTATGGGCTAGGCAAACCGTAAAAAAATTAATGAATTTGGTATGCGTGAAAAAAACATTGGAAGAAGAATGAAGTTAGTGCCGAAAATCATAAAAGCAATCCCTATGAACAGGAAACTCGCGCGATTCCACCAATTAATGCGGCCAGTGGCTCTATCTAGATCTCATTCTGCGCAGCTCCGAAATTGCATCACGAGTGTTAAAGAAAAAAACTTGCACAAACTGTGGCTTGCCGCTACTCTAAAGAACTCTGCAGAACATTACTGTTGTGCTTCCGCGAGTCAGCACAAAGATAGTCGCGCAAGGCGAACTATCAACCAACACATCTTTGAAACACGTCATGTAGAGCAAGCTACCCTGAGTAACGGAACGAAGTGAAATGGCCACCATATGCCAGTGTGAACAGTTGGGCATTTTCGAGATATTCCTATTCTCACTGTTTGTCTATTACGTACATATTCAACGTGCCGAGTGAATAATAAGGATCTAAAAAACCCTTCGATCTTTTCCACTGCTTCGAGTCGCTGAGTTGTCTTCTAAATACGCTTGAAGAAAATGCCAGGATGATTGCTTTGAAAAGGAATATTTCCTTCCTCAACCTTCCTCCATCCGACGTCGATCTCTATATCTAAGTACTTCGTGGTCATCGGCCCACTAAACCCAAATCGACCATCTTCCTGTAGTTTCGCATCCAATTTGGACGTTGTGATATACTAGCGCCTGAGGTATCCACATCAAAACTTCATGACGTACTACCAGATTCACCAAAACAGAATTATAGCTTTCAGTTCCTGGCTTCATCCTTCCAAGTGGAATTTATGTGACAGCGTTTAACGGGGTTGCTTCTAGATAATTCTATATTTTACATTGTTCTATGAAATGCTAGTTAATGGTTTCCCTTCCAGTTCGATTTCTTGTTATTTAGCTGCATCACCATTGCCACTGATCGCAATCTCGAAACATTTAACTAATTTTCAGTGTTCACTGGTCTCCTTTATCTGAATGATCAACATCATACACTACAAGGAATGTGATGTGATCATATGGAGGAGATTGAGGTAGACGAGATTATCAGTACTCACTGCAGATTCTGTGTGGAGGTAGCTGCGTAGGTCCGAACCTAGCTTACCCAGATTCAGAACACGGCAGATTAATTGCTGACTACAGCATTTCGTTGTGTAGCGAAGAAACTCCATAAACAGGGAGTAGGTCAGTTCATTTACGTTCCAATGGTGTCGCATTTATACAGCACCATGTAGTCAGTTGCCTCTTCTTCAGTTAATAGAGGTATCTCATTTGAGGTCGATGAAACGGATGCTGAGATTAAATGTCAGAGGGTGAGCCAGGCTATCTTTCATTATATTTCAGGACCAGAGAAAGATGTATCGATCGTGTTATCTCAGTCACTCTTGGAACATTTGCAGTGTTCCCAAAAATGTTTCAAATGGCTCTGAGCACTATGGGACTCAACGTCTGAGGTCATTAGTCCCCTAGACTTAGAACTAGTTAAACCTAACTAACCTAAGGACATCATACACGTCCATGCCCGAGGCAGGATTCGAACCTGCGACCGTAGCGGTCTCGCGGTTCCAGACTGCAGAGCCTAGAACCGCACGGCCACTTCGGCCGGTCTTTGCAGTGTGTTATATCTAATTATTAAATGGCTTCTTTGTTCAACTCTCTATGTGACTTACCACAAAACAGTATTCATTGTTGATATTCCGTCTCTATATCCAAATTTAAAAAATTTCGTATGACTAGGACCTCCTGTCGGTTAGACCGTGTGCCAGGTGCAAGTCTTTCGATTTGACGCAACTTCGGTGAGCTGCGCGTCGATTGGGATGAAATGATGATGATTAGGACAACACATCACCCAGTCCCTTAGCGGAGAAACATCTCCACCCCACCCGGGAATCGAACCTGGGCCCTGAAGATTGATATTCTGTCGCGCTGACCACTTTTTTTTATTGATTTAATTTTTTTTCTTTGTCTTAAAAATGCATTCTGGAGATTGATATGAAGTATATCTACTTACTACTATTATTATTATTTAATATGTAACTGAACATATATAAATGCTCCTTTGCACTTATCTTAATGAACCCAACTTACAATATTTGTTCAGGAAATATAACTGGTAATAGATATACATATATGTTGAACAGTTACTGAAAACTCATTGTGGACATACTGTAACTATCAAGTTTGCCACAGTTTTCATTGTTTAGTTATTACATGTGAGCCACTTTACCCAATTACTTAAATTTCCTAATAAAACGTGTACAAATTTTAAAAAAAGATTAGAGAGAAAGAGACTGTTTATAGCTTGTAACAGAATACAGATAAAAAATGGCACAACATTATTGTCTGTACTTTCCATTCTTACAGAGAGTCACATAAAGTATAATCAACAAAAATGTTTACACTAATTTGAATGTCACAAGGCGCCACTGTATTCCTGGCATAGATTTATGTTATTTGGAGTTCCTACATAACATTTTAAACCTTTTTTGTAATAGGAGTAAGGATTATTAATATGGAAGTACACTATGACAGCTTTTTACGAAGTAAGTATGAATAGCAGACTGTGAAAATAACAAAGTACAGTTCTTCATTCACATATATTTAGTACCACGTCAAATACGAATGGCAGCTGTTACAGTGATGTGAAAGGATTTGTTCACAAAAGTGATTACACATGAAAGGCATTGTAAGCTATAATCTTAAAATTGAAATACAAACCTCGCCTACTGGATAAAAATTACTAAATACAAGTAACGTAATTCCAAAACGATTTATATAAAAATGAGTGAAGTAATCATAAAAATATTAACTGGTTCACTTTTAATTAATTTCTCTGATGAATTGTGCAAAAAGTCTTCTGTGACTGAACAATTAATTCACACAATTTAAACAACAGTAGAATTAAATCACTCTTCAAACATACATTACAAAACTCAGTGGAGTTAGACTTCATGAATATGAAGAGGTCTTACAAAAAAAGAAATTAATCTAAGACACAATCGTTTCCACAACCAAAGTTTAGTAAACATTATTTTAAAAAACAAAACTGTAGTACTCTTCTGTTTCTTTTGTACTTTGAATATATAAATTTAGTAGTGCATAATACCTGTTTCGTTTGCACTGCTCTTACCAGTTCAATATTTGACCTAATACGGCCAAGGTTTATAAGTTTTGCATTTGCAAATTCAGAGACCTATTTCTTACAGTGATTGTATAGACAGCAAGCTAAAAGAACCTTCGAGATGCTTTAATTTTTGGCATCCCATCTTCTGGATTCACAACAGAAAATCTTCAAAGAAATTATAAATAGATCTGAAATACTTTGCAATAAAATTCTTCAAAAACAACTTCGATCTGCTACATGACATGTATTATACATGTCAATTTCAGCATTTAACGAAAATCTTAATGTGTAAGGGTAAAAAGAGGAAAGAAGGGAGATAGGGATTAATGCCTCACTGATGACTAGGTCATTATCTGGGGCTCAAGCTTGGACAAGAAGAAAATCTGCCATGTCCTAACACGAACACCCTCAGCATTTGACTTAACTGATTTGGAAAAATCATGAATAACCTACATCTGGGTGAGAATTTTAACTCTGTTCCTCTGAAATTTGATTTTGGTACTTTATCCACTACACCACCTAACTCAGATCAACTTGGCACATTCTAGTTAGTGTTCACTGACTGAAATTGTAATATGTCTGATGGTTCTTCTGGTTGAAAGAGTCAACTTCTCTTTAGTCTTTTACATACTGTTGTGTTTTCCAAAGAAAGACAGTAAAAAGAGATTGCATTTAATGTTGCAGATGTACCTTCCCATTATAATGCTGTATGTAAACTTAAATATGGCACTCATAAATATGTGAAAAGGTATCATCTACATCTTTCCTATTCACAAAAGTTCATTTCTTTTGAAGTGATACTGATAATGGACAGTTATATTTTTAGGTACTTGCCACTGTCAGAATCTACAACAGAATGTACTTATAGCTGTTGTTCCTCTGCTGCTGAAAAACGGCACTAACCCAGTATATGGTGGTTTATGAAACACTGAGCATAATATAAATATGTAAATTATTTATAAGTACTTTTTCCTTGTCCTGCCATCACTGTTTTCCATGTATGGAACCTTAGATCATACAAAGAAAACTGGGTTTTCTCTTGTACAAAATGATTCTCTCTTATCATTCAACAAGTCTTATTCCAAATACACCAGAATGTTTGTAACTTAGGGATTAATTTTACTTCCACATTAGTAATAAAAATACAGAACAATACAGTTTCTTATAGTAAACAACTTAAGTTGATCTACTTGATTATTGAAAACCCTTCTGTAACTTGCTACAGTACAGTATGAGAGAATAGGGAAAAAATTTTGTTTTAAACATGGAATTCAGTATATAATCACTTTTTAAATAAATAACTGTTAAACAGTCAAACTGATTTAAAAATTCTGTTAGACAAGCAGCAATATGAGTTTTTTTTTTAATTTTTGAAGATCTTTATGTAGGATGCAGCTCAACAATGTCATCTATTCTAGAAGAAATAATCACAATTAAATAACCACAATTTGTGGATATCGTCAGAATAATAAATTTAACTTCAAGTATGTCTACTTAAAGTACAATATAATTTTGTCAACCTCAGCTTATCAGTGAGCTAACAGCATATCTTTTTCTGTTGATAAATGAGTTTTCGTTTTTCCCCTTAGGGCCTATGGAATACTTACTGGAAAGTTAACTACGGAGTGTTATTATTTCACAAAATAACATGGCATATAATAATTATGTGACAACTGCAAACAATAAAGTGAAGTTTGGTAGGCAAATGGAAACAATCAAGGGAAAACATTTCATCTCTGAGAATAAAACCATGGCAGAATAGCAGATGAAAGATGGACCTATGATAAAGTTCTCCTTTCAATACACTATCATTTGTCAATTTGGCTCCCCCTATTCTGACACCACTATTGACTAAAAATCATTACTACTTCTTGTGTCATTATGATCAGCTATACACGACCCCAACAATGTTACTCTCTTTTCCTTCCATTATTAATCAGTCTATGAAACTGTAAACATTTCAATTTTAAGATAACAAAGTTGTAAATGATACATCATCAATAAAACAACACACTTTCAATACAAAAGTATTGCAACAACAGAATTCCAAAATTAAAAGGAAATACTTTTACAACACGAATAAATATTAAAAAATTCTGAGCTGAAGTAAAAGAACAAAAGATCCACATGCAGATATCTATAGCTCCACAGATTGTATCTCCACAAAAATAAATGAAACTCATCTTTGGTAAATTTCAGTTTATCAGTGCCAATTTCTTGTATATTTATTGCAGGAACTGCGGAGAACAGTCAATGCAAGTGCACTTTACACTCTTCAATATGTTGCAGTACACTTATGTCAATTAATTTCCTTCAAAGTCTCATTTATGAACAATAACCTACAATAGCCAAACATCACTGCCACAATCCAGCATAGTTTCCATCTAGATTTGCTGGTAATGTACCACCTGCTGTGCAAAGTCGTGTCCCTGATGGATCATAGCAATGGGTATATATTGCAGGAATGTACTTGATATTTTGAAAACCATCTACCTACTCATCATCTGGAAACAGCCAACCTTTCGACGCTTTCAGCACGACTGTTATGCTTGAATTAATGTTGGATTCCAAATATTTTCCTGCTCTTAAATCATAAAACATCAGTATACCAACACCGGTTCCTATTGTGAGAATGTTGTCTTGAAAACTTGCAGATCGAATACCACAGCCACTATAACGTGTTGATATTTTCTTCACAGCTTGTAAAGTTCGAGCATCTCTACATCCAAATTTAAAAAATTTCGTATGACTAGGACCTCCCGTCGGTTAGACCGTTCGCCAGGTGAAAATCTTTCGATTTGACGCAAGTTCGGTAAACTGCATGTCGATTGGGATGAAATGATGATGATTAGGACAACACATCACCTAGTCCCTTAGCGGAGAAAAATCTCCACCCCACCTGGGAATCGAATCCGAGCCCTGAAGATTGATATTCTGTCGCGCTGACCACTCACCTACCAGGCGCGGGCTGTATCCAACTTGTTTCTTATTAAATAAATTCTCCAGAATTATTTGCAGATGTTAATAAACTCGTAATTTCTACGTGTACTCACGGCCGATAGCATTCTCCCCCTCCTTAACCTTAAAACCGATGCAACTAATATCGTCTCTATCTGTTACAGTGAATTAAAATTATGACAGACATAAATCTGTTTGAGGATTATTGTCCGGAGATAAGTAGAAACCGTACTAAACACTGGAGATGTAGGTGCTACTTAAGCTCGAAATGCGATGATGCTCAGAATTTCGTCTCTCAGCTGTTATGTGCGCAAAAACTGAAGCATCTAGCGTTCTAGTGAATTTTTCCTTCATAAATCAATTTTGAGCCTTTATCAAATTAGGTTCAAAATATGATGGTTTGCTAAATGATATCGTTGAGTGGATACTAGTTGGTACGACATAATGTGAATTAAACTGACTATACGTAAGTGGATGACGTTAGCTATAAACAAGTGTTCAGCTGCAAAGCACGTAACAGTTCATTGGACGCCTACTTAAGCCGTCGTCACACTGAACAATGCAGCTAACACTGACGTTCACGCAGACGGGATATCCGGCGTCACGAGACGCAGGAGTGTCAGCACATGACCACATGGAACTTGCTGGTTGAGCTGCAAGCGGCAATTGTTGTCTTCATTTTGTTTGAAAACAATACAGAATGGACGCGCATATAATTCCTGCGTTAGATCTATCAAAAGCATAACTCCTTCCTTGTCCATATGCTAGTCATGCCTTTCTGTCTATGTTACACAAATGAAAATTGTAATAACTGTGAACATGTAAGGAAACAAAAAGGAAAGATGGCGATGTGATCCAGTGAGGACATCAGCTTACAAAAGTTCACCAAATCGAACAAACTCACTCCCGACACAGAACACACTTATATTTACATAACATCAAGAAGTTATTTCTAGTAATTTTGTTAGAAGAAAGTCCCACAACCTTTGAAAAACGAAGGTGGAAAAAAAGCATTTTTATTATTATATTTTTTTTTACCAGGAACAGGGTAAATCAACAAAGGATCTTTATTGGTACAAACTTAAATACAACCGAAATGCCATCCTTCCGACGAAAATAACACAAGACATTCCACTCGTACAAGGCGAGCAAGTTTTTTTTTCTTTTTTTTTGTATGAGCAAGGTGTAGGAAAAAATGAATAATAATACCTATGTAAGCTAAGAGGTGTGAAGCAATATACAGTGGAGTGGGGGAAAAACCAGTGTGTTCCGGTATAGTGCATAAAAGAAAGGAGGCGTGTGTCCACGCGCCTACTCCACTAATGGTTACAATATAGAAAGTAGCGCGGGAAGTCTCAGGTGTCAGCAGGGGGGCGGGGGGGGGGGGGGGGGGGCGAGTGCTGTCGGCGTGTAGCCCCATCCAACTGAGCGGGGGCGAAGTAAAGATCGCATGTAGGTAACTGGCGAAGAAGGCGCGGTACCGCGGTCGGTGTTCGACTGCACTGTGGGCGGTTTGTAAGTACTACCAGAAATCAAGGCGTGATTTGTCACCAGCATTATACATATAGGTGATCGTCCATGCCTTGACCCATACAATCGCATGATTTTTGGTGGGAACAATAGGATGTAGCTTCGTTACCATTGACTTTGGACTTCACCGTATAGTCTTCTGTACGCTTTAATCACCGAACTGTTATGAATGTACATTTAATTATAACAAATCCTAACAAGAACGAGACGTTTTTCATGAATCTTCAATGTGCTGTTGCCTTAGAACGCCTTAATCTGACAACGCGAGATTTAAAGCGCGATAATAACTAAATATGAAAATTCCTTAACCACAAGCATGAGGTTTAACTTCGTTTTACTACAGCAAAATGTACCAATAACGACACTGTCACGAGCCGCTTGGATTAGCCGAGCGGTCTACTGCGCTGCAGTCATGGAATGTGCGGCTGGTCCCGGCGGAGGTTCGAGTCCTCCCTCGGGCATGAGTGTGTGTGTTTGTCCTTAGGATAATTTAGGTTAATTATTGTGTAAGCTTAGGGAGTGATGATCTTAGCAGTTAAGTCCCATAAGATTAAACACACTTTTTTTTTTGAACACTGTCACGAGACATTCACTGCACTGGTGCTTAAAAACAGCATACGTTCATGGGATTTAAGATATAATATAAAACCCGCAAAATATGGGCTTCTACTGAACGCAAGTACAATATGGCGTCTTGGTTCCTGCCGGCCTCAAGCTTATTGCTTGCGACATAGGCAGCATTCGTGCTTTCTTTACATGACACGTCACCGAAATATTGCAGAACTCATTTCGTTTCACGTGACGAAATTGCTCCTGGTGTGGAATAGCAGGAAATGACTGCACAAAACTCGTAGAGCACCATATCAACATTAGCTAACTCATCCCGTGTCCCGACGTCTTTACGCTAAGCGTGCGACGTCTCTTGCTTACTGGCAGAGGCGCCATCTCTACGAGAACATATTCTTAGATGTAGCTGCTACCCACTAGACGGGAATTGCAAGCGAGTGTGTTGCTACTTTAGACAGTGATAGTTGTCGAGGAACACTTCATTAGAAGTGGTGTTAACTTAATGAAAAGATTCTATCAGTCAATTTTTAATTTTCTATTTGTTCCATTTCTTTCGAAACCTGCCACAGAAACCAACATGAGCTAGAATAAAACAGATAATCCTTTTTGGAGACTTCACAGTCCCTTAACCTGCTGCCCAATTTTTCTGATGAGCATACATCCGACCGTTAAGAGATTTTATTTTTAAGTAACGTCCTGTTCCCTCTGTTAGTCTATTTCAATTAATTTTAGAAATTTTAGCTGAATAATTCACTATCGAGGATCCCCTCCCATTGCCTTGTAACAAAATATTTTCATTACTACAATTTACACCAGATGATAGAACTTTAATTTTTCCGAAACTGGTCGTGTACACAATAAGACTGTTGACTCAGTAAATGTTATGCGGTTTCGTTATTTTACAATCTGGATTAGTTCAGTTGCGGCTACGGCATAAGAAAAACTCTTTGTGTTTTTCCTTAGAGGACTGGAACTTGGCCCACACAGCCTTGTGTAGCCAATTTAAGTGCTGTTTCAACGTGAAGTAGGCTACAATGGCCAGGAGAGCGGTATGCCCTCCATATTGCATTCGAATGGTGCCGTCCGCAGCTCGTTGTCTAGTGGCTAGTGTTGCTAGCTCTGGATCACAGGGTCCCTGGCTCGCTCCCCGGGCGGGATGAGAATTTTTCTCTGCCCGGGGACTGAGTGTTTGTGTTGTCCTCATCATTTCATCAGCCTCAGCATCATCATTCGTGACAGCTGCTAGACTGAAATGTGTTTAAAAAAACATGGACTGTGTAAAACTTGGGACTTGGTACGGCCGATGAAGACCGCGCAGTTGAGCACCAAGAAACCAAACATTATCATCATAGAATGGCGCCATACGGCAGAGCATGACACGGTAGGCTGTTGACATCGCGTGTTCCTTTTGAGTTGGTCGCGGAGTAGGTATTTTAGTTTACTTTATCCTTACCTACGGTGATTTGACTTCTGAAAGGAGTGAAATGTGCTGCAATCGGTATTATTACCTATGTATGTATGTGTGTACTGAACAGGGGACCTTTTAACAACGGAGAGGCGTCGTCCCCGCCGTAGCCCTCAGTGGTACACAACCCCACAACAGGCTACAGCAGTCCACTCACCCCACCACCGCCCCATACCGTACCAAGAGTTATTGTGCGGTTTGAGACCCACTGCCCCCCCCCCCCCCCCCCCCCTCCCCTCTTGAGAACATCTCATTGCAGACGAGTGTAACTCCAATGTTACGTGGTACAGTATTATGGTGTACACGTACGTGGAGACAGTGTTTGCGCAGCAATCGGCGACATGGTGTAACGAGGCGAAATAAGGGGAACCAGCCCACATTCGCCGAGGCACATGGAAAACCGCCTTAAAAACCATCGCCAGGCTGGCCGGCACACCGGACCTCGATTAATCCGCCGGGCGGATTCGTGCCGGGGACCGGCACGCCCTCTTGCTCGGGAAGCAGTGCGTTAGACCGCACGGCTAGCCGGGCGGGCATTCCTACCTACAGCGAAAAGTTTGACAGGGTTAGTGATAAAGTTTTACATATTGCAAACATTAATAAGGAAAAATAACTTTACGGAATCAGCATTTCGTTTATTTACACGTACATGTCTGCAGTTCTTGAACACAATGAAATGCCTTCGCCATAGTACCGTAGCACGTCACTAGAGGTGCCGTTATAAAATGGAAATGAAAACCAATAATAAAATGGATACGACTGCTGCATAGCCGAGTGCAAGTGAATCAGCTATCCCGTCTCGTAAAGAAACGTGGCAAGTACTACACACTCTCTGCTCAGTTATGGGAATGACTAGACAAGTCTTACGCATATATTAGATGATAGGAGGAACATTCTGTAACATACTCGAGATAATTCTTGATGACCTCGAAAAGCAAGGCATAAGTACTCTGTTTCCCTGTATTTCTCTAAAGTTGTATATACATGCGTACTACAATGTCTGTCATTTAGCTCACGAGTGAAAGACAAACATGTGTAGCATAAGATACATTGAAAACCTAAAGCGCTTAAAAGTGGAAATACGTACCGCACACCACATTTGCAAACCACTTCATGTTAATAGAATCAATATCGTACTGGCATAAAACACCAGTAAACAGTAATAATCATTTTTAGACAACTAATGACAACCTACCACAAACAAGATCCAGTTATGTAGCTACAAGCATCTTGTGTATCTTGAGGTAATTGATATTCTGGAACACCGGAAATATTGCAGCAGTGTGACATCAGTCCAAATGCACAAAACTTTTTTGTTAAATCATCTATAAATGGTCAGCAAGTTGACATATTTAAATATGTATTACGTCAAACAGCCCGTAAATGGCATTATGATACGTCGTATAAACGACACACGGAACGCGTTACTGATTACGTGAAAACAGTAAACTTTACAGCTTACAGTACTAACGAATAGTTAGAAAACTTCGCCAGTTATTCCAGAGAACTCCCCTTGCTGCCGAGGTACAGCGGTCACTGACAGAATAAAGGGCCAAGAGTCAACTGAGCGTCGTTTCACGTTGTTTTGTTGGCTGATCTGTGGCGAGGGGACCAAACAGCGAGGTCATCGGTCCCATCGGATTGCGGAAGGATGGGGAAGAAACTCGGCCGTTCCCTTTCAAAGGAACCATGCCGGAATTTGCCTGAAGCGACTTAGGGAAACCATGGTAAACCTACACCACAATGGCCGAGCGCGAGTTAAGTTTCACAGTATCTGTGCTGCCGCTCGTGATCCACTGATTTCGAGACGCCAACTATTGGTCTGTAGAGCGCTCGAAGATAATTCTATGAAGCGGTAGGCCACAGGCCACCCAGGTGAGTGAACAGAATTTGGCTCGGTGTGTGGTGTTGGTCTATATACTATGGCAATAATTTGGAATTTGCGTCAAAGGACATTTTATCGCGCTTCCCAGTGCATCATTTAAACATATTAAACCGACCTCCTCAGACCTCTGACTCAGATTCTATGAACTCCTAGAATGTACAGTTTTTGGTGGAAGAATGGAGTGATCACGTCGACTAAGTCAGAGGTCTGCAAACACCGAGTATCTTATTGTGACTTCTGCAATGATTACACGCAACTGGATCTCACACAGTTTACTTTTATCAAGATGCCTGTTGAAATGTAACGTAATTTCGAAACCGGTAGCGGAATAAAGAGTTCGAAATTGACGGCTCTAGGTGTAGTGCTTTTAGTTCCTCCAAAAATTTGTCGATGTAGTTCGGGATTACCTAAGTTTAGATCTGCGATGTGCGTTGTATTGCAAGATTATTAAATGTTGCAGTCAGGGAAATAAATACTAGTCTTGTTTTAATTTTATTTCTGATATAGTTGCTGCCGTGACAGCACTGCTGCTGGTCTGAGAACAAATTATTAGCTTGTCATGAAACAGAGCTCCTGCAACACGTCAAGTTTATAAAAGTAACGTAATTGTAATCTAATATTTACTCATTTACAGCTCTGCTAACAGTCAGAACTAACTAAACATATATGCACTACATCTAAATAGATCGCTTTTTTCCTCAAACTTCCACTTCCATAACGTTATATTCTGCTGGTTAGAGGCAACGCTGCAATGTACAGGCGAATGATAAATGTCTTCGAGACAGCGCGCACGCTCTGGGGGTTAATTAATACTCATCAGCACGATTTAAAATTTTAATCAGTAATGGGAGTGATAGTGCTGTAAATAATTGCATAACATCGTCTTAATTTATCCAGTAGATACATTTTCTGGTGTCTGTCTTTAACTATGATATTAATCACGTTTACCTTAATCAGAAGTACAGCCCTTACACGGAGGTCAGTGTATTCTCAGCGTAAACAAACATAACAGTTGTGGATAAAAGTTATATTCCAGCTGTCAAGCATATAGCTCACTTAGAATACTTTAGTGAAAGCAAGGTTAATGTTTTCTTCTTGCAACTGTTAATTATTAGGATGAACGTAAACAGTACTCGGACATTGGAAATCAGTTTTTCTTGCAAGCATTCTCCATATGTTCCGTAGCTTGGTTACGTATTTGAGTTTCGCACATCGTATTCCCAGCACCCGGCAAAGTTCAGCCGACGTCGTAACCAAATAACAAAGCTGCGTTCGCGAATAAATTGGAATGGTATTCATTAGGGAATAATTCCGCCCGAAATATGTGGATGGGCCATCGATTCCCGCAGCGCGCGGCTGGCAAATCTCATATTTCATAGACTGCTACATCACACAAAAGCTTCAACACTGGTGATTATTCAGACAGACCATAGACTGACTCTCAGCTTTTCATTTCCAACATATTTCTCAAATGCATAAAAACTTTTATTTTAAGAATTACGTATAAAAGAAACAGGACACAGCGTTGCTATAGATAAAGTACTGCATGCTTTGGAAAAGTTCTGGAGAACGGGTATCTTGGAAAAAATGGAAATAATCATACATGGCCATAATTCGAAAAACGAGAATCTAAATAAAATGACAGAGTTCAGAAACTGAGCCTTCTTTATGAATTTCAACTTAGTAATCTAGAAACAGTAAGTACATACATTATAGTTATACAGGGTGTCCGAAAAGTCTTTCCCTGATTACATAAATAGATAACTCATGCTAGAAGTAAGATACAAGTATGAAACTTGTGTCGAATTGTTTACAACTACCAAAGTTTTTTTCTGTTTTAGGTTTGCAGTATGTAAGTAGTGGATGAGGTGCAGTGCCCAAGAAGCCATGTTAACCGATCAAGAGAAGGCACAGTATGTCCTGTGGTACCACGAGACACGATCACTAACCACAGTGCAGAGACACTTCCAGACAACATTTGGAAGGAATGCACCTAATGTCAAGAGCATTAAAGCCTGGTATGAGAAGTTCAAGAACATAGGATCGGTTGCTGACCTTCCGAGGTCTGGTCGACCAAGAACCTCAGCAGACAGGGTGAAAGCTCTAAGGCAGTCTTTTCTGCGAAGTCCGAAGAAATCGGTGCGCAGGGCCTGACATGAATTACAGATGACAAAAAGCTGTGTCCATGACATTTTCACAAACGTTTATTGTTTCGTGCATACAAAGCGCAATTCGTTCAGGCCTTGGTGCCCAATAACAGTACACGTCGATGTGACTTTGCGGTCGAAATGCTGTCATGTATTGAGGACGATGATGGTTATCTCAGACGAATTGCCTTTTCCAACGAAACGACCTTTTTTGTCAGTGGAGTAGTGAATCGCCATAATGTGCGCATTTGGGGTTTACAACCCCCTGGCGAGGTCATGGAGTGCGCCAGAGGCAGCCCAAAGGTGAATGTTTGGTGCGCGCTATTGCACGATCGAATTATCGGGCCATTCTTCTTTGCTGAGGCTACCATCACATCTGCAGTGTATCTGGACATGTTGCAACTGTATGCAGCTCCTCAGCTGCTTCAGTATCACTCCGATGTCTTGTTTCAGCAAGACGGTGCACTCCATCATTGTGGTTTGGACATCCATGCCTATCTCAATATGACCTTTCTTGGGCGATAGATTGGTAATGATGGTCCAACGGTTTGGCCTCCACGCTCTCCTTACATCACTCCATTAGACCTCATTTTATGAAGTTATGTCAAGGATGATGTCTACCTAACACGTGTACCAGATCTTGAAACCCTGCGGCAACGGATAACCACAGTCATGGAATCGATCCCTCCAGTGATGTTGGCTAATGTGTGGACGGAAATTGAATATAGCCTAGATGTGCTAAGTGCTACCAAGGGTGCTCATGTGGAAGTTTACTGATGTGTGAAAAACTTTTTTAGTTTGTAAGCAATTAGATACCAGTTTCATATTTGTATCTTACTTCTAGCCTGAGTTATAAATTTATGTAATCAGGGAAAGACTTTTCGGTCACCCTGTATATGAGTTAAGAGCCCAGAAATATATTCGTAATTCTCAAAATAACAAGTTTGCAAACCGTCATGTGCAGTATAAAATTATCATAGTCGCTCGTTTTGTAATATGTTACGCCAACCAGTATCAGTAATACGACAGCAAGACATGCCGAAGGCGTTGCTACTGACAACACCAAATAGACATATCGATACTTCAGTCGAAACTAGTATTGTTTTAACCACCGTTTGTTTTGTGCTAGCGTGTTTTTACGACACTCTTCTGAACTTTGTAAATAACGGTGAAGAAACTCCTTCCTTCCAGAAGTGCTAGTTCTACAGGTTCGCGGGAGAGCTTCTGTGAAGTTTGGAAGGTAGGAGAAAGGAACTGACAGAAGTAAAGCTGTAAGGACAGAAGCCGGGGTCGTGCTTGGGTAGCTCAGATGGTAGAAGGACAAAGGTACCGAGTTCGAGTCACTGTCCGACACATTTTTAATCTGCTAGGAAGTTTAATAACAGCGAACTCTCCGCTGCAGAGAGAAAACCTCGCTATGCAATGGTAAAGTAGTCCAATAGAGGCATGGAAACGGCGGTGCCTCAGTACACAGCAAATTCAGCGGTTGTTTTATCAAAATTTTCAAGTGAACAACAAAAGATGGCTCTGAGCACTATGGGACTTAACATCTGAGGTTATCAGTTCCCTAGAACTTATAACTACTTAAACCTAACTAACCTAAGGACATCACACATATCCATGCCCGAGGCAGGATTCGAACCTGCGACCGTAGCAGTCGCGCGGTTCCGGACTGAACCGCCTAGAACCGCTTGGCCACCGCGGCCGGCCATGTGAACAACAGACCAGTATACTAAGTAACACCACCCTTTACTAGGTTATCTTTCTCACTCTCGACAGGATAATCACAACGATCATGTAAAGTAACTTTAATGTCTGTGTAAAAAAATGTTCAAATGTGTGTGAAATCTTATGGGACATAACTGCTAAGGTCATCAGTCCCTAAGCTTACACACTACTTAACCTAAATTATCCTAAGGAACATACACACCCATGCCCGAGGGAGGACTCGAACCTCCGCCGGGATCAGCCGCCCAGTCCGTGACTGCAGCGCCTCAGACCGCTCAGCTAATCGCGCGCAGCAATGTCTGTGTACACTTCCGTTGTATGTTTATGTAATGCCATTATACCCTGATGAGGTATCACCTCTAAGTAGGCCGCTAAACCAGTCAGGTAGTAGTCAACCGTTTTTTTTTTTTTTTTTTTTGATTGGTAGTGGCATTTAAAATCTTTTCACTTGTATAATGCAATGGTGACAATGAAAATTTGTGCCAGACCGGGCCTCGAACCAGGATTTCGCTCCTATCGCGAGAAATCGCCTTACCATTAGGCTACCAGAGCACTCTCCACGGCGAGACCCAAAGTTTCACACGTCGTCAACCACGTGTTTACAACATGTGTTCGTACGTTTATTATGTTTATTCTCACACAAGTAAGGAATTTTAACTGAATGTCGCTTGCTCGGTGTCGGCGAGTAAATACTATACTGTAGTGGCTGTGTTATTAAGAAGAACGATGGTATGTTCCTTTAAACATGCGGATATGTCAGAAGGAACATTGCATTGTTCTTCTTCATCACACAAGTACTACATTATTGTATTTTTCACCGACATCGAGAAAGCGACTTTCAATTAAAAGGTCTCCCCTGTACTGGAATATACATAATGAACGTGCGAGTGCAGGTTATAAACACATAGTTGATGACATATAGAAGTTTGGGCCTGACTGTGTAGCATTCTCTGACAGCCTAATGGTGCGGAACACTACCAGCGGTTCTATGATGGGGAGAATCATGAAGCCTCAGAAACGGACGATGTTCTCCATTAGCTGACTGGTGTCCTCGATGGAGGGGCTGTAGCGACGTTAATAAGCCCCATCACAACCGATGACACTGAAAATGCTCTTCTAAAAGCGGCTGCCAAGAAATCACTGGGCTCAGATGGCTTCCTGCTAGAGTTCCAGCTCGTTTGCAACTACCTTATGGCTCCTCGCTGAGTAACGATCTACGAGAAACTGGTGATCCCCGGCGTCCTCACAGCACCTAAATTGGTCGAAGGCCTGCTAGCGATCCCCAGCCTGTCGGGTGGCAGGAGCGTGGGACATCATCGCCTTCTCACAAGACTTAACAGTGACTTCAAACTCTTTACCCGGATTTCAAACTCTAGCATTCGGTGTGCCCTGCCCCGAATTGATTCCTTGGGACCAATACGCATGGATGGCAGCGTTAATATACAGACGGCACTCTCAGAGATTATAGGGACGTCGTCACCCTGGCAGATGACTGTCGCTTGGGTGGAACTTTGTTTTCGGTGGACTTCGACCTCGTCCCTGATAGGGTGAATCAAGACTACCTCGAGACAGAGTTGCGACGGATGATCTCGCCCTCCCCTTCCCCCCCCCCCCCCCCACCCCCCAGCCTTAATCCAACATTATCATGCGTCTACCTTGGTCACAAGTGAACACACAGCAGGTTCAATTACCATCTCCTGATCGATTCAGCAGAGATGCCCGCTATCAATGATTGTATACGCCATCCCCCATTAGCCACAGTTACATTATCTGCGGTGCTAGTTGACGGAAATTGCGTTGAGAGGTCATGTCTTCATCTGTAGAGTGTATGCGGACCATGTGGTGCTTTTGGCGCGATCGGGTGACGAAGCTCTAACACTCCACTAATTTTCTCTGTCGTCAGACATCTGTAAAAACACCCTGTGAGTGCGTTAGCGCTATGTAATAAACGACTGGGGTAAGGAGTGGAGCCTTATTCTATGACAGCGCACAACGGTGTTCAGCTGTACACAAATTGTTTTTAATTCACGATTATTGTCAAAGAAGTACACGAATTTACATAGGTTGTAACATGACAGTGTTCGGACGATTGTCAAGATAACAATCGCACTTCGTCCTGTTTATTCGAAATAACTCTCAACACAACAATATCAAATTTTAACCAAAAGGTTGTCTACAAAGTTATTCTTACGACTACATCGTGAAGTTGGCCAGTATTACGACAAATCATCTGATTCCGGTTCAAAGTTCGGTACTATTTAGGATGACAATCAAGTCTACGGAGGATGGTTTGTTTTTGTGACAAGCTGAGCAAAAGATTACCCAAGGTTGCTCGAGTTCACAGTGGACGCAAGCTGGTGAACCAACGTCTCTGATAGTGGTATTTACCTTAGCTGCGATGAGCTGTCGGCTGCATGGCTGCTCTCGTCCTCTGAAAGTCCTATAAAAGGTAATCAAAATCGTTGCTGTCCTATGTTTCTCATTAGGCGAGAAAATATGCACTCGTCCCTAGTCTTGAAATATGGCGATATGCATTTGCGTGAATGGTACAGCATGCAAATTACAATGCCCCCTCAGTTCTCGCAAGAACAATTAACTTACATGGCTCTTTCGTTACTCCGCTGCTGGAGCTTAACGACGCTACAGATAACAACTAACTGAATGGCAGCTGAAACAGTGTTCATACAAAATTCTTACTTTACGTTCTACAGAACGTGATGCACCCTGTTCTGCACTTGACGCTGGTTCATATGAGAGTCCTCAAAATTTTCGGTCTTGTCTCTCTCGTAGCAAAACTGTCCCCCACCTGGAGGTTTTCATGCTCCACGTCACAGCTTTTTCCAACCAATACAAGCGTTCGTTTTATTTTGTGGAAACCATCTCTTCAAATCGCAAAGGGCCTACCATCAAACTGCGTCGAAATTTCGGCACTTTACTCCTCCCCTGTTCATGTAAACCAATCGGACACCTTGTGCCCACTCCCGACCCCTGAATGTTACACACGTACATCATAAGCGTACCACGTACAGTTCACGTGATACATTGTGTTTCTGGTTGTTTCTGCCCATTTGGAAATTCCCCAACGTAGTTTTCTAAGGATTCTCTCCATACAATACTGCTGGCCCACTACCTGCCCTCTTCGACGAGTCACCCAGCGCTTTCGTTGTTCCTAGCCACAGGTCGCTTTTAGAGCGTTCCATTGTACTTGAGCTGTGACGTCACAACTCGCATCTGCTCCCAAACTAAAACGTTTCCTCCAACAGCTTTATTCTTCTCTTGCTCATTGACAAGCAGGTTTTAGGTTCAGTGTGTAATTGCTGTCGACTGAGTGTCATCCATTTGCGTTGCATACTGTACATTTTAATGGGCAAATCTGCTCATTTTCGCCAAAGTATGTCAGGCGACATATTCACTTTGTTATGATGTATAAATCTCTCATGGAACGTGCAAACTTCGCATTCATTTAATGTGCCACCTTACAAATCCCCCTCTTTCCGTCTGCATTTTTGCACTGGGTCAATCAATGGTTGAGAAATTTGACTGAAGTCAGTCAAAAATTGTTCTCAACTGCTTGTAGGAACTGACATATTTTTGTTGACCAACTTTCTATTTTAATATGGCGTAACCGTTCAGTTAGTCTCCTTATCGTTATTTTGCAGTGCAGTTGATTTCTTTTGTAGTATTGATATGAGCACTAAAGCAATGTTTTCCCAACATTTAAAATTTTCTTTCTAATTTTCTGATTTAATACCATTATTTAATTAATCTGAAGTCTTTTTTTCCATTTTATGGCTTTCTATGTTTTAATTTTAAATTCAGACAAATCAGAGCTTTTCTGTAAATTTGTGCCAGTCACAATTATTTAATTTGAGACTCATCTCTTTTGAATTTAAGACTTGTGTTAGATGTCGATGGAGATGTACTGAAGTTGAGGAAACCTTCATTTAACATTATCCTCCCCTTTTTCAATACTTATGGTCTAGTCTAAACCCTTTTTTTCCATGTCAATTATAATTTAAGGAAGTTTCATTTCTTACAATAATTTCTTTATTTATGTTATACTTAACCATACCCTTTTCATTACTTCACAAGCATAATCCCATTCACAAACATATTTATATCCCCCAAAAATCTTAAACTTACGCATTATAACTTTACAAAAAATGTAAGGTATCTGTTGACTTTAGAAAAAAATATTAAATTTCTAATCCTACTAATTGCTTTGCAAATATTTAATTAGCATCATAGAATTGGTAAACCCATTTCTCCATACGTATACTCTATATTTTAACAAGCACATTACATATTATAATCTTAGCTTCCCAAGAAAATATCAACATTTGGTTTTCTTAACTTAGAGATGCTGAAAAATTATAAATGACAAGGAAATATTATTGATCAGTCAAGATTAAAAACTTAAAAGTATTGTTAGCAAAGATCTGTTTCTTACACAAAATATTCTTCAAAAATTAAATATTTTTAAAGAACAACAAACTTCGTGCGTTCGAAAATTTTTTCTTTTATCAGTTTAATCTGATACTAGTCTGTCACAGACAGTACTTTCTCCTATATATTTAAGGTGGTTCATTGAAGTCATCACTCTCCTTTCCATCTGCCTCGACGTGTCTGCTGAACATGGGATGACGTTCGGCAGAGAGAAAGGTTGCTGAAGATATGAGTGTGTTGTGAATGCTTGGTTGCCTTTGTTCCATTCTCCATGTGCCCATGGCTAAAATATAGTAGAGTATTATTTTAGCGGCATAGAAATTTATCTTCGTCGTTCCTCGAATCTTTATGCCGAGTCATCGTCTCCTGTATTCCATATCAGCAGCCATCTCCCACCTATCGGGGTGACATCTGAAAGAGTTGCAATTTGTCATAAGGAATGTGGGAAATTTGTGCTGGTAGAACAGTTAAAATTGGATTCTTTGTTGGTAGGTAAATGCGATATGGCCTTGTATGGGAAATGAGTTAGAAAAGTTACTTGATTTCTTCTGGTCCTGGCTCTTCTTTCTTCCAAGTCTTCTCCATTGAATCTTATATTCTTGTTGCGTCTTGCTGCCTTCTCACTTGTGCCTTCGTTCTTCTCTGAACCGGATATTGAAATTTAAGACCTGCTTAAACTCGTCATTGTATAATCCGTTCTTATGGCGTTTTCTTTCAAATCGTTGTGTATCCTTTCCTGTATCAGGTTGTTCATCAAGATAGATTGGACAGCCTTCCATCGTTCTCTTGCTTCCTCCCATTAGTGTTCAGGCAATGTTTCGCAGTTGCCGACTTCCGTGTGGTATGACAACAGTTTCAGAAATTCTGAACCCTGAATTACAGAAATGTGTTTTTTCTTCTTCCAGTGAATTTAGACATTTGTTCGTCCTTGATGTAACATGTCCGCCTTCATTGCGGTTCGGTGCATATCCATCAACTCTCCTTGTGCTACTCTAAACAGTTTGTGACAAAAATTCTAAGTACCTAACGCTTGCGCAAAACCGTTGTTATAAAAATCGTATGTGGCATTCACATGAATATGTATCATGTCATGGTGCATGTTGACCGTATCCAGGCTTCGTTGTAAATCCCCAACCTTTTCCACTGAAGTGTTACCCTCTTTCACTGTTGCTTCCACCAAGGCATCTTCATCTCTAACGCTGACGTAACAGGCACCCACACTCAGTGTCCCTTCCTCTCACGCGTAACCGTTCTACTCAGTTCTGCTGTCGATCTGGCCGCAATAACGCTGCATGTGCTTGACGACGTCATGTGTAATATAATATTGTGCAAACTTTTGTGTATCCTACTTATTTTATATCCTCAATTTTTTCTAATTTACATGATATTATCATCTATCTTATCGTAATCCTTAATCCACTGAAATATATTACAAGCTTTACAAACACTAAATTTTTAATAGACTTTACAAAACGTCTTATTAAAACTATACATAAGATTATTCTACTTCATGGCTTCCGTTTGTCCACAAAAATCAACTTCTTTCTACTTCACGTTAGATTTCAAGAGAGAATCTATTACTATCTCGTCAAACTATCCATATGCTCATCTCTATCTTCCTCCTTGCTCTCCACTCTTTTCCCAAAACACATTTCGTTTGCACAAGCGTTACTTCAGTTCTTACTTTACTGTTTTTCCTTCACAATTTTTCTTTTAATCTACTGAGAAAGTTGTCCTGTTTGTTTTAACAATATAAGTACAAATTGAAAAGTTTTATTTGTGTGCATTTGTGTAGCTTTTCTACTCCTTGACTTCTAGATTTTAACCTTATTGGACTCTGGATATTTAATACAACTAATTTTTCTTTTGGAATTAATATTTGTTGCTTTACCCTTCATGCAATTTTAAGTGACTGACATGGTGCAAGCCAATGATTTTCCTGTATTTGGGTTAATCAGTTCGACTGCATTATCATGACCACTTTACTTACTTCCATACGGCCTTTGTATACCGAAAAGAACTTGTGGCTTTGATGTTTTTTCTTGCTTGAGAGATAGTGCGTTTTTTACAATTACCTTTTGTTCAAGTGAAAATTCTCGTGAGGTTGCCGTTTTGTCTGCTCGGCTCTTTCTATTTAACGCCGCAGTCTTCAAATTGCTCAGTTGATGACGGGGTACTGATGGGAATTTATTTCTCGGATTTTATCTGGTGCCCGCTTATTTTTCAGAACAGTGATCGGATGTAATAACTTACTGCTATGCGGAATTTCGTTTATAACATCTTGGAAGTCAGAGAAATGTCTGTCCCACGTATTATGCTGCTTGCTACAACACAAACGATTGAGGGTTCTCAAATCCTTCATCATTCGTTTAGCTGGGTTGGCGCTTGGCATCTATTTGGAAATATAGGTTTGGCTTTATGTCGGGGCAGCGTTTTCGCTATTGTGTTGAACGATATTGTGGTCCAATGTCTAACGGCATTTTGTCAACCCTACCAACTTGTCGAAGGAAATCTTGTGTCAGCGCTTTGCTTATACTGCTCCCCGTTGCTTTCATCAAGGGAGTAAACGTCACATATTTCGACGTTAATTCTAGGACCACGAAAATGAATACATGACCTCTCTGTGTACGAGGTAATGGTCCCATGGGATCTGTTGCTATGTGTCTCAGTTTCTCCGGAATGACACGGAACATTGATGGTCTCGTTTGAAAGGTTAAATGTTTAGCTATCTGACATCTCTTACATTTAGCCATAATTTGTCTGATTCTTCGCTCCGTATTTGCGAAGTGACAAGACAGCTTCAATTTAAAAAAAAAAAAAAAAAAAAACACATCTTAGGACCGAAATGACTGTTACTCAAATGAGTGTACCAAAGGTACTTATTTATCAGATCCTGTGGTATACATGAGACCCATCAACTTGTATCTGTATTACGACGTCTGTAGAGTAAGAAATCGTCCTTTATGAGATATAATTGTCTAATGTCCCTTGATTCACGGTTTTTCCTCTTAACTTTAGTCTTGGCGAGATCTGGGTCTTTATCTTGTTCCCTGCCTAACTGTTTTACAGTACTGGTGACGTAATTTTGAAATGACACGTTTCTCAAGTAATACATGGCTACTTGTCCTTCTCCTGATTTACTCACGTTGCTTTCGTTAACTCCTTCCGGCAATTGGGAGAGGATATCAGCTACGATATTTGATGGCCCAGGTACACAGGTGACTCGAAAATCATATTCTTGCAGCGTTAACATCCACCAACCTAATCTTCCCGGAAATAGTTTTGCACTTAACATAAATTCTAGTGCCTTATGGTCAGTAAACATATTGGTTTTTCGACCAAACAAAAAGTGTCTTAATCTACCAAACCTCCATATTACTGACAAGACTTCTAACTCTGTGATCGAATAATGTTTTTCACATTTAGTAAGTACTCGACTTGCGAAAGCTATCATCTTTTTATCCTCTGTCCGTCGTCTTCATGTTGTTGAAAGAGTAATACACCCAAGTCTGTTTTAGCACTGTCGCTTGCCGTACAGAATTCCTTCGTCAAATCTGGGTGCGCTAAAATTAGTGCCTTCACCAGCGACTCTTTTAGTTGCTGGAACTAATGCTCTGCTTGTGCATCCCACATACTGGGCATCTTTTTACTAGATAACGCACATAAACGTGAGGTAGCAAGGGATTATATCCAAATGAACCCTTTTTTAGAAGTTAAGGAGTCCCAAGAAGCCACGCAACGTCTTTCTATTGTACGGAGCGCCTATGTTCTGTATTCTTTGCAGTTTGCTAGTTAGGTTCAGTTCCCGGTTCAGTTACAATATGGCCTAAAAATTCAATATGTTTATTTCCAAAACTGTATTTCATTATGATGATAATTACTTCATGTTCTTTTAATGTCCTTTGCAGTTTATCGAGCACCTGATTATGAAGTTTCCATGATGGTTCACCTACTAATATATCATCTACATAACATGGGAGAGGCTGTTGGAGCTCTTTATCCAACACAGTTCCTAAACCTCTTATAAAGGCAGTAGAGGATATGTTCAGTCCGAAAGATAGCCTTTTGAACTCATAACTTCGTCTAAATGAGATAAAAGCCGTATACCTCCTACATTCAGGTGTTAGTTCTATTTGCCAAATACTAGCCCTCAAATCAAGGGAAGAGATAATCTTAACACCAAAGAAATTTTGTAAAAGCACTTCCAATTTTTCTGGGCTGGTGTAAGGCGGTACTCTAAATGGCTTGTGATCTTTAACCTGGAATTCGTATTGAAAATTTTAAATGGCACCGGGTTTTGTTAGAAGCACCTCCATATTTTGCCGTAATACTCCATCTAAATCGGCTTTGTCTGTATCTGAAATATCCATTACTTGTTGCAGCTTATTATCTATTTCTTGATAAATTTCCATCATTACTTCGTCGTCTGAAGATATTGTTTCTCTCGCCCACCTATACCGTGGATGTCCCTCCTCCGATTGATACAGGTCCAGTTGCATAGTCAGTTGTTTGTAAGCACCTGTCATATCTTCATGTCTGAGTTTTTCTTCAAAAGTAAGACGTACCTTCGCGAGTATCATATACCTTTCGTCCATATTGAGTGTAACACGATTTCGACACATGAAATCGGCTCCATTGATTATGAGTACAGAAAGTTTCGGCACAATTACCATGTTCGCTTCCATTTTAAGCCCCTGACATGAAAAATTTACACGTGTTTCCCTAGTAATCACCGCCGACGCATCCGTTATCGGTCCTTTGACTTTAACACGTTTCGTCCGTAACGGTGGTAGCGTCTGTTCAGCGTGACATTTCTCAAAAAGTTCCTCCGATATCGCCATCATTTCGCTTCCCATATCAAGGATGGTGTCTACAAGCGCACCACCTACCTCAACCCGGACAATCGGTTACACCTCATGAGGAGCTTTAGTTTCATTTTCATGCATCTTTATGCTTTAATGCATCCTCTGTCGAGTCGTATGTTAACCTGTCAATGCGATGGGCCTGCATTTCCCATTGGTTTGCTTCCGTTACTTTATTCTCCTCACTTCTTTTAACACCTGTCATCTGAATGTTCTGGTATGAAGTTATTTGCCGATAATCTTTATCAAACGCCTCTATTACTTCTTCATACGTTCCTGTACTATATATATCATCTGACGTGGGTATCAATACTGGTGCTGCCAAAAGGTGCATTATCCTTTTGGCATACCATTTCTCTCTCGGTTTCGTATAAATCAACTACACCCTTCACAATCTGATCATAATCAGTTTTTGTACAACTGTGTATATTAACTGTTAACAACTCTTGTTCCTCATCATCGGTCGATTTCCAGTCAATTGTCTCCCAGCATGCTGGTGTTTGTATCTGATCAGCCCGTAAATCTACTTCAGAATCTTGCTAATCTAAGGTATATCTATTTACATGTTTAATTAGAGAATCAGTTTCATTTGGCGATAGAATCACTTGTGACTGGTCTTCGTACCGTTCATTTCGTCAATTCCAACTTTTACCAGGGCCTCAACTCGACTTCCTGTACCGGTTCATTTCACGTGTGTTCTACTGCTGAAGTCTGATTCTCCCAACCTTTCTGAGCTCCAGGCAATCCAGTTCAATCCTAATAATTTGGTTTTTGTGGTGCAAAACCTCTAAACCTTCATGCTTCGTTTCTATGGAGATCATATCGCTAATTATAATTACCGCTATAGTTTCTGGGTTCAAAGCCATTATTGTGATTTCGCGGCTCACTAAAACCTTAGTTATTGTTTGACCTCTGTGAGTTGTCAAAACCATAGCTATTGTAATCCCATGGGAAGTACCATTCTTTCCAAAACGTTTACCTTTCCCAACATTATTATTGCCACTGCAAGCATCACTGAAGGCCAATCGGCTATTCGCCCTGCGAATGATTTCTCTCACTGCACGTTGTTTCTTCGCGTCATCTTCACTAAAGATGAATTCAGGTTCCTTTAACACCGCTTTAAATGCCTGTATATTATCTGCTCCTCTGACAACCAATGATTGCTGATACCGCAAGGGTAACTTCATAGTGCACATACGTATCAGTTCCCGATCACTTTATGGACTGTCTAAACATTGATTCTTTTTCGTCATTTCTTCAAAAAATCTACCTGGCTTGTTTTCTCCCGAATTTTCGAATGACTCCTTCTGTAACAATTCATATTATGTCCCATTTTGTGTTTCCACGGACCAGTATCGCTCCAAGAATGCAGACTTCAATTGTTCATACGACTGACAGTTTGCAGCGACTCTTTTCATGGTTTCCACTATTGCGCCTTCCATATGACCACAAATGTAGTTAATTATAGGGCTAAGTGGACGATGGTTTGGTAAACCGATCTGGAATTGATGTATCAATGTGCGGGGGTGTAATCCGATTTCGCTTTCTCTGTAATGTTGGAATTTTCTGAGTGTGAAAAAGTAATAATTGTCAAATTTTTCGGTTGCACCATATGGCGTTTGTGTTTTCCGACATTTTCCGATCCCTTCAAGTGCGTCATGTTTTCCTTTATTCGTCCTACCACATTTTGATCCTGAGATGATATATTTTAGTTCCATCTAGCATCGCATCTACGCAGTGGTGTGCACTTATCTGAACGAGATCGTTCCTCGTGTATCGGACTGACAGATACGTTTAAATTTCCCGTTACTGGATCAGTGTTTTGTCTTTGTACTTGATTCATATTGGTCTGTTGTACTATAACTCGTGAATTGAGAATTGGGTACCTGTGTCGCCGTAAATTGCTCTCTTATCGCGTCATTCGCGTACGATCGGAGGGTCGGTTACCGCTCTGTCGGTATGCAGTTACCGCTTCTCGCACCGTTGTCTGCTGTGAACGCACATTACCTTCTTCGCTCGCCTGTATCAACTGTACTCCTCCTATTTGCTTCTGTTTCGGATCGGAAAATATTGACGCAACCTCCTGCGGACATACAAGTGGAGTTTCATGACGTTTCTATGTTTCCGCAACCGACACGGAAGATTGCATAACTAACTTGGCCACCTCTGTGTTTTTTTTCCCACCAATATGGCGGATGATACCGATTCCATCGCCTCACTACTGCTTTCTGTACGAATCTGTTCATACTGTTGCTGATTTTTCGAAACGATGGTTACAATGCGTATATAGAATCTTTTTAATGCGGCTCTCGTGACACGTTTTCTGACATTGAGTTCTTCCACGATTTGTTGAGCCTTAACAGACGCCTTACGAGCAAGATTATAAACTCTTTGGTTGATATTAGACAATGCATCCTGCACCTGGTCAAAGTCAGAAGGTATCTTTTTCTGGTTCCCCATTAGCGATTGAATTAGTTCGCACGAGTGTCTCGCCTCTTTCCGGATTTCAGTAACCTGTTCATTGACTTCTGTTCGCAACTTTTGCTGATCTTTGCAGACTTTTTCGAACTCAGCATGGGTTTCAAATTTGAGACCATTTAAAGCAGCATTTGTGGCCGATAACACTACATTTGTTTCTGTTTTTCAATTCACCGCATTTGTTTGCTTGATAACATTAGTGCATTGATTCAATATTGTGAACAATCTATCAAACTCTTCGCCATCGATACCTGTCATTAATTGGTGTGAATTTTGCCGTTCGCGTCTTTCACGTGACCTCCCACCGACTTCTGTGCATAGTGCTGACGCACTTACACACATTAGTTCCGTAGGAAACTGTCCCGTCTGATTCAGAATTACAACATTTTGTTCAACGTACCGAAGTTGCTCGTTCTCCGATTCTACTTCTGACCCACTAGATCCGTCATTTGTTCAGTTTTTTGCGGTCTCTGACTGTGTTACCAATCACAAAACTGCCACCATTACACCTGCATTGTCACTTCGTTCGGTATCGTGACTTGCGCTAGATACTTTTCCTTCTACGTCAATTTATATCCTGTCAGATCTTCAGTTTGCCACATATTCGATGATCACAGTCCTTCCGCCATCTCAGTCTAACTAACTTTAGGTTTTCTCCATTTGCGCGAGCCTGAGTTCTAGACAACGTGACGTTATATGACTTGACACGTCTCCAAAATATCATAGAAAGTTTCTTATACTACTAATACTTCATTAGCAACGCCGTCCACTGTTTGTGGATGTTCCAACCAACTCAACAACTCCGTGAATAACTTCGCAATGTCATGCACAAGATCCTTACACACAAACACAAAACTTTTTCTTTCCTCGTTAATACAATTGCTTCTACTCTGTGGCTCACACATTTACAGTATTGTGGCAACTATTCAGACACATACGCTGAGTAACCTTGTCACAAAACTTTTTTTCTTCAATGCTTAATTTCAATTACTCTCTCTAATTTGACTAATTGCCATCCTGTCAGATCAATTGCCATTTTGGCAGGGTCGCCATTATCTGACACCCCACTCCTTTTCTCTATCGTCAAACATCAGTAATAACACCCTGTGACTGCGTTAGCGTCTGTAGAATAAATGACTAGGATAAGGAGTGCTCCCTTATTCTATTACAGAGCACACGGGTGTTTAGCTGTACACAAATTGTTTTTAATTCAAGAATATTGTCAAAGCAGTACAAGAATTTACATGGGTTGTAACATGATACTGTTCGGACAATTTTCAAGATAACAAACGCATTTCTCCTGTTCAATCAAAATAACTTCGAACACAACAATATCAAATTTTAACCAGAAGGTTGTCTGCAAAATTATTCTTACGACTACATCGTGAAGTTGGCCAATATTACGACAAATCATCTGATTCCGGTTCTAAGTTCGGTACTATTTAGGATGACAATCAAGTCTACAGAGGATGCTTAGTTTTTGTGACAAGCTGAACAGAAGATTACCCACAGTTGCTCGACTTCACAGTGGACACAAGCTGGTGAACCAACAAGTTTACACTTTCTCTAGCGGTATTTACTTTAACTGCGATGAGCTGTCGGCTGCATGGCTGCTCTCGTTCTCTGAAAGTCCTATAAAAGCTAATCAAAATCGTTGCTGATTTTATCAGCATAAACTGTCCTATGTTTCTCATTAGGCAAGAAAACGTGCACTCATCCCTAGTCTTGAAATATGGCAATACGCACGTGCATGGATGGTGCAGCATGCATATTACAATGCTCTCTCATTTCTCACAAGAACAATGAACTGTTTAGCTGTTTTGTTTCTCCGCTGTTGGAGCTCAACGATGCTACAGCTAATATCTAGCTGAAAGCTAGCCGCAGTGAACGCAGTTTCCACACAAAATTCTACAGAGCGTGATATGCCCTGTTCTGCACTTCACACTGGTTCGGATGAAAGTCCCCGAAATTTTCGGTCTCATCATCTCGTAGCAAAACTGTCCCCCACCTGGGTGCTTTCATGCTCTACGTCATGACTGTTTCCAACCAATACTAGTGTTCCGTTCATTGTGTGGAAACTCTTCCAAACTGCGTCGAAATTTCTGCACTTTACTCCTCCCTAGTTCATGTCAGCCAATCAGACATCTTGTGCTGACTCTAGACACCTCAATGTTACATGCATACGTCAAGAGCATACCACGTGCAGTTCATGTGATTGACTGCGTCCATGGTCTGCTGATCTGTTTGTATCCATCTGGAGATTCTCTCCATACCACGCCGCTGGCCCGCTACCTTCCCTCATCGATGAGTCACCCAACACGTTCGTTGTCCCTCGCCATGAGTCGCTTTAAGAGCATTCTGTTGTACTTGTGCGGTGTCGTCACAAATCGCATCTGCTCCCAAACTAAAACGTTTCCTCCAGCAGCTTTTTTCTTCTATTGTTCACTGACATCCTGGGTTTATGTTCAGTATGTTAATGCCATCAACTGAGTGTCATCCCTTGCAATGCTTACCACATAGTGCACAAGTGGACATAACATCTGAACTGTCTTCTCAAGCCCTCGGTGTTGAACATATATTCTATATAAATGTGGCCCTGCAAAGTAGATAATATCAGGTGCACACTGTGACAAAATTCCTGAGAAATGCTGCTGTCACCTAACTAGAATGGATGATTAATAAAAGTGAAAGTTTGGGGTCTATTCTAGAAATACAAAACAGCTATCCCCTTTTCATGTTCTACATATAATTTATCAGCTGTGCTTTCAGGGGTCAAGAGATACACAACAATCATGTTCAATTATTTTCAACACTTAATAATCAAATATTTAACTCTTGGACATATTAAATTGATGATTATTAAAATCGTTATCTCTACGTATGAAAAAAATTTTATCACAGGAAAGAATAATTAAAATCTTCATTAGCTCATTTACATCTACAATGTTGTAGCTGATCAATGCACTCAGTTGGTGGAGAATAAATTTACTTTTTAAACCAATGAAAAAACTCTTGTGGGCTCAATGTGAGGGTAGGTAGTATCTTAGATTCTGCTATTCAATTGTCAAAGCATATGCAACTTGGAGAGAGAAAAATGTCGACTCAACATTTACTGTGGCCTAATGCACAGTGGTACTTTACCAAGTGGCATCTGCAATGGTGTTGTCTCGGTGTTGGATCTGAAATGCCAATTCCCTACTCTGGCCTTGACTGAATTCACTCAGTCTCAACTTTCCTGCGTTCTGTACAATGTTAATTTTTCCCTAGTCGAAATAATGGCTATTGTACAGTCGCTAAGGGTTGGATTGATGTGCACAATTTCTTTGCCCAGAAAAAGTCCTGCAGGAATGATTAAATACCTCTTTGCTATCTGTCGCCACAATATGTGAAGCATATCAGCCACACTACGCGGAAAGCAAAGCTCTCAACGCCCTCGGTATTTTCCATACACTTGGGTGGTCCACCATGAGACAAGAGAGGTATCTAGTAATTTTAGTTCTCAAAATGCTTTTATATAATGGGGAACTCCCCACCGTGTCATGTCTGCATCACCCAGTATGCCTTCAGACAATCGCCATCTCATTAGAGTTGAATTTTATTTTTCTTACCTAGGCCTGTTGAAGCCATCCAGCCACTTATCCTCTGTCCTAGCCGTATTTACTTTAAAACGAATAATGTATTGTTCTGGCCTTATCCCTTTCTGCACTGAAGCTCGTCGTTCTCCTGTTAAGTGGGGTTTTCCGATGCCATTAACCATCTGCTCAGTTCGTCTCCAAAATTCGTTTCTCTTTAACTTATTTATTCATGCCCCTGTCCATATTGGTAGATATTGTTTAGTTAGTTTTCAGTACATGCCTTTTGTTGATATAATGTAATTATTATTTTCTGAGGATCTCATACTGTATTGTACTGATGTTACGGATCAAGCTAATGTAAGATCTGTAAAATCCAGTGCCTTACATACAGTGCATTTTAACAGGCAAGTCTGCTCAATTCCGCTGAAGTATGTCAGTTGACATATTCACCTTCCTGTTACAATCAATAAAATCTCTCTTGTAAGGTGCGAACTTGACATTCGTTTAATCTGCCACCTTACAAAGCGCGAAGAACACTGAAATGGATTGCTGGATATGAAGCTGCTGTGGGCAGCCATATAACTTTAATGAAGACCAGAGGACAGGGGATTCCCGGAAGGAAGTGTGACCACTTTCCGATTACAAGACACACTTCAGTGTTTAGGGATTGTCTTCAGATGTGACACCAGGAGGACGGTGGTGATTAATTGTAGCCGACTTCTTCAGGGGATATGCATGAGCGTCCAGGGCAACCCACTCCGGACATTAAACGTGATTCAAAGGGTTATTTAAGTCAATGTTCACCTAGCTCACATGCTACCATTTTACCGATGCCAAAGATGATGGCACAAATGTTGATGGTGCTCTTTGGCGCAGGGTCAATAGTAAAAGGTCGATACGATACACTCACCCTACCTGCCATGGGTCTCATTAACACCCAAGTACAAGCAGAGGCCCACCATTTCAATATGATGATAAAGTTGGGGAGCCGACGTCAGCGCAACATTAATGAGCACCCTGGTAGAAGAGCTGTCTTCCACCTCCTGATTACCACTCGTTGCAGTCGCACATGTTTCCTAATTGCTATCCCTCGCCAAGACCTTTCCTGTTGAGTGCAGTTACATTCACGCCGATCTCCTACCCACAAGGGCCCCTACGCAGCTCGATGTTTACAGTCTGATGATGAGAGGACATAACCAGAATGTGATGGAATGATTTCAACCTTCGATACCTTTGACTGGTGTCAGGCGAACACGGAACTAACAGGAGTTCGTGAAAGCCCACTACAGTGACTGCTATGTTAGAATCCGGTGCTTAATTGTTGCAAACAATATCAAATTAAAGTTGCTGCAATACGGCGCAGTAAGCAGACGCAAAAATGGCAACCGCAGTTAGATTGCTCGGTTGTTAGCTGTCACGATGTGTGCCAACCTGTACCTACATGCACTGATCACAAGTAGGTTAGCGAAGCTCACCCTCTGAACGAACAAAATATATGTTAATGAAGTGGGTTGCACATTACTGCAAATATAGACGATTATTTTTGCAATAAATTACATTGGTTTTCCGATAAAACTCTTGGGGTGTTATCCAGAACTGTGATCGGAACTGTCACTAAAACTCTAATACGATTTCGTATACTTTCTGCAGCGAAAATGGGTCCCTCGTTATCGCCATCATCTCATAAAATATTACCTTCACAAAAGACTGTCATTAATATTTTCTATAGAACTGTTGAAAATTGTGGTCACCATTTCATTTTCGCAAACTGTAAAATAATTTGATTACAACATTAAAATTTTCCCGACTACTAGTCTTTTATTCTCGAAATTCTGTGGAACTAATTAAATTTGGTACAGAGAATTCTAGAACTGTAGCATATTTACAAAGAACACTGAAAAAATGTATATTTCTCGAAAATCGGTTGCCAATTTCACAGCTATTCAGCTATTGAGAATTGTGATCATAATTTTCTTTCACAAAATTCTACAGAACTTTTAAAATTTTCTACTGTGAGCTCTAGAACTATAACATATCGAACAAGAACTCTGAAAAAATCACATCTCTCGAAAGTCGGGCACCAACTTCATATGACTCTGGAAGGCACTGCTCACGCTCTCCGGTGCCCAGACACCCCCAAACCACTCCCACCTCCCTCTCTTGGAGCTACTACAGTATACGATACTCTCAACTATCCTCACCGCCACAGCTGATGATGCCTGCGTTACATCGCAACACGTCGTGTTACGTTTACTGGTACAGCGCGCCGGAATCGCTCGTCGAGGTCAAGCAGTTAAGTGAAGCCAAGAATATGTTGATTGCCTTTGACAGGCTATTAAAGTGGAATCTAATGGTAAGGATGGTGTGAAAGTTAAAACGGAAGGAGTCTCTGACAACGAATCCTCAGAATTAAAAATTGAATCCAACGAGGATGGTTCTGTCAAAGTGATAAATCCAAAATCTGAATGTGATTTGTCAAACGTCGTATCGCTGTAAATTTCAGTGTTATTTCGAAGTAAGTACCAATTTCTGACGATGACGTAATTGTAGCTGAAGTCCTAAAGAACGTGGAACTAATAGAATTATCAGATAACGAAGCTGAGTTCAATATTTCTGAAATTCAGTTACGCCATGGAATGCTAGAAATGCCTAAAAACTGGTTGAAACGCCAAGTGGAAAGGCAGGAGCACCAAATTGGATGCAATTAATGTGTTCTAAACCTGAAACGCATCATAAAGAAGATTTAATAGAGAACTAAAGGATAATAGGAAAGAGATAAAAGGATGAAATGACCTCAAAATTGAATAGCTTAAATTATAAAACTGATTCGAACCAACATGACATTCAAGTCAAAGTGCGGCAACAGATAACTAAATTGCTTAGTAATTTCAAAACGGAAATGGGTGAAATTCGTACAGATTTCGAAGACGCAGATGATCTTATGGAACGGCAGTGGTCAAAAATAATAGTCATTGAATACAAACTTTGCTTTAATTGGTCTGAGGAAGTAACTAACAAAATAAATGCTTGTCAAGAGGACTTTGAGAAAGTAAAATCTGACTGTGTGAAGTTATATCAGGACGTTGATAACAAATTTTCTGACAGAGTGGAGCCAGTGCAATTACAAGTAGAAGAAGCAAATACTAACATTGCTAACAAAGAAAATAGAGTAACCTCTGGTTGTTCTTGTAATGCTACTGCACAGCATGTTGCTTCAGCTGACGTAGCTGTTGTCGGATATCATCAATTTTTAAATTTTGATCCAACCAAGCAAATTCAGCCGCTAGAGTTCTGGAATAATTTTGAGGATGTTTTACCAAATGCGTAATCATAACGTGAGAAAATCTCTTTCTTAAGAAGTTAGTTGTGATAGTCACCTGACGTAATGATGAGATGTAAAACTCATTCTGAATTTAAAACTGCGTTTCTTAAAGAGTACTGGTAGCAGAACAAACAAAACCATGTCTTCGCGAGAATTCTGGGGCGGTGAAAAGTTTGTTCGAAGTCGTGAATCAGTTAAGAGTTGTGTAGAAAGTGGGTTTTCCATGCTGTCACATCTGACAGAGAAGATGAAATCGGAAATGGTGATCATGGGACTGGAAGGTAAGCTGGGGTCCTTTAACAGCCATATAAACAACTGAACTAATGGAAGTGATAATGTGAATGATAGAAGTATGGAAGTTCAGAATAAATGATCTGGGTGTCGTGGTGAAGGCCGTGGTACAGGAAGGGGAGGTAGACAGCCACCGCGCTTTCACGGTAATTGCTAAAACGGAGGCAGAACTATAAGTAATGTACCACTGCAACAAGCCGGAGAGCATAACGCTGCCCCATCTAAATCTGAATCGAATGAGCTTAATAGTCCGCGTGTGGGAAATTGAGTCCCGTCTCTGAGGAAACTGGAGCTCACCAGGTGAAAACAGTGACACAGCAAGTAACAAAAACACCGACCACAGTCAGTCAGCACACGTAAATCGATTACTGCGATGATGGAATAGCAACAGACAGTACTAGTAATGTGCTAAACCACTTTCATTATCTAGCTGACGGCATTCTAAACACATTAGGAAAAGGAGACAAGAAGGAAAAATCAAACGCTGCAGATAAGGGAGAAGAACAAGTTAACTGGTTTGAAGAAGTTGAAGTAAAAGCTTACATCTTCGACACCGACGGCAGTCTGAACCCTTTTCGCCACAGCTACGCAACGGCTACAATAAATGGTACCTTCACCGTCAGCAGCCCTGACTGCTGCTCCGTGCTCCGTGGAGACACTGGAAGTTTAACAGCAAAACACAGAGTCTGTGATTACTAATGAATGTAACTGTAAAACAAGTGATATACCGGGTCACGCCTAGTAAGTTACTTGTAAAAGTGGTCGTGTTACCGCTTGTTTTTAAATCACTGTAGCACAGAAACGGTACCTTTCTGGACAACGGTTCAAGTTCAGGACAGGATCTGCTCAGTTCACTTTGCAAGTCCCAGAAATTTGTAACGGGAATTTCCGAACACCCTGTACATAGTCTTTATTCGTGTGGCCTCCATTTGGTTGTGCTGATCACCAGAGAATTCAAAAGGGCGCGAGCTGAAAGGAGAACCTTCAGTGTTCTGCGGCTAGGCTTTGTGAGCAAGCGTGCAGTGAGACGCCGCGAGCCCGGCGTGGCTGCGCCAGGGCGCCCTCATTACTCCAGTCGCACATCGCTGGCAGGCGCGGCGACTCCACGTAACGAGAGGGGCCGTTCGGCGCCTCCCTGTCAAAGGGGGTGCTACGGCACAGAACAGTGGGCGCGCAGGGCGAACCCCTGTAATTAGCAGAGACCGCAACCCGCAAACTAACTTTGCCTTCCTGTTACTTCTTCCGCTTTATCTACTGTGGTTGGAACGGTGCTTCTGCTCCCTTTCTTTGAACGCAAGTGTGGCGGAGCAACAGATGACAGGAAGAACTGGGTTGAGAGTACGGGTTATTTCTGACATTACTTACTAGAAAAGACGTCATTGCGGGTAGCCATCGGGTACTCGAATCCATTTAAATACATTATAAAATCAAACGTCACCGACAACAAAAATAAATTAAAAAAAGATAGTATCACATTAAAACTCAACAATCTTTTTTTTCTTCAAATTATAGATGACACATGTTTCATAACTTACAGGTTTAGTAATGGTGACGAGTAAGGAATAATCCATGTGTAAGGAATCAACAGATGAGGAGTTGCCTCGCCACGTAATACAAGAAGGAAGAGCTGTGGACAGGACGAGACAGAGGATAAAGTATCACCGTCTGAATTTAAAAATCCCTTCGACAACTTAAGGTCAAAAAAGGCAGAAGGGAGAGATAAAATTTAATCAGAATTTCTAAAATCATTCGGGAAAGCGACAACAGAACGACTGTTCACGTTGGTTGTAGAATATATGAGACGGGTCATAAACTATGAGACTACCGGAAAAACATTATCCACACTATTCCGAAGATAGAAAGACCCTACAAGTGCTAGAATTATCGCACAGTCAGCTTAATAGGTCATCCTTGCAAGTTGCTAAGAAGGACAATATAAAGAAGAATGGAAAATAAGATTGAAGATGTATTAGATGACTTATCAGTTTGGCTTCAGCAAAGGTAAAGGGACCAAAGATGTAGTCATGAAGTTGCGGATGATACTGGAAGCAAGACTGACGAAAAAGCAAGCACGATGATAGGACTTGTCAATCTAGAAAAAGCATTCGACAATGTGAAATGGTGCAAGACGTTCGAACTTCTGAGGAACACAGCGGTTATCTTTAGGGAAAGACGGGTACAAACGAGAGGGAACAATAAGACTGGAAAAGTTTGAAAGAAGTGTTCGCATTAAAAATGCTGTAACACAAGGATGTAATCTCTCGCTCCTAATGTTAAATCTGTACGTCGAAGAAGGAATGGTGCAAATATAGGAAAGGTTCAACAGCGGGACTAGAATTCAGGGTGGAAGAACATCGATGATAAGATTCGCTGATGACACTGTTACCCTCAGTGTAAGGGAAAGAGATTTACAGCATTTGTTGAATGTGTACAGAATATGGACTGACAGTAAACCGAAGAAAGACGAAAGTAATGACAAACAGCAGAAATGTGAACAGCGAGAAACTTAATACTAAAATTGCGGACTACGAAGTGTAGGCGGAGCAGAAGCAGATTAGTGGTTAACGTAGCGTCGACAACGAGGCCGTTGGAGACGGAGCACAAATTCGGATTAGGAAATGATTGGAGGAGGAAAGCAGCCGCGCACTTGCGAAGGAGCAATCCCAGCATTTGACTGAAGCGATGTAGCGAAATCAAGAAAAAACTATATCCGGGTAGCCGGACGCGGCTTTGAACCGCCGTCCTCCCGAATGGCCTCAGGAAGTAGAGGAAGGTAAGGACTTCTGCTACTTAGGAAGCAAAATAACCCATGATGGACGGAGCAGGGAGGACATAAGAAGCATGCTAGCAATAGCAAAAAAGCGTTTTACTGGCGAATAGAAGTCTAGTAGCATCAAACATAGCCCTTAATTTGAGGAAGAAATACAGTCCTGGAAATGGAAAAAATAACATATTGACACCGGTGTGTCAGACCCACCATACTTGCTCCGAACACTGCGAGAGGGCTGTACAAGCAATGATCACACGCACGGCACAGCGCACACACCAGGAACCGCGGTGTTGGCCGTCGAATGGCGCTAGCTGCGCAGCATTTGTGCACCGCCGCCGTCAGTGTCAGCCAGTTTGCCGTGGCATACGGAGCTCCATCGCAGTCTTTAACACTGGTAGCATTCCGCGACAGCGTGGACGTGAACCGTGTGTGCAGTTGACGGACTTTGAGCGAGGGCGTATAGTGGGCATGCGGGAGGCCGGGTGGACGTATCGCCGAATTGCTCAACACGTGGGGCGTCAGGTCTCCACAGTACATCGATGTTGTCGCCAGTGGTCGGCGGAAGGTGCACGTGGCCGTCGACCTGGGACCGGACCGCAGCGACGCACGGATGCACGCCAAGAAGTAGGATCCTACGCAGTGCCGTAGGGGACCACACCGCCACTTCCCACCAAATTAGGGACACTGTTGCTCCTGGGGTATCGGCGAGGACCATTCGCAACCGTCTCCATGAAGCTGGGCTACGGTCCCGCACACCGTTAGGCCGTCTTCCGCTCACCCCCCAACATCGTGCAGCCCGCCTCCAGTGGTGTCGCGACAGGCGTGAATGGAGGGACGAATGGAGACGTGTCGTCTTCAGCGATGACAGTCGCTTCTGCCTTGGTGCCAATGATGGTCGTATGCGTGTTTGGCGCCGTGAAGGTGAGCGCCACAATCAGGACTGCATACGACCGAGGCACACAGGGCCAACACCCGGCATCATGGTGTGGGGAGCGATCTCCTACACTGGCCGTACACCTCTGGTGATCGTCGAGGGGACACTGAATAGTGCACGGTACATCCAAACCGTCATCGAACCCATCGTTCTACCATTCCTAGACCGGCAAGGGACCTTGCTGTTCCAACAGGACAATGCACGTCCGCATGTATCCCGTGTCACCCAACGTGCTCTAGAAGGTGTAAGTCAACTACCCTGGCCAGCAAGATCTCCGGATCTGTCCCCCATTGAGCATGTTTGGGACTGGATGAAGCGTCGTCTCACGCGGTCTGTACGTCCAGCACGAACGCTGGTCCAACTGAGGCGCCAGGTGGATATGGCATGGCAAGCCGTTCCACAGATCTACATCCAGCATCTCTACGATCGTCTCCATGGGAGAATAGCTGCCTGCATTGCTGCGAAAGGTGGATATACACTGTACTAGTGCCGACATTGTGCATGCTTTGTTGACTGTGTCTATGTGCCTGTGGTTCTGTCAGTGTGATCATGTGATGTATTTGACCCCAGGATTGTGTCAATAAAGTTTCCCGTTCCTGGGACAATGAATTCACGGTGTTCTTATTTCAATTTCCAGGGGTGTATCTAGGAATGCACGTTTGTAAATTTGGAAATTTGTTATAGGGTCTTATGTGACCCTACTGCTGTGGTCATCGGTCCCTAAGCTTACACACTACTTAATCTAACTTAAACTAAGGACGACACACACACACCCGTGCTCGAGGGAGGATTCGAACCTCCGACGCGGGAAGCCGCGTAACCGTGACAAGACCCCACAGACCGCTCGGCTACCTCGCGCGGCGAATGCACGTTTGCTGCACGGCATTGTATATTAGTGGAACATGGAATATAGGAAAAGCGGAACAGGAGAGACTCGAAGAACTTGAGATGTGAGGCTACAGAAGAATTTTGAAAATTAGATGGGCTGAAAAGGTGAGCAATGAGGAGGTTCATCGAACTGTACAGGAGTCACAACGGATCCCTCGATTTGGCAACGCCGTGTCGCTCTGTGCAGCCGCCTCGAATATTAAATGGCTCTCAGGCATCGATGGAATACTGTGGTGACCGCCACGACACACTCTCCAGCACCCTAAATACCACAATGGGCGGGAATTTCCTGGGAGGGTCTGTCAAAAAAATATTAGGTTCGCCACACGAAAGTCGACTTGTACTTGTGGCGAAAATAATCACTGACAACTGAACAGTTCCAGAAATGTGTACTACACATGTGTGCAGAAATTAAGGACGAAAGTAACTTAGTATTATGTGTCACTGCATAGTAACAAATCTCAATGAAAGTTGGACCGAACATAGAGCTGTTTCAGTATAGTACAGTACAGTACAGAACAGAAGATAACTGAAAGAAATACACAATGAGTCTAACAGAAATGACAGTTTATTTCACAGACAATAATTTCACTGAGGTGACCGCCATTTACGATGATCTCCTGGACATTACAGAAGACGGGACGTGGTTCTTAATAGGGTACGTGACGACCGCGGGCGGCAATGCATGGGCTGCACCGACCGTGCTCCCATTTAGGGCACAAAGTCGGTAATGAGTTCTTGTGGTAGATCCATGTTTCCACTTCTCGCCAAGTGAGGGTAGGTAATGCACCCAACAAAATATTCGACGATTATGCCATTGGTGTTATGGTGTGGGAAGGCGTAATGTTTCATGGCTCTGCTGACATCCATATCTTTAATCACGGTGAATGTTACGCACTGTGTTCCTTCCCCGTTTATTTGTTTTTAGGAGTGCATTTGGTCCGAATTTATTTTTGTACATGACAATGGGCGACCGCCTCGGACGGTGCAGGAGAAAGGGAAGGAGGAGGAGGAGGTGAAGTAGAAGCTCTTGGAACGATAGGAAGTTCGGCGAATGGACTGGTCTGCTCGTACCCCGACTTAAATATCATCGAGCACGTTTCAGCTTGGTTGGGCAGTGGCACTGCGGCACGTCCACATCCACCAGCGACCATCCACCAGTTGTCGACTTCGCTGGTGGATGAATGGAACTCTCCACCACAAAAACTCCTTACCGTCATTGCGGGCAACGTGGCAGCATGCGTTGCCGTCCGTGGTGATCACACGCTCTAGTAAAAACCATGTCACGCCTTTTGTAATGTGGACCATCATAAATTGTGGTGACTTTAGTGTAGTTATTGCCATGAATATGAGTGCCTTTTCGGGGTTCGTTTCTAGCGTATTTCTTTCAGTTAGCTCTTGTACTATGTATTTCTCACAGTTAGCTTCTGTGCTGTACTGTACTGTACCAGTCCTTAGAGGCGTCATGTCACTGATTGCGCGGCCCCTCGCGCCGGAAGTTCGAGTCCTTCCTCGGGCATGGGTGTGGATGTTGTTCTTAGCATACCTTAGTTTACGTTAGTTTAAGTAGTGTGCAAGTCTAGGGACTGGCGACCTAATCAGTTTGGTCCCTTTGGAATTCACACACATTTCAACATTTCTGTGAAGTGCAAGTTTCATGGGGCAAAGTTACTTGGCCGGGAGACGTAATGTGAAAGTTGCTTTCGTCCATAAGTTCTGAACACCAGGGTATTTTATATATAATATAAAACAACACAAAAGTATTATTCACACATACATATGTGTCAGTTCAAGAAAGCTCTTTTATCATCTCCTTAGCAAGGTATTTATAAGGAACATTAAAAACATTCTCAATAATAAAGTTACAATCTTTTATATACTTACACAGGTACAAAATTAATATACATGGACGAGAAAAATTCTGCTCGTCTGAGAGTACGTTACTAGCAACGTAATTGCAGTTACAAACCTGAGACTTGCACTGTCCCAATACCTGAGCAACAACTTCCCCTCTACCCAATGCCTGACAATTACCCACCAGATCTTGTCACCCGGTTTGCCGTTTTTTAGCGGTCTCCCCCGCTATCTCTGGGTTTCTCTCTCATTTTGAACTTCAAACTGTCACGAAATTGCATTGCTTCGATTTTGTCCACAAGTTGGTTGGTCGACCAAAAATTTGTTACCGGTGAGTTGGGCTTATGCACAAGTGTACGGCTGGCATGAGCTTGGCTGTGGGATTAATGCATAGCGGTATTAAAGATGCAGGTCAACTGATGAAGGGATTAGTCCCAGCGAGGACGAACATATGGTAATAATAATAATAATTTCTTGTGGCTCGATGGCCAGGCGCAAGCCTTACAGTTGGAGAGCACGTCGGCGACTTGCGGTCCATAATGTACACATACCATCAGGGAAAGGAGACCTACAGGTTAACGTGAAATCAGAACCACTTGCCTTCCTGGCGATTCCTCTCATTTTTAGAGATAAAAGTTGGATTAAAGGCAGACTGGAAACTTCTGTGATCCATCCGAGATTCAATCCCAGAATTTCTTGGTTTCCAGGCATGTTCTTCATCACTATTCCTCAAGGGCCGACTTGTAGGTAGTAGGCTATGATGTCGTTGTGGTCTTCAGTCCTCAGACTGGTTTGATGCAGCTCTCCATGGTACTCTATCCTGTGCAAGCTTCTTCATCTCCCAGTACTTACTGCAACCTACATCCTTCTGAATCTGCTTAGTGTATTCATCTCTTGGTCTCCCTCTACAATTTTTACCCTCCACGCTGCCCTCCAATATTAAATTTGTTATCCCTTGATGTCTCAGAACATGTCCTACCAACCGGTCCCGTCTTCTTGTCAAGTTGTGCCACAACCTGACCTTCTCCCTAATTCTATTCAATACCTCCTCATTAGTTATGTGATTTACCCTTCTAATCTTCAGCATTCTTCTGTAGCACCACATTTCGAAAGCTTCTATTCTCTTCTTGTCCAAAGTATTTATCGTCCACAGATACTTTCAGAAACGACTTCCTGAAACTTAAATCTATACTCGATGATTACAAATTTCTCTTCTTCAGAAACGCTTTCCTTGCCATTGCCAGTCCACATTTTATATCCTCTCTACTTCGACCATCATCAGTTATTTTGCTCCCAAAATAGCAAAACTCCTTTACTACTTTAAGTGTCTCACTTCCTAATCTAATTCCCTTAGCATCACCCGACTTACTTCGACTACAGTCCATTATCCTCGTTTTGCTTTTGTTGATGTTCATCTTATATCCTCCTTTTAAGACACTGTCCATTCCGTTCAACTGCTCTCCAAGTCCTTTGCTCTCTCCGACAGAATTACAATGTCATCGGCGAACCTCAAAGTTTTTATTTCTTCTCCATGGATTTTAATAACTACTCAGAATTTTTCTTTTGTTTCCTTTACTGCTTGATCAACATAAAGAGTGAATAACACCGGGGAGAGGCTACAACCCTGTCTTACTCCCTTCCCAGCCACTGCTTCCCTTTCATGTCCCTCGACCCTTATAACTGCCATCTGGTTTCTGTACAAATTGCAAATAGCCTTTCGATACTTGTATTTTACTCCTGCCACCTTTAGAATTTTTGAGACGTTTGTATTCCTTTTTGCCTGCATTTTTATATTTCCTCCTCTCATCACTTAAATTCAATTTTCTTCTGTTACCCAAGGATTTCTACTAGTCCTTGTCTTTTTGCCTACTTGTTCCCCTGCTGCCTTCACTACTTTATCCCTCATAGCTACCCATTCTTCTTCTACTGTGTTTCTTTCCTCCACTCCCGTCAATTGTTCCCTTATGCTCTCCCTGAAACACTGTACAATCAGTGGTTTAGTTAGTTTATCGAGGTTCCATCTCCTTAAATTCCCACCTTTTTAAAGTTTCTTCAGTTTTAATCTACAGTTCATAACCAATAGATTGTGGTCAGAGTCCACACCCGCCCCTGGAAATGTCTTACAATTTACAACCTGGTTCCTAAATCTCTGTCTTACCATTATATAACCTATCTGATACCTACTAGTATCTCCAGGATTCTTCCATGTATACAACGTTCTTTTATGATTCTTGAACCAAGTGTTAGCTATGATTGAGTTATGCTCTGTGCAAAATTCTACCAGTCGGCTTCCTTTTTCATTTCTTAGCCTCAATCCATATTCACCTACTATGTTTCCTTCTCTCCCTTTTCCTACTCTCGAATTCCAGTCACCCATGACTATTAAATTTTCGTCTCCCTTGACTACCTGGATAATTTCTTTTGTCGCGTAGTACATTTCATCAATTTCTTCGTCATCTGCAGAGCTAGTTGGCATATAAACTTGTACTTCTCTAGTATGCGTGGGCTTCGTGTCTATCTTTGCCACAATAATGGGTTCACTATGCTGTTTGTAGTAGCTTACCAGCATTGCTATTTTTTTGTTCATTATTAAACCTAATCCTGCATTATCCCTATTTGATTTTGTATTTATAACCCTGTATTCACCTGACCAGAAGTCTTGTTCCTCCTGCCACCGAACTTCACTAATTCCCTCTATATCTAACTTTAACCTATCCATTTTCCTTTTTAAATTTTCTAACCTACCTGCCCCATTAAAGGATCTGACATCCCACGCTCCGATCCGTAGAACGCCCGTTTTCTTTCTCCTGATAACGACGTCCTCTTGAGTAGTCCCCGCCCGGAGATCCGAATGGGGGACTATTTTACCTCCGGAATATTTTACCCAAGAGGACGCAATCATCATTTAATCATACAGTAAAGCTACATGCCCTCGGGAAAAATTACGGCTGTAGTTTCTCCTTGCTTTCCGCCGTTTGCAGTACCAGCACAGCAAGGCCGTTTTGGTTAGCGTTATGAGGCCAGATCAGTCAATCATCCAGACTGTTGCCCTTGTAACTACTGAAAAGGCTGCTGCCCCTCTACAGGAACGACACGTTTGTCTGGCCTCTCAAGAGATACCCCTCCGTTGTGGTTGCACCTACGGTACGGCTATCTGTATCGCTGAGGCACGCAAGCCTGCCCACCATGCCCACCAACGGCAAGGTCCATGGTTGATGGTGGGGGGGCTCTGATATTGGAGCATAAATTACGGTTACTGCGCTCTGCGAAGGACGGCTTTGTGTGATATGGTCTCTTAATAGTATACCCCTTTTAAAACAGATATCCCGAGGCAATAAAGATGCTTCGGCGTCAGTACAGACTATGTGTTGGCAGTACTCAAAGGTGCAAAACAAGAATTGTAGATACGAATCGTCCGTTGCGTGGAAGCACTGCGGGTCGGAAACAACAAACAAAAGCGGGTGAATTCGTCTACACATACAGTTATGAACTCATTCCCGTTTCGCGGCCGTGCAAGAGAGCCTGCCTAATATTCGTAGTCTCTCCATCGGTGAAGTCACAACCTCTGAATGTAATAATTCCTCTCGTATACACGTTGATTTACTAAGTGCTCGGACTTTACAAGACTGGTCCCACTCCTTGATCTCTTTATCCATTCCGCGTCTCATAAAATTCTCTGAAGTCTGCATTCGGATTCTAACTATCTCAGAGTGCTCACCTACGAGTATTGGTAACTCATGGTAATAGTTACAAATAAGGGAAATTAATCCTGAGAATAAAACTATCTTACTCGTCTTAGGTGCATCCATTCTTGCTTTGCTGAGTGGTAGAATAACAACCATTATGTATGTAAAAAGATCAAGACACTTTCAACTCTAAGTTTATCTTCAGTTTAGTTTGTAGACTTCTGGTTTTGAGATATAATACGCCGTCATCAGACCCTCTGTACTATACAGGATGTCTCTGCTAAGATTCGTCAGACTTTTTTTCTGTGGCTGTTTCGGCAGATATTTTCGATTTCGTTTCATTTTTTCTATTTTTTTTATTGTGGAACTGGAGTCATCAACACAGCGCATCGCGTCTTTCATGCAACGTCCAGTGTGGACGGAAAGCGTCGGCATGATTCCCGTTACAAACAACGTTATTTTTAGAGCGGAAATTTATGAGTCCATTCGACAGAACGGCCCCAGATTATTCTAGTGGGACATTCGTCATATCGATTTGTGTTAACAGGGACAGCAAAACACGAAGAATAACCAGTACTCCAGCAGCGACTGAGCAGCGTTGCTACTTCCTGGCGGTAGCAATCATTGCAGGCCAGGGCGGTGCTGTCGCTGCTGGAGTACTGGATAGTCTTCGTGTTTTGCTGTCCCTGTTAACACATATCGATATGACGAATGTCGCACTAGAATAATTTGGCGCCGTTCTGTAGAATGGACTCATAAAATTTCCGTTCTAAAAATAACGTTGTTTGTAACGGGAAACATGCCGACGCTTTCCGTCCACACTGGACGTTGCATGAAATACGCGATGCGCAGTGTTGATGACTCCAGTTACACATAAAGAAAACGAAATTACAGATATGACAACTCTTAGGAGAGATATGCTGTATAGAGGCTGTATTTTCCAATAACGTACATACGTTTGTCACTGTAAAATTCAGCCACTATCTAAAACAGACGTCCTGGTGATGGCGTGTTATATCGCCGAAACCAGCAGCCTATAAGAGAAATTGGAGGTCAATTTACAGCTGACAATGTTCTTGATATTATTTACGTATCTTACTACTGTTGCTGCCACTGACTGGAGAACAAATAACTATTCCATTTAAATAACACGGCATAATTGTTTCTCTAACCCTCAACTCAGCTTTAATTTAATTTAATTTGATATTATAATTTTGGTTACTGACAGTATCTTCAACAGCAAAAGAAGTTGAGTGAGTACTGCACTAATATATTCGGGTTGCAGCTTACCGTTTACTTTATGTATCAGTCAGCTAGGTTGTTCGTTATCACCTTTCTTCAACATACCACTAAGGCCGTTTCAAGTAACTTTATAGGCCTCTCTTATACGACATACCCTAAACTGGTAGGTGGACATCCTTCTCGCCTATCTGGCAAGGCGTCCCGTCTACCTTAGTGTTTCTAACACCCAACTAAGGGCCTGGTTACCCGTATCTAGAGTACACAGCCGATGCTCCAGATAGAAACGAAACTTCTGAATGGCGAAAATCACCGCTAGATCCTCCAGCTCATAAAGCGGGTATTTAGAGTCTAATGTTGACAGAGCGCGAGAGGCAAACTGCGAACACGGTAATAGCACAGCTACACAAAATAATGCCAACAAATTAAATTTATGTTGGACCGGGACTCGAACCTACATTTCTATCTTCCTTAACTGCTTCGTCTGTCCGAACACACTTCACAGACAGACCCAAACTTGCGTATGCCCCATTGTGTGCTTCCCATAGTGCTCGCACATTTATGTGATTCCCGCTCAGGGAAACTCTTCTTTAGTTTTCTCAACAGATTTCCTTGGCTTGGGCATTAAAAACTTCGGTGCAGGATCTGCATTTAACAGTGTCTGTATGAATGCATGTCCTAAGGAACATTGCAACGAACTTTACAGACACAGCTATAAAGAGGCCCTACGCAAATGTATTTCATGACAAAGACATGGTTATCTGACAATAAAATTACATATGTCTCTCCCTGCTTTGGAATCACATAACTGTGTGAGCATTATGTGATGCAGATACTCAGACATATGGATATTTTGATCTGTTTGTGAAGCGTGTTCGGATAGACGAAGCAGTTAAGGCGACCTCTCTTGTAAAGCCGGCAAAACGGGTTAGAGTGCTAGTATGACGGAAAGTTTCCTTTCTTCACAGTAAACTGTATGTCTGTTGTGGTACTGTATTTCCAGTTTGGGAATGCATTTCATTATTTAATTTGGCTAGCAATCTTCAGTTCCTTCAGACAAGCATCCATTTCAGACGGATCGCTGCATCGAACTTTACAGACACTGTCAAATACAGACACTGCACCAACGAACAAGTGTAAATAGCTTCTTTGCGGCTCAGCTAATGACTAATATCCTGGGTACAAATTATACATCCCAAAAAGACATCTACCTCTGAGCAAATTTTATCTGTCCTAACTGTGAACCCCACACAAGACCACCTCAACGTTCCGCGTAAGTTCAGGTAACATAGACAGTGACGGGTGACACATGGGAGCAGACTGTTGCTCCACCTGAGAACCTAAATACAGCCCAGATAAAATCTAAAAGATCCCAATTGGCAACAAATGCTGTAACCGACTTGAATTCTTCAGACGATGGAATCTGTAAATATGGTTGGTTGAGATCAAGAGTGGTGAAGAAAAACCGTTAGAGGCCATAATCTTAATTGGGTAACAACATGAACTGTAAACGCTTCTTTTTTTCAGTTTTACCTAAAACTGCATCACAAGATTCAAATTATATTCTAAAAAAACAGGTGGACCATCAAGTATGTCATGAGCGGCCACTGATGTAACAGATTTTTTATTCTTCTTTTCACTAAATGTAGTAGTCAGCTCTATATTGTCTGTAGACTTACACACTGTATGTCTTGGGCGACGACAATATCTTCTCCGAGGAGGTATGTTGACGTTCATTGCATCTGCCCGTGCAGCAGCCCGATCCAGACCACTCACAGATGCTAAGCGCTCGCCTTAGACATCCATTCCGGACTTACTAAAAATCCACGGTAGAGCGCAAGCTTATCCCGCGGCCGTGTACCGGAACTATAGTGTACCCTGTCGTTCCCCGCCGGCGTAAGAACGTGGCGACCAGCCAAGATCGCACGCCAAAATAGGTACTTTTATACCTAATTAGACTACCAGATCAATTCAAATTATTAGCGACACATGAAAGTGCGGATGCAGATGAGACAACAACAATGATTGCGAATATAAGAAAAACTTCTCAATTTCATTTTTTTTTCAGTGAAGGAGAAGTATTGCGTTTTTCTGTAAGCCAGATCCATCGGAAGACTTTGGAAAAGTGAATACTGCAGGGGTGTAGCGGCAAGCGTTTCATTAAACTGTTTTTTTTTTCACTAAAACAAGAAGAGACGGAAATCTGCAATGGGATGAGAAAACACGCGGCACTCTGAGTGAGAAGAATCAGTTGGAACCAATGTTTAAATTTTATAAGGGTATCCCGCAGTTGGTTCACCAAAATTATTGTCATAGCATGCAGGAAGTCTCCCGAATGAGTACGTTATCCCCTGTCGTTGGTGAAAATGTGAAGAAACCACCTTCTTGCTGGGAAAGAAATTCTGCTCTCCGTCCCACTCTAAGAAAGAAATGTATATTATTGATTAATAACAGCAGATTCTTAAGGTTGGAATTGGAATGTGTACAGCGACTCGCTAATGAGAATTCAGTAGTGACGGAATCAGCAGGTTTTTTAGAAAGAGAACAGATTCCAATTCCGCAATTTCGTCTTCGATCTCCAGAGAAGCAACACTTCACCTTATTTCCAGGACGGAAACTTTCTCATCTCTGACCATTAGAGGGAATGAGGCGTTCACTTTAGAGCTGCAAAGAGAGAGAGAGAGAGCATTTCGTCCTACAGCTGATCATAGACTCTGGGGCTGAACTTATAACTCTAAGATAACACTTCAGTCATCATCCACACTTGAGTTTTTGAAGGATGGTAAGCATGAGTCACAATTGCACGAGTCATGATGAAGAAACGCCGAAGTCGTTTATTTCCAGTTAGGACGTCGCTTTTCTAAATTAATTCACACAGTCAGCTAGTTAAACTCAGCTTGCACTTAGGCAAGAGAACCGTTGCTCATAAGTACTTTTCTGGCTCTTTTCTATAACTTGTTACCAAAATCAGCAATCGCAGGGGATTTACTTGGACATAGCTAATTCTATCACTTCATTTTCAGTTCCATCCACCTGTGCCAAGGCATTTATCGTGTATGATTACGGAGTCATTTGAACCTTTGTACTCTTATAGTTATTCGTTTTGTCCGTTCAATGGCTGGAAGAGAATTATGGACCTTATTAATAAACAGGATTTTGTTATGACCTTGAGTTTCATTCAGTAGTTCGATGAAACCCTTTTCTCAGTATATCCATCTGAGATACACATGTTAGTTCTACCATCCCTGTCTGAATTTACACTGAAGTGCCAAAGAAACCGGTATAGGCATGCGTACTCAAATATAGAGATATATATGTAAACGGATAGAGTATGGAGCTGCGGTCAGAAACGCCTATATAAGTTAAGTGTCTGGCACAGTTGTTAGATCGGTTACTGCTGCTACAATGCCAGATCGTCAGGATTTACGTGAGTTTAAACGTAGTGTTAAAGTCGGTGCACGAGCGATGGGACACAGCGTCTCCGAGGTAGCGATGAAGGTGGATTTTCTCGTACGACCATTTCAGGAGTGCACCTTGAATATCAGTAATCCTGTAAAAAATCAAATGCCGGCCGTTGTGGCGTAGCGGTTCTAGGCGCTTCAGTCCGGAACCTCGCTGCTGCTACGGTCGCAGGTTCGAATACTGCCTCGGGCATGGATGTGTGTGATGTCCTTAGGTTAGTTAGGTTTAAGTAGCTCTACGTCTAGGGGACTGATCACCTCAGATGTTAAGTCCCATAGTGATCAGAGCCAAAACATCAAATCTTCTACATCACTGTGGTCGGAAAAAGATCCAGTAAGAACGGGAACAACGAAGATTGAAGGTAATCGTTCAAAGGAGACAGAAGTGCAACCGTTCCGCAGATTGCTGCAGATTTCAATTCTGAGGCGTCAACAGGTGTCAGCGTACGTATCATTCAACGACATCATCGATATAGGTTTTGGTGCCAAAGGCCCACTCGTGTACCCTTGATGACTGCACGACATAAAGTTTAACGCCTTGCCTGGGCCCGTCAGCACCGACATTCGACCTTTGGTAACTGGAAACATGTTACCCGTTCGGACGAGTCTCGTTTCAAATTGTATCCAGCGGATGGACGTGTACGGGTATAGAGACAACGGCATGTATCCATGGACCTGTTTGTCTTCAGAGGACTGTTGAAGCTGGTGGAGACCTCTGCAATGGTGTAGGATCTGTGCAGTTGGGGTGATATGGAACATCTGGTAAGTCTAGTTGCGAATCTGACAGGTGACATTTACCTAAGCATGGTATCTGATCATCTTCATCCATTCATGTCAATTGTGCATTCCGACAGACTTGGGAGATTCCAGCAGGAAAATGTGACACCCAATACGTCCAGAGTTGCTACAGAATGGCTCCAGGAACATTCTTCTGAGATTAAACACTTCCGCTGGCCACCAAACTTCCCAGACATAAACTTACTGAACATATTGATGCCTTGCAACGTTCTGTTCAGAAGAGATCTCGACCCCCTCGCACTCTTGCGGATTTATGGGCAGTCCTGCATGATTCATAATGTCAATTCTCTTCAGCACTACTTCAGGCATTAGTCGAGTCCATGCCACGTCGTGTTGCGGCACTTCTGCGTGCTCGCGGGGGACTCTACACGATATTAGACAGGTGCTCTAGTTTCTTTGGCTCTTCAGCGTAGATGTTTAATAGTTTCCCTTGAGCGCCTTTTTTTTTAACATTCTACATGATCATATTGGCAACAGTCTGTTCACTGTATCGGTCACCAGATGAGATCTAGTCAGCGCCTCGTAGTTGTCCTAATTGTTCAACCGAAGTCTTCCGTAATGCACGGTAATCTAAGTCCGAATTCACAATTTCCTTTCAAAATCAAAAATGTGAATATGCGAAGGTGTAATGATTCAGTCCTGAAGCATTTCATCTATGACAAACTGCAATTGCCTCATCATTGTACGGGAAAGGCGGTGTAATGGTTGTCTGTTCGGATTATCGCCAGAAACTTCAGTCTTGCACTCTCAAAACGTCGCAGCCCCAAATCCATCGGTAAACACAGCTCAACACGACTGATACATACAGCACAACTGCGTGTCCTGCTCAGGAGCGAGATGGCTATAATTCTCACTCTTCGTTTATCTGCTTCAACACGCAGAGCCCCCTTACGAGGATTCTCGCAAAATTTATACGTTCGTTTCAAACGAAGTTGAAATAAAATTGCCTGTAATTAAAAATAAGATCCGTTTCTTATGTAAGGTCACGACCAAGAATAACAGAAACCGCTAAGTGACGAACTACCTTCACCTTAACATTAAAAGTGAATAGCTGGGCATGTAACTAACCGCGAATGGCCCCAATAATTTCAGTTTAGCAGAGCTGCCCAACCAGCAGCTACCGAGTACAATCGTGAATGGGGCTAAATGACACTGTGATTGGTACTTGTGGCAACGTTTATCGCTAGTTAATGGTAATTAACTTCCCGTGTCAAGAAGAGCACAAACCTGTACCCCATTTACACTAAGACAAGTAAATGGAACAGGCGCGATAGCAGAAGCAGCTGTCAGATTAGACGGTCTTGATCTAATCCTGCTCCTGTTCCTGACGTCTAGTCAGTCACAATTTTCCCTGTTCCTTGACCGTAAGCCAGGATAATCTCATTTAAAGTAGCCAGGGCTCTACAACTGAAACACCTAAACGGCTTTGTATTATTGTCATAATAGCCATCCCCGTCCACCAATGAAACTTTCGATTCATATATTCAGGTCTCTGCTTTTCACTTTACCTTCCGAATAACGTATGGCCTAACCTCTCGTAGCACATCTTGTTGTAAGTTCTCGAATGATTGTGATTTCGACACAAACAACAACCTAGATCTTCACTCTGCATCAGTTCCTTCGACTATGTTTCTGCGTACGGGAAGTGTAACACTTTCGCTGTGCGCCTGATATTCCGCAAATTCTGCTGATGAGTGTCCGGATTCTTGTACTCACAAATAGTGTCTTTTCTCAAACTCTTGTAGTGCGCCAGCACGTTTCCGCACACAAATACTGACCGAATTCTTTGAGGCTATACTGCCCCACCATTGCGGTACTAACGTAGTGCATTATAATGTTTTTACAATTTGTGTGTATAAACTTACAGAACTGTTGTCTCCCCAAGTCATAGAGCTCACTTTCCTGTAAACCAAATGATGTAAAGTGTTAATGAGAAGCTTAGAAGTCCCAAGTAAAGGATTTGGTAGCTTAGCAACCACATTACTACACTCTCGGCCCGTTACACACCTTTACTACGCGTCTATAATAGGTCCATAGATCTGACGGCCACATTCAGTTTCCCTCCCTGAAGCCTCCGAGAACTTTGCTCCTAATTTCTCTCCCACATTCTAAGCAAAAATTTTCTTAGTGTATTCATAAAGGGCAGAAGCTTGTTCTTGTAGTATACTAAGTTGGTCGTTCTCTTTGATGCAACGAAAATCATGTGACCATTTTACATAATGCGTTATTAGGGCCTTAAAATGCCTTACCTTCATGCAGAGGAATCGCCCACTTCAAAAAATGAAACAATTGCTGCTATTTCAGTCAATGCTATTCGGTAGTGGCGACGGCATCACTCACCTCATCGGGATGATCCGGTGGCACTGCAGTACTCCCTTCAACATACCCTTCCAAGGGGTTCATAGCTCAGAATTGTAAGCTTGTGTTCTATCTCATCCTTTCTCATTTTCAGCCCTCAAGGTACCTCGTCCATGCTGAAGTAACTAAATTGCGACGAGTACAAGTGTTCCATAATTATCTAAATAATATTTGAGTACTAATTAGTACTGACACGTGCAGTCTGAAATAACCATCCTCTGTTATCCCCCCTATGTAGTGAAGCGACAGGTAACGGAAGTAATGGATTGATTACATGGGACACACTTCAAAAAATTTATAAGAACAAAAAATTTCACAGTAATTATCAGTCTCCATAGACCGACCTCAGAGGCTACAATAAAATTGGATGTGACACAACGATAATGTATTTTGCAATAATTTTCAGTCCAGAGGTCGACCGTCATAGCACACCCCGTCTCGTAAATGGTTTCCCTAATTTAAGTTAAAATCTCACGTCTCACATCATTGGCTACGTTTCGTAGATGTCGAAACACAGTTCTTTGAGAATGCAACATCTCTTGTGCACTCACTGTGCGGTACTTGACACCAGTATCGATTATTTCTCTTCAAAGAGTAATATTTTTTTCTCCATTGATAACCTTGAAGGACAGTATGTGGTGATGATATTTGGTTTGTGGTGCGCTCAACTGCGCGGTTATCAGCTCCCATACAAATTCTCAATCTTTACATAGTCCAAACTGGTCACTTTCCCGAATGATGATGAAATGACGGGGACAACACGAACACTCAATCCCCGAGCGGAGAAAATCCCAGATCCAGCCGGGAATCGAACCCGGGACCCCGCGATCCAGAGGCAACAAACCTAGCCGAAGGACAGTAGAGACTACACACACAGTAGCATCCACTTGTCACTGATTGTGTCTCTATCTCTCCTCGAAACTATTGTGGATGTCGAAGGTATGGCGTTTTCCACTTACGCCCCTTCATGCTCGTGGTGTTTCTCTTTAAAACGAGTAAGTCCTCGCTTCCCCATCTTTGTGCCATTGAACTTAACGCAGAGGACCACAAGTAGTATCCCTTTCGGTCACTACCTGAAATTACGAGGGGCGTTCAATAAGTAATGCAACATATTTATTTTCTCGCTTAGCTTCTGTTGCAAAAATGCGGAAAACGTTGTGGAACATCGTGGAACATTGCTGCTTCATCCTGTATACTTTCATGAAGTTCCGCTGGATGACGGCGCTATGCATAGCCTTCATAATGGCGTCCGTGACAGACGTGTGTTCCAAGCAGAGAGCTCTCATTGAGTTTCTTCTGGCGGAAAATCACAGCATCGCAGATATTCATAGGCGCTTACACTTATTACATGCAAATTAAACCACATGATACGTTTTACGCGCCACGTATTCCGTGCAATGGGCTAAAACGCAAGCCGTAGCTAAAGATATTCAACAAATACTTAAATGGTAGTTAATATAACATTCACTGTTGCCATATAGCTGTCGCGAAAGCAGGTGGAAGTATGTGGTTAGTGCTGGATACCCGAGACAGTGACAAGATCATTATGTCTGAAATGAGTAGCACGAAACAAAAGTACTTACAGTACTGTAAAGTTATTTCATTAATTTTAGGTTCATTCTTGTATTTTTCTTGTGTGTGTATTGTAAATACGGGTCTAAATGAAACTTCCTGGCAGATTAAAACTTGTGAGCCCGACCGAGACTCGAACTCGGGACCTTTGCCTTTCGCCGGCAAGTGCGCTACCATCTGAGCTACCGATGCACGACTCACGCCCGGTACTCACAGCTTTACTTCTGCCAGTACCTCGTCTCCTACCTGCTAAACTTTACAGAAGCTCTTCTGCGAACCTTGCAGAACTAGCACTCCTGAAAGAAAGGATATTGCGGAGACATGGCTTAGCCACAGCCTGGGGAATGTTTCCAGAATGAGATTTTCACTCTGCAGCGGAGTGTGTTTCTTGTAAAAGCTAAGTAAAGTTTTGTGCCGCGCAGGATTAGCCGTGCTGTCTAGGGCGCTGCAGTCATGGACTGTGCGGCTGGTCCCGGCGAAGGTTCGAGTCCTCCCTCGGGTATGGGTGTCTGTGTGTGTGTGTTTGTCCTTAGGATAGTTTAGGTTAAGTAGTGTGTAAGCTTAGGGACTGATGACCTTAGCAGTTAAGTCCCATAAGATTTCACACACATTTGAACAAAGTTCTGCAACTCCAAATTTTTGATACATTCTGCAGTATTGATTGCGAGAGTCATGAATCAAAAGGTTTTTGTGCTGTATACATGTCCTAAAATCTATGTTACATATGTAAAGTGGACGTATATTGAAAGTTGACGCACTAGAAAAGTGAAAGAACGTATTAAAATCAACCATCAACTGCATATTTTCATATTGTATGCCCGATAAAACGAAACAGATATGTAACTTGTAATTATCGCGTAAAACTGTTTACTGCAAAAATGATCGTCTACAGATCAAGGTAATCAAGTGATTACATTATTCACAATCCATACATGATAGTAGCGGGCGTGCGAACAGTTTGTAGACTCCGGGCAGGTTTTCTAACCTGTCTTTGTCCCGTCGCCTGTAACCTAAAGAGGGGAGTAAAGTTATTGTTTAACGAGATTGTTCAATCATATCAAGCGGTTCTCACCCGTCTCGTAGTGTAAGGGCGAAAGCTAGAGCAATGCTCATAAATGGATGAAACTTCGTAAAAACGGAAAATGTTCTTTGTAACAAAATGAATGTAAATTATCAACCATTTTAAAGTGATGTATACTGCATATACGCGCATGTGTAAAAACAAGAGACTTAAAGTGACACGTGTCTAAAAATTATACGTGTGAGAAGTAACACGTATTATTATAAAGGTCTTATGACTGTTCGCAAACCACAAGTGTTTTTGGCCCATTCATACCAGGGGGCCCTTGTACCGATACACGGTACACAACATTGCGACGACAAGTCAGGCACAAAACAAAGTAAAATGAAAATTGTAAAAACTCTGAAAACGGAACGTGCAATTAGCTGTCAAAATGGTAATTTATAATGAAATGAAATAATAATGGTACAAACAGACTCTACAAGATAACTGTATAGGTTCTTTGTGGTAATTAATTGTTCTTTTACTCGCTGGTGCAAGAAACCGAAAAGATCAGCGTTTTTATTCACTCTTTGTTCTATTCTTGAAGAAAACACACGCTACGGCGGCCATTTCGCATGGTAAGTTCTGAATTTTAGATAATATATAGTAATTTATGATGATTGTGCATTTTTCTTTCATATGCCTAGTGACATTCATGCAGAATTAAAAATATTGTTTCTAAGGTTTTCAGCACGCTGGAAAACGGACAAGAACGGTCGAATAATCGACCATTCTTGGCATTCATCTTGCATAAGAATTATTTCATTATAATTTCATTGCATTCCGTCATCAACGGACGCTTTAAAAGACTTGCCCCATAATTATAAAGGAATATTTAGTCACACAAACTAAGGACAATCAGTTGTGCTCAGACAATGGCCGCTTTTCGGCAAAACAAAGATCATTACGTTTAAAAAAGGAAAATACTTTCATTAATTCAAAGGTTTCTTTCGTAAATTTCGCTACAGTAAAGATATCCTGCACCAATATTTTAATGTGATAACACGAAATACAATCCCTGAGATTATGTATATGCTTTTTTGGCTATATGAACTCTCCACGTATACAACAGTTTTAACAAATTCTAAAAGCGCCTCACGCAATGCTATGTTAACAAGGCGGTGAGTTGCGCGCTGTTAAATAATTAGAGCACAGAGAACTATTTTACGGAAGTATAGATTCCTATCCCACATGGTATGTTTCTTTCTTGTGTTCACTCCACCAAATAAGTGCTCGATTCTATTTTTACCGGGTGTAAATATCAGTAAAGGTAGGCGGTAAGGTCTTCTTACACTCTTTTCGTTACTTTCGTTGCGTACACCGCAAGTATACTTCAGAAGGTGTCCGGGCCCGGGCGGTAGCGGTAGACACGTTTCTTTTATCTCCCTTCACACAAATATCAAACATGGTCGTTCCGACTTATATGGCTGCAAAAACTATTCCATTATGATTACAGTTTCGAGTCTTACTCGTATTCGGGCTACTGGAATGATACTGCATATCACTTACGTCCAGTGGTCCACAAATACATTGTGTACTACAGTATATGAAAGCACAGAAACTGAATCGGCGGTTCTTACAAATCTCAAATCTAAATATGTAAACAGCTGATAGTACTGACACGAACGGCGATCAAGTCAAAGAACACACAACCAAAAAACCGACAATAACAATTTTTCTGATGTTCATATCGGTCCCCTTGAGGCAATAAAATACGTGCGAAGTTTTGCATCGACTTTGCTTAACTGTCTCTGCGTAGATATCAGTCATGACGTCTTTCATGTGGTCTCCATGTTGCTTGTGTATCAAATTTTTATATACTAAAGTGTGAAAATATGTTATTGCTGTAGTTTTTATCTGGTTTTGTGTTTATTTGTGTACTCCACGACTTGAACACCGATCGTACTCGCTTGGTGTTTGGACTGGAGGCTCTGTTTATGAGTCTCAGATATGTATGTACTGCTCACGCATGTTTCGTGAAATTTTAAACAGAATACGGGTTTCTTTTTGTGAACCACTGGATGTACTGATACGTGGTGTACTTCCAGAAGCGTGAAAATGAGTAACACTCAATATAACAATCACAAAAGATGTAAAAAAAATTCAATAGCCATTAGAGGAAACGACCGTGCTAAAAATTACTTTACGGTCAATTAATAAAGCCGGTAATGCAAATGCCAGTAACACGGCACCAGGTAATTCAAGATGCGAACGCACACTGTTACATCGTGATCCACCCTTGTGTCTACGACAAAGAACGTAATCACCGTTTCAGTAAAATTCTGATACCGCGACGGTAAAGAAGGTATGGAAGTATGTCTCAAGAAATGGTCCTGCTGGATTTCTCACATTTTACGACGCCGAAGAAACGGGTTGGATGCTGCTCTCGTTATGCCTTACACTGTTTACTTTTTCCAAATAAACAAAAAAAAGCACCACGAAGGAATTACCCGAATAGGATGCAAATTGGTAGATGTGATGCGCATACACAGACAAACAAATGATTATAATTCAAGAAAAAATTTATTCTTTCGTCAATAGGAAGAGCTTCACATATTGAACATGACAATAACGAGTTGGTTCATCTCTGCCCCTTATGCACGCAATTATTCGACCTTGCATTGTTTGACAGAGTTGTTGGAAGTCCTCCTGAAGGATATGGTGCCAAAATCTGTCCAATTGGCGCGTTAGATCGTCAAAATCCCTGGATGGTTGTGGGGCCCTGCCCATAATGTTCCAAATGTTCTAAAGTGGCAAGAGATCCGGCGACCTTGCTGGCCAAGGTAGGTTTTGACAAGCACAAAATCAAGCAGGAGAAACTCTCGCCCTGTGCGTTCCGGTTTGATTTGTCATGAAGAGTAACAAAATGGGTCGTAGAATGTTGTCGACGCACCGCTTCACTGTAAGGGTGCCGTCAATAACAACCAAATAGGTCCTGCCGGTCCGACAATGCGAGATGCCATTTTGTTTCGTAGCAGGATCCCTTTGGTTGTCACGTGCGGTACCCTTACAGCACAGCACCGAAATTCTAAGCCCTGTTTTGTTGCACTTCGTGGCAAGCCATCCTGGGATTACGTTTCAGCAAGATGATGCCCGTTCATACAAGGCGAGAGTTTGTACTACTTCTCTTCGTGTTTGCCAAACCCTAGATCGTCCAGCAAGTTTACCAGATATCTCACTACCTGAGAACGGTTGGAGCATTATGTGCAACCATCTAGGGATTTTGACGATATAAAGCGTCAGTTGGACGGAATTTGGCCCCATATCCTTCAGGAGGACCTCCAACAACTCTGTCAAGCAAGGCCAAGCCGAATAACTGCTTGCATAAGGGGCCGAGGTGGCCCAACGCTTTATTAACTTGCTTAGTTTGTGAAGCTCTTTCCCTGAAACAAATCATCGAACTTTTTTTTGAAACTGTTAATAGTTTGTTAATCTGTCCTTGTACATCACAACTACCAATTTCCTTGTCATTCGGACAATTTCTTCATCATTCATCTAGTTACACCTGTAGCTTCGCCATTACTGAAGTACTGTTGGATGTTGATCTGTGTCAGCACCTTTATTCGTACTCCAACCTCCATAAAATGATGATAACAGCAATGAACACCGCCGTGAACCATGGAGCTTAACGTCATGTGATGGCTTCCCTGCTTCAAGTATACACATAGCAGTATCCATTTGCATCCATGACAGAGGGGTATCAGTGGACGGACCTGCTTGACCAATGAATCATGAATAGGAGCTGCAGCGTTTTTAGTAGTTGCTGGATCAACAGTCTGGTTGACTGACTGCTCAAGTCTTGCAAGAACAACCAACATTGTCTTGGTCTTCTATTACTACGAACCGCTGAAATAAAGAGGAATCTACAGCTGTTACTTTTGATAAGGGTATTCCTCTGTAATATAGATTTCATACTTTGCAGTAAAATATTCAGGAGGTAAAATAATCCCCCAATCGGATCTCCGGATAGGAGAAGGATTTCCTAACCAGAAACAATAAAACTGGCATTCCACGGGTCGGGAGGTGGAATCTTAACTCTATTAAGTGGGTATATAGGATAGAGTACTTAAAAAAAGAAATAGACAGGTTGAAATTGTATATTGCTGGAAATAATGAAGTACGGCAACAAGAAGAACACGACTTCTGTTCACGTGATTACGGTGTAATAAACATAAAATTATACAGAGTTCATGCAGGAAAGGGTCTAATGGTGAATAAGAAAATACAAAGCATGGTAAGCTTCTACCAACAGCACAGTGAACGCATTACCTATCAGAAATAGACACGAAGTCAACACCCAGGACAATAGTACAAGGTTATGCCAACTGGCTCCGCAGATGATGAGAGAGCGAAAGAATGTATGATGAGATAAAATAAACTCTCGCTGTGATGGGTGACTGTAAGTCGTTCCCAAGCCTTGCTAAAATTATAGCCCTATGTTCTAGAGGAATGGGGTACTTAAAACTCTAGTACATAGGGCGCGCACTATCTCTGACGCTGAAAGTCTACCGCAGGAATTGTAACATCTGAGAACTGTATTTCGAAAAAATGGGTACTCAGAGTGGCAGATTCAACGTGCTCTCCGCCCAACCACTACATCTCAACCTGTGTAGATGGATGAAATCACGAGGGAGGAGGTAGGTACTGCGTTTATTCCATATACAGGCGCACTCTCGGAGAAAATCGCCCGCATTTTGAAGAAACACCGGGTCGGAACTGTCTTTTGTCCTCCGAACAAAACTCGTTCACTGGTGGGGAGCGCCAAAGATGACCTCGGTTTGAGGAAGGCCGACGGGTACCAGATTCCGTGTCAATGTAGTAAGTCGTATATTGGTCAGACGTTGCGTACCGTCGAGGATCGATGCCGTGAACACCAGAGGCACACTCGACTGATGTATCCCAGCAAGTCGGCGGCCGCTGAACATTCTTTGTCGGAAAATCACGCTATGGAGTATGAACGCACAAGGATTCTGGTACAGACGTCGATACGGGACAGCGTTGTTAGAGAGGCCATCGAAATTCGCACCAATGACGACCACATAAACCGTGACTGGGGCTATAATCTTAGCAAGGCTTGGGAACCAGCGATTGTGTTAATCAAGAGTAAATCGAGCAACCACGGCGGACAGAGCCATCACACCGACGTCATCTCAGACGCCGTCGCAATCTGCTCCACCGCGCGGCCGTGGCGCGGGGCGCGGACAGCGGAGTGAGCGCGCCGCGGGCGGAGGGTATTTAAATCTGCCGCCGCCGCGACCGAACCCAGTTCCCTCTGAGAAGCCATAGCGTACGGTTCTCCGTGCCGGCACGTTCACAGGAGCTCAGTCCGTCAGTTCACCTGATGAAGGCGACATGTATGATCGCCGAAATATTGTGCCCGTTGGACACTATAGACCGGCAGTACACCCCTGGATATTTTGATTAGTTAATTATTTATTAATTGTCGACCTAAGACATTTTAATCAACTTCTAATGTTATTGTATATTATTCTTTTATTCTTGTAACGAAATCAATGGAAATTGTGTGTTTGTTTGTACATCAACCGTTGCTAGTCTCGATATAATATTGGAAACTTTGACTCGCATCTCATCCTCCACTATCATTCGCGATCTATATTTGGTGTTGTTGACTGCTAAAAATCTGTCTCACAGTAGGATGTTGCAACAGGTATCAAAACCTGCAGGACCGTGTTACCTACCTGCGGATACTCCAGCATCACCAAGCTCCAAAACTCACCCAGTGATGAGGAAACGAACTTTGATTTCTCTTGTTATTTAGTGAAAAGTGTCAACGGATGTTCTCTACTGAACGGACATTTGATTTAGTTGTGTTCACCAATATCTCCTGGAACTACACTCAGTAATCACTGAGTTCAGTTAAATGATCCATAAACACTGACTTCAAATCTTCACTCAACTGAAATTCATTGTCTTCTGAAACGGTGTGAACAGCAGGGATACCACAATGTATATCTTCATCATCCAACTTTTTCTTCAGGAATAATTTAGATTTTCAAAGATGACTCAAAGATATAGCACATTAAAAACAAATTCACTGTCTACAACTTCTCGAAATGCAATTCTTTCTCTTGAACAAGTTAAGAATAAAGTTGATTTCCGAAATAATACATCCTTTGAATTTATCAACCCACAGATCATTAACTTCGTCGGCCATATCGAGTATTCGTCATCTGATATTGGTGTCTGACAGAGACATTCTTGCCAGTTGCTTGGCAATTGACTTCCCTGTCATAATGCTGTGTGATTGTAACTAAAGTACAGCTATTCTCATAGGTCCAGTGTGACCTGTAACTATTACACTGCTGCGAAACTTGGTAGATACATTAACGCGTTAATGCGGAACCGATTTACGCTGTAAAAAAGGAAAATTATTACAATTTGACGCTGTTAATGTAAGAAAGACGTAGAGAAATATTTTCATATGTAATGGCATTAACGTATTAGCATAACTTCCAAGTTTCCCCTACTATACGATAATTACAGCCCAGCTGCGCTTTAACTATAACGACCCACTACATTCGGTGTCCAGGACAGCAGGTAAATTCTGCTGCTATCGTGTGCAATTTCTTGATCTTTTTTACACGGTAGGCAGCTTTTCAAGATGAAATAACATCCTTTGTAGGAAACGTAGCTTGTTCAGTGAAAGTTGAATTTTCCTGTCATTTAACTTGTGGGGAAAGTATTCGTGTACTTTATTTGCCAAGCTACAGAGATTTGACTCCTGGTGTAGTCTCATTTTATTGGGAAACATGCTTTCAGTAGGTAGGACATTTAAAACAAATGACAATTGAGTTTGTTCTTAATTTGCAACAGCAGTGCACTTGAAACCGAAATACATGTAACTGTCTTCGTATTTTCTTATTTAGCGTCTGTTCGTCTTTAGAACTGCGTGATACATTTTAAATATCTTGCTTTGTTCTCACTTTTAAAACTTTGCGGTTTCTGACAGGGAAAAATAAATTACAGAAGACAGATAACATTAAAAATTTATCTCCTTTGCGCAAAATTAAGCTTCAAATTGACTGATATTGAATGAAAACAAATGACTTCCGTGGGATGGTGCATCTGACACTTACCACACTGCCATAGTAAGAACACTAACGTTCCCTTTCTCAGAAAGAAAATAAGGCAAATTATAATTTTGTGGAACTACACCGACGTCCCTGCTGTTAAGAAAATGGTTCAAATGGCTTTGAGCACTTTGGGATTTAACTTCTGAGGTCATCAGTCCCCTATAACTTAGAACTACTTAAACCTAGCTAACCTAAGGACATCACACTCATCCATGCCCGCGACAGGATTCGAACCTGCGACCGTAGAGGCCGCGCGGTTCCAGACTGTAGCGCCTAGAACCGCTCTGCCACCCTGGCCGGTTGCTGTTAAGACCGCAACTCCCATGGGAGCAGCGATGCGCTGTACTGAAGTGACAAAGCGTTCTCTCTTTGTCATCAAGAAGATGTGGTAGTATTCACCCTGTCCCTTCCACCGACAGACTCTGTACCAGATTAATTAATAACCCATTGCTCAATGATTAATCGACAGGATGTGCATGTTCGGCTAGTTGAACAAAAGACGAACACCATCTTACTGGTACTAGATGATTCCTCCGAAAGAATAAATGTTCGTGTTGATGTATACCATATTCACAGAAATTTTCGCCATCAAACATCGTCGGTTCTTTAGTACTTGCAGTGTTGAATCACAGCATTCTTATCATGCCATAAGATAGCTCGAAACAGCAGCACACAGTGTCCAGAATGAGATTTTCTCTCTGCAGCGGAGTGTGCGCTGATATGAAACATCCTGGAAGAATTAAAACTGTGTGCCGGACCGAGACTCGAACTGGGGAATTTGCCTTTCGCGGGCAAGTGCTCTACCAACTGAGCTACCCAAGCACAACTCACGCCCCGTCCTCACAGCTTTAATTCCGCCAGTACCTCGCCTCCTACCTTCCAAAATTTACTGAAGCTCTCCTGCGAACCTTGCAGAACTAGCACTCGCGAAAGAAAGGATACTGCGGAATTAAAGCTGTGAGGACGGGACGTGAGATGTGCTTGGGTAACTCAGTTGGTAGAGCACTTGCCCGCGAAAGACAAAGGTCCCGAGTTAGAGTCTCGGTCCGGTACACAGTTTTAGTCTGCCAGGAAGTTTCATATCAGCGCGCACTCCGCTGCAGAGTGAAAATCTCATTCTGGAAACGTCCCCCAGGCTGTGGCTAAGCCATGTCTCCGCAATATCCTTTCTTTCAGGAGTGCTAGTTCTGCAAGGTTTGCAGAAGAGCTTCTGTGAAGTTTGGAAGGTAGGAGGCGAGGTACTGGCGAAGTTTCAGCACACAGTGTGTTATTTCTGATTATGCTGAAAAACAATTTATGAACATGAATCCTGCTAAAAGCTGCGTTTGTTCATTAATTTGATGTGAACGAGCCACGATAAGAAAAGGCACAGATTTCCATTTAGCGTGAACGGCATGAGAGAAACAATTACAATGGGGTTTTGCTACGTTTAATGGGTTTATCTGTATACTACGTGGATTGTCGTGGCGACTGTGAGCTCGGTGGCGCTCAGTGTCGGGCGCGGCGCGGATGTTGTCCTGTAGACAGGTTTTCCCATGTTCCGAAACATAACTAGTTTCTGTAGCGCGTTTCTTCCCCCAGAAACTATAGAAGACTTGGACTGTGTTTAGTTTGTTGTCAGGCGGTTTCTGCCCGAGGCCTGATCTTAGACTTCTTCGTTCAGATTGAATTTAACGGTCTCGCTATCAGTTCCTGTCACAAGAAGCGGCCATTGTGAAAAATTGTTCCGATACGTAGCCAATAGACACGTGTCGTTAAATTTGTGCCATTTTGTTCTTCCGTTACACCCCCTTCGACCACGTAATCCGTTGCATGAAAATTACATGAATAAGAACGTCTAATTAGAACATATGTGGTAACCAAATTATTCATTCTTTTTCATAAGGAACCGAAATGGTAGAACAGTAAACAATAAAGAATATGTGAAACAGATTACCGCAACTTCACTGTAACTGCATCGGATGTACTTTACTACATAATCAATAAAAAACTTACAGCAAAACCAAGTAACTATATAAACTGTTAGGTTAAAGTGCGTTTCGGCACCCAAAAATTTAGAAATTAAGCACTGGAAGGATGTGACCTTTTACTGAATTGCGGTATTTCAGTAAAAGTTCACATCCTTACAGTGCTTAATGTCTAAATTTTTGGCTGCCGAAACGCACTTTATATATATATATATATATATATATATATATATATATATATATATATATATATATACCGCAATTCAGTAAAAGGTCACATCCTTACAGTGCTTAATTTCTAAATTTTTGGGTGCCGAAACGCACTTTAAATGAAACAAACATCCCGCCGCTCCACCCATCATCACATGTTTCGTTTTTTTGAAAAATGGTGATAAAACTTACAGTTAGAAATCATTTTTTACAAAATACTGTTCTGAAATTCAGGTTTCGATACACAGATATTAATCTCTCAATGGCGCATCACCCATGTGACGGAAAATTCATCAACACTTACATTCGTACAAATTTAGATATTCAGTTCTTATACATCATTAACTAAAGAAAAAAAATTACCACATGGAAAACCTCTCCCAGTATTACACAGAAAAAATGTCCAAATAACCTCATTCACTTGGGAATGAGAATATAGTGCAAAGTGCTCGAAACTGGACTCCCCTAGCCCCTTGGTTCTTTGCTCTGCATTCTTCTGATTGCTAGTGGGACCAAATGTAAATAGTACGTAGCTTAAGTTTCTACCACTCTGTACCGGAGTGCAGATATCCTTCGCTTAACTTGTTACTTGCCAGTTCGCCTTTACATGTTTTGACAATGGAGATGGTTCTTGCTTTGTGCTATTTTTTTTTCTCCTAGATATTGGCAAGTAAGTCTTTCACCGTGTGTTCTTCTTGAGTATTAAAATTTAAGGTTAATGTTTACGACTGAAAGGCTTCAATTACATGTTTGATTAAATATTGATTTCGTTTATAAGATGTAGACTGTAGATAAAATGTAGACTGAAGATAAAATGTAGTCTGTAGATAAAATGCAGACTGTAGGTAAAATGTAGGCTGTAGATGCGTAAACTGGCTCCCCTCCAGTTGCTGAAATCAGACCTCTTACTTTATCATATTTTAAATTCTGCGTCTATTTGAACATGTTCTTCTTTTCCTGGGATTTTATTGCAAATTTTATGAAGATCATAGGAATCGCGAACGGTTGATCATAGGTGAAGTGCCTCTGGAATGGCTGAAACTATTGATGCTGTTCTAAGAAAGGGAACGGTATGGAAGAAGGATAGAAAAAAGTTTAATGTTCTCATGTGAACATGATTTAGGTTGTCGAACGTTAAGTACGGTACACCAGAGGAAGCTAAACAAAATAGGGAGACCCTCAATTTTGAGTAAAGATCTTACTTTGCGCTTACCCGTAATGACTTGTGAAAAGTGACGCTACAATTAGCGTGTCAAATATTACTGAAGAGCCTTTCAATGACTAAACTGCTGGGGAAAAGTGGGCTAGCTTTTTTCTTAAACGTCACAAAACCAAACTTTCAGAAAGAAAGCCAACAGTTATATCCTATAGCAAGGTTCTCCAGTTCAGCGAAAGAAACACAGAAGTGCTACAACCTGCTGGAAGCTGTTATGTTATACCTACTTTGAAACTGGATTATTTTTTCTCTAATTTAATACTTTTTACAATTTTATATAGTGCTAATTTGCTTATTTTTTTAGGAGAAGCGTCATTTTACAGCTATTTTTCAAACTTGCTTACTGTAAAATTTTTGAAAATAATTTTTTTCACGAAAACTTTTAGTGTTATTTTGTAAGAGAGAAACGCAGTGGTCCATAACATTATAAATTACATATTATTTGTCCCACAACATTGCTTCCACTGCTAATTTCTGTAAGTTCGAGGCTTCATTCTGAAAAACTCACCAAAATTCCTGATTCAAATACTGGTCATCGTTGGCCACTACTTTCTCCCATCTTTCGGGCAGCATACGAATCCCGCACTGGAAAAACTGGGCGTCCTTCGAGCAGATCCATAAATCGATCTAATTTTGCATTTGTTCATATGATCGGAATATCTGTCCAGCCAGGCGGTCTGCCATCGATCGGAAAAGTTGTACTCAGAGTGAGCACTATCTGGAAAACAGGGCGGGAATAGTATGACTTCCCATTCCAAAGTTTTGAAGTATCTTTTCATTGATTTTGTGACATGGAGTGGAACATTTTCATGCTACAAAAGCACCTTTTCACGTCTATCGATGAACTGGTGGTAGTTTGCCTTTCAGTGCTCTGCTCAAACGCATCTGTAGCTTTCGATTACAATCTTCTGTGATTGTTTTCGTCCACTTTAGTTGTTTCAAATACCTTCTCTCTTCCACAACCATGTCAGCCTTGGACTTCAAAGTCACCGTTCTTGAAGTGCTGGAACTATTTTCTGTCGACTCTTTCACTAACAGGTTCCTCATCATAGATGTTATCCAGCATTTTACGCGCGTCGGCTCATACTTCCCGCAAATGACGAGAACTTTTTTCGTAAATTGACACATTCAGTCGAGTATATCTTTATGACGCACTCGGGTTATTTTTACAAATGCCTAAGTTTATCGTATGACACGCGTGCACCACCACTAGAGAGCCTGTATACAGAGAGAGTGGTCATAGGTGATGTTGTCCGTGATTGGTTGATTATCTTTGGCAGAAAAATGGTGCCAAACATCTCTCACGCTTCCTATGTTTGCCGTGCTTTTGAGTTTAATTGAAGTTCAGAGGACTTTTGGAAACGATTCAAAGGTATTTGAATTATTGAGAGACTTTTTATGCGTTGTGCGTGCATGTTCGATTTATTTGTATATCGTTTTTAGTACGTAATTAGCGTTTGCGATCTTAAATACGAGTTGAAATAATGAAACGTTTTGTGATGAAGCCCGTAGGCCTAAATGTTTGAAGTAAACACGTTATTAATTGTACAGTATTGTTTTTGACATCTGTAATTCATTCTGCAGACGTTCGTAAACGATGCCATGTTGTGCAGCATTTGGTTGTTCCAATAGACGCGAAGGTGGATTTCGCATGTTAGCATTTCCACGCAACGAAGAAAGACGAAAGCGGTGGGCAGTCGCAGTCAACACGGCTGACACAAATAAAAAAGGAGCCTTGTGGAAAACAACCAAGTACTCTTATCTATGCGAAGTAAGTCGTTTTTGCTTTTTACTATATATCAAACAACTTGCAATATACATAGTTAAATTTGCAAACAGACCTTGAAATTGGCTGTGTGAAAATTTTTATAACACATTATTTTTATAAACAAAAGCATTTACCGAATTATTTCGCCATATTGTCTTCTGCTTTTGATTCGGTGATTGTGTACTCCACTACTCCACTACTGGCCATTCAAAAGTCCCGCCCGCAGTTTGGCAGAAAAATGGCCGCCGTATCGTCTGGTTGGCCACTCTCTCCCTATACCGGCTCTCTAACCACCACATGCCGCTACTGCCCTCTAGCGCAAAATGGCGAAAGCGACTTTGTAGACGTAATAAGTGCTTACAAAACATAATTTTTTTATTGTTTTCTAGTTTTTAAAAATCAAAAACAAAATTTGTGTCCGTTTTTGGGCACTTTACTCTGTTACAGGAACATTGGTGCGAACTGACAGAAGTGCCTCCTTTGCAAACATCACAGTCCCCTTGCTAGAGGGCAACGCCTCACGTTAAGTCTCTTTTCTGTATGCGGTAGGCAAAGACGAACATAATTCATACCGAGAATATCTCACAACGTTTATCTCTGAGAGTATTTTGAATAATTTAGTGCGCTCCTCTGTTTCCGCTTTCCGGCCTCGTCGCAGCCTTGCGAGATATCAGGGGGCGGCCGCAGACGTTTGCCCTTTCACGTGGCGGCGGTTCGCAGAGCCAGATAAAACCCGCCACGCCGGTCGCAAAGAAGCCTAATACCTGCACCCTCTGAGACCTGCGCCAGACGCCTTATGCACGCTCTGTCCTGGCAAGTTCATCCCTACAACAGACGGCGCATACATCGAAGTCTTCTCAGTACGGGGGCCAGACAGCAGCTTCCAGAAGTTACGGATAGTGTCTGCGCAGTTTCAAAGATTATAGCCTAATACCAACCATTCTCTTAAATGCATATGTGTGTGCCACATTAATTCGTCTTTCAGCATTTGTATTTTCTAAATTACGTCGTTAAAAACAAACATAACAATGGTTGCCATTACTATCAAAACTTATGGACCTATTACTATGGTCCCAACATTTACTTTTATCTTCCTCTTTAGAACTGACACTTAGAATTATCTATTTTCATTAATAACTTTCAAGTATCCAACACTTCTCCCAACTGAAAATACTCGTAGTTTGCCGTGAACGAGTATCATTGGAGTATCCTGGCCACTTCATTGGAATCTGCAGAGAACACTGATTATGAATCTGCTTCTGATGCGCGTATATCTCAACAAAATATACGGAGAGAATTATTTTGGTTTGATCACACCACTGGCGATCAATCACTGGAGAAAATTATAATTATAAATACATTGATAGAAAGAAAATCGAACGACTAAAAAATAATTAACGTAAAGTAATAAAATTTCGGGAATATATCTGTCAAGGTAATATATTTAAATAATTAACATTGCAAGATCCGTGATTAATGTAAGAACGAGACGAACCTTTGCAATGTGAAATGCTGGTACATTAATAACCGGTCTAATAGCCAGAATGTTGAATGCAACCATGTAAACGTGCATGCATTGTGTTGTACAGGTGCCGTATATCAGTTTTTAGGATGTAGTTTAGTTCCATTCCTGTTGCACATAATCGGTCAATAGATGGACAGTTGATGCTACCTGTAGTTGTGGATGACGGAATAGTTGTCGTCCGATGATGTCCCAAATGTGCTCGATTTGGGACAGACCTGGCGATCGAACAGGCTAAGGCAACGTGTCGACACCCTGCGTAGCACTCTGGCTTGTAACAACAGCACGTGAGCGAGAATTATCCCGTTGGAAAACACTGTTTATGAATGCAGCACAGCAGATCAAATGACCAGACTTAGTACCAATTAGCAAGTAGGGTGAGTGAGATAACCACGGCATTACTCGTACTGTCATACGAAATCGCACCCCAGACCATAACTCCAGGTGTAGGTGAAGCGTCTCCGTCACGCAGACAGGTTGGTTGCAGGCCCTCAACTGCCCTCCTGCTAACCAACACACAACCATCACCGACACCGAGGCAGGACCATATTTTATCAGAAAACACAGCACACCTCCAACCTGCCCACCAATGAGCTCTCGTTTGATTCAGCTGGAGTCGCAAATGGCAGTGGTTTGGCGTCAGTGGAATGCCCTCAGAGGATCTTTGGGCTCACAGCTATCCATGAAATAATCAATTTGTAACAGTTCGTTGTGTTGCTATAGTGCCAACTGCCGCTCATATTGTTACTGTAGATGCAGTATGAGGGGCCAGAGCAAAACACGGTATCGAAGAACTAATATCCAATTTCTCGTAGCCTTATTGCATGACCCTGATCAAACCAGTGAGGTGTTGATGATGACGTCTTTGTCGCCTTAAACATTTTCTTGACTAATGTCAACTCACCACAACCGGTCTCAGAGATAACTAACACTCACGACCGTTACAGCGTTATTTAAAGCAAACCTGTTTTGTATCTTCATAGTGGCGTTACTATCGTCACGACTGGGGCGAAAGTTGAGAAGACATCATCTTGCAGATGAAAATATGGCTACCAACTTTCGTTTGCATCACGCAACTCCTTCTTGGTGATGCAATATTTTTCCGTCATTGTGTCTATGTATGTGTGTAGAGACATTTAACGTGAGTAGTCCAATAACATCAGTTTTAGAAAAAGAAGATGCCGAACAGTCATCCATATAGTCATAAAGGAATGTATAATTTATCCACGACGTAAGTGATTTACAAATCCCTCGGTCAACTGATTCTTAAGTACTGTTGTTCAGCGTGAGGCTCTTCCTGATAGTTTTAATACAGAAGACAAAGAAAACATTTGTGGTAAAACTTGATTAAAATAGGACACTTCCTGAGACAACAAGGAGTCGTCAGTTGGTAATGGCAGGCAGAGCAGGGGCTAAAATTGTAGAGGGAGAACAAGACTTCAATACATCAAGCAGTTTCAAATGGTTGTAAGTTGCATTAGCTGTACAGAGGTGAAGAGGCTTGCACATAATAGCACTGGAGAGTTGCATCAAACCAATCTTCGGACTGAAGACAGCAACAACTACAAAAAACATTCGTTCATGGTTTCGTTAAATCAGTATAAGAGTGCCTCAGCGATGCTCTCCAGTATCCGAAGCGTACACTATAAATTACACAGTGTGCACCACTAAGATATGTACTGCACATTCCAAAAAGAGTGAACTATTGTATTTAGTCTTCCTAGGTGAATCTCACGAAATGGTCAGAACGGTAATATTAGAGAAATTTGAGTCGTACACCAAGTTCCTCCACCACAAGCTTGTGGAGTAGTAACGTAGATGAAGACGTATTGCAAAGCAGAACTGCTTCCACTGTATGAATCGTTTGCCTTAGACTGAAATACGATCATTCGATGAAATGCGCATCCTTACTTTCTGAGCTCATTCCCGGCCGGACGCTATCTTCTGTGGAACCACGTGACGTATGGACGTGTATTTTACATCGCGTGACGGGTAATTGGACAGCGATGTGCACATATACAGATGGTGGTAGTATCGGATACACGAGGTATAAAAGGGCGGAGTGCGGCAGAATCTGTCATTTGTACTTAGTGGATCCCTGTAAAAAGATTTGCGACGTGATTATGGCTGCACGACGGGAATTAACAGACTTTGAACGCAGAATTGTAGTTGAAGCTAGACGTATTGGACATTCCATTTCCGGTACCGTTGGGGAATTCAGCATTCTGACATCCACAGTGTAAAATATGTACCGAGAATCCCAAATTTCAGACATTACCCCAACTACGGACACCGCAATGGCCCACAGCCTTGGCTCAACGACCGAGAGCAGCGGCGTTCGCATAAGAATTGCCAATGCTAAGAGACACGGAATAATGCGTGAAATAACCACAGAAATCAATGTGGGAAGTATGACGAACGTATGTGTTAGGTCAGTGCGACGAAATTTGTCGTTATTGGGCTATGTCAGCAGACGATCGAAGCAAGTGCCTTTGCTAACAGTAGTACATCGCTCTCAGTGCCTCGTGACCATTTAGGTTGGACCCGATAAGACAGGAAACTGTGGGCTCGTCAGATGAGTCCCGAGTTCACCTAATAAGAGCTGATGATAGGGTTCGAGTGCGGCTCGGAGCGAACGAAGCCATGGACCCAAGTTATCAAGACTCTGTGCAAGTTGGTGGTGCCTCAATAATGGTATTGGTTGTGTTCACATGGAATGGACTTGGTCCTCTGGCCAAACTGACACGAACATTGACTGTAAATGGTTATGTTCTGTTACTCGGATATCATTTTTAGCCATTCATGGACTTCATGCTCCCAAACAACTTTGGAATTTTTGTGGATGATAGTGCGTTATTTGACCGTGCCATAGTTGTAGATTGATTTGAAGAACATTCTGGAGAATTCTAGCCAATTATTTGGCCACGTGGATCGCCCGCCATGACTCCCATCGCACATTTATGGGACATAATGGAGAGATCAGTTCGTGAAAAACATCCTGCCTGCAAAACATTTTCAATTATGGACGGCTATAGAGGCAGCAAGGTTCAATACTTCTGCAGCGGACTTCCAATGACTTGTTAACACCATACTACGTCCAATTGCAGCACTACGGCGGGAAAAAGGAGGTCCGACATGATGTTAGGAGATATCTCAAGACTTTTTTCACCTTAGTTTATGTGTTAGCGGTTTTATTTTTAATTTTCTTTACAGTTACGTAGCAGTCCTGTTGTCATACCATTACTGATTGAAACACGTACGTCTGTTTTTTCACATACCGATAATGAGCCGTTACTGATTCGAAAATCATTGAGTAAAATACTAAATAAATTGATAAGTAGATTGTTTGGTATCATTAACATGAAATAATAGTTAATAAAGAAGTCTGCTGACGTTCTGTTCACTCTCTCACAGCCAAGGCAATAAGAAGCATTTCCTAAAACGCACATCGATCCGCAAGGCGTCTGTTCCTAATACTTTACCTAGTGATTTCTTCCGATAAAAGGAAGTAAAGAAGATCTGTTTAAAACCGCGTCGACTGGGGTGATCCAGCTAAGCTGCTCACCTTACATACTTGATGGATATTTTTTAGATATCGTAATTCCGCTGTCACCCAAACGAATTTGAAAAAGTCCCCAACAAATGATGCGTACTTTCTCTTCACATGTATATTAATAAGAAAAATTGCTACCCCCTCCCGCTTTAACAAATGCAGCTACAGAAATTTTTGTGCTTGTATCGCACATACGAAAGAGACGAATTCAATGACATTTCACTCTTCAGAATTCGATAAGTAGTGTCGGAGAAATTATAATATTTAAAACCTTACAATATTCAAAACCGTTTGAATATGAAACCTGTTCGCAGCTCGTGGTCGTGCGGCAGCGTTCTCGCTTCCAGCGCCCGGGTCACGGGTTCGATTCCCGGTGGGGTCAGGGATTTTTTCTGCCTCGTGATGACTGGGTGTTGTGTGATGTCCTTAGGTTAGTTAGGTTTAAGTAGTTCTAAGTTCTAGGGGACTGATGACCATAGATGGTAAGTCCCATAGTGCTCAGAGCCATTTGATTATGAAACCAATTGCTGTCTTCTGCGGACGATCATCATGTTGATGATGTGCCCCAGTTTGAGCATGGAGGTGTTATAAGGGGAGCTGTTATGACGTCAACATCTGGAAACCGTATCCCTAGCCCCAGATATTACCGTCTGGTGGCAGTTTTATGATAAAAATGCCGGCTTCCGTCATTTACAGGGGTACTAGTCGGGCTAATTAGCGTCTAAGCTTTAAATAATCAGATTTCATTAGTAAATGGACTCCGTCAGACGATATTTTCTTTTATATCCACGAATTTTAGTTGAGTTGTGGTCGTTTTACTTCAGTAATTTGAGTTCAGATTTCCTATCAACAGAACTCGACGAGCGCTCTGTTTGAATGCTGTGAAAAGAAGATATTGCAAACCTTCCAGACATAGCAAAATTTGTTCTTAACATTTTCGGGAAGGGGACATGAACGGAACATCAGTTTCATCATTCCGTAACAAGGAAAATCTGCCGTTTTGCTGGATCAAAATGCTTTAAGACCAGAAAAACATCTAAAATTCCTTTCCTGACACCGTGTTATTCAAGAAGGCAATGTAATATTTACCATTCAAAACAACAGTTTCGTGGACATGACAGAAATTGAGGACAAGAAACAAGTCTGCTAGAGAATCTCAAATCAAACACCGTTCTGCCGTCTAAATTTTCACATGGTTATTTCATTGGTCTGCCAGTCTTGGCAATATATTACGTCACCTTCAGGACCCCTGACCGACGTGCACGCAAAATGTGAATGTAAAATTGTGTCGCCCGCCAAGTATGAGTGCCTTCTACATCTACATGGATACCTTGCAAATCACATTTAAGAGCGTGACAGAACGTCAATCCTAAGGGCCCTGGTACGATTCCCGTCTGGGTAGGATATTTTCTCCGCTCAGGGAATGGATGTTGTGTTGTCCTACCCATCATCCTTTCATCCCCATCGACGCCCAAGTCACACGACATTTACATTTACATTTAAGTGCCTGTCAGAGGGCTCGTCGAACCGCCCTATATCTTTCCGTACAAACACTGATTTCCCTTATTTTATCATAGTGATTGTAGGTCGGTGTCAACTAAATATTTTCGCATTCTGAGGAGAATTCGCTTGATGTGAGGCAGCCTACACAACATAACTCTCATACATCTTGTTCTTCGTGGCAACAATTCTCGGCTGCAGACTGCAGGTCATTGAGGACACTCTGCAGCATTTTCGATGGAAGTGTTTGATCACCCTACATACACCCGAGAATTGACTCCCCCTGAGTTTCACCTCAGTTCACATGAACCGCTGATTATGAAGACAACATTTTGGCACAGACAACGAGCTGTGGATCAATCTAGAGAGTCGGGGGAAAGCACAGGCCGCTGCCTTCTATGACGAAGTTATTGTGACATTGGAATAATGCTACGAGAAATGTCTCAGTGGGAGCAGAGGCTATGTAAGGAAGAAGATGGAAGGTGTAGCTAGCCGTAGAAAATAAAACGTTTGTGGTTTTCACCGTGGTTTCCATCTCGCGACCGATCGGACCTTAGGTTCCGAATAACACCCTCATTTATATCGACGATGTCACTGTTTCAACAAAGAAGGATTGTGACTCGTAGACAAGGCTTTATCTTCTAAGCAGAATAGCTGCAGTCCATAATAGGAATATATCCACAAAGAAAACTAAGACAATGACGTCTATAGAGAACGGCACAAGAAGAACAAAAATAGTAGGAGAGTAAGTCAGCCATTTAAATTGTCTGAGGTGTTGTACCACAAACAAATATGACACAGATACAAGAAAGATAGTACCAAAATTTGGAAGCATAGAGCAATACGCAGGTACCGTAGAAAGAAGATACAAAAATAATAATGCGGATGAAATTTTATAAAGTAAGGCTATCACCACATTAGCGCACAGAAGTGAGTATAACTCATTTACAAACGACAAAAAAGTATGAGTAAGGCAGCTGAAATGAGATTTCTTTGAGCTGTGAAAGGCTGCATCAGAGTAGGCACGTTAAGAAGCAGCGCCATTAGGCAAGGACTAAACATACTTAACCTAAAAAAATTGTGGACAACAGAGGAAAATGGAGTGGTCATCTCAGCAGAACAGGGAAGCGTCCTGGGACCTCTACTGTTCCTGATCTATATAAATGACCTGGGTGACAATCTGAGCAGTTCTCTTAGACTGTTCGCAGATGATGCTGTAATTTACCGTCTAGTAAGGTCATCCGAAGACCAGTATCAGCTGCAAAGCGATTTAGAAAAGATTGATGTATGGTGTGTCAGGTGGCAGTTGACGCTAAATAACGAAAAGTGTGAGATCCGTTGGAATTCGATTACTCGATAAATAGTACAATTCTCAAGGCTGTCAATTCAACTAAGTACCTGGGTGTTAAAATTACGAACAACTTCAGTTGGAAGGACCACATAGATAATATTGTCGGGAAGGCGAGCCAAAGGTTGCGTTTCATTGGCAGGACGCTTAGAAGATGCAACAAGTCCAGTAAAGAGACAGTTTACACTACACTCGTTCGTCCTCTGTTAGAATATTGCTGCGCGGTGTGGGATCCTTACCAGGTGGGATTGACGGAGGACATCGAAAGGGTGCAAAAAAGGGCAGCTCGTTTTGTATTATCGCGTTATAGGGGAGAGAGTGTGGCAGATATGATACACGAGTTGGGATGGAAGTCATTACAGCATAGACGTTTTTCGTCGCGGCGAGACCTTTTTACGAACTTTCAGTCACCAACTTTCTCTTCCGAATGCGAAAATATTTTGTTGAGCCCAACCTACATAGGTAGGAATGATCATCAAAATAAAATAAGAGAAATCAGAGCTCTAACAGAAAGGTTTAGGTGTTCGTTTTTCCCGTGCACTGTTCGGGAGTGGAATAGTAGAGAGATAGTATGATTGTGGTTCGATGAACCCTCTGCCAAGCACTTAAATGTGAATTGCAGAGTAGTCATGTAGATGTAGATGTACTGAGACAGACTACCTTAAAAAGTCAGATATTGTAATCCTATAGGTCGAAGAAATCGGAGAGGAGGAAGGAAGAGATGGGTATCGTAAGAGGAAAAGCCCTGATGCTTGAAATGCAGAGAATAATGTCATTGCAAACATTTCCTTATTATTATACAGACATATCGAGTCACCGTGCAGAAAAATATTGTGTTTAACTATCATGAAAGTCATTTCGACTTTTAGTTCTTTCATATTTATTCCAGATATTCATGTCTGTGTTTTAACCTCTTCATATATCTCTCCTTCCTCTCTCTCTCTCTTTCTGCCGAATTTCCTAAGCTGTAATTCCAGCTCACGAATTCCTACGGAAATCGTGGTTACAGCCGCAGAAACTGTATCGAGTTGCGGAACTGATTCAGTGTATACGTCAAAGTTTCAAGTTCTCGGCATGCTGCCGGAACACGCCGACATCAGTCAGTGGTGCTATTAAGAGTCATGTTATGCTGCAAATGGATGAATTACGAAGAGAGTAATACTATCACGTCAAACTTTGTGTCACTAAATCACTGAATCAGGAGCGACTGGATAGTTTTCAGTAGAGGAACAAGAAGCTTTTGGTATTCAAGCGAAAGAACCATTAGCATTTCAGTGTGCTAACAAGACGCCCCCCCCCCTTCTCCTCCCCCGACTTGTCCTAAATCTCCATAAATGCCTCAGCTTAGCGAGATACTTCATAGAGGATGGTATAAGAGGCGTATGACTGGTCACGCTTTTCGATCCGAATTTGGCCGAGATTAAGACAATCCTTCCTTAGATTACTTTAATGAGCATCGTGTAGGATTCTCTCCACCTGTCTTGCTAGAAACTCTCGAAGTTTATGTTCCTCGCATAAGCAGGATCAGCGCCTTCGTGTTACCTGCAAAGTTTAATTCTACTTTCTGTAATTCTAAGTGATGTAACGCGAAGCTATATTACTCGGAATAACGTTCAGAAAGGATTCCATTGTGATTAATTTATTCACTAAATACCATAAATTGATAATATAGATACGACAATTTCCTGAGAGCATGGGCTTACGACAGAATTAGCTCGAAAAGCATCCTATAGACGGCTGGCGACTGTGGCGCGCGGCCTGTACCCCGCACTCACACTCGTAATATTTCGTAGCCGTTCGTACATTTTCGTTAGCTTGAACATCATTAATTTATTTCTGAAGATGATCGACACCTTGTGTTGTAATATTGTTGTAGGAAAGTACTTAAGATATGCAGGTTCCCCTAATATCTGTGTTGAAAAAAAACGACTTTTATTATCAAATATTTATTAAGCAAAATTACTTGCTTAGCGCCAAAATGAATGCACTTTCCCTACGTCCTCGCTGCTGATGAAACGGGAGTTTCCTTGACTAGCCACAGCGGCTCATACCCCCGTCCACTGGCAATGGCAAATGGTCCCTCGTCTCCTTCAGCAAGTGTGGGAAATAAAACCTGACTCCCGACTGTGTGTGTTCTACAGTACCGCTTTACTCACTGAATGCTGCATGGTAGCTGCAGACTGGATAAAAAATATTGTATAACTAGAAAATAAAATGTAGGCTGGACAGAAAGGGTATCTTACGTGCTGAAAGCAAATTCTATGTCAAGGTAGTCTACAGAGGCGTAAAATGGAGCTTCAGACACTGATAACTATTCCTGAATACTACTCAAAAGTACTAAGTAAAAATACCATATCTGATTTCAGGTTCCGATGAAGCCGAATTTCGTGGTGAACTTGACTTCGACTTATATCTCTATATAGCCGCAAGGGCGATCTCCTGAGACAATTTTGCCTTTGGCAGATGGAGACTCTATGTTGAAGTCCACGTTGAGTTCCTCTAAGAGTGATCCAATATATTTTATGCTTATGACGAGCGATCTCGAAAGCAAGTTGAGTCCCCAATAATAATCGTACAATCAGTAGTTCTAAGTGTAGTGCAAATTACGGTTGGCAACAAAGCAGAACAAGACAGAATTAACAATAATTGCCGATTATAATTAAAGCGCTTGTAACATGTTGTTTTGTAGGGCGTGCAACCACAGCCAAGCTTCGACATTTTTCCAAAGAAAATTCCGCACTGGCTGTATGAATGATTTTTATTAAATCAGCGACCGGTTTGGCACCACTTAATCGGTGCATCCTCAGGCAATCTGTACAAAAACAATATGATAAGAGCTCATAAACTATTCGATCCCCCAATTCTGAGGAAGAAATAAACTTTTAAACAAACCAGTTTTTTGAATGAAACAAGAAAGTACTCCCATGCGCTATTTATATCATAGTAACGTTGAACATTGTACTGTAGCCACTCCCCACCATTCACGTCCAATATACCGTCAGCTGGTAAAAGCAGTAGTTAAAATTTAAAAATCTTTTTAAAAAAAATTTAAATGATGCGATGCTGATAAAACTCCCCTAAACACGAACGACGAAGAGGAGAACGTTAACGTGAACAAACAGCGGAATTAGGGTCATGTAAACAAACCTGTCGCTGATTTAATAAAACTCATTCATACAGTCAGTGCAAAATTTTCTTTGGAAAAATAAAGTTCTTGTTCTTAACTAAGAAGTCTGATTGTACATCAGATTGCGAATGAAAACTGACGCCAGAGAAAAATTACAAATAGAATAATTTAACAATAGTTTACCCACGTATTTCTTCGATGTGATATCGAAGGCTCGATGTAAGCTCTTTCTCTTCGTTGCCGAACAGCCTCCTCCTTCGTGCTCCGTCAAAGGGCATGCGGGTCGCTACCGCGCCGGCTTAACGGCGATGCGCGTAAACTTGACGTTTTTGTGCTCCGGCACCTCGCTAAAAGACAAAAGTAGAAAAAACTGGTATAGGCATGTGTATTCAAATACATGGATGTGTAAATATGCTGAATACGGCACTGCTGTCGGCGTATAAGACAACAAATGTCTGGCGCAGTTGTTAGATCTGTTACTGCTGCAATGGAAGGTTATCAAGATTTAACTGAATCTGAACGTCGAGTTATAGTCAGCGCACGAACGATGGGACACAGCATCTCCGAGGTAGTGATGAAGTGGGGCTTTTTCCTTACGACCATTTCACGAGTCTACCGTGAATATCAGGAATACGGTAAAACATCAAACGTCCGACATCGTTGCGCCCGGAAAAAAGATCCTGTAAGAACGAGACCAACGACGACTGAAGAAAATCGGTCAACGTGAACAGAAGTGCAACTCTTCCGCAAGTTGGTGCAGATTTCAGTTCTGGACAATCAACAAGTGTGAGCGTGAGCAACTTTCAACGAAACGTTATCGATACGGTGTTTCGGAGCCGAAGGCCCACTCCTGTAGCCTTGATGACTGAACGATACAAAGTTTTACGCCTCGCCTAGGTTCGTCAACAGCGACATTGGACTGTTGATGACTGGAAATATGTTGCTAGTCGGACGAGTCTCGTTTCAAATTATATCTAGAGGACGGATGTGTACCGGTATGGAGACAACCTCATGAATCCATGGAGCCTGCATGTCAGCAGAGGACTGTTCAAGCTTGTGGAGGCTCTGTAATGCTGTGGAGAGTGTGCAGTTGGAGTGACATGGGACCCCTGATACAGTGTCTTGAGGTATATTCCTGCAAATTATTGTCCTGCAACTGGCAGCTCTCATGACATGAGGACTGTCCTGTGCAGTGACTATCGATCCTTGTTCTCCCATAAGTTAACCAGCATGTGACTGGAGAGATGTGCGCGAAGCTTGTTTGATTACCCAAGCACCACTGTCCTTCTCCACAACAGGTATTACGGAGAGGTCTACTGCTGCCATTCCTACAGCACAGGCTCCGAGGAGAGTTTGGCCCAACATACGTTTCTCCCGTGTATAGGGGTTGTACTAAAACATAGAAAGTGTGTGTTGTTGTATTTGGCCATGGATGGCATCGTCAATGTTCTCAATATGTTCCAAGTATGAGTCGTGCTCAGAATAGCGTTGTATGTTGTTATAGTTCATAATGCCAGAGATAAGCGAAGGCAGAGGTCGGTAAGTTGTTGGGGGTCTTATGGAGGGTATTTCCATAACCAAGCTACCCAGAATGTTTGGTGTTTCAAGAGGCGCCTTATCGAGACTTTTATGGCTTACACGGCTAGTCGAGAAACATCAACCGCTACGTCACAACACCGGAAAAAGGACACTGAGGTGCTAAAATTCATGAGGTAGCGATATGTACAGGGTGTTTCAAAAATGACCGGCATATTTGAAACGGCAATAAAAACTAAACGAGCAGCGATAGAAATACACCGTTTGTTGCAATATCCTTGGGACAACAGTACATTTTCAGGCGGACAAACTTTCGAAATTACAGTAGTTACAATTTTCAACAACAGATGGCGCTGCAAGTGATGTGAAAGATATAGAAGACAACGCAGTCCGTGGGTGCGCCATTCTGTACGTCGTCTTTCTGCTGTAAGCGTGTGCTGTTCACAACGTGCAAGTGTGCTGTGGGCAACATGGTTTATTCCTTAGAACAGAGCATTTTTCTGGTGTTGGAATTCCACCGCCTAGAACACAGTGTTGTTGCAACAAGACGAAGTTTTCAACGGAGATTTAATGTAACCAAAGGACCGAAAAGCGATACAGTAAAGGATCTGTTTGAAAAATTTCAACGGACTGGGAACGAGACGGATGAACGTGCTGGAAAGGTAGGGCGACCGCATACGGCAACCACAGAGGGCAACCCGCAGCTAGTGCAGCAGGTGATCCAACAGCGGCCTCGGGTTTCCGTTCACCGTGTTGCAGCTGCGGTCCAAATGACGCCAACGTCCACGTATCGTCTCATGCGCCAGAGTTTACACCTCTATCCATACAAAATTCAAACGCAGTAACCCCTCAGCGCCAGTACCATTGCTGCACGAGAGACATTCGCTAACGATATGGTGCACAGGATTGATGACGGCGATATGCATGTGGGCAGCATTTGGTTTACTGACGAAGCTTATTTTTACCTGGACGGCTTCGTCAATAAACAGAACTGGCGCATATGGGGAACCGAAAAAAGCCCCATGTTGCAGTCCCATCGTCCCTGCATCCTCAAAAAGTACTGGTCTGGGCCGCCATTTCTTCCAAAGGAATCATTGGCCCATTTTTCAGATCCGAAACGATTACTGCATCACGCTATCTGGACATTCTTCGTGAATTTGTGGCGGTACAAACTGCCTTAGACGACACTGCGAACACCTCGTGGTTTATGCAAGATGGTGCCCGGCCACATCGCACTGCCGACGTCTTTAATTTCCTGAATGAATATTTCGATGATGGTGTGATTGCTTTGGGCTATCCGAAACATACAGGAGGCGGCGTGGATTGGCCTCCCTAACCCCTGTGACTTCTTTCTGTGGAGACACTTGAAAGAACAGGTGTACCGCCAGAATCCAGAAACAATTGAACAGCTGAAGCAGTACATCTCATCTGCATGTGAAGCCATTCCGCCAGACACGTTGTCAAAGGTTTCGGGTAATTTCATTCAGAGACTACACCATATTATTGCTACGCATGGTGGATATGTGGAAAATATCGTACTATAGAGTTTCCCAGACCGCAGCGCCATCTGTTGTTGACAATTGTAACTACTGTAATTTCGAAAGTTTGTCTGCCTGAAAATGTACTGTTGTCCCAAGCATATTGCAACAAACGGTGTATTTCTATCGCTGCTCGTTTAGTTTGTATTGCCGTTTCAAATATACCGGTCATTTTTGAAACACCCTGTACATATACAGTTGCCTGCAGTATGCCATACACAAGAAATAAAAGGCCAGCGCATTGGCGGAGCTGTCACTTGTAGTCTGGTGATGCATGTGAAAAGGTGTCCGATGTGATTATGGCCGCAGGACAGGAATTAACAGACCCTGAACCCGGAATAGTAGTTGGAACAAGGCGCCTAGGACATTCCATTACGGAAGTAGTTAGGGAATTCAGTATTCCGAAACCCACAGTGTCAAGTGTGTGCTGAGAATACCAAATTTCAGGCATTAGCTGTCACCACGGACAACGCAGTAGCCGACGACCTTAACTTAACGACGAGAGCAGCAGAATTTGCATAGAGTTGTCAGTGTTAACAAATAAGCAACACTGAGTGAAATAACCTCACAAATCAATGCGGGACGTACAATAACGTACCCGATAGCACAGCGCGGCGAAATTTGATCTTAATGAGTTACGGCAGATAAAGACCGATGCGATTGCCCTTGCTAAGAGCACAACACCGACCTCAGCGTCTCTCTTGGGCTTTTGGCCATATTAGTAATATCCTCCAGGCATGGAAAACTGCGGCCTGGTTAGACGAGTCCCAATAGCTGACGGCAGGCCATGTTGTCAACAAGTTACTGTGCAAGCTGAAGGGGGCTCCATAACGGTGTAGGCTGTGTTTATATGGAATGGACTAGGTCCTCTGCTCCAACTGAACTGATCATTGAAATCTTTATGTTCGACTACCCGGAGACCATGGACTTTGTAGTCCCAAAAAACGATACAGTTCTTATGGGTGGAAATGCACCACGTCATCAAGCCACAATTGTTCAAGATTGGTTTGAAGAACATTCTGGACAAGTCGAGCAAAGGATTTGGCCACCTCGATCGCTTTTATGGGGCATAATCTAGAGATGAGTTCGTGCACAAAATCCTGCACCGACAACACTACCTCAATTATAGACGTCTGTAGTGGTAGCATGGCTCAGTATTTCTGCAGGGAACCTCCAGCTATTTCTTGAATCCATGCTACGTAGAGTTGCTGCAATACGGTGCACAAAAAGAGGTCTGACACGGTATTAGGGGAGAGGGGAGGTATCCCATGACTTTTGTCGCCTCCATGTATGTGTCGAGTGATGGGGATGGACGGTTATTGAAGGGGTTTGTGACGAAAAATAAAAGGCAACAACTTCAAAAATCACTGCAGACTTCAGAGACACGCGAACAGTGTGAACACCAAAACAGCACCAACAGAGTTCCTTTCGTAGGGGTATTGCAGGCCGAGTTGCAGTTTCAAAACCAATCATCAGTTATGCAAATGGACGTGTCAGGAGAACGTGGTGCGGAAGCCATATGACATAGACTATGGAGCAATGAAAGAATGTCATTTGGACGGGTGAGTGTTTTGGCACACTTCTTCCAACTTCTAGCTGAGTCTTCGTCCGAAGAGTGAAACATGGTGGGTCTGGTGATGATTTTGGCAACCATATCGTGATATTCCATGGGCACCGTCGTTACTCTGTATGGTCATACTACATCCAAAATTTAAGTGGCCATTTAGACTCATTAGGCCCATCCCATACTACAATGTTTATTCCCCAGTGGTGATGCTACGTTCCAACACAACAGGGTTCCTGTTTACACAGGTCGCTCCATCTAGAACCGTTTTTTTTAGCACCATGATGAATTGTTACATCTACTTATTCGGAGAGAAGATTTCGTGATCACTGTCTATCTTCATCGTCGTTACCTGGCCTTGCCACTATTTTGCGATAAGAATGGGCTAAGATTCCCATGGACACAATACAGGTCCTGTATTTATCCGTTCAGAGATGGCTGAAAGCTGTTTTGAATGTCAACGAGTTTTAAAAAAATTCAAATGGCTCTGAGTACTATGGAACTTAACTGCTGAGGTCATCAGTTCCCTAGAACTTAGAATTACTTATACCTAACTAATCTAAGGACATCACACACATCCATGCCCGAGGCAGGATTCGAACCTGCGACCGTAGCGGTCGTGCGGTTACAGACTGTAGCTCCTAGAACCGCTCGGCCACTCCGGCCGGCTCAGCGGGTTTCTTACACCGTATTGAGAGTGGATGTATTGAGGTTTTGGCCTTTCCGTGTGATTGTCCCGTTCCTGTACATCTCGTGAAGTGACCTCGGCGATGAAACCAGAGAGATCTAGTTCATATGGAAGTTTGCCAGCAGACGCTCTTTCCACGCATTACCAGCGATGGAATGGGTTAATGGGGGAGGGAGGGGGAAACTGATTTTGTTACCGGAAGTACTCTGTGTGAGGAAGAAATGTAAATGCTCCGACCTGCAACCTGTGGGTTATGCAGCGCTCAAAATTCCATGTTAATATGTGTCATTATGTTGTGAGATGGAAATTACCAATATTTATTGAGTAATTATGTACGAATGGTAACAGCGAACCGTCACTACATAAAATACTACGCTTAATAAAAGTATCATAGTTTCCCCCCTAACAGAAAATAATGTTAATGTTACTAGAAAATCATGTCGTAATTTTGTATTAGATTATCTCACACAAATCTGTTTCACATTTACTCGTGCATCGAAAACTTTTGAGTTTTTTATGATGCTTTTGTTCTTAAGTTTGGTATTGGGTTCTTGATGAAATCAGCTGCCAATTTACCATCTAGTTTTCTTATAATGTAAGATGTTCCACATAAGAAGAGAAATGACTTGTATGATATTTTGTCAGTAATAAAAAAATTGATTTTAAAAACATTTTATAGCAAACCTCAATGAAAACTTTTATTTCGTTATTAAACGCCAGAAATGAAAATTTGGTCAACCACCAGGGATATTTGAAACTTTGGTTCGCTTTTGTGTCACACATTTCTTGCACGTAAAGTTAAAATGATTGATAGCTTTCCTCTCCTGATCATTGCTGTCACACGTATTGGCGCCTTGTTCCGGCAGCACAGGATTTGGAGTACACTACAGTGCCCGCGGTCTAGTGGTAGCGCCTTCGACATATAACCAAAACGTCTTCGGTCCCGGGTTCAACCCCCATTACTGCCTAAATTTTGATAAATCATCAGCATTGGCGGCCGAAGACTTCCGGCATAAGAAGTGAGACTCATTCTGCCAACGGCCTTGTCAAAGAGGGCGGAGGAGCGGATAGAAGTTCAGGGCACTCCCTTGTACTAGGGGTGGGAAATTACCCCTAAAGGCGGAAGAATCAGCAATGATCAACGACATGAGGATGCAGAAGACAATGGAAACCACTGCATTAAAGACACGTAACGTGTATCCACAGGACATGTGGCCTGTAGTTGAAGAAGTGTCACGATGATCTCTCCAGTGGCAAAAGATTCCGGAATAGTCCCCCATTCCGATCTCCGGGAGGGAACTGCCAAGGGGGAGGTTACCATGAGAAAAAGATTAAATAATCAACGAAAGGGTAACGTTCTACGAATCGGGGCGTGGAATGTCAAAAGCTTGAACGTGGTAGAGAAACTAGAAAATCTGAAAACGGAAATTCAAAGGCTCAACCTAGATATAGTAGGGGTCAGTGAAGTGAAGTGGAAGGAAGACGAGGATTTCTGGTCAGATGAGTATCGGGTAATATCAACAGCAGCAGAAAATGGCATAACAGGTGTAGGATTCGTTATGAATAGGAATGTAGGGCAGAGGGTCTGTTACTGTGAACAGTTCAGTGACCGGGTTGTTCTAATCAGATTCGACAGCAGACCAACACCGACAACGATAGTTCAGGTATTCATGCCGACGTCGCAAGCTGAAGATAAACAGATAAAGTGTATGAGGATATTGAAAGGGTAATGCAGTATGTAAAGGGGGACGAAAATCTAATATTCATGGGCGATTGGAATGCAGTTGTAGGGGAAGGAGTAGAAGAAAAGGTTACAGGAGAATATGGGCTTGCGGCAAGGAATGAAAGAGGAGAGAGACTAATTGAGTTCTGTAACAAGTTTCAGCTAGTAATAGCGAATACCCTGGTATACTTGGAAAAGGGGAGATTTCAATTAGATTACATCATGGTCAGACAGAGATTCCGAAATCAGATACTGGATTGTAAGGCGTACCCAGGAGCAGATATAGACTCAGATCACAATTTAGTAGTGATGAAGAGTAGGATGAAGTTCAAGACATTAGTCAGGAAGAATCAATACGCAAAGAAATGGGATACGGAAGTTCTAAGAAATGACGAGATACGTTTGAAGTTCTCTAACGCTATAGATACAGCAATAAGGAATAGCGCAGTAGGCAACACAGTTGAAGAGGACTGGACGTCTCTAAAAAGGGCCATCACAGAAGTTGGGAAGGATAACATAGGTACGAAGTAGGTAGCTGCGAAGAAACCATGGGTAACAGAAGAAATACTTCAGTTGATTGATAAAAGGAGGAATTACAAACATGTTCCGCGAAAATCAGGAATACAGAAACACAAGCCGCTGAGGAATGAAATAAATAGGAAGTGCAGGGAAGCTAAGACGAAATGGGTGCAGGAAAAATGTTAAGACATCGAAAAGATATGATTGTCGGAAGGACAGATTCAGCATACAGGGAAATCAAAACAACCTTTGGTGACTTTAAAAGCAACGGTGGTAACATTAAGAGCGCAACGGGAATTCCACTGTTAAATGCAGAGGAGAGAGAGCAGATAGGTGGAAAGAATACATTGAAAGCCTCTATGAGGGTGAAGATTTGTCTGATGTGATGGAAGAAGAAACAGGAGTCGATTTAGAAGAGATAGGGGATCCAGTATTAGAATCGGAATTTAAAAGAGCTTTAGAGAACTTACGGTCAAATAAGGCAGAAGTGATAGAGAACATTCCATCAGGATTTCTAAAATCATTAGGGGAAGTGGCAACAAAACGACTATTCACGTTGGTGCGTAGAATATATGAGTCTGGCGACGTATTAAGAAGGGAGTAAGACAAGGCTGTAGCCTTTCGCCCCTGCTCTTCAATCTGTACATCGAAGATGGAAATAAAAGAAAGGTTCAGGAGCGGAATTAAAATACGAGGTGAAAGGATATCAATGATACGATTCGCTGATGACATTGCTATCCTGAGTGAAAGTGAAGAAGAATTAAATGATCTGCTGAACGGAATGAACAGTCTAATGAGTACACAGTTTGGTTTGAGAGTAAATCGGAGAAAGACGAAGGTAATGAGAAGTAGTAGAAATGAGAACAGCGAGAAACTTAATATCAGGATTGATGGTCACGAAGTCAATGAAGTTAAGGAATTCTGCTACCTAGGCAGTAAAATAACCAATGACGGACGGAGCAAGGAGGACATCAAAAGCAGACTCGCTATGGCAAAAAAGGCATTTCTGGCCAAGAGAAGTCTACTAATATCAAATAGCGGTTTAAATTTGAGGAAGAAATTTCTGTGGATGTACGCCTGGAGTACAGCATTGTATGGTAGTAAAACACGGACTGTGGGAAAACCGGAACAGAAGAGAATCGATGCATTTGAGATGTGGTGCTATAGACGAATGTTGAAAATGAGGTGGACTGATAAGGTAAGGAATGAGGAGGTTCTACGCAGAATCGGAGAGGAAAGGAATATGTGGAAAACACTGATAAGGAGAAGGGATAGGATGATATGACATCTGCTAAGACATGATGGAATGACTTCCATGGTACTAGAGGGAGCTGTAGAGGGCAAAAACTGTAGAGGAAGACAGAGATTGGAATACGTCAAGCAAATAATTGAGGACGCAAGTTTGCAAGTGCTACTCTGAGATGAAGAGGTTAGCACAGGAAAGGAATTCGTGGCGGGTCGCATCAAACCAGTCAGTAGACTGATGACCGAAAAAAAAAGCGGGAAGATATCTTGCATGTGAAACCGAAGTGGTTCTTTGATATTTTGTTACAATGCTACAAAATCAGAATCGTAGATTTTAATATGTATGTCTTACCAAAGGTTTCAAGTGAAAATAAAAACTATTTCTTCTGGCTTCCTTTATCCGCTAATAACTTCGCCAACTTTTAATTTCAGCCGGTGTTCCAGGCCATATTCTTCTCTCCCAATTCGAACATTTCACTTCATTTTAAACATTTTTCTCCACATCCACATTTCAAAACTTTTCAAATATTTTCCTCTATCTTTTTGTCTCTCCTTTGTTCACTGTCATATTGCGACCTAACATCCCAAAGATATTCGGGCTCATATGCGGTATCTCTTCGTCTAAATGTCCTGGCTCCAAACCTCGTCTAGGGGTTGAACTTCACGTGTCGCATTACACGCCCTAAATTAGACACTCGTAATTCTTTGGTTAAATTGTCTGGCTGATGGCAAGTTCGCGAAATACAAAGTTAATATAACATATAATAACAGTATTAATAATATCGGAAACTAAATTAACGACCCGTAAATGATGTAGGCCACACAGTTGCGATTTGGTTAGAATAATATTTATTCCGAAAGAAAACTAATAACGAAACTGGTTATATTGAGAACTATTATTACTCTCGAGGGCATATCCGTTTGACACGGTTCGATGATTCACAATCTCATCCCGAAACACAACACTCCACGTCGATATTTGCGATACTATACTTAGCACAGCTGACACAGAAATCATTCTAAGTGCACCAGTGCACTGAGAAATCTGACAGCCATGCAGGTTACACCATTATCACCAGGTCCACCATTTTGGATTGCGGCATCATTGGGCTGCACCAGTATCACTACGTCCACTATCGTGGATGCTCATCACAAACAGGAGAATTTCCTATATTAAATTCTTTGAATTTCCTGCCAGTTTACACTTGAGTCAAGTGCCCTACTTCCCCTGGCGGAGGGAGGAACTCTGCCTATTATATATTCCCCGCAATTTTTTGAATTTCCAGCCGTTTTGTAAATATAAAAATGGTCTGTACTAGGAGAGCGGGGATAATAATGCATGATGGTATTGAAGAGGTCATGGGAGAAAATGAAGGGGTAAAATATTAGGTCTGCTCCAAAATGTCGTTAGCTATACCACTAAAGAGAATATGAAAGACCGATTACCACTGACAAGGAGGGTATTTTTAACCGAAAGAAGACTGTTAGTATGATTGTGGCACTGGTTTAAGGAAGAAATTTCTGAGAATCATGGACCCCGAGAAAAAAGTAAATGAAAAGAACCGAAGTACTTGAATCATCGTTCTGTAGAACCAAGTAGTAAGTTAGGTGAGTGAGAAAATTAAGTGATGATGTTTTCCAAATTATCGGCACAGGGAGAAATGTTTTTAAGACAATGACAAGAACAAAAGATAGGATGATAAGAGGTGTTTTAAGACATCAATAAATATCTTCTATGATACTTGAGGTTTCTGTGGAGGATAAAAACTGATAGGCAAGACTGATTTTAAAACAAATCCAACAATGCAGGTGATCGCCGTTCAAGTAGGAATTTCACTGCCGCTGCTGCTATTGACTGCAGGCAGTCATGGTACTAATGCAGACTACTGAATTCTCCCGTCACCCTACAATTCTGTGCCGTTCATTTTGAAAATGAGTTCTACGTCCGTGCCCAGTTCCCCAGGTTGTTCCAGTATCTCCTCATTCCACTTCCAAAGAGTACAGAGCCACACTGTTCCTAGTGGTCAACTAATTGCTTAATTCTAGCCTCACATAGGGTCTGTTCTATTCATAACCAAGATAAAGATGTTTCTCCTTTGCACATTGAATCCTGCATGATATTTTTGATTTTTCCCGCACAAAAATGTATTCTCCCAAACACAATTCAGTTCGATACGCACTTAGAAGCGTTGCTGTTCATAGTCAAGATAATTTTCTTGGTGCCTATCTAAACCTGTGTTGGTGAAAATACTTAGCTGTGACGCTGTCGATATTCAGGGTAAGAAAAATAATAGACGATCACCCCACTAAATCTACTTCGAGGACCCCAACCAAGTACTGAATGGTTATAACTGTTCATAGCCTCAGCTGTAGGTTGCAGTATGGCCTATCGCCACTAACCAGTTGCGTCTGACACAATGATGTTCCATAATAGATGTTCTAAGATGATAATTAAACCATATAGAGTACAAAAGTACTCGAAATTCTCTCAGACGAAGGCAAGTAGGGTGGAGTGTTCGAACTGATAGGTAAAGGTACGAACATGAAGGCGTTGTAACCTTCAATATTCTACTAAATGGATGAATATACTCCCAAAAGTCACTGACCTGTATAACTGAACTGTGCACTGGAGAACAAAAATGAAATTAACTGACATTCATGATAATGTACTTCTAAATATTGTGTACAGTCATACCAAACAGAAATTTAATGTAGGTGATTTAGTATATACTTCACAACAAAAGATGGAATTTGAGAAATCGTACTGGTTAATGGAGATATTTACAGTTCTAAAAGTACAATAAACAAATCCTAGAGCTTACCTCATAAAGGATAGCAGCACTAGTGAAATTGCTAATAGTTCTTAAACGTGATTTCCTATACGACCAGGAACACAAATGTCAAACAGTGCAGTAACATAACATGCATGATAGGAAGTGCATCAGCAGAGGGAGTGGTATTCTTGACAAGTTAACAATAGAACTTCACATCTCCATGTGTAATTACTGTGGACCTGAAACCAAGCATGAGAAACGACATGTGAATAGTGCATGGACAAAACCAAAAAATATAATACATTAACGTAATTTGTGGCTAATGGGAAAGGACTATATTTCAAACAGCACAGTAAAAGGCTTGGACTATTCAGCAAAAAAGAAGCTACTAGTTATATTGCCCGACAGACTGCTTGCAGATATCGAAAATGTAATAGAGTATATATGCAAAATACACTGCCTGAGACTATGTGGAAATCAAAATGAATGTAGAACTGTAAATTTAGATATTGCAAGTGGACTTGGACTTCACTGAGCGGTAGACGTTAAAAGAAGAAGGAAAAAAGACTACTACCTTAATTCATTTGGCGTCTGCTCCTGCTAGCTGAGTGGTCAGCGCGACGGAATGTCATACCTAACAGCCCGGGTTCGATTCGCGGCTGGGTGTTGTGTTGTGTTGTGCTGTCGTTATGATCATCATTTAATCCCCATCGACACGCAAGTCGCCGAAGTGGCGTCAACTCGAAAGACTTGCACCATGCTAACGGTCTACCCGACGGGAGACCTTAGCCACACGGCATTTCCATTTCATTCATTTGGCAACCTACAGGTGCTACAAGAATTACACCACTGTTTTATAGCTAACCACGTATTCTTCAGTTTTCAACACTACCAAAAGTTTAGTAGATACCTCTACAGGCTCCTGTGTCTCATGTTCATCCTGACAGCGACAAAGCAAAAGATCTAAAAACAATAGTCACGCACAGAATTTTGTCAGTTGGCTTGAGGAGTGATGCCACACAATTTTGCTTTAAAACATGGATCATCAGTACTAGGGCAGTGTGGATTACTTTCCACCAATCGTATAAAACAAAGGGAATTGCAGTATTGTATTTAATATCACAGCATCAAATTGCAAATGGGCTCCACGTCTTTAGTTATGCGCAAAAATCAGTACTCTTAAAATGGAAATAAGAACGACCAAGGAAATAATAGAATTTAGAAAGGAAAATTCAATATGATCATTAATAATTTTTTGAAAGGGTCAGATCCTGAATGACATCCACGGTAATTTTTTTAAGTTATGCAATGGATATACTGCTTGTTAGCACATTTAGCATTGAGTGCAGCATTGTGACAGACTCATTCCTCAACGATAAATTGATTCGCTCATTCTACAGATACTTCCCTACAGTCAGTCGATAACATAAAATTGTACAAATGAGAGCAGTATAAAATTTGTACACGCAGCCAACAGCATATCACTTTATAGTGGAAACATTACATGTTAATACCAAGGAACCATCAGTTCGGATGACTTCCCTTTACTCACCAAATGAACCAACCAACCCTCAGTTCCTTACATTGTTGCGCTTGATATCACGCGTATAGGGTGTCGTCTTTCAACATAAATGCTCCGCTCAGATATGATGAGTGGAACATTCGCCAGGCTACTTCTTGATCAAACATTTTGCTTCAACAGCATTCGAGAACAGCGATGAGATCCACGTAGTCACGCAGCAGCAAGGTGCTTTGCCCATTCCTAACAGCAGTTTCCTATACCTATAAGGTAACTTCTTGATTTAGGATGGAGGTCCTACGACTCTGCAATCATGGACAGTTGAAACATCATATCGGTTAGAACCACCACGACCTGTTATACTTACATTTCAAACCGATAGAAAAGCGAACCTGAAACGTGATTCAAGAGAATTAAACAACTGTATTTTAAAAAATTCCTGAAGTTTACCTAAATACTGCGTTTTACCAATATGACATCTTACAGCGAGATTGGTTCAATAATGTAAACAGTCTGCTTCTCGATATGAAAACGTTCGCTCAGCTACTTAGACAGTGAAGAGAAAAAGGGGTGTATGCTCAGTCCAAAGGAGTTTAAGGACTTAGCGGCCAGTTATAAATATAGATTGCTAGAAAAAGAACGAGTGTTTGAACAGTGGACTAATTGATGTCCACTTCAGTCTGAAGCATCTCGGAGTTGTCAAAAATCACAGCATCGTCCACATTAATACGACATTATCGCATCATCACCTACAGTCCACTTACCGGAATTGTGCTGTGCCTTGTTTAAATTCATAAGTATATAATCACAACTGAACCATTTCACAATGTCAGAAAAACTACAAACATCTTAATCCATGTCCAAACATCTTAATCGATGTTCCTCAATAAACATGAACACTCAGTATTTAAAGAAGTCGTATTTGTCACCTTCATCAACAATGGACAAGTTAGAACAATATTTTATACATTATACAGTTCGAGAAAACCTCTAAAAGACGTCAAATGTCTCAAAATGTGTAGAAGTGTATTATGGTTAAGTCGAGACTAACAGGAAATGAACTGGGACGACGGCAGGATTATTGTAGAAGATATGGTGACATTACTTCGAAGTTCTGATTGACTCAACTATTCATTTAATACGCAGTGACAAATCGTCTTTGATACATGATATTTTACAAAAATGCCACTGCTGGAAATTTTACAACATATAGGCGTCTTTCACTGCTTATCCTTAAGCTGAAGAGTAATAAGAAGATCCTGCTTTGTGTGTACATTGGACAATATTAAATTACAAATAAAATGCATTACAAATAAGTGATTTAGAAGAATGTCTCATGTATTTTTATTTCACAAATGTCCCCTGCGCGCTGTCACCTCTCCAGGAGCCACAGCATCAGACGTCTACTCCTGATCAAACCCGCTTTCCTGTTGGCTGAAATTTACCCCTACCTTTGCTCACTCTGTCTGTGTAACGTATACCAGGCAGTAATGATTCATTTCAGTCTGTTCACAGCATTCGTATGTGACATTAGTATCAGCAGCAGTATCATCATCATGAAAAGATTCGGCAGTGGCTCATTTTGATGAGAGCCAGGACGGTACATCATCACACCTCTTTGAGGGAGACATATTCGCAGTTTTAAAAGGAACGTCTTACAGATAATGTTGTTGCACGTAAGTACTACTGCCTGGGTTGAGAACTAAGTGAAGTGTTCAGCAATCTTTAACGTTTTTCCACGTTGCCAGTGTTGGGCCGTTGCACCTGAATGTTACTATTAATTCAGCCCAAATATTCGTTTTCTGTTCTAGTGAATTGAAATGAGTGACAAGCTTCATACTAATATTACTAATTGAACACCTACTTTGACAGGGTGCCACTAGAGTAGGAATGTGACTACACAATAAGAAGTAACCCATGACATTTATTAATAGTTACGACACAGAGTGGTACGTAACTTTGGTAACTGTTTCATGGATGACACTTGATGTCCTGTACTTAATACAATAGAATCTAAATAACTTTTCCGTAGCTTAGCATTCTGCAGTATTATCATTATGACAAAGTAATAATGCAGAAACTTATCTCACTGTCCTACTTCTCTGTAAATAGCGACTAATAAGTCGGAATGTAGTATTCAGAACCCAGCTCGTGGAACTCTCTCACTAGAGTAACTGCGGAGAATGTATGAGCTGGCTGGAGACACTAAACTATCTGACTACGGGATTGGAACAGAGCGAGTCTTCATGACACATCGTTTTGTTTTCTGCCTGTCTGTAGAATGCAGAAACAATATAGTACCAACTGACAGTACTCTCTTTGGTGACTGGCAACACTACGTATCCGCAGATGAATACGATGTGCGTAGGGCTTGGCACTGAAGCGGAGAGTGGTCCAGATTTGTGAACACCATCAAGAAGCTGCTGCTCGGAAGTAAGTGGCCTGCTGGTGGCAAACTGTTTTGGTTTTGTTGTGGACCTCTTAAGTCTGTGTTACACAACACTTTTTTCTTCTATTGGACTTGACATAAGGCATGCGGTATATAGTGGGTCAATACATCCTAGTGAGCCAGCTGATGATGATGGTGATGATTTGACCGCTCATGATAATCTCGTGAAGCTGCAGGAGGTGATGCTTAAGGGTTGGGGGGGGGGGGGGAGGAGCATACTCTTGGCCTAATTCGGGTAAGACAACATTTATACAGAGTTGTGCTACTTTCTCAGAAATGTTCAGTGAATTAGATCTTCCATCTGTATCGCCTACTCCAGCACCTTGACCTTTGCTATCAGCAGAGCCTGCACCTGCATCATCAAAGGCTATACCAGCCCTTGCACCACCAGTTTGGAGTTCCAGGAGCATGACTTCCGCGGCCTGCAGCTGTGTAGAGCTAATGACAGGGCCGTCATTGTGCAAGTGGCATCAATACCTGTCTCACTGACACCCAGAACATCATGAGCAGCAGTACTGTCGACAACACACGGACACACGGAGCATAAGGATGGAGTCTTCATAGTTTTAGTAATGGTTAACTATAAGCCAACAACAGCTTGTGCAGCCATTCTGGTAGTAATAGTGAGGATGCATATGGTCATGTATATGGCACCCCTTAATTACTGATTAGAGGTGAACTTGGGGATAGGATATTGCTTACTCAAATCTATAATATCGTAGGGTACATAGAACTGGTTCTTTTCCTATGTCGGTGCTTTGTGATATGCTGCGAGTTCACTCTTTGCCTTAAGGCGGTTATCTCCGAAAATGAAGTTATGCATAAGTGAGGTGACACCCTTATGAGATACTATTGAATACCTCAATTCCTAATCGGCTTGAAACATTTGCTCTGAAGCCAGCGCAGGTCCAGCTCTATGAATTTCAAACAAGAGATTCTTAGTAAGTTCTTGCAGCACGTAAATCACAAAAATGACTTTGCTTACGTAGGATGTGTGAATACTTCTGGCTTGTGACAGAATTTTTTTAAAAATTGAACTGTGTACGAGTAAATTCTATGTGTAAAGTATTTCTGGGTATTATAAATATGATAGTATTGAATTCCTCATGAGCCTTCAGGTAATCAGTAAATTTGAGAAACAGAATCCGCATATATGTATTCATGTGTACAATTCAAAGGCACACAAGTCACATGATAGTGTTGTTACACAAAAAGTCGTTGGTCCCTTTACTTGTCCAGATTTGCTGGTCAGTGTGCGACACATCCAGATTTGATGTTAATCTCTCAGTTTGAGACACAACACTTTTGATGGACCAAAACTATGTCCCATCTTCTTTCCTCCCAGTTATCAACACATTGTGGTAAACGATATTTTCATCTTAATTGCATGAACTCATCTGAAACGAGAGAGTGATTAACATAATGTATACTAGAATGAGATTTTCACTCTGCAGCGGAGTGTGCGCTGATATGAAACTTCCTGGCAGATTAAAACTGTGTGCCCGACCGAGACTCGAACTCGGGACCTTTGCCTTTCGCGGGCAAGTGCTCTACCAACTTTTTTTTTTTTTTGTACAAAATTTATTTTTTAATACAAGTGAGATTCAATTACAAAATAGTACACAAGAAAACAACCTATTGGGAAAAGTCTTACAAAGCTTCACCTTTGTGGTACAGAACATAACAATTAAGCTCAAATTTTACACTTCAAATGGAAAATAAAAATATTACAAAAAAGAAAAGAAAAAATCAGTCTGTGCATAAAATAACCTCCCATCTTTTTTGGTTACTTTCATGGAAATGCGATGACAAAGCCACAAAACTGAAGTTGTACTAAGGCACTTATGCAAATAACATGTACAGAAATATGTCAATGAATACTTAAAGAAAATGGTGTTTCTACACACACTAATTAGTAAGCTCAACAAAAATATAATCACAGCCTACAATGCTTATTTCACAAACTACTAACTACATTTTTTTTTATTTTTTTTTAAGAATGCATTAAAAAAAAACAAGGCAGCCATGCGCAAAAAGTTGCCAATAAAGTGAACTAAAAAGGGCCATCTTGCTCGCCGCGGTCACATTGCTAGGCGGGCGGCCAGGAACGGGCGGTCGTCATTGCATTGGACATCACCAGCCACCAATCGTTGGAGCGCCCGGGGCCGCTGCACACAGTCAGAGACTGTTTCTGTTACCATAGGGGAATCGTGGAAAGATCACATCTACAAGTTAATGTCTTCTCACACCCGGCACACCCCAGCTGGGTGGTGGGTCCATGAATGACGAACCCAAATAGTTCGCAAAAAGGTTCCGGTAATCCTGTCTGTTCGTTAAGACCAGAAACTCGTCGATCATATAGTACCATAAATCGAGGACGTCTTTGTCTCCATCGCGGTATATGTAGTGTATCGCCATTCCTCGTACCCAATTAACCGCATTCATCCGGGTCATAGGGAAATAGACAGCGTCGGGATGAAAGAGTTCTTGGGGTAAAATCGAAACGTAGGGGCGGCGGAGCAGGAAAGCCAGGATCTGGCGGATCAGTTTCCAGCATTCACGCGCGGGGCCACAGTTCAGTCTATGTTCGTCCGTGTCTAACGTCGTGCAACGGGGGCACACAGGGTCGTCAATTAGGTGAATGGCATGCAGCCGTTGTCGGGTTGGAAGTTTCTCGTTAACGACCACATACCACGTCGATCGCACGAAAGTAGACAGGAACGGCGCGTGGATGGCTCGCCATACTCGTGGCCAGTCGACCGTAGGGTGGCGCCGTACAATGTCGTTATCCGGAGTCCAGTGCTGGAGAGCACTATAATAAGTCTTCGCTGTCGGATTCCGTGTCTCCGATATAACCCGCAACACATAGCTATGCTCTACGAAAAACGTTCTAATGTGTGACAGCGAGGGCGATAAATGTCCAACTGGTACCGGTGGGTACAGCGTACGTGGGGCCACTTCTTCAGTCAGTAGGCCGGGGAGACTGGCTGTTGGTGAAAGCCAGAGTCGCCTCATGGAACGGAGATACAGTGCCAGCGCTCTGTGCTTGACGTGAGTGAGTCCAACACCGCCTTTGTCGAAGGGTAAAGTAAGCGTAACAAAACGGATCTTGAAAACAGCACCGTCGTTCACCACGTGTCCAAACACTGCCTGTATCCTGGAAGCCATCGTGTCCGTTATTGCAGTACATGGGCGTAATGGTTAAGGTGAGAAGCCATGTACACATTAACGTATTGGGCGCGTTGCAAAATGTTCAATGATCTGAATTTATTGAGACGAGCCTCTAAACGGAGTCGTCGTAAGACCATACGATACGTAAAGGCCGCCGTGCGTTGTATTTGTCGATGGAGTGATATCCCTAAACACTTGAGCATCGGGACCTTTGTCAGAGGTATGGCCAGACCTGCAGGCATTCCTCGTCCTACCTCCATGTAGCGTGATTTCCGAAGGATGAGCACACTGCCTGCCACCGCCCCATACTGGTGGAGCCAGGAAAACGCCGTGTGTATTTCGTCACCAGACCGTGCTAAGAACATCACATCGTCGGCGTATGCACCACATCGAAAGGTTACGGAACGGAGGGTAAGTCCTTCTAAGCGTCGCCGTAGTCCGTGAAGAGCTGGTTCGAGGGCAACGGCGAAGAGCATGGCAGAAAGAGGACAACCCTGCCGGACGGACCTGTTGACACGGACGGGGGCGGACCGACAGCCGTTGATCATAATCCTCGTGACAGCCCCATGGATCAATCGAAGCACAACAGACGTCGTCAGACGCGGGACACCGATGTGTTCCATAACAGTACGCAGGAAACCATGGTTAACGCGGTCGAAAGCATGGTCGAAGTCCAGCGCAACAAGAGCGCCTTGGAGGCGGCAAGTTTGCATGAGCGCCACCACGTCTCTATAGGTGCTTAAAGTCGTAAACACATTAGTGTCTCCCCCGAGGCAGGTTTGATCAGTGTGAATGGCCGCCATTACCGTAGGTTTGAGCCTCTCACGGAGCATGCGTGTCAACAGCTTATAGTCAGTGTTTAGCATTGTCAACGGGCGAAAATCAAGAGGGCGACGGCCTCCGCCGGGTTTGGGCACAGGGATCAAGAGACCCTCAGTAAAGTCAGATGGTACCTGAAAATCGGCGTCCAGGAGTTCACTGTACATCCTGACCCACATTGGGCCCATGAGATCAAAGAACCGCTTGTAAAATTCAAGAGGGAGGCCGTCAGGGCCAGGCGTTTTGTTGGGAGAGCCACGCAACAGAGCCTCTCGCAGTTCTTCCAAAGTCACCGCCGACAAGAGCGTAGCATCATCTTGTAGGTTCCGAGAGACTGGTAGGTCAGATAGGACTTCCCTGACCCCTACATTCATGTGGGACTCCCTCTCGTAAAGAAGTTTATATGACTGTGTGAACGCTCGGACGACATCCATTTGTGCGTCAACGCGTCGCCCGTCCTCCGTCTCAACCTCGGTAATGAGCTGCCTCTTGCGTCTTCGGCGTTCTTGAATGATATGGTGGAGGGAAGGTCGTTCACCACGAACATCATCAGTCGTCCTCGCTCGCACCCGCACACCCGCAAGACGTACGGCGTTGATACGAAGCAATTGTGCCTTGACGCGTTGTACTGCTGATTGTCGCTCTGGCGACGGCGGTTGTACAGCCAGTTCGCGGAGCGCAGTATAGTAAAAATCAGTAGTCGCAGTATACCAGCGCGCTCGGTCGCGTCCATAGCTGACTAATGTTCGGCACAGTGCGGGTTTTGCACACCGTAACCACCATTGAAGTACAGAACGGTAGGCGGGTAAACGCCGGTGGCAATTGCTCCATGTGGACTCGACTGCGCGTCTGCAATTTATCTCATCAAGAAGGGCCACATTGAGGCGCCACGGACCCCTACTTCGGCGGACGCGCTGGCGGGGAAGGGTGAGAGTACACACATATGCGAGGTGATCCGTGAACGCTGCCGGCCACATCTCAGCGTCGACAACGGCCGATCGTAGGCCGCGGGTGACGTAGACTCGATCCAAACGGCTCGCGGAGTGACTAGTAAAGTAGGTGTGTGCTCGACGGTCGCCGTGTTGGATGATCCAGGTGTCCAACAAGGCCAAGTCCTGTACAAGTGCCTGGAGTGCCGGGCAGGTGGTATAGTGTGGCTCCTGGTCGGATGGGCGGAGCACACAATTAAAATCGCCGCCTACTACCAAGTGGTCGGTATTGCCCTGGAAGAGCGGGGCTATATCTTCGGCAAAAAAGGTGCGCCGTTCTCTCCTTTTGCCGGTGCCTGAAGGAGCATATAAGTTCACCAGACGTACTGTACCAATCGTGAGTGCGACCCCCCGGGCCGACGGTAAATAGGAGACATCAGTGGCCATTATCCCTTCCCGCAGTAGAATCGCCGTACCTCCGCCGCCCACATCTGCAGGCACAGTGTAGGCGTCATATCCGTAGGCATCGAGACAGAGTCCTGATCGGACTTCTTGAAGGAAAACAACGTCCAGATCCGCAGCGCGTAACGTATCCTTCAGCATACGGGTCTTGACATCAGATGTAATGCCATTGACGTTGATCGTGGCGAGACGGTATGCCTGGTCCATCAAGTCTCGGGAGGTGACCATGGTATGACAGGAGGGCAGTAGTCGTGACGTGGAGCGCCGGTCTTGCGAAGTGCTAGGCAGCGACGAGAGGTTCTCATGCCGTCCTAGGCGTCTGTCGCCGGCCGCGTAGACGCTGCCATCGGCATCGGTGTATCGTCTTGGTTCTGAAACGCATCCTGCAACTCCATCTCCTGCGCCCAGTCGCCCAGGGACGTTGACACCACTGGATCTCGAGAGGCAGACGGAGGCAAGGGTGCATCTCCGGTGTCGGAGCTGCGGTGATCTCCCGCATCCCCATGTGGTCCAGATCCAGCGGTAGTGGGAGAAGACGTCGAACCGTGTGAGACGGTAGGGTCGCCCGTGTCGGCGCGGTGGAGCGGTTGAGGCACCTCGTCATCCAGCGGTGTCGCCTCGGGCTGTTCTACGTCGTCGGTTGTCTTGCGCCGCTTCTTATGACGCTTGGGTGATTTCTGCTTACGCTGCCGCGCCTCTGTTTCCGACGTAGGGCAAGGGGAGGACGCTGCATCCTGTGCTTCAACTTCCATCGCACCGTCGGCGAGCCGTTGTGACGGTGCGCCGGGGTCCGACGAAAGGACATCAGTAGCATCAGCACTGAAAGACGCTTGGGGCTCCGTGGAAGCTACTGCAGGGTCCTCCAAAGCTCGCACCAATACAGTGGGGTCGTCATATACAGCTGGCGTCTCCCGTCTCGCCGCCGCAACATACGTAATCGGCAGAGAGGTCGGTGTCGACGGACGAATCTGGTCGGTCGAGGGTGTCTGCACGAGACGGCGTTGCAGGCATTCGGTACGCATGTGTCCCGTCTGGCCACAACCGGAGCAGGTTCTCGGCTGACCGTCGTAAATAATTATTGCCCTGCAACCAGCGATCGTGAGATACGAAGGAATATGGCGATGCAGGTCAATACGGACTTGTCGCACCCCGTTAAGGACAGGGTAGGTGTCGAAGGTCTTCCATTTTTCGGCCGTGTGGCCGAGAACTGTTCCATAGGGTCGAAGAGCAAGGGTGACCAAATCCGCTGGAACTTCAAAAGGGAGCTCAAACATGCGCACATTTTGGATTCCCAATCCAGCACGTTCAAGCGTCACCACGCCCACATTTCCGTCTGAGTGGCAGAACCGATAACCTGCCGTCGAGCGTCTGAGAAGTTTGTCACATGCTTCGTCGTCAGTGAACTTAAGATATACGACGCTGGAGACAATAGATAAGTGGATACCGATCAGCTCGTTAGGATCAACATGTACCACATCGCGTAAAAAACGCTCTACTTCGTGGGCCTTGGGTCTAGAGTACGTAGTGTCGAACTGCAGCTTGATCGTGGCTTTCCGATACGAAAGAGCCATCGTGTGTCAAGAACGTGGCGGCAATACGTAACACTAGCGCGCCGGCGCGGTAAACAACAACACACCCGGAAACGCGACACGGAGCGGCCGGGACGTACCGCACCGCTCCACAGCCAAAGGCCGACTAGGAACCAACTGAGCTACCGAAGCACGACTCACGTCCTGTACTCAGAGCTTTAGTTCTGCCAGTATCCGTCTCCTACCTTCCAAACTTTACAGGAGCTCTTCTGCGAAACTTGCAGAACTAGCACTCCTGAAAGAAAGGATATTGCGGAGACATGGCTTAGCCACAGCCTGGGGGATGTTTCCAGTTGGTAGAGCACTTGCCCGCGAAAGGCAAAGGTCCCGAGTTCGAGTCTCGGTAGGGCACACAGTTTTAATCTGCCAGGAAGTTTCAACATAATGTATACTAGATTACTAAACCCACAACCCAGTACATGTGGAAACGCACACAAAGGAAAACAAATTCTTTAAGTTTAGGAATTATAACTAGAAGGAGCTAGTACCCTTGTTGTATGCACGGTCTTTGAATGTGTTTCACAAATGTCGTGGGCTGTGGGGATGACCCCACTACCCTATACAGTACTCTCACAGAACGGCACATATGTTTTGGAGCAGTGTATGATATTGTATGTGCATATGATTCCAATCATAATTATTTTGATTCATATAGTGAGGAATGTTCTGTGAGATAGTTTCTCTTTGTTTTTGAATATACTGCAAAGAAAACTCTTGAGTTTAATAGCACTAAAGTTCCTACTGAGGCGGCTACTCACGCAAGATTACTAATATTTGGTTTCAAGTAGAAAGTGAAATTACTCACTAGAACAAAAACTATTAAAATTAACTGGAGCAGTCCTCCATTAATGATGGTGGATGCACTTTTCTTTAGTGACCAAACTGCTTCTAGAAAAAATGTTGTAAAATTTAGAGGAAATTACATATTTTAGAAACATCATCAATTCCGTTATTTACGGGCAAAATGGAATCAAAGCTCGGAGACTGTGGCCAGATCATTTAAGGTTCCACGCTTGTATTCGAGTTTGCTGAACGCTTCGTGATGGTCGGCAGTTAATCTCAGGGACGCTGTAGCAAGTTTCAAATAAATAAATAGCAGAATACTAATTGTGTAAGGGCATTGCCTCTCCACGCCATGATCCGTTAAAGCTCATATCGGTTGTTGGCTGTAACAATAAAATATTAAAACATTTCACGTGTGTTATATCTATGAGGAGAACTGTTAAAATGAGAACTCATGAGACTTAACAATTTACATTAATTTAATTGCGAATGGTTCTAAAGTTAATCCATGACACTTACATCAGATCTATCTACACAAAAGAAATATTTGTTACTAATAAGAAAGGAATTCAACTATAGTGCTTCCTATCAGTATAAAAGCTGACAGACAAGAGAGAGAGAGAGAGAGAGAGAGAGAGAGAGAGAGAGAGAGAAATTAGGGACACTATTAACTTACTTTATAAGACAGAAAAGAAATATTACAATCGATCGCAGTCAGTCCCAAACTGACTACCACTATATCTTCGAAATATTATTTAAGAAATAATAATTACATTTCACAAAGTTAATTGACATAGTTATTTAGATTTGACGTTATTTATAGTAAATAAATAAATAAGTGCAGATTTCTGTGGTTTCCGTGGTTTTTGCACTGTTAAATTTATATAAAATTACGGGAGTCTGTTCATGTAATGCATCATTGGCTCCAACGGAGGCTCGAAGATATTTCATTTATAAATTTCCTTCAAAGCTTCAACACAAACAACAGAAATGTTTATATTCCATTTCAGTACAGTTAAAAATGACATATTTTTAGCTGTACAGTTATTCATACAACATGTTTGAGCATTTAAAATTGTACAAATAAACTCTTATTTCAATATATTCACATAAACGTCAATTAAAACTGTATTTACATGTGCACATATACAAGAAAATAAAACAGTACATTAATATACAAATCGAAATGCAGTAAATCAGAACACGATGGATATATGGTAGAACGATAATGTTTTTAGATAAACTGGTATGTTTCATAGATTTTTGTAATTTGATTATAGTCTCTTTTTTGTTGATTTATTTCGATTCGGTTGTTTGATTTTATACGGTATTACGCAAACTTGTTTTCCACATGGAATGGATTTACAAAGTTTTGGTGATGTCTTGAACATCGATGGTCGTAGGTGTGGAGCCAGAGAATTTCGAAGATATGAATTTTTCTTCTCGTAGAAGGAATTATAAAGGTTTGGTGTTGCTTTTGCCTCTCCTTGATTCCAGACTCTGGCATGGCGTTAAGGCAGGGAGGCGCTCCGCTCCGTTCTGATGTAATGTTTACAATTGAGTCTCGCCAGCACGTGACTGGCTCAGCTGTCAGCTTGCTGTGTTATCTGACTCTCGCACAAGCCTTGGCGAGAAAGGATCCGCTGCAGTATCGCCAACTCGTTCAGTAGCGTCCGAGACTGTTTATGGAAAAGATAAAATAGCAGTATCAGTTGTTTGATATATCCTGCAAAACGCTAAGCTGCGCAAACCGCAATTGCTGACTGACTGTTTACCTGTCTAAACTGCACTCGAAGTTAGCTTATGGATCACTGTTTAGAAGTTTGTGTAAACTTGTGTCATTATTTTTCTAAAATTGGTAAGGCATACGTCGAGAGGTAGTTAGTAGGACTAGCGATATTTAGAAAAGTGTTGGGAATCCGATACATCGATATTTAAAAAGATATCATTGTTGGCCTTCTATGTACCTAAAAAGTAGCGATATATCGAAGAGAAAACTATCCACGTACCGGCCTATAAAACTATCGGCTGCACGTTGTAAACAAACCGCCGGTTTTAAATCTGTGTATTTAAGTACTGATTTATTATTAGGTATTCTGTACATCAACAAACTATCTGCCTGCTTATCCTACTTCGAACAAGAATTGAAAGTAAAACGATGCACGTTCACGCTTGGCGAAAATCATTTCCTAACAAAGGGAACTGCGTGTAAGTGGCACAATAAAGGGTGTCCGTTGCGTCCGTCGTTCGGTTTCGTCACATATCGAATTTTTCTGAAACAGTTCATGCCGACTTCCCTGTTTATTTGTTTCCGCAAACGCCAGCTACCTTAGCAGCTGCAGTGTCAAAATTGGGTGGTGAAGTTAAACGTTGCAGTTTCTGCTGGTAGCACCGAGGGTAAGGAATTGTTTTTTAACCCTACTGGTGTGCTATTTCTCCATATCGGAAATCTCGTTATTTCATTCATATCGCCACCCACTAGAGCAACTGGATTTTTTCAATGTGCCACATATACTTGCTTCACACAATTAAATAAAAAAACTGGACATGTTGGGAGCTCAAAAAGTAGTAAGATTCCTTCACACACTGAAAGTCAAATTAGGTTCTACTACAATCACAAAATAACAATTTCATATATTTAGTGAAAAATGCGAGAAAAATATAATATAAAACACAAATATCAGTACTCGATATTGTCATTTCGGTATATCTGTATGATAGTAAAAAAAATCCCCGGTTTATATTGATATATTTTTGAAAAAATATCGATATTTTAACAGCAACAGTACTAATTAGACCACGTACTACGAACCAAAGTTTGTTTGTTGGCTGCCGTAAGAGTTCGTTGTTTATAGTCCATACATTGCACTAACCTAATATTTACAATGAGCACACGAGAGTCTTGTTAAATATTCATCTAGTCACTCGCGCTGGGTAACAGTTTTGAATTTAAAACACGCATTCAACACCGCAACGCTGACAATTGGTTTCCGTACCACTCCACAGTGTTGTCGGCGGCAGAACTGACTGTACCACTCCACAGTGTTGTCGGCGGCAAAGCTGACTGGCAAACGTTTATGGAAACACTAAGTTTGCATACGTACGAGTTCGCTGTTTATAGTTCACACATTGCACTAACCTAATATTAACAATGCGCACACGAGTGTCTAGTTACATATTCATCTAGTCATTCACGCTGGGTAACAGTTTTGAATTTAAAACACGCATTCAACACCGCACGCTGACAATTAGTTTCTGTACCACTCCACAGAGTTGTCGGCGGCAGAATTGACTGGCAAACGTTTATGGAAGCATTACGTTTCCGTACGTACGAGTGCTTTATGAATTGTGACTGTATTTTCTAGCATCCCGTCGATGGCACGGTAGTGTGTTTACTGTTTCATCATTTGTCTCTTCGCGTTGCAGTTTGGTGAAGGTGAGTACTGCATTTTCCACACTAGCGTCACTTGTTTAACTTCGCTAGCAGATCGTCACATTTAAGTCTCTTTAACAGTCCATTAAGCACTCCGAAGGTGCATTTTCACAGCTATTTAGTTCTTGCAATTTCACTTTCATAACTGTTTGTCTAGAATTTAGTCTCGTCCTTGTATTACTTCGTGTCGTGATACTTCGATATTTACAAGTTACAAAAATTAAAATTTATTTCTTGTGTATGATCCTATCGTCGGATGCCTTTTCTTGCCCTAATATCTGACACATTTAACTAGTTGGAGGGTAAAAGGTTAGGACCCAAACTTGTGTAGCATGGCCTATTACGTGACACAAGGCTCCTAACTTTACAAGATGGAAATTTAAGTGACATAGGTCAAAAAACGCAAATACCATAAACGGTCATGGCAAAGAATCAAATCCTAATCTCTGTTTCATCCTTCACGTAAATTGTATGGCTCATCCCTACCTAGATATCATGACATACATACACATACGAGAAAAATATGTTAAATATACAACAAAAATACAATAACATATTTCTAATACTGTAATGTACTTTAAAAATTGATTCTTTTTTTGTATAACTGAACTGTAACATAACTCGAGTTATCGTGTAGCATGTTGAAACTGCAAGTGGTGTGCTTACTCTGTTTTATTGTTAGCAAAACTTTATACGAACTTATTTGGCAATGCAACTCCCAGAACCAATAAAGAAATACACTCACTGCAAAATATATTCAGCCCCTTAGGCACTGAATCCACTGGCACTGTTCGAAACCGATAACTTTGGTCCGTGTGCACATAACAATACATTAAACTGTTTTACCTCTACAGCAGCAGCAGCGGAACGCGAGATATTCTGATCTCTCATGAAAAGAAATATGAATTAGCTACAGGCTCAGCAGTGTGCAATGCTGTTCATAATACTTGAAATGGACATGAAATTCTTTTGGCTGATAAACGAGAACATTTAAGAAAATCCAGCTTCTGCGGTAGTGATTGAGGTAATTAGCAAAACTTATTTTTTTGAAAAATTCTGTTATAAGTTTGGCTTTTCAAAAACATTTGACAACTGAAGTTACATTGGTAAAAAAAGGACATATCGCATTTACCAACTGACCGATAAACAATGACATTTATAGCAAGTATTATCAAAACTCACTAATCCAGCATAAATGCAAATCACAAAGTACATATAGCTCTGTTAACAAATCTTAGAAGCCTTAAAAAAGTAAAATATCTAACTAGCCTTATTATCAGTCGGCTTATGCACATTCTGGGGTTACTCGATAATTATAAATTATCAGACAACTCATCCATACTAAAGCGCTGACCAAACGAAAATCATAATTATTTAACGACTTTACCTTGCTTGCATGAAGACTTCTACTTCCATGTTCTCGTAATTCCTACATTAATCTAATACTTGCTGGCTTCACAGAACACCTACAAAAAACTGCTTACATCATCCTCTTTCGCTCATGGACAGGCACCTACAACAGTGCGCCCATCGCTCTCTTACTCCACATATGAAAACAGAAAAATTTGCAAAGCTTAAACTTATGGTAAGAGAACCGACCTGCAAGATTCTCCCTACCAGGCACGTCGCCACCTAATGAAGTGCTGTATAATCAAGGAAATGTGAAAACAAGGTACCAATAGAATTTGTATAAGCATGAGAAATGTGTCAAGGTTTATAGGTATCTGAAGTCGCGTGTACTACCAAAATAAGCTTAAACTGAGATTTGCTGGTAATGCAAATAACGACTTCTGCAAGACTAATGCCAAATATCGTATTTCCTGAAAAGTGGCAAAAAAAATTGTACGAAGCTGAAAAGTGTTTAAAAACTAAATAAATCGCAGTACCATAATGTTTTCAGACTGCAAGACATCGAACTGAAGAAATTATTTATGTAGTCAAAATTGGTGCATATAAGTAGTGTGAATAAAGTAGCTGGTTACATAGAAATTTTTTAGAATAAATACCATAATTGTTTTATTTTCAAATTATTGCTGCTGAAATAAGCTTTCACATAATTTCGTTCATAATTGCAGCCGTATTCTTGGTGCTAAAACTTACCTTATTGGTATTTCAGTAATTTCTCGTTGTTGCTATATGATGAAAATTGAATTTCAGTGAAAATCATTCATGGCTACAATAGAAGTAAAAAAACGGACAAATTCAGTGTATCAGTGTCAAAATCGTGTGTAACGTTGCAATCCAGGAAAGCAAAACCGTATAAAGATTAATATGTGATGGCAGAATCTGCTATGTTGTATTTACATAGCGCAATATAAGTGATCCATCTCTGCGTTTGCATGGCATAATATTTTTGATATGAATTTAGATGTGGTTAGTTATGGAAATCGATAATTTCAAAAAAAAATATGCTTGACAGTTAGGTGCCGGTGATACTGAACCCAGAGTGTTTTATTGTGGAGTCATTTGCTGCTGATGAATTCATGATTAACTTCATAGGATTTGTGCACTGCTGTTCAGTCACATTGGCTTTGTGAGTAAAAGGAAGTAACTTTGAAGTCAGTGGGCTTGATATAAGCGCAGCTGAGTTTTATTTTGGTCGGCGAAGCGCTACATTTCTTTGAAATAAGCTGTGGCCTGCTGTTGTGCGGGCCGACGATATTGGTGACAGCGCCGCTGCTGGTTTCAAGAACGACATGGCCTTGACCTGTTGCAGATATACTTTGTCTGTCCGTGGCCTGTAACGTGGGAAACTTGGTTTTGGTATCGGCTTTGTTAGTGACAGTTGTTTCATCAATATTTTACGAGATTATCAAACTGCTTTTGCTGAAGGTAGCGTCGGAGGAAAAACTGACAATTTCGTACTGCTGAATACGGGTCACGGCTAATTTCTCTGTAAAATTTTTCTCCGTATCGAGTTATCAATAGGATGTGAGGTTTTCGATATGGCAACGTCTGTAACGGGCTCTACGGAATCACTTTCTATGGCCTTAATCTTCCTGTTGTGAATGGGTTTGACTGACCCAATTCATTTACTAAAATTAACATAAATCCGCGAATAATATTTATTTTGTGACAGGACCTTATGTAATCCTCAAGTACGTAATAATTTATGTTATCCTTAACTTTGTTTCAAAATGTGAAATATTTTTTGAAATATAACTTTGGCAGACTTTTTATGTATGCGTCTTTTAGACACATGCGGATATTCATGTGAACTCTTCCAACAAATTGTAATACACGTGATTGTTGTCGTATGGTCTACAATGGCTCAGAGGTATTTCATATTGTTGTATGAACTGGTGTAACAACTGCACCGTCAGTCTGATTTAGTGTGCCAACATGACAAGTCGTTTTCTAAGCGATGAACAATTAGAAAGGGTTCTGAATGAATCATACGACGAAGCAGTAGATGATTCTGTCAATAACACAAATTTTCAAGATTCTGTTGATAGTTCAATTGATGTTGATAATGTATCAGTTGGAAGTGAGGAGAGTGATGTTACCGAAGCAAATGAAGGCGCATCTAGTTTGTCTAACGAAACTAATGTAGTTGGGAATGTTTATAAGTCGCGTAATGGTACAGAGTGGCCTACAAATCCCCCAGCTGCGTCAAAGGCAAGGTGAGCGTAATAAATATATTATGTGCAACTCAATTTTACGATTATATCATTATTGTTACAGATCTGCGTCATCAGGAAGTGTCCAACACAGTAGGTTATCACCACTGTGGCCTTGGACTCGAAACTCTGTTCGGCCAAAGCTGATTTTTGTGATAGGGAAGGTAATGAGCTGATCGCCTAGATAGATGAAAACCCTCATCGCTCATAATCTCTTGGGATTTGTATGGAATATATCTTTACTTTTTACCTTATTCCAGGTTTACTTTTCTTGCAATTTATCTTTTTGCTTTTTGATCAATTCTCAGCTAGTTTAATTTTTTTTATTTTCCATTTTTTTAGGGTTGGAAATATTCTTCATCCTGCTCCAGGACCTACCCGGTTTGCTCCTCAGCGAATTAACGAAACAGAAGTATCCTTATTTTTCCCCGCCCGGCTATTCGCGTGGTCTAACGCGCTGCTTCCCGATCGGGAAGATGAGCCCGTCCCCACACAGTGTACCAGCCAGCCTGTGGATGGTTTTCTAGGCGATTTTCCATCTGCCTTGGTGAATGCGGGCTGGTTCCCCTTATCCCGCCTCAGTTACATTATGTTGGCGATTGCTGCGCAAACACTGACTCCACATACGACGACACCATAATTACTCTACCACGCAAACATTTGGAATTACACTCGTCTGGTATGATACGTTCCCGGAGGGGTCCACTGGGGGCCGAATTGCACAATAACCCTGGGTTCAATGTGGAGCGGCGGTGGTGCTGGGGGACTGTTATGGGGTTGTGAACCACTAAGGGCTACGGCGGGACAAAGCCTCCCCGTCGTTTCTAGGTCCCTGGTTCAATACACAATGCTCAATACAATCCCATTTTCACTGTTTGCAACTGAAGAAATGTTGGCACTGATTCTGAATGAAACTAACAGAGAAATGACCAGAGTATCACAAGCCAAAGATGCTACATTCACATCTATTACAAATCAGGAACTGAAGTCTTATTTGGTACTTTTTATATTGGATTGTCTGGTGTGTACAGATGTGTTGGGGAGTCTCTTGAAGAGCTATGGGGCGACGTGAATGGTCGACCAGTTTTTCGTGCAACGATGTCACTTCAGCGTTTCCATGCAACCAGCAGATTTCTCAGATTTGACAGCAAAGAATATCGACAAGCTAGGCGACACCATGATAAACTAACTGCTGTCAGGACTGTCTTTGAAACGCTTGTGGACGAGCAATTGGTTCCAGTCACAGGAAGGCGTCCTTTCCGTCAGTACTGACTTACGATAGAAAACGTGCATTATATACCTTCACTTTCAAATAATACTTCAGTCTGTGCCTGCTTTTCAATCCTTTGTGTCCGTGAACCAATGGCTCCCGAGGCACAGACAAAGTAGGAACCTTTCCCGTCTCACATATCTCACTAAAAAAGGCACGGCACGGAAGTCTCTTTACGTCCCTGCCGCGGAAGTTCGCGCTCGCGCAGTTGTTTACCTCTTTGGCGCACTCGAGCGTTTCGACGGCTCGATATAGAAGGGCACATGCATACCGAAAGTCGACGCTCAAGATTCGTTTTTCGAATGAGTATGCGAGACCGAAAGCCTACGTAACCGAAAGGTTCCTACGAGACGAAGTTAAACTTGACTTCAACGAACTTATCGGAATACACCTCTCGATAGTGAGCAGTGTCGTTTACATCAAAATGATTAACGATGCAGTATGTAACAGAATCATCCGAGATACTAAACATGGACTCAAATTTCGTCACTCTGATGGCCACGTTGGAAAAGTAACTAATGATCACACAGGACTGTGCTTACGAAACATACGTATTTTCGAACTTCCCTTCGAGGTTCCGTCTGACTTGGTCATTGACGCCTTACGCGCATATGGAAAAGTGCTTAGCCACGTTGAGGAAAATTGGTCCAACTTCACGACTTACCCCGTTATCAATGGGGTGCGTCAAATCAGAATAGAACTGACAAAACATGTACCCTCTTACTTGTTCATCGGCGGATGTAGAGCTATAGTCATCAACGATGGGCAACCCAAAACATGCTCAGGCTGCGGGAAAGAGGGCTACGTCCGTTCCGAATGTATGCAGCGGAGGATAGTGCAAGTTCCAAATGGCGAGCCCGCGCCTCCGTCAACGTTGATGCCGCTGACACTCACGTACCCGGACGCGTTTCTAACAGATTCCATCCCGAAGAATGACCAGCTACAGAATCCTGACAGTTTACGGCAACCGACTGCAGCAGAGACCGCCTCCAGTGACGAAGCGATGCACACTTCTTCCGCTCCGGCGCCGACGATGCCCTTAACCGAGCGGAAAGAATCGGTAGGAGGTATGGAAATTGATCCTGCTGTTGTGCCAACAGCTGCATTCGTCCCTGAGCACCTGCAGTCGCTTCCTCACTCGGATACGGAGGCGCACACGCCCAAACAACGATCGCCGAACCGCCACAAGAAACGACGGCTGGCGCCGTCGGATACCTGCTTACTGCAGTCCACGTCACACGGACTTGGGTGTAACGTCGATACAGTGCATCCGGAGTGCAACGAGAGGTTCTACCTCCCACACAGCAGTACGACGCGAATCATGCGAGACAAGGGTTGAATACAGACTCACCGGACGGAAAGCCGACGGAAGGAGTCCCTCCAGCCACCGCAGCAACACCACCGCCTTCGGCCATCCAGGCCGGAGAAACACGACGGGAGCTGGACCTCCAGCACAGGAACTGGGCCGACGAATCCGATGCTGACCTACAGACCGACGACGCTCCCGCAGTAGCGAGTGCTGCGCCCACCGGATGTTAACCACGCAGAACATACAGACTGCCGCCGAGCAGCAGCACACAAAATAACATAAGTGTTCATGTGCGCTTTACGCACTGAGGAACAGCGGCAGGCATATCGAACAGCCTCTATTAATATTAATACGATCAGAACGCCTGTCAAATTGCAATTATTACGAGACATGTTGCATGAGTCAGACGTCGACATCGTTCTTCTGCAGGAAGTACGACCTCTCTGAGTACGATACATACATTACACCTACTACCGACGGAGGCAGCGGAACAGCGATACTTCTACGTAGCGGCATAGTAGCCGAGGACGTGGTGTACCTGCCGTCAGCGCGAGGACTAGCGCTCGCTGTGCTGGGAGTACCGGTCGTTAACATTTACGGCGCGATCGATCCCGATGTTACACAGAGGAGATTGCAACACTATTCTTAGGTCGGTATGAACATGCCTTATTTGGAGGCGACTTCAACTGCGTGCTTGCACCAAGAGATCAACACCCACGTTATACTTCATGCCCGGATCTGCGGCAACTCATACAGGACATGAATCTCATTGATACATGGGAGACGATACATGGCGATAGACGTGGATACACCTACGTCACGAGTCACTCTGCAAGTCGTCTCGATCGCATTTACGTAACACATCATCTCGAACCTACGATCCTCGATGCGGAATTGTGGCCTGTCGCCTTTTCAGATCACATGGCATCTATATGCACGGTCTCCCTGAGTCGTCAACAAGTGTGGAGTAGTCGCAGTGTTTGGAAACTGAATACAGCACACCTCAGGGAACCTGAGTGCAAACGCTTAGTCGAAGACACTTGGCACGTGTGTGAACGACGCCTCCCGATATATCCGACGACGTTGCAGTGGTGGCTCGAATGCGTTAAGCCTGCATTGCGCCCAGGGTTAATTGCATGCGGAAGAGAGCAGATGATGTGGAGGCGTCACACGACGGAATTTTATTTCACGATGCTCCGCGAACTTTCTGTACAAGCACCTTCACAGGAGCGGAGTGCTGTTATAAAACGAGCACACGTCCAAATAATATCCATAACGCTCCGCCGTCTGGAGGGCGTCGCAATCCGTGTAAGGGCCTTTGAACGAGTCCGTGGAGAAACACCGTCGATGTATCACGTTATCAGAAAAACACAACATCGTACTGCCAGATGGTCGCCGTATGACAACGCTAAAAGACATTGCCAAGACTTTTGTGAAACACTACGGTCATCTCCACGAGGAAGCGGAACACGATCAGACAGCCCTTCATGAGGTCTGACGAACGCTCTCTGCGTGTCTCGACGAGACGGCCAACTGGGAGTTAACAGGTGAAGTCACAGTTGACGACGTAATGGAAGCGCTTGATAAGGGAGCGTCGCACAAATCGCCGGGGCCAGACGGGTTTCCGTTAGAGTTTTATCGTACATTTAAAGATCTCATGGCTCCACGATGGACTGCCATGTACTGCGAATTGACGTCTCACAACGTGCCCCTTCCACCCTCCTTCGTGGAAGGAATGATCATCCCCATTCACAAACCATCCGGCGGCACAGGGATACAGGCCTACCGGCCACTGACCCTTCTTAATTGCGACTACAAGATCTACACCAGGATACTTGCAGCACGCTTTAAACGCGTAATACGCCAAGTGATATCACTCGACCAAACGCAGCTAGGAGGAGATAGCAATATACAAACGGCACTCAGCGACTACCGCGATGTTATCGCACTGGCATCAACGTGTCGTCTCCGGAGTGCATTTGACAGGCTGAGCCATGCTTATCTCACGGAAGTGATGACGCAGATGAAGTTTCCGGAAAGTTTTGTCACCGTCGTTATGCGACTACTCCACGGAGCCGCATCCAAAGTGCTCATCAATGGACGCTTGGTGGGGCCCATCACCATCTCACGATCGGTCAGACAAGGGTGCTCGCTGTCGACGATATTGTATGCCATCGCTGTCGAGCCGCTGCTCTGCGGGCTTCGGAATCGACTCCAAGGAATGACCATAAGGCACAACAAGATTATATGCAGAACATACACGGATGACCTGGTGTTTCTAGCACGGTCAGGAGACGAGGCAAGAGCGGCCCTGCATTGGATTAATTTGTATTGTATGACTACGGGAAGTCGCCTGAACATGGCAAAGTCGGGAGCGATGAACATCGGGAGAAGACTCCCGACAGGGAGTGTAGCATCATTACAGCCGATCAACAAGATGAAATGCCTAGGAATTATCTTCACTACAGACGTTCGACGCACAGCGACACTGAGCTACAGACAATTCGTGCGAGTATCCGAAGTCACTGGTTAAGGGCTCTGGATATGATACAACGGGTCACCTTTGCCAACGCTTATCTAGCTTCGCGCACCCCCCACCTGGTACAAGTTCTTCCTATGCCGGTGGTGTTGGCCCGCCGAATCCTGGCGGCACTAGGATATTTTGAGAGCGCAGGTCTGCTTTTTAAAGTGGACACGACACCGGACAAGTCTGACGGGCAGCTTGATAGACGAACTCGCTCCACCTTCTCGATCGGCTCCGGTAGCGGTGTCTCACATCTCACCATAGCTTGCCGATATGCGAACCTTTTTTGTGGAACACAGTTACGTACATATGGAAATACCGACTACCAGTACGGCAACGGCACGTGATATATATCACATCTTGACTCGACGACGGACGAATAATGCTGTAGAGCGCCGCCAACCAACAGTTACGTGGTCAGTGGTATGGCGTGCACCACACACACCTTGATACGGGAACGCGCGCACTGTGGTATAAGGCGGTAAATGGGAAATACGTGACAAGTTCCCGGTTGCATACAATCAATATGGCGGACGAGCCACTGTGTCCGCAGTGCACTGTTGTAGACACAGAGGAGCATCGCCTGATGTGCGGGTCTTGGGCGGTCGTATGGTGTTTGGTCAAAAAGATGATCACCTTCCGCCTTCGGGTGGGGCCGCAAGCAATAGAACCACAGATACTACTTCTCCCAGATATTACATATTATCCCCGAACAAAGACAAACGCAGTGACTTGGATTCAAGGTTTGGCTGTGCGTTATCTTTTCCGAGACGGCAGTAAGAATGTGCTCGACGTTTGGGCCTTACTACAAGAACATCACTCACAGCTTAAGAGACATCCGAGATATCGAACGTATTACGCTAATTTTTTAGGGAGTGCCTTGCTTGATCCCCCGCCCAGTTGGGGTGTCCCGGGTAGGAGAATGTAATTATTGCCTATAAGTATCAGAACAAGAAAGGACCAGGACAGTGGAGAGGATCCACCAACACACGTGAAGACGAACCCGACACCAACGCGAGGTATAACGGGATTAGCGAGGTACGCGCCCAAAAGAGGAACGTGGTCCGTTATTGTTTTGTACTGACAGAAGCAGGATATTTTTTCACTATGATGTAAAGAAAAACAAAGTCGACTTATTTACGTTTCCCAGAAATATTTTATTTTACAAAGGTCATCGTCTTCTATATAGAAGCAGTTTATGTTTGTTATTGTTACACCATTATGAAAAAAAAGATGGATAGAGCTCCTGCCATGTAAGCAGGAGATCCCGGGTTTGAGTACCGGTCGGAGCATACATTTCCAGCTATCTCCATTGAGGTACTTCAACCACACCTGTCGACAGCTGAGGGTTTCAGTTAATTATCATTTATTCTAGAGTAGCTGCGCAGTCATCAATGGTATCTGTTCTTTCGAGAACAGTTACTATCTTCATATATATTATTCATTTCGCCCTCATTCCATTCTGTGGCCGATGTGCGGGAGCAAGATAGGACCGCTTTTAGTTGGACGCCTGATTTTGTTGTTGACGTTGCTCATCGGTAACCTCAACTTAACCTCAACTATTTGTATTGGTTGGTTATTATATCTGGCTTGAATGTGCTGGTTTCGCCAGCCGGGATGCGGCTGCGAAAAATTTGCTGGCGGTGGTCTCCTAAACTTAGGCCTCCACTGACTTCTGTTTTGGTTTCGGTTTTTCTCTCGTAATGCCTGATTTTGTGAGTGCTTATTACTCTGATACCCGTGGTGATATCTGCGGTTATTATTTTTATTTCGACGCACAAATCTGGAACCGTTCTGCCAGTAAGCGTAGAACCGTTGCCGTTTCCAACGTGATTCCTACCATTGGTCTTGTGGTTCGCGTTATGTTGCAGGTTGTTCATGGTTTTCACGCCTTCTTGAATTAAATCAGTCAAATCCACCACACATAAAAAGTTTTCCAGTGTCTTCGGGCGTATGTATTAGCTTTTTCCGAATACTGATTTGCGATTTAACTTTTGAAGTTCCTATCGCATATGTGTCTGATATTCCTATCACATCTTTGTCTGATATTGGATTGGATTGTGCCAACCAATACCGTATTCTTTCAACGTACTTGTCAAAATATTTCAGAAGACGTCCATGCTTGGCATTGTTAGTCTCCGTATTGAATACTTCACTTCTTAGAGGTGCTTGAATGTGTGATGACCAATATTTGTTTAAGAATGTCTGTTCGAACTTGTCATACGTAGAACAGTATTTTGAAGTGTCGCAGTCCATAACGTGGGTCATCCTCGATGTACAGGGTGGCAAACTAAATTTTCTGTCTTTCTTCCATGTATTTGGCAATATGCTCTTAAAACTGCGTATAAATGTCATCGGCTGTAGAAAACTATTTTCTGGACTGAACACCTGAAACTACCTGTCCTTAAGAAGGCTTTTTTTCCAAAAGAACGGTTGCTAGTGTCGGTGATCCTCCCGCAGAATCGTTATTCCATCAATCATATGTACAATAACATCCTATTTAATTTTGTACTTGTAAGTTTGTACTTCGGTACATTCCTGTACGTTTGCGGCATGTGCATGGGCGTCCGTATTGTGTCACGCCGAGTGCTAACAACTCTTCCCATCAGTCGTTTGTGGCTGGCTACTCAGAGCACCATTGGGGTAAATTTTTCGCATTTCGCCAAGTTCTGTGCGAATAGTTTCACCTGTAGTTCCCCGTTCGGACACAGCTTCTGCGCCTACGGCTTACATCACACCACGTATTTCTAGTTCGGCCTTATAAGTTATTTCGGTTCCTTTTTTTAGAAGCCCATTCCTGAAATGGTTTATCCTATTTTTCTCCCTGAACAATCTGATGTACTTCGCCTTCTGATCCTGCTCAGGAGACAAGAGATTTATACCATCAGTGAGCTTCGAGCCTTCAGTCTCTGTTTCGGACTGTTTTTGTTTCATTTTTGTGAAGTCAACGGATAATTTATTCACGATACCGGGTATTCGCAGTACGTCTTAGTGAAATCTGAAATTTCTGTTTTGACTTCGCCGGCCAGGGTGGCCGAGCGGTTCTAGGCGCTACAGTCTGAAACCGCGCGACCGCTACGGTCACAGGTTCGAATCCTGCCTCGGGCATGGATGTGTGAGATGTCCTTAGGTTAGTTAGGTTTAAGTAGTTCTAAGTTCTAGGGGACTGATGACCTAAGAAGTTAAGATCCATAGTGTTCTGAGCCATTTGAACCATTTTTTGTTTTGTTTTGTTTTGACTTCATCCTACGCTGTAGTGATCTGTGTATTTATATCTTCCATTACGGCCTCGAACTTCGCGTCCAGCCTTGTGACCTGATGATTCGCGTTTGCAATATTTAGCTGTTTTAATTTTCACATTGTTGTCTGAATTTATTTTCAATGCTTTCCGAGTGTTGTCTGAATTTATTGTCAATTAGATCAGATTGTTTTTTGACAATTTGCATGAATCTTTCAGTAATTCGCGCAGTCAAATCGTCTAATGGCGAAACCGACTTTTGTGGCGGCATGACCAGTTCGCAAATTTGCGATTGTACATCCACTCCCTCGAACAAAGCACTTACATTTTATACTCCAGATTCGGGGATTTCTGTATCAGAATCTGCCTTCTGTTCAGTCGGCTCGCCTGCCTTGTTGCTGTCGACTGGTGCCTGGTTTTGTTTTTCCTGATTTGCAGCCATCCTTCAGGCTTTTCCATTTTTGTCATATTACGTAATAAATCACAGAAATTGAAAGTATTTGCACAAGTCGAAATAGTTACACAATTTTAAAAACAACAAACAAATACACAAACACCGCAGAAAAATAATTTACAGCTACGAAAGACAAGATGGATGCCTAATTACAGCGACAGCATGCATTTTGACAACTTCGATACAACAATACCTTACAAGAAAATCTTGTGTATGAACGATAATGAAAATAATTTTTTACGAATCCTTAATGAACTACACGTTAACCACGCGAGTTACGAAAGAAATTGTCGAAATGCTAGGCGGACTAACCTTTCTTTACAGCACGGCATGTGACGGTTGGTATGATTTTCTGGTTTCACGGATAAGCGCCGATTAACATTCAGTTTCCCTTCGTATCAGTATCTCCAGGTCGGATACATGTAAAGAGAACAAACATATGTATTTCACGTGTAATGATTTTTTCGAGCTCCATGCTGGGCGCTAAATGACGCTTCTGCATACGCAAGATTACTAAGATTTGGTTGTAAGTAGAAATTGAAATTGATCACTAGAAAGAAAACTGTTAAAGTTAACTGGAGCAGACGGCAATTGTTGATGGTGGATGCATTCTTGTTATTGCCCAGACTGACTTGTAGAAAAATGCTGTAAAATTTAGAGGAGATTATATCTTTTGATAACACCATCAACTTTACGGGGTAGGTGTGTGTTATGTAGGTGCGAAATGGAATCATAGCTTGGAGACTGTGGCCACATCATTTAAGGTTCTGCACTTGTGTTTGTGTTAGCAAAACGCTTCGCCATGATCGACAGTTGATCTTATGGACGCTGCAGCAAGCTGCAAGTGAATAAATGGCAGAATACTCATTGTATTCGGCCATTGCGTCTCCATGCAACTATCCATTAAGCTCGTAATGGTCGTTGGCTGTAACAATAAAACATTGAAATATTTCCATGTATCTTATACCTTTTAGGAGAACGCTTAAAGTGAGAACTCATGAGACTTAACTAATTTACATTAATTTAATTGCAAATGGTTCTAAAGGTAAAACATGACACATCAGGTTTGTCTACACAAAAGGCAGATAAGTTACTGATATGCAAGGAATTCAGCTATAGTGCCTGCTATGAGTGGAAAAGCTAACATACGGGGGAGAGAGAGAGGAGAGAGAGAGAGGTAGAAGCAGGAATGCTCTTCACTTATTTTCTAAAACAAATAAAAGAACATATTACTACCGATCAGCCCGAAGCTGACTGCCGCCATATCTTTGAAATATTATATATGAAATAACAATTACATTTCAGAAAACTAACTGACGTAAGTTATTTAGATTTGAAGTTATTTACATTAAATTGAAAGATGAATGCACATTTTTGAGTATTCCGTGGTTTTGTGACATTAAATTTACAGAAAATTACTAGGTCTGTTCATGTAATGCTTGACTATGACCAAACTGTGAGAAGATAAATTAGTATACAAGAATGTAGTTGATTCTTGTATTTGTTAGCAGGCATTAGATAAAAAAGTTGAAACACTGCATGAAGATAACTGTTATCTAACTGGAACTTTCTGTGGTGCGGCACATAATTCATGTAACTTGAATTACCAACTCCAGTGACACATACCTGATTTCATCCGTAATTTAAGTGGATACAATGCTTTTTGAGCCCTTGGCTGGCTTCGGTCTGAGAAAAGATTGGATTGGTATCCCATATAAAAATTGTTTACATTGTGTAGTTGTGTCTGCACTGGATATATTTTCATCTATGAAGTGTGAATTGAATGTGTGAGGAATCCGGATTTTACGGACCATGCATGAGCTTGATCCATAATGGCAGTGCGATGCAATATGACATCCTCAGAAAATAATAATTATACAGGTATTATATCAACAAAAAGCAATAGCAGTAAGCTCATGTACCGAAAACTAGGAAAACAATCTCTACCAATATAAGGACAGTGCATGCATAAGTAAGTTAGAGTGAAACGCATTTTGGAGACGTACTGAGCAGGTGGTTAATGACATTGGAAAACCGCACTTAACATGAGTATGGCGAGCTTCAGCGCAGAAAGAGAGAAGGCCAGACCAATACGTTATTCCTTTTAACGTAAATACAGCCAGGACCGAGGATAAGTGGTTGGACAGCTTTAACAGGGCTAAGAGGCGACCCGGCAAGAAAAAAAAATTCACCTCTAATGAGACGGCGATTGGTTGAAGCCATACCGGGCGATGCAGACACGACAAGATGGGGAGATCCCTTTATATAAAAGCATTTTGAGAACTAAAATCTCTCTCGTCTTGCGGAGGACCGCACAAGTGTGTGGAAATAACCGAGGGCATTGAGAGCTTTGCTTCTGCGAAGTGTGGACGATATACTTTACATATTATGGGGACAGATAGCAAAGAGGTAGTTAATTATTCCTGCGGGAAGTTTTGTGAGCAAAGAAATTGTGCGTGTCGCTCCAACCCTTAGCGAGTGCGCAATAGCCATTATTCCGACTAGAGAAAAATTAACATTCTATGGAATGCAGGAATGTTGAGATTGAGTAAATTAAGTCAAAGCCAGAGTAGGGAATTAGCGTTTCAGATCCAGCACGGAGACAACGCTATTGCAGATCCCGCTTGGTAAAGTACCATCATGCATTAGGTCACAGTAAATGCTGAGTCAAGATCTTGCTCACTGCAACTTGGGTATGCTTTGACCATTCTATATCAAAAGCTAGAACACTAATCTACCCTCATATTGAGTGCATGAGAGGTTTTCATTGGTCTAAAGAGTGAAATTGTTTTCCATCAACTCAGTGTAATGACCAGTTACGCCATCGTAGCCGGAAGTTAGCTGATGAAGACTTTTAATGATTCTTGCCTGTGATAAAAATTTTCAGTGATAAAAATTTTCCTATGTAGAGATAATGACTTTAATAATCCTCAGTTCAATACATCCAAGAGTTGGAAGTTTTGTTATTGAGTGTTGGAAGTAACTGAACATGGTTGGGATTTATCACTTGACCCATGAAATCGCAATGATAAATTATATGTAGAATGAAAATGGGAAGAGCTGTTTTGTCTTTCCAGAATAGTTCCCAAACTTTAACTTTTATTAATTTATGTATTCTAGTTACATGACAGCAGAATTTCTAATTGCACCCAATATTAGCTGCCTTACAGGGCCAGGTTATATTTCTATAGAATGTCTGTTTAACACCCTGGGCTTGAGAAGACAGTTCAGATGTTTCATCCATTTGTGTTCCTCACAAATGGGCTGAATTTTACTGAAGGCAGAAATGCATTTAAACTTCGCCAAAAGTATTAAGTTTCGATGCTAAATGCAATTTTCACACACATCTGTCTTGCACACACCTTTTCAAGAAGGAAAGATGCATTTACAGTAGACTCATTGCAGGTGTGTTGGGATATGACGCGATGGCATCCCTATCTGATAATGCACTGCTGTGGAAATCTGCCTAATCTGTGATTGGCTGTACTAGTGGGTGACACTCACAGTTATGATGAATAACTCAGCAGAGGAGATTTGATATGTGAATGCTTGTGAGCTTGAAGGATGACGCTTTTAGGTAGGATACTTGTTTAATTAAACTTGTAATTCTTTTCTGTGCTGCTCCAATGGTAAACTTCAAGTCAAGTCCGCTCGAGACTTACGTGACATATCTTGAAACACACAAGTGGACTGAAGAAGAGGTATATAAAAAAAGCACTGTTTTTAAACTTAATGCAGGTCAACTCTAAAGTCAGGGAGATTTTCCATCATTTTACAGTCAGGAAGTCAGTCTTCCATAGTGACATCATAGAAGTGGGGAAAAACGCTGGATGTTTTGAATTTCCCGTCGATTTATTCGTCGGACAGTTAGCATAAGTCAAAAGTGGGGGGATGGAATGCAACAACACTGCACGGCATCATCGACAAAGTCATAGGGGAGGCAGAAATCTGCCAATAGCGCATACTGTGTGAGAATAGCGTTAGCTATTCTACTCACTTGGGTTCATCCATCATGTGTAATTTTGCTTCAAATATAACAGAATTCCTTCCTTCAGTTTCTTCATTTCATCTACAGTGCGATTCCCACTTTTGATGGTAAGTTTGTAAGTTTATTACTGTGTTACTAGCCTCGTTTTGTTGCTTCTCCTCAATGCTTTCATTTTGCTCTTACTCTCAACCAATAGCGTGAAATGACGCTACACGGATTTACAAATACTATATTGAAAATGAAGCAGTAAATCTTTCAATAATACATGAACTGAGTATAGGCCATCATGGACGACACTGTACAACTCTAGAAAGGACACACATACAAAATTTTACATAACTGTGGTACCGTCTTTACTACAAAATGGTGGCTAATTATTAAAAATTCAGAACAGTAGAAGCCAGATAACTGTAAAAAAAAATTGATCGCGTCGTTTGGTGGTGTAAGGCACTAGTTTCTATAAGAATCTATATGAAGAAGAAGCAATCTTCACCATGAATCAATAAAAGAAAGACTGTAGACGGCCATAATATAAACACACTTTGCGAATGAAAGACCAGAGTTCGCCAGAACTAGTAACCGATTACTAGGCACTGGAAGAAACGTCAGGGTGATCAAGGGACAAGTGCTTATTATCAGTAAGAGGTAAGGGAGCAAAAAAATTGTGATCAGGATAATGATGATGCCGGCCTGTGTCGCCGAGCGGCTGTAGGCGCTTAAGTCTGGAACCGCGCGACCGCTACAGTCGCAGGTGCGAATCCTACCTCGGGCATGGATGTGTGTGATGTTCTTAGGTTAGTTAGGTTTAAGTACTTCTACGTTATAGGGTACTGATGACCTCAGATGTTACGTCCCATAGTGCTCAGAGTAATTTGAACCATTTGATTTTTAATAATGATGAGTAATCCAACTATCAGTAGGAATTCTTTCTCATGTATACGCTATAGTACAGGACGAAAGCTCACTAAGGAAACATTCCGCGGGCTCGCTAAGAACATACTACGTTGTTACACCATTTGCGTACTGCTTCTTTATCAACGCAACAAACCGTTCATTTCCTATAAGACCTACAGCGAGAGCCGCGTCACGTTTCACTGCAGATGTTTGCACGTCGTATACATGGTAGTTCGGAGAACTGACCTAGAGCAGTTTGTATTCACGCGACACACAAGATTAATCATGTCGCAGGCGCGAATATTGCACAAGACCTTGACGTTATGGCATACTGCGAGCGTTCCATCATTGGACAATGCTCTCTATCGACAGTCGGGGTGTGACATACGTCCACTGTATCATCTATTACACACAGGCGCTCAGTGTGCAGTTAACATGAATTACACGTTGTCTTCACTACAGTCAATAGGCTAAGCTTATTACCCAGCCATGCTGCCATAAGGGTCACAGTTTAGACGAACACACAGACAGTACGACATCGATTCTAATTTTACAGTGATCCCTTAAGACATTTTCCTTTTCAATGGTGTCCCGCAAAAGATTTACGCCGTAAAATGATTTTTTTTTCGTTTCTGAAGTATAAATTTATGAGGACTTACTGACAGCGATCGTCTTAAGCAGTATAACAAAATCGCTAAGTCTAGATCTCGAGCCGTTGTTGACTGGTATCTTCTACTAGGCACATCAGTTGTTTGTACCGACTGCACACATCACAAAGGAGTTAGTGGTCTGAAATGGTCATGTTTGTGTTATAATGCAATAGTTTTTGACTGGTTGGCTGTCGTCCTCCATTTATGTTTATTTTATTCCAATTCCGCATTCAGCATACCTGATAATCCGTTTCAGAAATTCTGAATTGTACTTACTCCTACAATATTCGTGCTCCACTTCTCTTTTCAGAGCAAGTATTGCATTCCGTACGATCTCCTGTATGTGCCAGTAATTCGTGATTGTTGTCTGATTTTCATCAGCGTTGCCAGATCCAATTCGCAGAAAATCGGGACAACGACCTGAAATAAACTAAATCCTTGGCACAAGGACGTTAACTTTCAGTCACTGCGTAAAGTTGGTGATAAAATGTTTTCGACAGGCTGAGGTATTTTGTTCTAGTTTGTATCAGAGAAAGGAAATAGACTTATTTGGATTTCTTCACATGGACCATGAACCGTAAAATTTACTCCGTATAATTAAAGACTGGAATATTTTGCAAAAAAATTTTGATTTTATCATTACTCTTCTATGTTCATGTATGTAAAATTCATAATAATAATTAAAAAACAGAACATTGTACTGTTATATATAAAAAATACATGCATGATAAAAACTGTATGCTTAACATGTCCTATAAATAGCAATGAAACTTAAGACAGGCCAGTGTTTCAGATTGTTATCGTAGTTACTTAATATAAGTAACTAGCATGTAGCTTCACTCAATGGTAGTTATTGTGTCTCGAAATAGATATTTATTCTGTAAATTACTTCCTAGTCGTATTTTGCGGACGGCGACTGACGTTGTTTACACATCTAGAAGTTACCTGTCTCGCCCGTTTTCATTCCCACTGAAAAAGACAGCACCAAACAAACAAGTGGTCGGCACCATGGGTGGTCACTGGCATGGCATGGTTGGCACACCAAGAGAATTCGTGAACTGTCAACGGGCAAAAGGAAAGGAGAATTTGAAACACTGGCGTGGCGGTAGGTGCACCGCTTTCTTTCATACGATATTGCAGTGCCTGTGTTATTCTGATGACAATGCACTGCGGCGACCACAGCTGTTATGAAACACGTTAGATGAATTCTCAATTGCGAATACTAGCTACAATCAGCTGTAGGATGGAATTACGACAGTAAAAATTTGTACCGAATCGGCACAAATTTTCCATTGTCGTCATTCCATTCTACAGCTGATGGTAGTTATTATTCGCAATTGTGAATTTATCTAATGGCTTTCTTTCTTCGTTATCGCCATCGACGCTTTCATAAAGTGTTTTCGGGAGTTACGAGTACCCAACAATTTTTTAAGGGAGTTTACATTTTAGTATTGTTCGCAGCGCCCTAAAGTCGGAACATTTGGTACCCCGAGTAAGGCTTTTGTGGGACTTGTCAAGTCACCCTAAAAAGTCGGAACATTTAACGAAAATCTGGACAACAGGAACACTAATTTTCAGACGTTTTTCCTCGTGTATTTTTTGCGGTCCATGTTCATCCCATGCTTTATATCTGCAGTTAACTTTTAACTTTCTTCTGTAGATCTCATGTTCGAACATTTTTTTATTTCGTTTCTTATTTCTTTTTTACTTCTTTTTTTCTTTTTTCTAGTGCAACCAAAATCTACTGAACTCCTTATACAGTATTTCTCTGCATCAGACATTCATTTTAACAAACAGCTCTTCTAGCTGCACGATAGTATTTACTATTTCCATTTTCTTGTAGAAACCTTTTCTCACTCACACTTTGTTTATTTGCATCCCCTGCTCCAATTTTGTGTATAGCATTCCTTTCTAGATATTAGGGATCTTTCCATCTCTTTCACTTTAATGGCTGGTAAGTGACTCTTCGTCTTTGTACTACACCTCATCATGTTCATTTCCGATTTATTCACTCGTAACACCTACTTAATCACAGCTTTCACATTTCATTCAACAGTTCAAAGAAACACGTTAACGGATACAGTGCACCGAGCTGCAGTAAAACTCTACAAAATTATTTTGCGAAACATCAGTCAAGTGAAGAGACGAAAGTTCGAGCAGCCGAGCTTACACTAGCCTATCATACGGTAAAACATCACCAAACTTATAGATCTAGTGATTGTACTAATAAGCTTAACAGCATTATGTTTGATGATTCTTCCATTGCAAAAAAGTTTAGTTCAGCAAGAACTAAAGTGTCAGTCTTAGTGAAAAGGAGTTATTGCTACGCAGAGTGTAAAGGAAAGCCTTGAATGCATCAAAAAGTCTTCTTTCTTCTGGATATCCACTGATGCAAGCATAAGGCCATCATAAGGCCACTGAAATATTTCCATTTTTTGTTCACTTTCTCGATATTAATCAGGGAATTCAGACCAAACTTTTTAAGGTGAGTTCCCTACCTAATGAAACATCTGACGAAATTTCAAGATTTTGTATGAATACTATCGAAATATTTGATCTTCAGAAAAATAAATATGTGGCATTTTGTGGAGACAACACCAACACAAACTTTGGTGGTTTAAAAAGACAAGGTAAATGCAACGTATTTACCAAATTAAAGGCAACATTGCATGAAAACATTGAAGGCATGGGGTGCTCTGCACATATTTTACACAATCTGCTGACAGTTTAAGCTGTGATGTTGAAACTATCGCCATGAAGCTATACTCACACTTTTACATATATACTGTTAGAACAGAGAGGCTTAAGGAGTTCTGTGATTATGTGGGAACTGAATATATGAATGTAATGTGTCACTCGAAAACTCGCTGGTTATCACTGTTTCCAGCAGTGAAAGAGTAATCCGCCTGTTTGAACCGTTAAAAGATTTTTTCGTAAATGAAGAAAAATCCCCCAAAATATTGGTTCAGTTTTTCAGTAACCCTTTAAGTGAAGCCTACTTCATTCACAGTCAGCTTAGCACTTTGCAGCATGGGATAAAGGAAATTGAGGGAAGCACGAAAAGTGTAATAGAGGCAAATGATGTTTTGAAAAATACTGTGGAAACTGTTACTAAGAGGAGGGAACAGCAGTTCATTTCTTTTAATGTTAAATCTGTCATTAAAAGAGCAAAAGCATCACAAGCAGTAGAAAGGAGTTTTAGAGAAGAAGTTAACAAGTTTGATGACACCTGTGTAGAATATCTCAGCAAGCGGAGCGCCTCATATTTACCTTCATTGCCGGTGTTTGATTGGATGTTACTGAAGAGAGTGCCAAAATGGGAAAGTGTTGAAGAGATAGTTTCTTATTTGAAGAGTTAAGAGACTGAAATCGATGACTCCATTCTCTTTGATAACTTCGGCATACTGACAAATTTTGTTGAAGAAAGTCTTCACAAGTGGAATGATGAAAAAAAAACCACCATTGGAATGTCATGAGAAGTGGGTGAGTTTTGTAAAAGCAGTGACTGTCTTCAGAATTACTCTGAGTGTGTAATAATTGCAAGGTATTTATTTGCAATCCCAGCCCATAACGCCAATGTAGAAAGAATATTTTCGTTCATGAATATCCGGTGGACTGATGAACGAAACAAAATGGAGGTGGACTCTCTTGAAGCAATCCTGCAGATCCTGTACAACTACAAAATGGATTGTGCCGAGTTTTATCACTGTGTCTCAAAGAACAAAGGCATGATCAAGAAGGCTGGATGCAGTGAAAAATACGCTTTTCTCCAAGGACAGTCAATTCCATCTACAAGTGCTCAGTAATATTAAAGCTCATGTTAATATTAATTGATTAAAAGTTGAATGGCTGTAAAATTTTGTAAAATCGTAATACATTTCTTTATTACTGTATACGTATATTAAATGTCATTAAATGTCATAAATGTCATTAATTAATAGATTATATAAGTCTTTTGTATCCTCTTATTAGTTATAATAATCGGGTTAACAAAATGTATCAACAAAACATTAATATTTAAAATAAGAAACCTAGGTAAATGTGGAATGAGGTGTCCATTGGCACCTGGGTAAATGTGTCCCGGTTTTCACCGAAAATAATTTGGTCACCCTATTTTAGGCACATTATTTTCTTCGATCCCAGAATATACTGACAGATCTTATATCTTAAAATTTGCACTTGTGAAGAGAAAATGCCTTTTCACGGCAAAGGTGCTCAGAATTGGATATCAAGCGTGCACGCACATGTATGGGCATTTGGCCCTTCATATTTTCGTCTACAGCATAATGTCCCAGAAACAAATAAAAAGTCGCTCCGGTCTTCACAGCCGATGTTAGCGTTTCACGAAGTTTTCCCCTCGTTTTCAGAAAAACGTTTCACACAAGCATTTTCATAACTTCCTTTAGTACGCGTTTTCAGTAATATAAGTTTCAAGAGCGATGAATCGCATCCAGTAATCTCCTCCACGCGACAAGCGCCTGAAAGCAATCACTATTAATGTAACTTTTACTGTTACATTTCAAGGAGAGATCGTAGATAGTTTTTCTGAAGAGATAAAGCGGACTGTGCAGTTATCGTAACTAAGAGTAGATGAATAAATAACTGACTGAACATGAGTAATGCTATACGTGCATCAAGGCACATTTACGGTTTCTTGGGGGCGAGAACTATGGCTGCGTAACGGTCTTTAGGGCTGGATTAGACTTGGCATAGAATATAATGGCTTGACAGTGCCGTCTTATGATACCGAAAATTGTAATTAATGGGAAGACAAACGTTTAAGGAGTCTCCGATAACTCCCAACACTTAAAAGAGTACACTGATGGCATCAGACAAACAGTAAGTTAAATGAAGAAAGTTTTTAATATTTACTATCAAAAACAGTCTTGATCACAAATTATTTATTCCGGTGATCGGTTTCGACCACAACTGTGGTCATCTTCAAACCTACAAGTCAAATACAAAGTTTGATCACAGGGCTACATACATAAAAGAAAAATATATAAAGTTATAAAACGATGAATTACCAATGAGCAAGAACCTCTTTCTAGCGGTAAATCACAACTGGGCAAATCAGTGCACGTCTCACTATATTTACTGGAGGCTCCGCCCTCTTCTAATAGAATGATGTCATCGCTAACCAATGGGCTATATAGGTCGAATAACAACGTAAAATAATCTTAGTTAAAAGGAAAATTACCACACATAAAACTTAGCTTATTCTACAGCTATTGTCAGTTAAGAAGCGTTAAAAATATTTAAACATCTAGGGTAAATGAACATCGTTTTGACAGTCTATGGGTTGCCCCCTCAAGCCTGTTAGTGAACCATTTGGAACTACTGGTTGCCATGGTGAGGTTAAACGCCGTTCCAAAGATGTGGCAGCAGGCCTCTTTCCACTATTAAAAAAAAAAAAAAAAGAAAAGAAAGTCATGTGACTCGGGCCTCCCGTCGGGTAGACCGTTCGCCGGGTGCAAGTCTTTCGATTTAAAGCCACTAAGGCGACTTGCGCGTCGATGGGGATGAAATGATGATGATTAGGACAACACAACACCCAGTCCCTGAGCGGAGAAAATCTCCGACCCAGCCGAGAATCGAACCCGGGCCATTAGGAATGACATTCCATCTCGCTGACCACTTTTTTTGTTGTTGCAATCTCATTTTGTTCGTTATAGTTCGTTGCATTGTTCGTGGCGGAAGTCCCTTGGCTCTCTTTGAAGTTCGTTATTGATCCATTCACTCAGTTTTTTTTATTACAGATGGCACCTAACCCTCTGACCGAACACGCTAAGCTACCGTGCCGGCGACCACTCACCTACCGGGGGCGGACCTCTTTCCACTGAAGTAGTTGTAGAGTCGACCGGTAAAGTGGTGGTTGCCATGGTGAGGATGGACGCCATTCCAAAGATGTGTCAGCAGACTTCTTTCCACTCAAGTTGTTGTGAAAATCGAATGGCAAACACCGTCACGTCAGACTACGTACTATGGAGCAGCAACATGTTTTTACTGAAACGATAGACGCTCTATCAGGGCGCTTTCCAATGAGGACACTGCAAAAATGTTTAACTAACGTGTTGTAGTACATCTGAACAGATACGATTTCATGGTGTATTAACAGACTTCCATTTATGTAGATTACTCGATACATAATAATTATTTCTTACAGATCAATGCTAAGAAAAGAAGTAATCGAGAGGGCACAGTACTTGTGCATATATATGAAATATTGTCTATGAAGTGTTCCTATGTAGATTGCAATTTTTACATGACAATTTTTATGTCATTGCTATGTCTTATGTTGCTTACCAGTCTAATCAACAAATAAAAATAATAAAAATGAAAGTAATTTAAAATTGTAATACTACAAGCCGTAGTGTCAGAAATAAAAGAATGTGAATTAGCATTATGCAGTCTTAAAGCGTTATAAGTAAACGTCCTAAAAGCAGATAGTCAGTCATAAAATAATATTTGGCAAGAAAATTAAAAAAGAGTTGAGGTGCGTTGAGATCGAGGTCTCTTGTGACCGATCATCACATTACCGATGTGGAAGAGGAATCTATTGGGCAATAAACCTAAAATTTGAATTTCCGAAGAGTGCTTTGGCTCCTTAACTTCTAAATACGAATCGAGTGTCTTACATGCTGTGCCATGTATTACGGTACAAAGTAGACATGTGTATTTGTACTGTAACTGAACCGACTTACTAGTTTTATGTATATTCCAAAATTATGACACAGCTTATAGCACACGAGGTAAGCAAATAATTAATATATGATGTAAAATCAAGGGAGCTTATTACTTTGGAAATTTCAAAAGGTTCACTCGAGGATCGCACGTTGAATGGATTGCACAACCTGCAAAGGAACATAGTAGTATCCTTTTATTATAAATAGACCAATATATAAATAACAAAAACACTTCTAAAATAATACGTCTTTCAACGGGCTTACTATGTGTTCTTACTATCACACGTAACATACCAATCTCTGCATATCTGTTTCAAAGAATACATCTTAGAATCAGTCTAGGAGTTTGAATTTTCTCATGTTAAGAAATTAGAAGCAGCGTTCCGTTTCACTTAGTAAAAAACTTTCAATACCCAAGATCGCACGGACTTGTGTCTGTTTTTGACAACCTGTTTCGACAGATGGTCTTAAAGAAATTTTCGTCACAAAACACATTCATTGTAAGTGCGCCGTGCCATGCTAGTATTATGATGGATAAAACATAGCGCATTATACAAAGGCTTGTCAGAAGTAAAACATTTACAACTAAAAAGCATCTCCTGTATATGCCCGTATCCGTATACGTAGTACTTACCGGCAATATAAAGTGAAATGCAATAACTCCATAACAATAACAATAAACGCAGCAAGTCATGCTAACACAGTCCTCGTTCTGCACTGGTGTGGAAACGGGGACGACAAGCACCCTCTATTAGCACAGCAGCATCTCTTTCTTTTAGTGTGATGAATCTCAATTGTGAGTGATGAGCTAGGATGTTAGTGATACAGCGTTCTTATATTTATTTGTATTTTTTGTAATTACATGTCATTCTGCCTTTGATGTTGCTCATTATATGTTTGAAAGAGGGGACTTAGCAGGTAAAAGTGAAGGTGATCGTACGGGAGAGAAAAAAAAAACGCTTGGGAAGACTATGAGAACAATTGCGATAAGTTTGTCGTGTGTCTGATGCTCTTCTGACCTGGTTTTGTAGTATTCTAGATTTTTATGCTATTGCTCGATTCACATTAGAAATGAAAATTTGGATACTCGTCCAATGTAGCTGTAATGCAAGTCACAAGAAAATTCCTTATCATTATTCAGGCGCTATACACTGTAGGACATTCGGAACGTGATTAATCTGACCGTTGTTCCTCCAAAGTAAGAAAGGAAGATTATGGTTTATCACCTCGACGATGATGAGTTTGTACTTAGACTGAACATAAAATCTGACTGCGGACGGCTCGTGAAGGCAATTGGAGTTATCCTTTGAATGGAACCATTCCGAAATTCGCCTTAAACAATTTGCGGAAAAAACAGAAATCTTAAATCTTGATGACCACATGGATATTTTAACCACCATGCTCTTACATAAGTGTTAAAGGTCTTAACACTGTGCCATCTTGCTCGTTCTGCATTCAGCTAATCTCATAGATTCAGGACTTTTAGAGTGTCGTAATAATTGTCTACCTATCTTCGGCATAACCGAATGCATGAATATTCCAATTGGCTGACAGTGAGGCGTAGGAAAGGTCAGCATTTATGACCTACATGAACGGTTGCATAGTCATGAAGAAATTATGCCTGCATGTGGTAGTAGTTGATTTGAAACACAGTCTTTCTAGTATTTAAAATTATCAGATAAAACCAGCGATTAGTCACTTTACTTCGATTAAGAGACTGAATTCATTATTACTTTACTTCACGTTTCGAGTGGCCGCACACGTACATTATGTGAACATTTCCGGATTCACGACAAAGAATTTTGCAGTGAAGGATACTTGCGGCGATTTTCATTTTCTTTCTTTATTTTATTTGACGACAGTAACAGAGATCTACATTCGTCCTGAATAAAAATATTTATACTGTCATTCGATATGATTTTTACACAGGCCAGTCAGAAAATAAGTTGATTTCTGTTCTTTTGTTTGCAGTTATATGTTTACAGTCGTGTTACACGTTAAGGTCCCCACACCAAAGTGCCGCAGCACAGCGCTAGAGCACCCGAAACAAAATGTAGCAACCCACTGATGAAATAAAATATAATATTTTGGTATATTCCACATCCCTACCCAAGTATATTACATTTTTTTGCTATGTTTTAATGCACAGTATAGGATTTTTTTTTTTTACACGAGAGTAGCGAGTAAGTAGAACCACAAAGCAGATTTATTGAACGACGCGTCAGATGGTCACATAGCCTGAGAACGGCCAGGCGGACAAGGCCCTTACCGCACTGGAGCAGAGAGAGAGAGAGAGAGAGAGAGAGAGAGAGAGAGACAGCAGGGATTCCCCTACAACGCTGGGGTGCAAGTAGCGAAGCTTTTATTATTGTGTTCATTGTTTAAATATTAATATGCCGCTCCAACGACGCTGAGAACGTTACTTGCTCTAAGAACTTGAGAACTTGTTAATAATAATTTCAATATCACTCGATTCGTCAGGAAATGATAATTACAAATTTTAGTTACTGTTAGTTATATTGATGGAATGGATGAACCAATTACTAGTGCATATGAAATTGGAAACGCCAGACTGCTAAGGTAGCTTGCTACTATTCTACGTTGGGTTTCCAAGGATGTAATCCGCAAATCCATGCATAAAACCTGATCTTATGTAAAGACGAAAGAGTTTCTTGAAAAATTTTGTCGGCTGATGTACTTATGCAATGTTGTGTTGATCCAACGCAGTCTAAGATTGGTTTGCAGGCGGAAATGCGTACTAGTATATGAAGTGCAACTCTGCGTAGCACAGAATTAATTGTTAAATTTGCCTCTAAAAAAGTATTTGTGCGATCTCATGTTGACTCTAAGAAAGTGTGAAGTATTGTTGCGACTTTTGCGATGCTCGGGAACTAACGATCACTAGCCGGAAATCTTGTTATGAATATTAACGATAGACTGCCTCTAGAAGTCGTTTTACTAATTTTGTGATTAGTAAAATAAAAACAATTGTTGACACCCTAACATTTTGCAATTCATATTAAGCTTAGCATTTAAAAATACCCACTTATCACATTGTTATGCACTGTTATTATGCACTGGTTATTGCACAAGTGTTAAAGCATGCGACCGACAGAGAACCAGTCAACTGCCGTAACACGTACGAGACGCGAAGTAAGCAAGCTGGCTACAATTGAGTTACGAGAAGTAGCGGGCGGACGCACTAGAATTTCGCCTGTAAATCACACGTAGCGTCACTGTGCGTCCTCGAGTAGGTATTGTGAAAAAAAATAGTCCGAACATTCATTCTCCTGTCTGATGTAACAGCGTTACAATGTGGTAATTAGTTTTATGAATCTGAGGGGGCAGCAACGCTGCAGTAACCCATGCTGTTTGATGAAAGTGTACAACAACGCATCGTCGTACCACACGGTAGTAAGGTCATGCAGACGCTATAACTGTGGTCGGTCAGACAAGTCTGAGAGACGAAGAATCTGAGTAACCAAGAACGAAGTGGCGGATCATCTCTATGTGAAAAGTGGGTATCGGAAGAGAATACACCCGTACCAGAATCGAGGCGAAAGTGGGAAAAGTAAAACTAAATCCGGGGTCAGATTTCAGTATTTGCACGGCACTTTGAACATGACGATCGTCACAATCTAAGAATTCACCCACGCACATGCTACTGAGGGTTCAGTCACATATATTTCCTCTTTGGGCTATCAGATTTTGCTACGCTCTATTGGCAATGGCATTAAGTAACTTCTTCCTCACTCGTCGGATGAAGAAGCCGTTATGTGTCAGGTATTTCCTGGATGACGACGCACTGAAAGGTGAATACGTAGAGAACGACACAGTCTCCAAATTTTATGGGCGCAGCTTGATTTTTTCCACCAAACTAACAAAAGCACTTTCATTCTACTCCGAGAATCGGATTATACACTCCTGGAAATGGAAGAAAGAACACATTGACACCGGTGTGTCAGACCCACCATACTTGCTCCGGACACTGCGAGAGGGCTGTACAAGCAATGATCACACGCACGGCACAGCGGACACACCAGGAACCGCGGTGTTGGCCGTCGAATGGCGCTAGCTGCGCAGCATTTGTGCACCGCCGCCGTCGGTGTCAGCCAGTTTGCCGTGGAGTACGGAGCTCCATTGCAGTCTTTAACACTGGTAGCATGCCGCGACAGCGTGGACGTGAACCGTATGTGCATTTGACAGACTTTGAGCGAGGGCGTATAGTGGGCATGCGGGAGGCCGGGCGGACGTACCGCCGAATTGCTCAACAGGTGGGGCGTAAGGGCTCCACAGTACATCGATGTTGTCGCCAGTGATCGCGAGAGGTGCACGTGCCCGTCGACCTGGGACCGGACCGCAGCGACGCACGGATGCACGCCAAGACCGTAGGATCCTACGCAGTGCCGTAGGGGACCGCACCGCCACTTCCCAGCAAATTAGGGACACTGTTGCTCCTGGGGTATCGGCAGGGACCATTCGCAACCGTCTCCATGAAGCTGGGCTACGGTCCCGCATACCGTTAGGCCGTCTTCCGCTCACGCCCCAACATCGTGCAGCCCGCCTCCAGTGGTGTCGCGACAGGCGTGAATGGAGGGACGAACGGAGACGTGTCGTCTTCAGCGATGAGAGTCGCTTCTGCCTTGGTGCCAATGATGGTCGTATGCGTGTTTGGCGCCGTGCAGGTGAGCGCCACACTCAGGACTGCATACGACCGAGGCACACAGGGCCAACACCCGGCATCATGGTGTGGGGAGCGATCTCCTACTCTGGCCGTACACCTCTGGTGATCGTCGAGGGGACACTCAATAGTGCACGGTACATCCAAACCGTCATCGAACCCATCGTTCTACCATTCCTAGACCGGCAAGGGAACTTGCTGTTCCAACAGGACAATGCACGTCCGCATGTATCCCGTGCCACCCAACGTGCTCTAGAAGGTGTAAGTCAACTACCCTGGCCAGCAAGATCTCCGGATCTGTCCGCCATTGAGCATGTTTGCGACTGGATGAAGCGTCGTCTCACGCGGTGTGCACGTCCAGCACGAACGCTGGTCCAACTGAGGCGCCAGGTGGAAATGGCATGGCAAGCCGTTCCACAGGACTACATCCAGCATCTCTACGATCGTCTCCATGGGAGAATAGAAGCCTGCATTGCTGCGGAAGGTGGATATACACTGTACTAGTACCGACATTGTGCATGCTCTGTTGCCTGTGTCTATGTGCCTGTGGTTCTGTCAGTGTGATCGTGTGATGTATATGACCCCAGGAATGTGTCAATAAAGTTTCTCCTTCCTGGGACAATGAATTCACGGTGTTCTTATTTCAATTTCCAGGAGTGTATATAGTTCCTTCTAAGATTAGCGGAGATCGAAAGCCTTCTCTGTAGGAATCAACATAGATACCGCAAACTAAAACCTATCCCTTATGATCGTCCATGAGATCCATAAACCTGTAAGTACCGGTGTTCAGCTAGGTGTCGTGTTCCTTTCCTTGTGGAAGACGTTCGAAATTCTTCTACACTGTTGCCTAATGAACAATGTACTTGCGTACAGTATAGCAGCATAACTGTGTGATTCGAAGAAAGTGATACCTACCAAATACAATACAGCCTATCATTTATCTTGAGACATACAGGGGCCCCTGACACACCATACGAGATTGTTACAGACCACTTTTCACAGTCTATGTGACACTGACCTAGCGGATAACGCTGAAGATTCTACGAGGCTTTCGCGGATGATGCTGTTATGTATAGAGAATTCAGAAAGCTAGAAAACTGTTGCGAAATGTTCGATGTCTTGTAAGAGATCAATGCTTGGAGCAAGGATTGGCAGTTGACTTCGACAAACGTAACGTGTTATACATAAATAGGCAGAAAATCCCATTATTGTATGACTATATGACTGCAGTACAATTTCTGGAAGAAATCGCAGCTCTTAAATATCTAAGAGCATGCGGACGGGTCGATTTAAAGTGGAACACCCACATAAAACTTATCGCAGGTGAGGCAGATGCCAGACAGATTCATTGGAAGAATCCTCTTGATGTACAGTCCACCCATGAAGTGGGTTGCTTACTAAAGTTCTAACATTCATGGTGGTGTCTGTTTGTTCTATATCGTGTCTCCCTACCACTTTCGCGCAACAACGCTCTGGGCGTGTTTTTCAGAGAATTGACTAGTTTGAACCTGCGACCTGTAGCTGGTAAGGAGACGCCAGACCTCACATGACATGTAGAGTTCAGAAGAGTTCAGTGAGACTAGTGATGATGTAACCAAATGCTTAATGATTTCAGCGTCAGCTCCACTGCACGCCCTGTAAAGGAATCTTAATACTAACTAAATTTAGTGGAAGGGGTTCAAGGGTTTCCTACTTTTAGTTAGCTGGTAGAATAACGTCGAAAAAGCAGTTAAGTTTACCATTGGAAATTTTATTCTACTCTCAAAACATTATTTATCAATTTCACTATTGATGAAAGGAAATTTTTTAATACAGGATGGTGAAAACCAACTGCGTTCAGCAAAAATGTGAACGAATATTCCCTGAATGGGTTTCCAAGTTCTACAATGGATCGAAGGATGACCTATGCTATATCACATCTATAATCTAGGTTTACATTAAGGTTCACAAAAGAGCGAACTATCAGAATGGTCTACAGTGACCCTCAATTGTCTTTAATTACTTATCTAACTTGTCGTAAATTACAGTGGCTGATGTGGCTTCTCAATAATTATATAACAGAGAAATCATCGCGTTTCAGATTTTTAGTTCAAGTGGCAAATGTGAACACCATGAGCTTTAATTTACGATCGACACTAGTATTACGCAAAAAGGGGGTGTAACATATGAGACTTCTGCAGTTCTGAGTGAAGCTTTATGCGCTGTTATGCGGAATCGCGTGCGTTCATTACCTTGTTGGTGTTCGTCAGGGGGCGGCGTCCGGCGCAGCAGCCATCCAGCTCGCCGTCTCGTAACTAACTTCTCCTAACTTCTCCTTACTACCATTTACCGAGGTTGGTTTTAAAAAAAAACTATCTGGCTGTGTTTTCATCTGACTAATCAGGGTCACAATGTTGACCTTAAGCTTCGCCTACAAAAATTCTGTCAATCCAATGAGAAACGTTATACTTTTCGTTGTGGGGCAATGTTTTTAAAGTTTGCAACGTAACAGAGACGCGAAAAAGCCTCACGCTAAAACTTGCGGGTGGTGTGGCCCTTTTTGTGTTATCGTAAGATCTATACTGCTTTTCTGGAGGGCTCTAGCTTTTAACATGGGCTGGGTGGTGGTCCTAACGTAACAGACACGCGGAAAAGCCTCACGCTAAAACTTGCAGCTGGCGTTGTCCTAGTGGTTAGCTGACGACGTGGGTGTTTCGTCCGTCCCTTATCGTAGCGCCTTCTAGCTTAACACGGTTCTGTTCTCGGCTTCTGTTCTCGTTTCTCGCCTCGAAACTGCGTCTGTCTCACGGTGGGAAGGTATGACATGCATTTAGGCATTCTTGTGTTAGTCTGTGGTTTTCCATTTGCTCACTCGTTTCTCGTATTACTTTGGTTAATTTAATGTCACGATTTATTCGGAGCTATGTGACATACTACTGGATTTGCTTACCATGTCAGGGTTTTCATGGAAGGTGTTGGATTTGCCTGACACCTTACGAAGTCTTCCGCGCGGAGTAGCCGCGCAGTCTAACGGCGCCTTATTGCGGTCCGTGCGGCTCCCCCACGTCAGAGGTTCGAGCCCCCCTCGAGCATGGGTGTGTGTGTTGTCCTTAGCGTAATTCAATTTAAGTTACATTAAGTAGTGCGTAAGCTTAGGAACCGATGACCTCAGTAGTTTGGTCCCATAAGACCTTACTCCAAATAAAAAAAATAAAATCATCATTATCATCATCATTTAAGACTGATTATGCCTTTCAGCGTTCAGTCTGGAGCATAGCCCCTGATGAAATTCCTCCATGATCCCCTATTCAGTGCTAACATTGATGCCTCTTCTGATGTTAAACCTATTACTTCAAAATCATTCTTAACCGAATCCAGATACCTTCTCCTTGGTCTGCCCCGACTCCTCCTACCCTCTACTGCTGAACCCATGAGTCTCTTGAGTAACCTTGCTTCTCCCATGCGTGTAACATGACCCCACCCTCTAAGCCTGTTCGCCCTGACGGCTACATTCCCAGTTTTTCTTCTATTTCCTCATTGTGGACACCCTCCTGGCATTGTTCCCCTCCGCTAGTACCTGCAATCATCCTAGCTACTTTCATATCCGTAACCTCAACCTTGTTGATAAGGTGACCTGAATGCACCCAGCTTTCGCTCCCATGCAACAAAGTTGGTCGAAAGATTGGATGGTGCACAGATAACTTAGTCTTGGTACTGACTTCCTTCTTGCAGAAGAGAGTAGATCGTAGCTGAGCGCTCACTGCATCAGCTTTGCTACACCTCGCTTCTAGTTCTTTCACTATGTTGCCATCCTGTGAGAATATGCACCCTAAGTACTTGAAACCGTCCACCTGTTCTAACTTTGTTCCTCCTATTTGGCACTCAATCCGTTTATATTTCTTTCCCACTGACATTACTTTCGTTTTGGAGATGCTAATCTTCATACCATAGTCCTTACATTTCTGATCTAGCTCTGAAATATTACTTTGCAAACTTTCAATCGAATCTGCCATCACAACTAAGTCATCCGCATATACAAGACTGATTATTTTGTGTTCATATATCTTAATCTCACCCAGCCAGTCTATTGTTTTCAACATATGATCCATAAATAATATGAACAACAGTGGACATAGGTTGCAGCCTTGTCTTACCCCTGAAACTACTCTGAACCATGAACTCAATTTACCGTCAACTCTAACTGCTGCCTGGCTATCCATGTAAAGACCTTTAATTGCTTGCAAAAGTTTGCCTCCTATTCCATAATCTCGTAGAACAGACAATAACTTCCTCCTAGGAACCCGGTCATATGCCTTCTCTAGATCTGTAAAGCATAGATACAATTTCCTGTTCCACTCATAACATTTCTCCATTATTTGCCGTAAGCTAAATATCTGGTCCTGACAGCCTCTAAGAGGCCTAAACCCACACTGATTTTCATCGAGTTGGTCTTCAACTAATACTCGCACTTTCCTTTCAACAATACCTCAGAAGATTTTACCCACAACGCTGATTAAAGAGACGCACTTGTAGTTGTTACAATCTTTTCTGTTTCTATGTTTACAGATTGGTGTGATTACTGCTTTTGTCCAGTCTGATGGAACCTGTCCCGACTCCCAGGCCATTTCAGTTATCCTGTGTAGCCATTTAAGACCTGACACTCCACTGTATTTGATGAGTTTCGACTTAATTTCATCCACCCCAGCTGCTTTATTGCACTGCAACCTATTGACCATTTTCTCCACTTCCTCAAATGTGATTCTATTTCCATCATCATTGCTATCCCATTCTACCTTTAAATCTGAAAAATTACTGATCGTATTTTCACCTACATTGAGCAACTCTTCCAAATATTCCCTCCATCTGCCCAAGGCATCCACAGGATTCACCAGCAGTTTTCCTGATCTGTCCAAAATACTTGTCGTTTCCTTCTTACCTCCCTTTCGAAGATTTCTAATTACACTCCAGAATGGTTTTCCAGCAGCTTGACCCATAGTCTCCAACCTGTTTCCAAAGTCTTCCCAAGATTTCTTCTTGGATGCTGCAATTATCTGTTTGGCTTTGTTTCTTTCTTCAACATAAGTTTCTCTGGCTACCTGAGTTCTAGTATGTAGCCATTTCTGATACGGCTTCTTTTTCCTTTTACAAGCTGCCTTGACTGTGTCATTCCACCAAGCTGTCTGCTTCGTCCTACTTTTGCACACTACTCTTCCAAGACATTCTTTAGCCACTTCTAGTACTGTCTCCCTGTACCTTGTCCATTCCTTTTCCAATGACTGTAATTGACTACATTCAATTAACTGGTACCTTTCTGAGATAGCTGTTCTGTACTTGTACCTGATTTCCTTACCCTGAAGTTTCTCCACTCTTATCCTCCTACGTATGGACCTGACCTCCTGCGCTTTCGGCCTCACAATCCCAATTTCACTGCAGATTAAATAATGATCAGTGTCATCAAAGAATCCCCTGAATATACTTGTGTCCCTAACAGCCTTCCTGAATTCCTGATCTGTTATTATATAGTCAATGACAGATCTAGTTCCCCTGCCTTCCCAAGTATACCGCTGAATGTTCTTATGTTTAAAAAAGGAGTTTGTGATTACTAAGCCCATACTGGCACAGAAATTCAAGAGTCGTTTCCCGTTCCTGTTGGCCTCCATATCCTCTCCAAATTTACCCATAAGCTTTTCATACCCTTCTGTTCGATTTCCAGTCCTGGCGTTAAAATCACCCATGAGCAGAACACTGCCCTTGTCCTTCACTCTAACAACTACATCACTGAGTGCCTCATAAAAACTATCCATCTTATCTTGATCTGTCCCTTCACAATGCGAATATACTGACACAATCCTAATTTTCTTGCCAGATACTGTCAAATCTATCCACATCAGTCGCTCGTTTACATACCTTATTTCAACTACGCTGGGTTCCATTTCTTTCCTGATGTAAAGCCCTACACCCCATTGTGCTATTCCTGCTTTGACTCCTGACAGGTACACCTTGTATTCTCCCACTTCCTCTTCTTTCTCACCCCTTACCCGAATGTCACTAACAGCTAAAACGTCCAGCCCCATCTTACCTGCAGCCTCTGCCAGCTCTACCTTCTTCCCAGAGTAGCCCCCATTGATATTAATAGCTCCCCATCTCATTACCATTTGTTTGCCAAGTCATTTCTTAGGAGTCCCTGGTTTGTCAGTTAGAGGTGGGACTCCGTCACCTCCAAAGGTCCGAGGCATTTTGCTCTGATTATTGCCAGCATCATATTTAAAGTATCAGGGAAGCACGTTGCTAGCCTTACTTGCACCGAGTCCCATTGGGTTTAACCCCTAACGACTGAGGGACTAACCGGTGGATTTGGTAGTCTTTGCCGTATGAGCACAAAGGTGACCACGACTCAGAATATGTCCTACATGCCCAGCCTTATTCCAAAGTAGCTGGTATCCCGATTGTCGGGACCACTTACTTGGCCACTCATACGCTGCCCGTGGTTCATGAACTAGGACATGACTACAGGAACCCATACCATGAAATAAATGATAAAAATAAAATAAAATAAAAACCCTCTCGTTCGACCAATACTTGAATGTTGCTCGTCACAATGGGATGCGTACCACGTACACTGAAGTGCCAAACCAACTGGTACAGTCATGCGTATTCAAATACAGAGATATGTAAACAGGCAGAATACAGCGCTGGGGGCGGCAAAGCCTATATAATACAAGTGTCTGGCGCACTTCTTGGATCTATTACTGCTGCTACAATGGCAGGTTATCAAGATTTATGTGAGTTTGGACTTGGTGTTATAGTCGGCGCACGAGCGATAGGACACAGCATCTCCGAGTTAGCGTTGAAATGGGGATTTTCCCGAACGACCATTTCACTAGTTTACCGTGAATATTAGTAATCCGGTAAAACATCAAATCTGCGACATTGCTGCGGCCGAGAAAAGATCCTGCAAGAACGGGATCAACGACGACTGAAGAGAATCGTTCAACGTGACAGAAGTGCAACCCTTCCGCAAATTGCTGTAGATTTCAATGCTGGTCCATCAACAAGTTTCAACCTGCAAACCATTCAGCAGAACATCATCGAAATGGGCTTTCTGAGCCGAAGGCCCACTCGTATATCCTTGTTGACTGCACGACAAAAACCTTTACGCCTCGCCTTGGTCCGTCAACACCGATATTCGATTGTTTATGATTAGAAGCATGTTACCTGGTTGGAAGAGCCTCGTTTCAAGTTGTATCTAGCGGATGTACTTGTAGGGAGACAATCTCTTGAATCAATGTGCTCTGGATGTCAGCAGGGGACTGTTCGAGCTGGTGGACGCCCTTTAATGATGTGCGGCGAGTGTAGTTAGAGTGACACGGGATCCCTGATAGATCTAGATACAACTCTGACAGGTGACGCGTACGTAAGCAACCTGTCTGATCACTTGCATCCATTCATGTCCACTGTGCATTCCGACGGGTTTGAGCAACTTCAGCAGGACAATGTGACTCCCCACACGTGAAAAATTGCTGCAGAATGGCTCCAGGAACGCTCTTCTGAGATTAAAAACTTCCGCTGGTCACCAATCTCCCCAGACATGAACATTGTTGCACATATCTGGGATACCTGGCAACGTGCTCTTCAGAAGAGATCTCCACTTCCTCGTACTCTTACGGATTTATGAATAGCCCTGCAGGATTCATGGCGTCAGTTCCCTCCAGCACTGTTTCAGACGTGGTGTCAGTTCCCTCCAGCACTGTTTCAGGCAAGGTGTCAGTTCGCCTCCAGAGCTATTTATGAAAGTAGTCGAGTCCATTCCACGTCGTGCTGCGGCACTTCTGTGTGTTCGAGGGGGCCCTACACGATATTAGGCAGGTGTGCCAGTTTCCTTAGCTCTTCAGTGTAGGACTGCTGGAGGACATACAGGCGATCCAAAGAAAAGCAGATCGTTTTGTTGCAGGTTCATCTGGCAGGCACGAAAGTGTCACGGAGATGCTCAGCTAGCGCCAGTGGGAAATTCTACAGGAGAGGCGATTTGGATCAATCTGTAGTTTACTGTTAACGTTCGAAAGGTTACGGTCCTAGATGAGTCAACTGATATACTTTTTCATCCTATTCATATGTCACGAAAAGACCATGAATAGAAGATCAGAGAAATTCGAGCCTACTCGAAGGCTTACCAGCAATCGTTGTTTCTGGAGACGGCGTGCAACAGGAACAGTGAGGAGGGAAATGAGACCGGTACACAAAGCTGCCTCAGGCACACCATAAGGTGTACTGCGGGGTACTCTCATAGTTACAGATGTAACTCCTCTATTTAAAAATATGAGATGTGATCAAAAAGTAATGGGAATTTTTTTTCTTAAAGAGTCTTTTCTTAAAGAGTCTTTATTCATCGACATCAGCTTTGTCTCTTTCAAAGTAATGCTGCTCAGATACTACACAATTGCGCCATCGCTTTTTTTCCCATCTTGGAAGGACGCCTGGAACTCACTACTCGTTTTGACGTTCAGCTCCAACGATTCTGATTTTATCTTATCAATCGTGACAAAACGACGTCCTTCCATGGACGTCTTTAGCCTCAGAAGTAGCAGTGGGCCATATCCGGCGAATGCAGTGGTTGAGGAAACATTAAAATTTTGTTTTTTGCCAAAAAAAATCACAAACGAGCATTGAGGTGTGAGCAGGAGCATTATCGTGATGCGATTTACACGACTGGTTTTCCGACAGGTCGAGTCGCTTCGAGAAAGCGGTGCATACCTTCCAGTTTGGATTCCTTATTGACTATACGACCATAAGTCAGGAACTCATGACGCACTATGCCATTGTAATCGAAGAAAATAGTGAGATGAGCCTTTACGTGTGATCGATTGTATCGAATTTTTTACCATTTTTAGCTATTCGAACAGTTACCATTGGGACGACTGCGTCTTGTTTTGACGTCGTACCCGTATATCCATGTTTCATAAGCTGTTACGTCCGTCCCCGGTTGCTGAGTGGTCAGCTCGACAGAATTTCAGTCATAAGAGCCCGGGTTCGATTCCCGGCTAGGTCGGATATTTACTCTGCTCAGAGACTGGGTGTTGTCGTGTCCTTATCATAATCGACGCACAAGTCGCCGAGGTGGCGTCAACTCGAAAGACTTGCACCAGGCGAACGATCTACCCGACGGGAGGCTCTACTCACACGGCATTTACATTATTTTATCACCTGTTATTACATTTTTAAAAGTTCTGCATTTGTTTTCGACTTCATTCAGCAATTCCTGGGAGATGTCTGTGCGATATCGTTTTCGATCGAAACTGCTAAATTTCGGAACAAACTATGCTGCTACTAGTAGATAGTGTCGGAAGTTCCATGCAGCTTTTCGCGGATGATGCTGTAGTTTACAGAGGAGTTGCAGCATTAGAAAATTGTAGCGAAATGCAGGAAGATCTGCAGCGGATAGGCACTTGGTGCAGGGAGTGGCAACTGACCCTTAACATAGACAAATGTAATGTATTGCGAATACATAGAAAGAAGGATCCTTGATTATACACTCCTGGAAATGGAAAAAAGGACACATTGTGTAAGACCCACCATACTTGCTACGGACACTGCGAGAGGGCTGTACAAGCAATGATCACACGCACGGCACAGCGGACACACCAGGAACCGCGGTGTTGGCCGTCGAATGGCGCTAGCTGCGCAGCATTTGTGCACCGCCGCCGACGGTATCAGCCAGTTTGCCGTGGAGTACGGAGCTCCATCGCAGTCCTTAACACTGGTAGCATGCCGCGACTGCGTGGACGTGAACCGTATGTGCAGTTGACGGACTTTGAGCGAGGGCGTATAGTGGGCATGCGGGAGGCCGGGTGGACGTACCGCCGAATTGCTCAACACGTAGGGCGTGAGGTCTCCACAATACATCGATGTTGTCGCCAGTGGTCGGCGGAAGGTGCACGTGCCCGTCGACCTGGGACCGGACCGAGGCGACGCACGGATGCACGCCAAGACCGTAGGATCCTACGCAGTACCGTAGGGGACCGCACCGCCACTTCCCAACAAATTAGGGACACCGTTGCTCCTGGGGTATCGGCGAGGACCATTCGCGACCGTCTCCATGAAGCTGGGCTACGGTCCCGCACACCGTTAGGCCGTCTTCCGCTCACGCCCCAACATCGTGCAGCCCGCCTCCAGTGGTGTCGCGACAGGCGTGAATGGAGGGATGAATGGAGACGTGTCGTCTTCAGCGATGAGAGTCGCTTCTGCCTTGGTGCCAATGACGGTCGTATGTGTGTTTGGCGCCGTGCAGGTGAGCGCCACAATCAGGACTGCATACGACCGAGGCACACAGGGCCAACACCCGGCATCATGGTGTGGGGAGCGATTTCCTACACTGGCCGTACACCTCTGGTGATCGTCGAGGGGACACTGAATAGTGCACGGTACATCCAAACCATCATCGAACCCATCGTTCTACCATTCCTAGACCGGCAAGGGAACTTGCTGTTCCAACAGGACAATGCACGTCCGCATGTATCCCGTGCCACCCAACGTGCTCTAGAAGGTGTAAGTCAACTACCCTGTCTAGCAAGATCTCCGGATCTGTCCCCCATTGAGCATGTTTGGGATTGGATGAAGCGTCGTCTCACGCGGTCTGCACGTCCAGCACGAACGCTGGTCCAACTGAGGCGCCAGGTGGAAATGGCATGGCAAGCCGTTCCACAGGACTACATCCAGCATCTCTACGATCGTCTCCATGGGAGAATAGCAGCCTGCATTGCTGCGAAAGGTGGATATACACTGTACTAGTGCCGACATTGTGCATGCTCTGTTGCCTGTGTCTATGTGCCTGTGGTTCTGTCAGTGTGATCATGTGATGTATCTGACCCCAGGAATGTGTCAATAAATTTTCTCCTTCCTGGGACAATGAATTCACGGTGTTCTTATTTCAATTTCCAGGAGTGTATGATAGCGGAACAAACACTGGTAGCAGTTACTCCTGTAAAATATCTGGGAGTATGCGTGCGGAACGATCTGAAGTGGAATGATCATATAAAATTAATTGTTGGTAAGGCGTGTACCAGGATCAGATTCATTGGGAGAGCCCTTAGAAAATGTAGTCCATCAACAAAGGAGGTGGCTCACAAAACACTCGTTCGAGACGCTCTGCATCGCGGTGTAGCTTGCTGTCCAGCTTTCGAGAGGGTGCGTTTTTGGATGAGGTATCGAATATATTGCTTCCCTCTACTTATACCTCCCGAGGAGATCACGAATGTAAAGTTGGAGAGATTCGAGCGAGCACGGAGGCTTTCAGACAGTCGTTCTTCCCGCGAACCGTACGCGACGGGAACAGGAAAGGGAGGTAATGACAGTGGCACGTAAAGTGCCCTCCGCCACACACCGTTGGGTGGCTTGCGGAGTATTAATGTAGATGTACATGTTTCATACCCAAAACATACGAAAAAATTGTTTTGCATGGGCCAAAGGATATGCCGACGTCATCAGCAACTCGTCTGATGGTGATTCGATGATTTTCCAGAACCATTTTATTTACTTTTTCCAAATTGCCTTCAGAAACTGATGTGCTAGAGCGCTCGTCGTCTTCATCATCTGCTCGACTGTCTTTGAACCATTTATACCACACGCAAACCCTTGCCTTACTCATAGTGGGTTATCAAACGCCACATTCAGCATTTCCAATGCGGTGCTGCACACCGCCTACTGCCTGCGTGCGGGCCGCCCTGGCCGCTGCATTGATTCGCCGCCGCCGCCTGCCGCCACCCACGCCAGCCGCCTCCGCAGGCCATTACGCGTCCTACGAGGGGGGCGGGACGGTCGGCCAATGGGCAACGTACCTCCTCCACCTTTTCAGCGATGTGCAGCTGAAACCCCTGGCACTGGATAACGGTTTCAGTCCGTCGTCTCGTTCCTGTAAAAAGTTGCTTGATTAAGTTATTTCATTTACATTAAATGCTGGTAAGGTAAATAGACGGACGCTATTTCATTCCAAGACAATCAAAAAATTAAAATAAGGGAACCGATAAAACTACTCTGACCACCACTAACTCCAACATTTTAGGAGAACTTTTTGCGTCGTTCGAAATTCAAACATGGTTTATACTAAGCAATGTATTATCGCCATTAATTTTCAGTTTTGTTCCTGAGAAGGTGATAATTAAATGTCAGAATGAAGTTACAAGTATAAATGTTACTAGATCGCTTCAAAATTGTCTAGCGTTTACTGCTGACATTCCAGACATCTTGAATAACAGACGAGAAGTAATAGTATATGCAGCTAAAATCGGTAAACTAGCGGCAAAAGCTAAACTCCAAATTTCATACAACAAAGCTGCATTATATGGAACGAACCAGATCAGTATTCAACAGTCAATATTTAACTTCTCTTGGTCGGCATTTACAGTCGTGCAGAATTTTTAAAGGACATCATATTCCCCGTTCGCTGTGGAAATTATTTATTTCACAATTGAAATTTCAACGTTTGGGCCATTCTCAAGTGGTACTGCTAAGGAGTTTGCTTCAGCACATGTCAGCCTCTTTTTCTTTTCGTTCCTTTTTTTCTTTTACTATGACACATATACACGTCTGAAGATTTGAAAATCTGACATGTGCTGAAGCAAAATCTTTTACAGTAGCACCTTAAAATGGCCCAGACAGCGGTGTAGGTTGGCGTCAACAGAATAATGTATATTTTCGCAGTCGGAGGACAATGTTGGTGACCGAAACTTCTGTGAAAAGATCTCGTCCCGACGAGAAACGACATTCTTTTAATGACTGACACACCAAATCGCATATCATATCCGTGACATTCCTTCCCTCATTTCGCGATAGTACTCCAAAACGAGCTCCTCTTCCTTGAATTGTTTCCTTGTCCAACCTCAATATTATCTCGTGAGGATCCCATACCGCTTAGAAATGCTCTAGCAGAGGACGGACAAGAGTAGTATAGTAAGTCTCTTTAGTGGATTTGTTGCATCTTCTAAGTGTGCCGCCAAACGGTTCGTCTTACCAACGACATTATCTGTGTGATCGTTCTAGTCTAATAGTCAGCTGAACTGACAGCCCTCAGATCTTTGTGATTTATCTTGCAGCCGAAATTTAACGGATTCCTTGTTGATGACCTCACACATTTCATTATTTAGGGCCAACTGCCGCTTTTCGCACCATACAGACATTTTGTCTAAATAATCTTGCAGTTGGTTTCGATCTTCTGTTGACTTTAATGTTAACGACATTATTATCTGTAAACAATCTACGATGGCTCTCCTAATCCACTGAGCAGCAGGGTGGTTATAACTCATCCTTGGGGAAACCCAGATTTCATTTTTTCATTACTCGATGAAATGACATCAGTTATCTCTTGGCAGGAAATGACTAATCCAGTCGCACTGATGCGATGATGCAGCACAGGCACGCTTCACTGGAAAGCTAACACAGAAAGAATTGTAAAACAGAAACATCAAATATAACTGCGTAGGCTTCCGTGGTCAATGAGTCGGCATAAAAATTTTCTTGATATGTTACCTGGTCATACTGTAATAAACTATTGAGCACGTAGACCCAAAAGAAGACCACTGTAATCGTGGCCGAAACGTTGTTCCTCCAGTAACAGTTTGTTACAAAATGACACCTATGTATGACAGTCAACAAAAGGTCCACTAAAGCAAACCCTAAAATTAGCTTTGTCGGTGGCTATCAGATGTTAATGAACACCAAAAAGAAATTAGCATTCATTAAGAATACATTCAAGATATAATTAGTAATCCGATTCCCTGACATAAATTCGCTGTAAAGACTCCATGATAGAAGTCAAGATGGACAAAGCGATATAAAAATGAAACTAGTGATCGAAATAAGAAATGTTGTGAGGAAAAGAAATAGTGCTAAATTAGTCCAAATGGGTTCCTTAGCTGAGCATAGTGAGTGCATAAAATTCCTGGAAAAGTACAAATCTCAACTTCATCGGTTAATATTGTGATTTGCTCTGTCCCGCTGAATGAATAAAATGATATCAATAACAACAGAAGAAAACCCCTGCTCCGTTTCTTTTGTAAATCCTACTCAAGCTGTTGGAAACGAAAGTGGATGATTTCAGATAATTTTCAGTGCCGATACAACACATGTGACAATGTCGGTGCAGGAACGCTTCTCCAGATACGGCGTTAATTATTCTTGTCTTCACCGAACCTCTTGATGCATGATATCGGCGATGAGTGAAATGCTGAACAAATACGAGTTGAACATAAAACGGTGTGAATAAATATTTCTGTTTTATTAACTTTTTATAACACTTTTTAATGAATTGTCAAAATACATATTATTATCAATGGTGGTACGACGGATCCAAGCATATGCCAGTACGCTACCACCTCACGAAACAAAAGGGTGAAGATACATGAATTAATAAATTGAAGAGTGTATTTCTTACTTTGTTTCATACAGATATTTAACGAAGCATCAAAACATTATCATTGCGACAAAGCAACTCGTTAATTCATTTTTGACGGTGTCTTTGGTTTATAGCTCATTCAGTTTACATATGGATTATATATAACAAAATAAAAGAAAGGCAAATAATATGATTCATACGATATCAACATGATTAGCTCTCCTGCCAAAATCCAAATTCTAAGAGAAACAATTGAAGCCACAGGAGTATACTTTGCATACCTGCAAGAAGTGCGAACGATTGAACTGCCTAATTTTTATGGCTACTCAGCATACGTGATGCCATATGGTTCCACAGACACCGGCGTGGGGATGAAGCCGCCGACATCACATATCTCACCTCTGCACAAGGATTGGCGGTCACTGCGTTTGACACCGACTTCATTAATGTGTATGCACCGTCGGGCACCGCCAGACCTCGTGACTGGGCCATGTTCCACTCCGCTGACATTGCCCCGCTCTTCGTAGGACTATTAGAACACAGGGCCTAAGCTGGCGATTTTATCTGCATCCTTCATCCCAAGGACCAAATCCTGCACTACATGCCTTTTCCGGAACTGGGCGTGATGGATGATTGACGATCTTTATTTGTGCGACACGTGAGGAATGCTACATGCCGACAGTTCTGGACATACGCATCTCAGCAGTCATTCGGCAAGCCGACTGGATCGCATACATGAGACACAGGGTCTTACACAGGGTGTCGTGGCCGCCGAACGATGGGCTCTTCTCGTTTCTGATAATAGTTGCAACATGTGCACGATGCCTGGTAATAGCCTGTGGAAGATGAACGAAACACATCATCGAGAACCGGACTGTAGTCATACCCGAAGCAAATTAGTAAGAAAATGAGAAAATGAGGGAAACATTTTATAAAGTTTTGAAATTTCGGGAAAATGCTCGTATGGGTTATACCAATAAGAAACGGAAAATTCCCCTTCGTGGGGGGGGGCCTCCTCCCTTTATCCCCTCCAAAAGTCACTTTGTACCATATTTTAAATTTATACGCAAAAAGTATCATTTTTCGAACAGAGCTCTTATAAGCAAATACATTTCTCGCAAAATTGTGCACGAAAAAGATCTTGTGCATCTTTTCATTTATACAAGTGGTATTTCAGGTATAAGAATTGGAACAGTTTATTTTGTTGCTTAGCAAAGTATTTAAATGAAAAGCGTAAATAAGTATATAGAAATATTTCTTAATCGATGTGTTCTACTTGATGGTGTTTCTTTAGCTATCAGTGTTGCTGCAATCAGGAGTACGTGCCAACAATGAGAATCTCACGTTCCCCTTCGCATTCGCTCAGCGCTCACCTGCCACTATTGTTGCTGCCGTTCCTTCCTACCCGGTGTCCAGTTTAGTTGAGTTAATGTTGTGAACCGTCTTAGCACTGCCAGACCGTTCTGCTTTTTTTTGTGACAGTATTAATCAGTTTGTGGTGCTATGAAGTGCTTCTTCTTAGTCTCATTTCTTTTGTCTGGACTCAGGAAACAGTAATGCTGGACCCTACTACCTGTTTTATTTGTTGTAAATCTGGTTTGGAAGGAGAGACGTCAATAGCGACGAAGGAAACTCTGATACGCGTCAGCAAGCAACGGAAGGATGGGGCTCATAATCGTCTACAAGACAATCGACTGATTGAAGTGCATCAGGTATGCCGGCTTCAAGGTATCAAGGAACGTAATATAAGGAAACTAATTAATCAGAATGCTGCACAAGTAGATGATAAATGTCTGAGATACTCTTCGTCTTATCCATTCAATTTCAAAAATGGTTGTTCATTATCTGCTGAAAAGTGTGACATAGAGGCGAAACAAAAAAAAAAAAAACGACTCCATAAACGCCATGGAGTGTTTGAAGTTCGCTCTTTAACTGTGAAACATACGCTTTTTGAGAAATCGGAGAAATGCGATGACGACTTCGGTAGAAAGGTTGCAGAACGCATCAGCAGAGTTTTTTCTTTACTGAAGAAATTTTCTTTACTGAAGAGACGTTATGCACTGAGTCACAGTGACCCTTTCTTAGTAACCTCAGCAATAAGGAAATGTTTACTATACAGTTTGTGCAAAACTAGACATTTTTGGTATTGAAACAACAATTGCGGATGACGATGCAGATGTTGAAATTGTTGCAAAAGCAATAAATGCCTCAAAATGTTACCAGCAAGTGATTACAGTGGACCAAGATGTAGATCTTCCTGTGCTACTTATCACTCTTGCTCCAGACGACACAGACATAATCCTGATGAGGGAAGGTAAAGGTAGCATTAGAACAAGGTATTACAGTTCTAAAGATATACGTAGCTCCTCACTCGTTCATGAATGCAACAGTTCAGTACTGTTTCTTCATAATATTTCAAATATATTCAACGACCCTCCTTCCTCTCCTAATACCATTGCAAAATCGGGAGAGAAATTTATATTCTCAGTCTACTCAAAAACTGGCGGTAACTTAAATGTCTTTCGATTTAAATGATTTAGTGTACTCGTGGGTCAGGCAAACAAAGCTGTCATCCTCTCGCGTTTGTCACTCACTGTTGATACAGAGCGCCTCCATTCTTATTTAGTTTACCTACAAGTCCAGCTAAGGCTGAGGAACAACTTGGATCCAAGAAACTGGGCCTGGAGGGAATCAAACTCATCCCTCTCTCCAGTTCACATGAAACGGTCACCTGCTCCAGAGAAAATATTAGTACTGATTTAATGCGGATGCACTCAAAGCTGCGGAAGGAAGTGCGGATGTGTGAAGGCTGACCTCCATTGCACAACAAAGTGCAAAAATTGTCGTGGACAAAGCTGCACTAATGTACCTCGCAGTGATTTGACAGAATATTCGGATGATGATTTTATGTAAAAACAAATTACAAGAATTTATTTGTTCGATAGATATAGTGGTATCTTCGTTGTCTACATGCAGTACGTATGGTCGTAAATATATTACAGTACAATAAAAGTAATTGTTGATTAGTTTTAAAGTAATTCTTAATTTTCATGAAAACTGATTTTCATTCAAATAATTTAAGTTGCACAAATCTAAAGTAAAAGACTATTAAATATAATTGTTCTATATAAATAAAAGTCTGTTATAATATAAATTTCATTTTTTTACCTACAAATTTTAGCACTCATAAATAAATTACCTTCTTTGCCTCGTGATGACTGGGTGTTGTGTGATGTCCTTTTTGTTTTATGGTACCTGCAAAACGCTCACAACGCTCTTGCACACACACGAAGGTACTGTACGCTCTTTGCAGATTATTTACGCAGAGTTTTCGTGACCTCCTCCCCCTCCCTCGCTAGTTCGGAAGTGCCAGCCAAAGTGTAAAGTACGGCGCAGCTTCTCATCGAATACATAATAACCTGACTTGCAAAGAGTGACAAAGAAAAGCTATTAGCTGATTCCAGGAACGCTGCAGTCATTGAGGCATTAGCAATGTAGCATGAGTTTGTTGTAGATATTTTAGACGGTGTTGATGGACATAGAAAACGCTAGTGGAAGGGGACAAGAAAACTCCAGTAGCATCAAGTCTTAAAGAAAGATTCTTTTCGTTGAAATAAAACAAGCAATATATAAAGCTGTTTTACTTTATATTTTGATTCATATTTTATTGTAATATTTTGTTTTGTGGAGTTTACATTTGTACACTTTTATTAATTATAATCATGTAAGCCGGCCGCTGGGGCAGAGAGGTTCTAGGCGCTTCAGCCCGGAACCACGCTGCTGCGACGGTCGCAGGTTCTAATCCTGCCTCCGGCATGGACGTGTGTGATGTCCTCAGGTTAGTTAGGTTTAAGTTAAAAAATGGTTCAAATGGCTCTGAGCACTATGAGACTCAACTTCTGAGGTCATCAGTCCCCTAGAACGTAGAAATACTTAAACCTAACTAACCTAAGGACGTCACACACATCCATGCCCGAGGTAGCGAACCTGCGACCGTAGCAGTAGCAAGGTTCCAGACTGTAGCGCCTAGATTTAAGTAGTTCTAAGTCTAGGGGACTGATGACTTCGGATGTTAAGTCCCATAGTGCTCAGAGCCATTTGAATCATTTAATCATGTAATTACGAAAATAAATAAAAACACATTATAGACCTGTGAAACTCATTTCTTTGGGAGAAATCTGCGAATAGTTAGGGGCAAGGGCTGAAGAGGGATAGAACATTTCTTTTTTTATGGAGAGTTAAAGTGGTGACGCCAAGTACTGGTAGCGTCTTTGGTTAGTAATGGCGGTAGAAAACTTCCGGCATAAGGAACCACCCTCATTCAGCCAGGGGTCTTGTCAAAGAGGGTGAAGGAGCGAGCAGAGATTGCCCTTGGGGTGGGAAACGGCTCCTAAAGGCGGAAGAACATGTAATGATCAACGGCATGAGGATGCAGAGTGCAATGAAAACCATTGCATTAAAGACACATAATGTGTATCCACAGGACATGTGGCCTGTAAATGAAAAAATGTCATGATAATCTCTCCATTGCCAAATGATTCCCACATTCGGGTCTTCGGGAGGGGACTGCCAAGTTGGAGGTTACCATGAGAAACAGACTGAATAACCAAGGAAAGGTTAATGCTCTACGGGAGGGGGAGTGAATGGCAGAGGTCTCAACGTGGTAGAGAAGCTAGAAAATCTGAGAAGGTAAATCCTAACCATCAATCCAGATGTAGTGGAAGGAAGGCAGGAATTTCTGGTAAGCTGAGTATAGGGTAATATAAAAAGCAGCAGAAAATAGTATAACGAGAGTAGAATTCCTTATGAACGGGAAGGTAGAGCAGAGAGTGAATTACGGCGAACATCTCAGTGATACGGTTGTTCTCTTCAGAATCGACAGCAAACAAAAATCAACAGCGATATCTCAAGTGTACATGCCAACGTCAGAGGCAGACGATGATGACACTGAGAATATACACTCCTGGAAATTGAAATAAGAACACCGTGAATTCATTGTCCCAGGAAGGGGAAACTTCATTGACACATTCCTGGGGTCAGATACATCACATGATCACACTGACAGAACCACAGGCACATAGACACAGGCAGCAGAGCATGCACAATGTCGGCACTAGTACAGTGTATATCCACCTTTCGCAGCAATGCAGGCTGCTATTCTCCCACGAAGACGATCGTAGAGATGCTGGATGTAGTCCTGTGGAACGGCTTGCCATGCCATTTCCACCTGGCGCCTCAGTTGGACCAGCGTTCGTGCTGGACGTGCAGACCGCGTGAGACGACGCTTCATCCAGTCCCAGACATGCTCAATGGGGGACAGATCCGGAGATCTTGCTGGCCAGGGTAGTTGACTTACACCTTCTAGAGCAAGTTGGGTGGCACGGGATACATGCGGACGTGCATTGTCCTGTTGGAACAGCAAGTTCCCTTGCCGGTCTAGGAATGGTAGAACGATGGGTGGGTTCGATGACGGTTTGGATGTACCGTGCACTATTCAGTGTCCCCTCGACGATCACCAGAGGTGTACGGCCAGTGTAGGAGATCGCTCCCCACACCATGATGCCGGGTGTTGGCCCTGTGTGCCTCGGTCGTATGCAGTCCTGATTGTGGCGCTCACCTGCACGGCGCCAAAGACGCATACGACCATCATTGTCACCAAGACAGAAGCGACTCTCATCGCTGAAGACGACACGTCTCCATTCGTCCCTCCATTCACGCCTGTCGCGACACCACTGGAGGCGGGCTGCACGATGTTGGGGCGTGAGCGGAAGACGGCCTAACGGTGTGCGGGACCGTAGCCCAGCTTCATGGAGACGGTTGCGAATGGTCCTCGCCGATACCCCAGGAGCAACAGTGTCCCTAATTTGCTGGGAAGTGGCGGTGCGGTCCCCTACGGCACTGCGTAGGATCCTACGGTCTTGGCGTGCATCCGTGCGTCGCTGCGGTACGGTCCCAGGTCGACGGCCACGTGCACCTTCCGCCGACCACTGGCGACAACATCGATGTACTGTGGAGACCTCACGCCCCACGTGTTGAGCAATTCGGCGGTACGTCCACCCGGCCTCCCGCATGCCCACTATACGCCCTCGCTCAAAGTCCGTCAACTGCACATACGGTTCACGTCCACGCTGTCGCGGCATGCTACCAGTGTTAAAGACTGCGATGGAGCTCCGTATGCCACGGCAAACTGGCTGACACTGACGGCGTCGGTGCACAAATGCTGCGCAGCTAGCGCCATTCGACGGCCAACACCGCGGTTCCTGGTGTGTCCGCTGTGCCGTGCGTGTGATCATTGCTTGTACAGCCCTCTCGCAGTGTCCGGAGCAAGTATGGTCGGTCTGACACACCGGTGTCAATGTGTTCTTTTTTCCATTTCCAGGAGTGTATTTTGAACATATTTCATTTCACGTGCTTATCACAGTTTAAAATCAGGACACTAGCATTTACACTCTGACTGGTTTCATTTACGTGATTTCAAGATTTGCACATTATTTCTGCAACCATTCCACATGTAAAGAAGGCAATGTCAAGAAAATTGAATGTGGAATACACATATGACATGTCACATAAGCTGCTTCATAAAAATAATTTATTATATAATTTATTTATCATAAATAGTTACAATTGTGTAGTTGCAACTAACACGAATTTAAGAATGATGAGTTTTTTCGCGTACTTTCAATCAGCCTAAGAGAAAAATATTCACACTTATCTGGAGAGTCCTCTTTCGTATTTAATACAAAGCTTGTGATTATCCCTATGTCTTAAGATGGAACCTTTGACTGCTCTGACAATTTTCTTCAACTCATGGCAAAAACAACAGCAGAAGGAGAAAAGACAACACACAAAAGCTTTCTGAACTGCTAACGGTATGAAATTCCTCCGGGCTCTGAGTAAGCCTTGTCCTCTGGAAATTTTTGTGGGTGTCGGATATCGTGTGATAATACAAATAAATGTCGATGGTTTGATGGTGGTCGGTACGATTATTCTTTTTTTAAATTCAACACGCAATATGTAGTGTGTCATATCAAACCTGTATTTACATCTGGAGGAGGCGAGCATATACTACAACACACACACACACACACACACACACACACAAAGATATTAGAATTAAAAAAATCTAGCATAGTTAACTTCGAAACAATACGTGTCCACAGGAATATCACTACGAATTTGTTACTGTCCCTGAACACTATAACTGTTACCACTTGATATATTATGGAATAATACTCTCTCTCCATGTGTAATTGACTGTCATCTTGTTGCGTTACGTTGCTGCCGAATGTGATGAGCTAAGACGATCCTGTGGTCGTAAGCCATGATCACAGAGTGGGCTGAGCGGTACTGCGCTCTGACGTAAGTAATAATCCAGCAGCGCCGGCGTATGGAACTTCTTGAGCTCATATCTGTTCTGACGTCTCTCAGTCGTTGCTGCGTCGGGTACAAATTTGGCATGAGACCTCGTTCTTCCGATGGCACTACACAATGTCATGTCAGCTCCAGGCTGAAGGCTACAGCTGGCTTGCAAGCAACAGCTTAGTGCGATAACTCAGCATAAACTGTGGCATAGAGGTGCGAGGTCTACTTATCTGTTTCCTTTTGCTAGAGGAAGATGATGCAAGAGACAGACTTGGTTGTCGAAATATGCATGGTTCCAAACTCAGGATACTGGGAATGCGCATGTGCAAGTAATGATTGAGCAGGAACTTACACCCACAAGATAAGAATTTGTGGGATGGAGAAACCCATCTGCACAACTTGCCTATCAGAATATATTTGGAAACTCATGGGAACTCGCTGAGTAGGCCTTTCTCAGGAGATAAACATTTTCAGAGAATCTCCCTCTCTAAAACTTGCTGCGCATAAAAGCAGAGATTTCTAATCATTGATGCCATATCTATTACATCTTCACAGCTGTCAGCATATAGAGTGACACAGCAGAGCCGGAAATTCGACAAGTGTGGCAAAAAAGTGTTTATCGTCGTTTTCTTTTGCAGCCTACCATTTGTCATATGCACTATGTGATCAAAAGTATCCGGACACCTGACTGAAAATGACTTTCAAGTTCGTGGCGACCTCCATCAGTAATGTTGGCATTCATTATGGTGTTGGCCCACCCTTAGCCTTGATGACGGCTTCCACTCTCGCAGGCATACATTCAGTCAAGTGCTGGAAAGTTTCTTGGGGAATGGCAGCCCATATTTCACAGAGTTCTGCACTGAGAAGAGGTATTGATGTCGGTCGGTGAGGCCTGGCACCAAGTCGGCGTTCCAAAACATCCCAAAGGTGTTCCGTAGGACTGAGGTCAGGACTCTGTGCAGGTCAGTCGATTACAGGGATGCTATTGTCGTGTAACCACTCCACCACGGGCCGTGCATTATGAATAGGTGCTCGATCTTGTTGAAAGATGCCATCGCCAGGCCTGAATCGTTCTTCAGCATTGGGAAGCAAGAAGGTGCTTAAAACATCAATGTAGGCCTGTGCTGTGATAGTGCCACGCAAACCAACAAGGGGTGCAATCTCTCTCCATGAAAAACACGACCGCACCATAACACCACCGCCTCCCAATTTTACTGTTGGCTCTACACACGCCGGCAAATGACGTTCACCGGGTATTAGCCATACCCACACCCTTCCATCGGATCGCCACATTATGTACCGTGATTTGTCACTTCACACAACGTTTTTCCACTGTTCAATCTGCCAACGTTTACTCTCCTTACAACAAGCGAGGCGTCATATGGCATTTATCGGCGTAATGTGTGGCTTATGAGCAGCCGCTCGACCATGAAATCCAAGTTTTCTCCCTTCCGCCTAACTATTATAGTACTTCTGAAGAAGTTTGAAATTCCTGTGTGACAGTCTGGTTAGATGTCCGCCTATTACAAATGACAACCCTCTTCACTGGCGGCGGTCTCTGTCAGTAAACAGACGAGGTCACCCTGTACGCTTCTGTACTGTACGTGTCGCTTCACGTTTCCACTTCACTATCACATCGGAAAAAGTGGACCTATGGATGTTTATGAGTGTGGAAATCTCGCGTACAGACCTATGACACAAGTTACACCCAGTCACCTGACCACGTTCGAAGCCCGTGATTTCCGCAGAGCGCTCCATTCTGCTTTCTCAATGTCCTAATGAATACTTATGTCGCTGATATGGAGTACCCGGCAGCAGGTGGCAGCACAATGCAACTAATATGAAAAATGTATGTTTTTGGAGGTGTCCGGACACTTTTGATCACGTAGTGTATGTTTTGTTCTATGAATTTAACTCAGATACACTTATGTCAGTTAAATGATAAAGAACCTACAGAGGCTCCGTGGCCTAGTACCCTTCTCCTAATAGAATAACGGAGAATCTGTAGCCTGGCAACCCCGTGCTTCTCCTTATCAAGCAGTTATAAAAAGAAGCAGCAGCGGATAATCTGAAGGTAAAGAAGAAGAAGAAGAGGAAGAAGAAGAAGAATAGCACCTCAGTACGGTGCACTTCATTGACTAACTCAGTACTGTTATTATGATGGTCGAACCTGCAGCTAAACGTATTAGATTAAATAATCTCAAATGGGTCACTGTCGAATATGCACCTCGGTGCTACAGAGGATAGGCTTGAATTTAAGGACCATAGACATTTCGTGGTTGCATGTTTTGAAATTTTCGACAACGAAGTGTGTGTAATTAACTAACCTCTGTAAATCGAAATTTCAGTAGTTCGCAAGTTTCTCTTTCTCCGTCAAGCAAGGAAAAACAGGTGTACCTGAATACAAAGAATGAGAGTTTAATGCCGTCTTAAAAATAATTGTTGATTGATAATCGTCAAATGTCACTGATAAGCTGTTAAGAAAATTTTCAACTTTTGAAACAAGATATTTAGGATGGGCATTGAAGAGAACAGCTCAGCTGCAAGTTAACGTTGATGAAAGTAAGAGATTTTATCAGGAGTATACAGAATGGGACGAAAGTGATAGAAGATAAACATACAGGCATAAATGTAAACGGAAGGATAATGCTGGTTTTTAGCGGAATATTCTAGCAGCAGTGTATCCTGTAATTCAGAATGCACAATGTGAATCTAAACATAGGCCACATGTAAAAAATTGAACTCTGGCGACATACTATTCCCAGCAGAGCTGAAGCATTTTCACATTTTCGAAAAACGAAATGAAGACATCTCTGCACATCAACTGTCACAGTGCAGCGAACATGGTTCAGGTTGTTAATACGAATATACTCATTTATATCACACAAAAATCATGTCGAGGCTAGCACAGAGTAGAATTACTGCTTGTCACTATTCACTTGCAGTATGCTACCGGTGCGTGTGTTATTTTCTTCCCAACAAAGAATTAGCTGCATATAAAGTTGACTGTGCCCAGTTTAAACTGATCTAAAGTATATTTACTAGCAGAAAGAATGAATACGTAAAATTTGCAGAGTTCAGCAACAAAATGAAACTGTGTTTTATAATTTATGGTGATGCAGAATGTATGCTAGAACTAGTTGGCGGTTGCAGTTGTAGCACTTATTCTGTTTCGTATTCTGACCAGGTACATTTGCATAAAGCATTCAGCATTGCATACTACTTACACAACGGCTATGATCAATAACATTCCAAGTTAAAGAGAGCACTATCATTTCACCAGTGTGTACTGAGGTGCAACACATCGCACTTACAAAGTGAACTACAGCCCACAGTATACAGCGCTCGTCGTATTCAACAATCTCAGTAATTTTGACGGGCATTCCTTGATCATGAACATGTGTGAATTAAATGTAACAGATGATGATGACTAAATTAAACTAGATCCAGTTTGCGTTTCTGTTCTGCCATCGTGTATGAAGGAACTATAAAAAAATTATGAAAATTATTTCAGTAATGCACCCAGAGAGTTATCCAACTTATATTTAAGATCTACTGGTTGGCTAAACTTCTTGCCATTACCATTTTAAAAATGCACGTCATACCCATCGCATGAAGTTATATAAAGAGAACAGTTTTATGACAGTCGAGAGTTTAGTCTAGCCTATCAGAAGGGAGTGTTTCCATATGAGGAACGAGTAGATTTTACTAGAAGATTGCTGCTGTCAATCGAAAGGATTAAATGTTTATTAACAGGCGAAAATATACAGAGAGCACGTACTAAAAAGCTTGCAATACATAAAATATTTTCCGAATTATATCTGCAAATTGACGTGTTACTACTTTCTGATGTGTTCAAAAACTTTTGTAGTTTTTACCTTGAGACAAGTGAACTGGATCGTGTGTGTTATACTCACCTGCCTTGGCGTGGATGCTTTGTTCAATATTACTAAATCAGAACTGGAGCTTATTACTGCTGTGTTGTCCGAACAAGACACAGCCAGGGCAAACGCACCACAGGCGCAAAGATGCGTGCTGATGCCGCCAGATCCATAAAGACTTACCACTTGCGTGAGTTCTACCAATGCCACAGGCGGCGCTGATGATGAAGATATCGACTTCGCCTCGGTCAATTACCGGCCGAGTACAATCCACCAATGACCGGACGACAACGGAGAAGCCTACTCGGAAGACAGAAGAGCAGCTCTGAACCACGTGGTTATAGATCATCGTCCAGGGGTGACTTAGACAGGGAAAGTCGTTTAGTGAACTCGTTGCAAATTGCAAAAAAAGGTTCAAATGGCTCTGAGCACTATGAGACTAAACTTCTGAGGTCATCAGTCCCCTAGAACTTAGAACTACTTAAACCTAACCAACCTAAGGACATCACACACGTCCACGACCGAGGCCGGATTCGAACCTGCGGCCGTAGCGGTCACGCAGTTCCACACTGTAGCGCATAGAACCGTTCGGCCACTCCCGCCGGCCTGTAAATTGCATTTCCTATGTACTGTGAAGTTTACCTAGGATTATTTGACTTAGCCATTAAGGGCCTTTATTTGTGTTATACTCGTATTAGAAGCAGTGTTGCAGACTTCATTATTCGACAAGTCACAAAAATAAGTAAACCTTTTTAACTGATTTATGTAACTTTGGTACTAATCTTGGAGTTTTTGTAGAGCCTTGTTTCTCCTCCCCTTTTTCCTGACCTTGGGGCGCAGCTGTGTAATAGTTGCAGGGAGAACTTGTGTTAGCGGTGTACTGCACCAGAGGCCGTTTCACGATCTCACAAACTCGGCCTACCGTAACAACAGTGGCAACTCGACCTCCACAGCAGTAGCGACGAGGCCTTTACAAAACTGGCGACGAGAGTGTACAAAAGTTACCAATGCCGAAAACCTTTCGTTTGTGGAGAGTATGAAAAGTAGAATTGTCCATTGATTTTGTAGACATGCTGTTGGAAATCTGGAAATTTGTGGTATGTTTCTATGCGACAAAACTGTGGGGTTATCGGTTCAAAATGGTTCAGACGGCTCTGAGCACTACGGGACTTAACATCTGAGGTCAGCAGTCCCCTAGACTTAGAACTACTTAAACCTAACTAACCTAAGGACATCACACACATCCATGCCCGAGGCACGATTCGAATCTGCGAGCGTAGCGGTCGCGCGGTTCCAGACTGAAACGCCTAGAACCGCTCGGCCACACCGGCCGGCAGGTTATCGGTCCCTAGGCTTACACACTACTTATTATAACTTAAACTAACTTACGATAAGGACAACACACACACCCATGCCCGAGGGGGAGCCAAACCTCCGACGGGGGAAGCAGCGCGAACCGTGGCAAGCCTCCCAAGACCGTACGGCTACCATACGCTGCGACTTGCTTTCGTCCACAACAGATTTATACCCGATTATGATGACAAAATTGACAAATAATATATTAAATATCCTGGTGTGAGCGGCCTACACAGCAGGGCTGTGTTGCTATATCTTACACTGTCCAATTTTGATTGGCCTCCTTTCAGATAGCGTCGAAACTTTTTTTATGAACAACATACCAGCCGAGTCGAAAATAGGATATGTACTAAAAGCAGATCTTGAATATCCCACGAGTTTTCGCTATTTACGTTAGGATTTGTTCTTCTATACGAAAAAATAACGCCATCATCCAACAATAAAAAATCAAAGAAACTCTTTTCGACTTTATGTGTAGCTCACTGCAGAAATCTGAAACAATGTATGCAACATCAACTGCTTTGAAACAAGATTCCTCGAATTCTATCTTCTGGCCTAGGTCTCTTGATGAAGCCAAGCACTGAGATTAACGCAGGAAAGTCCTCGAGTGCAAGTGATGAGACCGAGAAGAATTTTTTCAGACTGTTGATTGGAAAACGAAGCAGAAAGTGCAAAAGGTGCTGGCCGCAAGACTAGCAACGCCCTGGCAGCTGCACTTCTTATGGCTCTGAGGACTTCGGAGTACCTCGTTTCGAAATTTCTTCTTGTTTGGCTTATGTAGACCGACTGGCGTGAACTGCAGGTTAACTGATATATTCCAGCTTTGGAGAGTTTGTCTGCAGAGCTGTTCTTAGAACTTAGATTCTTTACTGTGCTATTTCTGCGGAACGATATTTGTAGCCCTTGCTTCTTCAGTATGTTTTCCACCCTATGGGCGTTTTTGTTACTGTATGTTAGTATGTGCCATGCTGTACTCTTTGTAGGGTGTTCCTGATACCCACTGTTTGTCTGAAGTTTGTGTTCTTAGTTCTCTGTTGTGGCTGGTGATTTGTTCATGGTTTCTCCTCTTTTAATTTTTTTCTTTAATTTAATTGTTCAGTTTGTTTATCATTTAGCCCGCATCTCGTGGTCGTGCGGTAGCGTTCTCGCTTTCCACGCCCGGGTTCCCTGGTTCGATTCCCGGCGGGGTCAGGGATTTTCTCTGCCTCGTGATGGCTGGATGTTGTGTGCTGTCCTTAGGTTAGTTAGGTTTAAGTAGTTCTAAGTTCTAGGGGACTGATGACCATAGATGTTAAGTCCCATAGTGCTCAGAGCCATTTGAACCAATTTTTTTTTTTTTGTTTATCATTTGTGTGTTGTACCTATTCACTATGGCTGTTTGGTTTATTGCATTTAGATTCTGCGTGTAGCTGAGTTTATCCAATGAGTTCTATTGAGCCTGTGTAGCATGTGTTTGAAACTTGTGAGTTTGTGTGCTTTGGGGTGGTTGGGGTTGATGTGAATGGCTTTACTTGTCGCTGTAGGTTTCCTGAACATTCCAAAATCATGTTTGTTGCTGATTCTGTGTGTGGTAATGTCTAAGAAATTAAGGATCATTTCCTCTTCTGTCTCAATGGTGAATTTTATTTTTGGATGAACTGTATTTATCTCACTGTGTAATGAATTTATTCGAGTATCTGTTTCACCAATCAAGCAAATAATGTCACCAACATATCGGTACCGGTATATAATCTTGTACTGTTGTGGATGTCTGATTTCATTGAATATTTTGTTTTCAATGTGGTTTGGAGACATGTTTGCAAGTAGACCACTGATGGGTGAGCCCATTGGTATGCCATCAGGCCATCTTTTTGCAGATAGAACACTTTCTTAAAAGTGAGGTAGTTCTGTTCTGTTATAATGTTCAGGGTGGCTTCTGTTTCATCTATGTGTGTACTTGTTGTGTCCCGTTGATACTTTTTTAACAATGCTGATAGTTTCTTCTACTAGCAGATTTGTGTACATGGATATGTCAGAAGATACCAGGGTTGCTGTTGACGGTCTGTTTATAGTTTTTATGTATTCTATCAGTTCACTGGTGATTTTTAGGTTTCTGTTGTTTGTGAAAGTGTATCATTTTAAATTGATTACAGGCCTCATTCGACAGATATTTTTCTGCATCTTTGGTAAACTATTGAAGCTGGGTGCTTTGTGATTCTTTTGTGTCATGTATTTCAAATGGTTCAAATGGCTCTGAACACTATGCGACTTAACATCTGAGGTCATCAGTCCCCTAAACGTAGAACTACTTAAACCTATCTAACCTAAGGACATCACACACATCCATGCCCTAGGCAGGATTCGAACCTGCGACCATAGCAGCAGCGCGGTTCCGGACTGGAAACCTTAGAACCGCTCGGCCACAGCGGCCGGCTGTCATGTATTTGGCTTGAGTTTCCATGATGGTGACTTTGAGGGTTTTTAAGAGTTTTTGTATGTTTCTTTGGTATCTCATTGTAGGATCATTGATTAACTTAGTGATGATGTACTGTTCTGTAAATTCTTCTGTTTTCTTGATGTACTCTGCCTCATTCATCAGTACAAGTGTATTTCCTTTGTCTGTTCTAGTGATGATTGCTTGCGTTTTTGGAGCGTTTTGTTTAGCTTTATACATATTTTTAGATTTGTTGTTTTTGTTTTTGAGATGATGTGGGTCTCGTTCTCCTTGATTTTGTGTTTTATCTCTTCTGCTGCCAGCTTTTCTTCCTGCTTTATTATGTTCTCTGTTTGTGTAATCAAGTTTTATGTGATTTCGTGTGACAGGCTTTTGTTTATGTGGTGTTACGGCCCCTTTTGAAGTAGTTCTCTTTCTTGTTTTGGTAATTCTATATCAGTTACATTGACAAGTCTGATTTTGGGTCCCCACTCTGTCTTCTTTGTGTATTGTTGTAGCAGATCTCATGAGATGAATCAGTTTCTAGTTTCGTCTTTCTTTCTTTCTTTCTTTTCATCAGTATTTCTGTGTAAGACCTGATTTCTTGAGTTACATAATCGAAATGGGTTGGTGTTTTTAAGAGATTAGATAATTTAAGGTGTGTTTTGTGCATCTGAAGATTAGGCTGCTGTTTTTTGCATATGAGAAATGAATTTTTTCTTCTAAACAAATAATTTCTGTTTTTCTTTTGGCTACTTGTGCTGCAGGTGACCCGCTGTTTACATTTACTTTTATAAAACCAGCGATTGAGTTATTACTTAGACAGATTTGGTAAACCAGATGTTGAGGATCGTTTTGTGCAGTTGTCCTGTCGTCTTCTGGAATTTGGTGTAGAGCTTCGTAGGAAACGCTTGGCTAGGCTTTAAGTTACTCAATTTACTAAGGTTTGAAACTCCTCTCTTTGTTCTTCCGTGTTTATGATTTAAAAACTGGGTTGGTTAAAAATCAGCCTTATGCAAACATAATTAGTTTATTTTTATATTTGCCCAGACATGTTTCGACACCAATGTGTCATCTTCTGCAGAATGAAAATGTAAAATGTATACTTTTCAATGATCCATCATAACTTCTCACACAGAGAGAAAGCGTTGCATGTCAACACACTGAGTGGAAATACATTGCATACAAAAAATGCATATAAAATATATAATATATTTTGTATATAGGACAATTTTTGTTTTCTTTTACTCTGTCTTGTTTGTATTTATTGGAGCATAACGTTAGTGATCTCTCTCTCCTCCCCCCCCCCCCCCACCCTCACCCCTCTCTCTCTGTCTCTCTCTGAGAGAGACACATTCGTATAACGTATGACGCCAACCGATGGAGTGGTGCAGATATGTCATTAGTTCAGAGCCACCAAGTGACGCAAGCTGCGTTGACATCTCATTATGAAAAGTAAATAATGTGCTTCATCGATTCTCGAACACTTACGCGCAGGTGACACAAGTCAGGGCATAGCGGTATGCACTATACAGACGGCGGTTGTATCGCGTACGCAAGGTATAAAAGGACACAGCATTGGCTGAGCTGCCACTTGCACTTAGCTGAATCATGTGAAAAGGTATCCTGACATGACTATGGCATCACAACTGGAATCAACAGATTTTGACTGCGGAACGGTAGTTGCAGCTAGACGCTCGGGACATTCCATTTCGGAAATAATTCGGGAATTCAGTATTCCTCTATCCACAGTATCAACAGTGCGCCGAGAATACCACATTTCAGGCATTACTCCACCGAGAACGCAATGGCCGATGGCCACAGCTTAATGACAGAGAGCAGCGTAGAGTTATCAGTGCCAATAGACACGCAACACTGCGTGAAATAACCGCAGAAATCAATGTGGAATGTACGATGAACGTTTGGACAGTGCGGCGAAATTTGGCATTAATGAGCTATGTCAGCAGACGACCGATGCCAGGGAATGACATCGCGTGCAGCGCCTCTCCTTGGCTCTTGACCAAATCGGCTGGACCCTAGGCGACTGGAGCACCATGACCTGGTCAGATAACTCCCGATTTCACTTACTAAGAGCTGACGGTGGGTTTTGAGTGTGGCGGAGACCCCACGAAGATATGGGCTCCCGTTGTCAACTAGGCACCGTTCAAGCTGGGTGGCTCCATAATGGTGTGGACTGTGTTTACTTGGAATGGACTGGGTCCTCTGGTACAACTGAAAGGATTAGTGACTGGAAATGGTTATGTTCTGCTACTTGGAGACCATTTGCAGCCATTTATGGACTTCATGTTTCCAGACAACCAGTCACCGGGCCACAATTGTTCGCGTTTGGTTTGAAGAAGATGCTGGATGATTCCAGCGAATGATTTGACTACCCACATAGGCCGACGTGAACCCAATCGAATATTTCTGGGAAGTAATCGAGAGCTCATACGTGAGCAAAATCTTGCACCGGCAACACTTTCGCAGTTATAGACGGCTAGAGAGGCATCATGGTTCAGTATTTCTGCAGGGGACTGCAAATGACTTGTTGAGTCTATGCCATGTCGAGTTACTGTATTACCCCATGCAAAAGGAGGTCCGATACAATATTAGGACTTACCCCATTGTCACCTTAGCTTATAGTGGATATGGAGCTGCTGGTAAATTTCTTATCAAGTCACATGGAATTTTACAACACGATTAAACTATCCTAAATGCAATGTTTGTGATACTTTATCGTCTACATTCTCTGAAATTGGAAGTGTTATTTCCAAACTATGACAAGTGTCAAGGATTGACGATACTATTAGTATGAGGCTTGTTGTCCAATTTTTTATTCTCATCCTGAATAGGAACAACCACTGGAATCATAATATGCGTACGCTAACGCTTGGGCACTCATTGAAGGTTAACAGATTGACCTGACCTGTGATTACCGTTGAAACTCGATTACGGTAATGAAGCAAGCTATTAGCGCGTCACAGGCCGCTGTTTCGGGTATCGTTGAGTTAGAGCCGCTTTTCTGATTACGGCACGAGCTCTGAAACGATACGATAACGCGGTACGAATTCCCTCGTATCACATGAGCCCGTCGGTTCGGTTGTGCTTTGACGCCGTTTACTGCCGGCATCCTACCGGTTCCTGTAGAGGAGCGCTTTCAACTGCGCTGCCGCATTCTGTGCTGTACCAGTGCTTTCGAAAGGTGGGAGTGAATTGGTCCTGTGCAGTGAGAGACCTGAAGAGCTTTTGGAATAGTGACGTATATCTGCCACGTGAGAGAAGATATTCCTTTAATCAATATTTTTCTAAGAAATTTTTTCCCCCCAGAGGTTTGTAACAAACGTGAGAAAACACAGATATTGCATTTATCTTCCATATATGTCCGACAGTCAGTTTGAAACTACATTATTCCGAAACACTCCTCCTAGGTTTGGTTTCAGGCATCGTCAGAGAATGGGAATATGAAACGTCACCCTACTAAACTTCTTAATCAACAGAATGAATTTGAGCGGCCGGTGTGGCCGAGCGGTTCTAGGCACTACAGTCCGGAACTGCGAGACAGCTACGGTCGCAGGTTCGAATCCTACCTCGGGATGGATGTATGTGATGTCCTTAGGTTAGTTAGGTTTAAGTAGTTCTAAGTTCTAGGGACTGATGACCTCAGATGTTAAGTCCCATAGTGTTCAGAGCAATTGTCACCAGCCAGAATGAATTTGCATCCAACTTCTGCTTTCATTACATTACAGGCTACTGGAAATCCCATATCCTGGTGATCTGTTTCTCACTCGGACCTGTGCTGCACAAGTTTACCCGTTTACTCGTCTTGCATTCGGAAAATCTGCTGTGCCTGCAGCTTTTTTTATCGTGTTTTGATATGTAGCTTTCAGTTCGCTTATTTGTGCACTGTGTACATCAGAGACAACTACTAGGAATTAGCTTTTATAATATTAAATACCTTTGTTTAAGCTTTAGAACTTCTATCAATAGTGTTTCTTGTTATATTTTAGCTCGCACCACCAGCGATATCTGAGCGTTGTTCTTGGAATGCCCTCTGTGTCTGTGATTTATTTTATCCTTTGACGAGCTGCTTTCAGTTAGTTTTGTTGCACTGTGTATTTCACAGACACTAATTAGAAACTAATTTCTCTTTAGATCTTTGTTAAAACACTAGTTCTTTCTTAAAGTACATTTTAACCTATCCGATTTAGCTTCATTCGGAATGTCTAAGGTCATATTTCTGGCTTTTTATCAGCTCGTTGCAAACTGTTTTCGGCAACAACCTGCGACCGTAGCAGCAGCACGATTTCGGGCTGAAGCGCCTAGAAGCGCTCGCCCACAGCGGCCGGCCAAATTTAGTAGTACATTAGAAGGCTGCTTTTACGATACTTTTCGCTACCAGCATTGTGCGGACTGGTCACAAAATTTTAACTCCTAATTCAAAAAATAAAATTACGTAATGTATTTTTTGATTGTTTGCTGGCCTGCAGTTGTGATAAACAGTGGTATCCCGCGCCCCAACACTGTAGGGCGCCGACAGAGGAGGCAAAAAGAATGGCGGAACCAGTTAATAATGTTTCGTTTTATGTCCAGCCTTGTGCCACGGAGTCTGCGGGCTACGGCCGTTCACTGTTGTAAGAAAATGAAACAACTACGGCAGTCCTTATGTTGTTATTTATTCTGTAGCTACCAGTTTCGGCGCTTCAGTGCACCGTCTTCAGGCCTTAGTTGTGGCTGAAGGGTTTACCACGCTCCATATATATGATGTATCAGTGGCCAACAACTGGTTTACGCACACTACCTGTAACTGTGACGCTGTCTCTCTAACCATCAACTGTCAACTGTTGACCCCTTCATTATCAACTAAAGCCTGATGATGGTGCATTGAAGCGTCTAAACTGGCAGCTACACAATAAAAGCCAGCATAAGTACGGCAGTAGGTGTTTCATTTTCTTACAATCATTGATCTGAAGTACCGAGTGTAATTCGTTTTCTGCATCTGATGGAGCGAACGACTGTGCAAAACCCATCCTGAATTATTGGAAGTGTACGGCAAAAATTTTGAATCCTATGGTACGATGGTCAGTTGCTTACAGTCTGTTCAGAAAAGTCTGAATGGCGAAGAACTAAGTGGCAAACCATCTCTCTGTGACAAATCAGAATGACAATACGCGACCCTGGTGCCCAACGTCCAGCGTATAACATCGAAGGGATAGTGGAAAAAGTGAAAGTCAGTCTCGGACCAGATTTCAACATCTTACATGATGCTTTACACGTGACAAAAGTCGTATAAAACGTTCTCGGATTTCTTACTGCGTCAGCTCAAGCTAAAACCACAGTCTAACTTTTACAATCGCGACTCTCACTGCTGCGGAAATCGTTACCGTCTGACAGTTGGAACGGCACTAGCGTCTCTAGCGGTGAGAAGACAATCGTATAACTAACCTTTGCTTTTAATTATGTTTCTACTTATTTAACGAATTAGTTATGTTTATGAGTCCTAAGCGATAGTAAATTATCAAAAGGCGTGAGCGATCGTGAAATAAATGTCAAAAAAGGCGAATCTGACTGGTTCAGTGGCATAAGTTACAATTTATTCATGAATAGTTATTTCCCGATACGTGTATAGTTGCGATACCGCTGAAATCTAGAGAATGTAGACACATATTCCACGTATCGGAAAAAGATATTTCTCTTGTTCTCTGTCATTATGATAGGTGCTTTCCTTGACACATAACGGTTTTGTGCGGAGTCTAATGATTCTCGCATCGTTACGTCTGTCTTGACTTTCCAGTGCACGGATATTTTTGTGAAGGTAACTACTTTTGCTCTTAAAGTGAAGAGTGTTGCGTTTTTGGCTCGGATGTGGCAACTATAATATATTTTGTTTCTTCCCTTCTTCACTGATGGGAAATACACATTTTAAAAAGAGTTTTGCATCACCCCGATTCTCAGTATTCCTGAAGATAGACGTTGACTGTGGTTATTGTATCACGGCCAAAGTGTTGGTACGTTCATAAACATGAGGGTCCATCGTGTAATGAAAGTGTGTGTGTGTGTGGGGGGGGGGGGGGGATCATGAGGGTTGGTGAATGTGTCTTCCAGGTAGAATTCGAGGTGGTTGTCTTTGATGCGATCGTCTGGAAGCTGTGTGTTGTTATGCCGGCCGGGGTGGCCGAGCGGTTCTAGGGGCTACAGTTTGGAACCGCACGACCGCTACGGTCGCAGGTTCGAATCCTGCCTCTGTCATGGATGCGTGTGATGTCCTTAGGGGACTGATGACCTCAGAATTTAAGTCACATAGTGCCCAGAGCCATTTGAACCATTTAGTGTTGTTATGTAGGATGAGATAGGTGGGGCTGTTTCTGGAAAGTCTAGGGAAGGGTTTCCAGTATTTTGTAAAGTTTATAGGTGTTTCGCTTAGTGCCATTCGTTTGGCTAGTAAGTAACTGCAAACATGTCGCTGGAGCTGTCGGTGGGGTATGAGAGTGTCTCGGTCACAAATACAAAAAGATTCTCTGTATGCACGACAGGATTCTTGGAGCAGGCCAAGAGCAGGAATATCATTATGGTCATTGTAGAGAAATAGGAGTGGGATATGGTAAAAAATTGATTCTACACCATGTGTTGCAGGAAGTCAGCCTCACTTTGGATGTTATTAGTATTTTGAAGTTGCAATGATTTTCGATTATGGTATGAATTACGGAACAGTATGCATTCCACTCTGCATGGGAATAATCCCGGATATGTGGAGGTGAATGATTTGGAGTAATGCACGTTGGTTTTGGTCCACAGTATGAGACCTGGAGATGGTGATCACTCCCAGTTGGATCTGCTACTTCTACAATGCTGCGCCTGAAGATGGGGGAGACAATAATGGCACTGGAAGGGGGGGGGGGGGGGGAGAGAGAGAGAGAGATCGTATCTGTGTCAGGACGGGTGTGGAAAGGGATATGAATATCGTGGCCATCGAAGACGTCGATAAACTGACGCCGCCGCCGTTTTTTTGGCAGGTGTGTGGGAATGAAGCTTAAGGTCGGCTGTGATTATGTATTTGGTAAGGATTCAATCTACATGGGTCAGGAAATCGTAGGGGATGGGATGGTTAGGGCGGATGTAGATAGTGGCATGGCTTACAGCGAATGTTTGGAGAAATATGGTAAGGATGAAGTAAGCATCTGAATCACTTAGGAGCGGTCGCGGATTAGAGGAGATTGTAGGATAGTTTGGAGTTCGGTGATGGGCACTCTGCCACAGGCAGTACGATAGGGCTTGTCGGAGCCATGCAGGATGTAAGGAGACATGAGGATTGAGTGGAGGGGTTGGAGAAAGGTGTCGTTGAGAAGGAGGGTCTGGATTTCGTGTTGTTGGAGTCTATGGATAAAAAGATGTTTGTTGTAGTGGAGAGAAGGGATATTTTCAGCAAAACAAGGAAGAGTTAGAGGGGTATGTTACACCGGTGTTTGGGTAGATCGAAAATGAAATGAGTTTGATTTTGTGAATATGTGTTTTGGTAATGAGATGGAAGATAAGGCAGGTTCTGAGGGTTATTTTTTGTAGGATGTGCGGTCTTTCGAAAGGATGTAGGTTTTGCAGAAGTAATTGTGTGGAACAGATTACATCTTCAGTGGTGGGTGGAGGATGGATGGAGTTGTTTTTGTGGAGCGGTTGATCATCACTGCATATGGGGGAATGGATTCAGGCTTTTGAGGAGAGAGTTTGGATTTTCATTGGTGGGAGTGGGTGGAATGAGGTTGGTAGCAAGCGCTGCAGGTAGGTCAAGAGTTTGGGTTTGTGCATTGTTTGTGAATGCAGTTTTCCTTGCAGTGACGTAGGTTGGATGGTTTCTGTAATATTCTATCAAGTGGCCACTGTAATGGAGACATCGCTGACATCTGTACACTTGTGTAGTGGATCGAGATGCTTCTACAGGATGCTTCCTGCGATAAATCAGTGCTCCATGTTTCATAAGTGCGTCAGTGGTGTTGGATAATTCTGAGAACACTTGTACTAAGAAGCGATGTCCAATTAGCTGTGAATGGAGAAAGCCTTGTGCATCCTGATTCACTGCTGTGAATGTGGTGAGTCAGCATGGAGGATAGGGTTGTTTAGGTTCAGGGTTTGTAAGGACCGTAATGGTAGCATTTCCTTCAAAATATTCTGAGGAGGGATGAGTGGGAATGAAGATCGTTAGTTTTAAAGATGATTGAATCTCTCCTAGGGATCAGTTGCTGGATTAGGCGTGTCTTTGGATTGAGAAATTTGGGAAACATCTATTGAGCAAAAAGGAAGCGTATTGGACTAGACGTGGCTGTTATTGGGTGATTTCCGCCTCCATGTCGTCAGTATCTGGGAGAGTTAGCTGGGTCCTCTTAGTTTCACTCTGATGATCCTTTTTGTTAGTATTAGTGATAGTTTTTGGTTGGGTGTGGATGGCAGGTTGTGGGGTGACTGTGGTTAGGGAATGTTTACCTGTTGGTGTTGGTGTATGTGATACAGCTGGTGTTGTGGCTGGCGGTGTTGGGGCCGCTCCTGTTGATGGCGTGGCTGCTGCTATTGCTGATGATACTGTGACTGATGATGCCGCTGGCGATGATGCGGCTGGTGCTGGGTAGCCATATGTGATGGCACTGGTGCTGTGTCCTGGGCGGTCGGCGGCGCCTTTGGTGACACTGGGGTGTTGTTAGGAGGTCCGACGGAAGTGTAACAGGCAGTTGTTGCTCATATTGTTGTCCAGACAGCAGGCGGTGTCGTGTAGATTGCGGCTGTATTTGTTGTGGCAGCAATTATGGCGAAGTCCTCATTCCGAAACCTCGATCGTCTTTAGCGATCCGGCGATGGAAGCAGCATTCGTCGACGATAGAAGGAGTTAACTCTCGACGACGATTTTGTGAACACTGCTGATGGTGGGCGTCGCGGCGGCGGTGACGGTCCTATGCGTTAATGGAGTGGTTCTGATTAACAGATTCTGCATCTAGAAGAGTAGCTTTCAGCGATTCTGTCACTGAGAGTTAAGGGACTCCAACCCTTGCTGTGGCTTCAAAGGAAACGACATTCTTCACTAAATATGTGTAGGTGTACAGAGAATCGTAAATAAATTAGTCTGTAATGTACTGTTTCATACATCCCAGCTCTTAAGGCACTACCTACGCTCCGCATTGTAAAAACTGGATTACAAATCAATATAAACTATACAATTTGCACTTATCTGATATCGTATCAAGAAAATTGGCTTCTTGGCCACTTGGAACGCTGCTGTCGTAGAGTATATCAAAAATAAGCAGGAGTGTCATGACTCAGCGTGTTAAGACTCTGGTAAAACTCGAGCTTTATACCATTACCTTCGTCGGAAGCAACAGACGGTGTAAACTGCAGCTGCAGTGACCTTATATAGCCCATAGACGGCTCCTGACTGCCCGGTAGTTACGTAATGTTGTCGCAGATGGTGTCAGTGTCTGTTCTGGTGGTGCCACCGCTCCCGTAGTAGCGTAAAAATTGCGCCGAATATCTCTGTTTTTTTCTACATATTGAGAGCTTGCTTGAATGAAGCAAGACGTCCATAGCAGCGTTTTAGACAGCCAATTGCTCCTCACGAAGACGTTAGAGGTCATCGTCGAAAGCTCCGAGGTTTTATCCTGAAATGACGTGGCATGGAGTCCGAGAATGTTTTGGGCAACGGTGCCGTCGTGAAAGACTTCATTCTCATACGAAAGAAGACGCTGCCCACTTGGGATCCAAGGCTATTCACATCCCTTCAAAACGCCCATTGATCCGAGGCACATTCAGAATTATTGCAGCTGTGTCAGATCAATTCAGACGACTTCATTAGCATGGACAAGTACTAGCTGCGCACAACACAGAAACCAGAGCATACACGCGGATTCACCACTCCTAAAAAAGGCAGATACCCAACAACGGATATTACCAGGAAAGGTGATGCTGGATTTTTATGATAAGTCATGGTGTGTTGCTAACAGTCTAAGCTCGTAAGCGGCAAACCTTCGCAGGAGCATCACACCAAAATTAGAATTCTGAACGGTACTTCTAACAAATATATCATTGTATCCTTCAAATCATTGCGAGTACAAATTTTCTATACTCAAATTTTCCTTCGTCATCTCATTGCCTAAATACTATTCAGTGCACTAACGAGATGGGTGTCAATATCAATAACGTGATTATGTGAGTATTAAAGTAGGTTTGAACGCAGCAAATAAGAAGACGAAAATATTGGCGTGAGCCTCAATAAAATACTCGTAAATTCGGAACGTACATGACATAGTCTTGCTTCTCGATATTTGTTGCAAGAAAAATGCCACTTGCACTCATTTCAAGATTTTCTCTTCAGCCCCATTATGAGAATGTTCACTGCAGTAGAGCTAGATATTTCGCCGGTACATATGACCACAAAATTACCGCGTGTTCAGTTCTGCATTGCGCACCAGGGACAAAAGAGCGCACAGTTATAATTATGTGGATTTCATTACCTCAGTCTTTCGTACGGTCTCGACTGTCAGAGGCGGAGTATTGTCGCGTTTCCTTTGCGAAGCGAGCGTAGAGAAAAACTGGAAAGGTAGCAGATGCTCGGCTCGTGTCATAACTCTTGGAATGGGAGTGTCATTTGCATCTGACTCTGAGAGGATGGAAGTATTGCGAGGTAGCCTTTTCAGCCGACGCTGCAAAAAGTTAGCGATCCTTTTCTCATGGCTTTTTGCAACGACAAAACGTAAAATGAAATCCACGGGGCAGTAAATTATAAAACTCCACTTTAATTTAAGGTATAAGGTTAACAAAGGAGAATAGCGCGGAAAAATCGTTTTACCTCAGAGAACGTAGAATAGGAGTCTACATATTATGGATGTCCATCCTGCTGCAAGGATGAGGGACTTCAGGTGATGATATACGAGGCGTATTCGGAAAGTAACTTACAACTGATCGCGAAATGTAAACCACTGTTAAAATCAAAAATGTTTTATTTGCAACAGTTAGCTACAACTTGCAGTTACTTATCTACATAGTCGCCGATCCGCCTTAGACCTCTGTCGTAGCGTTGTCGCAATTTTCCAATACCCTAGTTTTAGGCGGCAGCCACCAGTGCTTTCCGCCAATTGTCTTTGTTGGCCTCCAGCTCGTTGTCTGTGCCAGAATGTTGTCTTCATAGACAGTGGTTCATGTGAGTAGGGATGAAACTCAGAGGGAGACAAATACGGGCTGTGTCGTGGGGAATCAAACACTTCCAACTGAAAACGCTGGAGGAGCGTCTTGATTGCCCCTGCAGAATGCGGCTGAGAATTGTCTTGAATAATAAAATGCATGACAGTTATGTGATGTGAGCTGCATAGCTTCAGGCGACATTTCTCACAAGGCCCTCGTATTTGGCGGGAGACCCTATTTTCTAGGCATATTGATATGCTCACTGTGCGCTGATATTTGAAAAGAGTTACGTAATGTGATCGTTAGGCGTACTACGAACACTGCCCATCACATCTGTGCAGAGCTTTATCAGATTTTCACGGTGGTTTCCATTTCGCGACCGATTGGACCTAACTTTCCGAATACGCCTCGTACTTGAGAAAAACTGCAATCACAGCTGTATCTTGAGATTGTCTCTCACGACTAGTTTCCGCGGCACATTACCGACATCCTCAAGTCCCACCACTGCCAAAAGAGTATTAGAATTCCTTGACGCATTCATTGCGGAGTCCAATGCATTGGATACAACACGGTGTCGAGGAGAGACTCCTGAGGAAAGCTAGCCCACGTGTACTGGTAACAAGGACTCCGCAATAAATGTGTCAAGTAATTATAATACTCTTTTGGCAGTGGTGGGGCCTGAGGATGGCCATAATGTGCCGCCGAAACTAGAATTGTGACACAATGAAGACATTCTCAAGATACAGCTGTTTTGGTATTTTTCTCATAAGTATACATATTTTTGTGACCCAGCGAAGTGCTGCATCGATAGCATTCTAGCATTCTGGAACGCCAGGATTCAACATCATATTCGGCTATCCGCGTTTAGCTTTTCCCTGATTTTCCTATAACACTTGATGAAAATTCCTGCGGGGAGTCCGATTTATTTTCCCATAGTCCGCCAATCAGACTTTTTACCTCATCACTTACAATTCCACCGACGTTATATTGAGTGCTAACTATTCTTCTTCCTGTTATTGGTAAATGAGTAAAAAGAAAATTGAAGATCTGTTACGTGAGGATCAGTCTGGCTTTCGACAATGTAAAATTGTGGAATATATTCGAAATTCTAAGGAAAAATGGTGTAATCTGGAGGACAATACACAAGTTGTACGGGAACCAAGTGGAAAAGATATGAATGGAAAACCAAGCAGAAAGTGCTTGGATTAAAAATGCTTAGGAGAGTGATGCAGTCTTTCACCCGGCGTTCAGCTTTATTCCAAAGCATCTTCAGTGCCCACTGCAACAATTTTTTTTCTTACAATTTTGTTTGTTATGATCAAGCATAACTCGCATGCATTATTTAGTACTGTAAACATCCCCACTTCGTGCGTTCGTTGTGCTATTGTGGGATGCGTTTGTCTTTTGTTTCTTTTGGTAGTGGTGGGAGCGTCTGCTATCGCTGTTTGAGTCTGCTATTCCACTCCATAGTCGGAAAATATAAACACTCATAAACATTCACAGAGCGATAACAGCTTTTTCCACCACTACCAAAACAAACAAACAAAGCATTCCGCAATTAAAAAAAACGCGAAATGGCGCTAGGACAGTGATCAAAGAAATGTGAATATATTTAGCGCAGTGAAAGTGTTGTGTGCAAAAACTCAACACATACACGTGGAAGATAATGCAGTAAACAACAGGAAAACAGTGAGTAACGAAAGGAATAAAAACTGTCTACATTAGTAAGTAAAGCATGCAAGCTGATCATGATTATAAAAAATTGTAAGACGACCTTATAGTTACAGTACCCACTGAAGACGCTTTAGAACAAAGCGAAACGCGTCTGATTTTAATAAAACTTTTATTACATTTGCAAAAGACTTAAATTAGCATGTTTGAAATTGCGGAAAAAAGAGGGAGAAAAACATAGAAGACAGGTGACTGTGGCTTACTCCGCTGAAGGCAAGAGAATATAAAAACATATTTCATGCATGAGAAGCACATATTTCTGTGGTTGTTCTTATTATGATAGGCCCTTGCCTTGACATGTAACAACTCTGTTATGGAATCCCATGACTGGCATATCGTTACACTTCACTCCACTTCCTAAAATAACATTATTATTGTAAACGAAATTACTTTCGGATCAAAAGCGAAAGTGTTGAATATTCTTGTCTTTTGTGACTCTGATGTAGCAACAGTTGTGGAAGAGGTCTCTTCTGTGTTGGAAAACTATTTTATTGTTTGTGACATTTTATTATTACGTTTGCTTGTTTTCCCCTTTACATACGATAGTGGTGTCTTATTTGGTACGTTAATTAATGTAAGTATTGCACTCCATGCAAGTTTCCTGTATTCCACATTCACTGGATTGACTAGAAGTTGAGTGAAGATAATGCCAAGCCGTTGAGTATATATACGATGTCTTTTTGCAAAAGATCACGTCTTCTACTGTTTCCTAGTCCCTTTACTTCTTGAAAGAAAAGATGTTCTTCAGTAAATATCTGTTCATTACTAGAAAATCGTAAGCAAACTGTCCTGTAATGTAACGCTTCATACCTCCCAGGGTCCTTAGGAAACCACAGAAAGAAAGTGCGGTGTCAGTTTTTAGTTACTGGCGATTTTCATGTAGCTACATGCACTCCTCATTGTAGAAACTATGTTACAGATCAATATAAACGGTACTATTCACACTCATTCGGCGTCCTATTCAGAAACGTAGCTTTCCGACCACTTGGACCGCTGCTGTCGCAATACGTAACAAAAATGAACAGGCGTGTCGTTATCGTACGTGTTAGAGTGTGAGTGTATTCTGTCGTCTCAAAACTGCCTCAGATCGACGACTATACGATTTTACGAACCAACCATTTTCCATAAATGTTCACTACAGAATCACACTAACAGGCGACAAGCTTTGCCGTATATTTTGTGATTGTAACCGTCTATATCGCTTAAAATATTTCGTTATTCATTATGTCGGTTTGGCTGATGCCCTTCTCAGATTCAAACATTGTTCAAGTTTCAATATCAAAAAGCTATGCTTAATCGAGACGTCAATTGTTATCACCCAACTGACAATGATCACGGAATCATATAGGAAATTTATTTTCGTTACTAATGGGCTTCGGTCGCAGGTTCGAATCCTGCCTCGGGCATGGATGTGTGTGATGGCCTTAGGTTAGTTAGGTTTAAGTAGTTCTAAGTTCTAGGAGACTAATGACCACCGATGTTAAGTCCCATAGTGCTCATAGCCATTTGAACTAATGGGCTTGGCCGTTTCTGAGATGCTCATTCCCAGTCACGGGCATATAACAATCTCCCCTTGGTCAGAGTATCTTGTGTCAGTGGATTACGCTATTTGCGGCGTCTATCGTCGCTAGGATAATTCCCCATTCGTTTCTGCTCGACTTATATACTTTTCTAACCGCGTCTCGAGTCCGCAATCCTCGCTGTTGACAATGGTCATCATGTTTCGGCTCTTCAGTGTAACAATTACATTGCAGCGCAAAAAGGCTGAAAGTGCTTGCTGTAGAAAATGTCTATATCAGAAAAATTGGTTCTATACTGTATTGTTAATATGGACTAATTTCATTTCGATATTTTGATTACACGTTATTTTAACCTAATCATAATTTATTTTTAGGCTGATTTTCAAATTACGTATTCTTATATTTGGTTTTGAAGTTTATATGTAGTAACAACAACTATCACAATGCAATAAAAACCGATGAAGTTTATCCAAAGTTAATCTTCCACTTAGCGGCACAATTGAGCTAGACAAATTCTTTTAGTTTGAATAACAAAACTGTCCTAAACAAAACTGTCGTAGTGGCCTTTGGCGCTGTGTGGTACACACGTGTTACTAACCAAGTGCTCTTTTGTTATTTAGCAGTTGCAAAAGGCAGCATCTGTCGTATGAATCCTGCGATTGGCCGACTTCAGCATTGTGAGCAGTTGCAGGAGCAGTGTGTGGACTCACTCGTACTAGTCAGGCTGTGTTAAAACAAGAAGGCAATATCGCCGAGTAGTTAGTGATGTGTAATAGTATTGCTTGCTGGAAGACATCGAAATTGCTCAGATTTGAAGAGCAATGTAGATAAACATTTAAGGAAAAAAATTAGAGCAACTAATTTATTTTTTTATGAAGGAGCTGAAAAACGGACACTGATAAAAGACTAAAAAAGAAGAATAGCAGCATTTGAGATTTGGAATTGGAGGAGTATGGAAGGAATAAAATGGATGGACAAAGTTGTCCAAGGAAATGTTGAGAAGAGTGGGGAAAGGGAGAGAAAGGTAGTCAGGAATAGGAAACTCAGTTGGCTTCAGCACTGAATGAGAAGAGATTGCTTACTGACAGGTGCTATGGAACTAACGGTGAATGGAAGAAATGGAATGAAGGAAAGTTGGCTTTTAACGTCCCGTCGATATCGAGGTCATTACAGGCAGAAAAAGAAGTGGCACGTTGACGATTAACGTTAAATTATTCACATTGAGCCCTACTGGGGGACGGAATGTTAAACAAAGAGCATATCGGTGTATCGGTTTAGCTTTTCTTTGTAGTGATATAGCTTCCATTCTCTTAAAATATCTTGCAATGCAATCTTTTCCTATGATCAGATCACGATGTTTCGTTCTCCTTCTTTTTTTTTTTTTTTTTGGGACTGTTGCCCAGTCGTAATTTTCAGCTTGAAATTATGTCTGTTTGATACACTATGTTCTGTTATTGTAACTTCTTTCAGATGTTATTCAACTGTACTAGCCAATTTGGAATTAAAGCTGTATGACGACTTTGGTACAATACTACAAACTGCATTTATCACATGCTTAAATCACTGTCAGTGCATTCAACAGTATCTATCATTGGCGAAATAAATCTTTCGAAATTATTTGTGGAGTTTGCCCATGTTTTCATTGAACGACTTACTCCTACAATCCTCCCCATCATCTATTCATCTTCAGATTATTCATTATGTAGTAGTTTTTTGTGCTGCTACTTTTTACCTTCCAGATAACTGAATAATGTGTCTTCATTGAACTGTTGTTTCAGCAAGACAGAATGGCAGAAATTGAATAACAGTAATTATTTTTCCATCTGCAGGGACGTATTTCTGTTGCTGTAACGTGACGCCGCACACAAATCCAATGACCGACGCGGAATTTGTGCAGCATTAGCTGTAATCTGCTGATCCGCTGCCCGATATCTTTGGTCCGATATTAAAGCTGTGGTTTTCGCGAGTGCCTATCGACCCGACAGGTGTAGCCGGTTGTGCCGGCAAGTCGGGAGTCCGTCACGTGAGGGCCGGTGAGTGCGCGGGTTGGATGCAGCGCCAATGACGTCACTGCGCGGCGGTCCAGTGGGAGCGCGGTAGCGGGCGCCACGGCGCAGGCGCCGGCGGCGTCGGCCACGCCCACCGCCGGCGGAACGACCGAGCGCCTTCGCCCCTCCCCGCGGCGGCGGCGCGGAGCTCTCGGCGCGTGACCGACGCAGGCCGACGCCAGCCGACCGAGGCCGAACCGACTGCCAGGTTCTGCCTTGCACCTGCGAGCGGCGGGCGCGACAGCCGAGCGGTCCAGCGTCGAGTGGCGGAGCAGCTCTCGAGGGTCGTCAAGTGCAAGAGCGAGCGAGGGCAAGGCGGGCAGCGCTGGACAGCAAGGAGCAGCAGCAGCAGCAGCAGCGGAGCCAGGGGGAGGCGCTGGACCGCGACAAGACGGAGGCGCAGAGGGCAGCGGACGACGCCGCGGCTGCGGCGGCCGTCGAGTCGGACGCAGACGCGACGCTGCTGCTGGGCCGGTCCCCGCAGCGGCTGGCCTCCAGCCTGCGCGGGCTCTTCGCCACCGCCAAGTTCGACACCACAGGTAGGCACCAGTCACTACTGTCCTCTATCCATTCTCTAATCTCTGTCCTCTACCAGGGTCCTTAGCAGACAGGACTGGTACAGATTATCCAATAAATTCAATGACGAGCAGCTCGTTTTGTGTTCTCACAGTGATGAGTTGGCAGCTGAGGTGGCAATAGAAAACATAAAGTCGTGTTTTTTGGGGGGGGAGAGGGGGGAGTTCATGAAATTGGAATGGTGCCATAGTTCTGTGGGGAAGGTGGATGAAGGACTGCATTTTATTGGTAGACTACTGCGAAGTTGCAACAAGTCCAGTAAAGAGACTGCCTACACTGGGCTTGTTCGTCCACATATAGAGTGTTTCCGTGCGGTTTGGGATACTTATTAGATAAGGGTGACAGAAGACTTCTTAAAAGTTCAAAGAAGGGCAACTCTTTTTGTACTATCGCGAAATAGGGAAAATTACAACAAGAGCTAGATATTTTTACGAAATTGCGATCACTAACTTTCCCGTTCGAATGACAAATTATTTTACTGACTCTCATCTATGTAGGGAGAAATAACGATATTGATCAAATAAGTCAAATTAGAGCTTCCTGGAAAAGGTTAGGTTCGTACTTTGCCCACGTGCTGCTCTGGAATGCAACGCCGAAGAAATAGTTCGCAATTGGTTCTGTGTTGGGCTCGGCACTTCAGTGTAAACTGCAGAGTAATCAAGTAGCTGTAGATGTAGACCCTGTAACAAAGGGAGAATACTAAGCGAGCACCAGTTCCCACCACCTCTCGTGTCTCAACACAGCCAGTATCCAGAAAAATGCACTTGTTTCAGTAGTAATTACTCGCATGACGTCGAGTTCAGGATCTTCTTTGCTTTTTATTTTGTTATAGAGAGCAAACTTCTTACCTTGGGTGGAGAGTCATCGACAAAAGCAGAAGCAACTTCAGCTATGCCACAAGGAAGTGTTTTAGGACCCCTCCTGTTCATGTTGTACATTAATAACATCAGACTTTTCACAAGTGATGCAGTTATCTATAATGAAGTGCTGTCTGAAGAAGCTGCAGAACTATTCAATTAGACCTTGATAAGACTTAAAAGTGATGCAGAATTGTAAACATGTTTTAAATGTTGGGAAATGTAAAATTTTGCACTCCGAAGACCGCAGGAAGCTGGTATTCTATGACGACAGTATCAATCAGTCAACTTCTACAAATACAAGGCTGTAATAGGGATGTGGAATGGATTCGTCATACTGGCTCCGTTCTTGGCAAAGCTGGCAGCAGACTTCACCCCACTGGCAGGATAGTGGCAAAATGCATTCAGCCTATATAGGGGGCTTTTTACAGCTCATTTGTGCATCTCATCGTACAATATAGCTCAATTGTGTGGGACGTGCACCAAATAGACCAGGCGTGGGAGGACAGCACGCATAATCAAAGGTTTGTATGACTCGCAGTAGAGCGTGACGGAATTGTTAGAAAATTTCACCAGGCCGAATCTTCAAAATAGATGCAAATTATTTCACAAAAGCTCGCCTTTGAAGTTTCAAGACGGATATTATCTGAAGAAACTAGAGGTACTCTTCAGACCCCTACGTATTGCTTCCAGAGAGACCGTGAAGACAAGACTATACTAATTACAGCACGCTGAGAGACAGGGATTCGAGCAGTCTTTCTGCCCGCCCTTCAAACGATATTAGAATAGAAGGAAACCTATGCAGGGTCGCCCATGCTAAGTACCCTCTGCCGTCCAATTCACAATGTTTTGCACAGCTATATGTAGGTATGAAAGATATTTCTAACTACTTTCCTTCTATTCAATTCTTTTCTTTTAGAAAAAAAAAGAAAAAAGGAAAAAAGATCCGATACTGATATGGATTCTTCCTCGCGCACATAAACGCTGTGTTGGATATGACATGGCACCACAAGTACATCCTGTTAACGAAACCCAACGCTTATGGTGTAGTAACCATGAGGCTGCCCTCCACACATTTCGCAGCTGATGACCCGAACTTCCACGACATGTTGGTAAAAGTTTGAATCCCCCTATCCCCCTGTTCCCCTCTTCCTGACTGCTTCACTTGGACTCAAATGTTCAAATGTGTGTGAATTCCTAAGGGATCAAACTGCTGAGGTCATCGGTCCCAAGACTTACGCACTACTTAAACTAACCTATGCTAAGAACAACACACACACCCATGCTCGAGGGAGAACTCGAACCTCCGGCGGGAGGGGCCGCTCAATCCGTGACATGACGCTTCAAACCGCCCGTCCGCTCCGCGCGGCTCACTTGGACTCACTAACAGGGATAAAATTAGTGTGACGTTCTACATTCACGCAAACCCCGTCATGGAACCGCTGTCGATTGCTTGAAAATTGGCAGGATACAGGTTCACTCCAAAAATTTTAAGTGAACGTCATCAGCCTTTCTGTTGATTAGATCGCAGTTTATCGCGCACAGTTAGATTAGCGACAAGTAGCAAAGTAAAACTGAGATGTAAGTCATTAATGTTTCGTTGAATTGAAAGCCTTGCTCCACACTGGGAAGCGGTCGACATTTTAACAGGCACGATGCCCTCCAGTAAACGTTCAACACATCTAAACTGAATATTACACAAATATTACTGAGCAAAGGAACCAATATGTTGCCACAAAGAAACTAACATGTTGGTGGATGATGAATGTTTCCATCTTTTTGACGGAGTCCTAGAGAAGAGCTCTAGAGTGATGTAAGTCTTTTCTCTGGCGGTATCAAATTTCTCAAAAAAAAAAGAAGATGTGTACTAAACGTTAAAGCTATGGCTGTCGGTGGAGTGTTTATTTTCCCACCGGTCTAATCTAGATCATTTCTCACCTCATTACACGAACCATGTCACTGAACATCATGCCGAATCTCGTATCACTACACCGCTATTAAATTTCTGTCGTATTACTTTAAACAGTATGTAGTTACATCAATAATTAGTTTTTTAATGTCTCAATAAATAAAAATTACACAGGCGTTGCCCAACTGCACACTGGAACAGCGTAGCTTGTCGAAAAACTTATTTCAATGCCTTGAGATCTCGATGAAGTGTTAAGAGGCGGTGAAGTCGCGTAGAAACTGCGTGTTTTGATAGATACACAGTAAATTACTTCACATACAGAGGTCACATCTATAACCAAAGGAAACAGAACTTTGAATTACGATAACAATAAAGAAAATTACGCTGAACCTCGACTCGAAGCTAAAACCTCGGCTTTCGAGGACAATGCTTCTACCAGATGTGCCATCCAAGAACAACTTAGGATCTGCGCTCACAGTTTCAGTCCGTCTCCCACTCTCACCTTTCAGACTTCACTAAAGCTCTTCGACCTATGTTGCTGGATTTGGAAACAGGAAAGAAATCGCATAGAAATTGCTTAGCGACAACCCAGAAATTATTTCCAGTAAGTTGTGGGGGCGGGTAAGAGCCGTTCCTGAATAACTCAGTCAGTAAATGAATTTTACGTGAAAGGTCATGTCCCTGGTCCGACGTTAGTTTTATATTTGTGGCATAACAAGTTTGTTGCTGTGTCTGTACTTGTTTGAGGATGTTGTCGCAGTCAACACAGAGATCCGCTCTCATCTTTGTTAGGAGAACAAGCTGGTCTCCCGGTGATGATACTTGCAAAAGTCTGGTGCCAGCTGAGAGGCTCAGATTTATTATTCTTCAACGTAAACAAATGTCCTAGCTATAATCAAACCAGGAAGTGTTATTGTTAACTTAATGGGTGACTCCCACAAAAAATGTTATGGACCTGAAACGTAGTCCCTTTAATTGAACTATTGGATAGAGGAGCATATGCTGCACTCGTCGACACCTTTTCTGCGTTAAAAATGTTCCTCGCAAGTTATTAATGTATACTTCACTTTTTGTGATTCACAGGTTTTGGCTTGGACGTTGTCTCAATATGTTTCACCTTACTGCAGGGAAACACCTCTACGCTCAGTTGCTTCGATGGTACACAAAGGATTCCCAGCTACATAGAAAGCGGAAACCAACACATTTGAATGCTACCTCATGAAGATTGTGAAGTGCTTCGCAAGCGTACAACGATCGCCATAAAAACTTTAAACAGTGGTCAAGCATTTCCTGTTTCTGCGTTTCTCAAAGTGGTTCAGAGTAAGAAAAAATGATGGATGGGTGTCAAAAATTAGTAGATAATATGAGTGGACAGAGGACAACTGGTTTTTATAGCTGAGGTACAGTACACTAGAAAAAGACGTCTCATTAGATAACCAGACCATGATAAACCAGATGGAAACGTTATGTGATGTAAATGTGTACAAGAAAAACAGAAATTCCAAGTTATCTTTCGGAGTCTGTAGCTCATTCATAGTAAAAGGTCATGAGATTTTTAAAATATTTTTTACGTATGACACAAAATCATTTACTCCGAACAGGTAGATAAAGATATTATTTAAAGCAATTTTCTGCAGTAACGACAAACTATTAAACATTGTAAGATCTTGCATAAGCATTAAACTTCCACCTCACATGTGTTTCAAAATCAACATCTTATTCACTTGTAGACAATTAGCTACAGTCGCAGGTGGTTGTGAGGAGGAAACCTTCCTACCCGTGTCCTCCAGTTTCTAATCAGTGTCAGTTCTTGATGTGAGGGCAATGCACTTATTATTTCTGAGAAGAATAGGAGGGGGCCATCCAAGTGTCATAACCAATGATCGACCATAACAGGCATAATGAAATAAATCAAAACTCAACAGTCTATGGGAGGAGCGGTAGGTGTCCCAATGCGACAGTCAAGTCTGCTGCAGAAACCTTACATTTACTAAGAGCTACTTCCCTGGCTCGTTGTGTTTCCATGATTATACAATTCTTTATGGGCAGTACACCTCGACAATTTGAGACGAAAATGTATAGAGGTTTTTAAAAGCACGTGGCTTCTTATCTTATGTCAAAATAGACTTAATATCACGCTCTTCCATTATTTTGAATTGAGAAAATATTAAAATGTCTTCGTCATTACAGATAAATGAAAGATACGAATACGATTTTCAAGAAGAAAATCGTTTTCCATATCACAATGACCTCCAACGATGCCGGAAGCTGTTTGAATATGTTCTAATTCCACAGTCAATATTATTTAGCACTCTTCTCTCTACCATATAGACACAGACATGAAAAGACAGAGTAGATTTCGTAGTTTACACATTTTAGAGGAAAATATTTCATAGGTAGTAGGCTTTTACATAACACTGTTTTAACGCCAATACATTTTAAACCGCAAAACAAAATGACACATAAGGTAAAGCAATGGGGAATGTATGAAGAAGGCAATATAACGTTATAGTATAGCCGACAACCGTTCGTTAGAACAAAATTATTTCTTACGATCCCTACTTACATTTTTTTGAGAATGTGTGTAGCACACTAGTAATATGCAAGCCATTTCGTTACGGGCGTAGCACCAGCCCACTGAAATAATTACACCAACCTGAGCGCCAACTTAATTCCAATGACATCATTTTACGTTCCCAGATATTCCCCAACGAAATTTTCTGTTGCAAGAAACCTACTGGTATGAACGTAGTAACATGTTCCTGAAGGCCAACTCGATAATGATCACAAACATTCAGGAAGTAGTCATAGACAAGTAACATGACACCATTGTACGACATCTCCTTTGTAAATACTCTTCACAAATGGAAATCTTCATTTCATCTTTCACGAAAATTATTTTTTCTCTTTGATTCCTTCGTATTGAGTGGAGCTACCAAAAGATATTACATTCATTCTAAAGAAATAGAAAATCCCGTTTACCTTTCGAAGTATATTTCGCATTTATCTAATGACGACATTGTCATTTACTTTTAATCTGTGTCTATGTTTTATTTTTCACGTACTGTAAATATTCTGGAAATAAATCCCACCTTCAATACTCATCGATAAGTCCTTGATTTATTTACTAAATATTTACACATCTTAGAAACTGAGTTCTTCAGCTATACTGAAGGCTCGATTTCTGATGTAAAAATATGAAGAAATACGTTCAACATATCTTAGCTTATATCCGGAAAGTTGAAAGAAGACGACGAAGTCATAAGAAGGTTGCACATAGAAGTTCTTTTTACTTGCAAATAGTGGCAGTGACATTATGACAGTATTATCTGCAGATCATCAGTCTACCGTAGGCAGTTACCCAAAATTGTTATTGACAACAAAATCATTGAGAAAATCCTGGAGTTCACAGACTTGGACATTCACCTATCACAATCCGAGTTTCCTACATTCAGACGCTTCGTTGGTACAGTACAGCGAACAATGAACCACAAAATAAGAAAATAAACGTTAGTTAAGTTACGTAAAGTAACTGCAGACCACAAATATTCTATTGAAGTAAAAACTGGACTTCAACATCTGTCCACCTGAGACAGAATACTTGCGATACGTTATTCGACGTTTGATCAGGAAAGAGGAGCAAAGAATTCTGAGCGTCACTGAATTAATAATGAAACAGAAGAACGGCAGGTTGCAGCACTTTCTGCACTTGCCTGAGTTCCGAACAGATAAGCTGGTTTGATAAAAGAAATAAGTAGGTCGAAGTCTCTGGGAAAGATAGCAGGACCGACAAGGCGACACGAATGAATGCATAAGTCTAGATGCTATTGCTTCTATTGAGAATGAGGATGAGTTAGCTTAACTATTCTCGATTATTATGTTTACTCGCCTAGCTATTGACATTACTCGTGGATTACATTTTCTTGTTGCTATTTATTACGATGACTTACAGTCATTCATTGGAGATTCACGACTCTCATGGCAGCACAACGTCGACAGAAACGGTAATACGAATACAAGAAGTTTTGTTTCTTTTCGCATATAATCCTTGAGAGTTACCTCTGCCAGATAATTTTCTTAGTTTATAATGGCGTTCTCTAGGAAGCACATGAACAGAAAAGCGGGTAGGTGATCGTTGTTCGCTTCGTCTTACGACTGTTTGACTACAATGTATTGATCCCACTACACTGACCACAGCCTTGACCTTTGTTCTTTCACTAATTAATATTTCCTTCACATAGCTTATGACGTACATGCTAATGCACCTTTCTCAAAGGATTTCTTTCTGTTGACTGAGTTACATTTATCCTAGTTATCTGTCCCTCTAGTCTCACAACTATATCCTTCCTAATACTGTAAGACTAATATCAGCACACGAATACACTGCCAGACACTAAAAGAGAAGTACCCAGAAGACATTCTCAGATGGGAATGTAACTTCAAACACGTGCGGACCATCGGCGAGTGTGTCAATGATTAGAGCTGCAGTTTTCTGTGACAGGGGCAATTGTCCATAGCGTACAAGAGTATTGTTTAGCGCTGTTAGCACGCCTAGTTCGGTATAAGAAGGGGACGAAAAGCGTCATATGATGACTGAACAGTGAAGGACACAGAGATGCCGGTTTCTCGTGTGAAACAGCGTCAGCGCTCATGACAGAGTTTGAAAGGGGCCTCCTTGTGGATGTCCATTTGGCCTGATGCAATATTCGGATTTCTGGGGCATTCGGACGTTACAGCAGCTCACTCTTGGACTGTATGGGAACGTCAGGGAAAGCATATTGTCGTAAAAGTTCCGACTGACCAACCCTGACCACCACAATATAGGATCACCGTATCGTGCACTGGAGATATCTCAGCTAATCCACTTGTGGGCCTACCATCCGAGAACAACTAATGGACTCTCTGCAACATGCTGTGTCATCTTACACCAATGGTCGGAGACAAGCTGTAGCCTGACTAACGATTGATCGTTCCATGCCTAGGCTGCCTCTAACACCACCCACAAACGGCAGGGTTTGCACTGGTGTCGTGACCGGGAATCACGAGGAATGCGGTTGCGTTGTGTTCAGCGATGACGAGTGTGGCAGCGGCCTGGAGAGAGCTCCCATTCTACCAGGATTCTGGAGAGTTACAGCAGTGTTCCTCCCTGCGAAGTATGAGGAGCCATCATGTATGACTTCAGGTTGTGGCCGTTAGTGGTTGAGGTCACGCTACAACGATACGTCATGGACATTGCATTCTAATGTGTTACCTCTAATGTAACAGTATCATGGTGTCACTATTCAACAAGATAATGCTTGCCCTCATAAGACACGTGTCTCTATGAACTGTCTGCCTGATGTTGAGGTAGCCCCCTAGCAAGGATCCCAGATTTGTCGCTTATAGAACGTCCAAAGGACCCCAGTGTCAACATCCAGGATATCAAGTGCCAGTTACAACGGTAGTGAGCTAGCTTATCTCACGAGAGGAGATTATCCGAAGTGCACTGAAGTACAGACGATAAGGGGCTTCAGAGAGACGCGAAGAAATACACTGAAGCGCCAAGGGAATTGGTATAGGGATGCGTATTCAAATACTGATATATGTAAAAAGGCAGAACACGGCGCTGCCGTCGGCAACGCCTATGTAAGACAATAAGTGTCTGGCACAGTTGTTAGATAGATTGCTGCTGCTACAATGGCAGATTATCAAGATTTATGTGAGTTTGTAGGTGGTGTTACAGCCGGCGCACGAGCGATGGGATACAGCATCTCTGAGGTAGCATGAAGTGGGGATTTCCAGTAGGATCATTTCACGAGTTTACCGTGAGTATGTGAAATCCGGTAAAACATCAAATCTCCGACGTCGCTGCGGCCAGAAAACGATCCTGCAAGAACGGAACCAACTACGACTGAAGAGAATTGTTCAACGTGACAGAAGTGCAACCCTTACGTAAACTGCTGCGGATTTCATTGGTTGTCAACACGTGTCAGTCTTCGAACCATTCAACGAAACGTCATCGAAATGGGCTATCGGAGCCGAAGCCCCATTCGTGTATCCTTGATGACTGCACGACACAAAGCTTTACGCCTGGCCTGGTTCCGTCAACACCGACATAGGACTGTTGATGACTGAAAATATGTTGCTTGATCGAACGAGTCTCGTTTCAAATTATATCGAGCTTATGGACGTGTACTGGTATAGAGACAACCTCACGAATCCATGGACCTTGCATATCATCAGGGGAGTGTTCAAGATGGTGTAATGGTGGGGGGCGTGTGCCGTTGGAGTGATATGGGACCGCTAAAACGTCTAGATTCGACTTTGACAGGTGACTCGTATGTAAGCATCATGTCTGATCACCTGCATTCATTCATGTCCATCGTGAATTCCGACGGACTTGGGCAATTCCCGCAGGACACGTCCAGAATTAGCTCCGGGAACACTCTTCTGAGTTCAAACAAATCCGCTGGCTACCAAACTCCCCAGAAGTGAAGGTTATTGAGCATATCTGGGATGACCTGCAACGTGCTCTTCTGAAGAGATCTCCACCCCTCCGATTTATGGACAGCGCTGCAGGATTCATGGTGTCAATTCCCTCCAGCACTATTTCAGACATTACTTGAGTCCTTGCCAAGTTGTGTTGCGGCACTTCTGCGTGCTCGCGGTGACCCTACACGAAATTAGGCAGGTGTACCAGTTTCTTTAGCTCTTCGGTTTATAAATTTCTGATATTAAAATTAGAAACCTGAGGCACCCCAGTACGTTTAGTGACTGAAACAGCATGTTCGAGCGGATGACTTGGGTACAACAGATACGAGTTTTTTCATGTGTTGTTGACACACAGCATTCCGACCAGAAGGAGTCTGCCACAAAAAACAAATTAAGCGCAGAAGTACCATCGGTGAATTAAAAACTGACGTGAGTCCAGTCAACCATGTTGGTCAATGAAATAAACCAGGAAGCTAGTAGCGTCATTTCACGGCTCTTCAGAGGATTCCAGGAAGCAAGGAACACTGTACGGCGCTACGGACAGGGATGGCCACGAGTTACAAACAAACTTCAAGCTCCAAACAGATTTGAATGCCAATTGTAAACCGAGCAGATCATGCATACCGTGAATATCATATACTAGAACTAATCAGTCATAAATTATTACCACTGGTGATATTTTGTGACTTAGTTAATGATGTTTATTTCGTGAAACATGGTATCCTCATGCAAAATATGTGCTTGACGGAAATCTGGATGCATGTCGATCATATAAGAAATTGCACTTGCGTTGTCAAAAATATAAATTTTGTGCTTTTTTACAACTAAAAAAATTACAGAGTAGTATCAGTGCTCTTACTCGAGTGGTAGCAAACGAAATATAGAAGAACAGATGTTTCCAGTTAAATGGCTTATCGTTAAATATTTACAAGACTCTGAACATACAGTTCAGTGCTTCTCGTGGAACTCTACAAGCTATGAAATATAATCTACTTAAAAAATGAAACACAAAAAATAGAAAATGATACGTTTTCGAGACTACAGATGCATTACAACATTAATTCGAAAACTCACACTATAGAATTAATGAAGCGCTTTATTTCAGCTGAATTACCAATATGAATGATGTCTTCTTTAGGTGATTTCAAATTAAGGAAGCTCGTTTATTCTGCGGTTTTTACATTAATTACGATTTTTTAAAGCTTTCCTGATGGGAAGCGAGGAAGGGTGGAGGGACTCGAAAGGCTAGTACTCACAGAATATAGAAAAATTATATGTGGTTATAGAAACGGTTCTCGGGCGAGACGGACGTCGCTGTGAAATTTCTACTATATTTCATCAGACTAACATCTTCAGGCTGTAGAAATGGTTCTCAGGCGAGACGTCTGGTATCATTCTGAATTCCATAATTGGCTTCGCAATATTAGTACCCATTAATATCCCTTCCATTTACCAAAATTTCTATTTCTTCGAAAAATAGTGCACATCATAATTCAAGATGTTAACAACAGCAGTACACAAAGCAATAACATATTCCAGTATACGAGCATTCAGCAACTTAATATACTATATTAAATGTGTCTGAATTAAAGAACATTCTGTAGAGCAGTTCCTTCTACTACAATGAAAATTACTGTTCGGCGACGGGGTGGCTTGTGTGCCTCAACGATACAGGAAAGTGCAACAACAGTGGAGGGATTCTGTTGAGAGGCCAGACAAACTTATGGTTCCCCATGAGGGGCACCAGCCTTTTCAGTAGGTGTAAGGGTGCCAAACTACAGTGTCTTACTTCAGGGTTCCAAAGCCATGGCACTCGCATGGGGAAGAACTGGGACCCTATGGATGGTGTGTACAAGCGTTCCATCGAAATTTCTGCAGCGTAGTCGAAACGACTTTGGGGATATGTGGGCCCGGTTACCGTCTTGTCTCAAAGTGAGATTAGGCAATAAGACATCAAAAGAAGCAAATGTGTTCTACTGTTTGGGTAGCGAAATAAATGATGTACAAATGTTCAAATGTGTGTGAATTCCTAAGGGACAAAAGTGTTGAGGTCATCGGTCCCTAGACTTACACACTATTTAAACTAACTTAAACTAACTAATGCTGAGAACAACACACATACCCCTGCCCGAGGGAGAACAACCTCCGGCGGGAGGGGCCGCGCAGTCCGTGATATGGCGCCTCAAACTACGCGGCCACTATCCACGGCAAATAAATGATGATAGCCAAATTAGAGAAGATATAAAATACAGATAGGCTATAGAAAGGAAACTTTTCAGAAAAAGATGAAGTTTTAACATTGAATTTCAGTTTAAATGTCTTTTTTGAGAATATTGTTGTGGAGTGTAGCCTCATATGGAAGTGAAACGTGAAGCATAAGCATTAGGGACAATAATAGAAAATATGTCCTTTTTTTAATATGTTTGTATAGTAGAATGCTGAAGGTTAGATAAGTAGATCACGAAATTGATGAGGAGGTAGTGAATAGAGGTGGAGAGAAGAGAAATGTATGACAGATACTGATTGAAAGAAGAGATCGCTTAATAGGACCAGTTATGAGGCATCAAGAAATTTCCAGTTTGGTTCTGCAAGGTAGTGTGCGGATAGAAATTGTAGAGAAAGACCAAGAGATGAATACAGTGTTCTTGTTGTTGCGGTGTTCAGTCCTGAGACTGGTTTGATGCAACTCTCCATGCTACTCTATCCTGTGCAAGCTTCTTCATCTCCCAGTACTTGCTGCAACCTACATCCTTCTGAATCTGCTTAGTGTATTCATCTCTTGGTCTCCCTCTACGATTTTTACCCTCCACGCTGCCCTCCAATGCTAAATTTGTGATCCCTTGATGCCTCAAAACATGTCCTACCAACCGGTCCCTTCTTTTTGTCAAGTTGTGCCACAAACTCCTCTTCCCCCCAATTCTATTCAATACCTCCTCATTAGTTATGTGATCTACCCATCTAATCTTCAGCATCCTTCTGTAGCACCACATTTCAAAAGCTTCTATTCTCTTCTTATCCAAACTAGTTATTCTCCATGTTTCACTTCCATACATGGCTACACTCCATACAAATACTTTCAGAAACGACTTCCTGGCCCTTAAATCTATACTCGATGTTAACAAATTTCTCTTCTTCACAAACGCTTTCCTTGCCATTGCCAGTCTACATTTTATATCCTCTCTACATCGACCATCATCAGTTATTTTACTCCCTAAGTAGCAAAACTCCTTTACTACTTTAGGTGTCTCATTTCCTAATCTAATTCCCTGAGCATCACACGATTTAATTTGACTACATTCCATTATCCTCGTTTTGCTTTTGTTGATGTTCATCTTATATCCTCCTTTTAAGACACTGTCCATTCCGTTCAACTGCTCTTCCAAGTCCTTTGCTGTCTCTGACAGAATTACAATGTCATCGGTGAACCTCTAAGTTTTTATTTCTTCTCCGTGAATTTTAATACATACTCCAAATTTTTCTTTTGTTTCCTTTACTGCTTGCTCAATAAACAGATTGAATAACATCGGGGAGAGGCTACAACCCTGTCTCACTCCCTTCCCAACCACTGCTTCCCTTTCATGTCCCTCGACTCTTATAACTGCCATCAGCTTTCTGTACAAACTGTAAATAGCCTTACGCTCCCTGTATTTTACCCCTGCCACCTGTAGAATTTGAAAGAGAGTATTCCAGTCAACATTGTCAAAAGCTTTCTCTAAGTCTACAAATGCTAGAAACGTAGGTTTGCCTTTTCTTAATCTAGCTTCTAAGATAAGTCGTACGGTTAGTATTGCCTCCCGTGTTCCAACATTTCTGCGGAATCCAAACTGATCTTCCGCAAGGTCCGCTTCTACCAGTTTCTCCATTCGTCTGTAAAGAATTCGCGTTAGTATTTTGCAGCTGTGACTTATTAAACTGATAGTTCGGTAATTTTCACATCTGTCAACACCTGCTTTCTTTGGGATTGGAATTATTATATTCTTCTTGAAGTCTGAGGGTATTTCGCCTGTCTCATAAATCTTGCTCACCAGATGGAAGAGTTTTGTCATGACTGGCTCTCGCAAGGCCGTCAGTAGTTCTAATGGAGTGTTGTCTACTCCCGGGGCCTTGTTTCGACTCTGGTCTTTCAGTGCTCTGTCAAACTCTTCCCGCAGTATTGTATCTCCCATTTCATCTTCATCTGCAACCTCTTCCATTTCCAGTACATCGCCCTTGTATAAACCTTCTATATACTCCTTCCCCTTTCCGCCTTCCCTTCTTTGCTTAAAACTGGGTTTCCATCTGAGCTCTTGATATTCATACAAGTGGCTCTCTTTTCTCCAAAGGTCTCTTTAATTTTGCTGTAGGCAGTATCTATCTTACCCCTAGTGAGATAAGCCTCTACATCCTTACATTTGTCCTCTAGCCATCCCTGCTTAGCCATTTTGCACTTCCTGTCGCTCTCATTTTTGAGACGTTTGTATTCCTTTTTGCCTGCTTCATTTACTGCATTTTTATATTTTCTCCTTTCATCGATTAAATTCAATATTTCTTCTGTTACACACGGATTTCTATTAGCCCTGGTCTTTTTACCTACTTTATCTTCTGCTGCCTTCACTACTTCATCCCTCAGAGCTACCCATTCTTCTTCTACCGTATTTCTTTCCTCCATTCCTGTCAATTGTTCCCTTATGCTCTCCCTGAAACTCTCTACAATCTCTGGTTTTTTCAGTTTATCCAGGTCCCATCTCCTTAAATTAGCACCTTTTTGTAGTTTCTTCAGTTTTAATCTACAGTTCATAACCAATAGATTGTGGTCAGAGTCCACATCTGCCCCTGGAAATGTCTTACAATTTAAAACCTGATTCCTAAATCTCTGTCTTACCATTATATAATCTCTCTGATACCTTTTAGTATCTCCAGGATTCTTCCATCTATACAACCTTCTTTTATGCTTCTTGAACCAAGTATTAGCTATGATTAAGTTATGCTCTGTGCAGAATTCTACCAGACGTCTTCCTCTTTCATTTCTTCCCCCCAATCCATATTCACCTACTATGTTTCCTTCTCTCCCTTTTCCTACAGACGAATTCCAGTCACCCATGACTATTTAATTTTCGTCTCCCTTCACTTCCTGAATAATTTCTTTTATCTCATCATAGATTTCCTCAATTTCTTCATCATCTGCAGAGCTAGTTGGCATATAAACTTGTACTACTGTAGTAGGCGTGGGCTTTGTGTCTATCTTGGCCACAATAATGCGTTCACTATGCTGTTTGTAGTAGCTTAACCACACTCCTATTTTTTTATTCATTATTAAATCTACTCCTGCATTACTCCTATTTGATTTTGTGTTTATAACCCTGTAGTCACCTGACCAGAAGTCTTGTTCCTCCTGCCACCGAACTTCACTAATTCCCACTATATCTAACTTTAACCTATCCATTTCCCTTTTTAAATTTTCTAACCTACCTGCCCGATTAAGGGATCTGACATTCCACGCTCCGATCCGTAGAACGCCAGTTTTCTTTCTCCTGATAACGACATCCTCCTGAGTAGTCCCCGCCCGGAGATCCGAATGGGGGACTATTTTACCTCCGGAATATTTTACCCAAGAGGATGCCATCATCATTTAATCATACAGTAAAGCTGCATGTCCTCGGGAAAAATTACGGCTGTAGTTTCCCCTTGCTTTCAGCCGTTCGCAGTGCCAGCACAGCAAGGCCGTTTTGGTTAATGTTGCAAGGCCAGATCAGTCAATCATCCAGACTGTTGCACCTGCAACTACTGAAAAGGCTGCTGCCCCTCTTCAGGAACCACACGTTTGTCTGGCTTCTCAACAGATACCCCTCCGTTGTGGTTGCACCTACGGTACGGCCATCAGTATCGCTGAGGCACGCAAGCCTCCCCACCAGCGGCAAGGTCCATGGTTCATGGGGGGAGGATGAATACAGTAAGCAGACTGAAATCGACGTATAGTGAAGTAGTTATTCAGGAATGAAGAGGATTGCTCAGGATGAACTAGCGTGGAAAGCACCTCTAACCAGTCTTCGGACTGAAGCTTATAATAATAACAACAACAACAAATAAAATTTACAACTTTGACGCTTTCTACATCCCATGGAACTTTCACCGCTGTATACGTGGAATACGACTGCTTCTTGAGCGGACGAAGATCCATAGCCAGCCAGATCTGCAGTTGCCATGTGCTGGCTAGAGACCTCGTGGCAGAGTCTAGCTCACATAGCGCCCGTCACCTTTAAAATCGTCAGGTTCGAGAGATTCACAGTAAACCCCTCACAGGAACGAACACCGAGGCTTCGCAGCAGTGTTTCGTGTTCAGAGGTAATTCGCTATTTAGCTTGGTGTGTGATTCTCGCCTTTTTTCGTATGATGCAGCACTAGGACACATAACAGCCATGCCAATATTGCCTTATCGTCCTCCGTGGCATCTTGATGCACCAGTCCCCCACCTTCTTTTTTCTGTTTTTCTTTTTTTTCTTTTTTGACTACCTGCAATGGTTTTATATATATTCCGACAGCAAAACAGGGACCAATGATACGGGTCTTGAAAAACAAACATCGAACATTGATATATCAAGAGCGTTGTTTTTATCCACTTCTTTGAGTGGCCGTGGATTTTCCACTGACGATTAGTGTACATTGGGAAGACTGACTTAACCATGATTTGTGAACGATGCTTCTTCCTTAAACAAAATTTTTCATGAACATGCCGCATCACTTTTTACTTTCCGTAGATAACACTCGGAGAACTGCAGCCAGTGTTGAAAGTCATTGCCTTGCAGCGGAATGTGAAAAGGAAGAAATACGATCGAATGGAATGTTTGCAGAACACTCATTTGGTTGATATCTCTCGTACTTTCGAGAATCCTCTTATTGACATTTGCAGTGATTGTTACTGCTGCTAAAAGGATAGCTTGATTTCTTCCATCAGTTGCTCTTCTTTTTTCTTGGCGTATGTTATTAACCAAACTTACAGTTACTAGAATTTTTTCTTATAATGTTTGCAAAGACAGATCGTGATTTCTTGACACGATTTGGATACCTCCAGCATACAACTGTACCACTGGTCTAATGGTCTGGTGACATTCGTCATAACCGATATTATTTTTTTGGACTGTGGTATGCAATGTGAATGCCCCAGTAGATTTACTAGCCCGTTATTCGATTGCGACAACAGCAGAACACAGAGTGATTGCTTCAGGCTGACAGGTAAGCGAATCACACCTAAGTTACTTGTTATCTTATATTCGGTGTAGTAGGGCAGAGGTTTGTGCAACCTCTCCTCCTGCTACCGGGAGAGTGGCGCCATATCGCCCTCTGTAACTTGTCGAAAACCGTAGCTCGATATAGTTAATCATTCTGTCTTCCCTCCCTTACACTGTATAACGATTTCCGAATAGGTGGGTGAGTTGGCATCTAATAGAGACTGAAAAGAAATACCAGGTGACTTAATTTACGAAGCGTACGGAACTTCGAACATCCGAAACATGATTAGCGCATCATTTATTACACGAACCGCTACGAACAGCTGTACACAACGGAGAAACCGCATTTTTACCGGGACGCAGCTCAGCTTCTGAGGCGGCAGGGGAGGCTGGTAAAAGCGAATCGCTCCTTGCCACAGAGAGCGCAGAACACGTGTGACTGGAGCTACGGGGAAGTTGTCGGCTGGCCGCGGCAGCCCGCCGCCGCTCCGTGGTGGAGCGGAGCGTGGCGGAGGGTTCATTAAGGGGGACGCGGCGCTTCATCGCAGGCGGGGCCTGCCGGCTAACTTGGTTCATTACGGCCGTTAGCGGGCCGGCTCTCGCAAATTATGATTTACTCGCCACAGAATGGACCACCGCCACACCGTCTGGCCACGCTCCGGCGCGTCCGCCCTCTTTTCTCCTCGCTGCCTAAGCACTCACTTGGAAGAACTTCCCCAAAATAAGCGGAGGACTTACGTAACGGACCCTCTGCTGGTTAAGTATTCTTTGACAACGAAAAGGCAAATATTTACAGATATCTGTTATTGTATATGTGTCAAATGCCTCACCCTGTACATGGAGTAACAATAGATTTTTAATTATGATGTATACTCCCGTTGCGTTTGTAACATGCGGTCCCTGTGTGCGTGGGAGTCTAATATTGTCTTACACCTACAAATGATTGAGATGCCCCTGCCATTGACAATCTACACCTAGGAATTTTCACAAAACGAAGTATCGTGTTGAGGCTTTAGTAGAACATCAAACCAACGATTCTCATCGTGATGCTACTAGAATGAATCACAACGTGGATGCCGCAAATTAAATTCTCAAAAGCACGTAGAGCGCAAAAAGCTGTATAAATATGAAGTACACAATATCGGATTCAACCCCAAGTGTAATTTTGAGATTAGCAGAACAAATGTTCCTTTTTTTTCTAATAGTGCTCAACGGTGAGAATCGGAAGACCTTTACTCCTGACTGGCACTTTCAGAAAACGTTCAGTGGGCCAAACAAATGAACTGAACACGTTTGCTGCGAGTGTTTCACTATCGACCGAACCGAGTGTGCGTATTACGTATTGAAGTACGGACAGCAGTTGTACTGCAAATATGATCTGCTCGCTGGGCGTTGACCGTTGTGAGGATGATGTTCACGGTGTATTTGCAATTCTCAGTCTAGACAATGGACGAAATATGCTGTCTGCAAAGTCCTATGGCTGAAATTACCTCGGTACAGGACAGAACAAAAGTCAATATTTCTGTTTGCTCACTAGCCGGGAGCATAAATTCGACTCAAGTATTATCCCATAAAGAATCACTTCAGCGTGCGTCAGACCCCACAGAGAGCTAAAGAATCGTCACTCGAGTAGACTCAATGACAACTCAGTCACGGAGTAACGACTTCACCCACTCCGTGTGTTGAAAGCAACACTTCTCAAAATCTAACCGCCAGATTCTCCAATGTGGCTCTCGCCAGAAAATTCTCTAGCTCGATCCCCAGAGGAAACTGTCTTGGGTCGACCCTGGCAGAGATGTGTGCTAGATCAATACCCAGAGGGAATTCTTGCTTACATCAGCCTCTCACCTTCCTCCTGGTTACACAGCGTCTACATTGTCACTCAATCGACGAATCCCAGAGGCTGTTACAAAATCATCACCTTCCACTATATGCGTCATGAATCTGCCAGCCAGTCACTTTAGACTCATTCTCTTTTCAAAAGATTTTAACAGTAGGTTCCATTTCCCCTCATACACTCCACCAATCAAAAACGCGTCTCTGCTTTTTGACGTGAAGCATGTCCCAGCATTCTCGAGAGAAGATTTCTCGGAGGTCAACTCGCGACCATTTTTTGTGACCCTGTGTGTTCATTGGCTCTAAAAGAATGTCCTTTCAGATTCTTCTGTTCCAACCCTCTCTCTCTCTCCAGGTAAGCTATTCTAAATTCTTCTCTATCCCACCAGAGAACTATCTCCCTCCTGTTCTGCCTGTGCTGCGTCGGTTCAGCTGCCTCCAGCATCATGAACCGCCGCCGTCGCGCTCAGCTGTCTCTCAGGGCAGCAAATATCTGGCCACTTCACCTTTTTCTCAGCGCTCAGCACTAATTAACTCCCTCACGCGCAGTATTACAGAAATTTTTCGTATGTGGTGCTAGCCAGTACCAGCCGATGAAATGATTAGTAATTCGATTGTGCATGCTAAAGAGTGATTTAATGTAAACATAAATCTACAAGAGTATTCAATATATTGTGGCAAAATCTTGCCACCTTAGAATGATCTTGAGTAAATGAAACCTGATGACAGTGTCAGTCCTTCTGTATGTATCCAGCATTCGATGTCACACATTTTTAACAGTGATCGATGACGATGTAGAGACAGTGATTTCAGAAGTCTTGTGGTGTGCTGAAGATTGAGATAAAAACAGGATAATTACCTGTGACTGTGGATGTGCGTGGCGAGTTCATGGATGCATCAGCAGCTGCTAAAAGTCTGAAAAAGGAAGACAATAAGCAACAACACAGAGACAGCAGAAATCACGAGGTCCAAATACAACTTGCGGTCAAATGACATTTTACACTTGGTCGGAGAGAGGAGTGGAACATTCTCGGGAAGGAACAAGTGTGTGAACTCTTGGATACGACGCAACAGCCACCAATCAGTAGATTGTTGCGGCAATCCGGACAGTTCAGAATCGCCGTTAGCTGAGAGTATTGGAGAGTGGTTTTTGTGACACTCCGTGTGATAGGGTGGAAGTAGGTGACAGACGTTCAGGAGAGTGCCTCAGATGGTTCAGGAAACGTTCTATCTAGAAAATTACGTCATCGTCATTCTGTAAAAATCTGCTATGTAATGCGTTCTTCATTTGAGGGAAGAGGAAGCAATGACTCTACAGCATCTCAGGAGAATAGGAGACAGAGAAATGGCAAAACTGATAAGCCAAAGAATTGGAATATCTGTATAAGTCTTGTATACAATGGGCTGTAGCATTGTTGCTGGGCCAGAACATCCCTTAGATAGGCTCCCGAGAGGCTTATTCTTGACAACCACCCACAACCTCGTCTTGAGACTGCGGTAGTGTGCTCTTGTGACAGTTTTCCCCTTACGATCTTAATCTGTTAGCACCACACGTCGACGTCACAAAATAACTAATTACATCGAACCATGCTGACTGGGTCTTGGCCTTTAATGTCGGCATTGAATCCATATGTTTCCACGGCTTGGTTTGGTCTTTCCCCTCAGGGACATAGCAATACGTCCATAACTCGACCGTGGTGATTAGGTGGGTAATGAAGCCATGTGTATTGGCCTCACTTATTTGCAACATTGCTGGTTCTACCATACAGAAAAATACCTTCCCCTCTGCGCGCTATCATTTGCCAAAACCTCAAGTCGACATCGCAAACCGTTTAGTAAGTATGAGATATGTTGCGGATACTTCATTCCGCTTTATCGCTGGTAGGTGCCATTACCAATGAGTGTGCTACATCAAAATTCGACAAACGAATGAATTCACCCAGTGCCTCGGATCAAATTTAGACACTGCGCATCGGCCACCTTCTTCTGCGCGGGATCTACCTCCACCTTAGTGTGTGTTGTGCGGGTTACTGTTGGCGCCTGTTGCTCTTGTCACCACAGCACAAAAACGAAGCGAGGAGGAACGTAAGAAGGGCAATGAGAGAACTGTTCAGTGACTCTGGAAGTAAAATTTTGTCAATTGACCTGAGTTTAGTCTTTCGTAAAATCAGTAAGCGCTTAGAAATCCTCTATTAATTCACTCACTGACCATACTGGCAAAGAAAGGGAAGATAAGTGAGAGAAGGCCGAAATATTGAATCTGGTCTTTCGAAGCTGTTTCATAGCGGAGGATCATAACACTGTCCCTTCTTTCAATCCCCGTACGAACGTCATCGTGGAAGAGAGAAACTAAACTAGCGAAGCAGTGGAAAAGCATCAGGGTCAGATGAGATACCTGTAGGATTCTATTAAGACTATGTGAAACGTTTTTTCTTTCCTTAGACAGCTGTAGTGATGAAGCGAACCTAACGACTACAAAAAAGCGCAGGTCTTTCCCGTTTCCAAGAAGGGTCGTAGGTCAGATGCACATAATTGTAGGCCTGTAACTTTGAGTTCAGTCTGTGTGTAGAATTATGGAACGTCTTTTCTACAGAATTATGATATTTTTGGAGGACGAAAACCGTGGATTCCAAAAACACAGATTTTCTGAAACCCAGCTCGCTCTATTCCTCCATGAGATCCACTGTAGCCAGTGACACTCACGTTGATGCCGCGTTCCATGACTTCAGGAAGGCATCTGACACCTTAATTCACAGACGTTTGGTAAAAAATTATTAGCTTACCGGGTATCGCATCAAATATCGGACTGGATTCAAGACTTCCTCGCAGACAGAATTCAACATTTCGCTCTTAACAGAACGAAATCGACAGATATAAAGGTAATTTCTGAGGTACCCCAAGGAAGCGTGTTAGGACCAACATTGTTTATGTCGTATATAAATGATCTAGTAGAAAGCGTTGGGAGCTTTATTGGGAGGTTAATAAGACTGGTAGCAAAGGATGCTGTTATCTCTAAGAAAGTACCAACGCCATAAAACAGGGTCGATTTGAAGAATGACCTGCAGAGGATACATGAATGAATGGTGCAGGCTCTGACAGTGGACTATGACTGCAAATAAATGTATCATATTGCGTGTACGCAGGAAAAGAAAGCCACGACTGTACGACTTTACCATTGGCGACAAATTGCTGGAACAGTATCTGCTGTAAAATATCTAGGCGTAAATGTCCAGAGCAACTTAAGTAGAATGACCACAAAAACATATAGAAGGAAAAGCAAATGCCAGATTTATGTTCAGAGGAAGAATCTTAAGGAAATGTAACTCATCACGGAGGGAGTGGCTTACAAGACGTTTGTTCGATCGATTATTGACTATTGTTCGTCAGTATGGAATCCTTATAAGGTAGGGCTCATAGAAGAGACAGAGAAAACCCAACAAAGGGCGGCGCTTTTCGTCACAGGACCCTTTGGTCGGCGAGAGATCGTTAGAGGTGCTCAACAAACTCCATTGGCAGAAACTACATCAGAGGCATTGAACATAAAGGAGAGGTCGGCTATTGAAATTTCCGGTGAACTCATTCCGGAAATAATGGGACAACGTATTACTCCCACCCACCCACCCCCACCCCCTCTCCCGCCCCTACATAAATCTTTCGAAATGATCACGACAAGGAAATTCGAGATATTAGATCTAATACAGAGGCCTGCCGACAATCATTCTTCCCACTCGCCATTCGCGAGAGATACAGGGAAGAGGGAATCAATTAGTGGTACCAGAATGACTCTCCACTACACACTGTTAGGTGGATTGCGGAAATATGATGGGGATGGAGATGTTCAGTGGTTTCTTGAATCGGTATGAGCGACAGCGGGAAAAAGCATTCAGCACTGTTTGTCGTGTTTGATATGTCGTGAAAGTTGTTGAAAACTGAACCGAAATGAATTTAGTTTTTCTGGCTATAGTGTCAATCGTAGCACGGCAGTCTTCGAGCACTAGACCTCTACATTTCTGGAGACTGGCGGTTCTTCACAAGGATACTGTGTCACTTCGTTCTTTAACATTGAGACTGGAAGCGCCTTCGCCACGTAGCCTATGTGTCGTATGATTGTGCTTTACTATCGTTTACGTCCGACAATGCTGCATGCATTTTTCCAGCATTGTACCACTGCAAATATAGAAAACACATTACCCCAAAATACTCCATTTTATAAATCGGCTGCGCTATTTTGTTTTCGTGTAGCGGTGTACTACGCTAGTACCTGCAGTTTTGTAGCTGGTAACTAACAAAAAATTAATTGCGTCGCTTTATGTTTTCAAGCTGGCAGTTCAACCCTTATGACTACTACACGTGGTGAGCCTTACATATGAACAGACTTTAGTTTGATAACTCTTCTCATAATTGGTGACATTCTGAATTTTTTCTGGTATCATTATATTTTCAAAGCAACACGTGAGATGACGAATGCGACGATGTAAATTGAAATGCAGAACTTCTTTTAGTCATTTATGCTGTCACCTAGTTGTCGCATTCGAGAGGTCGAAACTCAACCCCTGATCAGCCAAACTAATTTACCTTTTCGGTGACTTCCCTAAATAGCTTTAGGGATGTGCCGAGACGGTACGTCTGAAAACGAAACGTCCGGCTTATTCGATATCCTTTAACAATCCTAGCTTGAGTTTATCTCGATTCACCTCGTCGTCGATTGGACGACAAGACATGATGTTCCTTCTACCTCTTAATACGGCAGTAGATCCATTGTGGACAATAGCGTAACGGCGAAAACGGTGAGCGTTGCACAGTTCCAGTTGCAGATTGCCTATACAACAGCTACCAGGGTCAACAGTTACCTTACTATCCATATTTCAAACAATTATTGACCAAGTTTAAAAATTTAAAATGTTATCATTATCTACTTATTATAATGTATAATCTTACGTTAAAGACTTATCACAGTAAGGGAAGTATTACAGTTGGACGCTGTGTGCATGTTTTGAGGTAGTGTAACGATAGGCAAATTACCCAGGCTTTATTCCTCAAGTATTTGAGTGCGAGAAAACTTAACATCTTCGAAAAAACTCTACACACACTTTCAAACCTCTCGTAAGTTTTCCTCGCTCTCACTCGCCACAAATTAATGAAAGGAAAAAGTTTATCGCTTACTACATTTTTGCTATTCATGCAGTAAAACTGCGGCATCAGACATGGCGTTTGAATTTATTGCTTCTTTACTACTGACTTTATTTGTAACAAATTTATCAGATAACGTTCATCTATGTCACTGAACGTCCCTGAAAAACGATATCACGATGCGACACACAGTTAAGAAGATATTACCTTCTGTACAAGGAAGTTAGATCGTTTATACAATTGGGATGGGGAATTCACTGGTAGGTTTTTATAATTTGTAAGTTACTATTATCTATCTCCAAAATGCTGTGCTTGAAACACATCTGCAATTTCTATATGATTACATTAATTATTAGAGGAACCGTCTTAAGTTGCTAAGGAAGTTCTACGTACTTATTGATGAGTAGTTTAGGGTGGCTTGTCAATTATCAGATAATTCGTGTACGTAAGTCATGTATTACAACCAAACGTGAGTGTAAGTTACTGCCCACAAAATATATAAGCATGGTAATATACAATAATGATGCTCATGTGTGAAGATCACATTGTATTTTGCCACACTTTAACACTGAAGAGCCAAAGAAACTGGTACACTTGTCTAATTACGTGTAGGGCCCCCTGAGCACGCAGAAGTGCCGCTACGCGACGTGGCATGGACTCGACTAATGTCTGAAGTAGTGCTGGAGGGAATTGACACCATGAAACATGCAGGGCTGGCCATAAATCCGTAAGAGTACGAGGGGGTGGAGATCTCTTCTGAACAACATGTTGCAATGCATCCGAGATATCCTCAATAATGTTCATGTCTGAGGAGTTTGCTGGCTATCGGAAGTGTTTAAACTCAGAAGAGTGTTCCTGTAAGCACTCTATAGCAATGCTGGACGTGTGAGGTGTCACATCGTTCTGCTGGAATGGATGCAGGTGACAGACAGGATGCTTACGTACGTGTCACGTACCAGAGTCGTATCTAGACGAGCCAGGGGTCCCATATCACTCCCACATCATTGCAGAGCCTCCACCAGCTTGAACAGTCCCCTGCTGACATGCAGGGTCCATGGATTCATGAGGTTGTCTCCATACCCGTCTATATCCACTCCATTTGAAACGAGACTCGTCTTAGCAGGAAACACGTTTCCAATCATAAACAGTTGAATGTCGGAGTTGGCGGTCCAGGCGAGGAGTAACGTTTTGTGTCGTGCAGTCGTCAAGGGCACACGAGTAGGGCTTCGGCTCTGAAAGCCCATATCGATGACGTTTCGTTGAATGGCTCGCACTCTGATACTTTTTGATGGCCCAGCATTGAAATCTGCAGCAATTTGCATAAGGGTTGCACTTCTGTCACGTTGAACGATTTTCTTCAGTCGCCGTTGGTCCCGTTCTTGCACGATAATTTTTCGGCCTCAGCGATGTCGGAGATTTGATGTTTCACCGGATTCCTGATATTCACGGAACAATTGTGACATGGTCGTACGGTAAAATCTCCACGTCATCGCTACTTCGGAGATGCTGTCTCTCATCGCTCGTGCGCCAACTATTATACGATGTTCAAATTCACTTAAATCTTCATAACCTGCCATTGTAGCAGCAATAACCGATCTAACAACTGCGCCAGACACATGTTGTCTTATATAGGCGTGGCCGACAGCAGCGCCGTATTCTGCCTGTTTACATATCCCTGTATTTGAATACTCACGTCTTTACCAGTTTCTTTGACGCTTCAGTGTGTGTTTTGTGGCCAGTAACGTACCTGTACATCTGGTTATAATGCAAGCCTTATGTAAACGAAAGATTTGGTAATGGACAAGCCAGCCCGAAACTATTTATCGATAAATAAGTAGAATTTCCTATGCAACTTGAGACGGTTTCTGTAACGGTGATTGTAAAGCTACTATTATCTGAAAGTAAATTAAAAATTAAAGTAGCTGTTATATCCATTCTCAGTTTACAGCAGAACATGTCCTACCATTTTATCGATTACAGTGTAAATCACACATTGTGAATATCTTCCGACTGCGCACGTAATGACCTTCGCGGTACGTGAAAAATCTCACACTGTGAAGCTTTGCAACATACTTAAAACAACGAATCTGTATTTAGCGAAAGGTTCAGATGTACCCATGACTACGCATATGCAAAGCACTTACTACTCTTATCTCCCACAGGCCCTTCTGCTCGCACTGTAACTTCGAAAATTAGTTTCTCCTTGGTATATCCGGCAGGGATGAAATAAGCAGTAGCTTTTTCCTGCCTCCACACATGTGTCAGTAATTGATGCGCCACTCTGCTAACTACTCGCCGATGGCACAACCGGTAGCAAAGATTCAGCCGTGAATGAACAAAGAACAGCCTTTTAGTACATTACAAAAGAAAACCTTTCTTTATTTTATTACTATCCTTCCCGTTAGGACAGGGGGGACTATAGGCCCTTGTGGAAATTTTGGAATCTGCTTGGTAACAAAGGGAATTCTCCCGAAAACCTCGGTCCGATGCGGTGGATTGTACCTATTTTAAACTATTCCTGTACCAACGTTACATTATCACACACACAAATGAAATGTTGTATGTGCTGTGCGTGTGTGTGTGTGTGTGTGTGTGTGTGTGTGTGTGTGTGTGCGTGTGTGTGTGTGTTTGTGTGTGTGTGTGTGTGTGTGTGTGTGTGTGTGTGAGAGAGAGAGAGAGAGAGAGAGAGAGAGAGAGAGAGAGAGAGAGGGGGGGGGGGGGAGGGATGGAGGGAGAGGGAAAGAGGGAGGGAGGGAGAGAATAAAACTATGCACCGAAATGCGCTGTGGAGACTTTGTTGGATCAGAACTTTCCACGACATAGTTACTGTAGAGACTGTGAGTGCAGAAACAGCGGCAGATGTAAGCTTTGTTTCAAGCCTACAGCACATGCGCTCAACATCGAGCACCAGCTATGAAAGAAAGCGACTTGATTCCCAGACGGTTTCCTTGCACACTAGACGTGAAATTTGTAGCATATAAAAATTGTCTTGCCGGGCGTCATATGTTGTATTGTGCAATAATTTTATTTCACAAGGTTTTATTCATATCATTATCGCTCACTACGTAGGAAACAGTGTCAGTACGTTCAAAAGTGATGTGGTAACCCACAATTGTTGGTCAAATCATTGTAAATTAGAATCTCCTGCCGTAGTTTGTGTGTTCAGGCTAATTTTTTTAACTAGTGTAGGAATTTTGGTACGGTGCTCACTATTAAGTAGACTCAGACACAAGGACAGTTTTATATAGCGTTTATAAATATAGTAATGATAGAAGTGTAATATATGTACCATTATCTCTTTCGCTTATAATTGCTGTTTGGTGTGATGATGGGCCTACGAGCTGATCAGCTAGGGAGGAGCAGATATCTGGCGGAAACAGCACTAAACAACTGTTGAACCCCGAGACAGGAGCGAAACTTGACCAGAATCTATGTTCGGCCTGGTGATCCAGCGGAAAATTTCTAGCCGGAAACCCAGAGATCGCGATGATAGATTCCAGTCGGACCACATATTTCTCACTCCATCTTTTGAGCAGTCTTTTGTGTCTTAATGACGTGGATTTTTACCAGAATCAACATGTAGTTCAGATTATTCGGTTAACTGTATGATCCCTTTCTGTGGTTGGGTAACTGGAGTAGGTTAGGAACATGCAAGTCGCCGAAGTGGCACGCAGTTTAAACACTTGCACCACCCGATTAAGCGACACGAAATTTCTTTTAGCATAATCTGTATGTACATCTGTAAACATTTTCTTCTTTTCGTACTATATTTTACAACACTTAGAGCGTTTTTCTCTCTGTATGTGAAGGCTAATATGGAGAATTATTTTAAGGATTTAAGTACAGTTTTCACTAGTAACAGTCTAATTTACTCAGGGTACATGTATATACTATTCCAGAAATTAATTTAAAATAATTCCGATACCCTTGTTCCGACCGTGGTAATAGTGCCGGAGCGATGACCAATACTAAAACATGCAATTGTTTTCAATTATATCGATGAAGATTACAAGTTCACAGTATGAATAAAAACATGTATTCAGTCAAGAGACAGCAAAAAATTGGATTTTTAATGTATTAGTTCGAAAATAAACTAATTTTGACACTTCCCCGGTTTCTAGGTCGCTTTTAATGTTACTCTTGCAACTACAAATTTTGTTTGTAATAGAACGTATTATAGTTTAAATAAATAATGTACCTCGATCTCTTATGTGGTATATAAATAGTCAATAGTATATCGGAAGTTTATTTTATTGTTTTTTAGTCGTAAGAGAACAGGAGCTTTTTCTTTACGTGTTGAGTTTATAATTACCTATAAACTACGTGCTCAAAATACCTGAGAAAACATGAGAGCACGTACGTGAGTGAATTTCATACCTTCTACCTTATTTTATATGTCGATGTGGTGATCTGGACTCACACGAATGTCTGACTTGCTAAATGTGTCTGACTTGCTAAATGCTAACACTTCTCAGAAACTTACTCAGTTTAAATAGGGACACACATTCGTCGGGACCAGTGAAGTGAGCGTAAACCAACGGTTTTGAAATAAATACTTTTACGTGGCGATACTAAATGAATTCCAGAGTCTCATCATTCTAGGCAGTTTAAATTACGTTAGATAGTACAGCTATCTAGAAAACAAATGATGATAAGAACATACGCGATATCTGCCTCTGTGTATTGACATTGCAGTGCTGTCTACAAGCATCTGAGTGCAAACGTTAAAAAATCTAAACTGCTGAAACATTCCTTAGCTACGTTCTCAAATCTGCCGTGGCTGGCTCCACAAAACATATGTGAGAATCAGCACGCGATTCCTTGCATTTTTGTCCACAATCTCCGCTAGGAGAAAACGAGATGACAGCTCGGGGCCAATAAATCAAAAGACACACCAAGAAAATACAGGAATGAAAGTTTCCATGGAAACGAATTAAATATTCAATGAACAGCACTTCCAGCTAGCTAATGGCTTCACCATCTGATAGGAGACCTGTCTCTACCTCCCGGTCTCGTGCGCAGTCATTAACATACAATATTAGTAGGAAAAAAAGAGAATGTGGCTTATCAGAATTCATCACCCGTACAAGGGAACGCATTTATTTTTTCCATACTGGCATTATAACTTCATGGGTCGCTAAAAATCGCTAATTTGACTTGAAATAAGTAAGACTTTTAAACATCACCTCATCCTCAAGGCTTATTACAGCCAGAGGAGAAGCCCGCGGACGGCCACGCTTAGCGAACGACCAGAAACTTCCGAAAATGTGTTGATGTTCTGACCTTTCAGTCAGTCAGAATGCAAGTAGTCTCATTGGTCTACTCCCTTCTCTCGTTAGTAGCAATCCTCTGGGGAATGTGCTGCTTCCTGCAGGGAATTTTCTGAAGCATATTTCCCGCGAATGTTGGTTCACACCTGTTATCATGGAACATAGAATATTCTTTTTTTGAGACACAGCGTCCATAAGACCTGTAGCACGACCAGATAGAGCATACGTCACCAGAAGAAATAACAAACGGAGGTCGTAATCTGAAACAGAATTTTTTTAAATGTAGGTCTATAGCAGAGCGATGGGTGAAAATGAATCATGAACACCGGGAAAACAAAACTAGAAGAGAGTCCTATGTTCCAGAAGTGCTAGCCACCCAAGGTATACAGGAGACTTTCTGACACGTTTGGAAGCCAGAACAGAAGAACTGCTGGAAGCACAGCTGTGAGGTCTCTGCCTGGGTAACTTATTCGCTAAGAGCAGTGTCTGCGAAATGCAACATTCCGTTTTCGAATCCTGTCCCAGTCCACAGTTTTAATGTTTCAGGAACTTTTGAGAGACTCTAAGCTTTTGAGGTGATGCAGAAGGATGCTGTAAATTAAGTGGAACTGTAAGATTGGATATGAGGAAGTTCTTCACAGAATCGTTGCGGAAAGGAATATTTGGAAAACTGATAGTAGAAACGGTAGAATTATAGGAGATGTGTTAAGAGTTGCTGACGCCGCTCACGCAGAAAAGGTTCTTAGGAGGTGGCCATTTGTACGATGCATCGTGTTCAAGACGTTTAGCTGTCCCAAATGATTTCATTTTTCCAATGTGCAGCTGAAGTCAGGCCAAACAATTGCTGCTCTTCACGTCTTTCAGGCGCCGCCCCAGTGACGACGGAATGCGATGATTTGTTTTCCATTCGAAACAAAATGATTTTAAAAGCGGAATAATACGTGCTCATTCTACAGAGCAGTATGTGTTTCATCGACTTGTATTATCGGTGGCAGCAGAACTCCAACACCCAGTACCCCTGCAGCGACAGCACCGCCTTGGTCCGTGCAGGCTGCTACCGCCGTGCGGCAGAGCTGCTCAGTCACTGCTGAAGTAAAGGTTGCTTTTACTGGTTCTCTGAAAGCATGTCGATAAAACTTATAGAGTGCCAGGTTAGCTTTGGACCGCTCTGCTGAGTGGGTACGTATCATTCCGCTTTCAAAATCATTTTGTTTGCAACGGGAAACAAACTGACACTTCCCGTCGACAGTGGGCGTCGCATGAAAGATGTGATTAGCAGCATTTGTCAGGGCTGCCTCCAGTTAAATGTCACAAAAGTGAAATTGTAAATATCTGACGAACCATCAGAGAAAATGCGCCTGCGACACTTAGGAGCGACAGCAGGACTGTACAGGCGAAGTGCCGGGGATTTTTCCAGTGATGGGTTTTGAATAAATTGGTGTAAGGGACAAGTGGTCTCCCGTGGCTCGTTGCACAGTAACTGAGTTTCGTTTGATTTCTTCTCTGCATTTAACTTTGTGTCTGCATTCCACTTAAAATATCTGCACAACTGTGCAAATATCGGTGGTATTCGCTGTGTGTCTTGTTTGGAAACTAATTTGTCTCATTCACTCGCGCTGCTTGCTGTTGGCTACAGTAGTCCACAGTTTGCCCTTTGCCCTCAAGTTTTTTTTTTTTTTAATTTGTGTTTGGCTTTTGGCAGCAAAGCCTATACAACTAACAGTAATTACAAAATTGCTATATTAGCATAATTTCAACACCCACGTACAACAATAAAAAGAGTTCCATTTACAAAAATAAGTTCTTGCTGTAAAAGAAAAACACTAGGAGACGAACAACATACAGCCAGCAATAGTTACAATATTGCCAAGTTAACATCAGCGCAATAGAACAGTGATAAGAGCGTGAAGTACAAAGACGAATTCGTTACATAAATTAGGAGACATAAAATTACGACCCAGGTTTCTAAATGGGCCTTTCCAGAGGAGAGTGATATCAACAGTGACTTATAACTGAGATCTGGACGACGGCGTCGTTTACAGACAAGTTATTTAAGCAAAGTAAAAAGCTAAACAAACGTCGCAGTTTTCGAACCAGGCTGGTTCCATGGAAGGTCACGCTCCATGCAAATTATACGTCAAAGCTGCATGACAACGTCTTTTAAACAGTTGGTGAGCAAATAATACATACGAGTACCGAACCGTCGAAGTAAAGTGGTTACAATTGTACAAGAACACCTGTGCGTCCGCGTACTTGGTATACTCCAATATGGTTCAGATCTGCCACCGCCGTTTTTTCTTATCACAGTGTATCACAGTGTCCAGAAGCGATGATTTCCAACTAATATCAGGTGGGGGGGGGGGGGGGGGGAGGAAGGTAACAACGAGGTCCCAGACTCTAGCGGATGAAAGAACTAACATGAGGTCTACTAAGCTTCACGTTGCACGGCTGCCAGATGTCCGCCTTTATAATGCTGCGATACGTGACATTCAGTCATGATAAGCAGCTTTACTGGCCGTCAAGTTGAAATCCGTATAAGGGACTGGTACTGGGCTGAACTGCCCTTTCGTAATGTTCCTCTCAGTGAAGCGGTCAGTAGTTTCATTACAGAAAAAGCCTTGATGCCCTTCGATCCAAAGCAAGCAGACGTCAATGCTCAACGTCGTGCGTCTATTATGCGTTCCAAGGCATATCTGTTAGCTTGTTTATCAAACGCCGGCTATCGTAGTTTCTGCAACAAACTTTGTGAGTCCCTGATGATCAATACTAGCCGATAGTATGCTCGCTATGATAAATAGCCTCCCTAGTGCCAGTAACTCAGCCGTGTAGATGGACGATTCGGGCGACTGTCCAAATATTTGGTATGTACCGCTACAGGGGCTGAAGGAGGCGTATCTCACACCTGCCTAAGTTTTAGAGCCATCCGTATAGATGCAAGCACACTGTGGTCATTGTTAGACAAGACCCCTCAAGCTTTAATTCAGCGTTTCTAGGTTCTGTTCCGACTTCGTTGCCCTTTAGTCTTAGTTGTATATTAACAGTGATACACAGCAATATGGATATGAAACATCCTGGCAGATTAAAACTGTGTGCCGGACTGAGACTCGAACTCGGGATCTTTGCCTTTCGCGGGCAAGTGCTCTACCAACTGAGCTACACAAGCACGACTCACGACTCGTCCTCACAGTTTTAATTTCACCAGTACCTCGTCTCCTACCTTCCACACTTCATAGAAGAGCTTCTCGAACTCAGGACCTTTGCCTTTCGCGGGCAAGTGCTCTACCAACTGAGCTACCCAAGCAAGTCTTACGACCCGTCCTCACAGCTTTAATTCAGCCAGAACCTCTTCTGTGAAGGTAGGAGACGAGGTACTGGCGGAATTAAAGCCGTGAGGACGGGTCCTGAGTCGTGCTTGGGTAGCTCAGTTGGTAGAGCACTTGCCCGCGAAAGGCAAAGGTCCCGAGTTCGAGTCTCAGTCCGTCACACAGTTTTAATCTGCCAGGAAGTTTCATATCAGCGCACACTCCGCTGCAGAGTGAAAATCTCATTCTAGTAATATGGATAGTTTTACTGGTGGAAAAGTTGTCCGATATCCACTTCACGTATGTACTCGCTGACAGTAGCGGGATCGCCACAACGACGCCATGCTGAGCTGTTCACCTCAGCTACGGCAATCGTAGCACAGTACTGAGGGTTGTTGCATAATTCCATGTTTTATGTTGCATGTTTTTGTGATTGCATATTACACTCTTCGACACAGGTGTGAAGGTATTTTCACATAAACAAACGTAGTAATGGTAACAAACCGAATACCTTATAGTCACTTTATTATGAGCTGCCGGAAACCACGCGTCTCTTTCAACGAAATACTCAAAGAATATCCCTGGACAGTCATCAAAATTTTGTCGTTGGAGTTCTAGTTCACCGTGCATATAATAAACCCTTGAAAATAAACTAGTGTAGTTACAGCCTCTTCTAAGATTTATAAGCAGTCAATGTTCATATGACTCACAACGAACAGAACGTATGGGGCAATGAAAGCTAGAAGCCGCCGCCCCCTGCTACGTACCTTCCAGTGCTGTCATGCAAACAGCTGCGCCCCGCCTGGCCTTCTTCATATCGCCAGATCCGCAGTGGCGCCCCGCTGAGGCTGGGACGATTCAGTGTACATCTGTTTCTGCGGGATGACGTCAGAAGGAGGGTGTCACAACAATTCCTGCTGGTGTTGGGGTGGTAATGACCGGTGATTTAGCGGGACGGCCTCCCCCTGCAGCCGAGGGTGAGCAAGGAATTCGCCCCACAGCCGTGCGTGGCGCCATAAACTACTCCACATACTTTTCTACCCCTGTGATGCGACACTCTCTTGTTTATGTGTGGGCTGTCTGCGGTTAGTAAGAATGAGAAATATCTCGAAAAAGTAAGTACACAACTACAAATAGTTTCAAACGTTGTAATGTTTCAATCGTAATTCTAAAGCGTCTTCATAATCCGGGGGAGGCCACGCTAATCGCTGCTCGTCTATTACAAGATACACTGCAGGTTCTGCAACTTCCATAATCGCTTGTTGACAATTAACTGCTGATCGTTTGGATCAAACATAGTTCATTACGCGATTCTCCGCGTTATGCCGGCGATTTGTTGAGTTAGTGAATAATCAGGTCTCTTCCGGACAGTTCGTGTCGCTCTCACACGATATTTCGAAGGCGTGACTCGCTGCCTTCTTCAAGTACTCCTTAGACAGTCTCAAGGAGCATCTGAACAAGACAGCAATTCGCGCTGTAGAAATACCATGTGAGAACTATGCGACCAACCAGCAGAAAGTACGATTATTCAACAAGAATAATCGCAATTGTTAACACGTATTCTAAGATTATAAGGACATGTGCACACAGTTCGTGATGTTCTTTGTTGGGCAGGTCGCTCTCACCAATCTTTCCATCCTAAATCTCAACGAATCCCTTCTTTTTTCTACCTTCACGCTTCTACCTTTTTCAACTGCGCCACTCGACACTGTTTAAGTTCCATCTCTTATTTCCGTCATCTTGTTAGGATTATAAGCAGCGGAGCTGAGACAGAACCACCTGTTTGTCGTCAAGAATACATAGTTTTCCGAAAGTGGGTGTTTTCGAACAAGGTCTCATTTATGAAGTACTTTTGGCTATATGTACCCTTGCTCAGCTGTAAGAAGGTAGGTAAAAGCTGGCAGATAACAATTTTTTGGCAAAAAAAATACAAACAGGAATGTGTTCCAAAATATTTGCTACTAGACGAGTTCATTTCAGTAAATAAAAGAACGACACAAGTAAATGGACAGGCAGTGTTTTATAAATAGTTACAGCCATAGGAAGACGTGACAGACACAAGAGTCTCTGCAGTTGAAGGAATGGCCTTAAATTATTCAAGATCAACTATTCCGAAGCATTATTTTCCTCCCTTTAGACTTTTCAGTCTGCCTTTTAACCCATGATTCCCCTTGCGGTCATGTGAAGATCCTCTATATAAACAACACCTGTTTCGGGATCCACGTTGAAGTGTGGGTCCCTGTCCCCAAATGGATAGTTGCTGTAGGTTAGGGACACACAAGTCACCGAAGTGGCGTCCAATTAAAAGATTTGCATCAGGCCATTGAGTCATGCGAAATTTTTATTACTGAATGTATACATTGTTTGTGTCATAATAACTGATTCACGAAGAGCGTCAGAGTACATAATTTATCACCACTAAGCCCGACAAGTCGTGACCGTTGATTTCTATAGAAGCCGAGTCGGCTGCTATTTAGTCTCCTGGGTCAACATCACATTCTTCCTTTTACAGATGAATCTTCCTTCAGCGAACTACTGATAAAATCAGTCTGTTTACAGGACGCCATTAATTATTGCTAATTATAGGCACACTTGTTAAAACTTTTATTTAGTATCAATTTAGGATAGACACATTAGAAATAACATAGTACAGAATATCTCATTACTTTAAGTTATGATTTTGCTAATCTTAGAATATCTTAAATCTGAGAAACCAGTAACGGGAAATGAATATCGCAAGTGATACAACAACGTGGATAAGAAATGTAGGGGAGTCACTTGTTTGTAAATTTCTTATATTTCACAGGAAGTACTTTCTACCCCGTCGACGCTGGCTGCACGACATTGAGAAAAAACTCAAGCCGTTTGTGAAATACCCGTGGTGGAGTTTCATCCCTGTTTACGTCTTCGAAGACAGAGCAGCACTCCTGCGGGTACTTGCAGACCCTCATGCGGCGTATGTCGCCTCAGGACGCCGGATGAATGTACAGGGAAATTTTCGCACCAGACGCCAACCTAACTGGAAGAAATTTATCGTTGTGGATAGAAATCTACGAGTCACTGGATCGTTTCAGACAGAGAATACCAACCAGTATTCTAGACACAGAATCGTTCGCACATCACAATTTGAATACGTGTTCTTGGATCAAGTGGAAGAAGACATTTCTTTCGGCAGCTGTCAACCTTTTCGTGAAATGCACCGTTCCAAGATTACTGAGTGTTGGAAAACGGCGAAGCAGAGGTTGCGTCCCTATCAGAAAAACCTTGCGCAAGTAATAGCGTCAGTGACTTCAATTCATGCTGTTTCCTCCACAAGGTGCAGAACAAAGATTACATAGGATGGTATCGAGCTGCGTATGACTCAGACGCAACATCCACACATACTATAAAAATGGATGTCTGTATATATGTAAGTACGAATATTCTACATTTCCTCCGAAACCAATGGACGGATGTAAACCACTCTTGCTACACACGTCACTTAATGTCTAGAAACAATTGCTGTGGGGGTGAGAACCAACTGGCTGTCAAGATGGTGGCGGTGGAGGTGAAGAAGAAACTAGTGTACGATAGGCGAATACCCAAACTTTATTCACCGAGTATTTGAGAAATAGAGCTCTTAGCGACTTGCAACAGACTTTATAGATAATTTCAAAGCTTCATGAAACGTTTTTTTCTCACTGACAACGTCCACAAAACGATAAAAGGAAAAAGGTATACGGGTCACTACACGTTCACTCTTGATGCAGTAAAACTGCCGAATGAAGGACGATGTTTTAATTTATTGCTTCTCTACTACTAAACATATTCGTGACGCATTGTGTTGATAGTACTGTTACACCCTGAATATATCAGCAAAATTACATCATTGTACGACACATTGTTGAGGAAGTATGACATAGTAAACAGTGAGGTGTCTGAAAAACTGCGGCACCGTAACTGACGTTTAAATTTATTACTTCTTTGCTACTAACACCGTTGGCAACACATTTCGAAGTAAGTATTCACATATTCCGCTGAATGTACCTACAAACGTATAAAGTCCGATGCTGATATGAGTCCAAAACTGGCGCACCACGCATGACGTTTTTATTTGTTATTTTCTTCACAACACATTTCGCATACATTAGACATGTATACCACTGGACGTATGTGCAAAATTGTATCATTGTTCTGCAAATAGTTCAGGAAATACGACGTCATGAACATCGAGCTGCGTGAAAATTAACTGCAATGCGACATTCACTATAGATACAGGTAAATTATGTGTACAAATACGTGTCAAATATGTATGTGAAATATATTTAGCATGTGTGAACACGGCCAAAGTTATGAGTGCGAAGTTCATCCTTAATCTCTCGATCGACTTCAACTAGATGACCGACCTCTCATTAGGATGAGGGGGAGGGGTAAAGTGGAGAGAGACGGGGCAGGGAGGAGATAGACAGAGAGAGGAGAGAGGATCAGATGGACAGAGAGAGGGGGTAAGAGAAGGTGGACAGAGAGAGGGGTAGGAGCAGATGGACAGACATTGGGGGTTCGATGATGTAGAGGAGACGAACAGGGAGGGGTGGAGGAGATCGTGGGTTAACAGAAGATACATACCCGGACAATGCCGGATACTCATCTAGGAGTTTATACAACTTTTCTTATGTGACTGTCTATGGCTGTTAAGTATTTTGAAATAAGCATACTTCCATCATCAACTATACAGTAGAATATTCTTACCGGTTTCATTTATATTAACCATCTTCACTGGAGAAATACAATGTACATTAATGTATCACAAACACATTGTCATCATTTGGTTGTGTCGTATGTGACGAAAATATATTTATGATCCATTGATGTGTACCGTATTTCTCATGTGAAGGTAGTTGTCGTAACTGAGAAGCCGGTAGTGAATAAATATAAAATGGTCAGCTGACGGAGAAAAAAGCTTTCTTTTTTTCAAAAAGCAGTACAGTTTAGCTTGAGCTCCAAGGAGGGCAATCACTGCGAGGACTGTTTTATGCGTCATCTGACGATACACAGATAGTTCCCAAGAGGACATCGATCCGCCAAAAGCAGGTGTAATCAAACACACGCCTCCCCACAGCAGTCAAATAGCACCTGAAGACAATACCTTAAGACAATGTCTTAGATCCACAGCCGCCGCGATGAAGAGCCAAACTGGACATTATAAGAGTGATGTGAGCCGTCGTTCGCTGGATCTAGGAGTATACCAAGTTTTAATGATAAGTCAGTCTAAGTGACCACTGATCCACATAGCCACGCACTATCTTCAACGTTACAAAACTGCTTTACATAAATCATTGTAAATTATTGCTAATCTTTGTTGGCATCTATTTTTGCCACAGCTGTTCTCTAACCCTATCTGGTCCTGTGACTAGATTACGTATGTGCTGCGCGCAAACAAGTTACCTCATGACCGTTACAGTCTTTGGTAGTGGGTTCTTTCTTTGGCACATTCATGTGTCTCACACATACAGTTTTGTCAATGGATTATCTTTCGCAGTACTGCAGTGGCGGACTTCTTGGATTTTGCGCTGTTGACGAATGTTGTGTTGTCTTCACCTACTGCCTTCACTATAGAGACGGAAAACGCTCGTCTTACATTACCAGCACCATTTTTCTAACTACTTGTGGGCTGGAATTGTACAAGGTAAAATAACAGGTCTTTACTTACCGCAAATCTTGATGATGATAAACGTTTTCTGATGTTCATTAGAGATATGCTACCATAGTTGTTGGAAACCTCTTATATCGTTATGCTGAACATGATATTGTTCCATTGAACGAACATATAAAGATCCAGGTACAAAACTTTTGTTTCGTAAGAATAAACAGATCAACGTTTCCAGTTGACAGTGCTGTCGCCAATGAATACGTAGTGAAAGATACTGAGATAGGCAACAAAGTTAACTGACACTGTCCTGTAGATATCGAGGTCATTAGAGAATGATGCAAGGATGGCGAAGGAAATCGGCCACCCTCTCTCAAACAATACATCCCGGAATTTTATGGAGCTATGTAGAGAAGTCACGAAAGAGCTAGATGTGGATGGCCAGATGTGGTTTTGAACAGCCGTCTTTCCGAATGCGAGTCGAGCGTGCTGACCTCTGCGCCGCTTCGCTCGCTTTAATCGCACCGGAGACATCACGCTAAAACCGCGTAACACCAGTTCTAGCCCTGAAAATTCACTAAAGAAATGAGTCCAGAAATTTTTCAGGTACACCGTATCTAGCTTAATCCCTTTATTGAAGATTAGACCAGCAGTTTGCAACATTACATCCGCTGTTGCAAGCATATTTACAGTGATATAAAGTTCGTGTAATTTAGTTAACCATCCGGGATGCAGTATGGTGGCTGAAATGAGTGTTAAGACGAGGAAAGTATGTGTTCAGCCAATGTCAAGAGTACTGTTTTAATCATTTTTACAGCGTACTCATCATTAGAATTTAGAAGAAAGAGAAACGTTTGTTCAGAGAGATTATTATAATAAACTTCCTAGATAAAGTTCACTCTAATCTGAGTGAGTGCCACAAGTCATGGTAAGAAAAACCTTCCCCAAACATGAGAGACCCCATTTGTGACCTGAACGAAACCCAGCATATAATACAGATTAAATACCTCACTGGGCCGTCAGAGTACTCGATGTCTTGCGTAACTTCAAAACAGTCAGACTTCCGACTCGTCGGGTAGCAATTAAAGCATCCAGTTAGCCTCCATTCGTTTTTTGTATTGTTTGAAGAGCTGAAGAAATGCATCTTCAAATGCCGCTGTGGGTAATGACCTATTGCGAGGTGCCCCACCTCAAATGTCCACTGCATGCCGTCACATTTCAGATAATCGCTCTAAACCTGGTTGTGATGGACTCGCCCTCCCTGAGAGTTCTAAGTCCGTCAGGTTTGAGCCGATTGTTATTGATTATGTGTGATACTCGTTTCCGGTCCCTGTGTAATAGGCTCTTCCTCCGACCATTGTCGTTAGGCCGTGTTACATGACTGCGAGTGTTACGCCATCCCTTGTAGGCACATTGGAACGCCCACATTGACACACCAACAAATCAGGCAACTTCACCCACGGTGTACTCATGCCTAATTCCAAACACGATAGTTCCTTTCCTTCACGTCTCTACGCTGCCCAATTACCTGTACTGGTTCCGTGCAACCGGCTTTCACACACGCACCACTGCATTGCCATACATTAAATGTGTTCGCAATTACGAATAATGAAAACCGTCAGCTGTAGAATGGAATGACGACAATGAAAATTTGTTCCGGACCAGGATTCGAACTCGGATTTGCCGCTTATCGCGAGCGGTCCTGTTACTATTTGCCTATCCGTGCACCACTCACGGCCTGTCCCAAACTTCTGTATGGCGTCAATCACGTTCCTACGACCTGGACTCCGACAGCCATTATGTATACTCCAGTACAGGTCAGACGTTGTAGTTGAAAGACGCTTGCCCGGTATCGGCAGAGAAATACGATATTGCAATTCCTGTGTAATTCTGATTACGATGCCAAGTACCTTTTGACATGCATGCATCCATAGTCGTCATTCCGTTTTACAACTGATGATTGTCATTACTCGCAATTACAAATTCATTTTATGTGTTTTGTAATATCTCTAGTCGCCGCAGTGCCTGTTATTCTGAATGTATGTCCAAACGAAATTTACATCGAGACCAGAATAACACAGGCACTGCAATATTGTATCGTACTTTACCGCCAAGTCATATGTCAGTGGTGGAGAATCATATGGGGGCCTGGTAGCAGTTGCATAACATCTACAGTAATAGTTGCCAACCTTTCCTACCTGGTGCCCTCCTTTGTAACCCAAGAATATCTCATGCCCCCCTACGTTAATTTATTCATCTTTTTGCTTGTTTCAAATAACTTCATTTGAGAATAACCTACTATTCACATTTTAATGAAAGAGGGTTACCAAATATAGTGCACTACAAAACTATAGTGCTTGCCAAATTTTTCCGCTTTCTTCTGAGCTATATGCACCACCCCCATAAAACTGTCTGCCCCCCTCCCCCACCCACTCAAGCCCAAAGAAGGACAACACGTTTCGTTACAGGTTCATTTATTAAGCGCGAAAGCGTCACCGAGATTCTCAGTCAGCCACAGTGGCAGACGCTGCAAGAGAGGCGTTTTGCAGCTCATTACGCTCTTCTGTTAAAATTCCGAGAGCATTACTTTCCGAACTGAATCAACCAATATGTTGATTCCTCTTACCTGCCCCTCGTGAAAAGACCATGAAGTTAAAATGAGAGAGATTCGAGCCCACGCGGAGGTTTATCAGCAATTGTTCTCTCCGCGAAACACAAGCGACTGAAACAGGAAAAGGAGGTAGTGAAACTGGTACATAAAGTACACTCAACCACACGGCGAAAGGTGGCTTGGAGAGTATACGTAGACAAGCTGAAAAGAAATACTTCTGAATTTGTCGTGTGAAAACTCTTAAAGATTTTTAGATAAAAGAAACGTTGTTAACATTTTACATCTTTATTCTTCATGTATACAATTTATTTCTCAACGTAGTCATCCTGATGACGAATACATTTGTCCCAACGAGAGACCAGTTTTTTGTTACCGCCACTGAAGAATGTTTGACTTTGTTGACGTGGCAACAATCTCACCTCTGCTTCCACCGCCTCATCATTATCAAACTGAAGTCGTCGAAGGTGTTCTTTAAGTTTTGGAAACAGATAAACATCGGATTAGGCCAAGTTGGGAGCGTTAGGAGCATGATCGATGACAGCGAACCCCAGATGTCTCAGCGCTTGTCTACAGAGTGCCATTGTCATGCTGAAAGAGAGGCTGCTCCAAGTCTGGACGAACTCTTCGAATTCGAAACTGGATTACAGCAAGTTGTTTCTGCCGCACCGACATAGTCACGTTACACACCTTCATGTTACACACTATAATTCGCAGCCCTGTACTGGCAAAGGGCTGCAAATATGTGTACACGAAAAATAAATATAATTTTAATAACGTTTTCTTTATTTAAGAAGCTTCAAAAATTGGAGGTATTACTTTTCAGCATGCTCTCGTAGATGTAGATGTTGATGTAGATACAGAGCAAGTAACATTTTGTACCGTGAGGTTCTTTGTTTCTGCTACCTAATCTGCACATTGCCAAAACAACAGATATAACGAAAGAGACACCTCTTAGGTGAGACACCCAATGTATGTTAAAATTACCGGAAAGACGGAGAGCGTGACGTTTCGATCTCCCGGCTGTCTGTATTCCATAGCGCGCCCTATATGTAACCACGCTTGCCAAACCGTTCCGTATAGGTAGAGAAATGAAGCTATCCGTCCACCAGGGGAAACGACGAGAAAGCGCAGTGGTAGACGGGGAATGCCCAGCCTGTGGGCGTGGTGTGGGTGGGCCGCGGGCCACCCCAGAGAGACGGTAATGGAGCGCGCGTCGGTGAATCAGCCGGGCCGCTCTCCGCCCCCGCTCCCCCACCCCCGCACTACCGGCTGCCGGCAGCCGGGGTTAATTGGCCGGCGGTGCGGCGGGTTGTCTGACAACAGGAACAGGGCGAGGGCCCCAGCCAGCACGGCGACGCGCTGCCCTCTTCCAGGGATATAAAGCCAAGGGGCCGACTGCTCCCAACTGAGGTCAGCGATCGGCAGAGACTGGCACCAAAATTCTAGCTACGTGTTAAATACTTCTTGAACACGTGCGACTAACATACGCCGTTGGCTCTTAAAATCACTAAGGACCCATTAGTGCCCCATACCAGTACATCGGGTGCTAGGCCGTTATGGACAATGACGAATCCAGTCTGGCAAAGCACGTTCTCCTCAGAGCCTATCCACAGGGACAGCTGCATCGTGAGGCTCCATGCAGAATCGAGACGCCTGTGGAGAGATGACACAGTATCGCTGCTGTGTCGCTGAACGCACCACTGTGATCCTGGCTCTTTCTACTGCGGTAACAGTGGTCGCCACGCTGACTCTCTGTTGTGCTCCAGATGTCACCGCACTGTCTGCTGGGTACTTGTTTTAGTGCAAACAAGCACATTTCCTTGTTCGATGTGCGTGACATGTCTAGGCAACCAAGCGAACAACATATTTGTCGTCTGCAGAGCCAGTCAGGTAGGACGGTTGTGATTCTGATTGGCATTGAATATAGCCCACCTGAACCCCTCGATTTCATATTCCCGTGAGAGCCGTAGGACTATGGCCAACGTGAGGACTAATAAACTGCAGTCTCGCTAGAGCACGATCCTGCAGCCGTCCAATTCCGACAGGTGCTGGGAGACGGTTCTCCTCCTGCAACGAGACGTAATTCGATCTTCTCATAAGCAACCAAGCTTCAAATGTGTGTTTTTTTATGAGAAAACCGTCGCGTAATCTTTTCATATACACTCAACGTATATGGCGTTACTGCTACCTGATTTGTGTCTCATCTGAATATCCAAGTCTGTTATACACGTCGTGTCATTTGGTCGTTTTTTTCCATGCCGCCTCGTCGTGTTGCTAGTTTAATGGCTGGCAATACGCGCGTATATAGTTTACAGGTTATTGTAGTCTTCAGTCCGAGGCATGGTTTGGTTCACCTCTCTATGCTAGTCTTGTCCTCTACATATCACACTAACTATTGCAACTTACCCTCTGCCCACTCACATTAACAAATTAAATATTCCTACAGGCTTACCTGTGATTTATGAAACTGGTACAATTTTTGTTAAGCTCACACATTAAATTCTTTATATTTAATTCGTTTCAGTATATTATAATTATTAACCCGATTTCCCAAATTACTTTTCACCATTTTTCGGTAACACCACACTTCACGTTTCTCCTCCGTACAAGGCTATTCTCCACTCATACTGCGGGCCGGGTGGCCGAGCGGTTCTAGGCGCTTCAGTCTGGAACCTCCCGACTGGTACGGTCGCAGGTTCGAATCCTGCCTCGGGCATGGATGTGTGTGATGTCCTTAGTTTAGTTAGGTTTAAGTAGTTCTAAGTTCTAGGGGACTGATATCTTCCGATGTTAAGTCCTATAGTGCTCAGAACCATTTGAACCATTTTCCATTCATAATATACTCTGCGGAACATCTGCTAAAATTTACATTTGTATTAGATGTTAAAAGACACTGTTGCGCAAAACTCAAGTACGACAGTAACTTTAGCATGATGTGTCACTGCTGAGTAACATAGCTCGAAGAAACTTGGGACAAACATAAAGAGAACTACTATATACAGTACAGTAGGTAACTGAAAGACACAGCCCACGCAGTGAGACAAACAGAAACGACACTTTTATTCAAAAATTCAGAGGCAGTAATTTCATTGAAGTCATCGTGATTTTTGATGGTCCCCTGGACATTAAAAAAGGCAATACGTGGTTCGTAATAAGTTGTTCTGTGACGTGCTCCCATGCTGCCTACAATATTAGTAAGGAGTTCCACTCCTCCACCAGCGCTGTTGACAACTGGATGGTCGTCCATGCTTGATGACGAACTGCAAAACGTCTCGCTAACGTGTCCCACACGTGTTCGATGGGGCTTAATGTCGGGGGTACGGGCAGACCATCGATTCGCCGAATATCCTCTCATTCAAAGAGCTCTTCCACCTGTCCTGTTCGACGCGGTCGCGCATGGTCATCCATAAAAAAGAAGTCAGAGCCAAATGCACCCCTGAAAACACACACATAGGGAAGCAGTACTGTGTCACAATAACGTTCACCGCGCTCTAAGATTTGGAGGTCAGTACGGCTATTCATTATTGTGCCTCCTTCCTGCATTACTTGTTCCCACTACTCGCCACAGTGAGGGTACATCCAGAATCAGTACACGGCAGAATCCGGTCTCATCTGAGGAGAGCGGGAGACCCCACTCCGCGCTGGTCCTGTCCCTACACTCTTGGCACCATCGCAAAACTGAAGCGATCCCGATGCCTCACCACCATGTTTGCTTGGGCATTTGCACCTGCCCACACGTCATAAGACCTATGGCGATAATTTACGTGTACTCTAACACCTTTTGTGAGTCCTACCTACACCACCGAATACTATATTTTAGTCGTCTCGAGTAAAGCGCCCCATACCTCAACAAGTATTGGTTTCCGCACTTATATGAACTTTACTTCTAGTTTTGACCAATTCTGTCTCCTGTAGGAATATATGACAGTTTTCTTACACACTCTACATATTATAGAGCCAATGTACCAACAGATATTAAAGCTTAATTTACCGTCACTGAGGTCATTAGAATCAGAAATTGGAAATTGGCGTCAGTGTCCAAAAAATGAAAGCGCCTCCAATGGCTTAAAGCGATGATAGTATACTCAGTTTAGCGTGGCCCACCAGATGTTTGAACCCTTCCTCTAAAATAAAGAGTCCAGTTGTTAAACAACTATTCTCTGTTTTTCGGCAGACAGTGACAATAACTACGAGCCGTAACATCCGTGGCACTGGTGAATCTAAAAACTGAAAGGGAAACAAATTAATGTACTGAGAGAGGCAACACGTCATCTGAGCGCATTCCATACATGCTCTACTGTGGACTTTAGCTCATCATGTTTATAACACTTCTGTCCATTACTGCTATACCATAACCTTAAAGTAGGAGGCAGGTCGTGAAATAAAACAATCTTGTTAAAGCAATTATGGTATAAAGCAACAGAGCAGTGTTACCCTCTGAGAGAAATTTTGTTATGTTGACCGTGTTGTACCTAACGGAGGTGGCTTATCGAAAGTGAAAGTCAGAATTACGTAAATATTTCAACAGTAACAAACAATATTTTACCTATCTACACTGTTCAAAGAATAAGGAAAACGGCCGCCAGCCTAATTAGGCAAGAGAATGACATTCTTGTTCAAGAAAATAAGTATGAGTAACTTTAACGGACAAACACAACCTATACTTTGCCACACACGAGTGCAATGAACTCTGACACCTGCATATGTTCACGGTAAGATTGGAGCTGAAAGAGCAGAACAAACTATTTGCATAAATATAACAGATAACAATACACACTATTACTTTCAGGGCTTATTCAAACTGAATGGTCTTTACAACATTCCTATTAATATTCACTGTAGAATGGTAAATTGGACATAGGTTCAGTATTACTTTTCACACAGTTTCCTAGCTGACATGAAATTGTAAATGTAGTTCACTGCAAAATTATGAACTGGTCACAGGTTAAGTCTCTTTCAGTTAAATACTATACCTTTTCTACCTAGGCCAGCCACAATTTGCGCGCGCTACACAGTTCCGTTCCCGAGGGGAAATACACCTTTTACATACAAAATAACTAAGAACCCTCAGTGAAGGTCAGCAGTTTACATAACAGCAAACAAACATTTTAAATAAAACAGAACATTTGCATATATTGGTGGTTCTACACAAAATTATTTAAATAAAATTATTTAATTTTAAAGATAACCAAAGAGATTACATGACAAAGACAAAACATATTATTTTCTCATGTTGTATGACATCAAAGCTTTTACAAAGAAAGGAGTATACAATTTTGTGTTTTCCATTCAATCCAACAACATTTACAGAAACTCAACGATATAACATTAAAGAAAACAAAAGGCTAAATAAATCAGTAGAGCAGTAGAGCTATGGTGTTACATGTTGACTTGAATACCGAACGATAAAAACTTCATATTACTGAAGACACTATTCTAACAGACCTATCTGGTTTAGCCTTGTCAGCTTGTAGGATGAAATCACCTATTGCATCGCCTTAATTTCGGACAATAGAATCAACAATACCATCTCGACAGAGCCATATTTTCTGTGGGGAAGACATGGTCTGTGTACCCCACTACATACATCACGCGCAGCTACGAAACGCCTGCTGTCGCTCTGTAAGCTGATGAGCGACCCATCGTCGAAAACACGGTTCTCTATTAATCTGTCGTCCAGTATACCTGCCAGCTTGCGCACCGCAGCGCTTCCTGCCACAGCGACTGATGACAGTTACCAAACTAGCCAGTCACTACATACGTACCACCGTCATGTCTTTCTCTGAGCCCAGTACCCAGTGAAGTCATTCTGCCAGGGGATGCAGCATGAATAGACCCTAGCGTCACAATATATGATCTTCATCGGCGGTGCTTCACACAACTTGGCTTTTTCAGAAGAGCCTTGTGGGGACAGTGAACCACCTGGAACCCTCTTACTTACTTTCAAAGGCATCCTATCTGGCTAGACCGCAACACGTTCCGTAAATGATTGCTATCGGTCATTCTAACAAGATATCTACCGCAGGTTTTTCATCTTAAAACACCGTCATCTGTAGCAAGCAGTTGTGTGCAAGTCGGATATGAGTGAAGCTAATTATAGGGTCGCTAGTTTTCCTTTCGCAGATTGATGCAGGACTATTACAGAAACAACGTACCTCGTCTTTACCTTCAAGAGTTATTGCTCGTTTTATAATTTTCCATAAAATAAGGAGTCGACGTAACAGGGTAAAGCAGATATGATCAAAAATCTAGGTAAAGAGCTACAGCGAAATTCTGTACGAAAAGGAAAGCTGGCGAATGGATTTCCTACCTGGTCCGTCATAGAGATCCCAGCTGGGGTGGCAGCGAATCAATATAGCCACGGAAGGCTACTCTTCTATTCTGACGTAGCAGCACTTGCAGAGCGGCTCAGATCGATGGACAGCAGCGCAGCGTGACGTCACTGCAAGTGGCCTAGTAACAGGAGTGTCCAGTGTAGTATTTCCGACACGAGGGCTTCTTCAAGAGTTAACGCCGCCTCAGACGCAAGATACGGTCATTAAATTCGTCTGTTATAGTTAAAACTGTATTTTAGTCTTTTGGTGTAAAAGGAACGCCAGTGCTATGTTCTCAGAAATAACGTAATTTATGCTACCTGTCGCTAAGGGTATATGAGATGTTACTAATACCAGCGTCATAAATACTATAAGGGTCGATCAGACGTTCTCGTTCGAAGGTCATACAGTCCAGAATCGGTAGGCCAATCAGACAAAACCACCATGAGGATTGACGCAATCATCTCACAGATACACCCGGCTGAAGATACTCTGTATCTTGTTGCGTGAAGAAGTCCGCAACTAGCTGCTGCATAGCATCCCCCAACGTCAATCGTCGACTGTTGAAGCCTTTTTTTAAGAAATGAAAGGCGTGATAATCGCATGGGGAGGGATCAGGGCTATAGGGTGGATGCTCGATTGTCACCCACTCGAGTTGGCGTAACTTCTAAGTGAAAATTGGCGATATGGGAACGTGCGTTACCATGAAGCAGCAGCACCCCCTGTCACACAAGATCAGTGATTTTCGACAGACATGCTGCCCCATACACATTATTCATTCGACGTGGGATATCTTCTGCTGTTTGTCCTCCGGCAACCAAGAGAAGAATGACAGCACATTGGTCTTGTTCGGACGCATTTGGTAACAACGTCGCCACATTTCACGTTTCAGAATGTACCGCATACACGTCAGAAAAGCACGAATGCCTCGAGGGATTAGCCGAGCGGTCTGGGCGCTGCAGTCATGGACTGTGCCGCTGGTCCTGGCGGAGGTTCGAGTCCTCCCTCGGGCATGGCTGTGTGGGTTTGTCCTTAGGACAATTTTGGTTAACTAGTGTGTAAGCTTAGGGACTGATGACCTTAGCAGTTAAGTCCCATAAGATTTCATACACATTTAAAAAAATTTAAAGACACGAATGCCACACTAATACCTTGTCTTGATGCATACACTCCTGGAAATTGAAATAAAAACACCGTGAATTCATTGTCCCAGGAAGGGGAAACTTTATTGACACATTCCTGGAGTCAGATACATCACATGATCACACTGACAGAACCACAGGCACATAGATACAGGCAACAGAACATGCACAATGTCGGCACTAGTACAGTCTATATCCACCTTTCGCAGCAATGCAGGCTGCTATTCTCCCATGGAGACGATCGTAGAGATGCTGGATGTAGTCCTGTGGAACGGCTTGCCATGCCATTTCCACCTGGCGCCTCAATTAGACAGCGTTCGTGCTGGACGTGCAGACCGCGTGAGACGACGCTTCATCCAGTCCCAAACATGCTCAATGGGGGACAGATCCGGAGATCTTGCTGGCCAGGGTAGTTGACTTACATCTTCTAGAGCACGTTGGGTGGCACGGGATACATGCAGACGTGCATTGTCCTGTTGGAACAGAAAGTTCCCTTGTCGGTCTAGGAATGGTAGAACGATGGTTTCGATGACGGTTTGGATGTACCGTGCACTATTCAGTGTCCCCTCGACGATCACCAGAGGTGTACGGCCAGTGTAGGAGATCGCTCCCCACACCATGATGCCGGGTGTTGGCCCTGTGTGCCTCGGTCGTATGCTGTCCTGATTGTGGCGCTCACCTGCACGGCGCCAAACACGCATACGACCATCATTGGCACTAAGGCAGAAGCGACTCTCATCGCTGAAGACGACACGTCTCCATTCGTCCCTCCATTCACGCCTGTCGCGACACAACTGGAGGCGGGCTGCACGATGTTGGGGCGTGAGCGGAAGACGGCCTAACGATGTGCGGTACCGTAGCCCAGCTTCATGGAGACGGTTGCGAATGGTCCTCGCCGATACCCCAGGAGCAACAGTGTCCCTAATTTGCTGGGAAGTGGCGGTGCGGTCCCCTACGGCACTGCGTAGGATCCTACGGTCTTGGCGTGCATCCGTGCGTTGCTGCGGTCCGGTCCCAGGTCGACGGGCACGTGCACCTTCCGCCGACCACTGGCGACAACATCGATGTACTGTGGAGACCTCACGCCCCACGTGTTGAGCAATTCGGCGGTACGTCCACCCGGCCTCCCGCATGCCCACTATACGCCCTCGCTCAAAGTCCGTCAACTGCACATACGGTTCACGTCCACGCTGTCGCGGCATGCTACCAGTGTTAAAGACTGCGATGGAGCTCCGTATGCCACGGCAAACTGGCTGACACTGACGGCGGCGGTGCACAAATGCTGCGCAGCTAGCGCCATTCGACGGCCAACACCGCGGTTCCTGGTGTGTCCGCTGTGCCGTGCGTGTGATCATTGCTTGTACAGCCCTCTCGCAGTGTCCGGAGCAAGTATGGTTGGTCTGACACACCGGTGTCAATGTGTTCTTTTTTCCATTTCCAGGAGTGTATATATCCGCATCGGATTCGCGCTACTTTGATTATACGCCGAAGCAACGTCTACAAACAGTAACTTTTTAATTGTCCCTTATACAAGAATTAGATGCTAGCAGTTAATATTAATGTCAATATTCTGCTTTTATTGTTAGTCGATGTATTTATTATCAGGTTATTTTTAACTGCTCTATTTGTGTTAAAATTTTGGTTTTGCTGTTTGACATAATCTGTAGACCTCAAACTGCCTTTTCATATCACCCACCATATACGACGTCGTTTTGATTTCTTTGTGGTTCGCTCGTCTAGCATAGGTTCTGCTTCTTTGGGATTTCGTTATTTAACTTTCTAACCGGATGCCATTCCTGATATCACAGCCACAAAGGTAACCAACTATCGCGGGCCGTCCGTTTGTGTATTGTGGAAACTTTGTTCTGTGTGTTATTGAACTTTAACTTTTTGTGTATAGTAGTCTCTGTGACGGAATTTGTGGACCAGCTCAGCATTTGCCTAAACGACCAGGAAAAATCGCCTGAAAATTTCACTCTTGCTGGTCGGTCATTAATCCGCTCTGTCTGACCGCTCTCTGGCTGACCATCCTGTCTCGCAAGCTGGCCTGTTGCGCGTTAACGTTATGTGATATGGACGCCAGGTACGAAGTCTAGCTCGGGATATTTTCTGCATTGTCATAATGTTACGGAGGTAATTGTCGTTCTTTCTCATAGTTAGACGTTTCCGAAGATTCTTATGTTTTCGTTCTATGTTGAAGAAACTCTAATTCTTGCAGAAGCCAGCAAGAATCCTACTTTGACAGTTCTAGGATGCACTAATTGCTAATTCAATCAGTGCAGCAGCTTCTGGATAGATGTAAACGCAATGCGCACTGAGGCGATACTGAATCACTCAACTCGGCGTACTATAACACGTCGAAATTTTTGTATCGATGCCCTCAACTGTTTCGGAAATGTGGTTAACAGTGCAGCTGAATTACCCTTCACTCGTCAATGTACATGTGGACTTTAAAAAGATCTCAATAAGTGCGTTTTTAGGACGCAGAAATGCTCATCAGAATATACAAGTACACGCCAAGCATCTGCGATGTCGGCAAAATTGTAGTCACACGAGACGAGGCAGCTAACGTTGACGGGCACGCGAACGGGATGTCCAACGTCACAAGACACAGCATCATCGGCACAGGGACGAGCTAGTTAGCGTGATTTTGCGTTCTAAGCGCTTTGCGGCAGCAGTTGCCAGCTTTATTTGATAGTTACAGACTTCCGCTTGTAAAATTGCTACGTTAGCACTATTGAAACACACACAACCTAACTTGTCCACACACTTATCATATTTTTGTGTCTGCGGTTTATATAGATGGCAACGTCAGTAACCAGGCGCATGTAATAAGACAAAGAGGAAAGATACTTTTTCAGTCAGCAAGGAAGTCAGCTTGTAAAAGTTCACAAAAACCAACAGACTCAGTACTGACAGACGTTGCATTTCTATTGACATAACAACAAGTATTTCAGAAGTTACTTCTATTACTTTCATAAGAAAGACTCACAACTATTTAGAAAGCGTAAAAGTGAAAAAAATTGATTCAATACAACACGCATCCTTCTATGTTCGAACGTTGCTATTCCGTAAAGTGCCATCCCGACCTCATACGCTATGCTGAAACTCTGCAATGAGCGATCTTTTTTTTATGTTACGGATTTCTGCAGACTTTAATGGCCGGTATTTTGTTAATTGACATTTAATTATATCAAATCCCAACAAGAACGGAACGTTTTTGCTGCATCTTCAATGTGCCGTTGCCTTAAAACATCTTACATTCATAATACGCGAGTGATAACGCGAAAGTAACTACACTGAAGAGCCAAAGAAACTGGTACACCTGCCTAATATCGTGTACGGCACTCGCGGGCACGCAGCAGTACCGCAACACGACGTGGCATTGACTCTACACTAATGTCTGAAATAGTGCAGGGGGGGAGGGGGGGGTGACATAACGAATCCTGCTGGGCTGTCCACAAATCGAAAATCGATCGGAGGGGTAGAGATCTCTTCTGAACAGCACGTTTCAGGGCATCCCAGATACGCTCAATAATGTTCAAATCTGGGGAGTCTGGTGGTCAGCGGAAGAGTTTAAACTGACAAGTGTTCCTAGGGGCACTCTGTAGCAATTCTGGACGTGTGAGGTGTCGCATTGACCTGCTGGAATTGCCCAAGTCCGTCGGAAAGCACAATGAAAGTGATTCCACGCAGATGATCACACAGAATGCTTACAATCGTGTCACATGTCAGAGTCGTATCTACACTTATCAGGGGTCCCATATCACTACAGCTGCACGCGCCCCACATCATTACAGACCCTCACCAGCTTTAACAGTCCTCTGCTGACACACCGGGTCCATGGATTCATGAGGTTCTCTCCGTACCCGTACAAGGCCAATCCTGTCGACACAATTTGAGATGAGACTTGTCCTACTAGGCAACATGTTTCCAATCATAAACAGTCAAATGTCGGTGTTGACGGGCCAAGCGAGGCGTAAAGCTTGGTGTAGTGCAGTCATCAAGGGTACATGAGTGAGCCTTCGGCTCCGAAAGTCCATATCGATTATGCTTCTTTGAATGGTTTACACACTGATCCTTGTTGATGGCCCAGCTCTGAAATGTGCAACGTTTTGCGGAATGGTTGCACTTCCGTCACTTTGAACGATTCTCTTCTGTTGCCGTTGGTCCCATTCTTGCAGGATCCTTTTCCGGCATCTGCGGTGTCGAAGATTTGATGTTTTTACCAGAGTCCTGATATTCACGGTACACTCGTCCGATGGTCGTGAGGGAAAATGCCCACTTCGTTGCTATCTCGGAGATGTTATGTCCCACCGCTCGTGCACCACTGTAACACCACGTTGAAACTCACTTAAATCTTAATAACCTGCCAACGTAGCAGCAGTAGTCGATCTAACAACTGCGCCAGACAGTTGTTATCTTATATAGGAGTTGCAGACCGCAGCGGCGTATTCTGCCTGTTTACATATCATACATCTACATCTACATGGATACTCTGAAAATCACATTTAAATACCTGGCAGAGGGTTCATCGAACAGCCCGCATCTCGTGGTCGTGCGGTAGCGTTCTCGCTTCCCACGCCCGGGTTCCCGGATTCGATTCCCGGCGGGGTCAGGGATCTTCTCTGCCTCATGATGGTTGGGTGTTGTGTGATGTCCTTAGGTTAGTTAGGTTTAAGTAGTTCTAAGTTCTAGGGGACTGATGACCATAGATGTTAAGTCCCATACTGCTCAGAGCCATTTTTTTTTTTTTTTTGTTCATCGAACACCTTCACAATTCTCTATTATTCCAATCTCGTATAGCGCGCGAAAAGAATGAACACGAATATCTTTCCGCACGAGCTCTGATTTCCCTTATTTTATCGTGTTGATCGTTCCTTCCTATGTAGGTCAGTGTCAACAAAATATTTTCGCATCCGGAGGAGAAAGTTAGTGTTTGGAATTTCGGGAGAAGATTCCGTCGCAACGAAAAACGCCTTTCTTCTAATGATTTCGCCGGCCGCGGTGGTCTAGCGGTTCTAGGCGCGCAGTCCGGAACCGTGCGACTGCTACGGTCGCAGGTTCGAATCCTGCCTCGGGCATGGATGTGTGTGATGTCCTTAGGTTAGTTAGGTTTAAGTAGTTCTAAGTTCTAGGGGACTAATGACCACAGCAGTTGAGTCCCATAGTGCTCAGTGCCATTTGAACCATTTGCCATTTAATGATTTCCTGCCCAAATCCTGTATCATTTCTGTGACACTCTCTCTCATATTTCGCGATAACACAAAATGTGCTGCCCTTCTTCGAACTGTTTCGATGTACTCAGTCAGTCCCACCTGGTAAGGATCCCACACTGAGCAACAGTATTCTAAAAGAGGACGGACAAGTATAGTGGAGGCAGTCTCCTTAGTAGATCTGTTACATTTTCTAAGTGTCCTACCAATACAACGCAGGATTTGGTTAGCCTTCTTCATAACATTTTCTATGTGTTCCTTCCATTTAAGTTGTTCGTAATTGTAATTTCTAGGTATTTAGTTAAATTTACGGCGTTTAGATTTGACTGATTTATCGTGTAGCCGAAGTTTAGCGATATCCTTTTAGCACTCATATGGATGACCTCACACTTTTCGTTATTTGGGGTCAACTGACAATTTTCGCAACATTCAGATATCTTTCCCAAATCTTTCTGCAATTTGTTTTGATCTTATGATGACTTTATTAGTCGATAAACGACAGCGTCATCTGCAAACAAGCTTCTCAGATAGTCTCCCAAATCGATTATATAGATAAGGAAGAAGAAAGGGCCTGTAATACTACCTTGGGGAACGCCAGAAATCACTTCTGTTTTACTCGATGATTGTCCGTCAATTACTACGAAATTTGACCTCTCTGACAGGAAATCACAAATCTAATTACATAACTGTGACCATATTCCACAAGCACGCAATTTCACTACAAGCCATGTGTGTGGTACAGTGTCAAAAGCCTTCCGGAAATCCTAAAATAGGGAATCGATCTGAAATCCCTTGTCAGTAGCACTCAAGACTTCATGCGAATAAAGAGCTAGTTGTGTTTCACAAGAACGATGGTTCCTAAATCCATGTTGACTGTGTGTCAATAGACCGTTTTCTTCGAGGTAATTCATAATGTTTTAACACAATATGTGTTCCAAAATCCTGCTGCATACCAGCGTTAATGACGTGGGCCTGTAATTAAGTGGATTACTCCTACTACCTTTTTTGAATACTGGTGTGACCTGTGCAACTTTCCAGTCTTTGGGTAAGGATCTTTTATTAAGCTGACGGTTGTATATGATTGTTAAGTACGGAGCTAATGCATCAGCATACTCTGAAAGGAACCTAACTGGTATACAGTCTGGACCAGAAGACTTGCTTTTATTAAGTGACTTAAGTTGCTTCACTAATCTGAGGATATCTACTTCTACGTTACTGATGTTGGCATCTGTTCCTGATTCGAATTCTGGAATATTTACTTCGTCATACGCATGCCTATGCCATTTTCTTTGACGCTACAGTGTAAATACACAGATTCTTTAAACACCAATATGATGTTTCCTGTCATTTTATTGTAACAAATCGTACTAATAACGGCGCGATTTCGAGACATTAAATGTGATTATGCTTATAAACAATCTATATTTATAAGATGTAATGTATAACATAAATCAACCTTATATGGGCTTGAGCTGAACACGACAAATACGGTATGGCGGTCTAGCACATTCCGTTTATGATGTAACGAGCGTTCATGCAGTTGTAGGTTCTAGTTTACGTGGCATGTTGTCGACATATCGCAGATCTTATTTTGTGTTTCACTTGGCGAAATGGCTCCTCGATGTGAAATAATAGATTGTGAAGTCACAAAACACGTACTACGCTACATCAACGTTAGCTAACCCGTCCAGAGTGACGGCGGCTTAAGAGTTCCTTACGATTCGTTGCCGGTCTCTACTTTACGCGGGGTTCCCGGCAGCGTCCGCTGTTGTGACGTCACGGGTGATTCCGCTAATGGAGGAGGGCAGCGGCGCGTATCGCGGCTCCGGCGGCATGGGCCACCTCATTAATTAGGCGGCCCAGCCCGGGCTGATACGGTTACACGGGGCGCGGTTACACAGGCACGGTCCAGTGACAACTTGCTCCGCCCCCCCCCCCCCTCCTCTCTCTCTCTCTCTCTCTCTCTCTCTCTCTCTCTTTGAGGCTGCACCGTGACACCCGCATCTCGGAGCTTGTGACGTATCTCGTTCGATGTACGAATACGTACGTATGGATAAAGAGCCTGCCTTCATTGGCTCCTGTCACTGGTCAAAGAAATGATTACGCAGCAGACAGCGCTTGTGTTAGCTTTCCACCCAAAGAGGACTGTATGGCACATTTTTCAGACTGTGTGATGCATGATTTGAGTTGATAGTAGTACTAGAGTCATGACTTACCATTAGGTGCCGGCTCTGGTACGGCGACGTGGGCTTGAAACTCAGGCATGCGTTTGCATTACAGTTGTAGACATTAACATGGGTCTGGACAAGGTGAGCAGAGCTTTAGTCGTGAGGCTGTTTTATTAAAACAACGTAAATAGTACTACTGCTCTTCGTGAGTATTAAAAGAATACGGAGAGGTCCTGTTTCCGCATCGAAGTCGAACAATACTATTCGGAAGTTCGACTTACGTGCCGATTTGGGAATTGCTTCTGGGAGAGGCCGACGGTCAATTGCGTCACGAATTGTTCAAGGGTTTACTGTCTGCAGGAATGCGAGACGCACTGTGCGATCTTCAAGCAGTGCACGAGCTGCGTCCAGCCGGCTGAACGATCCATGGTCCACCGTTAGAAAAGTGCAACGAACATTTGTGAAATGGTGTCCCTCGTGCGGTTCCAGGCTGTCGTGGATGCAGATGGCTGTCACAATGAGCCACATTGTAACCTGGAACGTAAACATACTACGCAATTAATAAATGTTACCATCTCATCTGGAAATCAAATGTGTTGCATTCAACGGTTTATTCGTTATTTTTCTCCCGCGAGTCCTTACAAATGTTTCGATAAACCTCCCTTGTCTTTTTCATGGGGGCCCTCATATGTAGCGAAAGTTTAATTACAACCTCGCTGTATAACGATGGTCACTTGATTGTGCATGTATGGGTATACTTTAATTACTGACATTGCCAAACTTCTAGATTAATTTGTTCGTCATACTACGAGGGTAGTCTTAATTGTCATCTCTAAAAATCAAGCTGCGACCATGAACCTTGATGTTGGTTCTGTCATATTCCATGTCACACATGGATTTTGGCTGATTAGGATACATTTCATGCGTGAAAATTACCTCGCCGTCGCCTGGCACCTAATGGTTTTTCGTCATCAAAATACCGGGAAATGAGACAAAGTTTCATAGCCCAGAGAAACAGCGTTGTGTCCTGCGCAGAATCATCTACGACGTTGTCCCACAACAACCACCCCTCTCTCCTCCTCTCCCAAGACGCTGCAGCTTGACACGCTTGTAATATCGTCAAAAGGTTTCGATAGTACTGTCCTGTAACTGTTTGCCCCTAACGAATATAGTATGTTAGTACCAAACCATGGGAGTCCTAAAAATCTCTCAGCATGATAGTTTAGTCTTAGCCGCGATGGTGAGCGCACATCTTGCTATGTTCCTTTGTTTCGTCGACACAATGATTACATCCAGTACTCGTCCATGGTGATTAGAAGGCCAAAAACGTCACATTCATTGACCTGAGACAGCTGCTACATTTCCGCTACTGTCTCTATTCGGCAGCTTTTTGAATTGCTGAGAGCAGAAGGGAAACACAGCGAATGGCGACCTTTGTCATGTTCAAAATGTCGTACAACATGTTTTGATTCATGTCTGAATTTATATGCAACTTAATTATCTATTTATATAATAAAATATTATGGTTAGCCTCGTGCAAGCTTCGCAGTGACCGCTTACATATTCAGGTTCGGTAAGAGAAACAATTATCTCCAGAACGAGATTTTCACTCTGCAGCGGAGTGAGCGCTGATATGAAACTTCCTAGCAGATTAAAACTGTGTGCCCGACCGAGACTCGAACTCGGGACCTTTGCCTTTAACGGGTAAGTGCTCTACCATCTGAGCTACCGAAGCACGACTCACGACCGATGCTCACAGCTTTACTTCTGCCAGTATCTTGTCTCCTACCTTCCAAACTTTGCAGAAGCTCTTCCGCTGCAGAAGCTTTTCCGCGAACCTTGCAGGACTAGCACTCCTGAAAGAAAGGATACTGCGGAGACATGGCTTAGCCACAGCCTGGGGGATGTTTCCAGAATGAGATTTTCACTCTGCAGCGGAGTGTGCGCTGATATGAAACTTCCTGGCAGATTAAAACTGTGTGCCCGACCGAGACTCGAACTCGGGACCTTTGCCTTTCGCGAGCAAGTACTCTACCATCTGAGCTACCGCTGCAGAGTGAAAATCTCATTCTGGAAACATCCCCCAGGCTGTGGCTAAGCCATGTCTGCGCAGTATCCTTTCTTTGCGGAGTGCTAGTTCTGCAAGGTTCGCAGGAGAGCTTCTGTAAAGTGTGGAAGGTAGGAGACAAGATACTGGCAGAAGTAAAGCTGTGAGCAACGGCCGTGAGTCGTGCTTCGGTAGCTCAGATGGTAGAGCACTTGCCCGCGAAAGGCATAGGTCTCGAGTTGGAGTCTCGGTCGGGCACACAGTTTTAATCTGCCAGGAAGTTTCAACAATTATCTCGGTTGTACAGTCACAGGAATTTTATAATTATTCACTTTATCGCACCTGAAGATGAAACGTAGCCTCCTTAAAAATGTACTGCGGTGCCTAAATTAAGTCACATGCCAGCGATTCGACATCCTTTTTAGACTACCATCTCTTGTGAAATTTGTGAGCTGCACGTGCCATGGAGTGTGAACATGAACGTGCAATATTATGAAAGCACCTGAATGGTACCTCGTATGTCATGGAACCGCTTTAACATGCAAATAAAACAGCAGGCCGGCAGACTAATGTCTGACACAACAGCTTCTCTAACTCAATTGTATTTTGGGTGCTGGAGCAAACGCTCCATGCACCGAGCAGAAACACTTGGTTTGCTCAATAACCTCGGAGAAGCAGTGCTATTGACCGACGACGGGTCTTCTCAGCTTTTGTATTCCATAAAAACAATGGACTGTCCACTGAAAAACGTCACATGCCAAACGCTGGACAGCCGGCCGCAGGGCCGAGCGGTTCTAGGCGCTACAGTATGGAACCGCGCGACCGCTGCGGTCGCAGGTTCGAATCCTGCCTCGGGCATGGATGTGTGTGATGTCCTTAGATTAGTTAGGTTTAAGTAATTCTTAGTTCTAGGGGACTGATGACCACAGAAGTTGAATCCCATAGTGCTCGGAGCCAAACGCTGGACTATAAAATGAATCAACGTGTATGGGGCTGCCATCAGCATGGAGAACATTTTATATGTATTGTCTAGGACAATTAATCCATGCTGAGGCTAGATAACATTCCGTCATAATTTCTAAAATCATTGGGGGAAGTGGCAACAGATTCACATCTATGTGTAGAACGTATGACTATGGCGACATACCGTCTGACTTTCGGAAAAATATCGTCTACACATTTCCGAACATTGCGAGAGCTTTCAAGTGCGAAAATTATAGCACAATCATCTTAACAGCTCATGCATCCAAGTTGCTGACAAGAATAACATACAGAATAATGGAAAAGAAAACTGAGGATGTGTTAATTCGGTTGGCAATGGAAGCAAGGCTTAAGAAAAATCAAGACACGTTCATAGGATTTGTCGACCTGGAAAAAGTGTTCGACAACGTAAAATGATGCAATATGTTCGAAATTCTGAGGAAAAAAGGCGTAAGCTATAGGGAGAGACGGGTAATATAGAACATCTACAAGATCCAAGATTGAATAATAAGAGTGGACGAACAAGAACGACGTGCTCAGATTAGAAAGGATGTAAGACAAGGATGTAGTCTCCCGTCTCTACTGTTCAGTCTGTACATCGACGAAGGAATGATGGAAATAAAAAAAAGGTTTAGGAATGGAATTAAAATTCAAAGCGAAAGGATGTCAATTATACGATTGCTATCCTGAATGAAAATGCAGAAGAATTACATGATCCGCTGAATGGAATGAACAATCTAATGAGTACAGAATATGGACTGAGAGAAGAAAGACGAAAGTAATGAGAAGTAGCAGAAATGAGAACAGTGAGAAAATTCCATCGGGACTGATGGTCACAAAGTAGATAAAGTTAAGCAATTTTGCTACGTAGGCAGTAAAATAACCAATGACAGAGCGGGCAAGGAGGACATCAAAAGCAGAGTAGCACTGGCAAAAAGAGCATTCCTGGCCAAGATACGTCTACAAGTATCAAACATAGGCCTCAGTTTAAGGAAGAAATTTCTGAGAATATACGTCTGGAGTACAGCATTGTATGGCAGTGAAACATGGACTGTGGGGAAACCGGAACAGAAGAGAATCGAAGCATTTGAGATGTGGTGCTACAGACGAATGTTGAAAATTAGGTGGACTGATAAGGAAGGGAATGAGCAGGTTCTGCGCAGGATCGGAGAGGAAATGAATATTAGGGAAACACTGATAAGGAGACAGGACAGGGTGATAGACATCTGTTGAGACATGAGGGAATGACTTCCATTGTACTTAAGAGAGCTGTAGAGGGCAAAAACTATAGAGGAAGACAGAGATTGGAATACATCCAGAAAATAATTGAGGGCGTAGGCTGCAGGTGCTACTCTGAGATGAAGAGGTTAGCACAGAATTGGGGCTGCATAAAGCCAGGCAGAAGACTGATGATTAAAAAAAAAAATAAAAAATAAAGGCACTACTGAACTAACACTAATCCATTGTTTAAGTGTAGCCTCTCCTAGGCTTTTCTCATACTGTCAAAAGTTAAGTGCCCTTGTTTTGAAACTTTTAACTTCCGCAAGTAGCGAAACCTTACACTTGGAATAAGCCACTAATTTAAAGGTGAAAGACTCTTATTAACCATTTGGATTTATAATTTAATGCTAAATTGTCAACGGACATTAATAATAACAATTTGGACAAGATGTCGAAGGCTATGTTACGAGTTCCAATGCGTTGGGTGGATAAAGGATACGGTTGTTTCCGTACAAAAACCAATCAGAAACTTTTTATTGTACTTCCTACCACAGTTATAGCTCAGATAACTTAGCGATATCCAATATTCAGCTCTGAGATGAGAGCATAAACTAACTTACCGTTAGTATGACGAAGGCCTTATGGGCCGAAAGTTTTGTGTGTGTGTGTGTGTGTGTGTGTGTGTGTGTGTGTGTGTGCCTTTCTGCGACTCAGTATCTCCGCTATACATTGAGTGACAACTTTCCTTTTCATAATACTGTTACATTCCATCCTGGATTTTTCATTGTTTGAAAACTAAAAAGATAACAGTATCCAGACCGGAAGGGACCAGTTCTGTTCTATGGTTTTGTAATTAACTGAGAAACCTGTCGAAAGTTTGCTTTTAATTTTTTTTAAAAAAAATTACTTAAAATAATATGGAAGCAAGCACCTCGCTAGTTACCGTCTTTGAGGAAATGTAATCTGAGATAATTAGTAAAGATAATTTACTATAAAATTGAAACATGAATGCAAGTCGAATTTATCTCTAGCAGTGGGAAAGGCAACCCTTCCAAATATATAGTCTTATTTTTTGATAGGTTATTTAAATAGTCATTGTGTTAAGTAAATGATAGGCTAGCATTCTAGTGACAGATAATTACATTTACTGAAATCGTAGCCCTTCAATATATTTGTTCTGTTTTAAATGATAAAGGCAACAGGTTAAGAAATGTTTGTAATATTAATACAAATAGTTGCTGCTACTACTCATACAATTCTAAATACACGAATAATTGGAAGTTCTTGCCTTATAGCAGATGAACAATCGTCGAATAAATTTATACAGTTATTTCACGTCTCTGTTAACACAGATGAATACGGATCGACGTGACGCCTTCCAGAGGAATTGCTTTTGAACTGCCAGTGACGCAATTACTTGCACGCATTTCATTTCAGGATGAATATTGCGACCGCGACAAATAGTTTACTGAGACTCCTGCTCCGGTTACCGAATCTTCATTGTAAAATTTCTTCGCACAGTGATCAGTATTTTTAAATGTGCGCTTCACAACTGAGACTGCATCACAGCACTTCCTACAGGAGAGCCCCACAATATTCTTCTCTATCTTTGCCGCTGTGCCTATCAAGCTCAGCTAAACAACGCGTCAGAGGAAAAAGTACTGTAATTCCCCGAGTTTCTTGAATGTCTATTATAAATTTGAATTTAACGTAATGTAAATACCTGGGATGCAGAAGAGCTGTTCACACTTATGTGAAATGACCATATTATACTTTGCATTACAATGGACAACCCATGTACATAAATAAAACATTCAGTTGTTTTAATTCTGACATACCACGATGATATGACATTCTTTACTCTAATATTAATATCTATCACAATAATAATAACAACAATAATAACAATCAAATGTAATTCTTTAAGAAAAATTAAAATTTATAGCGTCATTATTTACACAATGTCGGAGGAATATAGTCCGGCAGCTAAAAAAACGTTCTTCGTATTTTAGAGGAGAAGGATAGGTGTAGTCGAGTAAAAACCGACGACTATAGCGGGATTCATCGCTTCAAGTCACTCGTTTTCATTCACCGGTTGTCCACTGGCATCGCTTTTAACGCCTCCTCAAACCTCGCTTAGCATTGACTGTAGCAACGTGTGGCGTTTTTGGAACTTCTCCACCACTGTAACCCGTTCTCTCTAATTCTTCGCTCAGTGACTGTACTAGCTGTACTGCTGGATGATTAGTTCCCTCCTCCCCTCCCCCCTCTTCTCCCCAACATAGACACACACTGCCCAATGGTTCGTGTCCATCTTCACTTCACAGTCACATCACCAAAAGTCTACTTGGGCAGCTATCGAACGGGTGAAATGTCCGTGATGGATTTGTTACTCGTATGACAACCGAGTAGTCCACATTCGAAGTTACTGATCTCTCCTGACTGAGCCACTTTGCTGTTACTGCTTCTCCCCTGACAAGACAATAATTCCCGCCTCTTTTGTACTGACCTGTCTTTACATCTAGTGGTCAACTGTGCATTACATAGGAGAGCACCGATACTTTTGATCAGGTAGTATATGTCCTCTGTCAGCCACACAGTGGTTAGTTGTCACTGTTGTATATGAATGACTTGCCCCCTGGAAACAACTCTGAAAATTTTCTTACGGCCTACGTAGCTACTGCAGAGGATTCGCTGTTCCAATTTTCGTATTTTGTGACTGTCGTTAACATTCACGCATCTTGGCTAATCGCATATGCGGAGCTGTAAAGGCGAGTGCTGTTACTGTGAGAGCCTTCGGCGGCGACCGAGCAGACGCGTTCGCGATCCGCCCGTCTCCCCTCGCAAGCTCGCCGCGCCGCCTTATAAAAATTTCAGGCCGCTAAATATTTCAGCTGAGCGCGGTCCCCTCCCCCGACGCGGCTCAGCCAGGCAGCAGGCAGGCAGCTGCTTTAAAACGGCGGCGCGCGACGTCAAAACAACGCGGCGCCTGTTCGTGCGGCAGGGGCGGCGGCGGGCGTCCACTGTGTAAACAGCGCCGCGATCAGCCGCGGGCGACGAGCGAACGCAGCCACCGCAGCGCCGCGCTTCGCGGCCGGGGGACGATAGCAAGTGACTGCTCTGGCGTCTTCCGGCCACTGTTTTCAGTGGACATGTACCACCACAAAACGCAAAGCCAAACCACATCTTTAAAAGGCAACTAGCGAAGCGCTCCGGCTTTGCACGGTCAGCATCAAATACAACACTGGCTACACCACGAAGATGACGTGCTACAGACGCGAAATTTAAACGACAGGAAAAAGATGCTGTGATTTGCAAATGATTATCTTTTCAGAGCATTCACGCAATGTTGGCGTTGGTGACAACACCTACAACGTGCTGACATGAGGAAAGTTTCCAACCGATTTCTCATACACAAACAGCAGTTGACCGCGTTGCCTGGTGAAACGTTGTTGCGATGCCTCGTGTAAGGAGGATAAATGCGTGCCATCACTTTCCGACTTTGATAAATGCCGGATTGTAGCCTATCGCGATTGCGGTTTATCGTATCGCGACATTGCTGCTCGCGTTGGTCGAGATCAAATGACTGTTAGCAGAATATGGAATCGGTAGATTCAGGAGGTTAACACGGAACTCCGCGCCGTGTAAGATCCCAACGGCCTCGTATCACTAGCAGTTGAGATGACAGGCATCTTATCCGCACGGCTGTAACAGATCGTGCAGCCGCGTCTCGATCCCTGAGTCAACAGATGGGGCCGGTCGCAGGTGGCCGAGCGGTTCTACGCGCTTCGGTCTGGAACCGCGCGACCGCTGCCTCGGGCATGGATGTGTGTGATGTCCTTAGGTTAATTAGGTTTAAGTAGTTCTAAGCTCTAGGGGACTGATGACCTCAGATGTTAAGTCTCATAGTGCTCAGAGCCATTTCAACCATTTGGTTCAACGGATGGGGACGTTTGCAAGACAACAACCATCTGCACAAACAGTTTGACGACGTTTGCAGCAGCATGGATTATCAGCTCGGAGGCCATGGCTGTGGTTATCCTTGACGCTGCGTCACAGACAGGAGCGCCTGCAATGGTGTACTCAACGACGAACCTGGGTGCACGAATGGCAAAATGTCATTTTTTTCGGATGAATCCAGGTTCTGTTTACAGCATCATGATGGTCGCATCCGTGTTTGGTGTCATCGCGGTGAACGCACATTGGAAGCGTGTATTCGTCATCGCCATATGGCGTATCACCCGGCGTGATGGTTTGGGGTGCCATTGGTTACACGTCTCGGTCACCTCTTGTTCGTTTTGACGGTACTTTCAACATTGCACGTTACATTTCAGATGTGTTACGACCCGTGGCTCTACCCTTCATTCCATCCCGGCGAAACCATACATTTCAGCAGGATAATGCACGACCGCATGTTGCAGGTCCTGTACGGGCCTTTCTGGATACAGAAAATGTTCGACTGCTGCCTTGGCCAGCACAATCTCCAGATCTCTCACCAACTGAAAACGTCTGCTCAATGGTGGCCTAGCAACTGGCTCATCACAATATGCCAGTCATTACTCTTGATGAACTGTGGTATCGTGCTGAAGCTGCATGGGCAGCTGTACCTGTACACGCCATCCAAGCTCTGTTTGACTCAATGTCCAGGCGTATCAAGGTCGTTAATACGGCCAGAGGTGGTTATTCTGGGTAGTGATTTCTCAGGATCTATGCACCCAAATTGCGTGAAAATGTAATCACATGTCACTTCTAATATAATACCTTTGTCCAATGAATACCCGTTTATCATTTGCAGTTCTTCTTGGTGTACCAATTTTAATGGCCAGTAGTGTACATTGCCCGACAGCAAAAATAGTTAAGTATCGCAATACGTGCTCCAAAGTCAGTGTAACTTTGTACACGTACACACCATTGGCTGGTATGTTAACGATTACAGCTGCAATTATCTGTGACAGCTGTAATGGCCAACAGGTTGAATAAGCACTGTTTGAGTTTAGTACTGTTCCGAACACAGGCGCCCCGTGCTAAATTTTACCAATGTGTCACAATGTGATGGTCTACAGAATTTTGACGTCAGGGTAGTATTCGTAACTAAATTGAATATATTAATTTTATGTCTAAAATCTCAGTTGATTATATAGATTTATATTTTGCAAATAATAGTTCAATATTTTGAGGAATAAAAATGAAAGGAAAACTTGGTAACGGCAGGAATCGAACCTGAGCTGGCTCACTCCCAGCCAGTGCATTTCACCTGTCGGCCAAAGAGCCGTTGCCTTAATTACTCCTCAAAAATCTCTCTTACTGCACCCTTGCACAATATGCTACACAGAATTTGAAAGAAATGCACTGACCAGATGCTACGAGCACCACAGCATGCGCGGTCGGAAAGAGAAAGCTGTGTCCCTTCTCTGAGTTGACCGTAGTGCTACTAATCATCACTCCAGCACTCGACATTGGTTTCTAGTTCTCGTGAAGAGTGTGCAACAAAATATGTTTTCTTCCGTTTTATTTGCATACCGACAAAGAGATATCGCGTAATTTTCGTGCGATTTCCGGCTCCGGGGCGTGAACAGCGTCAGATATGATCACTGTGGAGGACACGGAGACGACGCGTGTACTTGTGAGACAGAATTATCAGCGCTTGACAGTTTGGAAGAGTCCTCATCGTAATTCTCTAGTTCATGAGCTGATCGAATTGCATAATTTCCAGATCTGCTGGACATTCAGATGTGACAGTGGCTCGATGATTGACTACATTGTAGTGGAGGGCAGACGAACTCTTCGTCAGTGTTCCGGTCGACCACGTCTGACCACCACAACGGATGGTCGTCGTGTTGTTCACCGAGCACACAGTGGTCTCGCCTGTGCCTGGCAGCCGAGAAGAAGTAATGCACCCCGTGCAACGCTCTGTGCCACCGTGCCCCAATGGTCGGAGATCGGCAGTAGCCGGACCAGGGAAATACAGTCGCATTGTTATTAACACCACACACAAACGGCTGTTTTGGGTTGTTACCAGGCCGGGAAGCGAGGACTGCGATCACAAACGGATGTTTTGTGTTGTTACCAGGCCGGGAAGCGAGGACTGCGATCACAAACGACTGTTTTGGGTTGTTAACAGGCCAGAAAGCGAGGACTGCGATGAGTGGCGCCACATTCTGTTCACGCAGTCAGGCCACAGTAGGTAGTGATTGGTGGCGAATGCTGACAGCACAGTGGTATGTCTCGCACATTCTGCGTCCTCGAGTGTTACCCCTCATGTGACAATATCGCCTTGCCTTTTTATCAGGAAAACGCGATATATTTATAAAAGACCATGCTCATCCACACATGGTACGTGGCTTTATGAACTGCGCACTCGATGCTGAAGCTCTTCCGTGGCCAGCAGTATTCCCATGTTTATCCAAGGTGGAACCAGCTTGGATGGCAAGTCCGTCCTGGTGCCATTATCCAAGATATCAAGACTCACCTACAAAAGTTATAGGCCATCGTGCCTCAGGAGAGAATACAGCAGACTTATGGCATCTTTCTCAACTGAGTCAATCCATCCATGTATCCAGGGAAGTCGAGGAACAACGTGATATTGATAAATAAGATTATACTGTTAAGCTCCGAATTAAAAGTTTTTGGGACACTTGGTGTAGAAAGGAAGTCCAATTAAAAATTCTTAGGTATACTTAGTGCAAGGGCGAGAAAGGACCAGTTACTGTCAAAGTTCACAATGAGAAAAGTTTCTAAGTCCGGTGAAGCAAAATTAACCTTGTGTTGCACATGTCGTCTGGGGTAAACAGCTCTTAATGGTCGCTTCTTTGGGGTTTCCAATCAGTCTTGAGGGTGCAAATGCACTCAGGCTACAGTAATAGTAGGAAAAGTCCACTGGAGTGGTCTGTATGTACAACCGATTAAAAAGCCCGAAAAAGTGACATTAACAGCTGTCCTCTGCAGTGGATAAGCGCACAATAGGGTTAAAACAAACCAAAAAATATAACAAGCCAGCAAATTTTCTAAGTTCAGTGCAGCCAATGAAAAGAAATTACTAACATCAATATAATCTGAAGGTAGAAGACCTCTAGAACGAAAGCAAATACTGTTGGAAAATATTACTAATTAGTAAATACACAAAACACTCCGCTAAAACAATTTCAACTGCTCAATACGTACATCGAAGAAGCAATTATGGATATAAACGAATGGTTCAAAAGTGCGATTAAAATACAGGGTGAAAGGATATGAATGAAAAGATTCGCTGATGACATTGCTATCCTCAGTGAAGATGAAGAAGAATTACAGGATCTGTTGAATGGAATAAGCAGTCTAACGAGTACAGAACATGAATTGAGAGAAAACTGGAAAATAAGATGTAGCTGAAGTGAGAATCGTGAGACACTTAATATCAAAATCGGGGATCACAAAATACATGAAATTAAGGAATTCTGCCATCTTGAAAGCAGAGTTACCTATGACGCACGAAGCAAAGAGGACACGAAAAGCGCTCTGGCAATGGAAAGAGGGCGTAACTGCACAAGAGAAGTCTATTAGTATCAAACATTGGCGTTAATTTCAGAAAGAAATTTCTGAGAATATGTGTTTGGAGCATAGGAGAAGAGAATCGAAGCGTCTGAGATGTGGTGCTATAGGAGAATGATGCAAATCAGGTACAATCATAAGATAAGGACAAGGAAGGCGAACGGCAGATCGCAAAACCTGTAGGTCAAGACACAGATGTGGATACGTGAAACAAATAATAGGGTGGAAGTGCTGCACTGAGATAAAGAAGTTAGCGCAGCAGGGGAATTCGAGGCGGACCGCATCGAACCAGTCAGAAGATCACCCAAAACCTCGCATAGCGTGCATGCTTATGTGACTTTCGTAGGCCAATTTGAGATTCTTTCTCAGCTTCACGTACCACAAGTGTCCTATGTAAATCTGGTTCATATTTACTTTACCTGTACGTGTTAGGTACATTGTAAACAGTTGCAGTTTAAACTCTGTGTATCGGATTGTCCAGATTCCTGTAACGAAGTCCCGTGGCTCCACAATACAGTATAACGTCCCGCACTATGATTTCATGCTTTCGAAATATTTTGTAAAATGCCATTCAGCATACTGATGTTCACGTCGTCTTCAAGTGGGGACTCGGGTGTCAGTGTCAAGCGGAAATAATCATCGATGGAAAACAGCTCCCACTCTCCATAGTTCCATGAACGTTTCTCTCACTATCATCGGAGTCATTAAAGTGGTATTATACAAAGTCGTCGTGTTTATCTTCGAATTTCCAGTCCTGTAATGTGCAACCCTCGTCCGGCGATACGCACGTTATGCTGAACAGCGGGCGTCACCTCCTACTGAATGGGGTAAAGCCGTAGCGCAGGGAACTCTCTACAGTTTCGATTCAATCCGCTAATGGTCCATCGCTGTCACCCATGTGCCACATGTTGCGCATTGTGTAACCTGCTTACAGCTGTTCACTGCTCCCAGTCCGTATGGATTATTTTGCTCGCAGTACAGCAGTGCGTTGATCTGACCAGTGATCTAAAGGCGTACAATATAAATTTCAAGCGGATCCAACTGTTAATTTCTCTCATACTCAGAGCGATGCAGAGCATGTACCACAACAGAAATCACGCACTCTGCGACAGTGTTGTGTCTTCATTTCTTTCGCAAACACTAGTTCATTGTCTGCTACACGTTGCAAGACTACGTTTTCGCTGTTGTAGTTGCCTATTATGAGGGTCCGCATCTTAATTTCGTACTGTAGTAAATATGTTGAAATTACTTTATAAAATTAAAATAAAGAATTTCTTCCTACTCTAGGTGCCACTTTTCGTTGCAGTATTCCAACTGTGAATAAGCTCTTTTTTAGATTTATGTAGGTGTCATGAAATTAGTTTGTAGTTTATGTAAAAGCTTAATGAATAAACTCCCAAACTTATTCGAAGCACTTAAAGCCACTTGCGCAGTGATTATGTTTCCATTTTTTCTCTATTTTTATGTTAAATTCGTTGGATACATGGTTCAACTTATATGGCCTAGAATTTCCCAATCTGCGTTATGATAATTTCATTATATACAAATAATACTGTCACAGAGTGTAAGACGTGCCTTAATTTCCATACATTTTGAATAATTTAGCTTACAGAATTTTTTTATCTTGAGTGCAGCCTTAGAAGTTTCAGCCGTTCAAAACCGTAGACCATGACTCCTGTACAGCGACTGTTATTTCGTTAGGAAAATGAGCTATAGTCCTCCTCAAGTTAATATTTACTACTGTACATCTCTTCTGATTTTTTCATCGGTACTCAATAAATTAGATTTTCTTCCTCTCTCGGTAAGATTAACAGTAGTCAGTAGTTTATCTTCTGTCAAAAATTTTTCTGGGTTGGCACCAGATACTATAACAAGAATGTAGCAAGTGCATTTCCTGTAATAAGGCATAGCTCCATTCTCTTCTTTGGAGGTTTTGTTTACATTACTTCATTTTACTCTCTCGAAAAATAATAATGAAACCATCTTAACAGTCTGTATCCTATAAGTTATATATTCATATTTCGTTTTCCATTGTTAATTTTAATATTTGTCGCTAGCACGTCTTTATGATGTTAGAGCCAACTCTAATTGCTTTATGTATAGTTACAAGCACTCTCTCTTCACTCCTCGCTATTAGCTTTTTAAGGTAGACCGCTTTAGATCTAAAATTAAAATTATTTGAGGAATAATTCTCTTCGTCTTTGTTTAGCTCTTTAGCTTCATAAGTGCTATCTTGATACCGACACATCGCACATCAAAATTGATTGACATAATACTCAAATATTTCCAGATTTCGAATGGTCTTTTCCACTTCATACATTCAGTATTTGAAAAATATTATTAGTATAATGTTTGTGTTGAATAGTCCACCCCATTCTATTTATTCCTTTGACACTTCCTAAACCTTGTTGTGTCCTTCTTCCCCTCAGCCTTCCTCTTCATTTGTCTTGGTTTTTGATACAACTGTTCTCTGGTACTTGATCATTGTTTGCTTACACGATCAGTGTCAAACTGACTAATGCAACAAGGGTTTGCTTTAAGGTTACGTGTAGTACTGGTGCTTTCATCTGTTAACAAATGTGGCCTGAATGTGTCAGTGTCATCAACCAATATAGGAAATGTTTACTGTTTTAGAAAAGTATTACTAAAATGCATATGAAACAATGATTTCCCTAAAACATGATTCCGCTTGGCACACGAGCGAGGAAACGGATTTACTTCATGACTATATTTACCGAGAAACATATACTTTATCTAGCCAGAAATTGTAAAGGTTTGACTCAAAAACTCTTAAATGAACTTGCATTCAGAATGAGCTCTGCTCGAATTCTTTTTTTCCACCATTTTTTTTCCTGTATATCGTGTTTTTGTTGTGGTTTCAGTCCAATGATTGGTTTTGATGCACCTCTCCACGCTAGTGCATATGTGGAAGCCCTTACATTGCTGAGTTGCCTCTGCAACTTACATACACTTTAGTCTCCTTTCTGTAGTCAATCATTTGCCAATTTTATAATTTTTGCACCTCACGCTTTCCTCTATACCAGACTGACAACTACTTCATGCCTCAAGGTGTGTTCTTTCAACTGATCCCTTTTTCCCCAACTCGATTCAGTGCTTTCTCATTAGTTGTTGGATCTACCCACATAATCTTCTGCATTATTCTGCAGAACAACACCTCAAAAAGCGCTATTTTCTTTTCGTCTGAACTGTTTATTGCCCGCGTTTCACTTGCAACCACTTCGTAAATTCTACGATTGCTAGAATAGTTCAGGCGAGAATTCCGTGTCAAACACGTGCCTCTACCCTTGTCTTATGTAGCCTGGGGCTACACTGTCGACGGGACGTTAAACTGTGGTTTTCTTATATCCCAATACATTACAAGGTTGCTAAGTACATGGCTTATCTAGTATGTATTTGCAAACAGAACCCTATGCGAAACAGAATTTCACAGTCAGCTGAGCATTTATCTAGCTGAGAGTGTGAACGCTTCCAAAAGGGAGAACATCATAAATAACATACCGGTGTTTCACGAATACAAGAAGAGTAGCACCAGGACCAGGCGTGAACAATGTATCACGCGATGCAGCTGGTGCAGTCGGTATGCAACACCATTCGGAAGGACATCGCTTGTCCAGAGTAGACGGTGCGTATACAGAGCTCGCTCGCGAAGTCGGCTGCGAGCGCACGTCGCAGCGCAGCGGACAGCCGGGTGGGGACGGCGCACGACCCTTCACGAGCCCTTCCTGCTCATTCCTCTCCACCTCTCCCCTCGTCCTGCAGAGTAGAATAAGCTGACAGCCGAGTGTGCCTAACGATAAGTGTGTTGTGTGTTGAAGGTTGCCCGCCCCGCCCTGCCACGACCACGACCATGGCCGGCTGAAGTGCCGCCGTTCCCACCCGGCGCCTGTTTCCGCCACGCAGAGGCGCTATGGCCGCACTAGGAGTCTACTAGCTCCAGCGGCAGCAGCAGCTCCAGCGCCGTCACCATGAGCCTGCCGGCGCGCCTGCGGGGATGGCTCACCGGCTTCGCGGCCATCGCGTCGGTGCCCATCCCCTTCGCCGATCTGCGCTCCGCCATCTGGGCCAAGCTGCACGAGCCCAAGTCGCAGCGCAAGCTCATCCTTGTTATCGTGTCGATCGCACTACTGCTCGACAACATGCTCTATATGGTGATCGTGCCCATAATCCCCGACTACCTGCGCTACGTTGGCGCTTGGGGTCCACCTCCTACAGTGCCGCCCCCGGACCCCAACGCGACGACCACTGTGGCGCCGCCCAAAGGTGCACCAGTGCATCGGGACCACCACGGACAGGACTCCGCCACGGGGATCTTGTTCGCCAGCAAAGCCATGGTGCAGCTTATGGTGAACCCGTTCTCTGGGGCCCTTATCGATCGCATTGGCTACGACGTACCCATGATGATCGGCTTAACCATCATGTTCCTGTCGACGGCAGTGTTCGCCTGCGGACGTAGCTACGGCGTACTCTTCTTTGCGCGTAGCTTGCAAGGCGTGGGATCTGCCTTCGCAGACACATCCGGACTCGCGATGATCGCCGATCGTTTCACGGAGGAGTCAGAGCGCTCCAAAGCCCTGGGTATCGCTCTCGCCTTCATCAGTTTCGGCTGCCTCGTAGCACCACCATTCGGAGGAGCGCTGTATCAGTTCGCTGGAAAGGAGGTTCCCTTCCTGGTACTGGCTTTCGTTTCTCTCCTCGACGGTTTCATGCTTCTTCTTGTCATGAAGCCAATCAAAGAGCAGATCAAAGATTCACAGCGGGAGCGTGTCGCAGGAACTCCAATATGGAGGCTCTTCATCGATCCTTATATCGCTGTGTGTTCTGGAGCACTAATGATGTCCAATGTAGCGCTCGCTTTCCTCGAACCCACAATTTCCCTCTGGATGGAGGACAATCTGACGACGGATAACTGGAAGATCGGAATGATCTGGCTGCCAGCATTCTTCCCACACGTGTTCGGCGTTGCCCTGACTGTGAAGATGGCAAAACAATACCCTCAGTACCAGTGGTTAATGGCGGCTGGTGGTCTCGCTCTAGAAGGTCTCTGTTGCTTCATAATCCCATTTGCGACGTCATACAAAGCGCTGATGGTTCCCATATGTGGCATCTGCTTCGGTATTGCGCTGATAGACACCGCGCTCCTACCTACACTTGGCTATCTTGTGGATGTGCGCTACGTCTCTGTGTACGGAAGTATTTACGCCATCGCAGATATCTCATACTCGGTGGCATATGCAGTGGGTCCCGTTATAGCGGGCGGTGTCGTCGAAGCAATCGGCTTCACAGCTCTCAACGTTGGTATTGCTTTCGCAAACCTACTGTACGCCCCTGCATTGATGTATCTCAGGCACATTTATGATTTCAAACCGTTGGAGAACGAGGCAAATATACTGGTGGGGGATCCGCCCGACAAGCAATATCAAACCTACACGATGCAAGACCAACGACCGGTTTCTACAGACCTCAAAAATCATCTCGAATATTCTCGCTTTCAAGAGGATGAATCGCAAGGTATTCAGGAGACGAATGTCGACAAGGCATTAGAGGCAAATGGGTATGCCCCCACAGTTACAGGAGGATACTACCAGCAAGAGCAGCCTCCACAACAACAGTATGCTCAGGAGCCAAGTTACCAGCCTCAAGTAAATCAGACTCAAGCTTTCCAGTCACAACAACCAGCAGGAGCGCAACCGTACCACACCGCACCAGTCCAGCAAAGCTACCAACCAGCGGCACCGACTCAGCCATTCCAGTCACAAAGTGGGTATCAGGCTCAAGCGTATCAGAGTCAAGGCTATCAGCAACAAAGTTACCAGGCCCAACAGCAGGGATACCATCAACCACAGAATTACCAAGTGCAACAAGGCTACCAACCGTCAACTCAGGCCTACCAGAGGCCTACAGCGAGCGTTGCGAGGTCGTCACAAGATCAGGCTCCGGCTAGGCAAACGGACACGAACCCGTTTAGGGTGGCAGCGAGTGAACCACCGCCTGTGCAACAGCCCCAGCCTCTAAGTGACAAGAACCCCTTCAGGCAGGGCTTTGGCTATTAGAATGTAAAAATTATGGCGTTCGGAAATGAAGGCTGATACTCCCCTGTCTACATGTGTGTGTGAATGTGTTTATGTGTGTCTGTGTGCAAGTGCCGAGGAAAGGTATGGAAAGACAAAGAAGGAAGTTGAGGTTAGACGAAGCACGAAAGTGAATGTGGTAATATAACGTAGGATTTAAGCAATAAACGAGTGTTTCTTTCTTTCCACTGGATCCACGAAATTTTTCTTTGGGATTCGTGAAATCAAAACTCATAATGTAACGTTCATCGTCACCGGAAGCCAAAAAGTGGAAGTTATGTGATAAGAATGTGAACTCGTCGAATTTAACTTTTGTTAAACATACTACATCATACCATTCCATCCTCACTGGTTTAAATTTAGAAGTAAGTCCTCTGGAACAGTGTACTCATATTATTTTGGTTTATGAAGATCAGCAATAATCTTCATCCTATCATCTGGCCATGCCAACGACAGCAAAATGAAGCATCATGTGGCGAAGAATGTACTGATTTGCAGATCATTCACGAACTGCTGCACCTCAAAAACACTAGTGCTGATTCCGTAATATTCTGAGAGTCTCAGTAATGTCCGCCTTTATTTTTAGAGACTTGTAGGTTATTGGAGCACTTTGATGTCTGCTACTGAATATATGGATTCATTTACGGTATGGAGCTTAGTTAGATTGTACAAAATGATTTTCATAGTTAAAAAGACAGTCGTGAAACATATCGTTCGCGTATTCATAGATAGTGTTACTTGTTTTTGTAAAGAAACTTAGGTGAACACAATTGATCATTTTGAATAATCGTTGTTATTGGACATATATTTATATAAATATATATATATATATATAATTATGTAAAAAATAGTGTATAGGTTTTTAAACGATGTAACTATGTATATAGACAAGCTGAAAGTTATTTCCTTCCTAAATCATACACTAGGAGACTTGACCTTTGTTCTATGGTATTAGCATCAGTAGATGTAAAACCTGTTGTATTTTGTTTTGTAACACATAGAACATAAGTTTTATACAGAGGTTCCAACGTCATGGTCCCTTTGAAAGCTGTACACATAAACACTGAGATTTGTATATAACATATCGTTTATGTTACTTTAGCTGAACTTCTTACATTTGTCGCTATCTTGAATGACAAACAACCAAGAATTACGTACATATCATGTGCAAACTATATCGTATATCTGTTAAAATGTGTGATATTTCCAGTGTTACGCGACAGTTTGTACTGGCTCTCAATGTAGTGATACTGTTATGGATAGTTAGCTCTATGTACATATATATAAATACATATATATATGTTAGAAAGTTTATATACCACTATGTAACAAACGGCGCACGTAAAGCAAGGTCTAGGCTGTAGACAAGATCTCCATACAATGGCGAATGACATTGATAGAAAAAAAAGTATGTTGCAGTTCTGTTCCATCTGCTAGTTCGTTACTTGTTTTAAAAATGTACGCTTTCTAACCGTGAATTCAACAGTCCTAAATATATTATATCAATTATTTTAAGCTTCTGTGTCCAAAAAGCTGTTTCGTTATGTAGTATAGTGTTTCAGTCTTACGGTTAACTTTCATTAAAATTCAGCTTCTTGGATCGAGAACATACTACCCAGTTTCTATATTACCAGCGCGATGTATAGGTACATTACTTTTCATATTAAGTTTCGGGAAAGTAGCAACGTAATTTGTGACGCCTTATTCTGTATATATTACGCCGATGTTAACATTGGACCAACTCCTGAAGTAAGAGCCCTCTTATGGATTGCATAACGTTATTTGATTTCTCTAAAAAAAAAAAGCACTTTATTTTTCTACGTATTTAGTCTTTTTCCATGTGTGGTATTTAATTATGGTGTTCCCATGCAATAAACTCGTTAACATAATCTGGGAATGATACATATCACTCATATTTCTAGAAAATTTAGATTCAACTAAATGTTTCGTAGCGTCAAACAAGAGCAAAAATTTTGTATAATAGTGGCAGTAGAGGCAGAATATTATGAAACCAATTTTAATCATTGCAACTAAAAAACTAGTAAGACGGTGTATATACAGCAAATCGGAGTGAAAAATCGGTAGATTCCTTATGATGCACGCAGTCTTAGTTTTAAGACCCATAACTACTTAGCTATATTCTGTTACTTAATTGCAGTTTCACTTTTTTCCTGTGCCTTAAGATGACACAAAAACAAAGTCCACAGTGACTTATCAGTTGATTCCGGCAAAGTCTAAATTCCTCTCCAGTAGATGTCTTAGTTGAAGTCACTGTGGATGTATGTTCACATAAGGAAGCTGTTAAACTGCTGCAGTCCATTACTATAACGTAGTACTTAAATAATTTTATTATTCTGCACTAGCACGAGTTTCGAATTTTGGCTGTCCATATCAAATTTCTGCAGTACATTTGTAAAAATCAATACCTACGTTTCTCGTAAGTTATGCGTCATGGTGACATAAGCTAGAAAAAATAAAACGATTTCAGGAATGATCGTGTAGTTCATAGTTATTCACAAGTGAAATGAGGTCATGTGAAAGTGTCTCCGGATTCTTCGTCCTCCTCCCAAAAAAAGGACTTGTTCGGAGACGTAACATTCAAGCTTCACAATAAACTGTTTTACAAATGTCAGCTGATGTCCATGAATATGTGGCAGCCGTCTGATAAATTCGAAACCACTCGTCACGGCCGCGATAAAATTGTTTTAAGCGTTATACCAATTTTAATTGTTGATACCTAGTTCAGAACCGTCTTTTTTGGGAAGATAATGTTACTTCTTACGCAAAAGGTATTATTGTACTAAGAAAAACAATTGCTGTACATAACAAAAATGTTTTCAGAGGCAAACCTCTTTATTCGTAGTAACTTCATTAACACATATTTCCAGAATGTGAGTTCTAAATATTATGAAAATATGAGTTCGTATTTTTTATTACACATTAAAATGCTGTTCATTTCATAAATTGCATAATTGTCAGCAGTACACAGCCGGAGATATCGGAACCGCATTCAACGTTTGTAAGAGCTCTGGACACCAACAGCTGAAGCGACTTTAGTAAGCCCAGCACTAACGTTGATGCACTAACGTTGGTGCACTAACGTTGGTGCTGTCCACGTTATGAAAAAAATAAAAACAACACACACACTGCAGTATTTAAGATAACATCGAAAGTCTACAAAAGTAGTGTCTGAAGGCTTTATCTTTTTGTGTAAGTTGTAGCCGTAGGAATCATGTAGCTATTTCCTTCACCAGTGAAGCTGAATTGTCAGAATACTGTTGAGTGAAGGTTGGTTGTGGCTGATGTACTCCTGTACTGACTTCTGTAGGCTGCAATTGTTGTGAGTGATTGAGTGCTGAAATGGGTTCAGTGTGACTGTAAATGGAACTCTGGAAACGCAGGCACAGGAAAAATTAAAATGTTTTATTTAACAACAGAAAAATAAAATTCACTTTACAAATTAACTACCAGGTCTTTATACAACACAAACTTCTTTCAGGTAACAACTCATTTATATGAGTTAAAACAGTGTCCGGTTAAACTACAAACTAAACACATTAAAAATAACTTAGTGGAATCCACTTCAGTTGTACTAATTATTTATTGTAACCACGACTGACTTCGGGATTTTAAAGTCCCATCTTCAGGAGCACGAAATTATTTTATTTGGTAAAACACAACATGCGGTCGGATCAGTCAGTGCAAGTGCTCCAATCACTGCAAGTGCCTACCGGTGTGGCGCACCGGCGGCGGACAGCTTCCGCCAACATGCATTAATTGGAGCTCTTGCACTGAGTTACCCAACCACAAGTTTTGTTTTACCAAATACAATAATTTCATGTTCCTGAAGATGGGATTTTAAAATCCCGTAACCGATTGCGTTTTCAATAAATAATTAATACAACTGAAGCGGATCTCTCTTAATTAATTTCTATGCCTCTCAGTTCTGGATGTTCTACATACCATATCTTGTGAAATTAAACATAACTACTGCTGCAGTCACTGTTCACAAATTAAGTAGCACACCGCAACCGCACTTCACCAGCATCCTTTTGTCCTCACTGTCTTAAATAAATGCATCAGTTATAAATAGGAGTGCATAATCTCACACCTTTCTCGCATTTCTTTAGGTACAAACGCTTGTCTGGTGCATGCTGTGTCTGACATTTTTCGCTAACATGAAGCAATGTTTCACAAATTATTTCAGTTACCTCTACTCCTAGCTATTTGATCATTAATATTTGTCATTACTTAAATGAGAGACATAGAAACTCCGAACGTTAAGGACAAAGTCACATCATCTGAGTAACTACAATCTGTATTTATATTTAGGTTTGCGTATCTGCGAAAAATTACAGATAGTCACTTTAGTTTACTACTTGTGGGAAGAAAGATTTGTTACTTAGTTTACTGCACGTTGGCACTGAGAAAAACATGTGCTTTGAGTGGAAAATTACTACATTGTGTAGACATAACTGAGCCTGTCATATAATAGTCTTTGTCTGAAGATGAAGACGCACCATAAACATTAAACTATTTAACAATACAAATGCAACAGGTATATCTGACACAACAATTTCCTTCACAGCTGTTATTTCCTCAGTGACGAGACTAAGAACGATATAATGAATGGTTTTTCTTACGAGGTTCAGAGAGGGAAAACAGAAGCCTACATGTTCACACTATTCCCTGTTAAGTTAAAAATGTACTACACTGCAATGATATCTTTTGTAAGCAAATTAAATAATTAATTCCCTTTCTTTTGCTATAGTAAATCACACTGAATTTCCTTAGCCATAATTCTAATACGCTACAATATTTCCCTTGCGTATGTGTATAAATAACACAGCATCAATACTGAGCTCCCTATGTAACATTCAAAACAGAACTCAATTCTGTCGCATTTCGTACATCCTCGTTACAAAAACTGATATGTGAGAGAGGTAACAGTTCTCAATATATTACTTGACCTATGCCTGCCCGATTTCCAAAGTTCCATTTCAATTTTGGAGCCCTATATTTTTACATTTTTGACATTGAAACAAATGTGTGTTTACTTTATCCTTATAGTTAGTAAATACAGTTCTTGTATGTATTAATATGTACATAGTTGTTAAAATTTGGTCATTCGCTTTTTCTGAGACATTTGAGACTTACAAGGAGTATATCACGAATGCGTAGCAGTCTCACGTCAGAAACCCAATTCCCTAAAACAAATGTCCGTTTCTAAAAGTTTAAGGCACTAAACCATTGAATAACTTTGTGTATCATCACAAATTTTACGACACGTATCCAGAGAGTTGTTTTAGATCTAAGGAAATGAAATCTGCGTGAAAATGGCCTCTTAGACTTTCTGCGCAGGCGCGACCGTTATTGTTTCTTTCGTAGAAAGGACTTCCTTTGTATATTACTGATTCGTGTACATATATTTTCAAAGTATCTGTGATTTATTGATGCGTACATGCATTCTACGTTGGTTCACATGTGTAAGAGTCTTTCAGAAGGACTTTCAACTGTAGTATGTGGCCAAGGAGACTTTATAACGTGTTACCTCAATAAAGACCAACCGATCAGAGCACGAACATGGCGTACACCTCAATAATTTCCTTCCCATCCCTCTTATAAATGTTTTTCAGTAAATAATAAACCATTTTCTGTACCTGTTAAAACTTAATAAATTCCTTTTTGCGGCTGCTAAAAATTTATAAATATATATTTATTCTATTACATGGGTTTTGTTTTATTGATTCAGATAAAACGAATTGCGTATGGTAAAATAAATACGCATGTTTTATCAGTCGCAAAGACTGATATTAAACACGTTTAATAATTGCAAAGCCAGTGCGGAGTGCGGACGCTATAGACACACCAATGGACATTTAATATACTCCAAGAAAACATAAAACTCGTATTACATTTAACTTTGTTGCAACTTTTTGTGTTTACTTTAGTAGCGACTCAGCTTCCGTATTAGAACTTTAATTTGTGTGTGTTCCGGTAGAAGACGGCACAATTGATGAGAATCGGAAATATAACTGAACTGGCATAAATATTCCAAAATTGGTAGGGGAGAGTGCAATACTTCCTAAGTGATGGCACTCAGTTTATGTGCACGGCTGTCTTTTTCTGAAATTACAAAAATTATCTCTTTCCAAATGTGAAAACATATTTCCAAGAACAACTTACTAATGTTCCTAGGAATATATTCGACTGAAATTTAAATGTGTTGAAATTGAGAAAATATCAGTACTGTATTTAACAGTCTGTCGTTTACATTACTACTTTACTACGCTCCAAAAACACAAAGTGCACTCAGATGAAGCAGAAATATAATCAAAATCTAGTTAAATACATTTTTAAATAGAAAGTATTGGAAACTAACACAGGTTTCCATTTTCAATACAGATAAAATTGTTAAGATATTAAAGAAACACAGTTAATTTGCGAGTGTCACATGTTCCAGAGTGAAAGACCTTTTATATCAAGATGCAAGATGCTGCATGACGGATGAAGTATGGCTTAAAAGGTCATATAAATAGCATTTTACTTGCCATTAAATATTGTCTCGGAAGAACTGACAATACATATAATAGTGTTAGCCCTCACAGTACCAAGAGGGACGGGTTACATTATGCCCACCTTTTGAATATATTGTAATGTGGTCAGTTACATCACATTTTAAAATATTGAAAAAATTATTTATTGATTTTAATGAATTTCTTTACCAGATTCCATATCAGTTTTAAATTTATCAGCGGAACTGAACCCAAAAATTTAAGTCTCCGTGGGGGATGTTGCTTTCCGCAGTGAATTTCGTGTTCAATATTTCCAGGGTCAGGATCTTACATACACATCAATAAGTCTTTAAAAAGAATGTTGAGAGTAAAAGTCAAGAACAATGTATGAAATTTGCATTTATTAGTTTTTTGTGGTGTTCAGAAGGTTGTTAGCACACGTTATTGAGAGTGTATTGATATTGCTAAGATGTGCGAAGGGACCCTAATTACCTCTATAAAAAGTGTATTGTTATGTAACCCAAAGCAATTAACGAGGTAATGCGTGGTACGGAAAATGTCTTGTTGTTGCTAGGATTCACAGATTACACAGCACTTAAATGTATAGAATGTGAAATGTTTACAAGTGCTGCGCAAATCAAAACTTCATGTCTAACAAGAACAAAAATTCTAGAAAATGGCGGAAACTGTTATTGGCGGTCTCTAGTGGGCATTCTTTCATGCGATTTTAAAGTTAATTACTAGACTGAAGTACCGACAAAAGATTGGTGCGCTGTAGGTACAATACTCTCTAGGTACAACACTCCCTCCTACCGAAACGGAAGCGTTGACACATACGTCGAACATGGTACACTGAAGTGGAAAAATACGAATGCTTAGTGAAAATGTTGGTCACGATAAGTATAGAAGTACTCTCATTTTCGCACGGATATGTGTTTCTGTTGAAATTGTTAACGACAGGGAATGAGGCCAATTTTTCCTGTATGTACGACTAACATAATAATAAACAATACCACGTAAAAATGAATTAATACAAAATGGCATCAAATACCATAGAAAACGTTGCTCATAAGGAGCATACAGCCAACTCACTTACACACGTATCTTATATGTGTAGCTGAACTGTTGTGTATTTACTCGGAAGACTGTTGTGATACAACTCTTCATGCTAACCAGTCCTGCGTAAGCATCTTCATCTACGAATATGTACACATAGTGTAAGTTCCATGCATCTGATACTTGCTTAAGACAGTCTCGCCTTGGACATCCTCTACAGTTTGTACCTCACTCATTTCCCTCGATTACCGAATAAACCATGCCTTGATAGCGCAGGAAGTGCCCTGTCAACCTGTCCCTTTTTTTTAGTCAAATTCTTCACGACTTGATTCACTATCTCTTCATTCGTTATCCGATCTACGCGTCTACTCTTCACCATTCTTCTGTGACACCACATTTGAAAAGCTATTTTCTCTTCTTGACTCATAGGTTCATATCTTGCATACAATTTCAGAAGATAGTACCTAACCTTTAAATTTGTATTCAGTACCACCATTTTTTTTTAAAGAAACTTTCTTGCTATTGTGAATCTGCATCTTATATACCCTTTACTTTCTACGCATATAGCAACACTCGTGTATTGCTTTTATTGTCATTACCTAATCTGAATCCTTCAGCATCACGTGATGTAATTCGATTACGCCAAGATACCCTTGTTTAGATATCACTGACATTGATCGAGGGAAATGAACTGGTCGTGTGGCATTGTTGGCCGGGAGGCCCCATCTGGGGAAACCCTTAGCAAGACAGTATCCATTCCGTTCGACTTATCTTTAATTCTTTTACCGTCTCTGACAGAATTTCCATTTCAGCAGAAAACCTGAAATCTTTTATTTCTTCTCCTTTCAGTTTAAAATTCAATTTCCTTTCCTAATTTCTCATTGGTTTGCTTCACAGGTTCCTCAATCTACAGATTGAATAACATCGAGAATTGGCTATAGCGCTGTCTCACTCCCTTCGAAACTATTGCTTCCCTGCCAAGCCCCCCACTCTTGTAACAGCAGTCGAGTCACAAAATGTGAATCCTTGCGTAATGGTAACAGTTGAATTTACCTGTTTTTTTTGGGAGTGGGGGGGAGGGGAGCACAATATACTTAGCAATGAGCGTATCTAAAATAAGATCGCGTAATCTCTTAAAGAACACCGTCTTCGACCGTTTTCAACACACGCGAGTTATTTATTTTTCACAACAATCCTAAATGACGCATGTCTTCCCCTAACTGGAGAAAACTGCCTCTCCAATGCTGCAGTTTGCATTGGCCATGAGTGTTTGGGAACCGGCAACGTACCCGCCGCGCGCTCTGAAAGGTCGGCTCTCCTGTGCGCTCGGCAGACCTGCGCAGCCCACACATAACGCCGGATGTACGAGAAGGGGGAGCGGGATCGACTCTCTCTTTCCACAGCGAATGTCATTCTTTGTTGATGTTATTGTTCTAGACAAATCTTTAACGTTAACGTAGAGATTTATCAGAAAAAATGTGTGTTAATAAATTATGGTGCTGTCTGAGAAAAATAAATGTTTCTTTTATTATTGTAACAAATGATATTATATGTGGTGTTTTCTCCTGCTCACTTTTCATTACTTGTTCCTGTTACCTTTCCTTGTCGCATCCCAACTGATACGACTTTTGGGATCTATCTTGCACACACCTACATGATCGTCTATACCGAGTAACTGAAATGCAGGTAATGAATAAGTGGCACTATTTCAGCAACTCCTTCCAAAACGTTGATGCAGCTCGGCCTATATCGTGAAAATCAGGGTTACCGAATGGTCATTCCTTTTCCCCTCGTACACTCAACACTGAAGAGCCAAAGAAACTGTTACACCTGCCTAATATCGTGTAGGGCCCTTTCGAGCACGCAGAAGTGCCGAACCATCACGTGGCATGGAGTCGACTAATGTCTGAAGTAGTGCTGGAGGGAACTGATACCATGAATCGTGCAGGGCTGTACATAAATTCGTAAGAGTACGAGGGGGTGAAGATGTCTTCTGGACGTCCCGTTGCAAGGCATCCCAGGTATGCTCAATAATGTACATTTCTGCAGAGTCTGGTGGCCAGCCAAAGTGTTTAATCTCAGAAGAGTGTTCCTGGAGCCACTTTGAACCAAGTCTGGACGTGCGGAGAGTCGCATTGTACTGCTAGAATGGGCCAAGTCCGTCGGAATGCCCAATGGACATGAATGGATGCTGCTGAGCAGACAAGATGCTTACGTATGTGTCACCTGTCAGAGTCGTGTCTGGACGTATCTGGGGTCTCGTATCACTCCAACGGCACACACCCCACACCAGTACAGAGCCTCCGCCAGTTTGAACAGTCCCTGCTGACATGCACGATGCGTGGATTCATGATGCTGTCACCATACCTGTACACGTCCATCCGCTCGATATAATTTCAAACGAGATTCGCCCGATCAGGCAACCAGTTTGCAGTCTTCGACAGTCCAATGTCTGAGTTAACGGGCCCAGGCGAGGTATAATGCCTTGTCTCGTGCAATCGTCAAGGGCACACGAGTGCGCCATCGGCTGCGAAAGTCCAATAGACGATGTTTCTATGAATAATTCGCACGCTGACACTTTTTGATGGCCCAGCACTGAAATCTGCAGCAATTTGTGGAAGGGTTACATTTCTGTCAGGTTGAAAGATTCTCTTCAGTCGTCGTTGGTCCCATTTTTGCAGGGTCTTTTTCCGGCCGCAGCGATGCCGGAGATTTGATGTTTTACCGGAGTCAAGATATTCACAGTACACTCGTGAAATGGTCGTACGGGAAATCCCCATTTCAACGCTACCTCAGAGATGCTGTGTCCCATCGCTCGTGTGCCGACTATGACACCACGTTCAAACTCACTTAAATCTTGTCAACCTACGATTGTAGCAAGAGTAATCGATCTAGCAACTGAAACAGCCACTTGTTGCCTTATATAGGCGTTGCCGACCGCAGTGCCACATTCTACCTTGTTACATATCTCTATATTTGAATACGCCTGCCTATACCAGTTTCTTTTGTGCTTTAGTGTTCAAATGGTTCAAATGGCTCTGACCACTGTGGGACTTAACTTCTGAGGTCATCAGTCCCCTATAACTTAGAACTACTTAAACCTAACTAACCTAAGGACATCGCATACATCCATGCCCCTGGCACGATTCGAACCTGCGACCACAGTGGTCGCGCGGTTCCAGACTGTAGCGCCTAGAACCGCTCGGCCACTCCGGCCGGCCCAGCTTTAGTGTAGTTCCATAGTTGCGATCGTTACATAACAATCGTTATGCACACTTACACTAAGGAATATTAACGTTAATTTTTTTCCAACTAGAGATAAGACTTATAAAGTAGGAGCCTTAAAAAATTCAAACAAACAAATTTTGCACGCCATACAGTTGAAATCGACAGATACAGGTTATTTGGCTTCCAAATTCTGAAGAACGGTGATATATATATATATATATATATATATATATATATATATATATATATATATATATATACCAGATTATCTTATCGCCTATCAGCCCAGCAACAACAGAAACTATGGATCTGACGCCGACATTTTTCGTTTCCGATATTTTTGCACATCATCCCTAGGATGTCTTATCCCAACAGTACGTTGTTCATGGTAGTAACTAATATGTGTGCATAGTTCGCCTGAAACTGACCCATGTTTTTCAGAGCTATTCTGGAACACCCACCCACCCACACACACACACACACACATCCTTACCCGAGAAACGAGTTTCTCCCAGCCGAATACTTCCGCAAGATAAGTATTAACTAATGTTCAAATGTGTGTGAACGTCGAAGGCACCAAACTGCTGAGGTCATCGGTCACTAGGCTCGCACAATACTTAAACTTATGAAAAGAACAACACACACACACACCTATTAGTGTTATTCTTCTCTCGAAAGAATCTTGGAACGTATAGCGTCAAGTGAAAAATGAAAGCAAGACAAATGAAAGAATGAGAGGGAGCGGGATATATACAGTATAACGATGTTTTGGATGGAAAAGGCAGCGTTGTGAATTATTTAAAGTGCGAGAGAAACTGAGTATAATAGATTTCCACTTGCCACGCCGGAGTAAACATAGTCTACGACAGCGTGCAAAGGCTATCCGGCACACCAACAGTGTCTTGATGAACTTGTGCATAGTATGCCACGACGAATACAGGCATGCATCAGTGCAAGAGGACGTGCTACTGGCTATTAGAGGTACCGGTGTGTACAGCAATCTGGACCACCATCTCCGAATGTTTCAGATGGTTCAAATGGCACTGAGCACTATGGGACCTAACTTCTGAGGTCATCAGTCCCCTAGAACTTAGAACTACTTAAACCTAATTAACCTGAAGACATCACACACATCCATGCCCGAGGCAGGATTCGAACCTGCGACCGTAGCAGTCGCGCAGTTCCAGACTGTAGCGCCTAGAACCGCTCGGCCACAGCGGCCGGCCGCAGTGTAGCAGCTCAAGGCCCAAATGAAGCTGGAGACCACCGGACCCTTCTCTGGCTCTGCGATTTCGCTGACTCTGCTGTTTAGTGGATGTGGATGCAATCTGCACTCGTACTAGTTGCAGCACATCATGGGAACAGGTCTGCGTGTTGTCCGGCAGCATAGAAACTGAACTACCGCCATCGTTAATCATAAGTGGTTGTCAGTGTAAGACTGGACCGCATTTCGAACACTAGGAATAAAACCAGGAAAAATTTTAGTCCATCTTAAAAGTCAAGCAGACTGATGAAGACTGGTTATGGAACATCCTTTGAACAGTGTGTGGAAATGAATGCTGGTGGAATCCCAGCTGAAGAATTAGAGGAAGGGCAATAAGGAGATGTTTGTAGTAATGAAAGATTTCGGATGTAAGAATTATAACAGATGAACAAGGCGGTGGAATTAACATAAAACTCCTTTACTTTCCTGAAGGCATTAACTGTGTTATAGGCAAAAGTACAAGAAAAAGTATGTTTTAACTCTGAACTTGTAATCAGTTAACACAGTTCGGTTTAAACAGTAATCGCAGGCAGTTTCAATTGAAAGCGGCTATTGCCCACAACGTCAGATCAATTATAAACTATTTAGTTTTTTTTTAACAATGGGCAACAGTCAACAAAATTGCGCCTATTTATTACTATTGTATAAATATTCCTCAGGGCGCAATTTAGAATCAAATATTTCTGCCTACAGATTGGAAAGCTTAATTCAGCTACATTACTTAATGTGTTGCAACATTAAAAGAAAATTAGGACGCAGAACACCTGTCTTGAGTACTTTATGTGTAATAAGGACGTATTAAAACTATCCTGACGTTTTTGTACGTGCCAGGTAAGATTCCTCACACAATAAATTATTTAGAGCGTATAACAATGCTTTCTACACACTGCAAGATATGTTTTCCTTCACATATGCAGTGGTCTACATCACTGTACGAAAGAGTAGTCACCACAATGCTCCTCGTATCGCAGTTAGCAAGGAATGCGAGGATAATCATGACAGATTGACGATATTTCACAGTGCGCTGCTCACAGCCCTTACAAACGTACACGTCATGGATGCTGAGGTCTACCATCCTAGAGACACATTTCTCATAACCAAGCAATAAATAGCCATTTTTCTATATCTATTATTTTCATATTTACGTAAGAAAGTACATGTTGCAGTCCATCATAGCTACAGAATCTATACTAATGAAGTAGTGACAATCTCTGTTGCCGACACGTATTTAGTTTATCTGTGGGAATCAAGAATTCCGATTCGATTTGCCTTTTTCTTGTGGTTTTACGACAGTTACCGACAGTTTGAGAAAAACGGTCGCTTTAATACCCAACTGCTGGATATTCCAAATTAACAGATCCAAAAAGTGTTTTCGGTATTTCGTGAAAATGTAATTTAAATAGAACAGGAAAGAGATTATTGAAAGTTGCAGTAGACACAGCTGGGGGCGAAATCGGCATGCACAGTCAGCACATGCATTCCTGAAACGATTTCGTGTTGTGTTCGGTAAGGATAGAAGAAAAGTAAAGTATTGAAGGTAATGGATGAGGAAGTTGAAGAAGCCAAGCTGTGAGAGCAGGTCGTGAGTAGCACTTGGACACCTCACTGGTCGAGCACTTGCCCCAAAAGAGCAAAATTTTCAGGTTCCAGTCGCAGTATGGCAGACAGTTTCAATCTGCCAGGAAGTTACACCCACAGTGCAGTGAACATTCGTCCTGGAAGGGGCTGACGAAGACAGTAAAGCCTTGGAAAAGATGCAGCAGAACACAGAAACCGTGTTCCTGACATCCCTCTGCAACTGTTACTAAGCCAGTCTCACAGACTCTTCTGTAGCTCTTCTATTCTCTTCTGTTCCGTTTTTCCCACAGTCCACGTCTCACTGTCTTTTATAATGGTGCCAGAAATGGCATTTTTGCCTGTGCTAGTCTGCTTTCTACATCCTCTTTCTTCAGTCCATCATGGTTTATTTTGCTGCCTAGATAGCGGAATCTCTTAATTTCATCTACTTTGTTATCACCTATCCTCATGTTAGATTCTTGCTGTTCTAATTTCTGCTATTCTCATTACTTCCGGTTCTCTTTCATTTATTCTCAACCCATATCATGTACTCATTAGACTGTTCATTCCATCCCATCTAAACTGTAGTTCTTCTTCATTTTCACTGAGGATAGCAATGTCATCAGCGAATCTTAATGTTGATATCCTTTCAGCTGGAATTTATTTCCACTCTTTAACCTTTCTTTTATTTCTGTTTTTATTTCTTTGGCATACAGATTGAACAGAAAGGGTGAAAGATTACATTCAAGATTGACACCATTTTTAATCCGTGCGCTTCGTTCTTCGTCATCCACTCTTGTTTTTCCCTCTGGTTCTTGTTCAGCTGCATATTATCCGTCTTCCCCAATAGCCTACCCCTATTACTGGTAGAATTTCGAACATCTTGCACCATTAGATATTGTCGAACGCTTTTTCCAGGTCACCAAACCCTATGAAAATCTCTTGTTTTTTCTTCAGTCTTGCTTCCGTCATTAACCGCAACGTCAGAAATGCCTCCCTTGTGCCTTTGCCTTTCCTAAATCCAAATTACTAGTCATCTAACACATCCTCAGCTTTCGTTTCCATTCTTCTGTTTATTACTCTTGTCAGAACTTGAATGCATGAGCTATTAGGCTGACTGTACTGTAAATCTCGCACTTGTCAGCTCTTGCAGTCCTGAGAATTGTGTGGATGACATTTTCCGTAATTATAATAGCATATCGTCAGTCTCATACATTCTACACAGCAACGTGAACAGTCGTTTTGTTCCCACTTCCCCCACTGATGCTAGAAATTCTGACGGAATGTTACCCAGCTCTTCTGCCTTATTAGATTTAAATCTTCCAAAGCTCTTTGAAATTCTGATCATAATCCTGGATTCCCTGTCTCTTCCCTATCGACTCCTGTTTCTTCTTCTATCACGTCATCAGATGGGCTCTCCTCCTCAAGGAGGCCCTCAGCGTACTCTCTCCACCAATTCCGCTCTCTTCTCTGCATTTAACAATGGGATTCCTATTGCACTCTTAACGATAGCGCTCTTTCTTCCAATTTCACCAAAGGATGTTTTGGCTTTTCTATATGCTGAGTCAGTCCTTTCGACGAGAATTTCTTTTTCGATGTCTTTTCATTTTCCATGTGGCTATTCCGCCTTAGCTTCCCTGCACTTCCTGTTTATTTTATTCCTAAGTGATTTGTATTTCTGTATTCGTGAAGTTCCAGGATGGATCATTTCTGTACTTCCTTCTTTCATGGATCAAGTGAAATATTTCTTCTGTTACCGATGGGTTTTTCCCAGTTACCTTTGATGTTCTACGTTTCTCTCTCCAGGTTCTGTGAGTGTCCTTTTTAGAAATGTCCATTCCTCTTCGACTGAACTGCCCACTGACCTATTAATAAGTGCAGTATCTATAGCCTCATAGAACTTCAAGCTCATCTCTTCATTCCTTAGCACTTCCATGTCCTACTTCTTTGAGCGTGATTCTTCATGACTAGTCTCTTAAATTTCAGCCTACTTTTCATCATTACCAAATTATGATCTGAGTCTACATCTGTCCCTGCATACGCCTCACAGTCCAATACTTGATTTCGAAATCTCTCTCTTACCATGTTGTAACCTTACTGAAGTCTTCACATTGCGACGGGTCAGGCTCTTGTCGCGCAGTTTCCTTTCCCTGAAAGAAAATCCACCTACCTCGTTTCTTAGGTAGTTGCTGCACTCGCATCTCCTGATAGCAGCTACTGGAAAAATTGCAGAAAAGCAGTGTTGAAGAAACTGCAATTTAATAGCCGCTCACCGGAGGCCGCGATACATGTTTGCTGAAATACAATCTATGAGCAATCTTCCTAAATAAATTGAGTTATTGGAATGGTAGTAATTGTTTACTCAAACGAGAACGCGAAGTTGGTAATTCTATTTAAGCTCTTTATTGTCTTTAAGCCTGATCATCAGCCCGCTAATCTACGTTTGAAGAAAGTTCAGTTCACAATTCTATCCACACTCAAACCCCGCCAGAATTAGCTTTCAAAGTTACGGAATTTACTTAACTGCAACACAGACGATTTTCTAACATACACGTTTGCAGTCGATGTTCAATAATAGTTCGTTTTTTAACGTTAATGCTCGCCATAAGCACTTAGTAAAAGTTTACGAAGTACCGCCACGCTTTTAATTATTAAAGTTACTCGCGTCTTTCGCGGAACAAAAAGTCACAACTCGCTCAAACTCACACTACGCGTTACTGGACTCTTCCAGTCTCAAATCGCACAGTACCGAACCGATGAAGCCGTTTTATGACTTCATTTTACACATTATTCGCGAGGACACATCAAGCATGTCTCTTCTCGATCACAGTTCCTTCGCGACCTTCATCCACTCGCGACTCACTCTCCTAGTCTGCTAACCGTCCTCGCATCTCATTGGCTCACACATCACACAGCCAATCAGAATTAACTCTTTGGGTGCGCCTCGCGCCAAAATCTAGCACGCACCAGTCATGACTTCTGAATCATTTACGTCATGATTTCTTGTTACATAAAATTTACTGTATAATTTAACAAACCGAAAGGAAAACTAGACTTTACTTTATTTCCAGAAATTATTTAAATACTCGCGAACGTTCTGGCTGCTTGTACAATACCATACACTCTTGGACATCCGACATTCACTAAGATGGGGAACCACTGGCGACTCTGTTCCCACGGTTACATCGTCTGAACACTTGCGAGTTCCAACCTAGATTTTATACACTTGCAAAGAATGGCGAATGTCCCTCTTTCATTCACTCAGGCACACTCATTCACTCTCACCTACTCATATAAAATAACTGTTCACAAAAATTCAAAACATTTATGGTTTTAACAAAGTTATAGGTGAATTTCTAAAAGTAAAATTCTCAAAATAAATACAAAAGCACGGAAGGTGATTTTGTTTCATAGTTGGATGGTCACTGAAGGTGATCTATACATAATGGTATTTATTTAGACTCGAAAATTGTAGAAATTTGCGTTTTCTGTAAGATTTTTCTAATTTCCAAAATATGCAGGTTTCAAAGCTCAAATTTGGATGACTTATTTTTATTCATAACAGAAACTAGTATATTAACTTTTAATTTCCTCAGGTTCCTCAGTTAGAAGTTATTAAAGATGAAAGTTCCACGTTATACACGCGGCTAGTTAGCGCACAGGTCTTACATTCTCACGGTACAGACATGCCATATGGTCGTGACGTCAGACGAACGGACACCGGTAATCTGCCCGCTACAGCACATATGCTAATCTGATGGCTACTTTACAGTCTGTCTACATTTCACAGTAAATATTTGATAGAAAACTGTGCGCTCGCACTAGTTGCGACGCCACACACCTCCTGAGGAAACTAAATTTTTTCATTCATGACAAACTTTTAGTTTTCTAAAAAAATTTCTATTAAAGATTTACTCAAACAGCTATTTAACATTTATAGTTCCTGTACATCAATCATCTACTTATACCTAGGGCTGACGACCTACAAAACATCTTATATCTAAACATGCACTTTTATCATCATTCAAAAAAAAATTTTTCAGATTACAAAATTCTATTTACAAATTCCTGAAAGAGAAAACAAACCTAAATACTATCTTGATGTACGTCACACGCACACTAACACTACTATCGCTATGGTGAGCGTCACTTTTTTACCACTTACACTTAAGATTTTGATAGCACTCGTAGTTCGACCGGGTCCTGCTTGGGAGGTCCATTTCAAGTCTCGTGCTACCACCTCTGTTTACTTCGGCGCACCTGAAACATCAGCTGGCCTCAGTTCCCTTTCTAACTGCTACGTCTTAACCTACAGCAGCGATAAATGGCGCTATCTGCTTGACTCTAAAGTCTCATATTTTTGATAAAATTTACTTTACAGTATGTACAATTTTCAAAATTTTTTTTTTTTTTTTTTAAGTGAAAAGTGAATTGACTTTCCTAATGCAGTACCGAAGTGGCACATTTACTCTTTAATTACTTCTTCATCTCATAATCAAACAAGTTATGGTTACATAAGAAATACTAAGAAAAACAATTCCTACAAATAGTTCACAAATACATAATAAATCTCCGCCAGCACTGGTGACTCTCCAGTTCCTGTACAATACACAACAATATAAAATATACACAAAATTATCAATATTACAATTCTGTCTCCAGGCAATCTCCTGTAGTCCTGTATCATAAATTAAACACTGAAAAATAAATATTTACTTATTCATTTATCAACACTACAATCCTTATACTAATCTCTACGACAAACTTGGGGAGCTTTGTGTGTCTCTGGTCAAAAATGGAATCGATGTCATGGGTACTTTCCTCATCTCACATATCTGGAGTTACTTCAATTTCTTGTCAACATCAGGTTTTCTCTAGTCACATTCGGGTTTAATTTACAACTCTCATACTCATACTTCACACACTCAGGTTAGTATTTGTTAAAGCGTTTCCTACTAATCTGCGAAACCTCGTTACCCATACTTTCTAACATACATCCACCTCCTGAGTTACCAACGTCGCCTCAGCTCTGTTTACATTCGTAGCCTCACTTCCTTTTGTTTACAAACATCTCCTCTGTTTACCAACAAACGCCACCTCTGGTTACCAACATTAAGCTTTTTATTTACTCACCTTCGTAGCCTCACTTTTTCCTAATATCGAGCTAGCCAAACACTATGCTCATTCTTTCTCCTTTTCTCACATATTTCTCTTCATTTGACAGTCAGTCCTGCTGCACTGTCCCTTTAACTTAACTTCCTTTACCCCTTTGACAGTCAACCTTGTTACACTGTACCTTTACTCATTTTACCACTAAATCACCTCCTGAGGCTCTGACTTCATTGAACAGACAGTTTTGCTGTACTGCTCCATTTCCTTTCCTAAACATTAGCTTAATGCTACGTCTTAACATATCGTTCTGTTACTTAACAAACAGCTTCAATGTTCGTCACCATATTTTCTGAGGCTCTTACATTTCTTAGTTATTTTACCTTTCTAAGGGCATTACTCACACCTTAGGCCAAACATTTACTTTACTGAGACTTATTACTTATCTGAGGTATCTTAATCCTTTTTGATTTTCTCTTACACTCATTCCTTACGCTTAACCTATACTGCACTGAGGTTCTTTCCTACTCATTACTTAAACACTTTATCACTTAAAAACTACGATAGAGAAGAAGGAAAGACGATAGAATTTTAGTTCTGAATGAAAGAAGAGGTAGGTTGACAATACGGAAAAGAAAGTGGAAGAAATATTGTCAAACGACTCGAGACCTAGTGCTCGTCACGCACTTAGCTCTGCAAAGAGTGCAAAGCTCTCTGAGGTAACTACTCACTCCTGGCCACGTCTCTCTTTTGAACATATCTTTTCAAATCCACAATGTTCCTAAGCCCTAACACCTTATGTGATTTCACAAACTCCAGTCTATAAGCATTTGGGTGAGGCTTCTCTACGATTCTAAATGGGCCCACGTACTCATTATAGCCCTCCAAGAATTTCTCTGTTTTACAAATACATATAGGAAAATCATTCTGCTCAGGATCCTCACATAGCTGCTTACCGATGAAAGGTATAGTAATTAGTTTACCCTTAATTTTTACCATAACATCATTGGTAGAAAAATTCACCCATCCTTCATATTTATTCAAAAAGTCAGCCCCCACCAATATGTCTACACTCAGTCCATTTATAACTAAGAAGTTCTGACTTATTTCTACTTCCTTAAATGCTATGGGTAGAAACACTTCCTGTTTTACTGTCTTCTTAGTCTTACCGGTTGCTACTACAATGTTCAAGCCACTTACTGGCATCTTAACAATCTGTTTACTGTTAGGGAGTTCATTTACCAAGTTCTGGGATACTGCACAGACTTCCGATCCAGTATCTATCAAACATTTAACTGGTTCATTTAATACTCTTAGCTCTACTATCGGTTGCCCTAAGTACTCTTTATTTATTTTGGGTTCTGCTTCCTCCAATAAATCTTGCACAATTTCTCTCCTTTCGAAGCCTGTCTTTTGGGTGGCAATCACATTCACACTTACAGGGTTTATTTCATGCTTATTATCACCCTCAATTCTAGTGGCAGCTCCTATTAGCCTATCCACTATTGCTAAGTCAAAACATTTTTCCAATGTTTCCCCCTCTTTCTCATTAACCTCCTTTTCTACGACCCTATCCAAGGCGTCGTCATTAACCTCTACCTCCTCCTCTAATCTATCCTCTTCTTCGTAACTATCTACAACATCAATTATCTTATCAAGCACAGTCACAACCCTGCCATTATTACTGTTCTCACCCCTATCCGACAGCTCTTCATTAGTTTTACTGTGCATAATGTCTTTCTGATTATTACCCTTATAACTAGTACTTAGTTCTTCAATAAGTGGCTTCTTATGATTATTCTTACAGTTAATTGGTTCATTAACCTCCACTTGACTTAAAGCTACTATCTCTGTCTGTTTTACGTTATCCTCCCTAAATTTTGTAGCAACAACATTTATGTTAGGTGGTCGTTCAGGCTGCTTTCTTATGAATGGTTTTGCCAGCGGATTTAACTTTAAACGCTGTTGCCTACGATCGCCAGCACACTCGTAGACAATTAATGGTTTTCCGAGCGCGGTGCGTCATCACTATGCCTCCAGCTGACCGCCTCACCTCCTGACATCTGTCGGCCGCTGTCATACTGCTCGCGTTCATTGAACCTGTTAACATATGTTCTTCCTCTACCACGTGAACTGCCACGGTATCCGCCGCCTCTCTGAACACCCATCCTATTAATGTTTACATCCGCGCGATTGTCATTCTGCCTAGCAGGCGGGCGATGCTCCCTCCTCATGTTTTCTTCTTCTTTTTGGACGGATTCAACCCTTTCTAAATACTGTACGAACTTGTCAATGTTATCTCGGGGCGCAGATATGATCTTAGTTTTCCAGTTCCACGGTAGCTTATTTTCTACCCCTAATATGATCTGTTCTGTTTCTAACTTATTACTAAGGTAGGACAGAGTTGTTACCCACCTTTGAACAAATCGTTTGATGCCCTCTCTCTTGGGGTCATACTTCTCTCCCGACCAGAACCGATTAAGAACATCCATCTGCTTTCTCTTTCCCCAGTATTCCTCAAAGAACGCTAATTTAAATTCTGACAATTTCGCGTATTTTTCAGAGGCTAAATTCCCCCATACTCTGGCCTCTCCCATCAAATTTGAAGTGATAAAGCCTATCTTTTGTTTATCGCTCCATACTTTCGGCAAAACGTCTTCAAAATCGTTCCAAAATTCTCTGGGGTGCATGTTCTTACTTGGGTCAAATTTTAAAAACTGTCTGTGGGTAACATACGCAACCTCGGTAGATTCAATTATTCCACTGGAAATTATACTACCACTATGGTTAGAAACACACTGTTCTACTTTGGTTAGTCTGCATTCATGCCCACAAAGTTGCTCATTCACACTTTCACTGAAATGGCTTATGTGAGTCTCTAATTTATTGACCTTATTTACAACTTGCTCTCCAAGTTTCTCACACCGAATTTTGGTATCATTTACTTTACATTCTAAGGCGGCATGATTAATTTCATTGGAATTCTCTACCACTTTTATGTGCTCACATACTTTATCTAATTCTGCATCAACATGGGATTTAAATTGCTGTTGATCCTCAGTAACCTGTTCGATTCGTGTCGTCAATTCACTTTGCACTTGAACAATATTTTCTGTACATTCTAGTTTAACCTGCTGTATTTCAACATTTACTTTACTACTGAGCACTGCTAAATCTTGCTTCCAACAGTCTCTGAGATCGGATATTTTGGAATCTAAATCAGCGCCCATTTTAGTCATCTCATTACTTAAATCAGATCCTAATTTAGACATTTTTGAATCCATTTTACTTGACATATTAGTTTCCATTTGTGACATATTAGTTTCCAATTTTGATATACTGGAATCCATCTTACTTGACATATTGGAATCCAACACGTTCATCTTAGTTAATAGATTCATCAGCATACTGGCGACATTATCCTTCGCCCCCTCATTTGCTGATACAATGTCCCTATTAACATTAACTACCGGCATGGGTAACTGTAACTCACTGGGCACTGACATATTTGGATCTGACTCCAAACTATAATTAACATAGGATGAATCAGTCAAACTACTACTGAAATTGGGTTGAGACACGTCTAAACTAAAATTCATGGGGTCATTTTCCCCTGTCTCCATCCCACTATCACAACTTAGTTCCGCCTTTTTGTCACTTGGTTGAAACTCAGCCATTTTTCTCAGTTTGACTCCACAAACACACAAAGTTTTCAAAAGCACTGTACTTAACTTTGTGCTTCGGCGTGCTGCGTTGCTGCTAGATGAAACTGCGGGTCCGTTCACCATACACTGCAATGCTGTACCAGTTTCCGGGCCCCCGCTCGAATCAGCGCTGCCAACTGCCACTGCTGTCGTCGCCTCTGCGTAGTCTCCGTAGCTCGTCGTCTGCCAGACGCCGTCGTAGACTGCTATTCCAATCGGCGCGTAGTCACCGAAAAATTCTTCCGTTCCGTACAACACATTACAGTTCACGGACACTTTCACTGTCCTTCCTATTCACGTGGCGATATCAATTTGTACGCTACACAGTTCCTACACATAGCGAGCACTTCTGTATTGTCCGGTAATTGTCACTACTGCTTTTTTTGAAATTCACTGGAATTTACTATTTTTATTTCCCGGCCGATGCACCACTTGCGACGGGTCAGGCTCTTGTCGCGCAGTTTCCTTTCCCTGAAAGAAAATCCACCTACCTCGTTTCTTAGGTAGTTGCTGCACTCGCCTCTCCTGATAGCAGCTACTGGAAAAATTGCAGAAAAGCAGTGTTGAAGAAACTGCAATTTAATAGCCGCTCACCGGAGGCCGCGATACATGTTTGCTGAAATACAATCTATGAGCAATCTTCCTAAATAAATTGAGTTATTGGAATGGTAGTAATTGTTTACTCAAACGAGAACGCGAAGTTGGTAATTCTATTTAAGCTCTTTATTGTCTTTAAGCCTGATCATCAGCCCGCTAATCTACGTTTGAAGAAAGTTCAGTTCACAATTCTATCCACACTCAAACCCCGCCAGAATTAGCTTTCAAAGTTACGGAATTTACTTAACTGCAACACAGACGATTTTCTAACATACACGTTTGCAGTCGATGTTCAATAATAGTTCGTTTTTTAACGTTAATGCTCGCCATAAGCACTTAGTAAAAGTTTACGAAGTACCGCCACGCTTTTAATTATTAAAGTTACTCGCGTCTTTCGCGGAACAAAAAGTCACAACTCGCTCAAACTCACACTACGCGTTACTGGACTCTTCCAGTCTCAAATCGCACAGTACCGAACCGATGAAGCCGTTTTATGACTTCATTTTACACATTATTCGCGAGGACACATCAAGCATGTCTCTTCTCGATCACAGTTCCTTCGCGACCTTCATCCACTCGCGACTCACTCTCCTAGTCTGCTAACCGTCCTCGCATCTCATTGGCTCACACATCACACAGCCAATCAGAATTAACTCTTTGGGTGCGCCTCGCGCCAAAATCTAGCACGCACCAGTCATGACTTCTGAATCATTTACGTCATGATTTCTTGTTACATAAAATTTACTGTATAATTTAACAAACCGAAAGGAAAACTAGACTTTACTTTATTTCCAGAAATTATTTAAATACTCGCGAACGTTCTGGCTGCTTGTACAATACCATACACTCTTGGACATCCGACATTCACTAAGATGGGGAACCACTGGCGACTCTGTTCCCACGGTTACATCGTCTGAACACTTGCGAGTTCCAACCTAGATTTTATACACTTGCAAAGAATGGCGAATGTCCCTCTTTCATTCACTCAGGCACACTCATTCACTCTCACCTACTCATATAAAATAACTGTTCACAAAAATTCAAAACATTTATGGTTTTAACAAAGTTATAGGTGAATTTCTAAAAGTAAAATTCTCAAAATAAATACAAAAGCACGGAAGGTGATTTTGTTTCATAGTTGGATGGTCACTGAAGGTGATCTATACATAATGGTATTTATTTAGACTCGAAAATTGTAGAAATTTGCGTTTTCTGTAAGATTTTTCTAATTTCCAAAATATGCAGGTTTCAAAGCTCAAATTTGGATGACTTATTTTTATTCATAACAGAAACTAGTATATTAACTTTTAATTTCCTCAGGTTCCTCAGTTAGAAGTTATTAAAGATGAAAGTTCCACGTTATACACGCGGCTAGTTAGCGCACAGGTCTTACATTCTCACGGTACAGACATGCCATATGGTCGTGACGTCAGACGAACGGACACCGGTAATCTGCCCGCTACAGCACATATGCTAATCTGATGGCTACTTTACAGTCTGTCTACATTTCACAGTAAATATTTGATAGAAAACTGTGCGCTCGCACTAGTTGCGACGCCACACACCTCCTGAGGAAACTAAATTTTTTCATTCATGACAAACTTTTAGTTTTCTAAAAAAATTTCTATTAAAGATTTACTCAAACAGCTATTTAACATTTATAGTTCCTGTACATCAATCATCTACTTATACCTAGGGCTGACGACCTACAAAACATCTTATATCTAAACATGCACTTTTATCATCATTCAAAAAAAAATTTTTCAGATTACAAAATTCTATTTACAAATTCCTGAAAGAGAAAACAAACCTAAATACTATCTTGATGTACGTCACACGCACACTAACACTACTATCGCTATGGTGAGCGTCACTTTTTTACCACTTACACTTAAGATTTTGATAGCACTCGTAGTTCGACCGGGTCCTGCTTGGGAGGTCCATTTCAAGTCTCGTGCTACCACCTCTGTTTACTTCGGCGCACCTGAAACATCAGCTGGCCTCAGTTCCCTTTCTAACTGCTACGTCTTAACCTACAGCAGCGATAAATGGCGCTATCTGCTTGACTCTAAAGTCTCATATTTTTGATAAAATTTACTTTACAGTATGTACAATTTTCAAATTTTTTTTTTTTTTTTTTTTTTTTAAGTGAAAAGTGAATTGACTTTCCTAATGCAGTACCGAAGTGGCACATTTACTCTTTAATTACTTCTTCATCTCATAATCAAACAAGTTATGGTTACATAAGAAATACTAAGAAAAACAATTCCTACAAATAGTTCACAAATACATAATAAATCTCCGCCAGCACTGGTGACTCTCCAGTTCCTGTACAATACACAACAATATAAAATATACACAAAATTATCAATATTACAATTCTGTCTCCAGGCAATCTCCTGTAGTCCTGTATCATAAATTAAACACTGAAAAATACATATTTACTTATTCATTTATCAACACTACAATCCTTATACTAATCTCTACGACAAACTTGGGGAGCTTTGTGTGTCTCTGGTCAAAAATGGAATCGATGTCATGGGTACTTTCCTCATCTCACATATCTGGAGTTACTTCAATTTCTTGTCAACATCAGGTTTTCTCTAGTCACATTCGGGTTTAATTTACAACTCTCATACTCATACTTCACACACTCAGGTTAGTATTTGTTAAAGCGTTTCCTACTAATCTGCGAAACCTCGTTACCCATACTTTCTAACATACATCCACCTCCTGAGTTACCAACGTCGCCTCAGCTCTGTTTACATTCGTAGCCTCACTTCCTTTTGTTTACAAACATCTCCTCTGTTTACCAACAAACGCCACCTCTGGTTACCAACATTAAGCTTTTTATTTACTCACCTTCGTAGCCTCACTTTTTCCTAATATCGAGCTAGCCAAACACTATGCTCATTCTTTCTCCTTTTCTCACATATTTCTCTTCATTTGACAGTCAGTCCTGCTGCACTGTCCCTTTAACTTAACTTCCTTTACCCCTTTGACAGTCAACCTTGTTACACTGTACCTTTACTCATTTTACCACTAAATCACCTCCTGAGGCTCTGACTTCATTGAACAGACAGTTTTGCTGTACTGCTCCATTTCCTTTCCTAAACATTAGCTTAATGCTACGTCTTAACATATCGTTCTGTTACTTAACAAACAGCTTCAATGTTCGTCACCATATTTTCTGAGGCTCTTACATTTCTTAGTTATTTTACCTTTCTAAGGGCATTACTCACACCTTAGGCCAAACATTTACTTTACTGAGACTTATTACTTATCTGAGGTATCTTAATCCTTTTTGATTTTCTCTTACACTCATTCCTTACGCTTAACCTATACTGCACTGAGGTTCTTTCCTACTCATTACTTAAACACTTTATCACTTAAAAACTACGATAGAGAAGAAGGAAAGACGATAGAATTTTAGTTCTGAATGAAAGAAGAGGTAGGTTGACAATACGGAAAAGAAAGTGGAAGAAATATTGTCAAACGACTCGAGACCTAGTGCTCGTCACGCACTTAGCTCTGCAAAGAGTGCAAAGCTCTCTGAGGTAACTACTCACTCCTGGCCACGTCTCTCTTTTGAACATATCTTTTCAAATCCACAATGTTCCTAAGCCCTAACACCTTATGTGATTTCACAAACTCCAGTCTATAAGCATTTGGGTGAGGCTTCTCTACGATTCTAAATGGGCCCACGTACTCATTATAGCCCTCCAAGAATTTCTCTGTTTTACAAATACATATAGGAAAATCATTCTGCTCAGGATCCTCACATAGCTGCTTACCGATGAAAGGTATAGTAATTAGTTTACCCTTAATTTTTACCATAACATCATTGGTAGAAAAATTCACCCATCCTTCATATTTATTCAAAAAGTCAGCCCCCACCAATATGTCTACACTCAGTCCATTTATAACTAAGAAGTTCTGTCTTATTTCTACTTCCTTAAATGCTATGGGTAGAAACACTTCCTGTTTTACTGTCTTCTTAGTCTTACCGGTTGCTACTACAATGTTCAAGCCACTTACTGGCATCTTAACAATCTGTTTACTGTTAGGGAGTTCATTTACCAAGTTCTGGGATACTGCACAGACTTCCGATCCAGTATCTATCAAACATTTAACTGGTTCATTTAATACTCTTAGCTCTACTATCGGTTGCCCTAAGTACTCTTTATTTATTTTGGGTTCTGCTTCCTCCAATAAATCTTGCACAATTTCTCTCCTTTCGAAGCCTGTCTTTTGGGTGGCAATCACATTCACACTTACAGGGTTTATTTCATGCTTATTATCACCCTCAATTCTAGTGGCAGCTCCTATTAGCCTATCCACTATTGCTAAGTCAAAACATTTTTCCAATGTTTCCCCCTCTTTCTCATTAACCTCCTTTTCTACGACCCTATCCAAGGCGTCGTCATTAACCTCTACCTCCTCCTCTAATCTATCCTCTTCTTCGTAACTATCTACAACATCAATTATCTTATCAAGCACAGTCACAACCCTGCCATTATTACTGTTCTCACCCCTATCCGACAGCTCTTCATTAGTTTTACTGTGCATAATGTCTTTCTGATTATTACCCTTATAACTAGTACTTAGTTCTTCAATAAGTGGCTTCTTATGATTATTCTTACAGTTAATTGGTTCATTAACCTCCACTTGACTTAAAGCTACTATCTCTGTCTGTTTTACGTTATCCTCCCTAAATTTTGTAGCAACAACATTTATGTTAGGTGGTCGTTCAGGCTGCTTTCTTATGAATGGTTTTGCCAGCGGATTTAACTTTAAACGCTGTTGCCTACGATCGCCAGCACACTCGTAGACAATTAATGGTTTTCCGAGCGCGGTGCGTCATCACTATGCCTCCAGCTGACCGCCTCACCTCCTGACATCTGTCGGCCGCTGTCATACTGCTCGCGTTCATTGAACCTGTTAACATATGTTCTTCCTCTACCACGTGAACTGCCACGGTATCCGCCGCCTCTCTGAACACCCATCCTATTAATGTTTACATCCGCGCGATTGTCATTCTGCCTAGCAGGCGGGCGATGCTCCCTCCTCATGTTTTCTTCTTCTTTTTGGACGGATTCAACCCTTTCTAAATACTGTACGAACTTGTCAATGTTATCTCGGGGCGCAGATATGATCTTAGTTTTCCAGTTCCACGGTAGCTTATTTTCTACCCCTAATATGATCTGTTCTGTTTCTAACTTATTACTAAGGTAGGACAGAGTTGTTACCCACCTTTGAACAAATCGTTTGATGCCCTCTCTCTTGGGGTCATACTTCTCTCCCGACCAGAACCGATTAAGAACATCCATCTGCTTTCTCTCTCCCCAGTATTCCTCAAAGAACGCTAATTTAAATTCTGACAATTTCGCGTATTTTTCAGAGGCTAAATTCCCCCATACTCTGGCCTCTCCCATCAAATTTGAAGTGATAAAGCCTATCTTTTGTTTATCGCTCCATACTTTCGGCAAAACGTCTTCAAAATCGTTCCAAAATTCTCTGGGGTGCATGTTCTTACTTGGGTCAAATTTTAAAAACTGTCTGTGGGTAACATACGCAACCTCGGTAGATTCAATTATTCCACTGGAAATTATACTACCACTATGGTTAGAAACACACTGTTCTACTTTGGTTAGTCTGCATTCATGCCCACAAAGTTGCTCATTCACACTTTCACTGAAATGGCTTATGTGAGTCTCTAAATTATTGACCTTATTTACAACTTGCTCTCCAAGTTTCTCACACCGAATTTTGGTATCATTTACTTTACATTCTAAGGCGGCATGATTAATTTCATTGGAATTCTCTACCACTTTTATGTGCTCACATACTTTATCTAATTCTGCATCAACATGGGATTTAAATTGCTGTTGATCCTCAGTAACCTGTTCGATTCGTGTCGTCAATTCACTTTGCACTTGAACAATATTTTCTGTACATTCTAGTTTAACCTGCTGTATTTCAACATTTACTTTACTACTGAGCACTGCTAAATCTTGCTTCCAACAGTCTCTGAGATCGGATATTTTGGAATCTAAATCAGCGCCCATTTTAGTCATCTCATTACTTAAATCAGATCCTAATTTAGACATTTTTGAATCCATTTTACTTGACATATTAGTTTCCATTTGTGACATATTAGTTTCCAATTTTGATATACTGGAATCCATCTTACTTGACATATTGGAATCCAACACGTTCATCTTAGTTAATAGATTCATCAGCATACTGGCGACATTATCCTTCGCCCCCTCATTTGCTGATACAATGTCCTTATTAACATTAACTACCGGCATGGGTAACTGTAACTCACTGGGCACTGACATATTTGGATCTGACTCCAAACTATAATTAACATAGGATGAATCAGTCAAACTACTACTGAAATTGGGTTGAGACACGTCTAAACTAAAATTCATGGGGTCATTTTCCCCTGTCTCCATCCCACTATCACAACTTAGTTCCGCCTTTTTGTCACTTGGTTGAAACTCAGCCATTTTTCTCAGTTTGACTCCACAAACACACAAAGTTTTCAAAAGCACTGTACTTAACTTTGTGCTTCGGCGTGCTGCGTTGCTGCTAGATGAAACTGCGGGTCCGTTCACCATACACTGCAATGCTGTACCAGTTTCCGGGCCCCCGCTCGAATCAGCGCTGCCAACTGCCACTGCTGTCGTCGCCTCTGCGTAGTCTCCGTAGCTCGTCGTCTGCCAGACGCCGTCGTAGACTGCTATTCCAATCGGCGCGTAGTCACCGAAAAATTCTTCCGTTCCGTACAACACATTACAGTTCACGGACACTTTCACTGTCCTTCCTATTCACGTGGCGATATCAATTTGTACGCTACACAGTTCCTACACATAGCGAGCACTTCTGTATTGTCCGGTAATTGTCACTACTGCTTTTTTTGAAATTCACTGGAATTTACTATTTTTATTTCCCGGCCGATGCACCACTTGCGACGGGTCAGGCTCTTGTCGCGCAGTTTCCTTTCCCTGAAAGAAAATCCACCTACCTCGTTTCTTAGGTAGTTGCTGCACTCGCCTCTCCTGATAGCAGCTACTGGAAAAATTGCAGAAAAGCAGTGTTGAAGAAACTGCAATTTAATAGCCGCTCACCGGAGGCCGCGATACATGTTTGCTGAAATACAATCTATGAGCAATCTTCCTAAATAAATTGAGTTATTGGAATGGTAGTAATTGTTTACTCAAACGAGAACGCGAAGTTGGTAATTCTATTTAAGCTCTTTATTGTCTTTAAGCCTGATCATCAGCCCGCTAATCTACGTTTGAAGAAAGTTCAGTTCACAATTCTATCCACACTCAAACCCCGCCAGAATTAGCTTTCAAAGTTACGGAATTTACTTAACTGCAACACAGACGATTTTCTAACATACACGTTTGCAGTCGATGTTCAATAATAGTTCGTTTTTTAACGTTAATGCTCGCCATAAGCACTTAGTAAAAGTTTACGAAGTACCGCCACGCTTTTAATTATTAAAGTTACTCGCGTCTTTCGCGGAACAAAAAGTCACAACTCGCTCAAACTCACACTACGCGTTACTGGACTCTTCCAGTCTCAAATCGCACAGTACCGAACCGATGAAGCCGTTTTATGACTTCATTTTACACATTATTCGCGAGGACACATCAAGCATGTCTCTTCTCGATCACAGTTCCTTCGCGACCTTCATCCACTCGCGACTCACTCTCCTAGTCTGCTAACCGTCCTCGCATCTCATTGGCTCACACATCACACAGCCAATCAGAATTAACTCTTTGGGTGCGCCTCGCGCCAAAATCTAGCACGCACCAGTCATGACTTCTGAATCATTTACGTCATGATTTCTTGTTACATAAAATTTACTGTATAATTTAACAAACCGAAAGGAAAACTAGACTTTACTTTATTTCCAGAAATTATTTAAATACTCGCGAACGTTCTGGCTGCTTGTACAATACCATACACTCTTGGACATCCGACATTCACTAAGATGGGGAACCACTGGCGACTCTGTTCCCACGGTTACATCGTCTGAACACTTGCGAGTTCCAACCTAGATTTTATACACTTGCAAAGAATGGCGAATGTCCCTCTTTCATTCACTCAGGCACACTCATTCACTCTCACCTACTCATATAAAATAACTGTTCACAAAAATTCAAAACATTTATGGTTTTAACAAAGTTATAGGTGAATTTCTAAAAGTAAAATTCTCAAAATAAATACAAAAGCACGGAAGGTGATTTTGTTTCATAGTTGGATGGTCACTGAAGGTGATCTATACATAATGGTATTTATTTAGACTCGAAAATTGTAGAAATTTGCGTTTTCTGTAAGATTTTTCTAATTTCCAAAATATGCAGGTTTCAAAGCTCAAATTTGGATGACTTATTTTTATTCATAACAGAAACTAGTATATTAACTTTTAATTTCCTCAGGTTCCTCAGTTAGAAGTTATTAAAGATGAAAGTTCCACGTTATACACGCGGCTAGTTAGCGCACAGGTCTTACATTCTCACGGTACAGACATGCCATATGGTCGTGACGTCAGACGAACGGACACCGGTAATCTGCCCGCTACAGCACATATGCTAATCTGATGGCTACTTTACAGTCTGTCTACATTTCACAGTAAATATTTGATAGAAAACTGTGCGCTCGCACTAGTTGCGACGCCACAACATGTCTCCTGGCATTTTCCATGTGCTCCTCCTCTTGTGATTCATGAACAGAGTATTCGCCAAATCATCTGTAATTTATTTCATTCCTACCATCAAGCCCATATTCTACCGTAGCACAGTAGACATATTCCAGTCTCCCATGGGTATTAGAGTTTCATCCCCCGTTGGGTACTGTATTACCGTTTCAATATCAACGTACAGTTCCTCTATTTATTCATCTTCTGTTGGCGACTTCGGCATGTACATCTGAACTGTTGCTGAAACACAGTGCCTTTGTGAGGTATGACTTGGTAGGTTCCCTCGGTAGGTTTTGGTAGGTATGTGTCGCCCGATATCTACCCACCGACAAATTATGGACCCGTTGTTTCTGGGCGCGGATTTGGCATCAGAAGGCGTCCCAGATGTGTTCCATCCCGTTTCAATAAGGGAATTTAGTGCCGAAGATATAAATATGAGTTCACTATCATACTCCTCAAACCACTGTAGCATGATTCTGGCATAGTGACACGGAGAGTCATCCTGACAGAAGATGCCTTCCCTGTTGGGTAAGACATCAGCCATGAGTGCTGCCCGCAGTATCGTTCAAATAGACCTCAACTGTCACTATAACTTCAGTTACTACCAAAGCTCCCATTGACGCCCCGGTAAATATCGCCCATAGGATAATATCCCCCTCACCGCCCTGCACCGTGGTGCAAGTTTCAACAGCAGCTCGCCTTGATGATAGCATATCCCACCACGACCATCGACATAGTGTGAAAATAAACGTGATTCATCTGACCGAATGACACGTTTCCGTTGATACAAGGTCACTTGATGATACAAGGTCACTTGATGAAGTGAACAAACGGAACACAAGGAAAATGCATTAAAGCGGTTACCTGGCCAGGGTGGCAGCATCGTCTTATTTATGGCCGAGAAGCGGGGTGGAGAGAAGACTGGTGCTCAGTGAGCGCCTGAACACTAACTCTAATGGCGCTAACACCCACTACATTTGACCAGAATTTCTGTGGATTTTTTGTGACATCTTTCGATAACATTCTTTTATGGTAGCCGTTGAAGGTTTCACACAGTGCCCACTAGTCAGCCAAATGTGTTTCATTCTTCATCTCTCTTATACCCTATGGCAATGATTTGCACCTGTTTCGTTAGACGTTTCTTAACAATAACTTTATACTGTGGAGAGATTCTCCCATTATGAACTGTTCTACAGCGTACATATCTATTTAGTACATCGTCAGTAATTCTTTTAACTTCGGCTATAGTTCTTCTACAGGTCTAAATGCTCCTGTTGTGAGCCAAAGTTTGCAACTTCGTCATTGAGATGTGACAATACTGCCCACTCATCTAGTTGACTGAACATATAAATTTTTCCATTTGTTCCTTTTTTGTATTTTGTATTTTGGTAATTACTGTTGCTGTAACTGTTACATGGTCGCTGATACCAGTTTCCATGCAGACATCCTCAGACAGGATAGTTCTACTTGTTACCATTAGATCCAATATACTTCCAGGTCATTTGCCCTAGGTAGTTTTCAGACTTGGCTTTTAGTAACGTTTCGGAAGACACCCTGTCACGCCCATCATTAACAGAACTTTAATTATCTCACTATAGTTTTGGCTGTTTAAAGTCTCCTCAGATGATTACAGTTTGATTGAATCTGCGTACTAGTGAAGTTGAAAACAACATAACAATGGACGTATCCGAGTACGGAAGCTCCGAGTAAAACTACCGTTGCCAGATGGCGTTCGTCACTGTTATATCAGCCCAGCGCCTGGCGTAATGAAGTTCGACACTTTAGTGGAATTCACGGCTTTTCCTATATCTGATTGAATGATGCTTGACAAACATTGTACAGAAGGTTGGGCTGAATAATTCAGATAATGCTGGGAGGAAAACCATAAAGGGTAACCCACAAGATTCAATTCTGGGTCTATTCTTGTTCCTTCAAAAAGAAAATGAAGACCACACATTGTCCTGGCCTATCGAAATAAGGTGAATGTTCGACTGTTGTTCCGTCAAGCATCTCCTCCAGAACTTTCACCCACTGAAACCATCTGGTCATGGCCTGGACAGAGACTAGTACGCTACCGTCACCAGCCACTAAGACTGATGAGTTCTGCAACAGAGTTGCAACAAGATGTAATGACGTACCTGTATGTGTCATAATATCTCAGATCGACTCAGTGCTGAGCTGGGTAGATCCGTTTCTGCTGTCAGAGGTTGCTACTTTGTGTACTAAACTGCATACGCTGTATACTCCCAAATAACCCAGGTCTGGGCTTAAGGAGTACATGATGCTGCTAAGAAAATGTATACAGCAAACGGAACACTTTTAGGCTTCACAGAATAGGCAAGTCTTTCGGATAAAGAGAAATACGGCAGTGGAGCTATTACAGAGGAGTGTAAGGGTACAAGTGTCGATCATGTACTTGGCGGATCGAATCTGCCCTTTCGCTTCTTTGCTACAGCGCAGCGGCATCGCTGACGGGGAAGTCCCCTAGTTCTAGAAAGGACAGAGTGGTGCCTGGACACCGCTTGGCACAAAGGGATGAGTCAGTCGCGGTAGAGCCATTACACGTGTAGGACGTTATCAAAATAAAAATTTTGAAGCTCAATATTAATTTCTTATCGGGGAGTTGTTATATAGGCTAATTAAGAGGCGATTGTATGTTAAGAAATCGGCAGTGATAAACACATATAAGCTCGTGATGGATGAGTGACTGTAATTGTAGTGTGAGTGTGATCAGAACAAGTACGAATGTAATACTTGAATTTAAATTGAAGAAAATTGAATGTTTAGTACGGAAGTGCACACATATTGCAACCTCTTCATTATTAGTAGACTTTTTGGAAGGTAGTGAGTTAGAGAACAGTGTTGGAGAATAAGTAGAGGCTTATGGTCAGAACTATAGTTACCTGCGCATGTACATTGGGTATAAGTTCGCCTTCCAAGACTGGCTACTTATGAATGTCCGATGCCTAATTTCTCGACCAGCCGCACTAAATTAATAATCAAGTTCAAATCAATCACTAGTACGGAGTGGCGGCTTACAAGAGCCATCGAGATTCGTTGGAGAGATTCATTTCAAACATTTAGAATGATGTGCGTACTCGACAACCTTCTCCTTACTCGAAATTGAAACTGTTATATAGATAACACAAAGACACCGTGAAACAAAATGTAACTGACGAGAAATCCTGGCGCTACTGCTATGATTATGCTTTGCTACGAAGATAAGCATCCCAGGAAAGAGACACATACAGATTAAGCTCGAAAATTGGTTAACATCTCCCTTGAGGAGGTTATCGATGTGATCAACGTCTTTATAAAAAAAAAAAAAGGCAGAAATTGTCGGAATTCATAGTGGGTGTTGAGTGGAATCTTCATACATGTTCGTTTCATGCACCTGCTGAATATGTGTTCGGACAAGGCAGAATACTTGAAAACTGGATACAAGCGAAGATCATTCCTACTGACGCGAAAGCTGACAGGAGAGAATATGAAAATCGTAGAGGCATCTATTTGCAGGAAAAATATACACCAGAATAATCAACAGTATGCTTAAGAGCGTAACAGACACTAACACGAGAGAACACCAGGTTGTGTTTAGACGGGGCCGGGCTACAGCATGTGCAGTTTTCGTAATAAAGCAAATTATTGAGGAAAGAATTCAGTTTATAAACTCACACTGCCTTCTTCGATTTTTAGAAACTATTTGACTAACTGAATAGATATGTGCTCCGTGAAATTTTGATCATAAAAGATTTACCAGATAATCTAGAAAAAAACCGATCAGGAAACTATACCATACCACTGTGTATTGACACAACGAGGCAAGTAACGACGCTGGTAAAAACAAATAAAGGAGTTGGATAAGGCTACTGTCTCTTCCCAACACTATTCAATGGCTGTAAGCTAAAATGAAAACCAATTTTCTAAAAAATGTTCAGAATGTATGTGAAATCATATGGGACTTAACTGCTGAGGTCATCAGTCCCTAAGCTTACACACTACTTAACCTAAATTATCCTAAGAACAAACACACACACCCATGCCCGAGGGAGGACTCGAACCTCCGCCGGGACCAGCCGCACAGTCCATGAAGTATGGGCCCTAGACAGCTCGGCTAATCACGCGCGGCCCTATTTTCTAACTCTCACTGCAGTAGAAACAGTATTTTATATGCAGACAAAGTTGTTATTGTGCAAATAAACAGAAGATAATAATGGACTGATAATATCCACATAAACCAAAAGCAGTGGGTTAGGATCCAATACTGCAATAAATGGCAAACTATTGAAAAAGGTATTTACCTTTAAGTATCTTTGATGCGGAATATACCTAACAATACACCAAAACATAGAAACACAATTTTGCAAATATATGTGGAAAAATTCATAGAACTCTGAAATATGAAACCAGAAATGAAACTATGCTTAAACTTTATAAAACGATATCGGTTCAATGGCTCTGAGCACTATGGGACTTAACATCTATGGTCATCAGTCCCCTAAAACTTAGAACTACTTAAACCTAACTAACCTAAGGACAACACACAACACCCAGCCATCACGAGGCAGAGAAAATCCCTGACCCCGCCGGCAATGGAACCCAGGAACCCGAGCGCGGGAAGCGAGAACACTACCGCACGACCACGAGATGCGGGCAACGATATCGTGCTGGTAGGATTATATGAAAGTGAGATGTGGGTACTCAAAAAGAAAAGACAGGAGTTGAGATGTGTCCGCTCAGACAAAATTTCTCAGTGCAGTCAGAAGATATTAACTGAAGGACAGAAGATGAAACACAGAAATCAGACAAAAGCACTATACTTTCTGTTTGAGAAGGAAAATTACAAAATTTAAAGTCAATTGCTGTAAACATTTAGAATAGGGACGGCCAAGAAATCTGCTCACGGGGATTGCTCATGGACGTGTGTAAGTCTCTTTCTTGAGTGCACACTTGTCTCTCTGCCTCACGACGCTGTCTGAGGGGGAGGGGGGAGAGCGAAAGCGCCACATAAAACATGCGGCTTTGTATCATTTTTCATACTTCTGAACAGCGTAGGTAACAATCGAAACAAAAATTTAGTAGTATTCAATTATTTTTGGCGTACTGAAGACACTAAAATTTATATCTGGCATAAACTATCGAATACGGACAGACGCATACAGTTTCACAGGATTTCGTCACTCAAGTTGCCAAGTAATTGTGTCTTGTTTAGCTCCATAATCGAAAAAAGCTTTCCACACAAGTACATTTATCGAAGCATTACTATCAAGTTTACATCTTCATTATGGAAACATGTTCAAACGTTCAAATGTGTGAAACACTAAGGGACCAAACAGCTGAGGTCATCGGTCCCTCGACTTACACACTACTTTAACTAACTTACACTAAGTGCAACACACACCCCCATGCCCGAGAGGGAACTCGAACTTCCGGCGGAAAAGGCGGCGCAATCCGTGACATGGCGCCTTAAACGGCGCGGCCACTCTGCGCGTCGTGGAAACATCGAAACTCTTCCAAAGGAGAACAAAGTAGAAGTCGTGGACAGTCTTACCAAATGATAAATCCGGGAGAGCTGGACCACATTTTTCCTTCAGCATAAAATTTGTGTATTTTTCAACCCTTTATGGAAAATTTGGAAATTTGTGGTAAGGTCTGATGGGACCAAACTGCGGAGGTCATCGGTCCCTAAGCCTACGCACTACTTAAGCTAACTTAAACTAACTTACACTAAGGGCAACACACACACACACACACACACACACACACGCCCGAGGGAGGACTCAAACCTCCGACGGGGGGAGTCGCGCGGACCGTAAAAAGACCTCCAAGACCGCGCGGCAACCCCGAGCGGGGACCTTTTATGACTTCGGGCTAGGTCTCAAAACGCCCCACACAATCATTTCTATCACACTCATCAAAGCTATTTTCGTAATCACTTACAATGTCTGCATCTGATGAACACGGTCAGCTATTTGGAGTATTTTTGCTTTTTAACTATTCATTATGTTTTATTTTCACAAGTATTTCCCTGTGGTGATATCTTTGTGCCTTTTTCTATTTCCTTTCTTTTTTATTCCTCTCTTATCTACAGTTTCAATATTTTCCGCAGAGCTTAACCATTTAGATACAGTTGCCACCTTCCTCTTAAAATTTGTGGTTTTCTCAGCAGAAGGAACTGTTATGCTTCCTCCAAAAGTTTTACCTCTGTTGGGATAGGAGTAGTCAGTTCTGAAGTGGTAATCTTGGAAGTTTCGGGTTTAGTAGGTGTGGAGTACAAAGTTGTGTCAGTGAAGGAATTTGACTTGTGCACGTGGCTCCGCTCTTTTGATGCGCTTGGGATCACTAGGTCTTTTGATGAGCTTTGAGATGTTTGGTTCGCATATCTGTGAGATTCTGCTCTTCCATTCGTCGGCAAAGGCATATCTTCCGACAAATAAGCATAGTCTGGGACTGAGGCCACCTTCAGTGGATTATTCCACCTGTCTTTAAGCTAAATTTATACTGCTCCATCTCTCCCACATTGAAAGAAGTGGTCCGTCTCTCCCGTATAGTACTGGTCCATCTCTTCTGATTGACTGGAAGACGTGGACCATCCTGACTTGTATCTACATGTAGCGAACTCGGTGGCCATTTTAGTTTAGTTTCATGCCTATACACCTATACACATGTCAAACTCGCAGAGGAAAAACTGTATCAGTACTCTGTAAGCTAAGTCTGAATACTAAAATTATGTAACCACACAGTAAAACTTTTCGGCTTACCAAAACAGAGAATGTGACTTTTCTCCAGAACTAACAGGAAAATGACATCAAAACTTTGCAGCAAGTTTGCTCACAAAAGAGCTTTCTCATAAGCAGTGAGCACTGCTCTCCTGCAGCGCTTTGTAAAATATGCCACTGATCGGTCTTACCCAGGGGTCCAACTCTCCCGGACTGAGCCGAAAAGAATTTGTATTTTAAACTGGAATACATTGCAAATCGACCAGTTCCATTTCTAGATGCACAGGTGTGCTTTCAATTCAAATGGCAAACCGTCTCGAAAAAAGCTCAAAAGCAGATGTAAGATTGGCAGTGTTCTCAAACATTTAGTCCTGGACTTCTTCGAACGCCACAATCGAATGTTCGTGGTTTCTCTGACGTCTCTGAGCTTACAAAAGTGGACGCTGTTGCTTGTTAGAAGCTGGCCCTTTCACAGTTCGACTTTCATCTTAAACGCATTCACTTTTGCTGTGAAATCAGAACTAAGTTGCTCCTCACCTTGTGATGTCTTACTGACGGCAGTCGGCAGTCAACTCTACTTAAAACGCAAGGTATTCCGTCCATTCTGTACCTTCCATGTTTCGTTCTTGCTATTCTCCTCCCATCAGGAACCAAACAATAGCGCGTTTCAAATAGTAAACTGGGTCCAGGCAAGTATTTTAATTTGACTTAACCAAGGTACTTTGCAGTAATATATAACGTCTCCATAGTCTTCGTTCAATTGTGTCAAAAACTGTTGCAACAGACGATGTAATAATGAGTGCGACTTCAGAGAATTTGCTATTCGCGACACCAAGTCTATCACGTATTCCATGCCTGCATATTTGACGCAAAGTGTTTCTTGATGTACAAAGCAATGAATGCCGCACAAATTATGTGTCGCTCGTTGTAATTGTTAGTTTTTGAATCGTCAACTAGACCTTTACATTCTTTCTGCATGGTGTTGTAATGCCGTCTAACAGAAAAATTGCGTTAGTCGCAGATTCTGAGACTACATAACGGATACTACGAGCAGTCTTCTCGTACAAAAAATAGGCCTTAATTTCAGGAAGAAATTTCTGAGAGCGGAGCATTGCTGGTGAACAGTGGGCACTGGGAAAACCGGAAGAGAAGAGAATCCAAGCGTTTGTGGTGTGGTCCTACAGAAGAATAGTGAAAATTTTGTGGAATGGCGAGGTTATCTAAAGAATAGTCGAAGAAAGAAACATTTGGAAAACACTGACAAGAAAAAGGGACAGAGTGATAGGACATATGTAACGACATCAGGATATAACCTCTGTGGTACTAGGGGGTAAAAAACTGTAGTGGAAGACAGGGGTTCGAATACATTCAACAAATAATTGATGGTGCAGGGTGCAAGCGCTATTCTACTCGGTGATGAAGAAGTTAGCGGAAGAAAGGAATGCGTGCCGGACAGCATGAAGTCACTCGGAAGATTGAAGACTCAAAGAAAAAAGTAGGTATGGTTCTCATCCTTCTCCTCTGCACCATAAAGTGAAGATGACGACAGCTGTCCCTGTTGCACTGTACGTGCAGAATAAGTAAAGTTTAGTTGATAGTGAGCTTCCGGGTGTACAGCCGAGTTGTTGTTTCCATTTTCTGCAGAGCAACTTGGCAGAACATCCGGGAGCTCGCCATTAACCAGTCGCACCGAGAAAAATGAGAGGGCCACGTTTCTTTATTTGCTGCCCTTCTTTGTTGCCGCAGTTTCAATGGCAAAAAAAAGAGCCGTGCACGGCTTTGGAGCGGAACTTCGGTGAAAAGTGCGGACTCTTTCGGCCACTCAACAGTTGTAATGTGAATCGCGCTCTTTTGGAATGTGCAGCGTCGATTGTGCGTGGCCGGCGAGAAGGCCGCGGCAGTGCTTGCAGACACGTGTTCCCAGCGCTACGAGCACGGGGGGATCCCCTTGTCGCCCCTCGGTGTTTCACCCCGGCTCGCGGCGTTGTAGTCCCGCTTCGCTCCGGTCTGGTAATTCGTGCGTCGGTAATTAGACTAATCAGCGCGGGTTGCGTGGCCTGCGCTGGGGTGGGGAGCCGCACGCAGATAAAATAACGCGCCGCCTGCCCCGGCCTGGCCAGCCCATGAATAATGGATTGCCTGGGGCACGGTCGGGGGCGGCGGGGGCGGGGGTGCGAGTGGGGGCGGAGGAGCAGTCAAAGGACGCCGACGCCGCGCCGCGGGACGTTCTGGTCTCCACTATCTCTCCATCGACAGGCACATTCATCCAGCGCATCCCACCCCACACGACACTCCGGCATAGCTATGCATTGATTACTCTACTGTCCGAAGCTTTGTGCTAAGCTTTACCAACTTCGGAAGAGTTTCAAAACAGGTGTGGCGGCCCAAGTGTCCCATTACTACATTGACGGAAATTTAGTGCGTTACACCGTGAACAATGGGTTCACATCACCACGTCATATCTCCAGTTAAGTATATTTCGAAGGATAGGAAGACTGTCCCGACAGCTAGTGGGTCGACATTTCTAAAGAGTGTTGTGATCTCGTACAATTTACTTCGCTCAGCCAGCAGATAATTTTGGTGGTTCTTGACCACTCTGTTGACCTTCCAGAGCTCAAATTACCAAATCAGTCCTGTCAATTTATACAGTGTCTCCCTGCACCTATGATTTCAAGATTTGGGCGTTATGGAGCGAAAATGTCTCTACTTTCTGTGACCTTTTTCAGTCGTCTACGAACGCAATGGCGCCGATCTGAACGCCACAAACAGATCCGGGACTCGTCGCTTAATACCACAGAATGTCAGTGAAGGTCTCCCATCATGCAACTCTGTATGGGCGACGTCTTCGTGTACACCTATATTCTGCGAGTCACCGTGGGGTGTTTGGTGGAGGGTAGTTTGTGTACTAGCGACAATTTCCCCTCTTCCTATTCGAGTCGCGATTGATTCTCAGAAGAAGGATTGTTGATTGTTAATAGGCCTCTGCGTGAGCTCGAATCTCTCTCTAGGTATATCTTTATGGTCTTTTCGCAAGATACTCATTGGTCGACACTTGTAGCATCGTGTGTTCTCGGATCATTAACATTAAAGCACTCCGGTGTGTGCCACTGGAGTTGCGCTTATTGAATGAACCTGTGACGAAACATCTTGCTCTTTATTGTCTATGGTAAAATGTCCACATTAAATGGCATTTATAGTTCTCAACCAACCACCCAGTAATCCGTTGCCGACGGTGTGTTGCGACACTCTGCCTCTAACCTCTGCCTAAACTAGTTTTCGTCATCCGTCTGTTCGTTAAAGGGATCTTGTCTTACGGAATCGCGCGCCAGACTCCCAGGCGTTCCGACAGAAACGGCCACCAAGCCGTCAAACAAAGGCTATCGCCTTCTGAAATAAGGCTCTAATACTAATTCAACTGTATCTCAGCCTGATAAACAGGTCTTAACTTTGATACACTGATAAATTAAATGCCTCTGGGACCAGGCGTTGACAGAAGGCGCGACATGAAGTCGCGGAAAAAGCTTGGGGTAAACTTGAGGAACCTAACGCACTGCTGAATAGGTTTCTAGAAAGAGTAATTGAAAAGTTGTTCTGGCGACATATTCAACAGTGGCATTAGTCTCCTGAAGACCATTCCTTACTTTAGAACAGTTTTCGCCAAATTCAGTAACGAAATGGAAACCGAACTTATTCCCAAGTATTTCATTTCCTGTGGCATATATTAACTAATATTTAATGCTTCTGTGAGCACAGTCTCCGTATTTTCGGTACAGAATAAAACCGTTCACACAGATGAAACTTTTTTGATTATGTGATGGCTGTTAGTGTATCTAGTTGGAGATCGCAGCAGAGCATGCCCACAGGATGTGCACGTTTGGTTCATCGCCATTTTTTGGATCGTGAGAAAGCCCGACGTGGCAGCATCATAGCGAGAGATACACATACGGTTGGCTGTAGTGTATTGACTGAACAACGAGTAATGACGAGGTGGACTCAGTGTGTCAAAAAGGAAAAGTACATGTCCCTACAGAAGGACCAGACCACGAAAAATCGTTGGATTGTTTTACTGACGAAAATCTGTGCAGAAATCTGAGCAGAAGTTAAGAGCAGAGCGTCTGTTCCTTCGGGTAGAGATTACCAGAAACTGAGCTGAAATCTGCTGGCACCTTACCACAGGCCACAGCTGTGACTCCTAGTTGGCATTCTGTAGTGTCCAGCGGTGAACTCGCTTCTGTTTGTGGCCGTCAGACCGACGTCAACGTATCCATACAGACGTGCTAAAAGGTCGCAGGAAGTAGCAATGTTTGAGCCCCAGACCTCTCCAAAGCTTAAGATCATGGAGCAGGGAACAACTGTACATGACTACTGAACTGATTCGCTAATTGTTAGAGGAAGACCGAATGTTCGGCGGTATGTGGCAAGAATGGTACCAAATACTATATTTCGGCAGGGTGACGCAAGAACCTACATTCAATTTTACATCACAAATGTCTTGAGCGACCTGCCCAGTCCCCTTTTTTGCCATGCATAAAGCATGTCTGGGTTGCTGTGAGTAGATGTATACTTTCATAGCAGCCTCCAGCTAACAATATTTATTAAGTAATAGCTCATGTGTTTCGAACAAAGCAAAAATTCTTCAAGATGGCATTCGGAGGCTGTTTGCTTCCATGTCACAACGCTTACAATACTGTGTTCACACCTCATACTGACATTGACGATGGACCTCACTGTCATGGAATGAAAGCTTACTCACACAATATTCTTTATGTTAAGAATATCTCCACAAAGTTTGATCATATTGAACTGTTACTTCATGAGTTTCTGTTTCCGACAGTGCATTTTGCTGTTTGATACAAAAACCAAATGTGTTTATCTGTAAACGACGTTATTGCAAACTACACCGAAATTGTCATTTGTAGCTCAACTTCCGTATAGAAATTGACTGCTCAGTTGTTTCACACTCTCTTACAAGCTGTTATAACGTCTTACATCCATCCAGAGCTCGAAAAACGACTTGGTTGCCACAGTGATCCGCATCGCCTCGATTCACCAAAAGATTAATCAGGCCCCGTGGAATCAATTATTGTAACGAAACTGTCACGCAATGGAATAAAAATAGGGAAGAGGTGGCGCTAGTAACTGAATCACGGGTTCTGGTTCTTTAAAAAAGCATTAGGAACCTGATAAGTAACTAGGGATATACTAGCTACTGAAATGAAACATCGATCCAAATTGACCCCAATATATTTCAATATACTCTGTATGTAAAGACATGAACATGATCCAAAGAGAAAGTAGTTTCGTCATTGACAAGACACGGAGAAAGCGAAATCTGCCATTTAGAAGCATTTAGCAACACACAAAAATGACGGAAAAACTTGGTAAAGTACAACGAGAGGTAGATGAAATGGGAATGTCTGTCATCTCACTAAATCATTCAAGGTTGAAACACGTGCACGATGAACATACAGTGATTGTACTGCTATTACCAGAAGGGCATATGCAAACAAGTTAAATAGCCTGGTGACTGATGAGCCCAAGATCAATTGAACTGCTCAAAGAAATCACAGAATCTAATCCTTCCCACAAACGCTCCTACCCATTGCTAGCAACCCTCACTTCCCGACAGCCGATGCTGGGCGTAATTTATACGCTGAAGAGTGGAGTACTCTCCCCAACGCTATTTAATATCTATGCGGACGACATACCCACCATCGAATGCGTCAATATCGCCCAATTCGCGGACAATACTGCCTTCTTCACAAGCGGCAAACGACACCTGGTCAATATCAGAAAAATCCAACGGCAACTCAACACAGTGGAAAAGTGGAGCCGCCAAAACAAGCTGTCACTCAACGCAGGAAAGACGATAGCCGTCTACTTCAATAGAAAAAGACCTACACACCTAGAACAGATACACCTGAATGCACAAGAATTGCCCTGGAGGGATGAAGTCTAATACCTAGGTGTCACAATAGGCAGGAAACTGAACTACTACCAGCACATCAACGAAAAGAGTCTAAAGCGCTCAACCTTGCTAAAGCCCTATTTCCACTCTTTAAAAGCAAAAATATAAGACAGGAAACCAAAAGGACCCTCTGCAAAACTACTGTCCTCCCCACCATGACTTATGGTTGCACATCATGGGGAACAGATAGCAAAACCGAAAGGTATGAACTGCAGATAATACAGAACAAAGTCCTTCGATGGATCCTAGACGCTCCCCTATGGACTAAAACTACACTCTCCATGAAGCCCAGGAGATGGATACACAACAATAAAGAAGCTAACCACAACTGTCTAGAAAAAGTTAGATATATACAGAGACAACAGCGGACACCTACAAAACATCGGAACAATCCAACCAAGAACACGGCACAAACAAAGAGTTCCACGAAGCATCAATACAGCCAGCAATCAGAGTTCGTGCCCAACAGCAGAGGAAACCTCACTCCCTTAGAGAATCACCACCTAGGATTACTACCCCATACTAGGATTGCTACCCCATACTAGATCAATAAGATGTAAAACAAACTCATGGTGAAAAACCAATTAGAATAGGCTTACTAAAAACCATATTAGATCTAAAAGTTGTAGGATAATTTCATGGCATTGTGTAAAACCACTTAGAATAGGCTAACCAAAACCATATTAGATCAGCAAGATGTAGGATAAATTCTTGGTGTCCAGTCAAGTAAAATAGGCTATCCACAAACACAAACTAGAAGTCTAAGACCTCTAAATAAGTAATCTTAGATATAAGTCAAACCAAGACAACATAGGAATATTGACCTAGTGACAACAACGCTAGAAAGCGAATAAAGAGGGAAAAAAAGCCTCAACCCAATGAGGCACAGAACCCCACCTATGGCGGCGGATTGGAGAACTTCCGATAATTCATGATCCTGGCACCAAAAGTTGAAATAAATAGTGCCACCACAGCACTAAAATCAAACAAAACACCACATCAAAACACTGATCTTCAACAATGTTACACACACACAAAAGGAGCAGGGAGTGGTGTGGTCGAGTACCCACTGTTGCACATCAGCGTAAGCTCAAGTTCTCTGCTGTTAGAAGCGGAAAACGAAATCTTCTCATCTGCAGTGTTTTGTCACAAAGCAGAAGCTCAAGTATTTGTAGACAACAGCTGAAGCCTCAATAATTTTTCCAGAGCAATTGTTCTCTCTCCACTTTCCATTAAGTCCACGAAAAATCAACTCCACAATCAGATGGCTTCTCCACCAGTTGTCCATTGATATGATTTTTAACGAAATGTGCAACTCCTCTCCTATCAAAAATTTTATTTGGCAGTCAATTGTCTCCCTTCCCAATTAAACAGTTTGTCAAGATAATGTCAAATCCCCACTCCCTGATCTTTCTGCTCCTTCGGCCAGATTCCTGTAACTTACATCTGAAATTCGCAGAAGCTGGGCAGCTAACTTGCAATCTATGCGATTTTTATAAAGTCAGTCAATGGGACTGCTTACCGCTTTTACGTGAACATAGACCATTCAGGCAAGGAGCTGTGGACCTCAGGCATCAGTAAGTCACCCAACAAAAAAGAGGAAACATTTAGTGACAAACACAACCACATCATTGCACTGGCGTTTTACTTAGACTCAGGGACCCCACATCGTTCCACAGAATGAAAAAGAAGCCGCATCTGCCATCCATTTGGCACCCCCATGCTTGACAATGACATGGACCGTAAATGTCCACCTGGCAGCTGGCAGCTCGTCCCAGTAGACACCCACCGTGCTCGCCAGGGTACCCTAAGGGCTCGTAGAAACTAGTTTCCCCTTACTCCCACTGCGGTTCATCAAAACACATTTAACCTACACACACGGAGATACGACCCATATAACCTAATACACAACCTAGAGAAAATTATTAAGACAGAGACTAATGGTTCGATCCTTGCAATCAGTGATGTCAGTCATAATTTGCATTTATCATCGGATGTGTGAACTCAAATTAAGATCAATCGGATTAAAAATAATAAAACATGAAACGAGTATGTCCACCAACGGACGGAAGCGTCTGATCCCTAAACACAATAGTTACGCATATATGTCTCAATGATGTATACCGTTAGAAAGTTAACTCCACTTATTTTCGTCTGCACGACATACATCAGAGTAGCACTTTCCTAACTTCATAAACGAAGTGACGAGGTGGTAGTGGTAAGGTGCCACGCTACAGAAAAACATAACACTTCATCCAGAAAAAGGCAAATTTATTTAAGTAAACTATAAGCAATTTCCTTGAACGCGTCAGAGCTGACGAACACAACCGAATGGGAAAAATGAGTAATAAACATTTACTATTTGAAACCTTAGCGATTTTCGGATGGGGTTTGGAATTGTAACATTGGCCAGAACTATCTCAAAATTAATGCAATAAGGCACAGGAAGAGATCAGGTGCTGTTAGCGCAGTCAACAACGTTGCAGTTGACACATGTTGCAAAAAACAAACCAACCATCAATAATTATTTAGCTGACATTTTAATTCACAGCTGTAAGCACAGGAGATCAGAGCAAGCAATGATCAACTATACAACAATATGAAAAATATCCGTTACTTAAATCAGAGGAATATTATTTGAACTCTCATAGATAGGCACCGGTTGTTTCATTAAACATAGTACTGAGCAAAATGCAAATCATAGCGAAGAGACAACCAAAGTTACATAACTTGATTTTAATTTTCGACAAGTCAAGCTAGTTCTACAAACAAAATCTATGAATAAAATTTAAATAAAAACATCTACATGGCTTCAGCTTATACAGTTTACTGTAAAACTGAAATCACACTAAACCTGAGTACAAAGTAAAGTACACCAAACCGGCCCAACAGCAATATTCATAAATTATCAACAGGGCTCAATTCCTATAAACAGGAATAGCTATTTCAGCAATGTAAGTTAGCCAAATTGCGACTGGTAAACTCTCGAAATAAAATCGAGGATAACTCAAATGTAAATGAATATAGCACATGGTATAAACTACACTGCAGCCAGCCGACAGCTCTAAGGAACAGTTCGCGCAGCCTACACGCTAAGGTGCTGACCATGTAAGTCCAACAACCGCCGATGAAATAACGAAGTTCCATGTGCGTCTTTCACCAAATATTGAAAAAACAAAAACGCAATAAATTACCACGCCTAATAGAGTGTAGGAAAACCGTCGGTATTCGGCAAATAGAGGTACTGCATGATTTCCAAGGGAATCTTACATAATTCTTCCTGAAAAATAGTGCCAAGCTCAAGTAACGATGATGGTGCGTAGAAATCACGCACCATCCTCTTCAAAATAGAGCCCAAAGGCTCAATAATATTGAGATCTGGTGACAGGTGGGCAGGGGAGATGCGATAATCCATCTACGTGCAAACAATCGGTCCTGTGTCAACAGGGGCCCCGTGGTCCTGTAACGCCACATCACTTTTGCGGGACAAAGATTGTACCTTGGAATGGACCTGATGAGAAAACTATCACATGTTCCTGGAGGCTAATGCGTCCTCGCGATGTACCCGCGGTGCCCATGGAATACCAGCATATGGCTACTCAAATCATCGCTGAATCCCCGGCGTGTTTGACACTTGGTAGCAAGCCTTCTGCATCATAGGTTTGGGATGGCTTGCGTCTCACGTTGCTCGGCCAGACGTTGGATACAGTGTGAAACAAGATTCGGATGATCAAAGGACTTTCTTCTGTTGCTCCATAGACCATCTTCGACACTACGTTTCTTGTTAAGGGTATATGCATCACTGATGTGAGGTTTTGGAATTCCCAGATTCTGGAGCTCCCTTCGTGTTGTCTTGGTGCTGACAGGGTTCACGAGTGACACATTCGGTTCTGCAGCGACTTTTTCAGCTGTCATCCTCTTCTTTTTAGTCACAATCTTCTTCAATGACTGTCACGGTCCTTCAACACACACTTTCTTCCCCGTTGTGACTTAGCGGATGATGTTCCTTCCACTTTCCCTGTACGCAGTACAAATCTCCTATACAGTGCCTCTTGATACACCAAACACCTCGGCTTCCTCGGTTACGGAAGCATACGAGCGCCACCAATCCTCCCGTCCGATTTCATTTGGCTCCGACGTAATGCACTCGCAGCTACATAGAACACTGTACTGGCCACTATTGACATTTGCTACGTATTGCAAGTTCCATTCGAGAGCAAATACAGCGCCACCTGCAGGCGTGGCTAGCATCTGCATTTCTGTTCAGCGTGCATTGTCCAGTCGCTATACGTGTTACCTACGCGTCATTAAGCTGTGTCAAATTGCCACACTCGGTTCCGAGGACAACACACACACAACAGGAAGCCAATTCTTTCATTTGACCTTTGGCCTCAGTACGTCACTGGCTCGCTGACTGAGTAGTGTAAAGGCCTTATCGACTGCCGGTACGGAGAGTCTGAGTTGGCTTCATCAAGCGGCAAGAGGCTCGATAATCTCTCCAGTCACCCAGACGTACAGTTTTGGCTGCATCTTCGCCTCAAAATCTCTTATGGTTTCCCTTCTAAGGTATCTACGGAAACGTAATAATTTTGTAGCTCCATATCTAATGAAAAAATTTAGATTTATCATTTTACAACCTGTGTCACGACTTTGAATTTAGTAATACACCCACTTAAAAAACTCTGTGTCTGTGCATTTTAAGACACAATTCTGAAATTTAAAGCAGTATCAATAATGTAACTGACGACGTCGGGACGGCAGAATTAATGTACTCCATCAGAAAAGACTACACCATGTAAACGGTTTCTATCAAAATTTTGAGAACAGGAACAGTTTCTATAATTTTATATACATCGAAAACCTGCATTTAGGCTGACCATTTCTTCTGATTTGTGAACGGAATCTAGATGCTGCATTTTCTAGCTTTATTCTGTATCGAATACAAAATTTACAATGGATATCGATTTCACATAAAACTAACAACCATTCGAGCTCAAACTGCCAGTTGTTAATATTGACAATATTCTCTATCAGATTCCTAAACAAAAAAAGGTAATTACACATCAATGCCAGAAGCTTATCTCACTAGGGGTAAGATAGATACTCCCTACAGGAAAATTAAAGAGACCTTTGGAGAGAAGAGAACCACGTGTATGAATATCAAGAGCTCAGACGGCAACCCAGTTTTAAGCAAAGAAGGGAAGGCGGAAAGGTGGAAGGAGTATATAGAAGGTTTATACAAGGGCGATGTACTTGAGGACAATATTATGGAAATGGAAGAGCATGTAGATGAAGACGAAATGGGAGGTAAGATACTGCGTGAAGAGTTTGACAGAGCACTGAAAGACCTGAGTCGAAACAAGGCCCCCGGAGTAGACAACATTCCATTAGAACTACTGACGGCCTTGGGAGAGCCAGTTATGACAAAACTCTACCAGCTGGTGAGCAAGATGTATGAGACAGGTGAAATACCCTCAGACTTCAAGATGAATATAATAATTCCAATCCCAAAGAAAGCAGGTGCTGACAGATGTGAAAATTACCGAACTATCAGTTTAATAAGTCACAGCTGCAAAATACTAACGCGAATTCTTTACAGACGAATGGAAAAACTGGTAGATGCGGACCTCGGGGAGGATCAGTTTGGATTCCGTAGAAATGTTGGAACACGTGAGGCAATACTGACCCTACGACTTATCTTAGAAGCTAGAATAAGAAAAGGCAAACCTACGTTTCTAGCATTTGTAGACTTAGAGAAAGCTTTTGATAATGTTGACTGGAATACTCTCTTTCAAATTCTGAAGGTGGCAGGGTTAAAATACAGGAAGCGAAAGGCTATTTACAATTTGTACAGAAACCAGATGGCAGTTATTAGAGTCGAGGGGCATGAAAGGGAAGCAGTGGTTGGGAAAGGAGTGAGACAGAGTTGTAGCCTTTCCTCGATGTTATTCAATCTGTATATTGAGCAAGCAGTAAAGGAAACCAAAGAAAAATTCGGAGTAGGTATTAAAATTCATGGAGAAGAAGTAAAAACTTTGAGGTTCGCCGATGACATTGTAATTCTGTCAGAGACGCCAAAGGACTTGGAAGAGCAGTTGAACGGAATGGACAGTGTCTTGAAAAGAGGATATAAGATGAACATCAACAAAAGCAAAACGAGGATAATGGAATGTAGTCAAATTAAATCGGGTGATGCTGAGGCAATTAGATTAGGAAATGAGACACTTAAAGTAGTAAAGGAGTTTTGATATTTAGGAAGTAAAATAACTGATGATGGTCGAAGTAGAGAGGATATAAAATGTAGACTGGCACTGGCAAGGAAAGCGTTTCTGAAGAAGAGAAATTTGTTAACATCGAATATAGATTTATGTATCAGGAAGTCGTTTCTGAAAGTATTTGTTTGGAATGTAGCCATGTATGGAAGTGAAACATGGACGATAACTAGTTTGGACAAGAAGAGAATAGAAGCTTTCGAAATGTGGTGCTACAGAAGAATGCTGAAGATTAGATGGGTAGATCACGTAACTAATGAGGAGGTATTGAATAGGATTTGGGAGAAGAGAAGTTTGTGGCACAACTTGACCAGAAGAAGGGATCGGTTAGTAGGACATGTTTTGAGGCATCAAGGGATCACAAATTTAGCATTGGAGGGCAGCGTGGAGGGTAAAAATCGTAGAGGGAGACCAAGAGATGAATACACTAAGCAGATTCAGAAGGATGTAGGTTGCAGTAGGTACTGGGAGATGAAGCAGCTTGCACAGGATAGAGTAGCATGGAGAGCTGCCTCAAACCAGTTTCAGGACTGAAGACAACAACAACAACAACGGGAATGCAGAACTAGCTGGTTGGAACAGCGTACCAGTGGTTCGCTCTAGTAAGGGTTCGCCCTGATCCAAACAGCTCTGCGTCTCACAATCAGAGTACGCGTGACCTTGTAATTGTCGCCGTTATGATTTCAATTCGTGCCTCAGTGCTCTACCATTTCTTCGGCTTTTTATATAGTTCAAGGATGACACATCGCAAGTAAAAACAGGAAAGATTTATAAAACTATTGCAGTCATCAACGAAGGGGAGTCGTCAGGAGATGATGGTTTTCCAGTACAAATATTTAAACCAGAGTTTATGAAAGAAGGAATTTTACGAAAAAAGGACGATACTGTATTTTACATATAACGAACGCTAGACCTAGCAACCTGTTTTCCGGAATGTACAAAATATTCACTCAAGTATGACTACAAGAGTAGAAAGAATATTAGATTCTAATCACGCAAAGAAGATGCTGCTTTCAGATGGACTTATAGGTCAATAGACTATCTAAAAAACGTGAACAAAAGCATAAATTGGAGAAAAGAGTGTATTTTATCACTTTCTCTGCGTGGCTTACACTTCCAGAGAGTTTTTGATTCACAGGGGAATCACACAAAAAACCGCACGCCGATTTTGTTCATCTTCCTGACTGTTGCAGTAAAGATTTAGGTGTATACGAAGTTTTAGAAGGCTGTTCATTATCATACGAGATCGATAGAGTTCGAGCAACGGCGTTAGCGCAACCGAAAGGAGGCAGGCTAGAAGTCTGCAGTACCGCAATCGAGTCTAGTAATTTTATTTTCTTTTTCTGATCTTCCACGACACTTTTATCGCTACATCGAATCGTCTTTCTCTGGAAATAAAAACAAACAGTAACGACAATTATAGTGGTGGATTTATTCATAGATATATTGATGCGTGTGTCCCTGTGAAGGCATATTAGAGTAGACCTGCCTTGAATATTGAAAACTGTACTCGAGAAATAAATGATAATTTCATCGCGATTCCTTGAAATACATCGTCACTATTGAAACACAACATTATCATTATTATTGTTGTTGTTCCTTTCCTGTACCGATAAAAGTGGTGGGCATACAGTTACACGCTAAAATGCCAGCATAGAGCTATGAGTGATAAGCTGCTGGTCTCAGAATACCCGCAAAGAAGAAAGGTTTCCTCACAAAATTACTTCCCTTCAGCGGCATTTAAACAATAACATCAAAAATGAGCATTCCAAAACCGGTGTTATTAGGGTAGTTTTTAATGAATTGCACACTTCAATTAACTGGTTTAAAAATTTAAAGAAATTTTAAAATTTTGCGCTTTAGCTTCAAAGCCCGTAAACAGTGAGAGAAAGTATATTAACACAATTTAAACAAGGAAAACATCAGTAGCACTAAACCACAATTCTAGGAGCTGAAAACAAATACATTTACTTAATAATCAGCCCACTTCATTCAGCTCATACTAAAACACACACAAAGCAAAATTTAAAACCATATAGCCATAATTTGACAAGGACAAAAATAAAATGCAGATCGCGCAGTGAAAGATTTCACATGGCCCTTCCAGGCTTTAATTGTGCAAACTACATATTTTAAATTACGGGTCAGTAATCTTCAAAACAATATTTGTAGCAATTTAACACGTAAATGTTTAAAATAGAACAAAATATTTACAAAAATTACTCCTCCGTAACAGTTTTATCATATTGTTCTTTGAAAGGAAATTTACTATTTAAAACTGATCAAATTTTAATTCCGATCCATGACTGCAGTACTTACAAAAGACTGCGATCTGGCAAGTTACTGCTTCTTGCAAGTTGCTTAAGAATACCTCTGGCATGTTCTGGTAACATTGACCCTCATTGAGCACTAAGACAAGTATGTCAGTTACTAATCAATGCTAGACAGCGCTGCTGGAGAGAATCCCCATTAAATTTGCATAACAAGATCTCACTCAAAGAAGAGGGGGATTTGCAAAACACAACACGTACTTTAGTCACACGTAACAAAAGACACTCGCCATTTCCTCTCTGCATCACCTTTAGCTGAATAGTAAATACTGGCAGCTCGGAAACCACAAACCGACGCAGTAGAAATGAGAAACGTGCCGACTCTGAAGACGCGAAACTGTGAGCACGAAAGCAGCAAGATGCAGACTCTTCGAATGTGATAGGCACATTCTTCACAGTTATGAATCACCATACATAACATAACGATCTGGATCTCAGTCGCCGATGAACAACTATAGTTACAATGCGGAACAGCAAGCAAAGAGTCTGACTAAAGAGGGAGGAAGTGCCGTTAAGTCTGCCCAGCACGCAGCTACGCTGCCTCTTGGCGGACACCCTCCAACCCATCGCTATGGTACGAAATACATGGAAGTTAAACGAGCGGTAGATGTCGAATCTTAAGTATGCACGCCTCACATGTATTCGAGGTACTGTTTGGACGTTGTTGACTGCCCTATAACCGTGCCTCTCAGTGCACTCCTATCACTAGGAAACACACTAATAACACACAGTTTATAGATCGTGAGATTTATAGAGTATATGTAAGCTCTGCAGATAAGTCTGACTGATGTGCTTTTTTTGACGTGTAGGCAACGACAGAAATTTGTCCCAGTGTAGAGCGACTTAACTTAAATAACCTTGTGCTGGCCTATGACGAACGCCTGTAGCGCCCCGGTATCGTCGATAAAGCGTGGCACTTTCTGTACTGGTGAAATTGCAGCCTGTTTTTGATCGGACTCAAAGTGCTCAAATATACTTCCTTCCAAAGCATTGTCCGAATGGCGTCTTTGCAGAATCGTTACAAATTCAGACAATAGAACAACTGAACGTTCTTCCGTGCGGCCCTGAGCTCGATATATCGTTGCTAGCTGTGTTCCACTAAGGGCGACGCCACCTCCCTGTCTTGGAGGGCAGCAACCATGATGGGCGACGCATGCGCCGTGTACTGAACGGTGGCCTATATAGGACGTCGATTTGCAGCGTGGCGTCAGTTCTCCGCGTGACTCATCAGCAGAAGCAGCATTCTCCTGAAGATGGCGACCAGTTGGATCGCCGAAATATCGAGTCAAGTTGATTTTAGGTTCCGGCAGCAAGCCCGAAGAGACTTTCAAGTCAATAGACTCCTGCCTCACTGTCTGATAACAACAAGGAGTAGACACGGTAGATGTTTTAAAAAGAGCAATTTCGGCTACCAGCTGTACATAAACACTTTTATTCTCAACCGGTTTCAGTTTTAGCAACCACCATCACGGAGGAAAGGCTGTACGTCATTGGATGAAAAATATACTAAACATGGTACAGCTGCATATCCAGTACAAAGTTATTTCATGATAGCATATATAAACTCAATAACCTTCAAAAGAGAATGACCTATTGAAATACAATAGTGGATACAAGATAATTCATAACTTTTAACAAGCCTGCACTGGTTGCACAACTGTGTGCTGTTGGAAATTAATGTATTTTTCATCCATCAATGTACAGCTTTCCCTCCATGATTATGGTTGCTGAAATTGAAACCAGGTGACAATAAAGGTGTATATGTATAGTTCGTGTTTCAAAATCCTTTTCTTAAAATACTTGCCAGCCGTAAATAGTTACCCATAAAAAGCTTTGATATGCTTTCAGTTTTATTCACAACTTTCCACTATCTTCCAGCCACGTATTACAGTTATCGATAACCTCTTCTTGTTGAAAATATATCTATGAAGGCTGTTGATAACAGGGGATAGATAGAAGGACTGAAGGAAGGAAAATTAGGACTTAACGTCGTGTCGTCGATGAGGTCATTTGAGACGGAGTTTAACTTCGTATCGGGGAAGGATGGCGAAAAATCGACCGTGATTTTTCAGAGAAGAGATTCCCACATTTGCAATAAGCGATTTATGGAAATCGTGGGAAAATATCAACATGATTGGCCGTGGATTTAAACCGTTGTCCTCCCGAATATGAAACCACTGTTGGTGTACCAAAAATACGAAAAATATCTAAACTAAATAATTAGAGTTTACCAATCAGATTACAATGAGATTTGACTACAACTGCAGAAGAAATAGTATGTGGCCACTCCAACGGATTTATCCTCTCATTCGCCATAAATAAAATGGGGAAGGCACAGAATATCCCAGTCTTGTTGTACGGACAGGCATTTGAATCCCACGAGTGTCAACGCGAGTCCAGTGGTGTAGCGTTTTTCGGCGGCAAAGATATTGACAGTGAATTACCGCCAGTAACACCTTTGAATGCTTCATATCACTCATAATATCGACTTCTTCCAACTCTAATATTATTATACTTGCATATGGCTGTGGCAAGTACGTAGCTCCGAATCTTTCAGTACGAATCCGGTTCATATGCCTGATGTTCCATATGAACACTGCGGCTGTCAATGTGGACGAATACGTCACCAGATAAAGTGCTTATTAACTTTAAATGCGAACAGTTTATAGGTTAGGACTGACCTTTACCAGTGACCATCAACTAGAAATTACTGTAATCTGCCACATCTTCAATACTGCATTTTGCACTACGCGTTTTAGAGAATTGTACCTCCAGCATCAGGTGAATTTATGTCAGTTAATAAGGCATGGATATGTTGCACTTCACTGCGCTTCTTAGCTTTTCGGACGGCATCTTTACTTAATCAAGTTTATAGTGTGCGCATATGTGTCTGTGCGATTTATGTAAATACGATTAAATAAGCTGTTTGTGACCACCGAAAGACAGCGACATAGGTCACTGAAATGTTGCACATACACTACATACATGCTTCATTAATTAAGATAAATACACTAAATCTTAACGGTATGAGATTTGTAAGGTTCAGTGGAAAGTTTAATGAATGAGACATGTTACGCTAATTTGTAGTTTCAATTAAATAAGCCGTCCACATTAACCATGGGCTTTGCCAAGGTGGGGTGGTTTCCGAGCCAAGGTAACATTTGATTCTTGAAGAGAGGCGGCAGCCTTTTCAGTTATTTCAGGGCAACATTCTGGATGATTGACTGCGATTGACTGACCTGGTTTCGTGACATCAGCCAATATGGCCTTGCTATGTTGATACTGTGAATAGCTGAAAGCAATGAGAAAGTACACTTGTTATATTTACGAGGTTCATATGGCTCTAATCACTATGGAATTAACATCTGAGGTCGTCAGTCCCCTAGACTAAGAACTACTTAAACCTGACTAACCTAAGGACATCACACACATCCATGGCCGAAGCAGGATTCGAACCTGCGACCGTAGCAGCAACGTGCTTCCGGACTGAAGCGTCTAGAACTGCTCGGCCACAACGGTCGGCATCTACGAGGGAATGCCGCTCTACTGTATAGTTTAATAATGATGTATTCTCTAGAGAGAAATATTTCGACGGTAAAATAATCCCTTATTCAGCTATTCAGATGAGGACTACTCAGTAGCGAGTTGTGTCAGGAAATGAGAAAAGGAGTCTCTATGTCGGAGCGCGGAATATTAGCTTCCCTAATTTAGTTGGTATGTCAGGCAACTTAAAAAGGCAAGTGGACAGGCTGATGTGATAGTGGGAATCAGTTAAGTGTAGTGACCGAAAGTATACGACTTCTAAACAGGTCATAAATACAAAATCAAATAGAAGTAATGTAGTAGTGGGTCTAATAATGAATAAGATAACAGGAAAGCACTTAAGGCAACAACAAGAGCGTAACGACCGCATTATCGTGGCCAAGACAGACAAAATACCAACACTCACCACCGCAGTACAAATTTATATAGCAACTAGCTCCACAAATGTTGAAGAGATTGCAACATTGTATAATATTTTGTAACGAAGTAATACGTGAGTGTGAGGGAGGCAAGGGGTAGAGGGATTTCATATGTTGACCTAGACTTGATTACAGTAGGCAGATTCAAATGTACGCTGTGACAAAAAGTCATGCGATATCGGTATGCTTATATACAGGGTATTACAAAAAGGTACGGCCAAACTTTCAGGAAACATTCCTCACACACAAAGAAAGAAAATATGTTATGTGGACATGTGTCAGGAAACGCTTAATTTCCACGTTAGAGCTCATTTTAGTTTCGTCAGTAAGTACTGTACTTCCTCGACTCACCGCCAGTTGGCCCAATTGAAGAAAGGTAATGTTGACTTCGGTGCTTGTGTTGACATGCGACTCATTGCTCTACAGTACTAACATCAAGCACATCAGTACGTAGCATCAAAAAGTTAGTGTTCATCACGAACGTGGTTTTGCAGTCAGCGCAATGTTTACAAATGCGGAGTTGGCAGACGCCCATTTGATGTATGGATTAGCACGGGGCAATAGCCGTGGCGCGGTACGTTTGTATCGAGACAGATTTCCAGAACGAAGATGTCCCGACAGGACGACGTTCGAAGCAATTGATCGGTGTCTTAGGGAGCACGGAACATTCCAGCCTATGACTCGCGACTTGGGAAGACCTAGAACGACGAGGACACCTGCATTGGACGAGGCAATTCTTCGTGCAGTTGACGATAACCCTAATGTCAGCGTCAGAGACGTTGCTGCTGTCCAAGGTAACGTTGACCACATCACTCTATGCAGAGTGCTACGGGAGAACCAGTTGTTTCCGTACCATGTACAGCGTGTGCAGGCACTATCAGCAGCTGATTGGCCTCCACGGGTACTTCTGCAAATGGTTCATCGAACAATGTGTCAGTCCTCATTTCAGTGCAAATATTCTCTTTACGGATCAGGCTTCATTCCAACGTGATCAAATTGTAAATTTTCACAATCAACATGTGTGGGCTGACGAGAATCCGCACACAATTGTGCAATCACATCATCAACACAGATTTTCTGTGAACGTTTGGCCAGGCATTGTTGGTGAAGTCTTGATGGGGCCCCATGTTCTTCCACCTACGCTCAATGGAGCACGTTATCATGATTTCATAGGGGATACTCTACCTGTGCTGCTAGAACATGTGCCTTTACAAGTACGACACAACATGTGGTTCATGCACGATGGAGTTCCTGCACATTTCAGTCGAAGTGTTCGTACGCTTCTCAACAACAGATTCGGTGACCGATGGATTGGTAGAGGCGGACCAATTCCATGGCCTCCACGCTCTCCTGACCTCAACCCTCTTGACTTTCATTTATGGGGGCATTTAAAAGCTCTTGTCTACGCAACCCCGGTACCAAATGTAGAGGCTCTTCGTGCTCGTATTGTGGACGGCTGTGATACAATACGCCATTCTCCAGGGCTGCATCAGCGCATCAGGGATTCCATGCGACGGAGGGTGCATGCCTGTATCCTCGCTAACGGAGGACATTTTAAACATTTCCTGTAACAAAGTGTTTGAAGTCAAGCAGGGACGTTCTGTTGCTATGTGTTTCCATTCCATGATTAATGTGATTTGAAGAAAAGTAATAAAATGAGCTCTAACATGGAAAGTAAGCGTTTACGGACACATGTCCACTTAACATATTTTCTTTCTTTGTGTGTGAGGAATGTTTCCTGAAAGTTTGGCCGTACCTTTTTGTAACACCCTGTATAGATGTGGGTTGAATCGCCTACACAACGTATCAAGGTGCACTACATTGGCAGAGCTGTCATTTGCACACAGGCGATTCATGTGAAAAGGTTTCCGACGTGATTAAGGCCTCGTTAACAGTCTTTGAACGCGGGATGGTAGTTGAAACCAGACGCATGGGACATTCCATTTCGGAAATCGTTAGGGAGTTCAATAATTCAAGCTCCATAGTATCAAGAGGGCGCCGAGAATACCACATTTCAGGTGTTATCTCTCACCACGCACAACGCAGTGACCGACAACCGAGAGCAGCAGCGCTTGCGTAGAGTCGTCAGTGCTAACACACAAGCAAAACTGCGTGAAATAACCGCAGAAACCAAGATGGTCGAACGACAAACGTATCCGTTAGCACGGTACGACGAAATTTGGAGTTGGTAGGCTATGGCAGCAGATGACCAGTGCAAGAGCCTTTGCCAACACACGACACCGCCTGCAACGCCTCTCCTGGCCTCGTGAATATATCCGTTGGATCGAAGACGTCCGGTAAAACGTGACTCGGCCAGAAGGGTCCCGATTTCAGTTGGCAAGAGCTGATGGTAAGGTTCGAGAGTGGCTCAGACTCCACGAAGCCACGGGCCCAAGTTGTGCACAAGGCACTCGGAATGCTGGTAGGGGTTCCACGTTGCTGTGGGCTGTATTTACATGATATGGACTGGATTCTCAGGTCCAAGAGCTGCATTAAATCAATTTTCAGGGTGAAAACTACAATGCTGACTAGTTGAGGGGTTCACTTCCTTGTGATTTGAATCGACAAGACCCCTAGCTTGCGTAGTTTGTTTCAGCTCAGCAGTATGCACGGCGCTCTTTCCGCTTCCAATAGAACGGTCCCGTCCCCGGGCAGTTCCTTGCGCGCTGGGAAACCGTCCTCCCCAGCGCGAGCGGGTGCGGCGAGCACAAAGTCTGCTGAGAGCGGGGAGGCGCTCGGGAACGCCCTCTTCTGGAAATCAACTTTGCAGCCGCAGAATCGGAGCCAATGCGCCAGAAGAGTCTGTGGGGCGAAAGAATTCAATGAACCTCTTCTCGCCCCTTTTAGCGCTGCTTCTGAAAGACTGAAAACATTCCGATCGCTACATTTCACTAACAAAATGAAATTCTGTTTTGTTGGACGTGAAATGCAAGCGTGACTGCTTGTCAATAAACCGGTTTCTCATGGTTCTCTAAATGTTTTAAATACAATATTCCGTTGGCGCAGTGATTTAAAATCTACGTTTCTCACAGAGGGCGGGAAGTTTCGACCAGAACAGTTTTTAGTTTAGTTTTGAAGATCGGTAGCTGATCATCGTAGCCCCTTTTCCTGAAAAAGGTAATCGCATGCCTGAATTAACTGTACAGCCCACACTATTCCATTGTTAGGCACAAGCGTTCTTTTATTTATTTAATTTAATCCAAATATACGGTAATTACACCAACAACACTTCCACAGAAACTCAAATTACAGAACAGGTGTACTCAACTTCAGACTCAAACGTTCTCACAGCTAAGAAGTGTTATGCTTAACATCCGTAAATTAAGAACACAATTGTCGGAGGTCCGAGTCCTCCCTCGGGCATGGGTGCGTGTGTTGTCCTTAGCGTAACTTAGTTTAATTTAGATTAAGCAGTGTGTAAGCCTAGAGACCGATGATCTCAGCAGTTTGGTCCCATAGAAACTTACCATATTGTTCCAAGTCTTTAAGAACACAAGTCGCGTGAGTTTCTGCACTTACAAGTTTGTTAAATTCAGATTGACTACAATTATACCACACGAATTAATTAAGTATTTCAAAAAAAAAAAAATTAAATAAATCGTCATCATGGAATGAAAATTACGTTCTGATTAAGAAATACCTTTATTTTTTTCCTTCATGAACTTTTACTTATTTTCAACTGTAAGAATTTAATGTGCTTTCCATCGTTAACACATGCCAGTTATATGGCCTCACTATTTTCAAAGAACAGATTGCAATTCTGCTTCTATTGATAGTCAATTTGTTATATGGCGTTCGCGTAGTAATATAAAATTATACAGGGTGAATCACCTAAAGCTTGAACCGCAAGTATTTCGGAAATGAAAAGTCCTGTTGATGTGAAGTTTTGACAGAATGGGTGGGTAGGCAGGGGCTCGTACTGTTAGCGAGTCAACAGGTCGTAATAACACTTAGAAAGTGCATTTTTGTGCAGACATATACTCTTCTCAATGGAGCAATGCCTATTGACAGTAACAGACTAAAAGTAGTGTTAATCAGAACGTCAGTGGTGTTTGTTGCACGATTCTAGTGCGAATCGTTTACGAGACTTAGTATTTTGGAGAACTCCCACATGGACACTTTTACAATACCTGTGGTAGCACACACTAAAGAACAACACAAGTGCTTACACTAGGTATGTGGATTCAAACCAGTAACTAGGCAATTTATCGTCACCGACTGTGTTCTTGATTACCCCCAGCAGCGGCAATACACGCTTCCAGTTTGGTATGGAACTACTGCCGCACACGAGCTAGCGTTTCAGCAGAGATGTCCGAGCAGGCTGCAGTAATACACCGTTGCATATCATTGGATGTAGTAGGTACGTCCTTGTAGATAACGTTTTTCAGCCTTCTCCACAGAAAAATGTCTACAGGCCGGGGAACCGGTCGGCCAAGATACAGATCCTCCACGGCCCAATCCAATGATTTGTAAATAATGCATGAAGACATGTTTTAGTACATCGTGCACAGTCGTCTGGACAGCCATCTGTTGGTAGCACAGGTTCCTCCTTGTCTGCAGAGGAACGTCTTCTAGCATCCGTAGGAGATGATCTGTTAGGAGGCTGCGATAATTGTGCGCGTTCAGTTTTCCGTCCACTAAAAAGGGACCTATGAGCTGTAGGTTCAGTATGCCGCACCATACGTTTACACTCCATGGACGATGACGCTCGACCTGTTAAAGACAAGGAGAATTCCAGAATGAGATTTTCACTCTGCAGCGGAGTGTGCGCTGATATGAAACTTCCTGGCAGATTAAAACTGTGTGCCCGACCGAGACTCGAACTCGGGACCTTTGCCTTTCGCGGGCAAGTGCTCTACCAACTGAGCTACCGAAGCACGACTCACGTCCGGTACTCACAGCTTTACTTCTGCCAGTATCCGTCTCCTACCTTCCAAACTTTACAGAAGCTCTTCTGCGAAACTTGCAGAACTAGCACTCCTGAAAGAAAGGATATTGCGGAGACATGGCTTAGCCACAGCCTGGGGGATGTTTCCAGAATGAGATTTTCACTCTGCAGCGGAGTGTGCGCTGATATGAAACTTCCTGGCAGATTAAAACTGCCGGCCGCGGTGGTCTCGCGGTTCTAGGCGCGCAGTCCGGAACCGTGCGACTGCTACGGTCGCAGGTTCGAATCCTGCCTCGGGCATGGATGTATGTGATGTACTTAGGTTAGTTAGGTTTAAATAGTTCTAAGTTCTAGGGGACTAACGACCACAGCAGTTGAGTCCCATAGTGCTCAGAGCCATTTGAACCAGATTAAAACTGTGTGCCCGACCGAGACTCGAACTCGGGACCTTTGCCTTTCGCGAGCAAGTGCTCTACCGAGTTCGAGTCTCGGTCGGGCACACAGTTTTAATCTGCCAGGAAGTTTCACAAGGAGAATTGTCAACAGACCAACAGCGCTTGTTGTTAAATGTGGGTTCATCACTAAACATGGTAAATGACAAATATGGCGTATCCTATCGTAAGGCCTACGTACACAGAGTGACACGATTCTCATACTCATTTCCATGCAGCTCTTGAAGGAGAGAGATGTGATAGGGATGAGGCTTACGTCGATGGAGAATGCGTAGGACACTCGTCTAACTCGCGCCGCTTTCTCTGCGACTGCCTGGGAGATGACGCGCGGACCATCTGCAACAGCAGCAACAACATCAGTTTTCCTCTTGTTTCCTTTTGTCATGTTGCCTAGGTGTTACACTACCACTTTCATGTAACTGGTTGAAGAGGTTAATAAATAATGGCCAAGAAGGTTGACGTCTATTGGGACACCTTGTCGTACACACCGTACAATAAAAAACCGCATTCTTCCTACACCCTCCCTACGCCATGAACGTATCGACTTTTTCTGCATTTTTTAATCTCACCATCCACTCACTACATACTATTTGGATGTTCACATACCTACTTGGACTGTCACATACTGACTGATTAGCAAGTCGAAGCGCACTATAGGAACACAAAAGCACACTCTAAGCAAACATAACAACATCGTACGTAGCAGTTACTGAGGCCGAGCGGTTCTAGGCGCTTCAGTCCGGAACCGCGCTGCTGCTATGGTTGCATGTTCGAATCCTGCCTCGAGCATGGATGTGTGTGATGTAAAATGGTTCAAATGGCTTTGAGCACTATGGGACTTAACATCTATGGTCATCAGTCCCCTATAACTTAGAACTACCTAAACCTAACTAACCTAAGGACATCACAAAACACCCAGCCATCACGAGGCAGAGAAAATCCCTGAACCCGCCAAGAATCGTACCCGGGAACCCGGGCGTGGGAAGCGAGAACGCTACAGCAGGACCACGAGATGCGGGCGTGTGATGTCCTTAGGTTAGCTTGGATTAAAGTAGTTCTAAGTCTAGGAGATTGATGACCTAGTCTCATAGTGCTTAGAGCCATTTGAACCATTTGAAGTTACGGAGGTTGAATGGCACAAACAAGTGTCGGTGAGGGAACTTTTCAAAATACTATATCTCGTAAACGACTTGCACTAGAATCCTGCAACAAACACCTCTGACAGTCTAATTTACTCTACTTCTAAACTGTCAACGTCAATAGTAATTGTTCCATTTAAAAAGTGTATGTTTGCACAAAAATTATACTTTTTAAGTATTACTACAATCTGGTTATTGGCCAACAGTACGAAAGCCTGATCATGAATCCAATCTGTGAAAAAACGCATAGCAATAGCACTTTCCATTAAAAAAAGAAATAAAAATATAAAACTTTTTGCATCAGTAGTTACAATTAGCGAGAACTCACAGACGAAAATCGGACAAAAATGTGCTGAGCCAATTAAAAGTTATGCCATTTACGCCATCTGCTACGTATGGTTTACTTTTCTATTTCTACATCCCAATTACGATGCCGCTCTTCCAACAATAGCGTATCTGAGACTTTTCCAGGAATCATGGGTAATACTTGATACATTATAATTTTTTCAGTGTTTGTTTTTGTCGTTCATAGGAAAAAGAAGCTTATTCCTTGTATTGGTAACCTACTTTAGATATTGAGATATGACTCTGTTAACGAATCGAGTCACATCAATTGTCTCCTATAAAATTTTTGTGAACATTTGTTGTCATGCAACATTTATCTACTGCCTATTCTTCACAACATGGTGTCGCCACGACAATAGGCTCCTCATCATACCATACTTCTCCCTCACTAGTAAACAACTGGTTATCGTAGTTTACTGGTGACAAAGAAGTCCTGGATTCGACACTTGCTATCCGTTCAAAGGATTCCCTAGTGGTAAAGTGGGGAGGCGAAACCAACCCCACAATACGATATCAAGAGGTCCTTTGGCACACGTCCTTCCCCACATGGACCCTTTCAAAGTACTATTTTCACCTATCTACTCTCTCGTTTGCTTTTAACAGTGGAATTCCCACTGCACTCTTAATATTACCACGCTTGATTTCTTTCAATTTCACAGAAGGCTTTTTTAACTTTTCTGTCTGTTGAGTCAGTCCTTCCAACTATCACTTTTTCGATTTCTTCAAATCTATCTTACAGTCATTCGCGTTGGCCACCCTGTACTTCCTATTTATTTCATTCCTAAGGGGTTTATATTGTTGGCTTCTTGTATTTTCTTGAACATCTCTGCAGCTATTCAACATACAGACGTTTAATAGTTTTTCTTCTTGAAAGTTCTTTTCTTTTCTGTTTACATACTTATACGGGAGGCATTTCAAGTGACATGGAGAGACTTCCTGATCGAGAGTACGTCAATAGATTGACGACTACTTGTATGCAGAGAGTCCCTCTTATAACACCTATTTAGAACATCGGATCTGTAAATTTCTACCAAAGTTCAGACTTGTCCAGAAATCCCCACATTAACTCGAAATTTCGATTTTTATGTTCCTCCCCTAAATCAGATACTGTAAATATCGTCACAAACACTGTACTACCTTACATGCAGATACCAATAGCTGGGAAACTAAAGAAGATGTCATCATTGTTAAACAATGTCGTTACTGTTACTTTGGAGTTTGCAGCGGATACACAAATGTCAACGGCACATCACAAGATCACGTCGTTTCTGGGTACAGAAAGTTCGGCTGTTTCTCAAAATTTACCTCATACTTCCGCTGTCACACAAACACACGCGAAATATACTTCATTATTATACGAGCACCAACGAGTTATTTGATGTCAAAAGAAAATACTTGAATATGAACACTGCATCGAGAACATTAGAAGTTTGTCACGGCTTTTCATGTAGTGTAATGAAAATAATGGCACTTGATCCATCGTAGCAATGATTAATTCCTGCCTGCAGGTGTCGACGCCTATGGTTTACCACATGTCGAGAACATAACAGGGAAGTTGTTTTGCAGTCACTATCCACACTGAAATTACACTCCTGGAAATGGAAAAAAGAACACATTGACACCGGTGTGTCAGACCCACCATACTTGCTCCGGACACTGCGAGAGGGCTGTACAAGAAATGATCACACGCACGGCACAGCGGACACACCAGGAACCGCGGTGTTGGCCGTCGAATGGCGCTAGCTGCGCAGCATTTGTGCACCGCCGCCGTCAGTGTCAGCCAGTTTGCCGTGGCATACGGAGCTCCATCGCAGTCTTTAACACTGGTAGCATGCCGCGACAGCGTAGACGTGAACCGTATGTGCAGTTGACGGACTTTGAGCGAGGGCGTATAGTGGGCATGCGGGAGGCCGGATGGACGTACCGCCGAATTGCTCAACACGTGGGGCGTGAGGTCTCCACAGTACATCGATGTTGTCGCCAGTGGTCGGCGGAAGGTGCACGTGCCCGTCGACCTGGGACCGGACCGCAGCGACGCACATTTGGACGCCAAGACCGTAGGATCCTACGCAGTGCCGTAGGGGACCGCACCGCCACTTGCCAGCAAATTAGAGACACTGTTGCTCCTGGGGTATCGGCGAGGACCATTCGCAACCGTCTCCATGAAGCTGGGCTACGGTCCCGCACACCGTTAGGCCGTCTTCCGCTCACGCCCCAACATCGTGCAGCCCGCCTCCAGTGGTATCGCGACAGGCGTGAATGGAGGGACGAATGGAGACGTGTCGTCTTCAGCGATGAGAGTCGGTTCTGCCTTGGTGCCAATGATGGTCGTATGCGTGTTTGGCGCGGTGCAGATGAGCGCCACAATCAGGACTGCATATGACCGAGACACACAGGGCCAACACCCGGCATCATGGTGTGGGGAGCGATCTCCTACACTGGCCGTACACCTCTGGTGATCGTCGAGGGGACACTGAATAGTGCACGGTACATCGAAACCGTCATCGAACCCATCGTTCTACCATTCCTAGACCGGAAAGGGAACTTGCTGTTCCAACAGGACAATGCACGTCCGCATGTATCCCGTGCCACCCAACGTGCTCTAGAAGGTGTAAGTCAACTACCCTGGCCAGCAAGATCTCCGGATCTGTGCCCCATTGAGCATGTTTGGGACTGGATGAAGCGTCGTCTCACGCGGTCTGCACGTCCAGCACGAACGCTGGTCCAACTGAGGCGCCAGGTGGAAATGGCATGGCAAGCCGTTCCACAGGACTACATCCAGCATCTCTACGATCGTCTCCATGGGAGAATAGCAGCCTGCATTGCTGCGAAAGATGGATATAGATTGTACTAGTGCCGACCTTGTGCATGTTCTGTTGCTTGTGTCTATGTACCTGTGTCATCTGTCAGTGTGATCATGTGATGTATCTGATCCCAGGAATGTGTCAATAAAGTTTCCCCTTCCTGGGACAATGAATTCACGGTGTTCTTATTTCAATTTCCAGGAGTGTATTGTGTATTACGTAAATGCATGTGCAGCCACCATAGTTTTATTTTCTCTGTTCCTGAGGATCTATTCATAGATTTCCACAGGGACGCAGACTGCTCTCCTTACCCTTCATCTTCCCGCAGGTATGGCGTGTCTGCTCAAGTAGTTGTGGAGAATGTCCGTATAGCAGAAGAACCGGCCGGTAGTAAGCGGTTCGCCGACTGCCGCTGAGGTGATCAACTCTGGCGCAACTTTGCGTAGGGGCACATCTCTACGTCGACAAAACAGTCCGTTACAAATGCAAACCTTCTCAATTCTTTTATGTCTCAGTAGGCCTTTATTTGTGCGTATCTAACCGACAAACAGACTTGAATATGGAAATGGCTTGCTCGTTTTTATTTTGTTTTCTTTTTCAGTTTTTTGGAATACCACGTCGGTGCGCCAGTCCAGCGACCTGCAATAAATTACTGCCAGTCCTTCCTTGCTATCACTTATCTCGATATTTATCCTACTGGGATGCTTGCAGTGGTTATAAAGAGAACCCGTAGTACGACTTACTCAGTGAAACAATTCCGAAAGACCGAATCCACTACTTCTATGATCCCTTGAGTGACAACAAAGATACTTTGCTTCATTTATTGACTTATCGTTTCAAAATGTAAGGATTTTTGTCAAATCAGAGTACAAAATTCCTAAAGAAGATGCCTCGAAGACCATGGAGAGAATCTAAACACTTACGATGCAATATGTCCTGTCAGATGAATGACATTTTTAATAAATAAACCGCTACATGTCATACGTGTTTCACTTTGAATTTGACATGACTTACTGTGTGAACTGATGGACTTCATTGTGTACATTACACGATGCTCGACGACGTCTTCTGTTCTTCTATACTCTGGCTAAGAAATTTAAGTGTATAATCCCATGACCTGATCACTCCCCGCCCACCCATCCACACACACACACACACACACACACACACACACACACACACACACACACACACACTGTCCCAGGTCCCAGAAATAAAATAGTCCCAATTTCCTGGTTTCCACCGAGATACTTGGGACGCTTGTGTTGGGTATCAGACGAATGCCAGGAACTGATAGTCCCCAAGTAAATATACCCAAGTGAGATACCCTCTGTCCCACTAACAGCCATCCTGGACACTAGGATGAAAATAATCGCGACTCTGTGATGGGACGGACCTCAAACATCTCGTTCTTATTCGAGGAGTAGAGGAAAAGCGCTGAAGGACACACATACATGTGTGCAAATTGGTTCAAATGGCTCTGAGCACTATGCGACTTAACAACTGTGGTCATCAGTCCCCTAGAACTTAGTACTACTTAAACCTAACTAACCTAAGTACATCACACACATCCATGCCCGAGGCAGGATTCGAACCTGCGACCGTAGTGGTCACGCCGTTCCAGACTGAAGGGCCTAGAACGCACGGCCACACCGGCCGGCTACATGTGTTCATACACCAGGGTTATATAATATTTGTCTGAGACATACTGCCATTGAAATAACATAAAAAACATGTGGCATTCTCCCGGCAGTGACACAGATTGTCGGGAGGTTTTGCTTGATAGGCTGGTGAACGCTGGAAGTGGAAAATTCCTTCCAAATGTTCCCAAATAGGAGTCCCTTAGCCCCACTATCACCTCGTCTGATTTTTTTGTGAAGAACTCCTAACTCTTGAGTGGATCATTAGTCAAACAGCCCTGATATGGTGGAATTTTAACCAGCAGCATCGGTTGTGGCACGGAAGTAGCTGCAGTTGTTAAGGTGTAGTTATAATTTAACAGCGACACTGTTTAATTGTCTCTCAAGGAGCTCCTCAGTTGCCTACACGAGGCTGAGTGCACCCTGACCCAGCTCCCCCACCAACGAGAAATCCCCGCCAATACTGGAAATCGAACCTGCATCTTCCAAGTCAGGCATGCAAAGCAGTCAGCTCCGTTGGCAGAACTGTTAATAAATACTAAAATATTCAGTGGAACACTATAAAAATGAAGCACTCGAAATGAGAACAATAATTAGAAGAAAATCGACATTTCATCATAATAATATCCAAACACATGGTTCTAAAAGATTTCCATGAGAGGCGTAGCCATACCTACAACTGAAATGACAGGCGAACTAAATCACAGTAGAACGTTGTACAACAAAATATCACAATATTTCACTAAAAAACAAATCAAAAAGCAAATATTAAAACTCCAACCTGAAGCACAGAGATACCATGGCAATTAAAAATTAATTTACTCTGAATATCTGCAGGACGCAAGAACACAGCAAGGTACACACCCTATCCAGGCCTGAGGCAGTATTTTTACAAAAAATTGAAACCTGCTTCCTTTTACACACACTTGTGTCACCTGACCTAGTAAATATGAAATACTAAGACTACAGCAAGGACCTAAGACAGCTCAAAACTAATAAGAAAAGGTAGTTCAGAACTTGGCCCAAAATCTTCTTGGCAGGGTAGGAAACAATATTTTACCAATCTTCGTTAATATATCTCAAGGTATTCCCAACACTCAAGTTACAGTTACACAGATAAATCTAAACAAAGTCACTTACGGGTAACAATAGTGCCTGTGCGACAGCCTGTGAGTACGTCGACTGCATAAAGCCGCACAGTCTTAACAATACAAGTACACATATTATCGAGTGAAATGACGGTTATACGAAAAAAGAATGCATAACCCTTTCGCGAGCCGTGGGGTACATACTTCCCACCAAATGTATTTCTGTACAGCGTTTAAGGGAATATGTGTGACCACTTCCTACGCTTCTGGCATCTATTGGCAGTTCACTGCCACAGCTGTAGTTTCCGCTTGATGTAAAATATAACCTTCTGGACTGTGGAAAGTATATATCCCACCAAACAGCGGTGTTTCGATGCTTATTGGGAAGTATGGTTACTACAAAAGTAGTTTCTGGAAGGGGTTTAGGAAGTATACTTACCACGAAATTAATATGCCACTTTAGTCCGTTGGAAGCATACTTACTGCCAAAGCTTTAGGGAATACGTCTGTGTCTGACATCTTGTGATAAAACACGGCACCAGGTGTACGAAAACTTCTACAACAGTCAGTTTCTGTTTGTCGTGGGATTACTACTGCGCCGGAAAACATTGCTTCGCTTCTGCAATATACATTACTGTCTTACTATGTGATGAAGTTTCAAGGATTGTTTTCACATTGTGGTAAGTAAACTTTAATATCGGTGACAAATATTTTTAAATAAAGTAAAAGAAAGCCTAAACTAAAAACAGAGAACATTGTTAATTATTTTTTCATGTGTAATGGCACCATATAACAGCTCACAAAAGGGAAGTGGGAAATCCATTTACCACCACAGTTTTCATATATCGCAAATGTGCAGTGATGATATACATTGAAGAACCAAAAAACTGGTATACCTGCCTAATACCGGGTAGGGCCCCCGCCGCAACACGATGTAGCATGGACTCAACTAATGTCTGAAGTAGTGCTGGACGGAATTTACACCATGAATCCTGCAGGGTTGTCCACAAATCCGTAAGAGTACGAGGGGGTGAAGATCTCTTCTGAACAGCACATGCCAAGGCATCCCAGATACGATCGATAATGTTCAAGTCTGGGGAGTCTGGTGGCCAGCGGAAGAGTTTAAACTCAGAAGAGTGTCCCTGGAGCCATTCTGTAGCTATTCTGGACGTGTGGGGTGCCGCACTGCCCTGCTGGCATTGCCCAAGTCTGTTCGAATCAAAAGGGACATGAATGGATGCAGGTGAGCAGACAGGAGGCTTACGTACGTGTCACCTGTCAGTGTCGTATCTAGACGTATCAGGGGCCCTATATCACTCCAACTGCACAGGCCTCACACCATTACAAAGCTTCCACCAGTAGCTGACAAGTAGGGTCCATGGATACTCCTAGACGTCCATTCGCTCCATAAAATTTGAAACGAGACACGTACGACCGGGCAATATGTTTCCAGTTATCAACAGTCCAATGTCGGTGTTGACGGCCCAGGCGAGGCGTAAAGCTTTGTGTCGTGCAGTCATCAAGGGTACACGGGTGGACCTTCAGCACCGAAAACTCATATCGATGATGTTTCGTTGAATGCTTAGCACGCTGACACTCGTTGATGGCCCAGGATTGAAATCTACAGCAGTTTGCAGAAGGTCTGCATTTCTGTCACGTTGAACGATTGTCTTCAATCGTCGTTGGTCCCGTTTCCTCAGGATCTTTTTCGGCCGCAGGGGAGTAGTTGATTTTATGTTTTACTGTATTCCTGATATTCACGGCACACTCGTGATATGATGGTACGGGAAAATCCCCACTTCATCGCTACCTTCGGAGATGCTGTGTCCCATCGCTTGTGCGCCGACTATCAGTTCAAATTCACTTGTAACTTGATAATCTGCCATTGTTGCAGCAGTGACCGATCTAACAAGTGCACCAAACACCTGTTGTCTTATATAGGCGTTGCCGACAGCAGTGCCTTATTCTGCCTGTTTACATATCTCTGCATTTGATACCAGTTTTTTTGGCGCTCCAGTGAATGCACCACCGTAGTGTTTGGTCCTAAATCACAAAAATAAAATTATCAAGAAATAAATATAGTCAAATATAATAGGATAGCAAAAAAATTATATTCGTTTAGTGGCTGCAAAAAAATGTTTCTGTGAAAGGAATAACTGGCAACAACGAACTGTTAAATTGCACACTGTACGACCTGAGTGTTTCCTTGATCAGTTCTGTGTATGGGGCATACAGCACTTGTGGACATATCCATACCCGCCAGGCAGATCTTCCCGGGCACCACAGCAATACCAGTCGTCCATTCTCCAAGTGCTTGGCGTCGAGTTCTTCGTGCCATCTGATACCAAAGGCCACTCGATTCTACAGCCGCAGGCTATAAGTCCTACCTGCTCCGCTGGCCTTGATCTACGCCGCGAAATCACGACATTTCCATCTCTAGCTTCAGAAATCGTGAATAGGAAGTATTTAGAACAATTAAAGAAGCAGGTGACACAAAGATATTAATTAAATGAAAGCTCAGTCCATTTTGGTATTAAATACAGGTTGTACCTTGAGACATAACGTTGTCATTTACTTGCTCTGAAAGTTTGCCTTGTATGCCTCACAACATGAAAGTGTACTTTCTGTAGCAGCTTTAACTTAGTGACAGCTGAAGCAAGCACGAAAACATTCCTTTTTCTCATACAGTTTCGATCAATACAAACATCCACCACTATTTCACACCTTCGTTGTACGGATTCAAGGAGATTATTGCTGAGTTCTTCGACCATATTTTTTTGTTCTTCAAGGTCCAAAACGGCAATAGAATATGCTGGTCCAGCTCAAAACGATGCTCAGACCTTAACACATTTCTTTAATGATCTTCAAAGTTGGCAGCTCATTTATCGCTGCAGTCTCGTGACACTCTCACGGTGAACGTCCTGGCTGTTAGTTTCAATATTAGGTTTATCATCAAGTCTTTGCTTGAAATGAGCTATATGGAGATTAGCGCGGTCTTAAAAACAATTACCCTGAAACTAACAACTTTGGATGACAAGTTAGTACGATTACGGTGCTATTATCTCCAAGTATCAGGACGGTAACTTATGACGAGTAGGTTCTCACTGCCGTCAACAACAAGTCTGACGGAGAAGTTTGCTGGTGATCCACTCTCTCGCCATGGGCAAATGCGTTCATTGCCGGGTTGGAAACTAAATGGCGGCTCTTCCAAAAACAAAGGACTTCTTCATTCGATGTTTCTCTATCCTTGACGTTTGTCTAACCGATTTCTCCACTCAGTGCGGTGTTCTGTTATTAGTATTGCTTGCACAAGTACCACAAACATTAAAATGATCCCGTACAACGTGAGTTCTACGTAGCCTTACTGTTTAGGAAGCTAGTCACAATTGAGTTACAGTTTACCGTATGTTATCACAGAATATGATCGAAAAGGAACCGACGTCTCTGACTAGTTATTTTTGACGACGTTACGATTGTCCTAGTCGAACATTAATCCTTTTTTAACAACGGAGCCGTGAAATCTCGCTTTACGAGCCACCAATGGTATTTGATATCCCACACAGTGACTGTCCAACTTCGGTGCTACTAGTGGCTCGCCACAGCACACATTAGATAATATGACGTCGCAAGACTAAATATCAAAGTGAAAATAAACTTTGTATAGGCACGATTTCTGGGACCCCCTTACTTGAACAATGCACCTATTAATCAGTGATGAGTCCGGTTAATTCGTTAAGATTATTTCGCACTCTTTCAGTCAGTGTACCTCAAACCGTTTCAGACACGACATTCCCAACCAAATGTCTCACAGTCTCTTCATTAATTTTCAAATTGCCTAACTGGACTGATTATATCTGATACTGAAAAGCGAAATTAAAGCTTTGTACAACAGTCAGCCTTTTCTCCAATACCTTGACTGATGTAGCACTGTCCTCCACCTCTTCCTACTCTGTTGTAATAGACGCATTTCTAAATAACTAAAAAACAATGGCTCAAATGGCTCTGAGCACTATGGGACTTACCATCTGAGGTCATCAGTCCCCTAGAACGTAGAACTATTTAAACCTAACTAACCTAAGGACATCACACACATCCATACCCGAGGCAGGATTCTAACCTGCGACCGTAGCAGTCACGCGGCTCCAGACTGAAGCGCCTAGAACCGCACGGCCACACAGGCCGTCTCTAAATAACTGCTATACCACAGTCCTTGATAACGCTCGTATGCTCCTGTAATTTTCCCGCTCTGTTGCTGCTTCCATTACTAAGTCAACTCCTTCTGAATGCTGTGCAAATGTTTCAAGAATCTGGTACCTTTCGGCAACGGACTTGCCGCAGTGGATACACCGGTTCCCGTGAGATCACCGAAGTTAAGCGCTGTTGGGCGTGTACGGCACTTGGATGGGTGACCATCCAGCCGCCATGCGATGTTGCCATTTTTCGGGGTGCACTCAGCCTCGTGATGCCAATTGAGGAGCTACTCGACCGAATAGTAGCGGCTTCGGTCAAGAATACCATCATAACGACCGGGAGAGCGGTGTGCTGACCACATGCCCCTCCTATCCGCATCCCCCTCTGAGAATGACACGGCCGTCGGACGGTCCCTTTTAGGCCGCTCGTGGCCTAAAGACCGAGTGCTTTTTAGTGCTGATACCTTCTTCTCATAGTACAACTATTCCTTGGTTCTGTAATCGCATTATTTTCTCTTCACTCTGGACGAAGCTACATGGAGACAAAATTTGGACGTATTATTTTGCTGAATCTTTCTTATTCCCGGAGACAGCACTACAGTAGCTTGGCTGATTAAATGGAATAAATTTTGTTACTCATACTCAGTGTATAGCTGAAATGAAATGTCACGAGGCTAGGACCTCCCATCGGTAGACCGGTCTCATGGTGCAAGTCTTTTTAGTTGACACCTCTTCGGCCTCTTCTGTGCCTACGAGGATGATACGATGATGGAGACAACAGAACACCCAGTCGCCGAGCAGAGAAAAACCCGTCTCAGCCGCGAATCGAGTCCAGTCTCCTAGCGTGGCATTGTGCCGCGCTGACCAGTCAGCCATGGGGACGGACAGTGTATAACTACAAAATAATAATAATCCCTATAGAAACTGTTATCATTCGACCAATACTACTGTATTTACATTTAGGTTACCGATGGAATCTGATGGACCGATGGCTTTTGTAGTCTGGTCCCTTCAACCCCCACAAACCAACCAACCGACCTACTGATGGAGTCTGTTCTTTTTTTTTTAGATTATTAGTTTCATCAACACAGAAATTTTCCCTAATCGGTATCTACGAAATTGACTTTAGCAGCGCTTAGTCCTAAATTTTTGAATTATGTCATAGTACGTCATTACTATTACGTAAGGGGATTGCAACTAGATAACATAAAGTATCGACTAGTTATTTTCCATGAAGTGTGCTGTACACCATTGAGGGATGGAATCAAGCAAACAGCACCTCCAGTGATGCACTGATCTACTTCCACAGCTAGCTTCCATGACTAGTCATCAGAAGAAGAGTTGACGGCAATAAACCAACGTGCAGTTAAGCCACTGTTTAATATCTGTACGTATTATCAACTGAAGTCCCGTGTCGCGTTTTTCTGTTTATATGTGGAAGCCAATCCATAGAATTACTGTAGGGCTTTTGATGCGATAATCAGTTATAGATAGACCGACACATGAGGGAGGTTTGTGTATTTATTACCGGTACGCTAGACAAGTCCTCTGGCTACAGAAACTTAGTGCCACCTGTGAGAAGCCAGGTTGGGTCGTTAGTTATAGTTTGAAGTTGCAGAGTTCCCTTGGGTTTTATAGTAAGTAAACAGAAATGCAATTTCAGGAATGCTCAGTTGTACCCGAAATAATCTTTTTATGTAACAGTACTCTCTATGAAACTACCTGGCAGATTAAAACTGTGTGTCGGACCGAGCCTTGAACTCGGGACCTTTGCCTTTGGCGGGCAAGTGCTCTACCATCTGAGCTACCCAAGCACGAGCGGGGCACTCGCTCTCGAAAGGCAAAGGTCCCGAGTTCGAGTCTCGGTCCGGCACAACAGTTTTAATCTACCAGCAAGTTTCACATCAGCGCACACTCCGCTGCAGAGTGAAAATCTCATCCTGGAAACTTTCTCTATGGCTAAGATAATCTTAGGAAGGAATCTTGTTCTAAGGGACATTACTCTACCTCGATAATTAATGAAACCTATGGATTTCATTTCTGTGTTAGTAACAGTAATTGCGCTTCACATAGCGCCTATGCCCACATGTTTCGTTGACCAATAGTCCTAAGAGTAACGAACTAGAGTGAAGAAATAATGGTGTTATTACTACGGTTACGGTTCGCAGTGGTAAGGGTAACGAACCTTGGCCACGACATTTTCGTCCGGTTGCAAATGTGACGCCTGTACCTGAGCCAGGTGTGGCCACCCGCTGCAACCGGACGGCGCGTGGTGCGGGCCGTGGAATGAGACACTGAAGCAAATTGGCAGAAGTGCGGGGGCGCCGGGAGGGTGGGAGGGCGGGGACGGTAGGGGCGGGGGTGGGTGAAGGTAGCAGAGTCGCTTATCGCCCCTGGCGGCTAATGGCTGCGGGCCGAGCAACCTAACGTGGCCCTTAGCGTAGCGTCAGCCCGAAACCCGCGGCCATTAGCCGAGAACACTTACTCTGGGCCCCTCCTTACTTCAGTTGCTTTCTCAGCTTTCTTGCTGCTGCCAAATCAGACAAGCCGTGCTACTAATGTTCTCCTTCCAGTCCTTCACTGGTGATTCGAGCACCCATGGTTTTCCCCACACTCGCTGTGATGTCACTCTCTCCATCAGTGGCAAACTATTAATGGTTAATTAAAGATTAACAAGTCTTTTGAGGGCACTAATGACAGTCTCATATACTTTAGTATGATTCGCGATTTTATGTGTGTTGCTAGGGAGCTCGAGGGACACCGAACAGACTGTGATAAAGCCCCAGTCCATTCTCCATAATTTTTGCTGATCGAAACTGCAGCCAATTCAGAAGTTAGCAGTTTTCGCCAGGGCGGCGTTTTTCGCCATGAGTCTACTGTGCTATGTTTTAACAGTCCTTCGGGCATCAGATGGGAGCTACAGAAGCAGTTCTGACCCTTAGAAGAAATAATTGCCAACCTAGCTGTCTGCCCAGAAACATGCTAATGAATACAGTGAAGTTGGCTACGAAATGCGGAGGCCTCTGCTTTTTCGTCTTTCTTCGAAACTCCATGTTCTGAATAACCCCTTGAGAAAGAACTTTGCCTCACTGTAAGCCGAGCTCTTTTGCCGTCAAGACGCTATCGCGTCTAGGGCAGTCAGTCTCCAGACCAATCGCAGTTGCCACAACATAATTACCACCATGCCCTCAACACGTATTTTATTCTTCATTTAGTACTTGCCCTCTCATTACTTCTGTACCTGTGGTTTTCCTTGATTAATCGAACGTTAATAATGAATAATGAGCGTATGGCATTTGTGGCCGGAGACTCCTCGCGGGGCGGTTCGGTCACCGTTCCACAAGTTCTTTAACGCCACTACGGCGACTTGCGAGTGAATGAGGATGAAATTATGAAGAAAGACACACAACAATCTCGAGGCTGAGAAAATCCCTGACCCCGCCGGGATTGAACCCGGGACCCCGCGCGGGGGAAGCGAGAACGCTACCGCAAGACCACGAGCCGCGGACAGTGGAACGTTCTTTCCCGGTTTAGTAATAATTATTTTGTGTTCAGGCACATTTACCACCTATTTCAGGGTTTTCCGTTGCTCAATCGTGTGAACTTCATTATTATTGTAATTGTACTATTTGGCATTTTATACACACACATTGGTCATAATTAAACTTTCGGCGCTTGAGAGGGCGCTCGTAAAAACGAGTGGTCGTAGGGCAATGAAACTCTGTAAGAATACGCTGAAGAGAAATAATGAATAAATCCTTGAAATAAAAATATTTTCATTTCCAAACGAAACAGTAACGTCTGTTAATTGCTTACCATATTATGTTCCAGTTACAAACGTTGCTCAATGTGCGAACAGCTTACTCCACGAAAGCTTGGAACAGCTCTAGAGATAGCTCTTTTGTTTCCCGAAACAGCGGTTGACCATGGAACCGTGAGCTGTGGTGACACAGTTTGTGCACTGTTTGCAGATCGCTCATTGCGTCCAGCTTTCTAAGCCGTTTTCAACACTAACTTCTTCAACTATGTGTGGCACAACTGGTCGTCGGCTTCTCCTAGGGACAATTACCAAATCGTCACTTAATTCGAACTTCGAATCGTGATACTCAACCCAGATGCTGCAAGGGGACCTCACCGTATTCCTTTAATGCGTCGATTCTCGCGACGCGAAGAGGAGTGGACTATTGCTATTGCTTTGATAAAACGGCTTTACGGCTAACGCCCTGCTCACCTTGTCCAGACCCATGTTGGCGACACTGATGAGCCAAAACATAATGGCACCAACTTAATAGTCTCTTTGTCCACCTTTGGAATGAAATATATCGCTTGAAACATCTCCATAGGAAAATTTATGAATGACTGTGCTGATAAACCCCTTACGTTATTTGATTTTCAAACAGCTGAGCGAAACTGAACGTACCCCGACACTTCGCTCTTTACTTATTCTGATCAACACTAAACTGACACAATATTTTTAGTGCAAAGCAATCTGACTTTCAATAATCCCTACAAAATAATGGCCCTGACTAACAATAACCTATACGTTTCCTGAATCACTTACCTCACAAAATTCTTCGTTACTCGAACTACTGCAATACATCGAGTGCCAATACTGCCAGCTAAATAAAAGATTCTAACTACTGAAAGCACTAACTATTGATAGGCATAGTTAGCAAATGAAAGATTTTGTTAGAGAACAAACAATGTATTTATCTTAATAATATTCAAAAGTCATCAAATATATATCAGATTTACTCTTTCTGGCGGACACACATCTAGATCGTCCGCTCTTAAAATCTCTGTTTCCCCACATCCACCACTGCTGGCGGCTCACCTCCAACTTCGCAGCACTATGCGCTGTTCACATCAAATTGCCCAACACTACACAAGCGAATATTCCAACAATGACAACCAGCCACAGACTGCACACAACACAATTAGTGATATTCATACAGAGCGTTACGTGGAGCTACCAACATAAAAACCTAAACAGCCTATTTACACACTGATTCTTCGTATCAGAGATCCGACAGTTTTTCGGTGGGTTTGTGGAGGTATGTGGCATTGGATGTTTCCGCACAGGTCACGTAATTCGCGTAAATAACGGGCCGCTGATTCGCGTACATGCTGATGGCGCCCTTAGCGACCTATATCGGTTCCATAGAATAGACATCAGGCGAATTTTGTCGCGGATCATCAACGTGATTTTACTACTATGCTGCTCAAACCACTGTAGCACAATTATGGCACCGAGACACTGACAATTATACAGCTAAAAGACGATATCGCCGCCGAGAAAGACATCAAACACTTAAGACTGTTACCGCAGGTCCCACACAGTCGCAGGAGAATGTCTCCTACACCATAATAATGCTCCTACCACCCTGTCTCTGTGGCGCGCTGCACGTTTAGAGCAGCGGTTCATCTCGATGACGACGTTTGTGGAGGCGACCATCGATATGGTGAAGCAAAAATGTTAATTCACTCGAAGCGCCGACACGTCTCCATTGATCGACGGTCGAACCCCTATGGTCCCTGTCCAGTGCACTAGGAATTGACGATGTCTTTTGGTCAGCATGTGAACACGTAGCGATGGTCTGCTGCGGAGCTCCATATTCAACAATATAATACGAACAGTGTGCTCCGAAACACTTGTGAGTGCACCTGCATTGTGCTCTTTCTTACTCTACAGAGCAACCAAGCTTCCGAAAGACACGCTTTGTGAACAGTCGTGAATGTCCGACCATTTAGCACCAAGTGGTAGTTTCATTGTCCTTGTATCACTTTCCGTAGATGCTCACGACAGTAGCACATGAACATGCGACCAGATTTGCCGTTTCCGACTTACCCGTTCACAAATTCTGCGCAATAATAACCTTCCCTTTGTCAAAGGCACCTGTCTCAATGGATTTCCTCATTCGCAGTTTATTCTCTTCCATTCTGTAATAGTTCTATTGCAATTATTAGTCTCTCCTTTAGTTCATTATTCAACCATCTCTTCGGTTTAAATTGTTCATAACAAAAATCACTATCAGTATCACTTTAGCAAATTTAAATCTAATTGTAGCTTCCTACGATAATCACTACCAGTATCACTCTAGTAAATTTCAATTTAATTCTAGCTTCCTACGATAATCTATTAAATATTAAGCTTACTTCTCTCTGCTGGCAGCATCGGCCTCTTAAATCACTCCCCTTTCCCTTATTTCCACCCTAAGCTGTTTCAAATACGCTAATTACTTTTGTCGTCTAACGACATAGGATACTCAGTGACACACAGCCGTCACCATTTTGGTCATATTCTCCTTGCACCGAATACCACTAATCCATTTTCTATACTCCCGCAACCTCAGGAAATCTCTTGCAGTAGCCTTTCTTTCGGCACTCGCGGAGTCACAAACAGGGCGCGCAAAATCTCGGACACTCCTGTATTATGTCACTTGGCGGAAACACCGGCCAGTGCCCCTCGCGGCAGGTAGTGCCTAACAAAGGGACAAACGAGTTTGCCGCCCTACTGCAGGCTGCTCAGCGGAACGCGCAGAGCTTTTAGCAGCTCACTGCAACATTCAGTCTTTACCTGCGCATTACGAAGAACTTAGCCTCCTCTTCAACCAACTAAACTACCACGTAATCCTCTTACCCGAAACGTGGTTGAAACCACACATATCCTCTGCATCTATTCATCTCCCAGGGTACACATTTCTTAGGGCAGACAGATCAAAAAAGCGAGGTGGCGGGTTCGGCGCGTATATACGAACAGATCTCAAAGCGAAAGTCTTATGTACGTCACATCCTGCTGAAGAAAAAGAGGCTGAATTCATGTTCATTGAAATAAATATACGAAGTCGGAAATTCTTGACTGGCGTCGTGTACAAGCCGCCAAAAATAAGCTCAATGAGTTCCTTCCAGTCGGAATTACATTCACTTCAGTGTCAATACGAACATGTCATCGTAATGGGTGACTTGAACATAGACCTGCTAAGAGACACTCCCTCCGCAATAAACCTAAGAAGATTGTTTAGTTGCAATAGCATGAACATTCTTCCATTACAACCTACACACCATATGGCGCACAGTCATACTCTTATAGACGTGATCGCAACGAAACAGACTGACAAAGTAAGAGATGTTGGTCAATCATCGGTCCCTGGCCTCTCAGCATATGATGTAATACTCCTGGCCTACTCTGTGCAGCCCCCAAGGATCAAATCGCGTTACATAACTTGTAGGAGCATGAAACGTATTGACCTTGACGCTCTAATAGCCGATTGCTCAGAAATCTCATGGCATCAAATAATCAGAGAACCTACAATCGACAGCAAAATTAATGAACTTGGTGATAAACTCACTGCCCTCTATGATAAACATGCCCTTGTGCGCACAGTCCGTGTAAGAAAATCTCCTGCTCCATGGCTGACAGCTGAATTACGTCAAATGATGACTAATAGGGATGCTACCAACAGGCGTTTCAAGGCATATCCGAAACCTGAGCGTTTCGAAGAATATAGAAAGCTACGGAACAGAGTGAAACAGTGCATTCGCAATGCTAAAATCAGGCACGCTCGCTCCCTAGTATGCAGCGATCTGACGCCCACGACTCTGTGGAAGAATCTCCGTAGCTTGGGGGTCGGAAAGGCAAAATCGGAAACTACTTTTCAAGTGTCAGCTAACGAATTAAATGAATTCTTCTCTGCACCTCTGAATACCCGCACGGCTGATAATTACCGTCCACAAGAATCCCCAAACAGGATAACTAACAACGATATCTTCCATCTAAAACATGTAACAATAAATACGGCAAGAAAAGCAATAATGAGAATCTCTTCTGGTGCAATAGGCAACGACAGTATCGGTATAACCATGAGTAAGAATGTTGCCGATATCTTAGTACCTGTCTTAACTGACATATTTAATTTTTCCCTCGTGAACGGAATATACCCCACTGCATGGAAAAGAAGCATAATTCGACCCATCCCTAACCCGCAACTGCCTAGTGATTACCGACCAATTAGCATACTGCCTGCCGTTTCCAAAGCACTTGAATATATTGTTCATGACCAAATCACTGAACACTTGCATGTATTCAGTCTATATGACAAATTTCAATCCGGTTTCCGTAAACATCACAGCACAAACACTGCTCTAATTAAAGTAACTGATGACCTGAAATATGCCATCGACAATCGAAAGGCAACAATATTGACGCTACTGGACTTCAGCAAAGCTTTTGACACTGTTAACTTTGACATATTGCTCAGAAAAATGCAACAGCTTAATTTCTCTGATAGTGCAATGAGATGGTTTGAAAGCTACTTAAAAGACAGACAGCAATGTGTTGTCTGTGTAAATGAAAAATCTTCCTGGAAACATGTTTCTTCGGGAGTGCCACAAGGATGAGTCTTAGGACCACTTTTGTTTTCTTTGTATCTCAACGATATTTCGTCGGTTCTGTCCTCCTGTAAACATTATTTCTACGCCGACGACCTCCAGCTCTATCTAAGTGTCAGACCTGAATATGTAAACACTGCAATCGCTCTGATGAATGATGATCTGTCTTCAGTAGTGACATGGGAGAAAAACCTGGGGCTTAAACTAAATGCAAAAAAGACGCAAGTAATCTTAATTGCCCATCAGAAATTAATAAGTTCAGATTTCCGCGAACGGCTACCTCCTATTCTGCTCGACGGTACTGCAATACCATATCAGAAAACAGTGAAGAACTTGGGTGTAACTTCGGACGAGCATCTCAACTGGGCGGAGAATACAGTCGCAGTGTGCCGAAAGACGTCTGCTTGTCTCTATGCTCTCAAAAAGTTTCGGAACATATTTCCACAGGACTTGAAACGCCAGCTCGTGCAAGCACTCGTTCTACTGAACCTCCACTACTGTGATGTGATTCAACAAGGCATGAGTAGTGAAAACAAAAGACGGGTAGAGCTAACCATGAATGCCTGTGTGCGTTACACCTGCAACATTCGCCGATATGATCATGTTAGTGCTTCATACTCCGAGCTAGGGTGGCTGCGGCCGGACAAACTGCGTGACTACCACACTCTATGTCTACTTCACCGACACCCCAGTACCTAGCTTCAGAGATTAAAAACTTGTCATGCCATCATAATCGAAACACGAGGTCACTCTTATCTGGTATCCTAACTGTGCCCACTCACAAAACAAAAACTTTTGCAAACTCCTTCTCAGTTGCCGCTGTCCGCCTCTGGAGCAAACTGCCCTTTACCTTGAGGAAAATTCAATCTCCTGTTGCTTTTAAGAAGAAGTTGAAGCATTTCCTACTATCATCCTCATAAAATTCTCCACAAAATTAATGTACAAGGCCAATCCTCTCATCTGTCAAATTGCAAAGCTAGCGTCTCCTATCTTGGTCCTGAGATGCCTTCCTCTTCATCTCTCTCTATTAGCCACGCAGTCTTCTGTTCCTTTATATTTCCTTAATTATTTTTCATTATGTCTTTCTAGTCTTCTCCTCCCTTCACCATGGGTCTCCCTCATACTCCCTGCTGCCAGCACTCCTATCTAAAATCTTTCTCTTCAATAATGTATTTTTCCAGGTGTACCTTTCTAATTGTTTATCTCACTTTTTGTATTAGATGTAGATTAACATGCTTACTAAAACATATCAATGTAAAATAAGTAGAATGTCTGGTTAGATGTAACAGAGGTCCTGATGGCCCTAATCTTGCCAGGTTAAATAAATAAAAATAAATAAATAAATAAATAAATAAATATATTCGCTAGGATGATCCCCCGTCCGTACTTGTCCCGATTACATACTTTTGCACAGTGTCACGCTACGGCACCAGGAGACATCCACCGTGGCAGTGGGCATAATGTTTCGGCTGAACAGCGTACCTACCACTGTAATGCACACTGATGCTTACCCTACGTCCCCGTACCAAATCCTGCAGAGCACAGTCTGAACATAATTCCTATACAATGTGGTATCCATACGGCAAATTGTTTTCCGTCTGCACTGGCTCAAGTAAGAAAGTTAAATTATAACCAGCCTGTTCTCTACAACTGAATTTGTAGTCGAGCCTCACTTAAGTAGAGCTGTGTTACCGCCACACCTCTAGTAGCAGACGAATTAGATGCTTCAGGCAAGGTCGGGATAGGAAGCAGGTTAGTTGGTGCACTTTCCCGCAACACTGCTGGGAACATGGTTTCACCTTTTGACTATGTATAGGCCATTGCACCTGTGTCATGACATCTTTTATACTATACGCAGATAACGTTGTTCCAAAAAATCATTGCCGCGCGGAGTGGCCGTGTGGTTTGAGGCGTCATGTCACGGATTTCGCGGTCCATCCCGCCGGAGGTTCGAGTTCTCCCTCGTTCATGGGTGTGTGTGTTGTTCTCAGCATAAGTTAGTTTAAGTAGTATGTAAGTCTAGAGACCGATGACCTCAGCAATTTGTCCCCTTAGGAACTCACATACATTTTTCCAAAAATCCTTCGACGGCACTTAAAAACTAAAAATTACAAGCATGCCACAAGAAAATTCAGTATTCACAGTATATACCAACGGTCTTTGAAATAGTATCACTAGGTCGTAGGATTGTTTACAACATGATTACTGAAAAGTATCATCGTTGGACGGTAGTACGTGAATGTAAAAAATTGTTATCACACAATGAGGAGGAAACCTTTCAAATGACACTCGTACACTCACTCCCACATCATTCGCATTGACCACATAATCACTTTATCTCGCATGCCTTAAAACAACGGAGAAAGGCTGAAAAGTGCTATTTCTGGGATGAAACAGGAAGTGAAACGACAGAGGGGCGCAGGAAAATGTCACTGACAGACGACTTAGAAAAAGCATGAGCGAGCCTGTCACTCTGTTAACATGTTAAAAACATTTCCCTAAAATTTTCAGAAATAAGTAGGACAGATCACAAAATCTTAAAATTCTGAGCACATTCGTTTAAACGTTATTGAAAAAAGACGGCAGATCTGACGGCAAATCCGCCGCTACTCGCTGGCCTGAAATTAAAACACAGTCTAATTAAATGTGGAGCACTGTACACTACAAACGCGACACATTGGAGAGTCATCTCGCAAGAGTAAGAAACTATGCGTCATAGGGCTGTGGTCCATGTAAAGATGAGTAAGGAGGACCTCGTCCCTTCGACGTGGCTAGAAGGAGGTACGCCACGGCAGCATAATAGGCTTTACTAGACGCATGTTGTTATCTGTTACATGCACCCATCCTCCCATCAACGCAAGACTCTGTATCTCAACAGCGAGCGGTAGCATACCTCGGGTGGCACACCGAACTAACGGAGCAACACGACAAATCTCCTTGGCTGCTACATCTGCCCCTTCGTTCTTTGCAACACCCATGCGCCCTGGTACCCACCAGAAAGACACTTCCTTCGCCACGCTTTGACGTTGGAGGTGGATGAGGGCATTCTGGATATTCTGGGTTACTTTACCTGCTGGTTACAAGCGTTGTAGAGTGTAGGGCACTCAGAAAATCGGAACATGTAAGGAATTTAACATTGGAAGAATGTCTCATTTGCTCCAGTGCCTGCAATATATCATATAATTCCGCGTCGAAGACAGTAAAGCCGGCCGTTGTGGCCGAGCGGTTCTTGGTGCTTCAGTCTGGAACCGAGCGACCACTACGGTCGCGGGTTCGAATCCTGCCTCGGGCATGGATGTGTGTGATGCCCTTCGTTTAGTTAGGCTTAAGTAGTTCTACGTTCTAGGGGACTGATGACCTCAGATGTTAAGTCCCATAGCGCTCAGAGCCATTTTTGAAGACAGTAAAGTGCAGTCGGACCTTGAGGACACGATCAGCAACAACAGAGCAGCCAAAGGAGTTCCCCTGAATCGACTCATCCGTGAAAGGATTGCATTGTTCAGTTAAAATTCATGAAATAAAATATGTTAAGAACATATGCACTAGTGTAATCTCTACTGTACTGCACTAAATCTAAAATTGCTTTGGGCCTCTGCTGTAACCAGTGTGGCAGACGGTTAAAATTTTGGATTTTGGTCCGTACATGCTTCACACCAAGTGACTCCAGCACATGTTGTATGCGGATCCCAAACGTCATCATTGGTCGTGGACGATTGGAGAAAAGGCGTTCCAGCGGTGGACGAGCAACAATATGATATGCGGGTGAAGTGGGGGTTGCGAGGAACTTACGTGCCAAATACACAATAAGAATCTGCCACTGGATGGTTGGTGATTGTTTCGCTACCTTAACACAGAGACTGGGTATAGGACTGTTCCTGTAAGCAGCTGTGGCTAAACTAATCCCCTCGAGATGAATATTGTCAAAAATCTTTAGGTAAAAAGGCCTCGCTGATCCGTACACCGTGCATCCATAGCCCAGCCTTGAACACACAAAAGTGCCGTAAAACTGGAGTAGACGTGCCCTGTCTGCTCTCCAAGACTTGTGGCTAAGGCACTTTACGATATTCAATGCCTTCTGGGAAACCTGTCACATAAAGATTGGTACCACTTTGAACACCAACAAAAAATGTGTTTCAGAGTGTCCAAGGAATGGAACGTAATCGCATCATCGCTAATGAATGGTAACTCTCTTTAAACGTAATTAAATGCAAGATAATGTCTACAGAAAAGAGAACATACCTGACAGTATGTGGTCATATGATTAGTGGAGAATATCTGGAGCGCACAGTCCCGTTTAAATATTTCGAACTAAGAAGTGATACGAAATAGGACTAACAAATAAACTCAGTATTAGATAAGGCGAACGGAAGACAGATTGGTTGGAAGGTTTCTGGGATAGTGAAGGGGTTCTGTATTTTGCATACAGGACACCAGTGAGAGCGTCGAAGGAATTCAAACATGCGATAAAAGGATCGTTGCTACAGCCCATAAGAAAGTGTAACAGAGATGGACGGTGAACTGAAGTTCTCATTCCTTGCACAAATTATGAAAACTTCGAGAGGAGAATAATTACAATAGAAGAACATTTTTTTACTTATCTTGAATATCTCGTTGTTGATCTTGCTGCCTCAAAATTTTGTTGTGTGTAGGAGTACATTAATGCTGCTGAAAATTTTGTTTTGACGGTGCGGTTTCTTGAAGACTAAATAACTGATGAAGAGTTGCCTGTTGCTATGAATATCATTTTATTTTATCACGTTCTTCTAAATCACACCAACTTTATAATTTCCACATTCAAAAAACCAATACTTACATTGTTGGTGACAAACTTATAAAAACGTGTACTCCACCTGAGGCATGCCCACAACTACTTACATTCTGCGGTACTCACAATTCCCAAAGAGTTTACAAACTTTATCGACAGCAGAAGAATCTTTACAAAACTATACCATTATTTCATTAATAAATCAAGAAACAAATGTAATAATTAGAGTTGGATTGCGCTAATAGTAATATGAATTTTAAGTATGCCAGAAATTTTGCAATTTCAATTATTTTTAAAACTAGAGTAATTTTAAGTGTTAGTACATACCGATTGTAACACATTAATTTCTTTTTATACATTTAATTTTTTATTTTTTTGGTAAGTTCCTATGGGACCAAGCTGCTAAAGTCATCGGGCTTACACACTACTTACGCCAAAGACAACCCACACAACCATATCCGAGGGAGGACTCAAACCTCCGACGGGGTTAGCGGCGCGAACTGCAGCAAGGCGCCCCAGACCGCATGGCTACACCTCGTGGATATACATTTTAGCCCGAAATAATACATGGTATACAAAATCATAGGAATCTTTTAATGAAACAGGTGAGATAATTTCAATATCTGCAAAAATCGATAGTACACAGGGTATTGGTTATCTCTATAAAAAGGTAATGTTAGAGAAATATGATTTGTCATAACGGGGAGCTCGTTCTCGAAAAACCCTGTTACGTTAGTTTAGAGAAGCTGAATTCTAGGAAGACAAAGCTATCGTTCTGCTGCCGCACTCGATTACCTCGCGTACAGACCGCGAAAATAAGATGACATAGGTTATAGCGCACGTAGAGGACCTAGAAGGAGCAATAAGATTGGAAAACCAAGAACAAAGTGCCGAAATTAAGAAGAGTTTAATACATGGCGATAACATTCTCTCCTACTGTTCAATTTGTAAAATACTTTGAGCTCCTTCAAAACTTGCCTTGCATCCATGCACCCTCACTCTTCACTGGTTGAGCCTGCTTTCGCCTCAGAGAGCGACAGCGGACGAAACTACGTTGGCAGACGCCGCAGTGGACATACAAGAGCCGACTAGTGGGTTCACAGATATCTGCAGAAGTGTCTAGCGAGAAGTCTACATATAATGAACCGAATATATGGAAGCAGGCAAAAACAAAGGACAACTTTCAATTTATCATCAGAATTCGGGACTACGAAACAGGTGGAGTGAAGGAATTCTTCCACCTCGGAAGCAAAATAATGTCAGAATAATGAGGCAAGGAGGCCATAAAAAGTAGCTGAGCGAGGTTAATAGAGTATTTCTTTCCAAAAGCGGTCTACTAGCATCAGACATTGGCCTTAGTTTAAAAATAAATTTCTAAGAATCTACGTCTGGGGCTTTACATTGTATAGAAGTGAATGATACAAGAGAATCCATGCGTTTGAGATGTGAGACTGTAAAAAAATGTTAAAACTGGTTGATCTGACAAGAAATGGTAAGGTTCCCCGTAGAATGGTCAAGCAGAGGAACATACGGAAATCAGTGGTACTGGAGTGAAGCAGGTGGGTGATCGGCCATCAGTTAGGACATCAGGCAATAGTTCCCATGATACTTGATGAGGCTGCAGATGGTACAGTCTGTAAGGGAAGACAGATATTGGAATATTGTATGGTGTCTGCATGTAAAGAACGGTTTAAACTACTGAACATAAGAGTTCCACATAAGATTCTTCTGATGGAAGGTGCTCACTTTTCTTCGTGAATAATGGCCCAAGAAAATACTATCATGACGTGGTAAGAATGTTCCTCAGGAATAACTTGATGCAGACGCACATATTAAGCGTATCTGAGCTTGTCTCTTCCTTTACAGTGGACAACTTCATACCATGGAGACTAACTTGTGATAGCCAAAGCAGAAGCAAAGAGCGTGCCTGTCTGCTGCTTGCAACCCAGTTTTCTATAGAGAAGCTGAGAACACAAGATTTTCCAAAACATTGCTTGGAACGTGGCACCATCACTTCTGAGCGCAAGTTCTCGTCGTAAACCAATGTTCTGAAACAAGACTATCAGAACATTGCAAGCGTCTTTCGCTTTTCAAAAACATGTCTGTTGTGAAAATGATTCTTATGGAAACAAAAGTCGTGCTGAGGGCAAAGTATTGTAATTAATTACCTTTACTGCATGATGTAAGTGCTCTTATCCTAAAGTATTTCAAAGACAAATTTTATAAAGAAGGTACATGAGTACTTAATTTGATGGCAGAAAGAAATGTAAAATAATTCAAGAGACTTTGTAACGACTATTTAATCTCACAAGATGCAAATAGTTTTACAAACAAAGTCACATAATTATAATATCACAAAAGCTATTATCAGACAAACACTTCATAGACGGAGCACTCGTGAAATGCAAGAAACCATCATTAATTCAAAAATCTGTTTGCTCAACTCCACTAAAAGTCAAATACATTCTATAAAGAGAAACTGCCCCACATTAATCGTAAGTGCTAGTTCCACTTCGCTATACATTCAGCTTCCATAGGAAAGGAATCTGCTCTTACAACATAGCTTGCGAAGTTCGCAATTATAGAAAAATATTACCTTGTTCTCAAGCACAGGCGCGCGGAGAAACGTTGTACATAGTGGTCAACGAAAGTTCACATGTACAAGCCGAAGGCTGCGTTCATAAATCATTCCTTCTCGGTATAATTCCGAGCAGCCACGCGTACTGTCACCCCGTAACACACACAAGCAAATGCACGCCACCAGAGCGAGAACAGAACAGAGTGGCAGCTTTGATCCCCTGGAATGTGCAAGCTATGCAGTCAGTACCACCGACTTCACTTCTGATTGGCTGAGCCCGCGCTCGCTTCAGAGATCTTAGTTAAGGCAAACCATATATTTCAGCGAAGACTGTTCCCGTGTAACAGATGCAAAAAAAAGATACTTGGAAATTACAAGAGACGTAACTTAAGGTTTCCAACACATAACTGAAGATGTTGGATACAGTGCTACTGTGAGATGAAGTAGTTGGCACTAGAGAGTAAGTCGTGATGGGCCACATAAAACCAGTCAGATTGCAGATGACCAGAAAATAAAAATAATAATAAAATTAAAATAAAAAAGAGCCTTAGAGGCTCTCATTTTTTCCTTAGTTATTGGAAATCACCAAAATTCACTGGAACTATCTTCTGTCGTGTACTATACAGTGGCATGCTTAGCTTGTTTGTACACTCCTGGAAATTGAAATAAGAACACCGTAAATTCATTGTCGCAGGAAGGGGAAACTTTATTGACACATTCCTGGGGTCAGATACATCATATGATCACACTGACAGAACCACAGGCACATAGACACAGGCAACAGAGCATGAACAATGTCGGCACTAGTACAGTGTATATCCACCTTTCGCAGCAATGCAGGCAGCTATTCTCCCATGGAGACGATCGTAGAGATGCTGGATGTAGTCCTGTGGAACGGCTTGCCATGCCATTTCCACCTGGCGCCTCAGTTGGACCAGCGTTCGTGCTGGACGTGCAGACCGCGTGAGACGACGCTTCATCCAGTCCCAAACATGCTCAATGGGGGACAGATCCGGAGATCTTGCTGGCCAGGGTAGTTGACTTACACCTTCTAGAGCACGTTGGGTGGCACGGGATACACGCGGACGTGCAGTGTCCTGTTGGAACAGCAAGTTCCCTTGCCGGTCTAGGAATGGCAGAACGATGGGTTCGATGACGGTTTGGATGTACCGTGCACTATTCAGAGTCCCCTCGACGATCACCAGAGGTGTACGGCCAGTGTAGGAGATCGCTCCCCACACCATGATGCCGGGTGTTGGCCCTGTGTGCCTCGGTCGTATGCAGTCCTGATTGTGGCGCTCACCTGCACGGCGCCAAACACGCATACGACCATCATTGGCACCAAGGCAGAAGCGACTCTCATCGCTGAAGACGACACGTCTCCATTCGTCCCTCCATTCACACCTGTCGCGACACCACTGTAGGCGGGCTGCCCGATGTTGGGGCGTGAGCGGAAGATGGCCTAACGGTGTGCGGGACCGTAGCCCAGCTTCATGGAGACGGTTGCGAATGGTCCTCGCCGATACCCCAGGAGCAACAGTGTCCCTAATTTGGTGGGAAGTGGCGGTGCGGTCCCCTACGGCACTGCGTAGGATCCTACAGTCTTGGCGTGCATCCGTGCGTCGCTGCGGTCCGGTCCCAGGTCGACGGGCACGTGCACCTTCCGCCGACCACTGGCGACAACATCGATGTACTGTGGAGACCTCACGCCCCACGTGTTGAGCAATTCGGCGGTACGTCCATCCTGCCTCCCGCATGCCCACTATACGCCCTCGCTCAAAGTCCGCCAACTGCACATACGGTTCACGTCCACGCTGTCGCGGCATGCTACCAGTGTTAAATACTGCGATGGAGCTCCATATGCCACGGCAAACTGGCTGACACTGACGGCGGCGGTGCACAAATGCTGCGCAGCTAGCGCCATTCGACGGCCAACACCGCGGTTCCTGGTGTGTCCGCTGTGCCGCGCGTGTGATTATTGCTTGTACAGCCCTCTCGCAGTGTCCGGAGCAAGTATGGTGGGTCTGACACACCGGTGTCAATGTGTTCTTTTTTCCATTTCCAGGAGTGTAGATGTAGATGTATGAATGCCATCTGTACAGGTAGCAGATGATTCTATGCTGAAGCCTACAATACAGGAAGAAAGATAGGAAACTAACGTTTGTAAATGATATTTTAGTTCCTTATTTGGATAAACAACCAATACCTTACAAAGGATGGGGCAAATAAGAGTGGACGGATAACGAAGTCAACAATCTGCCCTGCATCAAACTAAGACAGATCGCACGTCTTCCCCGTTCTGTAGACGGACATCACGCTCACTCATTCTACATGCACGGTGCTTGTGCCTGACTACCAGTCGTCCCTAGCCAGGTAACGCTGCTATCGCCTGGATGGTTTTATATCGAGAGTAATGGTCATAATGTTCCATCTGATCAGTGTGTATACATTCCCATAGATGCAACTGATTTACAAGCCTGCATGTATCCTCAAAACAATACAACACAGCATCTCTTTTATAATCCAGGATAGGGTGATAACTTTGAATCTATACCTCGACGGATTGGAAAGGTACCGTTCTTTACTATAATCAGCTTCAATTTAGTCAAAACTGAGAAACCTACGAGTTTCCATTTCACCATACCGAAGAACATTGACGCAAATCTGGAAAGTAATCGAGTGTAATCCGTGCATCAGTAAGCAGTTCAGAAGCAATGTTACCAATTCACCTAAACTTCACCAAGGCAAGTGACTGAAATAATCCAGAATGAGATTTTTCTCTCTGCAGCGGAGTGTGCGCTGATATGAAACTTCCTGGCAGATTAAAACTGTGTGCCCGACCGAGACTCGAAGTCGGGACATTTGCCTTTCGCGGGCAAGTGCTCTACCATCTGAGCTACCGAAGCACGACTCAGGCCCGCTACTTACAGCTTTACTTCTGCCAGTATCCGTCTCCTACCTTCCAAACTTTACAGAAGCTCTCCTGCGAAACTTGCAGAACTAGCACTCCTGAAAGAAAGGATATTGCGGAGACATGGCTTAGCCACAGCCTGGGGGATGTTTCCAGAATGAGATTTTCACTCTGCAGCGGAGTGTGCGCTGATACAGCGGGCACACAGTTTTAATCTGCCAGGAAGTTTCATATCAGCGCACACTCCGCTGCAGAGTGAAAATCTCATTCTGGAAACATCCCCCAGGCTGTGGCTAAGCCATGTCTCCGCAATATCCTTTCTTTCAGGAGTGCTAGTTCTGCAAGTTTCGCAGGAGAGCTTCTGTAAAGTTTGGAACGTAGGAGACAGATACTGGCAGAAGTAAAGCTGTGAGTACCGGGCCTGAGTCGTGATTCGGTAGCTCAGATGGTAGAGCACTTGCCCGCGAAAGGTAAATGTCCCGAGTTCGAGTCTCGGTCGGGCACACAGTTTTAATCTGCCAGGAAGTTTCATGACTGAAATAATGTCACTCAGTTTCTTCGTCTCTGCCAAATCTTCAAATCAGCCGAGACCAGACAAAGCCTGTTGTATTTCCGAAGCATGATACAGCAAGAGACAGAATCAGAATAACGGAAACTCGTTCAAACGACGAACAATTCGTGGCTTCCAAACCGCAAATGCATCCCATTGGCTACTGATAGACCGACAAACCGATCTTACAAACACGCGAAAGTGTCACAGTCGATAAGTAAAGAGCTTATTTCGAACAGTCGAAACTGAGAGTAAGGGAGATACGAAAGTAATGTAAAGATAACTGTCACGATTTACCAAAAGCAAAATATAGTGAGCAGAAACTGAAATTGCCGAATGAAGAGGTAACTATCCATGTATCTTATGAAAAGACGACGTAAAATTGGATAAGTAAAATGAAAGAGATTCGAGATCGGAGGGAGGCTTACTGACTTTCGTTCTTAACCTGCACCATTCGCGACTGGAGCTAGAAATGGGGGAAATGACAGCGGTGTAAGAAGTATCCTCGACCACAAACGGTTGTTTTGCTGAAGTCACTCAACGGCGACATCAACAATCTTCAGTCGTTGCTTACTCAATCTGATAGGTCGTTTACGTAGATAGAGAACGTGAGGGGGCCTGTCGCACTTCTCAGGCCCTCCTTAATTTTACTTAGTGTCAGATGAACACTTGCAGTGCAGGAAAATGTACTGAGTTCTATTAAGTAAAAAGCCTTCAATGCCAGTTATCCTACTCCATTAACTCGGATATTTGCTAAGTCTACAGCGCGCTATGGTTTCGAATGCTTTCCAGGTAGCTAGGAATACAGAATCTCATTTCCGCCTCGAAGGTTTGCACCACGGCAGCTCTGTTTAATGACGCTGAGGTCTGCGCGAACCTTCGACCTCACCTGCAGTACGCGCTACAGTGTCCCGGAGCTGGCAATGTTCCGCCTCAGTTGGGCGCTGTCTCTGGCGGCCCACCGCCAGCCAGGCATCCGCACAAATTGGACACGGCCGCAGACCGCGGTCGGAGGGGACTCGAGCAGCTCTGACGCGGGGAACTCGAGAGTTCTGGCTCCCCCCGCTCTCATCTCATCCCACCAGTCGCAGTCTCCCTGTAAAAGTTCCGGCAACGGCAAAAAGTACGGCACTCATTGTATTTCCGATTCGCTTTTGTATGTCACATTTTTTTTATTATCAGTAAAACGAATGACTCTCAGTATCTTTCGATATACTCTCATCTCGGAGTTACGTACCTGACACGTCTCTCACCACCTCGCGTGTATTACCGCGATTCAACGTATTCATGCAGTAGGCATCTTTCTCTGTCTTTCTCCTTGTATACTATCCGGTTCTAATTGTTACAGTTCCTTCCACTTATCATATGCCGAATTAGGTGCTCAAATAATTTAGGTTTTATATTCTGTAATGAGTGAATGCGTTCATTGTCTTTCTTTTTATAATTCTTGCTCACTGGATTTTCGTTTAGTCCATAACTCCAAGTAAATTTCTTAACATATTACTTCCTCGTTACAGTGTGAAGGAGACTGTTTGTTAATAAATTAGTTTTATCCTGAGAAGAATGTCTTCGTTGCCCGGAAAATTAAGGTTTACTCTGCAGGTTTCGCTGCCACGAAACAATAATCTGAATAAACCAGACGAAACTGCGCTAAATGATGAGAATTCCTTGTTGTAAAACAGACTGACAGAACTACAAATTATTATTCCTCGTTTGCTGGAACCGCCACGAGGGATTAGCCGAGCGGTCTAGGGCGCTGCAATCATGGACTGTGCGGCTGGTCCCGGCGGAGGTTCGAGTCCTCCCTCAGGCATGTGTGTGTGTGTGTTTGTCCTGAGGATGATTTAGGTTAAGTAGTGCGTAAGCTTAGGGCTGATTCACACACATTTGAACATTTACTGGAACCAATAATTAAACAGTAAGGGACCATTTTTCAGAATTTCTTGGAGCATCTTTATGACCTACTGTTTCATTCAGCTGGGACAGGATCCATTTTTTTCCTGTTTCTCTGATTCAGGTCTCCCGACGTTTTCTAAAAATCACGGAGCAGTCTCTTTGCTAAGATTACAGCTGCTTTCCTTACTCACTCTTGTCCCAGACAAATTTGTGGCTCCTTTCTATAAAGCACGTCAGCGACAGCACGTCAAATTTCAAACGCGATTTCTATACTGTTGACTGTTGGTAGTACTCAGCAATTTCTAAAAAAATACATCTGAAAATGTAGTGTTGAAATTTTCATGCTCATGGTTAGGTCTCAGTTTTTATTCTTTATTAGAATCTGGTTTCTGTTGAAGCTGTGCCAATTCCACTTAACTAAAGCTGTCGTCAATCCGAAGATAGTTTTCAACACCACACTGCTTTTCTAGGCATGATGTTTTTCAGGTTGTATGCTGTTGCCTTCCTCCGACCTTTGAAGAAACTTAATAAGCCAGTTGTAAGGTAACCTATAGGTTAATGTGGATTCTGGAACACTGTGTAACTCGACGTTCATTGCATCAACAAAGTGATTAGTGAAAGATGAAAATACTAGGATTCTCCTGGGATCGAACCCGTGGCCCTCGTAGTGTGGCACTTAACCACTGACATGAGCCACTAAGCTACGTAAGCGTAGTAAAGAATTCACCGTTAACTCTGTAGTATAGCTGTCTTGAAGGAATCTCCTTTGTGTTCCCCTGATGCTCATTAAGAGTCGCTTGCATTACAATGTCAGTTCACCAAAGAGTAACAGAGGTGAAGAACTTGAGAGGCTTCAATCTATCTTTAAACCGTTGTACTTTTTTTTTCATTAAGCAACCGACTTGTGTCACTTCTAAACATTCATGGTAGTGTCTGTCTGTTCTATATCATGTCTCCCTACCACTTTCGCGCAACGACGCTCTGAGCGTGTTTTTCAGGGAATTGGCTAGTTTGAACCTGAGACCTGTTGCTGGTAAGGAGACGCCAGACCACACATGACATGTAGAATTCAGAAGAGTCCAGTGAGACTAGCGATGATATGATCAAATAGTTAATGATCTCAGCGTCAGCTCCACTGCACTCCCTGTAAAAGAATCTTAATACTAACTAAATTTAGTGGAAGGAGTTCAAGGCTTTCCTATTTTTAGTTAGCTGGTAAAAAAACGTCGAAAAAGCAGTTAAGTTTACCACTGTAAATTTTATTCTACTCACAAAACATTGTTTATAAATTGCACTATTGATAAAAGGAAGTGTTTTAATACAGGATGGTAAAAACCAACTGCGTCCAACAAAAATGTGAACGGATATTCCCTGAGTGGGTTTCCAAGTTCTACAATGGATCGAAGGATGACCTATGCCATATCACATCTATAATCTAGGTTTAATTTAAGTTTCACAAAAGAGAAAACTATCAAAATGGTCTACAGTGACCCTCAATTACCTTTAATTACTTATGTAACCTGTCGTAAATTACAGTAGTTGATGTGGCTTCTCAATAATTATATAACAGAGAAATTATCGAGTTTCAAATTTTTACTTCAAGTGGCAAATGAGAACACCATGAGTTTTAATTAACGATCGACACTAGTATTACGGAAAAAGGGGGTGTAACAGATGAGACTTCTGCAGTTCTGAGTGAAGCCTTATGCGCACAAAAATGCGGCATCGCGTGCGTTCATTACCTTGTCGGTGTTTAGGCAGCGTCAGGGCAGCGGCGGGCAGCACAGCTCCGCTCACCTCGCCATCTCGGAAGCAACTCCTCTCTAACTTCTCCTTACTACATTTACCGAAGTTGGTTTAAAAAGTCTATCTGGCTGTGTTTTCATCTGACCAATCAGGGTCTCAATGTTAACCTTAAGCTCCGCCTACAAAAATTCTGTCTATCCAATGAGAAACGTTATACTTTTCGTGATGGGGCAATGTTTTTAAAGTTTGGAACGTAACAGAGACGCGAAAAAGTCTCACGCTAAAACCTGCAGCTGGTGTGGTCCTTTTAGCGTTATCGTAAGATCTATACTGTTCTTCTGGAGGGCTCTATCTTTTAACATGGGCTAGAGGGTGGTCCTAATGTAACAGACAAACAAAAAAAGTCTCAAGCTAAAACTTGTGGGTGGTAGTGGCCCTTTTTGTGTTATCGTAAGATCTATACTGTTTTTCTGGAGGGCTCTAGCTTTTAACATGGGATGGGGGGGGGGGGGGGGTGGTCCTTGACGTAACAGAGACGCGAAACAGTCTCACGCTAAAACTTGCGGGTGGTAGTCTTAGAGGTAGGCTGGCGACGTGGGTGTCCAGTCCGTCCCTTATCGTAGGGCCTTCTAGCTTAACATGGTTCTGCTCTTGGCTTCTGTTCTCGTTTCTCCCCTCGGAACTGCGTCGGTCTCATGGTGGGAAGGCATTCTTGTGTTAGTCTGTGGTATTCCATTTGCTCACTCGTTACTCGTATTACTTTGGTTAATTTAATGTCACGATTTATTCGGAGCTATGTGACATAGTACTGGATTTGCTTATCATGTCAGGGTTTTTTATGGAAGGTGTTGGATTTGCCTGGCACCTTACTCACTTTAGGGTGATTGTTAGGTACTATAATTATTTTATTTTATGATGCTCCACTAATTACTTCTCAAATAACTTGAAGGAGGTTCTAAGCTGACAAAAAAATGTTTAACAAAGAAAAAAATGCTGACTTGTAAACAGTCCACAAAGTTTTTCAAACATCTTACAGCTATCAGTGAACTACTACACAAAACATTGCAAATGAAGAAACATAACTGTCAATTACGGACACCTTCTCTTGCAAATCAGACAGGATCCTCTGAAACTCTCGAAGAAAAATTCGGCGTTTGCTTGCCCTTCTGACTCATTTTTAAACACCTAGTGCACAAGCATTCAGTTGTAAAATTTAGTTAGTCTGTCCTCCAGGAAGAATGTACTTCAACGTGCAACCGTAATAAAGGCTGCCTTTCACCCTTTGACCGTGGCATGCCTATCACATTAGAGAGGACTCTGATCCGTGATCGCTCAACAGTCAGGGATCAACAGCTACCAAAAACGCAGAAATTTGGTTACAGTGTTATCCGAGACACCTACGTCCTCGTCAATGCTATCCTACATATGTTCAATAGGAATGGAGATTCAGGTGTAGGGTTATCAATAAAGATGAAAAATAAGAAATATAAGATCTTACAAATGCTGAAGTAGACTCAAAAAGAATAGCGTAATTTATTTAAGAGGAAGACGAAATATAGTTCATGGAGATTCCGCTAATGTGTCCGTCAACGTGCTCTGACGGGAAACTGGAAAATCACAACGACGTTCTGCAGAGGCAGATAAATGACAGCAGATTCGACTGTGCGACAATAATGAACCATTTTGTGCGAAAGTGGGGAAAAAGGTAAGGACTAACTCTTTTGCGGGAAACATGAGATGTGGTATTACAAATACCAGATATCACATGTTAGTAGAATTTGTCGAGAATAGTATGTATACCATTAATACATTTATCTCACAGGAAAACATACTGATATTTCACTTGGCCACGAAATTGAGTATATTTCATTCTTCCTTCCTTCTTTCTTTCTTTCTATTTCACACTAATGGCAATGGGTCGCTTGAATCAGCGTACTACCTGTTATGTCTTCCAATAATAGCTGCGAAGACTGCATAAACGAATGTTTCTTCTTGAATCCACCTCTCGTATAAGCATCTAAAATGACCGTTAGTTACATCAATAAAGATCTTTACTTCCAGATCACATAAAACTATAAATACTCAGAACTACAGATTTTCATGTATCCTGAACCCCTTCATCTAAACAAGAAAAATGGTTCAAATGGCTCTGAGCACTATGGGACTCAACTGCTGTGGTCATTAGTCCCCTAGAACTTAGAACTACTTAAACCTAACTAACCTAAGGACATCACACACATCCATGCCCGAGGCAGGATTCAAACCTGCGACCGTAGCAGTCGCACGGTTCCGGACTGCGCGCCTAGAACCGCGAGACCACCGCGGCCGGCATCTAAACAAGAAAATAACCCTTTGTTGTTGCTATCATATAAAGAGTCTATAAACCTTCCATCAATATCCTAACTTAAAAGATCAACTGACAGCAAAATTCGCAAATAGCTTCCAAAGACATTGGCGAAGAGTTTGAAAGTTACTCTTATTTGGTATTGTCACTATGCAGAATCTTAGTAAAATATACTTCACTCACAGCGCAGGCACTTCCAGAAGACTATTTCATCTGTTCTATTTTATGGATCATTTCACACACCTGTGACATAATCAGCTTACATTTGTTGTAAGAAATGGGTGAGCTGTTTCTGTAATGAGTATCACATTTTCTCGTCGGCGCCAAAAGGGTTCATGGGCTTCTTCAACTGCAAACATTATCATTGTTTGTCAACAGATCAACGTATTCTTCGTTGCTCTGTACAAACGGGTATGTCTACGAGTTATCTACTCTGACTTAAAGCCATACGTCCGTTTCCTACTCTACAGGGTAAGCGCGAACTCCATCGATCTAACTTTATAGGTCATTCAAGGGTATTTTCAGGGTATCTTGGTATAAGGGACGCATGATCTCCAGTGGCTCGATAGTGTTATTACATTTCGTTTGTTTTCTTGCCTCTATTTATCTTTGTATCTGTGTTACACAACACGTCAAAAAATCTACGGCATCCGCTAAGCGTCTAGTTTAGAAAGGAACTTATACCAATTACTTGCGGTACGTGCTGTTGGCAATTGTATTTCACACTTTACTCTTCAGCAGCGATCTTGCATTCAGTACTATTCTTTTCTGTAGTGGATTTGATTTTTCGGCAGTGTATCTGTATTTTAACAGTGACAAACAGCAGTATGGCTAGGTTTCCTCATGAATAGTTGGTCGATTTATACCTCGTGTATAGGTTAACTGGGCGCACAGGAAAAGAAGGAAGATTAGAGTTCAGGTCGCGTCTCCAGGGAGGTCATTGGGACGGAGCACAAGGTTTGTTTGCGAACGTGACTTTTTCAGACGAATCAGGCCGCCATTCGTCTGAAGTTTAGAGAAATTACGGAAAATCTAAATTAGTATGACTGTACGCGGACCTAGTGCAATGGAAGGGTGGTACTGCGACGCTATGCACAGCCGTTACTGACAATGAAATTTACATATGCTATTTATGACCGGAAGTCCCCTTCTGAGGAAGTTGTTAGCATGGTTATTTGACGTCACTTGGGAGATTTGCACGTACATGACGATGGAATCATGATGAGGACAAAACACACTCACTCATGCACGTTACCGATCGGAGTGAATCCCTTAGCAGACTGGGAATCGAACTCGAGCCCCGTGATCGAAAGTCATCAACACTCATCACAAAACTACGAACTACAGACGCTGCAGTATCATAATCACAGTAAAGTTCTTTTTGCATCTGCATCTTCTGCAACTCTTCATCAGTAAATCTTTCTATATGGTTTTGTCACACTGATAACGCACAAGTAACGCTGTTGGATTAACAAAACCGAGGAATACTGAAAGGAAGCAGGAGAGCGAAGAGTAAAATGAGCTCTACTGTTATCAGCAGCAAGTTTTTTATGCCTTTATCTGGCATCGCCGCAGGATCGGCATGGCTTTGTACGTATCTGACGTGGTTAATCTAAAGGATGCCCTCCCTATCGCTACCCGGAACATCTGTAGTCGTGTAACTGAGATGGGAGTTTCGTAATAGCACAGTGCTCACCTGGTGGCATAAGAGACGGGCTAAAAACCACATCCAGACTGGCTGGTACAACGACCTTCGTCGTTAATCCGCCGGACGGATTCGAGGGAGGAGCAGGAGATTGGTGTTTAACGCCCCTTCGACAACGAGGTCATTAGAGGCGGAGCACAAGCACGAATAAGGGATGCGTTGGGAAGGAAATTGGCCTTGCCCTTACAAAGGAACCACCCTGGCTTTTAGGGAAATCACGGAAAACCTAAATCAGGTTTGAACCGTCATCCTCCCGAATGCGAGTCCAGTGCGCTAACCACTGCTCCACCTCGCTTGGTCGAGTTGGCGTATCAATCCCCCCCCACCGAAAGTGGCGCTTTAGCAGACACAGCTGTCCTGGAGGGAAGCAAATACCATGAGTGAATCGGTCTGTTTCCAAACAAGACACGTACGCATACCGCAAACATTTAACATTTGCACTGTTGTGTACATATTTTCAATAACGTACAACTACAGAGACAAATGAGGATTATTTTGTAACGAGCCACCGAAGACCATGCCTTCTTTATATCAAAGTAATTAGAAAATATTCCCGAGCAACCTCCTACATTTTGTCTGTGGAGTTTTGATTCACCCTATATATATGTTAGTGCTTGCACTAAACGTGATATACTTCAAAGGCAAAATGATACGAAAACTGGTAACACTACCTGCCCTCTGTCCCATATGCTTTGTGGCGCATGATGTAGTTTCAAACGATCACCATTTACGAGTAGGCATAGTTTCAGAATAGCATTAAGTTATTATGTGATAAGAAGACATCTAAATAAGAGCATAGTCTTGTAAAAACAATTTATAGGAGTTTTTCAGTAAAAGACAGACTGCGATTTCCTTAAACTTAGATTACTAACCTCTAGTAAAATTTACGATCGCAGAAGGGTATGAAAAACGACATTTTGTACTTTATTTGGTATGTAACAAACCATTGGAGATCTAATAATGGTAATTAAATGATGCAAAATCTATCATGGCAGCCGTTGAACGAAAGGAGGAGCAGTAAACTTAACAATGGTTTAGTAGCATGCAAGCATTTTCCCCCTTTGGTGTTTTAGGGTTGAGAAAACAAAATCAATTTGTATTTAAAAGAGCAAAATTCTATCCTTTAAGTGAGCAAAATTAGTGGGTTGCAGCAACGGCACGCGTTCACCCGCTACGTGAAAGCCTTTGGGAAAGTCTGAGGATCACTAGGAGAGAACTGCTGTGCGCGGATCTGTAGCGGGCAGAACTTGTCCGTCTACGATACTTGCGATGGAAAGTGAGAGGCAGGGCGGAGTAATCAAGCGAATGGTCAAGTTGCGTGCAGCCTGGGAAGTTGGCAGACGGCTGCTGCGGCGCCCGCTGCTGCTGCTGCTGCCACCCCACCAGCTAGCAGCTAGCTGCCCGCTCTGTGGGGAGCAGCCTCATTAAAGGCCACTAAACAGCGTTACTGGCTGCTCCTGACTCTGTAATTATCATTTGGTTTCATATTTCACTAATCTCATTGTATCCACAATGAAGCAAGCCCATCTGCCTGACGGGAAGGAAGGTTAGAGTTCAATAAATCGTCGAGTTGCATGTCATCAGAGACGGAACAATGGGACATTCTCACCTATTCACGAAATATTTCCTCTAGATCTGGGGGCCTTTGCGCATACTAAACATAACTGAGTGCAAGTAATACAATTAACTTCCATTTTCTGTTTTATTTCCGTGTTAACAACCGTTATTCGTTGCCAGCTGCTGAGGTTCCTTTGGAAATTATGCAAATGTCATCTGAAATTAATATTTCAGATTTAAATAATACTACCTTCTTTCACTTCATGAATGAAATCTCATTAATTTTGGTTGAGAAAAACGAATGTGGCAAAGACAATTTTTGCTATATCTTGGTTCACCGCCCGCTTTGACCGAGCGGTTCTAGGCGCTTCAACCGGGAACCACGCTGCTGCTACGGTCGCAGGTTCGAATGCTGCTTCGGCCATGGATGTGCGTGATGTCCTTAAGTTAGTTAGGTTCAATTCTAGGGGACTGATGGCCTCAGATTTCAAGTCCCATAGTGCTCAGAGCCATTTGAATCGTTTTTTTTATGTCTGGGTTCTGTGAACAGGGGAACGTATTTTATTTCAACGGATTAATAAAAGCTATACATTTCTCATTGCGTATTCCAATAACATAGAACGTCCATTTGACATTTTTAATGACGGCTACATTCTGAGAGTTCTGAACTAATCGTAGAATAGCTGGTTTTCGGCTGTGCCAGATGACAATCGTGTGGCGGCTATATGAGATAGCTGAAGTTTGATTTGCCTCTTCCGAGTTCTGCAGCATTCCTACACACATTCCAGCAGTAAACCGTGTGCATTGTTTTATTCCGACGATTCTGACAGCTCTCTTCCGTTACAAGAATATCCTGATGGACTCTTTCGCCGTACTCATCACTGGCACCTCCATAACTAGTAAACGGAAAAATCTAAGTGCGAGTGGAGAAAATCAATTGTAAGGACAAGTTGGATAAGAGTATACAGTATTTCTGCAGTCACCGAATGACTGTAGTTTTTGTTCCTTTCGTTTCCTAAAAGTCCATAAAACCATGAATGACTCCTTTAAGATTTCACAACTTTCGCCCTTCAAAATTCGATCAAAACTAGGATACTTTACAATTCTTCGAATTTGTTGCCCACTAGAAATATGTTCCTTAACTTTTGCGACGCGTAGTGTAGAAAATTTGTCCCTTAATTACTTATAGGAAATGTCCTTCTCGTTTCACACTTTTGGGAAAATTTTTCAACAAACCCAGCTTTATATTAAGGAGTGGAAGAAGAACACTTTTTGGTCCGCGAGAGGCTTGGATCAGCATTTCTCACGCTTGCAGGCCACTCTGCTCGGACATAATGTGTTTTCCTATCCTACTATCCCATATACATAAAATTCAGCTGTATTCATTGCTCCCCAGTTACATTCCTGAGTGCGGAGATGACTTTTAAACAGCCACAGATTTTCCACTTGTGTTCATTACATTTGACTGAGTCAAAAAAGACTGCCATATTTGAGTAACTCTCCATATGAAGTGTATGATCAACAGAAACAGAATGAAGTTTGCCGTTATTAATGAACGTTAAATATTGGCAATCTGGCAACATTGTAATCACATGTACAATAAGTATCTTTATCAGTATACAGCAGTAGTGGTGAGCAGTTGGTGCAGTGGACAGCGTTTTGGGTTAGCAGGCAGGTGGCTGAGGGTTCGATTTTGGGTCGAGACGTATTTATTTTCCTATTTCATTCTGTCGAATTATAGCGCAGTATAAACTGTTTCTTAAGCCACACCAATTCGACGTGTACATCGTACAGTGTTTTGCAAGGTGAACGTAACAATAGTGTAGTCAGTCAAGTCATAAATAGACAGTTGAAACAAATCACCTGTCATAAGACAGAATAACTACAAAAACAATATGAATTTCGAGATACTAAAGATGACTGCACAGTTAAGTAACTCAACATCTTATAGTCATTTATATCAAATACATCATGTCCACTCAAATGTAATATATTAGCAATCAGTGTCAATAACAATTTCCATATTAATGACCACATAACTTTTGGCAAAAGAATACGTTGTTTTCAGAGCAGAAAAAAGCGACCACCCTGCACGTCCAAACATTGCGCGACCCACTGGATCATACAGCTCAGGACTCTTCGCAACATGCTTGCATCCACAAGAGCAGCAAGAACAAGCGCTATTAGTTGTTTCATATGTGTCAGTAGAGTAGAATACACGTGCTCCCTGAAGTGTCCCCACAGGAAGAAATCGAACGGATTCAGGTAAACGCCATCGCACATTAATTCCATAGTATGGTGGTGTACCATCAAGTTGAAACCATAACCTCTGCCGAACGTGAAGTGGAATGTCTTCCAGTGCGTCAGGCAAACAGTTTGCGAGGAATGCATGATACTTTCGTGTAGTCAGCTAGTCAGGCAAGAAGTAGGAACCCAAACTGCTGTCTCCCAATATTCCAGCCCAGACGTTGATGCCGTAACGAACTTGATATATATGGTCGCGGGTGAAGTGCGGGATAACGTCTCTTCAGTGGTGGGCATTGGGAATGTTGAAGACACATCACAAGTGAACGCTGCTTCATCCGGCTATATTACAGTTTATGAAGTCGTCGTTGGCTTCCTTTTGTTGTCGGAACCATTCACAGAACTGCATCCGCAGTCGACGGTCTGCAGGATGCAAATGTTGGTTAACGAATAATGACAGCCGATGGTCCTACAGCACGTCAACGACTGTGCGTTGCGAAACATGCAGCTGACTTGCTACGCTACGTGTACTTCGCTGGAATTCTTGGGGTATGACATCCAGAACAGCTTCCTCAATAACTGGAATACGGCGAGTCCGTGGACGACCTCTGTAACGCGATGTTGGACGAAGAGAAACTGTCTCCCAAAAGTGAAGCGCTAGACGACGAAACACAGTTTTCAGTTTTATTTGGATGACGTCGACCACAATATCTAGCAGCATATTCACGAGATGTAGCATCAGCCCGGTCAACAGGTGCACCAAAGACGAGAAGCATATCCACAATCTGACCGTTTGTCTATGCCATAAGACTGCCACACTATTTTAGAATCACGCAAGAAGAAAATACAATATATGTATAAATCTAGAAGGAGTCTGTTACTTCACTAGCGACTAGTCCCTGTCTGGTGAAAAGCACATACAATACAAGCACGTAATTAGGCGCAGCGCGCTGTTCCACCCAATTCACATAATCTCTCTTACAGCTTTTTTTCTGCGTGAGTCATCCTGAAACTGCTAACTGTGAACTGTTCATTTTCCAACTACATTGTTTGCCTGACTGCTAAGGGACATAATGTTTCCACATTTCCATCAATTATAAAAGTAACGCATGGAATTCTTATTAAACATCACGCGCTTATCAGACTCAATGTTGAAAGGCAAAATTTAGTGATTGTATTGTGATAATACATACAATTGATAATACAATTTGGAAATTAGTTTTAAAGTATGTTCCATACCCTACTGGTGACGTTAAGGGCCTAACGAAATGTAATGAACCTGAACGTGGCAAGAATAATAGTTGGTACTAATAGGAGGGACTCTTTGGGGAGAGTACAAAGGAAACAGATTTTGAATCTGACAGATACAGTGATGCGAAACAATTCAAGTCCGCGACGTACAAAAGGCTTTTCTATAATCTGACCTATGAAAGCGATTGCGCTTTCGTTTCTATGTCGATAGAACGTAAGTGCAAATATTTTAGAGAAGGCCCACTGCAATCGCTGTATGACGATTAAGACGCCAGATACCGTACCACGTAGATTACCTTTAGCTTATAAAAACAAATAAGCCTCGGCCCAGAATGGAAACCTCTACCTCCTGAGTGCTAACCCAAAATTCTATCCACTGAAGCACTCTGCTGCCAGATGCTGACAGAGTTCGGTACCGTCCACTTTCCATTGGAAATACACAGTTCGAAATTTCAAGAAAGTTTCGTATTGCTATTATACAAGAAATCGCGCAGCGAAGTCCGAATGCGAGAATTTTCCTTCACCCTGTGTATATACATGTATGATGATGTCTGTACTTTGAGATCCTGACATCGCACTGGAGAAGGTTCCATTGATTCAGTCTTGACTGTGCCTTCAGATTCAGTAACAATCACTCAGTTCGGCTTGAGTCAGTCTGTTTCGTTAAAATCGTTCGTATTGTGTGGAAGGCTTGTTGGGTTCTTCTTCTTCCAAACTGTCTTGATTTAGTACTTTAGACTCACAATTTTGCGGTGGGATAGGAACATGTAGACTATGTGGTCAAATAACAGATCAGGATTTACGATCTAGAACTGTCCTACTTTTCTTCACTGACAATCATGCCTTTATAGGCGAAGTTAAGGAGAAAAAACAGTTATCTGTAAGGTTTGTACGCTCCCATCAAACCAATGGCGCAGCGAAAACCAAAGATCATTATTTTTCAGCCATTATTGTAGTCTATCTGAAAAATAGTTGTAAAATACACGCAAAAATGTGCCAAGTACTTGACAATCGCTGTTGCACTGCTTTCCAGAGGTGCACCAACACGCCATTAAACAGGTGATAACAGCGTTTTGCCTCATCAGGATATATTGCGGGTTAGAATCATTTCTCCCCTCCGCATTCCGTTTAGGATGATAACAGGATGACTGGATAATGGTATTTACATAAATAAGTCCGAATTTCAGTATGTTCACCGTGATTGTAACAACGTGCGACATATGCAATTTGGGTGAAATAATTTTGACGCGCGTTAATAAGTCTAGTTCTGGTAATGTAGGTTTATTTTTGTTGGTAATTCACAAAGTCTCTCGAATGACGTCTACCTTTGAAATCTGTTTAAGCGCTTCTTGAAGCAGACGAGCCACTACGAGTTGCAGACTCCTTCGTTGCATATTCTCTGCCACGACTTTTGTTAATCCTGAATAGTAACGTCTCAAATGTACAATTCTTCCAGCAACACTCAGTCTGCCGTCCGCGTTCCACATCATAAGATTTGTGTGGTAGCTCCTTTTTAAATAGCTTCGGGCAAATACCTCCAGGAACTGCGACTGATTCTATTGAGTAACCGCCAATTGAGTAATCGCCAACTGAATAGTCAAACAACATCAAGACCCTTTGCCTTTTTACACGGATTACATTACCGTCGAAGTGCTTCCTTCTTTGTTATCAACAATCATCAGTGACACTAAACTAGCTTGACAAGATTTACCAAACACATCAAATTTACCAGAATGAAAGCTAGGAAAGACATGATTCATATATTCTATCATATGATGCTCGCTTGATACAATCCAACATTCGTTATAGTGAATTTAAGTAGCAGTAGTTCAGAGGGTGCACTCTAGTTTCGTATATGAAATCGTTTCCATACTGCTTGACTCAGTGATAAGTTACGTATCAAAATACGTGACATTGGACCGACCAATAATCTCCACATACGAGTGTAAAAGGCAATGTCCCGACTGACTCTCTCAATGGCTCATCATCGACCAACCCAAGTCGCTTATGATAGAAACTTGAAATTTGGAGAGGGTGCTGATTTTATACTGCAGGCGTCGTTTGAGAAGGGATTTGCCAAATTCCACCACTAAGGGGGTGAATTACGGGAATAAAAGGTTGTGTGAAAGTATGTCACTAGTAAGGCAATTTTGAAGCTAGGCCTATGAAAATTAGTATTTCGTTTCCCGATCAGAAATAAGAAATACATATTTCAGCATTTTTATTAATTGAACCCCAATGGAGATTCAATAGTACATCTTCAGTTTAGCTACGTCATGTTCTGTAGATCATTTTCCCGGTTATTTTATCGATATGATGTGGAACAAGTCACATTAGAAGATATAAATATACACATGAATAGTGTATTAATATTACAAAACTTTTAGTTCTACACATGCAACTACATTTAGAGGTACAGTTTTTTTTTACCATTTCTGAAACAGAAACTCGTCCATGGAGTAGAAGGCGTTGTCCAAAAGAAATGATTTTAAGCTAGATTTAAAACTTGATATGCTACCAGCCAGACACTTTGTGTTGTTGGGCAAATGATCAAAGACTTTTGTTGCTGAATAATGTACTCCTTTTTGAGAAACTGACAGCTTCAGTTACGGATAGGGAAGGTCATTTTTCCTTCTAGTGTTCTACATATGAACATCACTGTTCTTCACGAACTGAGACGAATTATTTGTAACTAATTTCATTGGCGAATACATGTACTCTGATGGTGCAGTTAAAATATCTAACTCCTTGAAAAGGTGCCTACATGACGTCCTTGGGTGAACACCACAAATTATTCTCAATGCTCTCTTTTGTGCAATCAACAATGTATGTCTAAGCGGTGAGTTACCCCAGAAAACTATTCCATAAGACATTACTGAGTGGAACTATGCAAAGTACGTTAGGAGGCTGATCTGTTTATTACTAAGAATAGTGATTATACGAAGAGCGAAAGAAGCTGCACTTAGTTGTTTGAGAAGCTCAGTAATATGCTTCTACCAACTCAATTTGTCATCAATGTGAACACCCCAAAATTTGGAGGAATCTACCCTGTTAACTGAGCCCTGTTCATATGCTACATCAGTTGTCGGTATTACTCTATCCGGTATACAGAACTGGATATAATGATTTTTTCAAAATTAAGGGAGAGTCCATTTTCTCAGAACCACTGGATAATTCTTTGAAAGACATCCTTAACAATATCTTCAGCTGCTTTTTCTGGAATGGGATCTATTACAACACTCGTGTCATCTGCAAAAAGTACTAGTTCCACTTGCTGAACGTTAAGTGGGAGGTCATTCACATGAATAAGGAACAGTAGAGGACCTAAAATTGAACCCAGTGGGACTCCCTTTGTGATAACTCCCCATTCACTATAATTTACCACCCTCCCAACTTTATTTGTGTTATTCAGCACAACTTTTTGCTTTCTGTTCATTAAGTATGACTCAAACCAGCTGTCTGTATAGCCTTCAATTCAATAAAACCTGCGTTTTTCTAAGAGTTATTGTTTAAATCAGTCATTATTAAAGAACTACTATAGTATATTTGAAACTGCATATATGAGAATTTATATTTGACTTCTAGGTTGAAAACAAAACAAAAAATACTCTTTTCACTGTTTATAGAAATTAAAGTAGCAGGGTAGGGGGTAAAAAAAAGAAATATTTTGTTACATCAAAATATTTTTAAAGCTAAATCTCTGAAAATTAGTACTCCACTTCTCGATTGATTACATATAAGGAAATAAATTTTAGTAGATGAAATTTCTTTGGAAATATCACCACAGGAAGCAAAAAGCATGATTAATAGAAACATTGGACTCCACCTACGAGAATCGGTTTTTGCAGAAAAGTATTTTCGAAAAAGACCAAGCTTCTATGGGCTTAATTAGAGAGAAAACTTTAGGTATTCCAATTTCTGAACAACATAAAAATTCGGCAAAGAAAAATAAAAAAAAATATAAATCTCTGCAGTCCAGACAGCCAATGCGAGTGAAGTAGCGGGTGCGAAGGTAATATAATGAAAAACTGTAACATGAACTTTCTGTGGTAAGAGCCAAGGATGCGAATGACTGGTCTACTGCTGTTCCATATGATCCAACCGTCTAGAACCTTGCCATTTTAATATCTGGACACCATTTAATCCCAGAGGAAGCAATGTTTTCTGATTTTTCATACGTAATCCTCATCTGACAATCAAAGAAAAACCATTACTCTTTAGACTAGAACATCTTGCAGCTCTCCAGTTTCATAGTTTCGTGTGCTGTGCTCCACACTAGTTTCAGCTATTTCATATGTAATGGAAGATGATACCTTTGTGACCCAGATGTTGTCTAAAACACATTAATTTGTCCTGAATTAGAAGACAAGTAAAGTTTAAATTAAGATAGATTTGTTACATTCGTAGTACAACTCATTAAGACATGTTTTGAATTAACAATTCTACCTTTCCTTCGCTTGTGGCTCTCCGTTCTTCCGTTTTTAACGTAAATTCAGAAAGTTTTGGTATCCTCACTGAATCATCGTATATAGACACCGAAGGGTAAGTGGCCACCACTTACCCTACCACATCATAACAGGCGTCCATCTATAATTCCTTGGAGCAAGTTTCTGTACTGCACGAAACTAAAAAATACAATAACTTATCTTTCGAGACGTGTTTGAAACAGATCATTCTCCTGTAGCATCACATTTCAAAAGCTTCTGTTCTCTTCTTGTCTGAAATGCTCATCGTCCATGCTTCACTTATATACAAGGCTACATTTCCGACAAATGCCTTCAGAAAATATTTCCTACCACCTTAATTCATATTCAATGTTAACAAATTTCTCTTAGTAAAATTTTTATTTCCATTACCGGTCTACGTTTTATATCCTCCGTACTTCGGCCATCATCAGCTCTTTACTGGCCAAATGGCAACACGTATTTACTACTTTTATTGTTACATTTCCTAAATTTAATTCGACTGCATTCTGTGCCCCTTGTTTTGCTTTTGTTAATATTCATATTACTTCCTCGTTTCAAGAAACAGTCCATTCCGTTGAACTGCACTGGCAGTCATTTGCTTTCTAACAGAATTACAACGTCATCGTCAAACTGCAAAGCTTTTTCTTCTTATACCAGATCTGTAATACTCTTTCAAAGTTTCTCCTTGATTTCCTTTACCGCTTCCTCCTTGCACAGATTGAATCTCACTGGGACTAAAATCCTGTCTCAATCCCTTATCAAACACTGCTGCCCTTTCGTGCCCTTGGAATGTTGTAACTGCCTCCTGGTTTGTGTACAAGTTGTAAGTAACCATTCAATCTATGCAATTTACACCTGCTGCCTTCAGATATTTAAAGAGTCTACGCTAGTCAACACTGATATAAGCTTTCTCCAACTCACAAATGCTATAAACGTAAGTTTGCCTTTCCTCAACCTAGTGTCTGAGGTAAGTCATAGGTTCAGAACTACGTCACGTGTTCCTTTCCCGGAACCGAAACTGACCTCCCCAGAGGTCACTTCTACCAGCTTTTCCATTCTTCCGTAAATATCTTTGTTTCATTTTTATTTATTTTCATTTCATAACCTCGTTAAAAGAAATTAGGAATTCCGATCAACTGATCCTCAAAAACCTAGCAGCACACTTCCGATCCCCGTACACATTTTTCCACCAGAACGACTTGATGCGTCTCTCGTTTAACAGTCTGTAGCCAGTCAGTTCATTCTGAAGTCCGTTTATCAACCTAAAACGGCATCTTCAGACATGTCTGTGTCAACACTTTAGACTGAGCCATCTTTCTAGCTCGCTGCCATCATATTTCAGCAGTTGCTCTTATTTTTGGTGCCCGACAGAGCTCCATCGCTGGCGTCCCGTAGGGAGTCGCATTGGGGGCCCCGTGCTCCAACAGAGACGTGGGAGAGCTCTGTTTGCGTTAGTCTTTCCGCTGATTGACTGAGCAGTCCGTATCTGGTGCAGCGAACAGTGGGCGGCGGGCGGAGGGCGGCGGGGTGCCCGCTCCTTGTTGACATAACAGCCTACCGCTGTGTTTTCTCTTGGCCGGTGGGATCCAGTTGCTTCCCTCGGCGTAAATGTCCCGACTCTAACAGAAACAAATATTCTCACAGACACAACCAAGGTGCTGTGTTTGGTAGCTTGAAGATAAGAGGAGGTACACAAGGCTGCTTTTATGAAATTGCGTGGCGTATCTCGTCCTTACCACGAGTGACACTATAAGCTCATTGGCCATTTAAGACTGGCATCTATTTGATTTTTAGTGAGAGCAGATAACACAATTTGATTTTGACAATTGACTGTATTTCCTCCTTTCGGGGATCTTTTATCCATGAGATCTTTCAATAACATTATTTCATTTTATTAAACTTTCCTGGGCATGGCACGAGGTGGACCAGAAATTGTTAAGCCAATAGTGGTGAGGGTACATATGCCTATGTAGTCTCACACACTGTGATAATAAAAAAAGGAAATCAGATCAACATCTGACGGAAAATGGTGGGTTAAGAGAGCAGCGATGCACGCAAGACACTGGGATGAGAAATTTGGAGGTAACAGTCCCATCTTTTAATGTCGTTCAAACTGTCTCCACACGAGGCGACATTCAGCATGCTAACAGGTCAACAGACTAAGAAAGCTTAACCGAATAGTAACGTAAATTGACGCGTGGGTAGAAGTTGTCCTAAAAGCTCTGAGTTGAGCACGGGCAGAGGAAAACCGATCCCAACATTCCCGGGAGGCATCGAAGACGCCGACTCCGGCTGCAATGTGCTCCAGGCTGTCGTCAACTCTTTTAGAGGTTGCCAATACTTCAGGTGGGATACGACAAGTAAGCACGGCTCTTCGGTATCCCTCCGCTTTCAACTTAGAGTAAGATCAAGTTGAATGGAAAATCGTTTAATATGTTTCCCCCCTCCTTAGTATAACTACACTTTTGATGTCCTAGTCGTACAACCGAGAAGTGGATCTCTACAACTGAAATTTCGGCACCTCAAGGATTTAACAGGATAAATCGCCACTCTCTTAATCTAAGCAAACTTACAGGCATTTGCAAATACTGTACATATTTAAGGCTTGTGAATCAATATTCTAACTGAAAGTACATATCTGGTATCCTTATTCACAAATTATTTTATTCTCCATATAAAAAATTTAAGACTAGTGTATGATTTCCACTCATTCAAATATGATTCTGCTATATTATCAGAACCTGCGTTTACCAAGGTATCACCGGTAAAAGCGAAGTTAACTCTCCAAGAGGATATAAGAAATCTCTGTCAAGTATAAATCCTGTAAGCGAACTGTATCGATCAAATTGTCATGGATGTTTCAAAGACGACAACACTTCCACTACAAAAAACTTCAACTTTACTTTTCCCTCTAACTTTAGTTACGAAACAAACTTCGTTTCTGAGGTCAAGTGGCAGTTGACTCCAAATTATTTTTTAACTCTGTCTTAATTATATAGTGTCATTGGTTTCCACGGGCCATTTATTGGTGGGAAAACTGCACCATTCAGAAAAGGGATAGCAGCTCGTACGATTAATATCTCGAAAAGAACTTACTGACGGATTAAATTACTGACAGCAGTTACGGTAAAACACAGAATTGGATTTCATACTGCAAATAAGGAAGCGTATTTAATTATCAGACAATAAGATTAGATTAAACCTGCTTGAGTGCATAATGAGCAAAACACATTGGCAGAACATGTTTACTGCCTAGCAATATAAAACAATACTACAGAAAACGGATAACGTTATCAATAGACGGACAGGGAACTCATTGAGCGGCAGAAATTAACTGAGTTGACGATTTTGGCAAATCTGTAAATAGGATCATTATTTATCGCAGATATGAATACGTATCACATCACGATAACTAGTACAGCATAGAGAGCTACAAGACACACTTCTGTGAAGCTTTAATCGTGACAATCGCAATTTAATTGTTTAGATGTTAAGTGTTGTGCTCAAATTCAACTATGAGACATTAGTCGACACTGGAAGAAGACGACGCAACCATTTTCTGTAGATCTTCGAAAAGCATGAGATTCTGTACACATGTCAATCTTGTTTGCCATACTGTGTGAATTACAAGTAACTAACTGACCGATAAACACAAACAAATAAAGCTCACAGACATTAAATCCAAATTCCAACTTCTCAGCAAGATTTATGAGGCACTGTAAATTAGAGTACGAATCAGGTACAGAGATATACTGTCATATTAGCTTATTAAATGTATGTTGTAAAAAAGCAATTCGAAATTGATAAAACGCACTAGAAGAGATTGTAACAAAGAAAACTTACTATGAACAAAAAGAAAAATACTAAATTGAATCATTTTGTTTTTTACAGACGTCTCAGTTATGTTTGCTGAAATGAAAACTTCAGTCAGTATTTAAATAAATATTTTGGAGAAGTCGCGTACAAAACAGATCTTCAAATCACAGTATCCAAAACACAATATACAACCAACATTTTAAATTCATCATAGTCTAATCCACGAAACCCGTGTTTAAAAAAAATTAATAACGCTCGAAACTAAAACTGTTTGCAGACATTATTAAAAGTAACTGGTTAACAAATGATTCAAGTCATTCTGAAACTAGAAAGCTAGAGATGCTTACAGACACCGCAATAATCATTCTAGGTACCAAAAGTAATCATAATGATAATCGGTATGATACAGACTTTCTGCGCTGAAGAATCCAAAGCTAGACGCAAAGTAGATGAAACGGAATTAATGAAGAAGAACAGAAACAAATGGAAACGGGTAGTATACACCAAGAAATAACAAAACTCTACGGAGAAGTTCCTCAATTTTTAAACACGATCCGTAATAGACAAATTACAATTTCTTCTCGTGTATGAAAATTGGAGAAACATAAACTAAGTAAAAATATCAACAGCAGCAGCAATAAAAATTGATCAATTAAGCTCAAACACAGAGGAAAGCGTAGAACTTAAGTTTAAATTTTCAAGATTTTTAAAGAGGAAGTAAGCAAATACAAACTTTCAATTAGGAACAGAAGAAAATAGCAAATTGTTGTTGGCAGGATACCGGCTTGGACATTTAAGAGTAAATTGTGTTACCTACTGTGAGACTGCTGAATATCAAGAACAGATAGTACTGAAAATTACATTAATGAACAGTCTGAGTCATAATAACTGCACAGTTTAAATGGACCGAATAGGAGCCACCCTTACAGTTATACGAATAACTCTATCTCCTGAATTCCTTATTTAGTTTATTTCGGGACACAATCCTAGTAGGTCTGTAAGTAGAACACTGTAGCCATGAGTAACGTTATTATTCCTCTTTTAAAACATTTTACGAAAGCATAATTCACACTATGTTCTAAGGCAGCGTGATATAGATAACACTGTACAGCATTAGTTTTATTAAATTTTTTTTTACTTCGTACAGTCTTCTTTATCCTGTATAATTTTACGTCTTCATTATATTCGTTAGGAATCATGTAACGCGTTGGGTACTTTGGAAGGAATCAGGTATTCGCATAATTTTAGCTGTCATGTCACGAAATGTTGTTAAATGCAGGCCATCTACAAACATGACGAAATATTATGCTATTATGTCCAGTATTTTCTTTCCTCGCCTTTAAAGTGCGCATATCAATTCGTGTCGATCTTAGAGCAGCTTTTAGCTTTTGCTCTTAACGGAACTGATTTCTATCTTTTATAGTCAAGTAATTTAACCGGGCAACCAAACAGAAGAATGCCGTTAATTGCACTTTTCTTAACCGAACCTAATGCATGGTGTTCTCCTTCTGCTGTCGCGTAGCCCCGTTACTTTTTCCGCGACCCATATCTGTTGTGCCGAGAGGATCGATAGTGGCAGGATCGATCCGGCCATCCCCGTGGTCTCCCTGGGGTGGACGTTCCCAGCCCCAGCAGCGCCGCTGTACTGCCTACCGGCCTGCTTGGCCACGGCTAATGCGGTGCTGGTGGCCGGGTCAAACGGAAGCCAGTTTAGCTGAGCACTCTCTCGCCTCCCTCTCTCCTTCCTTCCACCGTCCCGAAACGGCGACACGCCTCAACGCAGCGCCACATGCGGCCACCTCACCAACCCAATAACCCTACTCTCCGGCGCTCAGCGCCGCGTCTGTGTACATGAAGGTATTTTGGCATACCAATTGGTTCACCAGACCACGTGCTTTCAAACGCAAGTAGCGACGACGTGGAAATGAACAAAAAGAACCCATACTTCTCTCATTACTATTGTCATTAGGAAAGTGTCGCACACGTATCGAAAGAGATGTAGCGATACCTTGATGTACATTAGAGCAGACCAGTAAACCCTTCATCCCAGATCTTTTAAGAAAACAAACACCCACGTATTAAACAGTTTCAAGCGTCTGATAACTTGACAAATAGGTTATTGTGCTAATACTTGACGTTAAGCGTGCAAAACATTTATGATTGAAGGAGCTAAATTCTACCTATGTTGGTTTTCTTAGCTGAGGATTTTTCACTGACTGAGTATAGTCTGGGTAACTTGCACTCCGTTTTAACTAAAAACTAATTTTTCAAGCAACGCAATGTTTAGGGTCGTCATATATTCTGAACTATTGCTCGTGCAATCACATAATTTCGCTGCTCTGCCACATTCAGTGGTGTATATGGATACTGTCTGTCAAATGTGTAAAGAATACAGCTATTAGTAACGAAATAATAAATTACAATGTCTTGCCTGATGCTGGAGTTTAACTGCACGAACACCAAAGATTTAGCAAGCGATAATTCGTTTTTCTTTTCAATATTTTGTGGGGGTGTTACAGAGAAAAAGGTTAGAAAATGTTTGAAATTATGTGTAAAGTGTTTTGGAAGTCGCTAAAAGCTCTTATTCGCTGTTACTGTACGAATATACTCTGGGCAGTTTGCACGCCTTGAGTTACAGTGCCTCGAGGCTTTTACACAGTTTGTAATTGTGTTAATTGTCTGGTTGTGTTGAATCTTTGATGTACACTTATATCTTAATGAGTAGATTATGAAAGCATTTTAAATTTTAAAATCCAGTCAGTGATTATATGAAACAATGAAAATTAAATTCTTGTTGCTCCTGAAAACCGTTAGATAGGCATTCTACAGCTACGATAGTACAACGTGCATGGTTTTAGCCATTTAGCTATGTAGACTGCATTCGCTTCAGTCTCAGTGTCTGTATTTTTAAAACCTACGTATAAAAGAGAGAGGTAATAGATTTTTAGAAGTTTTGAATACAATAATATTAGTGTAATGTTTTTATTTCCATTACAGATTACACTTTTAAAAAATTTGGTACTTTATGTTAACAAACATGTACCGGTACTATTATTTTCTTATTATCTTACTGAGCAAATAATTTTATCTTCCTTTTGTGGTGAGCAGTTTTCTGAAAAGGTTTTTTCATGTTTCCCTAAGACGTTAGATCACTTAAACAAATTTTGCATTTCACGTCATTGTATCGTAGTTTATCACAACACTGCCAAGTTTCATTTGGATGTGCGCCATACTCCCTACCGACTTAGTAAGTGCTGCACTTAAACTATTTTAGACGACAATACAAACAGACAAAAAAGTCCAATCTGGAAAACATGGAGACTCCAAGAGAATGAACTGCAAACGAGACGCTAGAGAAATTGTAGAAGCGCTATAAATATTTCCGCACGCCCGCTCTGTGCCGGTATGCACGTCGAATGTTCAATTTATGACCTGCTAGTCCTGACGCGTTCAGTTATTCACAGTGTTGGAAATGAGTCATGTGGCCACAATTCTGAGTAAATATTGAACCTGTAATAAATCGCTCCTGGGATCATTCAACAGCATATCTCTACGAGGTACTAGTATGAGTGAAATTATAAACTGAAAAGTATCGAGTAAAAGATTAGCGGTGGCGAGACGAAAGTATTTATTTTCCTTGTATACTCTGTAATGAAATCTTCTTTCAAAAATTTCATTATTCATAGCTTGCCATTGTCTCAATACATCTCATTGTCATCAATTGTCGTCCACTCATCCTTTCATTACACTATAAAATAGATAATGTCTGCGTGTTTATGCTCATGGCAGTATTTGTTGTTCCAGCAAAAACAGCATTCCCAACAACTTTTTAAAAAGGAAGAACTGTACCATAAAATTTTGAATCACAAATGTAGGCGTAGATGGTTATGTTTTCCTCCAACGATCCGGCGAGTATCCACATACATAACAGCTGAAGATAAACGACAAATGTGTGGCATAACATGTAAATGTCTTAGTATTTTGCAAATTACACGCTGTTTTTGTTGCTATGTAAGATATAAGATGCAGTAGCCTGAGATGTGGATTCCTTTGATCAACATAACAGAGCATAATGTTTGACAATATCAAATGTTGCATACACACACCATAAGAGCTGCTTCTTCTTAACAATATTTATTGAAAGAAACGTCAAACATGAATATTTGGCTTCAAATTGGGACGGAAGAAACACAATCTACGAATTAGTTGATGGTTGCTTGTGAGTCCAAACAGTTTGCGAGCACTTATTATGTTACTGCTAAGAGGTTCGCAAGAAATGAACGGGTCACAAGCTATTGGTTCATAGGCTTCCACGGCAGGAGTCATTTTCAATAAAATTATTTTGGGTACTAGGTCGCGTCATTATAAAACACTAAAGCAACTAAATTGCCGACGTTTCGACCGACTTTCTGTGGTTCCCTGTTTGCAAAGAAAAAGTCTACTCCTTACTTATTTTAACATCTTAGCTTTGTGATATAATTCTATTGAACTCTTTGCTTCTTCCATAAACCCTTGACCTCTGCCACATCGATTGATGGATCGCTTTAGAAGAAAACCTCTTTCTTTGTCAAAACCTAAATCACGTCCAGTGAAATTTGGTTGTGATGTAACATAACAGACACGCTCCGCCACTAAATAAAATTGCCTGAAATTATCCGTTTCTTTCCATATCGATATTTTTAACTTATATTTACTTTATCAGGTTCATTCTTGTAGTGCAAGTTGTGGTATTTGGATTTTTCTTTAGAAATTATCCCTAGGTTTACGAGCATGTCTGGAAGTCCTCCTGCTTGCGCTAACATAATAGCTTCTCTGAGCGATAGCTTGCATCAATTAACACTGCAAAGCATGATACGAATACATTGCTCATCTTATTTTCGATAATTTTTAGAAAGATCTTTTGAAACAAGTAATGTTCTTGAACTGAAACAAGCAGTCAAAATATTTATATTCTGTTAGTTTTACTTAAAAGACGCTGTTTTAATAACCATTAGTTAATTAAAACATCGATAACGGTTGCATTACTTTGTCTAGAATTTCTCTTCCGTAATCCTCTGATCAAACTGAACTGTTTGATATACAGCATGATGACATTCTGATTAATTTCGTTGTTGATATTTTTCTACCTATTTTCATTTTTTATGTTTTCAACCCATCTACTCCATTTCATTCCAATTCAATTGACGTGTTGTAAACACGGTTTGTGTTCGAGCGATTTCGACAATTTGTAAGGGACTCCTAGTGTCGTTTGGAACCACTGAATTATCTGGTATCCAAGTCTATCAGAATGGCTTAATATTAAATAAAACTTAATTTGGTACATAAGACACGTCTTAATTCTTTTATAGGGATTCTTTGACGTCATCGAAAGGGCGTTACAAACACTAGAGTAAAATCAGCAGCATCAGCTGAAGGGTACCATGACAGCTAAGATTATGCTAGTACTGCAATTGTGTGGGGTGAAGGTAGCAACACTGAAGCAGCGAGACATTCCAGTGCATCATACTCGGGCTACAGTTTCGAACTGACCAATAATAGTTTACATTGGCATACGTGGATCCAGTGGCGCTTGTGAAGGGTATCATGACGGCAAAGGAGTATCATACACTGACTGCAGACTACGTACACCCCCCTCATGACGATCATGTTTCCCGACGCCAGTGGCATTTTTCAACAAGTTAATCTACTATATCACAAGGCCAAGGATGCGATGGGATGGTTCGAGGAACACAGTGGCGAGTTCCAGTTACTGTGCTGCCCCCCCCCCCCCCCCCCGCCCCCCAACTTGGCAATCTGAACCCGATCGAACACGTCTGTGATGTGATTGAATGTGGCTCAGATGTCATTGCCCCCCTCCCCGCTATTTACCAGAATTAGATGAATTGTGTATGCAGATGTGGTGGCACCTAACTCCAGAGACCTACCAAGGCCTCATTGCTTCCATGCCACGATGCGTCGCCTATTATCCTTCCCAAAAGTGGACATACCGAGTATTAGGTAGGTGCCCATGTGTGTGTATTATTTCTCAAGTCAACACCCATTTATCTTAACACACACTAATCGTGCAGGGATTAATGAGATATCTTTGGAAAAATTTTCTAACCACCTTCTGAAATAGCAAACTGATTTTGCCCTAAATCTTAATATTTATGGAAAATTTTAAACTCCTCATACCTATATTTTACGAAACTATCGTATTAATTACGAATAAGAGAGACACTTTTCATATTATTTTATAACAAATAGCAGTTTATTCGTTTTAAAGTTCGTATGAAGTGGATAATTTATACGAGTAATAACCTTGGCCAGTGCGGTATTTCATTATCTCTGCCTGTCCTACAAGTTGACTTTTCCAAACGAATATGCTTTCGGAAACGACAAGCATATTTGTCATTGTCGCCTTGAATTGTGATTTACCTATTGCTACTAAAACCTAATGCAAATGCGGGAATATATACAAGGATGTATCACAATTTCATGATTATTATTTCACGTCTTTCGGTTTACTTTTAAAGATATTTTCTCCGCCTTCCCAGAACTATCCTTTTCCCAATGAACACATATATCCCAAATAATGTCATTATTTACAATTATAAAAAAATGGTTCAATTGGCTCTGAGCACTATGGGACTTAACTTCTGAGGTCATCAGTCCTCTAGAACTTAGAACTAATTAAACCTAACTAACCTAAGGACATCACACACATCCATGCCCGAGGCAGGATTCGAACCTGCGACCGTAGCGGTCGCTCGGCTCCAGACTGTAGCGTCTAGAACCGCACGGACACTCCGGCCGGCTACAATTATAAAAGTGCTGAAATTTCGCACAGGTCCACTGGTTACAAATAAACTATAAATAGAACTCAACTTGTGAGCTGATCAGAGTCGATCGATGGCGCGAGCGCGGCCTTCGGAGGCCCTGGGGCAGAGCGCGCCTGCTGGAAGCTGCCGGCTGGCGGAGGCGGCAGGCGTCGGTGACCCGGCGGCGCTGCCCTGCTGCCGCTGCCAGCCGTGACCCGGGCCTGACCCGGTTGCTAGGCAACGCCCAGGTGGCGGAGGGCACCCGCCAGCGCCCAATCGATGCGACATAAACACATCTCCCCGGCACTCGCTGCAGTTCTGCCAACTGCACGTCACTGAAAGGCGCTCCGACGTCCTTGGGCTTCGTCAGGGACAAGCGCGCTTTCTGACAAGGACGGGATTAGCAGCAACTATTATCCGCCTTACTGTGACTTCACCACATCCTTGTGGGTGCGCAATTATACCAACCAACAGCTACAAAACCCTACACGCTTCACAACACACTAGCTCAGGCTTTATATTGTGGCGAATCAAATGTATGCTGTTTTACTAACTACTGCAATTAGTTTTCTTTCCGACGCTGGTGAGGAGCAGCGGTCGATATGAGCACTTCTTTCTTGTGCAGCGTGGGATCAATACGGTCACTGCTCCTTTCCTAACCGAGCGTTCGCTCCTCTACTGGTCTTCGTCGTTGCAGGCCGTAGCTCAGCGACCTACAACTGCATGAATGCAGCGTGTAGAACACGGCGGAGGATACTTCGCACTACAATTTAGTCCTCCATTTCCTTCTCAGTTTTTCAACTGTGCGAGGAAAATTACAGCTGGCCGGGGTGGCCGAGCGGTTCTAGGCGCTACGGTCTGGAACCGCTCAACTGTTACGGTCGCAGGTTCGAATCCTGCCTCGGGCATGGATGTGTGTGATGTCCTTTGGTTAGTTGGGTTTAAGTAGTTCTAAGGTCTAGGGGACTGGCGACCTTAGAAGTTAAAGTCCCATAGTACTCAGAGCCATTTTTGAGGAAAATTACAAAGTACGTGTGTTCCAGCAAGACATTAGAGGAAAGCGGTAAAATCGTCTTAGTGCCTGTCTCGAACATTTTTCTATGAAATTTTCAGAGTTTCTTCAACTGCACGTCAGCATCATCCCTCTTCCCAAAATTTCCATTTGAGATCCTTAAGTATCTATGTAATACACTCACAGAAAGTGAACCAACATGTAACAAATCCAGCAGCATACCCGTGAAGTCTTCGAGTTCCTCTGCTAACCAAACTTTTGAGGATCATACTCAAGAGCGTTCATCACATAGTATTATTTGCGCATCGCTGTAATATAGAAAAGAACCTCTGAACGTACTGATTACTCCATTTAACAGTCACACTGATTATTTCACCAGTTTCTGACACATGATATCGCTTTTCCTTATTTATGCTACATTTAATCCCTGTACGTCTGTTATATTAGTAAGCTATAGGAAATGAACAACTTAAGCCATTATGTTTTTTTAAGGAATGGCTTGCAACTGTGTTTTTGCATGGAACAAAACATCTGGAAGCAGTCAGTTTCGATACTGTCCGTCATGACTTTAACTTGAAATATGTTAATGTTTAAAAATGAATATAAACATTCACAACCGCAATAAAGTTTTTATGTGAGGTTAACGATTTCAGTCGTTTTTAGATCCTCATCAGACCGACACCATGATGGTAGATGGTGGCTGTGAACGGAGCAGGCGCTACACCTCAACGAACGTTAACTGAGCTGTCGCTGAATTAGCTCAGTGACGTGCGCAAATTCCACTGTTAGATTCTTACGCAAGGAGATATTATAGCAGGACAGATTTGCAAGAGAAATGTAGACAGTAATTATGTCAATCCTAATTTTTGCCCTGCTAGCTAAATCACATCAGTCACTGTGCACATATAGGGGCTGTGTCGTTTTATAGATGACAAGCGAGATGGTGCACACTGCCTTCACCTATCTCATGCGTATACCGAAAGCTGAAGATGAAGAGATGGAGAAAGTATATGAGAATATTGAAAGGGTAATAAAATACGTAAAGGGAGATAAAAATCTAGTAGTTATGGAGAAATGGAAAGCAGTTGTAGGGGGAGGAGTAGAAGAAAAGGTACAGGAGAATATGGGCTTGAGACAAAGAATGAGAGAGGAGAAAGACTGGTTGAGTTCTGTCATAAATTTCAGCTGGTAATAGCGAATGCTAGCTGAGAAGTGCGAGAATCATTGCACAATCAGTCTAACAGCTCATCTTGCTGACAAAAATAATACACAGAAGAATGGAAACCAAAGTTGTGGAAGTGCTACATGACGATCACCTTGGCTTAAGGAAAGACAAAGACACCAATTCTGACGCTGTGGTTGTTAATCGGAGGAAGACTAAAGAACAATCAAGACAGCTTCATGGCTTTGTCGACCTAGGAAAAGTGTTCGACGACGTAGAATGGTGCAAGATTTTGGAATTTCTGAGAAAAAGAGGGGCAAGCTATAGGAAGGAGACGGGTAATATACAATATGTACAAGTGCCAAGAGAAAATAGTAAGAGTGGACGATTCAGAAGGAAGTACTCGGATAAAAAAACAGCGTAAGGCAGGGATGCAGTCTTTCACCCCTGTACTGAAGAAGCAGTGATGGAAATAAAGGAAGGTTGAGGAATAGAATTAAAATTCAAGATGAAAAAAATATCATTCATACTATTCGTTGATGACATTACTATCCTGAGTGAAAGTGAAGAAGAATTACCTGCTAAATGGAATGAACCGTCTAATGAATACAGAATATGGATTAGGAGTAAATCGAAGAAACACGAATCTAATGAGAAGTAGCAGAGAAACTTAAACATCTGGATTTATGGTCACGAAGTAGATGAAGTCAGATACTTCTACTACCTAAGCAGCAAAATAACCAATGACATACGGAGGAATGAGGACATCAAAATCAGACTAACACTGGCAAAAAGAGCAGCCCTGGCCAAGAGGAGTTTACTAGTATCAAACATGGGCCTTAATTTAAGGAAGAAATTTCTGAGAATTTACGTTTGGAGCACAGCATTGTATGGCATTTAAACATGGACCCTGGGAAAATCGGAACAGAAGAGAATCGAAGCAACTGAGGTGTGGTGCTGCAGACGAATGTGGGAATGTAGGTGGACTGATAATGTAAGGATGAGGAGGTTTTGCGCACAATTGGTGAGGAAAGGAATTTCTGTGAAAACGCTTGCAAGGAGAAGAGACAGGATGATCGGGCCTGTGTTAAGACACCAGGAAGTGATTTCCATGGTACTAGAGGGAGCTCTAGAGGGTATAACTGCAGAGGAAGACAGAAATTGGCAGACATCGTAAGAAAGCTGCTTAAGGCTTAGAAGCAGACCAACTTCATAAGAGTTGAAACATTCTCGCAGATCAACACTTCATGCTGCAATGTGACCTGAACCAAGGACTTTGGTCTTTCAAGGGCAAATACTCTTATCGACTGAGCTACCCAGACAAATGTTCCAGGCAACGCAAATAACAGACCTATCCTGATCGTGAGTGAGCCCTCAGTAATTTAAGAAAAGTATAGAAATCGCGGAACCTAATCAACCCAAAACAAAGCGCCTATGAACAGTTCATTACTCTCATTTCCCACTCATCTACGCAGCATGTTATCAACGTGCTTCACACACTTGGAGGTGGGAAACAGTAAGTGATGTGGTCGGCTGCCAGCAGCAACACATCAGACATTGAGTACTGATGTCGCCGTCGAATACTGACAATGGAATGGCCCAATCCGACATGTCGAAATTTTCCCAGAAAGTTTTTATACAGGAAGAATACATCGAAACAAAAACAATAACAAAATTATAGCTGCTAAGAATGTTCAAAATGACCAAATTTGGAGCTCACCAGGTGGCTGGGGAAGTGTACTTCGCTGCAGCAGACAGCGCATGCGCAACACGGCAGGTGCATGTTCTTGATTGACGGCAAATAGGTAAACAGATGACGTGGCATAACGCGATCTTAATTTGTAAAGCGAAACTCAGTTTCTGTTGATTATTTCTCGGACACAGTAAATTATTCACAGTAACTACTCACTCGAACGTGCAACTCATTTAATACCCATAATGATTAACAGCTACCTTTGCTGTATCGCCAAGTCGTAACAATGGAAATAAAACTGAATTAATTTGCTTTGTGATTTATTGGTACATGGCGCAAATAGCATCTGTCTTCGTGAATGTTCCAGACTTTTACAGTAATATGGAACCTAATTAATGCTTTCGGTCATGTAGGGTGAAAAATGAAGAATGCGGTATGCAGTTGACATTACGTACTTCTGCTGAAGACCTATGTATGTGTTATTCATTACTTAATTTCTTGAACAAGTATGGATTGCTTTGAAAGCCGAAAGATTCACATAAAATGGGCAAAGACAATAATCAGAAAAGAAATTAACACTAAAACAAGAATTGTGCTACACAAATGGTTCTTGTTAATCGTTGACAAATATCGTAATACACTATAACTCAGCTATCCAGAGGTTTCAGCTTGTCACATAACATATATCTCGCACCTCATTCATTGTTTACACGAGAAAACTACGTACAGTAATCGTTCACTGAGTGCAGGGAAGACTTCATCAACAATACTTGAAGGACGTCGTGAGGCAGTCTCTCAGATCGACTTTCGTTGGAGACCAGCGTCTAGTTTTCGAATAACTTCTCGCCACTCTGCAATCTGCCACAAAATTAGGCCACTGTAAGGAAAGTCAGTCTTAAATTTGTATCATCACAAGAACGCAAAATCTCCAAGATTGGTGACGGTTCATAGATGCTTAAAACTCGCTGCGTACGTCAAGGCGAGATGGTTTTTCATAGCCTTCACAAACAAACTTTGTCTCAAAATCTGACAGAAAATTCAAAGAGCTTCGGATAATACATGAAGTATGTATTAAGTATTTAAATACATCTGTATAACTTCGAAAATGTAAGCAGAAGACTTTTCTATCTATTATTTTGTAGGGACTGTCATCTATAAAAAGTTTGGAAAAGATTTCAAATTTTGTAAAAGTTATTGAAAGTCGCTAAGTGCTCTCACTCTTGGATACTGGATAAATATAGTCTGGCTAATTCGCGCATCATGAGTTTCACAGCCTCAAGACATATACAGCATATTACGACAGATTTAAATTTTTTAAATCCAGTCAATAATTGGCCTGATGACTAAGTTACCAGGTGACTGGGTAGTTGGGTGACTTTTATCTGTTTGTCGAAAGAGATAATATGTTTGGCCACTACAGTGTACCTCAAAGGATTCAGAAAGTATCGTGCTTATCAGATAATTGTCTCTTGATTTATATGAAGTAATGAGTACTGTTGAGAAGCGATCCCAGGTTGATTCCGTATTGTTATATTTCCAAAAGACTTTATACAGGTGGATTGTAATAATATTATGTGCCTATGAAGTATCGTCACACTTGTGTGACTGGATTCCTGATTTCCTATGAGAAAGGTAACAGTTTGTAATAATCGAGGAGAAGTCATATAGGAAACCAAAGTAATATCCAAGGTCTCCAAGTATGGGAACTCTGCCGTTGTTAACCTGTGTAAGTGATTTAAAAGACACTCTGAGAAGAACTCTCCTTTTTCTCATATGGTGCTGCAGATTACCGTCTAATATTGGCATCAAAAGATCAAAACGAACAACAGAATGATTTAGACAACCTCACAGCATGGTGCAAAAAGAGGCCATTGACCCCGCATTGCCCCGGTCCACATGGACCGTAAATAAGTTCCGTTAAATATCAGTTACACAATACACCACGCAAATTTAAATGATCTTTATTCAATTAAAATCCCAGTAGCTACAATAACCAAAAACTTAAATTGCAACCTTCCGAAGAAAACGTTGTGGCGAATGCAAACCAAATACTGTGTTTCAGTTGCAGAACACTTTCAAGATACAATAAATCTACTGAATAAACCGCTTACACTATGCTTATCCGCCGTTTTCTGAAGATTTTCCTCGTGATATGGTAGCCTTACCTGCTAGAACTGACGAAGGAGATTTCATAAATCCAAAGAAGGGCAGCTTGTTTCGTTTATCATGAAATACGGGAGAGAATGTCACGGATACTGTGAAGTATCGGTTGAGGTGTTAAGCAGATCCCTAAGATAGTGTAAGTCACATCCCTTGTCACCTATAGAGAACGGGAACTCCCCATAAGAGCATTTTAGTTTAAGACGACAATGTCACGCAATAAAACCGTCTTATTTAAGGAAAAATAATAGGGGTACCCTAGTAAGGCATAAAAGTAATGGTGCCACAACGCTCATGGTTATATTAACGAAGGGATTTATTTAACCAAGATAAGAAACTAGCTGTCGCTATAACAATCTAATTTATTAACATAAAATATTAAACAAATGCATTACCCATGTTTGAAATAAGTATGTAAACATTTAATAAGTGGAGAAAGAATTGTAATTATGAAAGATAGCCTTGGAACAGGTGGGTGGACTCACGAAAGCACAGCGTGAAACTTTACTGCAGATATGGCCAACGGCTGCGCGAACGAATAGTGGTTTAAAGAAATAATCAAAAAAATAAGTATGAACACCAGTGGAATCGCAATTAGCTGGCTGCAAACGTTACCCCAGTGCTATTAATCCCTGACGAAAGTTGACTAGCCTTTCATCTCCTTCGATTTAGTGATAGTATTTTTGGCTCGTTCTTACCACTGCTGTATAATATGAATGTGGAAGACGGTGCCAATAATGGCTCGAAATTCTGAGTCCAGCTCACCCTCTCTGCCTAGTTTTAATATGGAGATATCCTTCTCTTTCAAAGCCTTGGCTGCAAGAATGTACTCAACGATCTCACGGCAGTTAAGTCTACTCTCTTAAATCGCTTGGCAGCAAGTGTCGTCTGACTTAACTCTTCGAAACTTGTCTGTTTCTGTTAGTGTAGGAACCTCACCAGCCAACTGCAGTAGACCTTGTGAGTTCTGGTCACTAATAATGTTGCAAATAAGTTTTACACATTCTCAAATTTTGTCATGGTTAACAAATGATGGCCTGGCGAGGTAAGCAAAGTAGAAATTCTCTCTCACTCCATGACAAGTTTCTAAAGCTAGCCAAAAGAAGGTCTTACACTTAGACACACTCGAGAAAATGTTCTTCTACAGAAATATTTATTGTGAGCCGATGAATGTTTCCGTTACTAGGATTCTGAACAAGCACTCTTTCTTATCGTGGCATGAGAGAAATGGCCGGGCGGCAGCTTAGTGATTTTGGTGGTGAAACATGGCTTCATATGTTATCTTTCCAAAATGATTCCTTCTACTGCCTTGCACAGTACAAATATTCGGCAACAGGCCTCTCCAAATCGTCTGCTGAGATGGGACATAGCGAAATCTATATCTCCTACCTTTTCGGCAGATAGGTTATGGTTCTGAACACATTTAAGACTGTCTCTGTTCCTTTTAAGTAAGATTCCATGTTGTGCAAGCCAGCTAGAAAGAGCTCTTTAAGAGTGCAGAAAACAAGTTCCCCCTCACCATAATAAAAGGGAAGGAAGAAAAGAAGTAATTATCTGTGTAGTGATACTTCCCAGGATTTCCGGATGGATCTGTTGCAAATACACACCCAAGCAGAGAATTTTCACCTGTGCAGTCATTTTCAGTATTTAATATTGTCCGCAGTTATATGCAGCATTAATGGTCTTATTATATTGATTACTGTGATGCACATATTACACCATAAAATATGCTGCATGACAGTTACGGGATAAATTGCCACGTAACATCGCCTCCTCATCACCTTTAAAATGGATGCTGATGAAGTGGTGCTGAGATTAATCCGTAGCACAAGTTCGTCAAAGACATTTTTGCTTGGATGTGGGTGCTATTTTTGTTTTTTGTTTCACATGTTCACTGTCTGATGAATTTCATGCAATGTGTGGTAAAGGTTAACCTGGTGCCAAGGTGACAGCAGGAAAATGCACAAAAACACTTATGCACAATCTTCCTCTTTTTCACTCATATATTCTAGCGCAAAGGAGATATTTATTTAAATAAGATATAATAAAAAGGAGAAACGGCAGCTAGGAAAACATTATAAATACAGTCTCATTATTTTTACTATGTTCATGACTAAAGGTAATGCTTCAATTATCTCACGCACAAACGCTCGGGTGGCGTCCAAGATCTACACATATTCAAGTCAATTTACCGTTAGTTACTACATGGACACCTACTATATTACAATGCCAAATATTTCACTCCATTATAAATGAATGTATCCTACTACATAGTTTATCACACTTAATAACAAGAATAACAAAAGCGCATTGACATTTATACGAATACATGTACATGACAGAAAAAATGTAATAAAAGCAGATCACACCACACTTTATAATGTCCCAAAGCATATTATCGTGACTACATACAACATGTGTCAATGCAAATACAATAGCATGAATACTAAAAGTTACAGATAAATTCTAGTATAAAAACACTGTGTTATAGTATAAACAAGCTGATATACACACTGGTAAATGGGTGTTGTAACTGTGACATCAACCATAGAGAGTAACAAAAAATTTGTGAAATAATTACAACATATCTTCATCATAAATTTACAGATATGTGCATATTAACACACCACTGATTGTGTGCATCACAATTACTGTGTAGATATCAAGATAAATACCAATTCTAAAATGCAAAGAAGTAGAGGCACTGGCGATGGTGTATATCATAATTATTGATGTTGGTAGTCAGGTGTACAGGCCAATGAATGGAATGGACTGGCTGGAATAAAGTTCATGTCTGTAGACTGATACTGACCACAGTCGGTTTCTACTCACCCTGTAGACAGCGTCCATCACAGTGAAGCTATGAGTTTCCTGTTCTAATGTGTTATGTTCTCGAATCACAAATAATTTGATGTTGTAAACAAGTGAGACGTCCTCTGTGCCTTTAGCACGATTGTATTTGAATCGCAAGACCGAAGATTTAAGTCGATAATAACACAAGAATTCATATCAACTGACAGATGTTTAGTATTTATACATTCGGCATGACCTATCTGGCAACATCATGATGTGTTTATAGGCAATTCTTTGTACATCCCTCCCACATAGGTTCTCTAATGACTCAGGTGGACTGACAGCCTGCTTTATAATTAATACCATCCACGTGGATCAGATGGCGTCTGCATCATCGCCTCGTGGTCAGATCGACGGCTGGCATTATGGCTGTCTTTAAGTCGGTCAACATTACGTAATCTCTTGTGTCCCACGGTGAGCAGTGTCATGTCGTCCAGGACCAGCACCATTTGAAGAGGGGTACGCTGCTGGCCAGTAGGGACAGCGGGCATGCTCTGTCAGGTATGCGCCTCGAAAGCAGGCCGCACTCTCTAGACAGGAGTCGCTCAGTGGAACGTCTCTCTTCGGCTCACCAATGATACAGTTTCAACGCACTCATATACAACCGCTCGCTCACCGATAGATCTGTACCTACAGATTGGAAAATTGCGCAGGTCGCACCAGTGTTCAAGAAGGGTAGTAGGAGTAATCCATTTAACTACAGACCTGTATCATTGACGTCGGTTTGCAGTAGGGTTCTGGAGCATATACTGTATTCAAACATTATGAACCAACTCGAAGGGAACGATCTATTGACACGTAATCAGCATGGCTTCAGAAAACATCGCTCTTGTGCAACGCAGCTAGCTCTTTATTCGCACGAAGTAATGGCCGCTATCGACAGGGGATCTCAAGTTGATTCCGTATTTCTAGATTTCCGGAAAGCTTTTGACACCGTTCCTCACAAGCGACTTCTAATCAAGCTGCGGAGCTATGGGGTATCGTCTCAGTTGTGCGACTGGATTCGTGATTTCCTGTCAGGAAGGTCGCAGTTCGTAGTAATAGACGGCAAATCATCGAGTAAAACTGAAGTGATATCAGGTGTTCCCCAGGGAAGCGTCCTGGGACCTCTACTGTTCCTGATCTATATAAATGACCTGGGTGACAATCTGAGCAGTTCTCTTAGACTGTTCGCAGATGACGCTGTAATTTACCGTCTAGTAAGGTCATCCGAAGACCAGTATCAGCTGCAAAGCGATTTAGAAAAGATTGCTGTATGGTGTGTCAGGTGGCAGTTGACGCTAAATAACGAAAAGTGTGAGATGATCCACATGAGTTCCAAAAGAAATCCGTTGGAATTCGATTACTCGATAAATAGTTCAATTCTCAAGGCTGTCAATTCAACTAAGTACCTGGGTGTTAAAATTACGAACAACTTCAGTTGGAAGGACCACATAGATAATATTGTCGGGAAGGCGAGCCAAAGGTTGCGTTTCATTGGCAGGACACTTAGCAGATGCAACAAGTCCACTAAAGAGACAGCTTACACTACACTCGTTCGTCCTCTGTTAGAATATTGCTGCGCGGTGTGGGATCCTTAGCAGGTGGGATTGACGGAGGACATCGAAAGGGTACAAAAAAGGGCAGCTCGTTTTGTATTATCGCGTTATAGGGGAGAGAGTGTGGCAGATATGATACACGAGTTGGGATGGAAGTCATTACAGCATAGACGTTTTTCGTCGCGGCGAGACCTTTTTACGAAATTTCAGTCACCAACTTTCTCTTCCGAATGCGAAAATATTTTGTTGAGCCCAACCTACATAGGTAGGAATGATCATCAAAATAAAATAAGAGAAATCAGAGCTCGAACAGAAAGGTTTAGGTGTTCGTTTTTCCCGCTCGCTGTTCGGGAGTGGAATAGTAGAGAGATAGTATGATTGTGGTTCGATGAACCCTCTGCCAAGCACTTAAATGTGAATTGCAGAGTAGTCATGTAGATGTAGATGCATGTAGATGTAGATGTTTACTCTGGACAATTTTCTCTCTGTCAGGTGTCCGCCTCGCCTTTCTCATGGGTCGTATTGCTCGTATCACTCGTAAAGCGCACAACCAGTGTTCCATGCGAATATTAGACATAGGAAAACAAAATTGTCGTAAAAACCTTTTCATTCAGTGACCTTCTTTAATAGAACTACTGACGACACACATGACATTAAGAAATACACCTAACCGGCCTCCAGTCTGGAACCGCGCGACCGCTACTGTCGCAGGTTCGAATCCTGCCTCGGGCATGGATGTGTGTGATGTCCTTAGGTTAGTTAGGTTTAAGTAGTTCTAAGTTCTACGGGACTGATGACCTCAGAAGTTAAGCCCCATAGTGCTCAGAGGCAATCTTGAAAGTATTTGGTTAATCTACAGCTCGGGGGACTGTTCTGGAACACACAGAAGATACACATGCATAACGTATTGTTGACAACGTGAGGAAAGTGATGATTTCTGCTTAATTAACCCCTAATGACCAGCGTAGACGTGTCCTGAGACGTCCCAGGCAGTGGTGAGATACCAACCTGAATGTCGCCCATGATACATCCTGACATCCAGAAGCAATGACCTCTAGTGCCATTTCATAGCAGGATCCCTTTGGTTGAGCACCCTTGCAACACAGCAATACGTCGATGATATTCTACGTTCCTTTCTGTACCCCTTCATGACAATCTTCATCGGCTTACACGTCAAAAGATAATGGCCACCCGCACATGGCGAGAGTTTCTACTGCTTGTAATCATGTATGTGCAACCATACCTTGACCAGCAAGGTCACCGGACCTCTCCCCAATTGACAACACTTGGAGCATTATGGTTAGGAACCCCACCCCCAACCAGCTCGAGCTCTTGACCATATAGAGCGCCAGTTGGACAGAATTTGGCATGATATCCCTTCAGGAGGGCACCCAACAACTTCGTCAGTCAATTCCAAGCCAAACAACTGCTCGCATAAACACCTGAGGTAAGTCAACGCGTTAATGGTTCAAACGGCTCCAAGTACTATGGGACACAAGATCTGAGGTCATCAGTCCCCTAGACTTAGAACTACTTAAACCTAACTAACCTAATCGCATCATACACATCCATGCCCGAGGAAGGATTCGAACCTGCGACCGTAGTAGCAGCGAGGTTCCTGACTGAAGGGCCTAGAACTGCTCGGTCACAGCGGCCGGCAAGGCGTTAATGACTCGTTCAATCTGTGAAACTCGTTCTCTTGAATAAACCATCCAAATTTCTTTGAAAATGTAATAATTTTTCGTCTGTATATGTATATCACACCTACTGATGTCCTCCACGTTCACATGGTTCTTTCGTGATGCGTTTTTTATTTTGTTCGCCCTAGAGGCAGCTATTACGTAGGAACAACTGATCAAGAGGACGAAGTAGAAAACATTTTGTTTCCGCTCAGAAGTGTGCACTGTTTGCGGGCAGATCGAACAGATTGCCCCCCAAAATGTGGATCGCACATTTCCAAGGTGGACGTTAGAGGTCATGGGCTGCCGGTTATAAAATTAGTTTCATTTTTCCACATCTGTGGGAAGAAGTAGCCGCCACGACGCGAGTGGCCGCGGCAAAGTGCACGACTTTGGAGGAGTTTAAGAACGCATTTCTGCCTGAATTTTTGGCGCAAGAGAAGCGGAAGCGTGTGAGTCTAGGCATTCAGATGATGGAGCGTTATGCAGGATCCCAGTTTCGTCGCCGAAAGCGATACTGTAAAGAAACTGTTAAAAGAAACCAGTTATTGAACGCACCGTTTGAGCAGAAACCAAACCAAACCAACTTACTTAATGGAAATCGTTGTATGAGCTATGCACGCTCTTTGTTGTGTTTACTTGGAGAGCTTGGTTATGATCGTGAAGTTCAGGGTAGAGAACCCGTGCACTTTGTACAAACGCTCTATGGGTTGCCACCATATGGATTACTGAATACGAACTGGCAAGTGAGGCACCCACCCAGTAAAAATGGATGGAATAGGAACAATCCTTGTGGTTCGTGGGCATAGCCATATCGGGCAGATGGGAGTCGAAATTACAGGCTCGATGATCAGAGACAGGAAGGTGCGGAAATTGTAGAAATACACGACAAACATCCGCGAATGAAGGCCCCGTGAAAATGACGAAGAAAGAAATATGAGACAAGATTAGCCAACTGCCGAGGTTCAGCCGTTAAACAGAATGCAACCAGAGGAGCTTTAACCGGAAATCGAGTCTTATTTACGTTTTAGTTGACGTAGTTCTAGAAATTAAGTAGTTAGGAGATATTTTAAACAAGGGAAATAAGTTAGGGGATGTGACAGGTAGCAATTAGGGCGCTCTGTGTGCATAATATTAACGTTCGCATTGCATTGCATAATTATATACCTTGAAAATTGTAGAGAGCAATGAAAACGGCTGACATTATACTGAAGAGAAGAAAAAGATTACACAAGAATAAATTTATAGTCCCATATGTTTTTCACGTATATTGCAAAATGTATATAGTGAGAAGAATTATGCATACTAATTGTGTTGAAATTGAGGGCCTCAGGAGTTGCAAATCGAAAAGTTGTTGACAAATATCGCTCCTCATGAGATTCACTGAATAAGTACTGTTTGAGAGCCGGCCGGAGTGGTAATCGCGCGACCGCTACGGTCGCAGGTTCGAATCCTACCTCGGGCATGGATGTGTGTGATGTCCTTAGGTTACTTAGGTTTAAGTAGTTCTGAGTTTTGGGGGACTGATGACCTTAGAAGTTAAGCCCCACAGTGCTCAGAGCCATTTGAACCATTTTACTGTTTGAGAGAGCGAACAACAACTTTCATAACCGCGGGATAATGTACGAGGAAGAATGTAAGAGAATGATACGGAGGAATTTCTTATGTATTGTATGTGGACGACTTCCGGGTAACGTTTAACCATTGAGGCATCATCGGAATATGAGAATGGTGAAAACATTGGATGAAGCATTGGACAAGTCTACGTATAAGGATGATAACAGATGCCAGTAACACGAAGCACTGCCAAGGGAACATTCCCAAGCGTAAATAAACGATATTGACGAAATTTGGCAGATGTGTAGAGGGGGCAAAATAATGCACTACGTTATCTTTTGTTTGCACCCAATTTCGCTTTTAAGGGATAAAACTCACATAGCAAGAGAAACGTTCAGTAAGTAGTTTAACATACTTTTTCCACGATCTATTGTGGTTGAAAAAAATGTACAATTTTTTGGGGGTCGCGCTGAAATATTCCCACTTCAGCCTCTGTAGTTTCATGACATTGCGATAGGCGGCAGTGCTATACATACTCTTCAACGTGACATCTGCAACGGATGTGCGTTCCAAGCAGACATCTGTCAGTGAGTTTCTTTAGGCGCGAATCGAGCTCGTAGGAGATATTCATATTCTCTTGCAGAATGTCTATGGGGACGTGGCAGTGAACGAAAGCATGGTGAGGCGAGGCGTCTGTCATCACTGAAAGGTCGCGCAAACCTGTCTGTCCCCCGCGTGTTGGCCGCACACAGCTGTGACTCCTGCAGTCTTGGAACGTGCGGACACTCTCATTTGAGGTGATTGATAAATGAGAATCAAACACCTCGTTGCGCAACTGAACGTCTCTGCTGGTAGTGCTGACACTTCATCCAACAGTTAGGGTATGCAAAGATGTGTGACCGATGGATTCCTCGCCAGCTAACAGAATATCGTAAAGAGCGATGAAGGACCATCTGTGAAGGATACACTCCGGGAGAAGCAACACAAGGATAATGGGGAGTTTCATGATGCAGCAAGACGTTGGCTCCGACGTTGAGCAGCAGAGTGATACCATGCGAGCATACAGGCTCCCACAGTACGGTGGTGTAAGGCCGTCCCATTGAACGGAAATTACGTTGAAAAATAGAGTTTTGTAGACAAAAAAATGGGGAATAATACGGGTATTTCAATCCTGAATAAAACAAACATGCTTCCAGAAAAATAATGTGTAGCGTTACTTATTGAACACCCCTCTTATTAGTGGCCACAGCTTGATTATATTGCTTCTCAAGTGGAGACTGGCGTCATAATGGTTCAACAAAACCAGACCTGAAAATCTTCTCACAATATTCTTAAGTATGAGTTGGATAGTAGTCATGTAGACGTACATTGCAGTGGGTATATATCTAAAAATGCACTTATTTGGGAGACTTTTGGTTATTGCATACCGTGCCGTCGGCTTTGAGGACTGTCCAGTATTGATGAATACAGGGGAGCAAACCGATCGTAGAATAATCCGAGCATTCGTCTGGGGAAAACATTAACCTCGCTCTGTTTGCTGCAACATCGTCCGAATACTTATTTGAGTACTAGCGCCAGACGTGACTCTGGTACGTCCCTCACGCGTCCATAGGAGCGGGACATATTATATTCCCTTCTGAGTTGGCGCCCTCCCTCACAGAGAGAGCTAATCAGGACGAAATTTCATCAGGCCATGCAGGGCCGGGGTGATCGCGGCCGGCCGCGCCCTTAAGTAATTCAGGGCCGGCTCTCCCTTAATCTGCGCTCGCAACACCATCGCGCCGCTCCGCCAGCTCCGGCGGCTGCCGCCGCGTGTCGCGCGCCGCGCAAATCCCGGGGAAGCCCCGGCCTCCGCTAAGCCGGCGGCGGCAGCGGCAGAGGCTCGCAGATTGGATTAATATGGCGGGCTGGCTGGCGAGTGGCTGGCCGCCGGCGGTGATTCACACGCTCGGCGGGAGTTTTAATATCGCGGTCTCCCGGCTTTGGCATGGTGAGCCTCTAATCCCCAACAGGTACAATGCCGCGCCAACCCCGTCCCAAGGGCTTATCGGCGCTATTGGAAGTCAGCACAGTAAGTGTAGGAGGTTCCGTTCGCCTTTAGAGACAACTGTTTGCAGCTGCTTCACTCGATCTCTTGGCAATGTTATTTTCTACTGAAACGTCTCGTCTACAGAACTGGGCAACTTGAAACGATACAGTGCTCCAATTCGGCTTTTTGCTTGAGAGCTTCTTGGAAAGCGAGGTGCATCTGGGAGGAAATCGCGTACAGTACGCTAGTGCGACCAATTGTAGCATAACTTTCATCCGTTTGGTCCTTATGAAGTCGGCATGGTATCATGAATGGTCCCCGAGGCACGATGCTAGAAAGATAAGAGCTATACATAGCCCTTATGAAAGCGTAACTGTCTAAGGAACTTATGGGAATCCTGGGAAAAATGACGACGTAGCTCTAGCGAAAGCCTTTGGGTAAATATAGAGAATCTGTTCTTGAGGAAAACACTGTAGCCATTATATTATTTCTGACTCATATCGCTAGTAGGCATCAAGAGAGAAAAATTGTAGAACAAAACGAAACTGGTGCTCTTCATTTATTATAATGTTGTTCTACCAAGAACTGACGGAAGATTCTGTTAACGTGATAAAATTGGGCAGGTGAACGGTAGGCAAAGAGATATATTGACATTCATTTGTCTATAGCTATACCGTTGGCTATATTCTGTACTCAGTCTTGTTTATTTATATAAATGTATGAGGGCTGAAAACTGAAGCCTCCAGCGGACTTTTAGACTTTTTATTTTGTTCTCAGTACCGATTGAGGTATGACATGTCAAGCGTATAACTCGATCGACTTCCTCGCTTGGGTGACGCAAGTTGCAGCCCTGTACCACTGGACGACTCCAAATTGTAGTGTGTAAAATGGCGGTGTGTAATGTAACTATGTTGGTGCACGAAAAGCAGCGTGCTTTAATCGCAGAAGAGTTCCATCCGCACATGAAGCACTTTGTCCATCAGTGTGACAATGCCAAACGACACATGAGCGCTGCGACACCTGCAACAATCCGACGCCTTAGGTTCGCTGTTGTTGGCCATCCACCGTACGTTCCCGACATGACCCCGTCCGATTTTCATCTATTTCCAAAACTTAAAGAAAACCTTCGAGGACGTCACTTTCTACATCTACACCACCAGACGATGTGTGGCAGAAGGTTCCTTGAGTACCTCTGTCTGTTCTCCCTTCTATTCCAGTCTCATAATGTTCGTGGAATGAAAGATTGTCGGTATGATTCTGTGTGGGCTCTAATCTCTCTGATTTTATCCTCATGGTCTCTTCGCGAGATATACGTAGGAGAGAACAATATATTGCTTGACTCCTTGGTGAAGGTATGTTCTCGAAACTTCAACAAAAGCCCGTACCGAGCTACCGAGCGTCTCTCTTGCAGAGTCTTCCATTGGAGTTTATCTATCATCTCCCCAACGCTTTCACGATTACTAAATGATCCTGTAACGAAGCGCGCTGCTCTCCGTTGGATCTTCTCTATCTCTTCTATCAACCCTATCTGGTACGGATCCCACACTGGTGAGCAGTATTCAAGCAGTGGGCGAACAAGTGTACTGTAACCTACTTCCTTTGTTTTCCGACTGCATCTCCTTAGGAATCTTCCAATGATTCTCAGTCTGGCATCTGCTTTACCGACGATTAACTTTATATGGTCACTCCATTTTAGATCACTCCTAATGCCTTCTCCCATATATTTTATGGAATTAACTGCTTCCAGTTGCTGACCTGCTATATTGTAGCTAAATGATAAAGGATATTTCTTCCTATGTATTCGCAGCACATTACATTTGTCTAACTTGAGATTCAATTTCCATTCCCTGCACCATACGTCAATTCGTTACAGATGTTCCTGCATTTCAGTAGAATTTTCCATTGTTACAATCTCTTGATACACTACGGCATCATCCGCAAAAAGCCTAAGTGAACTAATTTTAGCCGGCCGGAGTGGCCGAGCGGTTCTAGACGCTACAGTCTGGAACCGCGCGACCGCTACTGTCGCAGGTTCGAATCCTGCCTCGGGCATGGATGTGTGTGATGTCCTTAGGTTAGTTAGGTTTAAGTAGCTCTAAGTTCTAGGGGACTGATGACCTAAGAAGTTAAGCCCCATAGTGCTCAGAGGCATTTGAACAAATGTTATCCACAAGGTCACTTATCTATATTGTGAATAGGAACGGTCCTACGACACTCCCCTGAGGCACACCTGAAATCGCTCTTGCTTCGGAAGACATCTCTCCAATGAGAATGACATGCTGCGTTATGTTATCTATGAACTCTTCAATACAATCACACAATTGGTCCGATAGTCCATATGCTCTTACTTTGTTCATTAAACGACTGTAGGGAACTGTATCCAGCGGCTTGCGGAAGTCAAGAAACACGCAGTCTACCTGGGAACCCGTGTCTATGCAACTCTGAGTCTCGTGGACGAATAGCGCAAGCTGGGATTCACACGATCGCCTTCTTCGTAACCCATGCTGATTCCTACCGAGTAGATTTCTGGTCTCCTGAAAAGTCATTATACTCGAACATAATACGTGTTCCAAAATTCTACAACTGATCGACGTTAGAGATATAGGCGTATAGTTCTGCACATCTGTTCGACGTCCTTTCTTGAATACGGGGATGACCTGTGCCCTTTTCCAAACTTTTGGAAAGATATGCTCTTCTAGAGACCTACGGTACACCGCTGCAAGAAGGGGGCAAGTTCCTTCGCATACTCTGTGTAAAATCAAACTGGTATCCCATCAGGTCCAGCGGCCAGTCCTCTTTTGAGCGATTTTAATTGTTTGTCTATCCCTCTGTCATCTATTTTGATATCTACCATTTTGTCGTCTGTGCGAAAATCTAGAGAAGGAACTACAGTGCAGTCTTCTTCTGTGAAACAGCTTTGGAAAAAGACTTTAATGGGGATGAAGCGGTGCAAGCAGGGATGAGGTCGTGACTTCGTCAACAGAGTCACACATTCTACAGTGAAGGTACCAACAAACTTGTTTCTCGTTGGGAGAAATGCGTTTGTCGTCAGGGTGACTATGTTGAGAAATAAATATGCGGACATAAAGAATAAATGTGCAGAATGTTAATGAAATTTGTTGTATTTAAAAATCATTAACGATTTTCACATAAAAATTCGAAAAATTGCTTTTCAGCAAGCCTTCGTAGATGTGTGGAAAACTAAAGATGTAAGGCACCTGTATTGTTCCTTTGGGTTTTCTTTGCGCTGAGCAGGGCGGGTGCTGGGGGAAAACGATACTGCTTCCAGATCAAAGACACCGCAGAGATGACGGCCCTCACGGTCAGAACATTGGCGCAAGTAGGCTTTTGCGGGTAGCAAGGACACCTAACGGTCCAAAGACGCACGGTGGCGTGGGGAAGGGTGTGGGGGTGGGGGGCTGGAAAGGTGCACGCCAGATACTGGCTCAGCAAATAAGAAAACAAAGATAGAGTAATACACTGACAATTATAATTTATGTTTATAAGACAGAAATGGTCTTTTAACAACGACATAAGATATGACTGTTACAAAACAGCAAGATTTTAGTATAAAGAAATATCAGAAAGTAATATCAGAAGTAAACAGTTTGTGAGGATGGCCGCCCTGTGATTGGATGGCACTTCTTGGGATGTGATTATTTAGGAATGATTCCCATTTCCAGTAGACACGGTAAAGCTAGCTTTTACGAGAGACTCGTTGGCAGTTACTTCTATCAGTGACTTGGTGGTACGCACATGCGATGAATAGGCGGTGTGGTATACCATCTTGGTATTTAATAAAGGTGTTGGATTCGTTCATGCCCGCAAAGCTTCAACCAGATTTATACGTATTTCTGTTACGATTCAGTCATTTCTGCATATCGCTACCAACAAAGTATTACATTAGCTATTGTTTGTACCTGGACGCTCAGAAAGTAAGTTTCAGTCATTGCTTTTCACACGGAAACCTTATTGCCGCAAGCAAATGCACCATTGCATCATAAATTATACACCTTGCACTATTTTTTGACATAGGCATGACCGACATTGAGGCCTCTGTCGTAGCGTGCAATCAGTTTGAAGAAATCACTCTGCGATGCAAAGAATTGTCGCACAGCCTTCTCCACCCCAGAATTGGTTTAACAGAAGACTATCCTCCAATATAGGGCTAAAATTTTAATATTACACGCTGCCTCCATCTTAGACAAACGAAGCAAATCGGATGGTTCTTTTTGCATCAGATGTGGTCTACAATACGCCTTAAGGGGAGCTAGAACAGAAAAAAGTTTTTTCACATTCTCGGATTTTTATCTCATTACAAAATTTTCAATTTTCTGAATAAAATTATATATAATCTCACATGGGAAGTATTTTATTTTATTTTTTAAATATAATCTGCACCAGTTGAAAATGTTAAAATTTTTACTTGCATTACTTCGAGATTGGTAATTTATTATATAGAAGGCTGTGGAGTGCTGGTTATAAAGATCGTGTCCAGAAGAGTATGGGCACCAGGTTGAGGAAGTTAAAAAAAGTTTGAGAGACAAGAAACTTTCAGATGGTAAACCCATAAAAGCAGGCTGAGAGACAAAATGACTGATGCACTACAGCAGTATTATGAGATGACCATTACAAATAATACTGAGGATTTGTTGAAAATGAAGCAAGCAAGCATTATGTGCTACCTTCTTCCACAGAGTGTCAACTGATGAAAAACCTTCATCACCTTCACTCAAGAGCCGTGGTCTCTTTCGTCGAATGGCGGGCCTCCGTTTGGTGAGGGTGTCGGAGTAGTGTGCCGCATTGATGGTCCCTTGTTGGCGGCAATCAAGGAGAACCACATCTTTCTCGTTCCAGAACATTGTGGCCATAACCTTTCCTGCGGAGAGCAACGCTTTCAGTGCAACATTTTGGATTTTTTTACACTGGTGAACGGGGAAGCTTCCATGTCACTGAGGAGCCCATGGATTCGGGGATGAAACGGCGCACCCATGTCTCAACGCCATTGATGATGCTGAAAAGCAACTCCTTTCTCTCCCGCGCGTACCGCATCGAGTGATGGACGCTGACTGCCTTTGTTGGACTCAGGGATGCGGAGTTCGGTTTCACGGCACACATCTTGTAGATACTTTTCGATAACCCAACACATCATGGAGCACGTGATGGGTCCGAACAAAGCCAATGAGCAGCGTGGACGGTGGACGCCACGTCTGACACCATGACGCTCCTGTCCGCTGACACTCTGTTCCTTACTCTAGCAAGGTTGTTTTAGTTCGTAGATGTGGAGGGGCGCCCAATTTCCCCTTCATCCTCCATGTTCTGCTTTCCTTTTCTTACCACGCAACGCCTGCAACCAGTCATCTGACGAGACATGACCTCTTCACCTTACGTACTCCGTAGGCGTTCATGGGTGATAGACACACCTGTTCCAAGTGCCTATACATGTCAGTTAACAACGCCAGTCCACCTCCGCCCCCAGTCGTGATCAGTACTCGAATGACCTCGGGCACGCACATCTGCTGCTATTCTCTCTTCTTCTGCGCTCTGCCCATGCGTCAGTCCTCCCCCACTGAGGCTCCTTCCTTCGTTGAACCAGAAAGTGGGTGTGGATTCATATGAGGTCTGTTTGTGTACTCTGGTGTAGATATTTCTCCTTCAAAAACAGTGGTTTAACTTACTTTCAGAACGTCTCCGTAATAATGTGATCTCTGCTAAGTGTGTAGCTGTCTGCTAAGTGTGTAGCTGATATGTATTTAATAAATTCAAGTGTATATCACATGACAGGGTGTCGGGACGGTTTGAAATGAGTGCGAGTTTTTCGACCTGCAGATGGATGTGGATGTAGCAGAAGAAGGCAGACTGTAGAAATAAATTTCAGTCTCTTACTCAAAGGTGTTGATCTTTGGAACCTCATCGGGCGCAGCGAATACGACGCCGCAGCATCTCCCGGTGCGATGTACTCATAGCGCCTTCCATATCAGCAGTAGCGTATGCCAAGCGGCCGCTGATGTTACGTCAGGCGTGGTGGAAATCTCGTGTATTCGAGACGAAAGCAGTCGGTGGTAGTGTACAGGGCCAAATGCATATATACACTCCTGGAAATTGAAATAAGAACACGGTGAATTCATTGTCCCAGGAAGGGGAAACTTTATTAACACATTCCTGGGGTCAGATACACCACATGATCACACTGACAGAACCACAGGCACATAGACACAGGCAACAGAGCATGCACAATGGGGGCACTAGTACAGTGTATATCCACCTTTCGCAGCAATGCAGGCTGCTATTCTCGCATGGACACGATCGTAGAGATGCTGGATGTAATCCTGTGGAACGGCTTGCCATGCCATTTCCACCTGGTGCCTCAGTTGGAACAGCGTTCGTGCTGGACGTGCAGACCGCGTGAGACGACGCTTCATCCAGTCCCAAACATGCTAAATGGGGGACAGATCGGGAGATCTCGCTGGCCAGGGTAGTTGACTTACACCTTCTAGAGCACGTTGGGTGGCATGGGAGACATGCGGACGTGCATTGTCCTGTTGGAACAGCAAGTTCCCTTGCCGGTCTAGGAATGGTAGAACGATGGGTTCGATGACGGTTTGGATGTACCGTGCACTATTCAGTGTCCCCTCGACGATCACCAGAGGTGTACGGCCAGTGTAGGAGATCGCTCCCCACACCATAATGCTGGGTGTTGGCCCTGTGTGCCTCGATCGTATGCAGTCCTGATTGTGGCGCTCACCTTCACGGCGCCAAACACGCATACGACCATCATTGGCATCGAGGCAGTACACCACCTTTGCCCCCCTGGACCTGATTCATGGTGCAATTAGAACAATCACCGGTACTCAAACACTTCATACAGCCATAAAAATTCCATCCCAGCAGCAGTCATGGATATCATAAAACCTACTTACAGATTATTGGCAACTAATGAATTACTGAGGGAAGTGTCTGCATGATAAAACTCAAAATCCCAATTAGTCGTTCAATAATCTTGTATGGACTCGCTTACCAAAAAATGTTTTTGTTGGAATGAAGACATTAAAGTGGGAAGGGGGGGGGGTCATTGATGCTGTTATTGAGTTTAATGATGGCAACATTGGTAGGGTGAAAGTGATACACCATATGAGAATTAATCCTGGAACAAACTGCATCAGAGAACTCGAACGGACAGACAAGGTTCACTTTGATGAAGCAGAGTCTGCAGCACAGTTGGCCACTATGAGTTCCAGAAAGAAGAAAAGAAGAGAAAACTGGGAAAAAGATCAAGAGTATTATATACAGTATAGTGCAGGGTGCTTCTGAGTGACTAAAAATAAAAAAATAAGGATATATTAAGTGAATTACAGCCTTTTGAAACTTTAGAAGCCGTTCCTGAAAACTTACATTTTCTGTTGCATTTTTCCCTAAATCTCAGAAGTCACTTGGAGTAAAGTATTCAAATTTTCATGGAGTAATAACATACATATCCTGAGTCTACTGAACTAAAAGACGATCATAATGTTATGCATAATTAAAATTATTTAGCATAACGTACAAAAAAGTACACAAAATTTTAACCGTATAATTAAAAATTTGTATTTCCGAAAGCAGTGCAATTATTATAGTTCAGTAGACTCAGAACATATAGTTTAAAGTCCTGTAAAGGTTTCATGTCAATGGCTACAGTGGTTCCTGAAAAACAGGGAAGCCAAGTTACTAAATTTAACATTGTCTTAATAGGACGTTCCAACTCCCCTTAAGGGGTTTATGGACGCACCATTTACCTCATGGGTGCTTTCTGAGAAAACTGTAAAGGCTGTAAATATGCATACTGTTTTATTTCATAGCTTACTATGTGACATTTTACTTTAAATGAAGATTGGTACTCATATATACTAGGCGGTTCCTCATCCGAAATAATTTTATACAATTTTATTATCATTAAAAAAATAAAAAATAAGAGCTTTGTTTCTATGGAGCTCTTGATTGTAAACTGTCTAGTGCTGAACTTTTTAATGAATTTACATGTTCCCTTGTCAATCTGTGATGTTCAATAGTTTTATGACTAACAAATACGAACACATGTTTTAGTCTATTGTGCTGGATATACACAGGGATTTAGTTTAAAGCTACTAACACATGTTTAAGTCTGTTGTACTGGTTGTACACAGAGCTTTGATTTAATGCCAAGGCTTTCATCATTTGTAAGATTAAGCGGTATTATGATTACCTGTCACTTCTTGTAAGCATGGTTTGTTCACCCTTATATTACTTCATGTATACTCTTTTATTATGCACGGACCTGAAGATGGCAAAATTGCCGGAACTGGTTGCTTTCAGAATAAAATAAAATATCTTTATGTGTACGAATGTTGGTAAAGTTCATTGAATTGAAATATGCCCTACAGAGTGTCGACATTTTGGTTTAGCCTGCTCGATCAGCAGATCTGTGGAACATCATCGGACGACAACCCCAGCGGCATCCGTAGCTAACATTAACCTTCTCTGTATTGACCGACCGAGTGCAACAGACATGGAACACCATCCCACAAACTAACATCCGGCATCTGTACGACGTAATGCATCGACCTTTGCGTGTTGCATTCAACATTCTGGCGGTTACACAGGTTATTAATGTACCAATATTTCACAGTTGCTATGGCGTATCCCGCGCTTACGTTAACCTGTGATCTTGCATTGTTAATACTTAAATACACTACCTAGACAAATATATTCCCGGAATTTCATTACTCTACAATAATTATTTTTGGTATTGTGATTTTGTACAGTCAGTGTATTTAAATCGTTTCAATCTGAACTTTTGCTTGAATGATGAATCACATAAGGTGGACGTGTTCCAGTATATCACGGTATGGTCGTAGTTGCTCGAGCTAATTCTAGACGGAACACAAAGAACGTAAACCTCAGTCTACGAGGTCTTCATCAAACTCAAATCATTCAGATCACCTGTAACGTCTACAGTTCCTTTCTTTGTCAAATGGAGGTACAGGGAATGACTCGGCTATCTATTGTTCGAAAGTGCCCCTGGGTTCACGACCTACTATTTACTGGATACAGAGTTGGCAGTTTCACATTTGATGCTCTCAAAAAGCACCTCTACTGCTGAATTCACTCCAAAAATGCACTTAAATACTTAAAGTCACTACACAATGATAAAGAAACAATTTTGAAACACTTCAAACACTGACATCACATGCATACCAACAACCATACAGCTCGATGTATACACTCCTGGAAATTGAAATAAGAACACCGTGAATTCATTGTCCCAGGAAGGGGAAACTTTATTGACACATTCCTGGGGTCAGATACATCACATGATCATACTGACAGAACCACAGGCACATAGACACAGGCAACAAGGCATGCACAATGTCGGCACTAGTACAGTGTATATCCACCTTTCACAGCAATGCAGGCTGCTATTCTCCCGTGGAGACGATCGTAGAGATGCTGGATGTAGTCCTGTGGAACGGCTTGCCATGCCATTTCCACCTGGCGCCTCAGTTGGACCAGCGTTCGTGCTGGACGTGCAGACCGCCTGAGACGACGCTTCATCCAGTCCCAAACATGCTCAATGGGGGACAGATCCGGAGATCTTGCTGGCCAGTGTAGTTGACTTACACCTTCTAGAGCACGTTGGGTGGCACGGGATACATTCGGACGATGGGTCCGATGACGGTTTGGATGTAGCGTGCACTATTCAGTGTCCCCTCGACGATCACCAGAGGTGTACGGCCAGTGTAGGAGATCGCTCCCCACACCATGATGCCAGGTGTTGGCCCTGTGTGCCTCGGTCGTATGCAGTCCTGATTGTGGCGCTCACCTGCACGGCGCCAAGCACGCATACGACCATCATTGGCACCAAGGCAGAAGCGACTCTCATCGCTGAAGACGACACGTCTCCATTCGTCCCTCCATTCACGCCTGTCACGACGACCACTGGAGGCGGGTTGCACGATGTTGGGGCGTGAGTGGAAGACGGCCTAACGGTGTGCGGGACCGTAGCCCAGCTTCATGGAGACGGTTGCGAATGGTCCTCGCCGATACCCCAGGAGCAACAGTGTCCCTAATTTGGTGGGAAGTGGCGGTGCGGTCCCCTACGGCACTGCGTAGGATCCTACGGTCTTGGCGTGCATCCGTGCGTCGCTGCTGTCCGGTCCCAGGTCGACGGGCACGTTCACCTTCCGCCGACCACTGGCGACAACATCGATGTACTGTGGAGACCTCACGCCCCACGTGTTGAGCAATTCGGCGGTACGTCCATCCGGCCTCCCTCATGCCCACTATACGCCCTCGCTCAAAGTCCGTCAGCTGCACATACGGTTCACGTCCACGCTGTCGCGGCATGCTACCAGTGTTAAAGACTGCGAAGGAGCTCCGTATGCCACGGCAAACTGGCTGACACTGACGGCGGCGGTGCACAAATGCTGCGCAGCTAGTGCCATTCGACGGCCAACACCGCGGTTCTTGGTGTGTCCGCTGTGCCGTGCGTGTGATCATTGCTTGTACAGCCCTCTCGCAGTGTCCGGAGCAAGTATAGTGGGTCTGACACACCGGTGTCAATGTGTTCTTTTTTCCATTTCCAGGAGTGTATATTTGTGAATGTTCCACACCTCCTCATAAACCATTGGACCGATCTCAACCTAACTCGGTAAACGTATCCCTTACTGTCAGCCAAGAATCGCCGTGGGAGTAAGAATCAACTACCTATTATACATCAGGTGATATGACGTCATAAACAATGAGATATGTTAAAAGCCACCGCATCAAGATGACTTTTAGATTTATTACTTCTGTGATACGAACTCTATTCGCAATAAATATCGAGGACAGTATCAATGTATGGTGCTAAATGCACCTACGGTATTACTGCATGTTACCACACACAGTTCAGGAGATATGATGCCATAAATACTGCGATTTCTAAAAAATTCCGGGAATGTGTATGAACTTAAAATTTATTGCTTCTTTGCTACTAACTCTATTCGCAACACATTTCACTGACAATAGCCATATGTGAAAAATGCAACATCATGCATGAAGATGAAGGATTCGTTATTCGGTATCACGTATAATACACACATCAAAAATAGTTTTACATCACATCGGTTCCGAGAGTTCAGGAACCTGTACAGAAAATTGGAATAGAGATCGACATAAACATCATTTGCGCCCTTTTTATTGCTCATGAAAACCGTGATGTCCTTAGGTTAATTAGATTTAAGTAGTTCTAAGTTCTAGGGGACTGATGACCTCAAACGTTAAGACCCATAGTGCTCAGAGCCATTTGAACCATCTGAAACATTCGGAGATGGTGGTCCAGATTGCTGTACACACCGGTACCTCTAATAGCCAGTAGCACGTCCTCTTGCACTGATGCATGCCTGTATTCGTCGTGGCATACTATGCACAAGTTCATCAAGACACAGTTGGTCCAGATTGTCCTACTCCTCAATGGTGATTCGGTGCAGATCCCTCAGCGTGGTTGGTTGATCACGTCGTCAATAAATAGCCCATTCCAATCTATCCCAGACATGTTCGATAGGGCTCGTGTCTGGAGAACATGCTGGTCACTCTAGTCGAGCGATGCCGTTGTCCTGAAGCAAGTCATTCACAAGACGTCCACGATGGAGGAGCGAATTGTCGTCCATGAAGACGAATGCCTAGCCAATATGCTGCCGATATGGTTGCACTATCGGTCGGAGGGTGGCATTCACGTATCGTATAGCCGTTACGGCGCCTTCCACGACCACCAGCGGCGTACGTTGGTCTCACATAATGACACCCAAAAACATCAGGGAACCTCTAACTTGTTGCTCTAGCTGGACACTGTGTCTAAGGCGTTCAGCCTGACCGGGTTGCTCCAAACACGTCTCCGATGATTGTCTGGTTGAAGGCATATGCGACACTCATCGGCGAACAGAACGTGATGCCAATCCTGAGCGGTCCATTCGACACGTTGTTGGGTCCATCTGTACCGCGCTGCATAGTGTCGTGGTTTCAAATATGGACCTCGCCATGGACGTCGGGAGTGAATTTGCGCATCATGCAGCCTACTGCGCACCGTTTGAGACGTAACATGACGTCCTGTGGCTGCACGAAAAGCATTATTCGACATGGTGGCGTTGCTGTCAGGGTTCCTCCGAGCCATAATCCGTAGGTAGCGGTCATCCGCTCCTTGGGCGACCTGAACGAGGCATCTCATCGACAGTTCTGTGTCTCTATATATTCTCCATGTCCGAACAACATCGCTTTGGTTCACGCCTGGACACTTGCCTTGTTGAGAGCCCGTCCCGACACAAAGTAACAATGCGGACATCTACATCTATATCTACATGGATACTCTGCAAATCACATTCAAGTGCCTGGCAGGAAGTTCATCGAACCACTTTCACAATTCGCGATCGAACCGCGGCATTGACCGTCTAGGCATGGTTGAACTACAGACAACACGAGCCGTGTACCTCCATCCGGTGGAATAACTGGAACTGGCCGGCTGTCGGACCCCCTCTCTCTAATAGACGCTGCTCATGCATGGTTGTTTACGTCTTTAGGTGGGTTTACTGACATCTCTGAACAGTCAAAGGGACTGTGTCTGTGATACATTATGCACAGTCAACGTCCATCTTCAGAAGTTCTGGGAACTGGGGTGATGCAAAACATTTCTTTGATGTATGTATATGCCTACACCGTGAGTTCCTAGAGGGAAATGGTAGCTTGATAATATCTCAACATCTCTGCTACTGCTGCTAGTAACTGTTACTTACTGACGTGTATTTTATTCAGTTTATTTTCACAGCTTCAGTAAAACACACCGACATTTAATTTATTATAATTTTCTTGTGACACATTTTACACAAAATTTAAATACTCAACGATTTACTTCATTTTTATTAATTTTAATTCCCTACGCCTAAAACTTGATCGGGCTATTTGAATACTGGTCCATTGAAGAGTCATGGACCTCTCTGCAGACTGTGGCGCTGTGGTACAGGGGGTCTGAACTGCGTACATTTCGAAGGAGATTTCCAATCCGTGCATTTGCCGTGGTTCCCATTCTGTGGGTAATTACCCCCTCAGGGCTAAAATGAAATTCTCTGAGAGGTATAAAGAAAAGGATGAGAGTGTATTTCGGTCATGAAAATAAATTATCCTTAGAAGAAGGTTAATATCATCGCTATTTCATAAGACAGTAATACTGATAACATAGGTTCTGCGTTCTGGCCCTAGATGGACCAGTCTGACCATATCAACCGCCATGTTATCATGTCATCGGATGCGGTAGGGAGGGGCATGTGGTCAGAGTGCCATTGTAGCCGTCGTTGTCTGGTTTCTTGATCGTGGAACCGCTACTGATCGCTAGCACAGCTCGTAAATTGGCCCCACGAGTCTACGAGGCTGTTTCCACTCCGTACCAGATCGCGAAACAAGGGTAAAATCCAGTCGATACCGGGAATCGAAACCGGATTCTCTGCATGGCAGTCAGCCGCGATGACCACATAGGAGAGGAGGCGGGAAGTACTGGTTACCTAAGGTATTACTAGCGCGTGACGCCATGCTGTGGGGATTACCCCTTGTGAAATGAACGTATGAATAATATCTTCCTCACATAGTCCACCCACATTAACTTCTGCTTTCTACCACGCATCTATGACGACAAAATTGAGATATATACGTTACAATCTCTTAGAAACGGCTTCTCTCAGATTTAGGCAGTTCCCGCTCTGGACCATATATTGCTTCATCATTCGCTTCGCAACAGATAAATGAACAATCAGACAGCATAACACAACGTTAGGTATGCAATGGCTGCTACATTTCTGTAGGGCTTACACAACTGGCAGTATTCACACACAAAGATTGGCAGCCTGAATTCTTCTAACTTCTGTCAGATCAGAAGGAAGGTGTCCAGTAATCAAATGATGCTCACATTTTACCTGGTTGAGTTAAAACGGGAGTGCAGGTTATGGATCAGGCGAATGTCGCTGGGGAGGAGAGTGTTGCGGAGGAAGCATGTTTAAGTACCAAGTGTCTCAGTCTCCAGAGCAAGCCTTCTTTTCTGAAAAGGATCTGTAGATATCACTCGAGATGCATTGCAAACTGCATCATAACTCTAAATGAAAAGCTTTTTAGGAATAAGCAATAACAGTTGTCTCACTGATTTATTGGCTGGTAGTTAGAACGAATCAGTCAGGTATTACATCAAATAGTACTAAAAATTCAACAGTAAGAGATTATGTAAGGTTTGTCTGTGTGTCACTATTTAATTTTTAATTCAATTTGTAAAATTATTTCTATCGGTGACCTCAAAAAATAGCAGCTACCTCTGTATAATTAACTTAATAATTTATCTGACACACAAACTCGGATATGCTGCTTAACTTGTCCAACTAGCACATTCTTGGTGCTGGAGTTACGGAAGTGTTACGTCCGTTAGTAATATCAAAGACGTTTCTCCACCTACCTTCTGCGATGACATAGGCAGCGAAATGCGAACAAATGAACTTCATAATACAGCTTCTCTTTTTGTTGTGTTAAGATGGTGGAGCTGTGATGATATTATTCGCTGCTTTGCTACTTAAATAATGTTTACCTCCTTCTGTAATATGTTGCTTCCAGTATTTTCTTGCTGAAAAGTCCCAGATATCGGTATGAGAGATTTGTTCCAATTATGACAGGATTTCTGGGCGAGATATAAGACAGAATACTATGTTGCAGAAAGATAGATGAGCCGCTCTCTACGTTACTGTGAACTTCGCTATTTGCTTCGGCATGCAGTCCTAGAATAGCTATCCTTGCGTGAATTGTTTCTGCTGTTCACAAGTAATGTTATCTCTTTCTTAAAGGTATTTAAAATCTCCACTCAAAAATGCCTACCGTTTTATTAATATAAAACGTTGACAGAGGTCTGGACTGAAACATTATTTACAATATTGGTTTGCTTTGTTACTGACGTGTCATTTTTTCCCTGATTTCTGCATGCATCTGGAAATATGCTTTGCTTGCACAATTCACCGTTATTAGTGTATAGCATACTAATATTACTGGCTCAGTTTCATGTTGGTTTGTAGCAAAACCCATTTTACGGCGTGTGATACACCGAAATGTAACTCCAATAGTAATTATTTGTTTACCTTAACTAGTGGTGGCATATTTTAGTGTATTTTGCGTTAGGAAATGTGTTGTGTTGCAAACCAACATGAAATGGAGCTGAAAACATGAGTTCCCTAAAGAAAAATAACACTGAATTTTGCAATCAGATCACAGTTCTAGATGTGGGCGGAAATAATGGAAAAAATGCTGTAAGCAAAAGTCATACGTCGACATCTATTGTAAGAAACTGTTCTACATCTGTAAAGCAAATAAGAGTTGTAAATACGGTTCATTCCAATCCAATCAATAAAACAAACTGCAGATAAATAAGCGTCCTTAGTATTTTTAACGGTAGGTTATAAATACCTTTAATAATTGTAAAGCACCTAGGAGCGCCATGGTCACACAGATGAAGAATTTACCTGTTTGTGCATGTTACAGTCTAGTTCTTTATTCTCTTTCGTCTTCGATATAACTTTTTCGAACATAAGCGTACTTATATACACAAAACGAGTAACAAAAGAATTGAGTTGTCTTTTCTCCAGTCATAAATAGTGCTTCCCACTATTATTGTTTCGTAATAGATATTATCAAGCATGGAACGAGCTCTAATCTCTTCTCTCTCAATTAGGTTTTCCAAAGACCTCTGTCTAGTCGGCTGTACCTCTCTGGACAAAGATTCCATCAATATACGATTACTGCTGTCAAATTGAAATTTCCTAAACTGCACAGGAAACGGTATTTAAAGACTCAATTACATTTGGTGCCAAAAATGGAACAAAACATCAGTTCTTACTGACTCTAGAAGTGCTTTGGAGAAATCAGTGCAACGGATGTGGAAATGTGACAACGGTTGTGGAATTAATTATGAAAATCAGAAACTAAAAGAAAACAGTTTATCTCATTGTGTTTAGAACGTACTCAGATATTCATCACAACGAACCAATAGATGGTCTTGCAAAAGGCAGCATCAAAAAAGGCAAACAAATACACAGATTCCACTTTCGGACTTTCTTCACGTTTCATGAAAAGAGCTTCGACAGCAATCGGAACAACTGTGGTAAGAATCACGACACAGAAAACAGCTTCAGTCCAGTTCACTGTTCCAAAAATACCGTAGCGCAGCTAGAAGAATCTTTCGAGGAAACATCGAAATTAATTATTCGAATAAGGGTGAAACAAGCACGTTTCCCTGTACACCTCTATAGGCGGAGGTAGACTCTGCCATATCCAGTAAAAATCCACAAAACGACGTCTACCTAAGCCACGCCATATTGGTATTTCGATATAAAATCTACACCAAACACAAAAGTATATTGTGGGAAAATCTAGTTCCAGCAAGTATTGGAATACTAATGGGTCAGAACAATCTCTAAATTAACAGTTTACTAGCTCGTTACCTGCATGAACGGGCGGCAAATCTCTGACATATTAGATACTGAGATTCGTTAATATATATATTTGTAACATACGAGTAACTGTGTACCTATATAACTGTATTCTCTAAACAGATGAGAAGTTGTAGTGGGTGTATTGTTTCCAACAAAAGGCCAATAAAATTAAATTTAAAGAAACCAAATTTCACGTAATGTAATCTCCTTGTCATTCACGCAACTTAGATTACATGAGATTGACTGTTTGTTCCGTATGGTCACAAAGCAGAGACCCCTAGACGATGAACATGACAAAAAACATAGAAATTCATATCTGCAAAAGAAATAACACTCTACTGTCCATTACACGTACCCTAAGCGAGATGGAGCTATTTTTCATTCATAAGTTAATTTAAAAGCTTACCAGAAACATTTAAAAGTGTTGGTTTACATACTGAAGGAGATAATCTTTGATCTATTGAATTCAAGCGTCATTAAAAGGAAAACATTTCGCAACGCTTTCTTCCACAGATCTCCTTGTTGTAGTGAAGCTTTGGCGAAGTCTGCTATGAAACAGCATTCACTTTCGTGATACCATTAATAAAAACAAGTGGTTCTGCTAAGAAAGTCATAAAATGTGTCATAAAACTAGCCTTCAATAAAAATATTATGCTTCTCTTAAACTGTATTTTTATTGATAACCAAAGATTTTATGCTCACTGGCAAGCTATTGAAAAACAACAGATATATTTTGGTCGAAAGTAAATGACTTTGAAGCATTTGTGAAACTCATTCATATTCTTGTCTGCGAACGGATGTGATCGTTTGGGACTACAGTACTTGTATATAGCTTACTGAAACTGCTGAGATGAAGTACAGCAAATTACGAATAATTTCTCTTCGGGCTATGATGGTAAAATTTAACAGTTGCATGTTTTTTCTTCGTTGATTAACACATTGTCTACTAATCCCATGCGTCGGATGGTTTATGACTGTGGCGGTGTTGCCTCTCCATAGAATTCTACAGTATTCTTAGTTTATTTTTATTACTATTATTTCGTATTTGGGTAATTACGTCTTACGAAAATCTACTTTTACTAGTCCGATTCTTTTTTCAATTTTCTTTTGACTTAACTTTGTTTGATCGATCGCACGTCTGGTTAATCCATTCATTGCTCTTCCGGTAGACATTTTTCATATGGAAAAGACTCACTGACTGCTGAAGTTGGTGATAGTGCGAATTTGCTGGCAGAAAAACAGTTTCTTTACAATTTTTTTTGACACTCATGTATCATGATTCATATGAATCAAGCATGTTAAAGATATCTCTAGTTCATCGTTGCGTTCTTAGATTTTCATAGAAGCGGGATCTGCGTCGGTGCATTTCAAGTGTGATTGTCTTTGATTATGAGTATACACTATGTGATCAAAAGTATCCGAACACCTGGCTGAAAATGACTTACAAATTCGTGGCGCCCTCCATCAGTAATGGTGGAATTCAATATGGTGTTGGCCCACCCTTAACCTTGATTACAGCTACCGGTCTCGCAGGCATACGTTCAATCAAGTGCTGGAAACTTTCTTGGGGAATGGCAGCCAATTCTACACTGAGTGCTGCACTGAGGAGAGGTATCGATGTCAGTCGGTGAGGCCTGGCACGAAGTCGGAGTTCCAAAATATACCAAAGGTGTTCTATAGGATTCAGGTCAGGACTCTGTGCAGACCAGTCCATTACCGGGAACTAACTGTCGTGTAACCACTCCGTCCCAGTCCGTGAATTATGAACAGGCAATCGATCCTATTGAAAGATGCAATCGCCATCCCCGAATTGCTCTTCAACAGTGGGTCTCAGGAAGGTACTTAAAACATTAATGTAGGCCTGTGCTGTGATAGTGCCACGCAAAAAATGAAGTGGTGCAAGCCCCATCCATAAAAAATACGACCACACCATAACACCACCGCCTCCTAATTTTACTGTTGGCACTACACACCCTGGCATATGATGTTCACCGGGCATTCGCCGTACCCACAACCTGCCATCGGATCGCCACACTAAGTATCGTGATTCGTCACTCCACACAACGTTTTTCCACTGCTCAATCGTCCAATGTTTATGCTCCTTACACCAAGCGAGGCGTCGTTTGGCATTTATCGGTTCTATGTGTGGCTTATGAGCAGCCGCTCGTCCATGAAATCCGTTTTCTCACCTCCCACCTAACCGTCATAGTACTTGCAGTGGATCCTGATGCCTTCTGGAAATCCTCTGTGACGGTCTGGATAGGTGTCTGCCTATTACACAATACGACCCTCGGCGATCTCTGTCAGTCAACAGACGATGTCGTCCAGTAGGCTTTTGCGCTGTGCGTGTCCCTTCACGTTTCCACTTCAGTATCACAGCGAAAACAGAAGACCTAGGGATGTTTAGGAGTGTGGAAATCTCGCGGACAGACGTATGACACAAGTGACACCCAATCACGTGATCACGTTCGAAGTCCGTGAGCTCCGCGGAGCGCACAATCTGCTCTCTCACAATATCTAATGACTACTGAGGTCGCTGATATGGAGTAGATGGCAGTGGGTGGCAGTGCAATGTACGTAATATAAAAAACGTATGTTTTTGGGAATATTCGGATACTTCTGATCACGTAGTGTATTTTTGTTTCATGATATCCTATCGTTGCAACTAACTACAGTGTCGAACTTATTTTTCTTTTTTCCTTTAAGTTGTTGTAAATCAGCGATGGAAAAAGCAATTAGCATGAAAAAGGAGCTTCAAACCGGGAGTTACCACAGTTAATGAACAGTCTGACAAAACAGCGAAGCAACTGGAAATGGTGTAAGGGAGGAAACACAAGGAAACTCCACGACCTGGCATGGACACATGCGCTCATTCGATAGTGGAGAGTGATATAAAATCTTTTGTGTCACCTCCTTAGTCACTCTGGCACTAAACGTTGTAAATTTATATTCCGGCTAATGGGATTCGGACAGAGGTCTCATCCGATCTGATACAACACATGTTCCATTGAGGACAGATTTGTGTATCTTGCTGGCCACGCTAGTACCTCGACATCATACAGAGAGTTGAAACAAACCTGTGCCATGTATGGCGATCACTGTCTTGTTGAAAAACGACACCTCGATATCTTGCGTGACAAACTGATGCGCCATCGGAGCTCCCTCAGTCACTATCAGCCGTGACCTGAAGTCATACCCATTAGCTCCACACACAATAACGCCAGCAGCAACGCCTCTGTGCCTCTGCAAGACATTAGAAGGGTTCGATCTTTTCCCGGGTCTAAGGTCATCTGGCATAGTGCAGAAAAGCGATTCATCACTGGACACAATGCGACGCTGCTCATCAGCAGTCCGTTTTTCTCGGTCACGGCACGACTCCTTAGGCAGCCGTTTGTGTTGTTAAAGGCAGCCTGTCCATTGGACTTCATATCAAATACGTCAGAAGCCACAGATAACGTCCCATCGGAAATTCAAAAATCATTGAACGAAGTGACAACCAAACGACTATTCAGGTTGCTATATATAATTTGTGAGACAGGCGACGTACCATCACGCTTCCGTAAAAATATTATCTACATAATTCCGAAGATAGCAAGTGCGATAACTATGTACAGTGAGTTGAACAACTCATGCATCCAAGCTCTGACAAGAATAATATACAGAAGAATGGAAAGGAAAATTGAGGATCAGTCACATGACTATCAGTTTGTCTTCAGGAAATGTAAATATTCCAGTTATCACGTTAAGCCTGATAAAGGAAGCAAGGACAAAAAAAAAATCAAGACTCCTTCGTAGGTTTCCTCGACCTACTAAAAGTGATCGACAATGTAAAATACTACAAAATGTTCGAAAGTCTGAGTAGAAGAAGAGTAGCTGTGGGAAAACACAAGTAATATACTATATGACAAGAACCAAGAAATAACAATCAGAATGTAAGGCATACAACGAAGTGACTGAATTAAAACGGATGTATTAAGAAGGGTGTAAGACTGGGATGCAGTCTTTCGTCACTACTGTTCAATCTATACATCGAAGAATCACTGATGGAAATAAAAGAAAGACTCAAGAGTGCAATTAAAATTCAAGGTGAAAGGAAATCAATGATAAGGTTCACTAACGATATTGCTGTCCTCATTGGATCTGAAGAATTACAAGATCTGTTGGATACAATAAACAGTCTTATAAGTAGCTATATGGATTGAAAATAATCGGGAAAAAGACAAAAGTAATGCCAATTGGCAGAAATGAGAATAGTGGGAAGCTTAAAATCAAAATTGATGAACACGAAGTAGACAAAATAAGGAATTCTGCTAGATTTGAAGCAAAGTTACGCATGACGTACAAAAAACGGACTATCAAACGCAAAGATGACATTCAGGGCCAAGAGAAATCACCTGGTATCAAACATAGGCCTTAATTTGAGGAAGAAATTTCTGAAAATTTTCGTTTTGAGCACAGCATTGTATAGTAATGAATCGAGGGCATTGGAGAACCGCAACAGAAGAGAATGTAAGCGTTTGTGATGTGGCGCTACAGAAGAATTTTGAAAACCAGGTGGACTGTCTAACAACCCTACCACAACAAAGGCCAAAATTTAATAATGTTTGTGGTGTTGCTCACCCTGCTAAATACTGCATTTTCGGGCAAGAACAAAGTTATTATGTGGCATGTGTCATTAGAGCACAGTTAATAAAGTCATTTCATGTAATAATGAATAAACAAGACACTCATCTTTTCGTGTTTTCCACCCTGATCTCGTTGTAAAATCATGGCTCAATCGTCGAAAATCTAGGTGGTGATGATTCCAAGCTCGGATGCAAAGAGGCCTAGGTTTTATTCTGCTATATTCAAAACTTCTGTAGATGCGCTTCACAAACCATTTTTAAGATTAAAGCTCTGAAAGTTAGCACAATCGTGATGTAAAAACATAATCAGCACTCCGTATTTACGTTACACTTCCTTTTTATTGCTTTTGTTGCAATATCACGTCACACACAAAACATCACTTCACAACACTAAACATACTTGAAAACATCTTCCTCACTGTTAAAGTTCACATTTTATAAGCTAACTACAATATGCCTCTTTCCAATATGACGTCCAAGACTTGACTTTTTCAAGGTCCCACTCTCTAACAACTAATAATCGCCCACGCACCCAAAAATCAGAGTTACAAGTACGACAAAGATCATAGTGACAAAAGAAAGAATACACATAAGTATATCATTGCAACATAAACATATCGATGTATCAAAGTACCTGTACATTAATGAAATCAAATCTGAATGTTGTCTCAGAAATATGTTAACTACTTTACGGAAACACAGTAGAATATTACTGGTATCGAGAGGTTCAGGTGAGCTGTCGTAATGATTACGTAATTCAAGTACGATTGCAACTGATAAGAAACGGAATGTAGAGGTTCTCCACAGAACCGTCAAATGAAGGAACGTATGACAGACAACGACAAGAGGAAGTGTTAAAGGATCAGGGAATAACCTCCATAACCTCCATAGTACTAGAGAAAAGTCTACAGAGTAAAAACTGTAAGGGAAGACAGAGATTTGAATACATCCAACAAATAACCGAGGACGTACAATGTGTAATCCTAATGCATCGTCTGCACAACCGGCCAGCGCAGCGCCGCCTTACGGCGTCAAGAAGGCGCTGAGCCGCGCGCCAAAGGAAAAAGCGGGCAGTGCAACACCTCCAGGAAGACGGAGGTCAGCGCCCCCCCCCCCCCCCCCCCCCAGCAACGCCGACTTAACCAGCCGCACATCGCTCGTTGCCCCAGTTCGGCCGCACTCTTCAAGAGCATCAATACTGAGTAATAGGGAGACATTACTTAGCCTGTGTTCTTGCAGTAGTAATACTAGCTAAAGTACTTTTATGTAGGAGGCAAAGGTAGCACAGAAACGAAGAGAATTTACGTTAACTTCATTTTATTTTTGGAAATCAAGAGTTCAGTTAGTCTTCAAGTGATCTGTGCAGATGATTTTGGATCCCTGCTACCGGCCATCACAACTTATTTCCTTTGTTAACTGTGTCGGTGCAAGCGCTATGCTGAGATGAAGTTAGCGCAGGAGAGGAATTAATGACGAGTTGCATGAAACCAGTCAGAAGAATGATGACTCAGAAAAGAGGCGTAACAAGCACCCACGTTGTGTACGTGTATGATGATATATTGACATCCAAGTATGTCTGCTGGGTGATTTGCTTTTGTTGTCAGGCAGTGCAGATTAGGCTCTTCACAAAAACGTGTAGAAATCGACAGGCATATCTTCGCCATAAATGTCAACAGTAAATAACAGTCTGCGAAACGAAGTCTCTGTCTCCACATGTCCCGCGTCTCTCATGACGACTAAAAGTACGTAAAAGGCATTGGAAAACACATTGAGAATGAACGTAAGAGAATGCAATTAATATGCGAATCAGAACGTCCATGTGGGCCAGACAACGCGTCGAATTCCCTGTTGTTCGTTATGTTTGTCTAGATCCGCGAAAACTAATCAGTCGAAATTCTACGACTACAAGTACATGCTAAAAAGCAATGACTCTGAATTTTTTATATGAAAACTCTAACAGCTTTTTAAATACGACAAACATTATATCATTCTACATCTTTATTCGTAATATCCACGTATTTATTTCTCAACATAGCAATCCTGACAACGAACACATTTCTCCCAACCATAGGCCAGGTTGTTGATACCGTCACTGTAGAATGTTTGAATTGGTTGCGGAACCACAACCTCACCTCTGCTTTCACCGCTTCATTGCTTTGAGTGTTTTCACATAAAAAAACTCGGAGGAATTATTGTTCAGCACTCTCGTTTGTAAGACGACCACGACGTGGCTATAATTTTGACTGATTACACAAGCAATGGGAATGATGAAAAGCCTTCGGGAAATACGTATAAAAAATTATGGAAGTTGCGTTACCCATACCTCGCAGCGCAACTAATTAGTGGTATGCCCTCTCTGTCTCCCATTTACCAGGAAATTTCCCACTCACACAAAGAATTATAACTGAGTTTCCTCGCAAAGGTAAGTTATCGTTACACTCTTTGACCATCTTTGGTAAACAAGTCAATGCACATGTTTAAAGAGTTTCATGCTTCAGAAATACGGGTATCGTCACTGATAGGTATTCCGCCTTCTGAAAACCGCAAAAGTACTAGAAGTGTGTGAAAGTTAGAGTGATCAATGTTCATTGCCGTACATATTGACATTACAGAGAATTTTCAAGCAGGTACCTTCACACACAAGAAATTGACTTACCAGATCAGTTGAGTGTGGAACTGCAGTCTGGGTCATTCTATCACGAAAAGCTGCGCATGTAATTGTTACAAATTATCAACCAGAAGTACTCACTTAAGTTTCCTATAGTTTCCCTACAGCAAAAGACGTAAAGGTCGTTGATCAATCCTCTCGTCTTTCAGCCCATTATTCTTTAAAAGAGCTAAATGTCTGATACATAATGTTAAGCTCATACCTCATTTTTTTATACTAGAGCTAAGTTATATCTAGGTGGAAGAAACATGTAATACCAAATAGCTGCTTTAAGGAAGGTCCTTTCTGTTATATCACCATTGATTTGTGTATGACTTCAAAAGAATCTGATAGCATACAATTCACTTGATGGGTATATTCACCTGGAATTTAAACGTAAGCACCAATTCCTTCTCCGTTGACAGTATCCTAAGGAGTCACAATTATGGACGTGTCGATGTATCCATTGCCATACATAGAATATCCATCATACATCGCAAGTCACTGCTAAGATGGTCGGTATGCTCTTATAATCTATAATCTACAAACTAGACTGTATGCATGTACGTAAAAAATCTCCTCCTGAACCCCTGGGGAAATTTCAACCCAATTTGCTACACAAACAGCGAACTTTACGAGTACCAGCACTAAGAGGTTCATAACGACCTAGTTTCACTAAGAGCGGAGATGCCGGAAAAAAATATGCTGTGGGAGTAGTATCGGGCTGCTTTATCAACCTGTTTTTCACGGGCTGCACAAGTGGACAGGCATGGCTGGAGGAAAGTTGAGATGGATAGAGGGGGCGAATGCACAAACAGAGGAGGCAGAAAGAGATGGATAGGTTCAAAATGTTCAAATATGTGTGAATTCCTAAGGGGCCAAACTGCTGAGGTCATCGGCCCACAGACTTACACACTAGTTAAACTAACTTCTGCTAAGAACACCCACACGTAATCCCGAGGGAGGACTCGAACCTCCAGCGAGAGGAGCCACGCAATCCGTGATATGGCGCCTCAAACCGCGCGGCTACTCCGCGCGGTAGGTGGATAGCGACTGGGACATGAATACAGGGAGTTGCGGAGGAGAAAATGGGGGAGGAGGACATGGCTGGAGAGAGGGACCAGGAAAATACAGATAGATGGATTAGCAGGAGGGGAGGGGGCCGAGCAGACACATATAAAGAGACAGGCAGAAGGAGAGAGAGAGAGAGAGAGAGAGAGAGAGAGAGAGAGAGAGAGAGAGAGAGAGAGAGAGGGAAGCAGAACGAGATGGATAGGAAGTGGGGGAGGAAGTGATGGTCTGAGAAAAGGGGACATGAAGTTGGGTAGAGTTGGGAGGGAGGAGGGAATGAGTATATTGAGTGGAGGAAGATGATTCATATTGCTCTGATCACTGTGGGACTTAACATCTGAGGTCATCAGTCTTCTAGAACTTAGAACTACTTTAACCTAACTAACCTAAGGACATCGCACTCATCCGTGCCCGAGGCAGGATCCGAACGTGCTACGGTAGCGGTCACGCGGTTCCAGACTGAAGCGCCTATAACTGCTCGGCCACAAAGGCCGGCGTGGAGGAAGAACAACTGAACAGAACATGAGGTGGGAGATGAACTAAGAGGGGCGAGGAAATGGACTGAGAGAGGAGACGAGATGGACAGTGGGAGAATGGAGGATGGGCTAGACAGGGGGGGGGGGGGGGAGAAGATGGAAGGAGGGGGAGGAGGAGATCGGAAAAGAAAGGGTGGTGGAGAATATGTGTGAAATATGTTGCACACGTAGGAGAACGAAGATGTGGGGAAAAGGCTAGTAACCTAATAAATCATGTATTTTTATCTTCGCTACTACCCATTTCTGCCCGCCGAAAAAATTAAACGCCGTGAATGCAAAAGAAGGCAGTGTCTTAACGACAGCGTGTTTCTAACAGTAAGGTGTCCGGTGCCTGGGACATGTAGCCTCTGCTCTTAATGAAACCCCCTTACGGACGTTTTATGGCTTTCGTGATTAAAGCAGCTTTACTGGGAGTCGTATAACCTGAGTCGTTGGTTGTCGCAGGGAGCCATTAAATGCGTGTTGGTGATTGCTGTAGCGTTGGGCAAACGACTTCCTTCGTAACTGCTCGACAGTGTACCCAGGTTCATCACGACTCCTCGTTTTCCTCCCCCGTTATAAGAGGTAACAGCATCAGACAAATACAGCAACGTGCATGTACATGTCCCAATAACCCGCAGAAGTCGCCGATCAACACAACGAATAATTTCAATGAAAAATTAGTTTTATACGATTCAAAGAAAACTGATCGGAATGTGAAAATGTTAATGTACCAATCCTCTGACGCTGTTGCAAACACCAATGACTTTATTTAGGACCCGAACAAACTAGGATTTCTCAACAAGATCTAAGAGCGAAAACCTTTATAAGCTTCACACATAAACCTTGGTAATGCACGAAATTCTGTTTTCCCTGCTAGATTCCTTCCGTTCCTTTTTGAAGTGCATGTTTAGTTATTTATGGGTTCACAACAGTTTCAGAGCCGAACAGTAAACCAAGGAAATCTTTTTCAATGTTTTACTACTGTGAAGTGCATCGTAAAACATACTTCCCATTGCACCACGTTTTAGGTCGTTAATATACATCGAAGCGGTAGGGAGCTGGAGGGTGAGTGGTAAGTTTCAGGGGCAATAAAAGCATACACAGATTTAAAAACAATCTATTAACATTAAGTATATACTATTTACAGTAAGTGAGATGCCTCAAAATTGTAATTAACATACATAAATTGCAAGACTGGAATATAGACGAGGCTCACTGAAGATAAGAAAAATAATTTTAAGCCAGAATTTGCAGACAACAGTTAGTTACAAATTAAAGGCTGAAAATCGCCTCACAATGATACTAGTAAGGATTTATTTTAGTTTCTTTAACCAGAAGAAACCGCCATCAATGGCCACATGCAAATAGGCTGACAAAAAGCGCCTTACAGCAATGACAAGCAAAAATGGAGCTGCAGGTACATGCACAAATGGGATTTTACAACCCGTACATTTAAGTAAAATGCCTACTGGCCCTAAATTAATAAATCAGACAAAACGCCTTTTGGCAATAAGCAAATTAATTTTTTGTAACAAAATAAATTTTTGATAATCAATTTGAATACTCATAAACAGTAAACGCAAAATCCTTAAATTAATCCGCCCACTGGGGCAGCAGAGGGAGGCAGAACAGGTAACAACAGAAAACGGCTACAATATCACAAAGGGTCGAGCTCACCCAAAATGTGACTCAAGGATTCAAAAATTACAATAGAAGCACACCAATTTAATTAGTTTGCCAGGTGCTTCAATAAAGGAGGCATATCCCTATTAGCCGCTGCATTCAGAAATTAAAAGGTATGGCAAGGTGTCTCATTGTTCTGAATTATTTGTCAACCGAGGTGCCTGACAGCATGCATGTAGGACTAGAAGCCAGGTCCCATTGTTACGTGACAGTTTTTCCATAAACAATCTCAAAAAATATTTAAGTCAGTAAGGAAACTCTCATTTGATTGCAATACTTAATTTTCATCGATAAAAATTGTACGCCCAGGGGACTAGTGTTTATCAGTAAGAAACTATTGTGACCTTGCTATTCTCTTACTATTAATTCATATTTTAATAGAATGTAGCTGTGGGAAAATGTTGGAAGCATCCTGGGTGATGAGGAGGGATGAGGGCCCGCTAGGAACCATAAGAGAGAGGCCGCCCTCTGTGCCAGATTCTTGGAAAGCTGTAGGGTAGGGCCGAGGGTCACTGGCCACCGGCCACCAACTTTTACTGTGCAGAACCGCAGTATATTATATCAGACTATTGTACAGACACACAGACAGCTTCACCTGTAGAGAGAATTCCTGGTGAAAACGTTTTATGACGAGGTAATGGAGTGAGGAGCCTCATCCTTTTACCTTTGTACCCAAAACGTAGAAAGCTGGCTGTTCACCCATAAAAGCAGTGAAAACAAAATATAAATGACAGGAGACACTCACTCCTGGGCTTCTGGAAATCAGAGGGTACTATGATCCTGCAAAAAACAATGTGTACTCTATGTAAACCATGCCAATATTAGTTGCCATAAATAGATTCTAAGTCAGCAAGAGACACTGGACAGTGATGAGGCAGAGTACCTTATTGGCAAGAGAAAGGCACAGACAGACAGAGAGACAACTTTTTCGATAGAAGATAGTAGGATGAAAGTCACTGATTAATCAGTCAGAGGAAGAAAACAAGTGTTTGGTAAGGGGCAGTTTTATTGGTCGGCACTCGAATATCCAGAGCTGAGCCACTAAGAATTCAGTGAGGGACGAAAAACACAGTAATATGAGCTTTCCTTTTCATTGATATTGGATTGGAGGTTAGACCGAGATCAAGATCTGAGGCCTTCACCACCAGACCCCAACTCTGCAAGCAGTAGCAAAGCCACCTAAGCTGACACACTGGAGACTTTAAAATATTTTGGGCTAATATGGTCGTAGCCACTGGCGAGGGTCGTTAGTTCGACCAATGATCAATTCTTCAGTCACTTTAGCCACCACATGCAACGTTATGGAAATGAAATGAAATGTCGTGTGGCTAAGGCCTCCCGTCGGGTAGACCGTTCGCCTGGTGCAAGTCTTTCGATTTGACGCCACTTCGGCGACTTGCGCGTCGATGGGGATGAAATGAAGATGATTAGGACAACACAACACCCAGTCCCTGACCGGATAAAATCTCCGACCCAGCCGGGAATCGAACCCGGGCCCTTAGGATTGACAGTCCGTCGCGCTGACCACGCAGCTACCGGGGGCGGACAACGTTATGGAGAGATCATGCCACAGACACGGGAGAAGGTGTAGAGAAATTAGAATCCCTTTATTGCAATCTTATTACTTCAGGCTTTATTCTGAAGGCTCACGTCGCAGTAATGAAGAGTTTTCTTTCAACTTCTTCCACAGGTGCGACGTGTTCACTTCTGTGGTAGTATTTATTTCCTTTAGCCTTATGGGAATCAGTAGGCATTTTGCAATTATATGTAATTTTTTGAGTGATTATTAGTATATTTGTCCCTCCTTTCACCGCTCCCCCCTACACCCCCAGCCCCCTATGACAGATGTCCCAAGCATTTAATGCTGTCGTAAACTGCCATTTGTTTATCTACGATTTTATCCTGTTAATATTGTCACAGTTTACCACTTGTTTACTAACCGTTTTTACTGTAATAAGTCAAAGCCATTGTATCCCTTGTTTCATTTGATGTTCACTTTCAATAATCACCATTTTGGATGCTGCATTTTCATGTGTTTATCGACCCTTCCCATATTTCGTCTGCATTTTCAAACTCACCGGGCCAACACACATTTTCGATCGAAAACTGCAGGATTCAAGTCACTGACGTTGAGTGGCAGATCTATAAACCCCAGTCCTCACCCACTTCATGTGCGTGAAATAACAGTAATAGTAACGATCTTATGCTCCCCTGCAACAAACGAAATAATATTACTAAACATCCTACCAAGACAGGCACACATGCACAAATCAATTTGCTAGTATAGACATGTTTTAAAGCAAATGAGCAGAGGTCACAGAAAGGATAACAACGTAACACGCGAAGCTTTCATGAGCACCAAACAGCTACACACCTTCAGTTAGTACAGCAGCTGCTAGCCTGGTACAGTTAACAAGAAAATTCAGCAAATGAGACATAGACATAGCATAATGTTACTTAAAAACCGTCTTGATTGCAAATATTTTTATTCATATGACCAGTTTCGGTTCATTCAGAACCATCTTCAGATCTGTAAAAATAATGATACTAATTTACTATTTCACGGAAGCAAATCTTTTTCATCCTATCTAATCAACATCAAATGTACCAGAGCGTACCTGATATTTCAGTTACAGGAGTAACCCGTCCAAATCCAGCAGTTTCCACATGCTACGTCACATAAAATTGGTTGGCAGAGTGCACGTCATTTATATTAATCATAACACTATTACCAACAGGTGGCGTCTGGTACATTTGTTACATTCCATTTGCACATATTATATTCAGTAGATCTTTTTTATTAATTAAAAATACTTAATTAAAATATGTAGATGTCAAGGTTAAAATCTGTACTTGTCAGCATTAATAAAAAACAGTAAAATTATCATTTTTATACGATCTAAAAAACATAGGGCGATTTATATATCTATGGTGATGGTGTGAACTTGTTTTCCTCTACGGTCTGCTTCCGTATTTCCCGCCATTTCGGTGTTGTGCCGCGGTCCTGAAATATCAGGTACGCTCTGGTACATTTGATGTTGGTTAGATAGGATGAAAAAGATTTGCTTCCGTGAAATAGTAAATTAGTATCATTATTTTTACAGATCTGAAGATGGTTCTGAATGAACCGAAACCGGTCATATGAATAAAAATATTTGCAATCAAGACGGTTTTTAAGTAACATTATAATTTCACTGGTTGCTGTTGTCCCATAAGACATTATGTCTGTTTTTGCAAAAATGCACGTAGCACTTCATGATGATGATAATGTTTGGCTTTTGGGGCGTTCGACTGAGTCACTCTCACAAATGATAATGATGATGAATTGATGATGACAACACAAACAGCCAGTCCCCGGGCAGAGGAAACCCCTTACCCGGTCGGGAATCGATCCCGGGACGCCGTGATCTAGAGGCAGCAACGCTAGTCGCTAGACTACGAGCTGCGGGCATATAGAATTTCATGATGTGTGCTTAAAATGGTCGTAAACAGCATAGTATCATTAACTGAGAAGCTCACTCTCACCAGGTTGCAAGAAAGGCACAGAAAACACACTTGCAAGATGCAAAGTAACCAGGATGATGGGGGCTCAGGATATGTTTTTAACGAGCTGAAATCACTGCCTAATGACGGAAGTACATGCCCACCATAAATATTCCAACAGTTTTCTGATGAGAAGAAATTCTACATCAGGTTCCCGTCCGTCGAATGGCTGAGTGGCTAGTGGCTCGAATGCAGATAGGCAGCTCTGCATCAGCAGTCCTCAGGCCAGGCTCCCACTTCTGCTCCACAGATCAGCTCGCCAGGGAGGTAAACACATGCGCAGCAGCAGCAAATTCCGAACCACACAATGTGCCTTCTAATACATACCATGCACGCCCATATTCGACCACTTGGCGCCACATCGCTGCTCCCTTTCCTAAGTGCGTGCACTGGTTACCCAGCAACTGAACGAAGACATTCCTGCAGAGTGACTGCTATCGATGTTGTTACTCAGATATGGCTCACGCACAGCTCAAACATGAACAATAAAAGTACCAACACATCTTCCTGGGAATGCCTGGATTACTTCTACGTCTATAGATGACATTCCATTCAAGATGACATAATGCATGCTCACAACCAAGAAATATTCAATGCAGTCAGAGATTTCGTTCGATACTCAATATGTACTTTCGTTAATACGCATTGGTGTGGAAATTACTCAAATGTTTTTCGTAAGTCAAGAATGAGTACATCTACCTGAACGCCTTCTACACGGATTTCCTGATGTCATAAAATCCCCCATTATCTCATTACCTTTCTTCACACCAAGGAACAGGACGGGCTGTTTCAGCTGCAGTCCTCTATAGAGTCCCGGCTCCTTTCAGCCAAACACCAGACGAGATGACAGTGGGACAGAGGGATTCCCAACTGCGAATAACTGGAACAGGCTTACCAGATCCACTGTTTACCTGACAACCAAGGAAAGCGCTTCGGAAACCGTTGTGAAAACGGGATGATTTGAATAACTTTAATCTATTTCGGGTTGTTGGGGTCGCCAAATAAGTTTCGGACCCGACGTAAAGCTAACAGGAAGGTAATCCTCTACCACAGAAATCAGTTGCTGTATATACGTGACATCCTTATAGTCCGCAGCTCGTGGTCTGGCGGTCTCGTTCTCGCTTCCCGAACACGGGGTGACGGGTTCGATTCTCGGTGGGTCAGGGATTTTCACCTGCTCGAGATGCCTGGGTGTTTGTATTGTCCTCATCATTTCATCATCATTCATGAAAGTGGCGAAATTGGACTGAGCAAAGGTTGGGAATTTGTACGGGTGCTTATAACAACGCAGTTGAGCGCCCCAGAAAAAAAAAAGAAAAAAAATCTCGACATCCTTACACACTTCAACTGTCTGGTTACAGGGCACTATTATAACTACAAAATAATGTGTGAAAATTAACAATAATTTATTAAAATAATATGCACACAAACAAATACTCAACTTAGTTGGATGAAAAGGCATGGCTCTGATAGAAAAATTCCGACCACTGCTGAGAGTATGTTGACTAACTGCTATGTTAGTTCAGTGCGTACTGCTGTCGGTGTTAAGTTCCTGGCTCACTTTGATAGTTAAACACCGCGACATTCTGGGCTGATTGCGGCAACGCTCATACTTGTCGATAATTGCTGGTGACTCGCTAATAACTCCAATTGGAACTGCGCGAACGTCGCTTGAACTATGAGTGGAACTGGTAGAGTTAACACTAAATTGTCAAGGTATTCGTAACAGAGTTACTGAATTTCGTTCCCTCCAGGAGTCAGTGTGCTCCCTGCCGCCGTTGGATAAGCAGCTGCAGCAGCAAGTCGTATAACCCTAGCTTACTTGTTTGTTAGATAGTTTAATTAATTTCTTTGCGTGTTGAGTACTTGCATTGTTTAATTCATATATTTCGGGCGTATTATAGTATTTGAGGGTTGTAGCATCGCGCCTTAGTACCTGAATAGTGTAAATTCGCGTAGTCGTCTGTCTTCTGTTTTTGTTGTGAACGGCCAGTGTCGGTTGGTCAGTCAGTGTGCTCCCTGCCGCCGTTGGATAAGCAGCTGCAGCAGCAAGTCGTATAACCCTAGCTTACTTGTTTGTTAGATAGTTTAATTAATTTCTTTGCGTGATTTTGGGTACTTGCATTGTTTAATTCATATATTTCGGGAGTATTATAGTATTTGACAGTTGTAGCATCGCGCTTTAGTGTTTACTTCGAAGATTCTTATTTAAATTGCGTGTGAGTTTCGTATAGGAGGTGCAATTTCGAGTTTTAGTTACTGTAATCGTAAATTCAGCAGATTGTAGCGCAGTAGTTAGGCATTTGTACAGGTTAGTTGATACATTCTTTGCGTGTTTCGCTTGCGTTACCTAGGCACGGACTCGTGTTTCGGTAACTGTTGTTCAACATCGATTAGAATGGACAGGGACTGCGATTGCTGTGTTCGGATGAGGGCTGACTTGGCATCCCTTCGCTCACAGCTGCAATCGGCGCTGACTTCGGTCGCGCAGCTTGAGGCTGTTGCCAATGGGCACCACTGTGGGGAGCCGGACTTGGGTATCACGGGGATGTCAACCTCGTCCCGTCTGTCCCCAGATCGATCTGCCGCTGTGGTTGCCCCGGTTGCTGCCCGCAGTGGGGCTGAGCCCTCGCCTGTGGTTGATTGGGAGGTCGTTCCAAGGCGTGGCAGGCAGCGAAAGGCGTCCTCGGAGGCTGATCAGAAAGCCTTCCCGGTGCGTCTGACAAACCGGTTTCAGGCACTGTCTCTGGCTGAGCCAGATGCAGCTGCCTGCCCTGTTTCAGAGGATCACTCTCAGCCTTCAAGGTCCGGGCAATCGCAGAGCGTGGGCTTACTGGTAGTTAGGAGCTCCAATGTTAGTCGCGTAATGGGGTCCCTTAGGGATACGGCGGCTAAGGAGGGGAAGAAATCCAGTGTGCACTCCGTGTGCATTCCGGGAGGAGTCATTCCTGATGTGGAAAGGGTCCTTCCGGATGCCATGAAGAGCACAGTGTGCAGCCACCTGCAGGTGGTGGCACATGTCGGCACTAATGACGAGTGTCGCTTTGGATCTGAGGAAATTCTCTCTGGATTCCAGCGGCTATCTGATTTGGTGAAGGCTGCCGGTCTTGCTTACGAGATGAAGGCAGAGCTCACCATCTGCAGCATCGTTGACGGAACCGACTGCGGACCTTTGGTGCAGAGCCGGGTGGAGGGTCTGAATTTGAGGCTCAGACGGTTTTGCGACCGTGTTGGCTGCAGATTCCTTGACTTGCGCCATAGGGTGGTGGGGTTTCGGGGTCCGCTGAATAGTTCAGGAGTTCACTACACTCAGCTGGCGACTACACGGGTAGCGGAGGCTGTGTGGCGTGGACTGGGCGGTTTTTTAGGTTAGAAGGCCTCGGGAAAGTACGGGGTGGGCTGCAATGTCAAAGGGTGCATGGCAATTACAGGACCTGCTTGGATCAAGGAACCGTCGGAATTATAGTTGTAAATTGTTGTAGTTGCGCTGGAAAAGTCCCTGAGCTTCAAGCGCTAATAGAAAGCACAGAAGCTGATATCGTTATAGGTACAGAAAGCTGGCTAAAGCCTGAAATAAGTTCTGCAGAAATTTTTACGAAGTCTCAGACGGTGTTCAGGAAAGATAGATTAGGCAGAATCGGTGGTGGAGTATTTGTGTCTGTCAGTAGTGGTTTATCTTGTAGTGAAGTCGAAGTAGATACTCCGTGCGAATTGGTATGGGTGGAGGTTATACTTAACAGCCGAATTAAGTTAATAATTGGCTCCTTCTACCGACCCCCAGACTCCGATGATACAGTTGCGGAACAGTTCAGAGAAAGTTTGAGTCTCGTAACAAATAAATACCCCACTCATACGGTTATAGTTGGTGGGGACTTCAACCTACCCTCGGTATGTTGGCAAAAATACTTGTTCAAAACCGGTGGTAGGCAGAAAACGTCTTCCGAGATTGTCCTAAATGCTTTCTCCGAAAATTATTTCGAGCAGTTAGTCCACGAACCCACGCGAATTGTAAATGGTTGCGAAAACACACTTCACCTCTTAGCCACAAACAATCCAGAGCTGATAGAGAGCATCATGACTGATACAGGGATTAGTGATCACAAGGTCATTGTAGCTAGGCTCAGTACCATTTCTTCCAAATCCATCAGAAACAAACGCAAAATAATTTTATTTAAAAAAGCGGATAAAGTGTCACTAGAAGCCTTCCTAAAAGACAATTTCCATTCCTTCCGAACTGACTATGCGAATGTAGACGAGATGTGGCTGAAATTCAAAGATATAGTAGCAACAGCAATTGAGATATTCATACCTCATAAATTGGTAAGAGATGGAACGGATCCTCCGTGGTACACAAAAAAGGTCCGAACGCTGTTGCAGAGGCAACGGAAAAAGCATGCGAAGTTCAGAAGAACGCGAAATCCCGAACTTACAGACGCGCGAAATTTGGCACGTACTTCGATGCGAGATGCCTTTAATAGGTTCCACAACGAAACATTGTCTCGAAATTTGGTAGAAAATCCGAAGAAATTCTGGTCGTATGTAAAGTACACAAGCGGCAAGACGCAGTCAATACCTTAGCTGCGCAGTGCCGATGGTACTGTTATCGACGACTGTGCCGCTAAAGCGGAGTTATTGAACGCAGTTTTCCGAAATTCCTTCACCAGGGAAGACGAATGGAATATTCCAGAATTTGAAACACGAACATCTGCTAGCATGAGTTTCTTAGAAGTAGATACCTTAGGGGTTGGGAAGCAACTCAAATCGCTTGATACGGGCAAGTCTTCAGGTCCAGATTGTATACCGATTAGGTTCCTTTCAGATTACGCTGATACTATAGCTTCCTACTTAGCACTCATATACAACCGCTCGCTCACCGATAGATCTGTACCTACAGATTGGAAAATTGCGCAGGTCGCACCAGTGTTCAAGATGGGTAGCAGGAGTAATCCATTTAACTACAGACCTATATCATTGTCGTCGGTTTGCAGTAGGGTTTTGGAGCATATACTGTATTCAAACATTATGAATCACCTCGAAGGGAAAGATCTATTGACACGTAATCAGCATGGCTTCAGAAAACAATGCTCTTGTGCAACGCAGCTAGCTCTTTATTCGCACGAAGTAATGGCCGCTATCGACAGGGGATCTCAAGTTGATTCCGTATTTCTAGATTTCCGGAAAGCTTTTGACACCGTTCCTCATAAGCGACTTCTAATCAGGCTGCGGTGCTATGGGGTATCGTCTCAGTTGTGCGACTGGATTCGTGATTTCCTGTCGGGAAGGTCGCAGTTCGTAGTAATAGACGGCAAATCATCGAGTAAAACTGAAGTGATATCAGGTGTTCCCCAGGGAAGCGTCCTGGGACCTCTACTGTTCCTGATCTATATAAATGACCTGGGTGACAATCTGAGCAGTTCTCTTAGACTGTTCGCAGATGATGCTGTAATTTACCGTCTAGTAAGGTCATCCGAAGACCAGTATCAGTTGCAAAGCGATTTAGAAACAATTGCTGTATGGTGTGTCAGGTGGCAGTTGACGCTAAATAACGAAAAGTGTGAGATGATCCACATGAGTTCCAAAAGAAATCCGTTGGAATTCGATTACTCGATAAATAGTTCAATTCTCAAGGCTGTCAATTCAACTAAGTACCTGGGTGTTAAAATTACGAACAACTTCAGTTGGAAGGACCAAATAGATAATATTGTCGGGAAGGCGAGCCAAAGGTTGCGTTTCATTGGCAGGACACTTAGAAGATGCAACAAGTCCACTAAAGAGACAGCTTACACTACACTCGTTCGTCCTCTGTTAGAATATTGCTGCGTGGTGTGGGATCCTTACCAGGTGGGATTGACGGAGGACATCGAAAGGGTGCAAAAAAGGGCAGCTCGTTTTGTATTATCACGTTATAGGGGAGAGAGTGTGGCAGATATGATACACGAGTTGGGATGGAAGTCATTACAGCATAGACGTTTTTCGTCGCGGCGAGACCTTTTTACGAAATTTCAGTCACCAACTTTCTCTTCCGAATGCGAAAATATTTTGTTGAGCCCAACCTGCATAGGTAAGAATGATCATCAAAATAAAATAAGAGAAATCAGAGCTCGAACAGAAAGGTTTAGGTGTTCGTTTTTCCCGCTCGCTGTTCGGGAGTGGAATAGTAGAGAGATAGTATGATTGTGGTTCGATGAACCCTCTACCAAGCACTTAAATGTGAATTGCAGAGTAGTCATGTATATGTAGATGTTGATGCGCTCAAATCATTCTCTTCACCAAGAGCTGGCTGAAACCCGAAATAGAAAGTTCCAAAATATTTACCGAAGCATGGAGCGTACATCGAAAACACGGATTAGACGTCGTAGTAGGGGGCAGAGTTCCCTGCAGTCGATGAACGTATTCTCTCTATCGTTGTCGAAATTGAAACATTTCACCTATTCCTGTCATTAGCGTCCAGTTAACCCCACAGTTAACTGTGAATTTATATATATCAAGTGACAGGTGTAGATGAACTGAAGTTTACTATTTTATGTATCTACTGGCCACTCGATTCCACCGTGACATTTTTAGAATAATTCAAAGAAAGTGTACGCTCAGCAGTGCGGAAAAACCCAGAGCATGCAATATTAACTGGAGGTGACTTGAACCTACTGAGTATATATTAGGACGTCATGCATTCATTGCAGGTGGTACGAACATTCTTGTGAATTAGTTTTGAGCACATTTTCCGGAAACTATCTTGAGAAGTTAGTTCGACAATCCACACGCAATAGAAATATTTTAGACCTTGTAGCTACAAATAGACCAAACGTTATCGACAGTGTTATTGTAGAGGCAGGGATTACTGATAATAATATAGTGATGGTGGGCACTACAGTTAATAAATCCATCACGAACAGTAAGCAGACGACAGCAACAACCCATAAGACAATGAAAGGATAATTAATTCCGATATGGCAGACATGGAGAAATTGTAGATAAAATTTAAACTGTTTGTAAACAACCCTCTGGAGAAGTATGCGCCGAATTAATAGATTAAAGACGAAAAAGACCCAGTGTGGTTTAATAACAAAATTCGGAAAATGCTGAGCAAGCGGAGATTTTTTCGTCTCTGTTCGAAATAGATCGCGCCAATTACGACAGTTAAACATTAGTAGAAATACGTGCATTTGTAGGAAGATCGATGCGTGAAGCATACAACTTCCAGCGTCGTACATAAGCAAAATTTCTTGCTCTGCCTGCGACGTCCGACATCTGTTAATGAAGGCTGGTCGCCCAACCGCATGACGTCCAGACGTTTCACCTTGATGTCGCCACGTGTTGAGGACACCACAGCACTCGTCGAACACCCGAAAAATTGTGCGGTTTCTGAAATGCTCGTGCCGAGCCTCCGAGCCATTACTGTCTCCCTCGACCAAACTGAGGTAGATCGCGCTCATTCCCCGTTTTACACAAGGACAGCGACCTACATGCGCTGTTCCTGCGTCTCTGACTAGCAGTTATTCCAAGCTAGGTGATACTCCTAACGCTTGAATGGGGTTTGTGTCAATATTAGGTCGGTGGTCATAATGATCTGCCTGATCAGTCTGTGTACTATTGTATGGTCCCTAATGGGCAAGGAGTCCGTAGTCAAGTGATTAAGTACTTAACTCCACAAGTGCAAGATCTGTGGATCGAACCTCGCTGCTTTTATTCTTTTTATTTCCACAAAACTCTAACATCATATTTATTATGACACTCCAAATTATCATTATTTAATCATTTATTTATTATTTCCATAATATGTATCCTCAAAAACAGGAAAACAAAACATTTTTGTAAGGATATTGGAAATAAAAACGGATAACCGACCATTTTGAATCAAATCAGTATCATATTTTTATTGGTATTATTGTACCTACATTTGTGACACATATGGAACACTGCACGAATCAGGAAGATACTCATCGTAGAAACATCTAAAAAAAATTATTATTGTGGCATACAGCACGAGTAATGAACACCGAGTTCTTCATGAGTAGGTTTTTTTCAATGTGTCTACTGCAAAGCAAACTTGTTTAGCGTTCATAAACGGTTCTTGGTCATCACACTCATCACACAGTTTTCGCGTATCTGACCGTATCACCGAATATTGGTGCAGACAACTAAGGTGCACAACTGATTGAATTTTTATGCAACCTTGTCTATGAAGCTATGTCTCTATATTGGTCGTTGATGTACGAGCAATTGTGTAGTCGCTGTATGTTTTTCACCTGCTTGTGATAATACACGTCGCAGGGCTACACCAACCGAGTACATTATGGAGGAATTACTGTAATATTATATGTTGGCAGGCACTCTCTACCCTGAAATATTTCGTATTACAAAACCGGGTTCATTTGGTCTCGTCATAACTCTAGGAGCAAAGAAATTGTTCTCCTCTTACATATGGCTGCAAGACGTCAATTAGAAATTAGCTGTTTAGCAATTTTGTGAGTTCGCCGGACTTTGTTATCATAACGTTTTTGTATTCGCGTGCGTACCCATCAGCTGCTTTTCACATCCTTGGTCCAAATAAGCCAGTGGTCTCCCGCAAGCAAACGAAGACCTTTAGTAGTAATTTCCCACATAAGGTGCAGTGTGCGAATGTGTCACCTTGTGCATATCATTTCGCTGAACAAGAACCATCTCTGTTCCGCGTTCAGCGAGAGTTCGGTCATAAGTTGATTGACATTAGCACCCTAGAGCCAATATTCACAAATTAGCATCGTATTGTACAGAAAAATTATATTGCCGCTGATGTAAATGAATCAGGTACTTTTATGTGTAATACCAGTTTGATCTGCGTTAGTAACAAAATCCTTGTTGTATTTTAGTATGACAGCTCGAGTCTGCATTCAGAAATTTGCTGCTGTATCAAGGACTTTGCTGCAGTGAAGCGCTTTCCTTCTCGTTTACAAAACGTAATTTTTATCCGGCGAATCCTGTATCTTCGTTTGAAGAGCACGACCAACGAGTCAGAAGCTTAAAAAAATTTAAATCAGGAAATTGGTTAACAGCAGCAAGAGCATATTGCTGCAGATTTATTGTCGCCACCTGCTGAAAACTTTCTCTAACTTCTATGAAACGATCATGGGTCTACGAATCAACTGTTTTATGTTGTTCATGCGTTCTTCCATTTTTTTATATGTTCCTCTCATCTTTTCAAACCTTTCATGTTCTTGAGGCGTAAAGTTCCCTTTCTACGAAGAGTGGCTAAACTTACTCCATCGCGAATGCTCTCTCGCTAGATTGACGACTGTAATCCTGTGATATTGCGAAACGTAACCGCTGTCCATTTTCGACTGCTTCTCTTGTGTCTCGTACTCGTGTGATGAAGATGAATTTCCTTTTTCAGTTTCTTCAGACAGACCCCATTCATCGATTTCTTGGTGGGAAATTAGATTCTATGCTAGCATTTACAAAATTCTGCGAAATATTACTTCTCCCATTTCTATGTATTCTTGTGTTATTACTGCAGACGGTTTCGAAGCGATGGGATTGTTTTGAAAAAGGAGCTGTTCACTTATGCAGACTTCACTGTAATGCGATTTGGCGTCACAAGCGGGTTCGCTCTCTTTTGCTATTGAAGTACCAGGCACATCAATACATTTATTCGTAAAATCAGACATCTTGGAAGGTTGACATGTAAAAACCTCGGAGGCTAACATACAAATGAAGTCTTCCAGTAATTTTCGGGTTTGCAACCGGCTGCAAATCCGAAAGTTACTGGAAGAAGAAATACGCCGGGAAAATTTCGGAAGTCACATACAAATGAAGTATTCTTAGTGTTTGTAAACACTTTTCCCTTTCTTTCTCCACCAACCGTAAGTTGTTTGTGCACATGCTGCTGTTTGTGGTGGGTCAAAACTAAATGCAAGATTACCGGAAAAATGGGTTCATACGATGAATCGTACTATAGCTGTGCCTATGCCGGGCAAATGGGCTCATGGTGGATTAAAACTTACCTGCAGGAAAACGGTTATCAAGGCAAACTACTTCCAAAATGGTACAGAAAAACACATATTTTCATGGTGAAGATTATGATAACAATGAATAATTCCTTAGGTACTGATAATTTGCAGAATCATAACAAACTGTGTTACAATTACGTGGGATCGAAGAAAAGAATACAGGAGGGAGGGAAAGAGAAAGAGAGCGAGAGAGAGACAGAGAGAGAGAATAGTAGCGGAAGTGACATGCGATCCAGAATCTTCCATTTTATGAAACCATGCGCTTACTCGGTGAGCTACGGACTCGTGACCACACATTAATATACACTCCTGGAAATGGAAAAAAGAACACATTGACACCGGTGTGTCAGACCCACCATACTTGCTCCGGACACTGCGAGAGGGCTGTACAAGCAATGATCACACGCACGGCACAGCGGACACACCAGGAACCGCGGTGTTGGCCGTCGAATGGCGCTAGCTGCGCAGCATTTGTGCACCGCCGCCGTCAGTGTCAGCCAGTTTGCCGCGACATACGGAGCTCCATCGCAGTCTTTAACACTGGTAGCATGCCGCGACAGCGTGGACGTGAACCGTATGTGCAGTTGACGGACTTTGAGCGAGGGCGTATAGTGGGCATGCGGGAGGCCGGGTGGACGTACCGCCGAATTGCTCAACACGTGGGGCATGAGGTCTCCACAGTACATCGATGTTGTCGCCAGTGGTCGGCTGAAGGTGCACGTGCCCGTCGACCTGGGACCGGACCGCAGCGACGCACGGATGCACGCCAAGACCGTAGGATCCTACGCAGTGCCGTAGGGGACCGCACCGCCACTTCCCAGCAAATTAGGGACACTGTTGCTCCTGGGGTATCGGCGAGGACCATTCGAAACCGTCTCCATGAAGCTGGGCTACGGTCCCGCACACCGTTAGGCCGTCTTCCGCTCACGCCCCAACATCGTGCAGCCCGCCTCCAGTGGTGTCGCGACAGACGTGAATGGAGGGACGAATGGAGACGTGTCGTCTTCAGCGATGAGAGTCGCTTCTGCCTTGGTGCCAGTGATAGTCGTATGCTTGTTTGGCGCCGTGCAGGTGAGGGCCACAATCAGGACTGCATACGACCGAGGCACACAGGTCCAACACCCGGCGTCATAGTGTGGGGAGCGATCTCCTACACTGGCCGTACACCTCTGGTGATCGTTAAGGGGACACTGAATAGTGCACGGTACATCCAAACCGTCATCGAAACCATCGTTCTACCATTCCTAGACCGGCAAGGGAACTTGCTGTTCCAACAGGACAATGCATGTCCGCATGTATCCCGTGCCACCCAACGTGCTGTAGAAGGTGTAAGTCAACTACCCTGGCCAGCAAGATCTCCGGATGTGTCCCCCATTGAGCATGTTTGGGACTGGATGAAGCGTCGTCTCACGCGGTCTGCACGTCCAGCACGAACGCTGGTCCAACTGAGGCGCCAGGTGGAAATGGCATGGCAAGCCGTTCCACAGGACTACATCCAGCATCTCTACGATCGTCTCCATGGGAGAATAGCAGCCTGCATTGCTGTGAAAGGTGGATATACACTGTACTAGTGCCGACATTGTGCATGCTCTGTTGCCTGTGTCTATGTGCCTGTGGTTCTATCAGTGTGATCATGTGATGTATCTGACCCCAGGAATGTGTCAATAAAGTTTCCCCTTCCTGGGACAATGAATTCACGGTGTTCTTATTTCAATTTCCAGGAGTGTATATGCGTGCCTAAAACTTTCAAACACGATTTTCTAGAAATGGGTTGAGAGACTTCCTTTTCACACGCCTTATCAATACGAATGAAGTCGGTGACGGCAAGTGCATACGGCCCCGTTGTGAGATGATGTCATTCGCTGTCTTACGGAAAAAATAAAAAGTTTTTTTATGTACAGGATGTCCATAAATTTTCCTTGCAACTTAGACTTTAATACCTTTGAAACCATACTAGATATTTACAAATAGTTTTCAGCATGTGATAAGATAACTCTTGAAGTTTCTTTTCCTCATTCATGCACATCGATGTGTGTGTCCTTAGAGGCACGTGTGATGGATGCCTAGTCAGAATTCCATTTCTTGTCGCGTATGATTAGAGATCTCCACGGTGACATGTTCAAATTATTTGCGGATGCGTACCATCAAGTCCTACAGATTATTAACCATGGTTCGGTACTTCAGATCCTTTTCAAAATCCCACAGGAAAAAGTCTGTCAGTGTGAAGTCAAAGAATCGGAGCATCTCATCCAATCCACGTATCCTGAAACTTTTCATCAAGAAAATGACGGGAATTTAGGGACCAGTGGGGTGGCGCCCCACCCTACTATAATATGACATCAGGTTGCAGGTGTTCCAGTTCTGGTTCAGTAAACTCCAGTCTCTCCAGGTAAGCAGCACTGTTGACGGCCGGCTTGATGGAAAGGAATGGACCAATAACGCATTTATGCATCAGGCCACACCTAACACTGACCTTGGGACTGTCTCTTTCTGTTTCACGTGTAACATGAGGTTGCTGTGAACCCGATATGCAAACGTTTTGGCGATTCAGTTGGCCGGATACATGAGATGTGGCCACATCGAAGAAACAAATTTTTTCCGAAGACTCGCTGTTTGCGTCGGTCTTGCCTAGCATGTCCACTTCAGACTGTTAGCGTTGAGGTTGTCCGTAGACTTTAATGTCTGAAGTACCGGGTAATCAAAAGATCAATATAAATCTGAAAACTGAATAAATCACGGAATAATGTAGATAGAGAGGTACAAATTGACACACATGCTTGGAATGACATGGGGTTCTATTAGAACCAAAAAAATACATAAGTTCAAAAAATGTCCGACAGATGGCGCTTCATCTGATCAGAATAGCAATAATTAGCATAAGAAAGTAAGACAAAGCAAAGATGATGTTCTTTACAGGAAATGCTCAATATGTCCACCATCATTCCTCAACAATAGCTGTAGTCGAGGAATAATGTTGTAAACAGCACTGTAAAGCATGTAGGAGCTATGGTGAGGCATTGGCGTCAGATGTTGTCTTTCAGCATCCCTAGAGATGTCGGTCGATCACAATACACTTGCGACTTCAGGTAACCCCAAAGCCAATAACCGCACGGACTGAGGTTTGGGGACCTGGGAGGCCAAGCATGACGAAAGTGGCGGCTGAGCACACGATCAACACCAAACGACGAGCGCGAGAGATCTTTCACACGTCTAGCAATATGGGGTGGAGCGTCATCCTGCATTTTGGTTCTAATAAAACCCCATGTCATTCCAAGCATGTGTGTCAATTTTTACCTCTCTATCTACATTATTACGTGGTTTATAAAGTTTTCAAATTTATACTGCCTTATTGATCACTCAGTAGTTTCACCTTGTAAGGATTAGCTGTAACCTCTTACGCATTATATTGTGCACACTTGATCATCTCATTTCCAACTCTCTAGCCGCCGTACCTCGTCCACGCTGACGTCTGAAACAAATGAGCGACCCGCTTCCTTTTTGCGGAGAACGCTACCTGTTTCCATAAGTGACATACGCCAAGTCCGAATATGTGGTCGAGACATTGACTGCCTTCCGTATCGTGCTCGGAAGTTTCGTTACAGTCGGGTGTCGGTCGTCGTCTGTATGAACCAGGCCTCACACTGAGCCCTCTCCTTTGTTGCCCACATTTTATGAGGTTTTCAACTTCAGTATTGCGTCAGAATTTCCTGAATGGTAAAAAAAGTTTTTGAGTTGTCTTTCCATATGTTGGAAATCATTTGTTAATTTGTCGTATAGTTTTAAAGTTATTAAAGTCTGAATTTGTAACGATAATTTATGGATATCCTGTATTTTGTAAGTACATGTGAAACATCCCCTTAGAAAAATTTATGAATTACTGTGCTGGGAAGCCCCTTACGTTATTTGATTTTCAGACACTTCAGCAAAACTGATGTACTCAGACTTTCTCTCTTTACTTATTGTGATCAACACTAAACTGAAACACAATATTTTCAGCGCGACGCAATCTGAATTTCAATAATCCCTACAAAAGAATGGCCCTGACTAACAATAGCCTATACCTTTCATGAATCACTTACCTCACAAAAATCTTCGTTACTCGAACTACTGCAATACAGCGAGCGCCAATACTGCCCTCTAAATAAAAGATTCTAACTACTGAAGGCACTAGCTACTGATATGCACACGTAGCAAATCAAAGATTTTGATAGAGAACAAACAATTTATTTACCTTAATAAATGGTTCAAATGGCTCTGAGCACTATGGGACTAAACATCTATGGTCGTCAGTCCCCTAGAACTTAGAACTACTTAAACCTAACTAACGTAAGGACAGCACACAACATCCAGTCATGACGACGCAGAGAAAATACCTGACCCCGCCGGGAATCGAACCCGGGGACCCGGGCGTGGGAAGCGAGAACGCTACCGCACGCCACGAGCTGCAGACTATTTACCTTAACAATGTTCAAAAGTGATCATCTACAGGGTGAGTCACCTAATGTTACCGCTGGATGTATTTCGTGTACCACATCAAATACTAACGAACCGAGTGCACAGACCGGACGTGAGGAGAGGGGCTAGTGTAATTGTTTAATACAAACCATACAAAAATGCACGGAAGTATGTTTTTTAACACAAACCTACGTTCTTAAATGCACATCTGAACATATAAACAAATACGTACTCAGTGCCTTTTGTTGCATTGTAAAATGTTAATTACATTCGGAGATATTGTTGACGCTTGAAACTTCCGACGTCCAGTTGCATGTTGAACAAACACGGGCCACGGGCGTTTCATAGGACGTGGAGGACGCATAAATTGGCCAGCCCGTTCTCCTGATTTTACAGCTCTGGACTTCTTTCTGTGGGGTACGTTAAAGGAGAATGAGTTCCGTGATGTGCCTACAACCCCAGAGGATATGAAACAACATATTGTGGCAGCCTGCGGCGACATTACACCAGGTGAACTGCGGCGTGTACGACATTCATTACGCCAGAGATTGCAATTGTGTGCAGCAAATGATGGCCACCACATTGAACATCTATTGGCCTGACATGTCGGGACACACTCTATTCCACTCCGTAATTGAAAACGGAAACCACGTGTGTACGTGTACCTAACCCCTCATGGTAATGTACATGTGCGTCAGTGAAAAAGACTAATAAAAAGGTGTTAGCATGTGGACGTAATGTGCTGTTCCAGTCTCTTCTGTACCTAAGGTCCATCACCGTTCCCTTTGGATCCCTACGTAATTCGGTGCTCTCCGATACACACGATCGAACTGCGGAGGAGTGGTGCTCAAGGGTCAACTTTAGGTTACAATACCTCCGGATGTAATTAACATTTTACAGTGCAACAAACGGCACTGATTACGTATTTGTTTATATGTTCAGATGTGCTAACAAAACCGGGTTCCATTTAAAAAAACGAAGGTTTGTGTTAAAAAACATACTTCCGTGCATTTTTTTTTTATGGTTTGTATTAACCAATTACACTAGCCCCTCTCCTCACGTTCGGTCTGTGGAACTCATTCGTCAGTATTTGATGTGGTTTACGAAATATATCCAGCGGTAATGTTAGGTGACTCACCCTGTGTATAAGTTCATGATATCCAGTATTACAAATTTACTCTTTCTGATGGACACACGTCCAGATCGTCCGCTCTCAAAATTCTGCCATCTCTCTTCCCACATCCACCACTGCTGGCGGCTCACCTCCAACTACACAACGCTACGCGCTGTCACATCCAACTGCCCAACACTACAATAGCAAATTTCAACAATGCAAACCAGCCGCAGACTTGACACAGCACAGTCAGTGATTTTCATATAGAGCGCTACGTGGCGCTACCAACATAAAAACCTAAACAGCCTACTTACACATGTTGTATACGTATGTGTGTATCGTACTGCACTACCGCGCCTTACTTCTTCTACACTTATACTTGCGATAGCAGCAATCACCGACATCCGACAGCGAGATCGCTGCCTCCAGTGCTGACAGTACGGCGAGAGCGGGAACACCTGCGCAGGCTTAGCATGACAATGGGAGCCATGATTCAGCGCGACCTGGCGAGTGGCGCCCCTGGCCACACGCGAACCCTTCCTGCTCCGCTCCCTTCTGGCGACAAGGTCAAGTGGAGGACCGGCAACACAAGCCGCACAGTGGCAGCGCGGGGGTGAGGGCGAGGGCGGCGGGGTACTGACTCCGCAGCACAGGACTCACCCCTGTGCATCACGGAGTTTTCAGGTTAAGAAATGTGATGTTCATAAGACATGACTAAATTTAAATTAACTGTAAAGAAATGCTGCCACAAGTTTGAAAATAGCACTAGATAAACTTTTGTTAAAGGTAATATCAGTTTGAAAGTATCGTATCGTAAATTTCAAGAGCATTTGCATATTTATAGTACAAAGTGTGTTCTCATAAGGGACAGTGTGAGGATATGCACTGGGCAGTATGCCAGATACCCAGTTTAACTTTGTTAGATCACTGCCAACCACAAATTTGCGAAAACTCGAAAACTACTTCTCACACTTGATTAAAGCAAACAACCAATATCCTTGACATAAAACACTCAACCTCAAGGTAATCATTGATTAGAATATCTTTAACTCTCCCCTAACCACTTATATAACCATAAGCTCAATGGCAAGCAGTCGTATTGTGAGGTTAATGTTTCATACAACCTCTTCTTCAATCAACAATACTTTGTGTAACTTGTATGTCCCCAAATCAATAAAGTGTCGTAACTATTTTATGACAGTGTAATATTAACCTTTAATGGCTACCATAAGAGTACAATTTCCTCTTTCCTACCTATATATCTCATTCTAACTCCTTCAAGTAAACTCATTTCATTCAATCAAATTCAACTATAGGATATGTTGTGGTTGGCAGGAGAGCCAACACCGTGTTACTAGAGGAGGCCGAAAGGCACGCGATTTAGCTCACGCAGGCTGGCGTGAGGTCTGGTACAGGACAAGGAAATTAGAATTTAGAAAAACGGACGTAGCTGGTGGAATACTTAACTTTAATCCATTAATGATTGACGTCGGTCTTGACGGTACATAGTTAACAATATCAATAGTAACTGATAATGGCGCCTTGCTAGGTCGTAGCAAATAACGTAGCTGAAGGCTATGCTAACTGTTGTCTCGGCAAATGAGAGCGTATTTAGTGAGTGAACAATCGCTAGCAAAGTCGGCTGTACAACTGGGGCGAGTGCTAGGAAGTCTCTCTAGACTTGCCGTGTGGCGGCGCTCGGTCTGCAATCACTGATAGTGGCGACATGAGGGTCCGACGTATACTACCGGACAGCGGCCGATTTAAAGGCTACCACCTAGCAAGTGTGGTGTCTGGCGTTGACACCACAGGATATATAATCATCAATTTGATAAGCGTAAATTTGACAATAGCATACTTCATATCATCGTGTTGTGTGTAAGATAATAGCCAATAGATTATCGTAATATAATGTTATCATGGGGTATATGTTTATAAAAGGATAAGTTTAAAAAAATAAGAGAGTCAATATATTATAAGGAAAACTGATCATCACCCTCGCCAAATAATTGCTGAAAATAGGTATGTTTTGGCTTCAGCCACTCAAACATAAGTAAAATTAAAACTTCTATTCACTAAATCCTATGTTCAACGAGGTGAGATAAATATGTCATTGGATGACATTATCGACACTCCACAGAATCAATCTACTTCACCTCCTATTTCTTTCTGCTTCAGATACAACATCAATATTTTTTCATAAGCTTCAGCGAAATAATTGCACCATCGGAAAATTTCATATACTGTACTATTGTAGAAAGGTATTCAGTATACATAAGCATCATACGCAAGTAATGTGCATAGCATAGAATTCAGTGTGGATACGTATATCAGTGTCACAACTGCAGAAGTGTCTTCTTAGAACTGCCGCCCAGTGTCTCATAGCCAAATTCTTCTGCACTGATTTATAAATAAGCATAGAATGTGCATCAGCATAGTGTAATTATAGCATGTGTTAGAGTAGAAAATCGTATCATCATACAGCAATAGACTGCAAAAGCAGTATATTCAGATGTAGTGAGCATCTCACTCAACTCATTACTAACATCATGTGCGTTAGAATAAATGTGTCATCAAATTAAAGTAAGTAGCAATTAATAAACAGCTAGTAAAATCTTCATAGGCAAGCTCACGAAATGTAGAAAATTCGCAACTATTTCTTCTCCAACTTCAATCCGATGGCCGTTTACACACTACACCACATCTTCAAAATAAAAATAGTGATTCTGTATTTTATGCAAGTGGTGCTCACTTCTCATTAGCGCTGGAAAAAAATAATATTTCAAAATATCCGAGATCTGCTCATTAAATTCCTTATTCTTTTATTGTTTTGCGAAATCGGGGCATCTTCAGGTATCTTGTATATCATCGCGGAGAACAAATGAGATACATTAATTATTTTATTCTCAATGCAACGCTATGTAGGGTGCATGTGTACGAAAACGGTCATAACACAGCGTCACATACTCACATAAATTATTTACAATAGCCTAACCTGCAACTGCGATGTCAAATAAAGCAGAAGCCACCATGCAGCATTGAAATTAACATGAAAACTACCGCCTAATAGGATTCCCAGTGTTCATACAAACCAACGAAGTGCTTGAAAATATTTTTGCAGTGCTACATGGTGTGAATAGTTTGCTAGATTACACAGCCGACAGTAAACTGGGCCAGCACAGTTAACCATCCCTCATATACTGTCAGTCTTCCAGAATTTCGAGTGGAGGCACTCTACATACTGACAACGACACAGAAAGCATGAATTAGCTGTAGCTTTTCTATTCTTCTTGTAGCCCCAGTCAACATACGGAAACTTGAACAATATGTTGATGTTTGCGTGCTGCTTAGGGGATAAACCATCCCCTTCACTCCAAAACTGCATATATATTTAATATTACATGTACCAACAGTCTTATACGAATAATTTCGTGAACCTGTTAATTAAACACCAGTGAGAAAATGAAATGATGCATCTGTTAAGGCACTACACTCATAATCGACATAATTGGACGGCAAATCGCTACTTTGCCAATCTAAGTTAATGTGGATTACATTCTTCTCCATTCAGATATGATGTCCCATCTCTAGTGACTTCATTGTCGACGACACTCTATATACAATGCTCCTTTTTATTACTAGATCATATAGAGTCATCTCAGTTTGGATTCCGAAGAAATGTTGGAACACGTGAGGCAATTCTGACCCTACGACTTATCTTAGAAGCTAGATTAAGGAAGGGCAAACCTACGTTTCTAGCATTTGTAGACTTAGAGAAAGCTTTTGACAATGTTGACTGGAATACTCTCTTTCAAATTCTGAAGGTGGCAGGGGTAAAATACAGGGAGCGAAAGGCTATTTACAATTTGTACAGAAACCAAATGGCAGTTATAAGAGGCGAGGGACATGAAAGGGAAGCAGTGGTTGGGAAGGGAGTGAGACAGGGCTGTAGTCTATCCCCGATGTTATTCAATCTGTATATTGAGCAAGCAGTGAAGGAAACAAAAGAAAAATTCGGAGTAGGTATTAAAGTCCATGGAGAAGAAATAAAAACTTTGAGGTTCGCCGATGACATTGTAGTTCTGTCAGAGACAGCAAAGGACTTGGAAGAGCAGTTGAACGGAATGGATAGTGTCTTGGAAGGAGGATATAAGATGACCATCAACAAAAGCAAAACGAGGATAATGGAATGTAGTCAAATTAAATCGGGTGATGCTGAGGGAATTAGATTAGGAAGTGCGACACTTAAAGTAGTAAAGGAGTTTTGCTATTTGGGGAGCAAAATAACTGATGATGGTCGAAGTAGAGAGGATATAAAATGTAGACTGGCAATGGCAAGGAAAGCGTTTCTGAAGAAGAGAAGTTTGTTAACATCGAGTATAGATTTAAGTGTCAGGAAGTCATTTCTGAAAGTATTTGTGTGGCGTGTAGCCATGTATGGAAGTGAATCATGGACGATAAATAGTTTGGACAAGAAGAGAATAGAAGCTTTCGAAATGTGGTGCTACAGAAGAATGCTGAAGATTAGATGGGTAGATGACATAACTAATGAAGAAGTATTGAATCGGACTGGGGAGAAGAGATGTTTGTGGCACAACTTGACCAGAAGAAGGGATCGGTTGGTAGGACATGTTCTGAGGCATCAAGGGATCACCAATTTAGTATTGGAGGGCAGCGTGAAGGGTGAAAATCGTATAGGGAGACCAAGAGATGACTACACTAAACAGATTCAGAAGGATGTAGGTTGCAATAGGTACTGGGAGATGAAGAAGCTTGCACAGGATAGAGTAGCATGGAAAGCTGCATCAAACCAGTCTCAGGACTGAAGACCACAACAACAACATAGAGTCATCAGAATACGATAAACGGTTTTGCATGTTCATTAGCATTCGCACTGTCACTAATAGCTAGAGGCACAAGTACAAACGGACACACGAAAACTTTTCTCCCTAAGAAAATCTACAGTAGGTGTACTTGCAGTTTATCAGTTTTGCCTCTGGTTGGCAGCCTCCTAACCAAAATGCTCTTGGAGACAGGCTTAGCAGTTGCTTCAAAATAAAAATGTATTAATACTGCTAGGAATTTCCATTCCGCTTATGCCGTCGCAGCTGAAATCTCATTTAAATGATAAAAAAACTGCTAACCTTTTAACATGACCTCAAGAACTGATTAGTGAAGTTACAGGTTTCAAGGGTAATTTGTGTTATACGAGGTAATTACGAATCACTTTACAGATGTTTAACAGAATTCATTAATCTATTGCTGTAGGCTGACTCTTTAAAAATTAATTCAATGATGAAAATGAGCTTGTTGTTCTTTTCTACTTCGGAAACTGCAACTTGTAACTATTATTTTACTAATTTGAAATTATCACCACGAATTTTTTTTCGTTTGATTTCAAATCCAGTTTGGTTATCTTGCGAGATACCAAAAATAGTCTAGATCTCAAATGGTGTTTATTTTTCTGATAACCGATTTCACTCAGAGAAAGAACACCTTCAGACTATATTGTAAACATTGCGGCTATTCACCTTATAGAACAATGACTACGCACGTACAAAGTAGAAACATATCCTCTATATTCGTTCTGGCGTCTCGTAGAGCCGATCTGCGGAGGTGTTGTACGTGCTACGGTGCACATGTGGTCAGGTGCTGTGTAACACAGGGATGCTACGAGGATCAGAGAGAAGCTTTGTCCACCGTTCCATGCATGATCAGTTGAAAACACAAAACAGCGAGTGTACTCGCATAATTATTAAAATTTGGCTATTACTGTAGGTACAGGAAGGCATTATTTTCGTGTTTTAAGAAATCCTACTACGACTGAGGCTTTGATCAATGCCAAACCTTGTATTCACATAAGTATAGAAAAGGACTTGTGACTTATGGTTCAGAAAGTGTTAAAACTACCTCTAGAGATTCAAGAGACTCAAAAATATTTTTTCTCTTGCAACAAATAGCAATAACAAGCGACAACAGTGCTGGTGACATAGACGAAGTTTGAATAAGGTGTATCGAGGACATCCAAATACATCACCCACAGATGGACTAGTTTTATCAATAAGACGCATATACGCCATGCATCAAAGCATGTAGATTATTTAGGAGCAAAAACATCCACATATATCACTAGGGATTCCCTTCGTAAAAAACTGGAAAATACTGTAGGCAATCACCGTAACAGATTTTACTGCTCCGTTGTCTACAAAATTATGTGTAGTGATTGTGTTAAGCGGTATATAAGGCAAACAGGCCTCAATTTCAGCATTAGCTTCAAGGTAAAAGCCACTGGAGATGGATGCAATAAATCGCTATGTGATACAGACTCAGCGGGGACAATCAATGACAATGTGAAAATTTTGCAGAATGCTCCCAAGGGTATTTCATTTGGTGCTCTTGAAAAAAATGAGATTTATGTATAGTTACCACAAAGGTCAGTCCCAACGACTTTTGAATCAACAAATCGAACATACAAGGTGGCCAGAAGTAGTCTGGAAAGTTTTTAAAGGTGTTTTAGGGTAGGTGTCAAGAAAAGAATTCGATACGTTGCGCCGATTCCGAGTTAATTAGAGCCGAAGCTCGCCAATCAGGTCGTTGTTAGCGCGAATTCCAGATGGCATCGCCAGACGCGTTCTTCGTTTGATTTCCTAAAACCGGAAAAGTGAGCAACACAGAAACTGGACATAAGGCTGTAGTAAGGATCTAACACGAGCCAAAGGTTAAACAATCTGATACCTATCATCTACGGTATGAAAATCACTGAGACTACTTTTATCCGGCGAACTGCTTGAATTTGCGCGCGCAGTGGACTGATTGTCTAACTGCAGCGTTAATTAAGTAGGTAACGGCGCAAAGCATCAAATTTTTTTCTTAATTACTATTTCTCAGGACAACCTACCCTGCAACACTCTTGAAAGATTTTCAGATTGTTTCTGACCACCTATATCTCATCTACTCCGATACATAATATTACTCGACAGACCCATGATTTGACATTTCCTTCACCACTTTTTACGGACGTTACCGACACACACCGATGAATCAAAACATTATTATCATGTGCTTCATAGGACCCGCACTGAAATACAGTACAGTAGCGACTCGGCGACGCATACGTCCGACATGTCCTTGGTAGGTTTCCAGGGATACGTGGCACCCAAGTTTCTTCAAATGTCACAATTCGCGTAAATTACGCGCCGGCGGTTTGTGGTAACGGGTCTGGCACACGATAATGTACTACACGTACGTCAATGCATTCGTACCAGGAGAATTTGGGGTCAAGAATTTAACTTGAGTTCACTATCACGCTCCTCAAACCTCTGCAGCGCGATTTCGGGGGTGCATTATAGGCGGACATCTGCAAAAAGATACTAACGCCCATCGGAGAAGATGTCGAGCAAGAAAGGATTCAAATACTCCACTGTAATGTTCACGTAGTAAACAGCCGTTACAATGCCTTTGATTACGAAGGAGGTCCCTTGAAAGCCTAGTAGAATGTCTGCCATTGCATAATACTGCACCCACTTTAGTATGTTTGTCGCATCTTCTAAGTTTTGCCAACAAAGCGCAGTCTTTGTTTAGCCTTCACCATAATATTATATATGTGCTCTTTCCAATTTAAGTTGCTCGTAATTGTAATTCCTAGGTATGTAGTCGAATTGGCAGCCCTTAGATTTGTGCGATTTATCGTATACCCTAAATTTATCGGATTTCTTTTAGTACCCATGTGGATGACCTCCACTTTTCTTTATTTAGTGCCAATTGCCAGTTTTCGCACAATTCAGAAATTCTCTCTAGATCATTTTGTAATTGGAATTGATCGTCCGATGATTTTACTAGAAGGTAAATTACAGCGTCATCAGCAAACAGTCCAAGGGGGCTGCTTAGATTATCACCTAGATCATTTATATAAATCAGGAACAGCAGAGGGCCTATGAAACTACCTTACGGAACGCCAGAATCACTTCTGTTCTACTCGACGATTTACCGTCTATCACTACGAACTGTGAGCTCTCTGAGAGGAAATCACGAATCCAATCACACAAATGAGACGATACTCCATATGCTAGCAATTTGATTAATAGTCGCTTGTGAGGAACGGTATCAAAAGCCTTCTGGAAATCTAGGGATATGGGATCGATCTGAGATCCCTTGTCGACAGCACTCATTACTTCATGGGAAGTTGCACAAGAACGATATTTTCTGAATCCGTGTGGGTTATGTATCAGTAAGTCATTTTCTTCAAGGTGATTCATAATGTTCGAGTACAGTATATGCTCCAAAAGCCTACTGCAAATTGAGGTCAGTGATATGAGTCTGTACTTCAATGGGTTACTCCTATTTCGTTTCTTGAATATTGGTGTGACCTGTGCGAGTTTCCAGTCAAGTGAGCGGTTGTATATGATTGCTAAGAAAGGCGCTATTGTGTCTGCATACTCCGAAAGGAACCTGTTTGGTATACCATCTGGACCGGAAGACTTACCTTTCTTAAGTGATTTCAGTTGTTTCGCAATACCTATCTACTTTTATGTCACCCATGCTAACAGCTGTTCTGGTTTCGAATTCTGGAATATTTACTTCTTCTTTCGTGAAGGAATTACGGAAAACTGTATTTAGTAATTCCGATTTAGTGGCACCATCATCGGTAACATTTCCATCGCTATCGCGCAGTGACGGTATTGATTGTTTTTTGCCACTGGTGTACTTTACATACGACCAGAATCTCTTTGGGTTTTCTACTGTATTTTGAGACAATATTTCATTGTGGAGACTATTAAAAGCATCTCGCATTGACGTTCTCACTAAATTTCGAGCTTCCGTGAAACTTAGCCAGTCTTGGGGATTTTGCGTGCTTCTGAATTTGGCATGCTTTTTTCGTTGCTTCTGCAACAGTGTTTTGACGTGTGTTGTGTACCATGGTGGATCAGTCCCGTCTCTTATTAACTTATGCGGTATGAATAATGATCTCTCCAGAACCCTCCCGACGATTGTTGCAGGCTGTTGTTTCACGCAACACACGCCACCAGCATCTACATCTACATCTACATGACTACTCTGCAATTCACATTTAAGTGCTTGGCAGAGGGTTCATCGAACCACAATCATACTATCTCTCTACTATTCCACTCCCGAACAGCGAGCGGGAAAAACGAACACCCAAATATTTCTGTTCGAGCTCTGATTTCTCTTATTTTATTTTGATGATCATTCCTACCTCTGTAGGTTGGGCTCAACAAAATATTTTCGCATTCGGAAGAGAAAGTTGGTGACTGAAATTTCGTAAAAAGATCTCGCCGCGACGAAAAACGTCTATGCTGTAATGACTTCCATCCCAACTCGTGTATCATATCTGCCACACTCTCTCCCCTATAACGTGATAATACAAAACGAGCTGCCCTTTTTTGCACCCTTTCGATGTCCTCCGTCAATCCCACCTGGTAAGGATCCCACACCACGCAGCAATATTCTAACAGAGGACGAACGAGTGCAGTGTAAGCTGTCTCTTTAGTGGACTTGTTGCATCTTCTAAGTGTCCTGCCAATGAAACGCAACCTTTGGCTCGCCTTCCCGACAGTATTATCTATGTGGTCCTTCCAACTGAAGTTGTTCGTAATTTTAACACCCAGGTACTTGGTTGAATTGACAGCCTTGAGAATTGTACTATTTATCGAGTAATCGAATTCCAACGGATTTCTTTTGGAACTCATGTGGATCATCTCACACTTTTCGTTATTTAGCGTCAACTGCCACCTGACACACCATACAGCAATTGTTTCTAAATCGCTTTGCAACTGATACTGGTCTTCGGATGACCTTACTAGACGGTAAATTACAGCATCATCTGCGAACAGTCTAAGAGAACTGCTCAGATTGTCACCCAGGTCATTTATATAGATCAGGAACAGTAGAGGTCCCAGGACGCTTCCCTGGGGAACACCTGATATCACTTCAGTTTTACTCGATGATTTGCCGTCTGTTACTACGAACTGCGACCTTCCCGACAGACGAATACGGTCGCACAACTGAGACGATACCCCATAGCACCGCAGCTTGATTAGAAGTCGCTTGTGAGGAACGCTGTCAAAAGCTTTCCGGAAAGCTAGAAATACGGAATCAACTTGAGATCCCCTGTCGATAGCGGCCATTACTTCGTGCGAATAAAGAGCTAGCTGCGTTGCACAAGAGCGATGTTTTCTGAAGCCATGCTGATTACGTGTCAATAGATCGTTTCCTTCGAGGTGATTCATAATGTTTGAATACAGTATATGCTCCAAAACTCTACTCCAGACCGACGTCAATGATATAGGTCTGTAGTTAAATGGATTACTCCTACTACCCTTCTTGAACACTGGTGCCACCTGCGCAATTTTCCAATCTGTAGGTACAGATCTATCGGTGAGCGAGTGGTTGTATATGAGTGCTAAGTAGGGAGCTCTAGTATCAGCGTAATCTGAAAGGAACCTAATCGGTATACAATCTGGACCTGAAGACTTGCCCGTATCAAGCGATTTGAGTTGCTTCGCAACCCCTAAGATATCTACTTCTAAGAAACTCATGCTAGCAGATGTTCGTGTTTCAGATTCTGGAATATTCCATTTCGTCTTCCCTGGTGAAGGAATTTCGGAAAACTGCGTTCAATAACTCCGCTTTAGCGGCACAGTCGTCGATAACAGTACCATCGGCACTGCGCAGCTAAGGTATTGACTGCGTCTTGCCGCTTGTGCACTTTACATACGACCAGAATTTCTTCGGATTTTCTACCAAATTTCGAGACAATGTTTCGTTGTGGAACCTATTAAAGGCATCTCGCATCGAAGTACGTGCCAAATTTCGCGCGTCTGTAAGTTCGGGATTTCGCGTTCTTCTGAACTTCGCATGCTTTTTCCGTTGCCTCTGCAACAGCGTTCGGACCTTTTTTGTGTACCACGGAGGATCCGTTCCATCTCTTACCAATTTATGAGGTATGAATATCTCAATTGCTGTTGCTACTATATCTTTGAATTTCAGCCACATCTCGTCTACATTCGCATAGTCAGTTCGGAAGGAATGGAAATTGTCTTTTAGGAAGGCTTCTAGTGGCACTTTATCCGCTTTTTTAAATAAAATTATTTTGCGTTTGTTTCTGATGGAGTTGGAAGAAATGGTACTGACCCTAGCTACAACGACCTTGTGATCACTAATCCCTGTATCAGTCATGATGCTCTCTATCAGCTCTGGATTGTTTGTGGCTAAGAGGTGAAGTGTGTTTTCGCAACCATTTACAATTCGCGTGGGTTCGTGGACTAACTGCTCGAAATAATTTTCGGAGAAAGCATTTAGGACAATCTCGGAAGACGATTTCTGCCTACCACCGGTTTTGAACAAGTATTTTTGCCAACATACCGAGGGTAGGTTGAAGTCCCCACCAACTATAACCGTATGAATGGGGTATTTATTTGTTACGAGACTCAAACTTTCTCTGAACTGTTCCCCAACTGTATCATCGGAGTCTGGGGGTCGGTAGAAGGAGCCAATTATTAACTTAATTCGGCTGTTAAGTATAACCTCCACCCATACCAATTCGCACGGAGTATCTACTTCGACTTCACTACAAGATAAACCACTACTGACAGACACAAACACTCCACCACCGATTCTGCCTAATCTATCTTTCCTGAACACCGTCTGCAGAACTTATTTCAGGCTTTAGCCAGCTTTCTGTACCTATAACGATATCAGCTTCTCTGCTTTCTATTAGCGCTTGAAGCTCAGGGACTTTTCCAGCGCAACTACAACAATTTACAACTATAATTCCGACTGTTCCTTGATCCAAGCAGGTCCTGTAATTGCCATGCACCCTTTGACATTGCAGCCCATCCCGCACTTTCCCGAGGCCTTCTAACCCAAAAAACCGCCCAGTCCACGCCACACATCTTCCGCTACCCGTGTAGGCGCCAGCTGAGTGTAGTGAACTTCTGACCTATTCAGCGGAACCCGAAACCCCACCACCCTATGGCGCAAGTCAAGGAATCTGCAGCCAATACGGTCGCAAAACCGTCTGAGCCTCTGATTAAGACCCTCCACCCAGCTCTGCACCAAAGGTCCGCAGTCGGTTCTGTCAACGATGCTGCAGATGGTGAGCTCTGCCTTCATCTCGTAAGCAAGACCGGCAGCCTTCACCAAATCAGATAGCCGCTGGAATCCAGAGAGAATTTCCTCAGATCCAAAGCAACACTCGTCATTAGTGCCGACATGTGCCACCACCTGCAGGTGGCTGCACACTGTGCTCTTCATGGCATCCGGAAGGACCCTTTCCACATCAGGAATGACTCCTCCCGGAATGCACACGGAGTGCACACTGGATTTCTTCCCCTCCTTAGCCGCCGTATCCCTAAGGGGCCCCATTACGCGCCTAACATTGGATCTCCCAACTACCAGTAAGCCCACCCTCTGCGATTGCCCGGACCTTGAAGGCTGAGAATGATCCTCTGAAACAGGGCAGGCAGCTGCATCTGGCTCAGCCAGAGACAGTGCCTGAAACCGGTTTGTCAGACGCACCGGGGAGGCTTTCTGATCAGCCTCCGGGGACGCCTTTCGCTGCCTGCCACGCCTTGGAACGACCTCCCAATCAACCACAGGCGAGGACTGAGCCCCACTACGGGCAGCAACCGGGGCAACCACAGCGGCAGACCGATCTGGGGCAGACGGGACGAGGTTGACATAAAACGTGATTAATCTGAGAAGGTCAAATATCGGCACTCAGCTGACGTCTAGTTGCGATACTGGCGTGCAGATTCCAGCCGAACGGCCCTCCGTTGGCAGTCCTTCAGTTCGTCCCGGTTGTCAGTTGGTCAACAGTTGCACTTCTATTCGCCCGTACACGTCTCCGCAGCCGTCGTCCACCCCTTTCATCTGTGCCGTTGGTGCTGGCGCATCCATGCCTTTCGACTATGCCTGTAGTGCACTGCGTCGGTTACAGGGCAACTTTGGCCATGCACGGTATACTTTAACCACTGCAGCATGCCACCATTTACAGACTTCACCGTTTCCCTTGGCGTGAAAGTCAATATCGTGCCCTTCTGGACGTCAGATAAAGATAAATCGCTCCGTTTCGTAATTGCGACAAGCACTGCTCTGTTTTCCACCCCCTCCTTCCCTCCCCACCCACCCCTTGCGACAAGCTTCATTCACCCTCCACTGCTAGTCTGGCACCTACCGTCTGTGAGTGGCTATTGCATGTCGACGTCGAACATAGGCGGTGGTCACATTAATATGACTGAACCGTGTATTTAAATGGGCACGCAAATTTTTTTTCGCTCTGTTGCTTAGTGAGGTATTTGCAACGCTTGCCACCGAGCGACGCCAGCAGCAGTTATCAGGAAACCATTAGCTGAGAGCTACGAAGACGGAACGAGACGTCCGAGTTTGCGCAGCAGTTTTCACACCGACGACGCAATTTCTTATTTTTCAGAAGTGACGTGGGAGCTGTCTGGCGGAGCCCGGTTCCAATTTAAAAGTTAGATTTAAATCGGCGGGGGTGCTTCCTGTGTAGCGGAGCTGGTGGGGGCGGTGGCAAAGCTGGGGATCCGGCGGCGCGGCCGCGATTTGAATAATACGCGCTCGCCCCATGGGAACTCACCAGGTGGCAGCAGGGGGAGGACGGCCCTCCGTAGCTGTGGCCGGCGGCGCCACGTACCTGGCTGCGTCACACCCACTTTGCATCTCCTGGCACCACCTGTACAGAACATTGGCAGCAGGACACATAAACTTTTTCTTCTCGTTGAAGCTGTAACTACCAAGATAGCGCCTTATGACATGGAATATAGAGCACGTTTCACGCACTAAAAAACTCTATGTGTGGTGTAGCGTGGGAGTCATTATCTGCCTAGTGACTGCATGACACTACACCACTGCTCGGTATTTGTGGGATGTGGCGCATCGGTTTTTACCCAGAAAGCACTAGACGAATTAGGAGAGGCTACAACTAACGGTATTTAGTACTGTTGTTGTTGTGGTCGTCAGTCCTGAGACTGGTTTGATGCAGCTCTCCGTGCTACCCTATCCTGTGCAAGCTGCTTCATCTCCCAGTACGTACTGCAGCCTACATCCTTCTGAATCTGCTTAATGTATTCATCTCTTGGTCTCCCTCTGCGATTTTTACCCTCCAAGCTTCCGTCCTGTACTAAATTGATCCCATGATGCTTCAGAATGTATGATATCAACCGATCCGTTCTTCTAGTCAGGTTGTGCCACAGGTTTCTCTTTTCCCCAGTTCTATTCAATATCTCCTCATTAGTTACGTGAGCTACCCATCTAATCTTCAGTAATCTTCTGTAGCACCACATTTCAAAAGCTTCTATCCTCTTCTTGTCTAAACTGTTTATCGTTCATGTTTCATCTCCATACAAGGCTACACTCAACACAAATACTTTCAGGAACGACTTTCTGACAGTTACGTATATATTCGACGTTAACAAATTTCTCTTCTTCAGTAAACGCTTTCCTTATCGTTGCCACTCTACTTTCATATCCATCATCAGTTATTTTGCTCCCCAAATAGCACAACTCACCTACCATGTTAAGTGTGTCATTTCCTAATCTAATTCCCTCAGCATTACCTGATATAATTCGACTACATTCCATTATCCTCGTTTTGCCTTCGATCATGTTTATCTGTATCCTCCTTTCTAGACACTGCCCATTCCATTCAACTTCTCTTCCAGGTCCTTTGCTGGCTCGGACACAATTACAATGTCATCGGCGAACCTTGGAGTTTTTATTTCTTCTCTCTGGACTTTTTTCCTAGTCGAAATTTTCTTTCGTTTCGTTTACTGATTGCTCAATATACAGGTTGAATAACATCGGGGAGAGGCTACAACCCTGTCATACTCTCTTCCCAACCACTGCTTCCCTTTCATGCCCTTCGACTCTTACAACTGCCATCTGGTTTCTGTACAAATTTGTAAGTAGCCTTTCGCTCCCTGTTTTTTTACCCCTGCCACCTTCAGAATTTGAAAGAAAGTATTCCAGTCAATACTGACAAATCACGCCCACTAATATTAATATCCGTTCGGTGTATGTTATTGATATGGTGGGAAGCACGTCAGGTGTTGATCTGTGTACACATGGACACAAAACACACAAAAACATAAGTCTATAATGACTGGCTTAGTGCAGTTAATAGTGCAGTTAAAACCATGTGAAAATATCATGTAGTAAATTATGTGACTAGTCTGTGGGAAGAACGTTAGACACAAACAGCTAATACATTGAAGTGAGTACATGTTTAGGTGCCAATGATTTCCATATCTGCATACGCAAAAAACACACACACACACACACACACACACACACATACACGAACATGTGTGTGTGTGTGTGTGTGTGTGTGTGTGTGTGTGTGTGTGTGTGTGTGTGTGTGTGTGTGTGTGTGTGTCTTTGAGGGGAAGGCAGTTTGGGAAGGGGGGAGAAGACGTCCACAGTGTTACAAGCTTATTGCTGTGCTTCAGCAAAATCAGGGTGTTACTATGGGCTTTACTGAGTTTTATGTGTGATGACAATGTTGTGATGACAATATCTCCCAGATTGGTTGGGAATAGTTGTTATTTATTACCTTATAGGAATAGCCGCCACGTTAACAGGTCAGCAAAAAATAGTTGCCAAAATAACGTAAGGTCGTAGCACGTCAAATTCTGAGTCTATTACTCTTTTATTTGTAACTGTATTTTGCATAAATGAGGAGCTAGACAATTACCTTTTACTATAGTTATAAGGTTACTCTGTTGTGTTTAAGGGATGCCCTGATGTTAGTTAAGAGCCTGAAGCCCCCCCCCCCCCCTCCCCGCCGGGGGAAATGCTTCCCCCTGACCAATCTTCCTACCCAAATTTTGTTGCCTGAAGGACGAAGTGCCGAATTTTTTCTCCACGACAATGGCTACACCAACCGTCGAAATATTTGCTATAGTACTTATTTGTCTAATCAACGTTTCTGGGATCTTCTAATACTTTTTATGACTAGTTATGATACACTATGCCTGTAGTATCAGCCAAAGATCGCAGTCACACGCCGAAGTTAGGTACGCCCATCTGTACCACAGACATTAGCGATTTCCCGCTGCAGTCCACAATAACAAAAGGGGAGAGGCTGAAGAAGCCACGCCCTGTCTCTCAGCTGGCAGTGCCCTCGCACAGTGGGCACTACGTACTGTGAAGCACGAGAACAGGCGTGTAACACTGTGCAAAAGCTTCAGCTTAATGTCCCGTCTGTCTTCCCCGGGCATTCAGTTAAATGTGACGTGAGCAAACGCCAAAGACAACACCTATCATTACAGGAAAGTTTCCACATGCAAAGTAACAGCTCGCTAATCATATTACTGTTTAAAACAACAACAAGACGAGACGTAGAGGGTAACAACATTTAGTAATAACTTACTCAGCACTTCCCACATTCCATAAAAAAATTCAACAAATGCGTCTTACTCCTCTTAATTCCCCTCTTTGTCCAGAGCATCACACGCAGCACAAAATAACACATCCACGTCCATAAAAACCAAAGAAACAGCAAACAGCGTACAGCCATCAAAATGCAAATAAACGACGGTAAAACACACACGACTATTGGAAACAGTTTAAATAGTAAACACACACAAGCAACGCACGTGTTTTCAAAACCCGTACAGTGCAGATTAAGTGTTAGGTGAAATGTGCTCCTAAACGCTGAAAATCGGGCTTCCTGATGAACACAAGACAACGACGTGCAGTTCCAACACGTGAGAACAAGAGCCCAACGTAGAACTCTGCCGTGAACGTCACCTAATTTTGAACTGCGGTTCTACAAAGTTGTGAAAATCTGTCACGATGATGGGAAGTTTATAGTTCGGGACTTCGGCTATTGACACAGCCCCGTCACACTACTGTAACTACCACCTGTATTAGACGTCCACATGCAGCAACCAATCACAGGTAGCAAATTATAGAACTAGTAGTGGGCGGTATATAAAGCATGTCAGAGGACCGGAAAAACAGCGCATCCGCCATCGTAATGCGGAAACGGAGCTATTTAGCATGATCATTAGCTTTCGGCCAAGGGTGGAATCATTTACGAAGCGGCTAAGTTTTGTTAACTGTTCGCAAGAAAATTTTCAAATGTATGTGGATTCCTAAGGGACCAAACTGATTAGGTCATCTGTCCCTAGACTTACACACTACTTAAACTAACTTATGCTAAGGACAACACACACACCCATGCCCGAGGGAGGACTCGAACCGCCGGCGGCAGGGGCCGCGCAATCCGTGACATGACGCCTCAAACCGCGTGGCCACTCCGCGCGGCTAACTATTCGCACGCCACCGTGAATAATGTATAGAATGACCTGCAAACCGGCGCTATCCAAACCCAGAGCCGAGGCAAATGCGGTGCACCACGGACCATGGAAGACAGGGGTGAACGACGACTGCGGAGCTGTCCACGGACGAACATGCATGCAGTGGTTAAGAAACTGCACCCAGATGAACCAAGGGGCTACCAACAGGTCTCCTCAACGACCGGTCAGCGAATGTGGCTGCGTCTGAGTTTTGAGTTCGGCAGCAGGAGTCTAGTTCAGTGGTTCGAAGATCACCGGAATAAGTTTACCGTACCCTCCTGGTCACCAAACACACCAGGTTTATACCCAACCTAGAATCTGTGGGGATCACCTCAGAAACTTAGAGCAGGTGGCCACGGCACTCGAGTCGGCACCTCCACATCCTTCCCGGTCACTATCTTCCAGAACATGCACGTGTCGCGCTGCAAAAGGTGATTGTTCTGGGTTTTGTCAGGCGTTCACGTTAATATAACTGGACAGAGTAAATTGCTTATAAAAATGACGAGTATTGACCCTCGGTAGTACGCCTTTCTATCTTCTGGTGAAAGCTAGTTTATCTATCCTTGATCTTGGCAGCATCGGAGTTCGATCCTACAAGGAGCAGTCAAATCGAAACGCGACGCACGGTAAACAGTAAGTAAATTGTTTATTACTTCAAAAGTAATAGCCATAACTGATAACACGTCTATTCCACTCTCAGACAACTCGATCAGTAGCTTCGTGGAAAATGTTTAAGTTGACGACGGAGCCATGATTTCACATGGGCGTGCACCTCTTCGTCCAAAGAAAACTGACGGCCACGAATGGCTTTCTTGAGGGCTCCAAAAACATATAAACTGGATGGGGAGGAATCGGGACTGTAAGGAGGATGTGTGAGCGCTTCCCAGCGGAACTTCTGAAGCGTAGTCGAAACAACCGTGGCAACATGTGGACAGGCAGTACCCTGCACAGAATGATGCCGCTCGTCAACGTTCCTGGGCGTTTGGACTAAGCTGCAGAAGTGTCGATGGGAGACTCTCACACGTCTTACATACAGTCACGATCCCTCCCAGTGCGATTTCCATATTTTTGGCTGTCGATTTGCTTAGGACGAAGAGGTGCACGCCTGGGTTCAATCATGGCTTCGTAGACAACAGCAAAGATTTCTCCATCGAGGCATTGACCATCCTGTCTGACAGTGGGATAAAAGTATTAATAGTTACCGCGATTACTTTTGAAATAATGAAGGGTTCGCTCACTTTTTTTTTTCATTTGTCTCTTTTCCATTTAACTGCTCCTTTTATGTCACGTAGGTCCAGCGTGCACTGCAATTATCACAAGGTAGCGAAACTTGTGGATATCCTAACGCGTTAATGCAGAATCGATTAACTCTGCAAGCATTGTTTGCAGTATTGGCCAACAGGTGGAATTATGCCTCTGTACACTGGTTGTATGACTGTATGGCATCCACGTTGTCATTTGACAAGCTATAACGCAGGTGAATGGTGTGGCTATCGATAAGAGAGGCAGTTTGCTGTTAGTGAAACTGTTTTATGTGAAAGGTAGCAATTAAAGTGCCGAAATATTCGAGGAGAGCTCAGGTTCGAATCCTGCCTCGGGAATGGATGTGTGTGTTGTCGTTAGGTTAGTTAGGTTTAAGTAGTTCTAAGTTCTAGGGGACTGATGACCTCAGATGTTGAGACCCATGGTGCTCAGAGACATTTTGAGGAGAGCTCCGATGTCAATAGTGATGACGCTCCATATTTAAAGCTTGCATCCGTACCACTGCTTCTTTCTCCTGTACAATGACCACATTTTTGGCGGGAACGAAACACAAACACACACCCACACACACACACACACACACACACACACACACACACACACACAGCAAGTAATGCAGTTAATAAACATCAACATACATACTCCACAATGCACTGTACTATGCGTGGAGGAGGGAACGCTGTACCACATCTAGTCATTCCCTTTTCTGTTCTACTCATAGACAGAGCGAGGAAAAACCGAATTTTCTATCCGCCTCCGAATGAGTCCAAATTTATCGTATCTACTCTTTATGGTCCCTATGCGAAATGTATGTTGGCGGAAGTAGGGTCGTTGTGCAGTCAGCTTCAAAAGCCAATTATCTAACCTTTCTCAGTAGTGTTCTTTGATACGAATGTCTTCCTCTCTCCATGGATTCCCACTTGAGTTCCCGAAGCATATCCGTAACACTTGCATGCTGATCGAACGTATTGGTTACAAATCTAGCAGCTCGCCTCTGAATTGCTTCGATGTCTTCTTCCAGTCCGACCTAGTGAGCATCCCAAACACTCGGGCAGTACTCGGTCTCCTTTGCAGATGAATCACAGTTTCCCAAAATTCTCCCAATAAACCGAAGTCGTCCATTCGCAAATGCTCGTTCCTTTTCATATCATTCCGCAACATCACCCTACTAATGCTGTATCCGAACACTACGGGTTTATTTTTCATACTCATTCGCATTAACTTAATTTTTTTGTGCATTAAGACCCAGCTGCAGCCGGACGCTGTAGCCGAGCGGTTCTAGGAGCTTCAATCCGGAACCGCGCTGCTTCTACGGTCGCAGGATCGAAGCCTGCCTCGGGCATGGATATGTGTGCTGTCCTTAGGCTAGTCAGGTTTAAATAGTTCTAAGTCTAAGGGACTGTTGACCTCAGATGTTAAATCCCATAGTGCTTAGAGCCATTTGAACCATTTCGATGCCGCAAATTGCGAGCTCTGCTTGCACCCCACGTGCGGGGCCAGCAGTCTTCACCACCTTCGCCAACATCTTGCAAGAATTGTGGATGGCTTGAGAACCCATTCGACAGCCGAGGGCACATCGGCTATCTTTCCAGCCCTGAACGCTATCTTCCTAAGGGGCTCCTTAACGCGCCTAACATTGGAGCTCCCAATAACTAGCAAATCCCTGCCCATGTGTTCTGCTCGGATCCTAAGGGGAAGCGAGATGCCTACCTGACCAGCGATGAGCCAGCAGAGAGCCTGCAGCTTTATCCTTAATGACAGCTTCTGCACTAACAATCTCCTTGTCTCTGACCCGAGACAGGAAAGACGGCAACGGTGGTCCTGGGCTGGAGCCGTGGTTCGGAACGGCAGCTGTCCCGCCGGCCGCTTCCCTTTAAGAGGCGGTGGGTTGTGGGTGCAGGCAGAGCGGAAGGACGGCACGGCGCGACCGCGCAGCGCCGATCGGCTGTTTGTTCCGCCGTAGTGGGCGCCCCAGTTTGCACGGCCGACACACCTCGTCGCAGCAGGCAAAGGCTGCCCGATAAACACACTGGCTGAGCACTGCTGATACGACATGTTCCAGCTCACCCTCAAACAGTTTCACTGGTTGCTGCAATCACGTAATTATACTGCTACACACTTGCTGACTCTTCCTCCAGTACCAACGGATACGCTACCACTGCTTCCTTCAGAAGCGAACTCAGAAAAAAATTCATCACCGGACACAACATCTAATATCATGTAACACCACCTCTAGCGTTGTGTGATGCTTATATCAAATAAGTGATGAGTAAATAGTAATATGTTGCATTACAGCACAAGACCTATATTATGGGTAGAGGCCAACGGCGGAGTCTTGGTGAGAAGCTACAGCTTAAAAACCCAGCCGGAAACAGCATCTTCGCTTGCTTTTGGCTGAGCACAGCTCGGCCTCGTAACTCATCGCGAAATTTCCTGGGTTATCACTGGCTGAAACGCTCGGGGCAGAATATTTCTTGTCTTGGCGGAAAGAACGGACTGCATTGGCCAAAGCGGGCGGTCGTGCAGGTTACGGCTCCAGCCAGTTATCCACGCTAACATTACAATATTTCTCTTGCTCTTTCACAACTAAACGGCTGAACCTATCTCCATGAAATCTGGCATGCAGACAGCTACAGCTCTGAGGAAAAACATACGTTACTTTACAAAGTGTGTAGCACAGGCTATTTATTGATTTGAAGTAGGTAATGCAAATGAGGGAAACATGTTTTACTTTTTGAAAAATCTATTTGTTCTAGGATTTTTTAACTTTATCATATTTGTGAAAACACTTTTATTGCTTAACATTTTCCACTTAACACTGATTCAATATAATTTAACGTTTTTAATCCAAAAGCCCCTACTTCCGTACTAATATAATACATGGGAAACTGACCTATTCTGTGATGTTTTCACGATTAAACCTCCAAACCGATTTCGACGAAATTTGGTATGGAAATAACTTGAGCCGGAGGAAGAACATAACTATTTCAGAAACGAAAAAAAATTAAAATGCCCGTAAAAATGCCGTGTGACTAGGGCCTCCCGTCGGGTAGACCGTTCGCCGGGTGCAAGTCTTTCGATTGGACGCCACTTCGGCGACTTGCGCGTCGATGGAGATGACAACACAACACCCAGTCTTTGAGCGCAGAAAATCTCTGACCCAGCCGGGAATGGAACACGGGCCCTTAGGATTGACATTATGTCGTGTTGACCACTTTTTTTTTTTTTTTTTTTTTTTTTTTTTTTTTTTTTTTTTTTTTTCAGAGGCCAGTCAGCTCTCTGACCACGCTGAGCTACCGTGCCGGCTTAGCTACCCGGGGCGGACAAAAACGCCCCTAAGAGGGCGATATTGGAAATGGGACATCTTTTACAATCAGTGAACATAAACCGTGTTAAATATTATTAAATTTGTTGTAGATTGTCCACGTTGCCTAATGTGCAGCTCCTTCAATAGCACCATGTGTAAGCTATATGTGCACTCCTGCCCATGCCCTCCTCATGCACCACTTGGCTCCAGTATTCGAGAGCTGTCGTGGGTAACAGCTGGTATGTTTTAAGTGGAAGATGTGCCACTGCAACACGAATGTGGCCAAACAGTCAAACTTTTCTTCCACACTTGCATCTCAGTTCTTGTACTTTTATCCAAACGTATTAGGTGAAGTCAAAATTGCTTTAATTGTCGCCATATCGAAGTTTAACACTGATCTGCCAGGCTTCTTATTCTTCAGAGCTGAAGTTTTTACTGTTTTAATTGCGTTCTTCCCAAACAAAATTTAAAATACGGATGAAAGAATTTTTCAGCTCTGAACAACAAGATGTGCTCTCGACGTCGATGTATGTTGTGTATAGTTGTTTGAACTGTTTCGAACAACTATCAAATGTGCCGCCCGTAAGATCAGACACCTTTTCACACAAGATGTTCTTCGCTTATTCACATTCGAACACCAGGAGTCTTTTGTCAGGAACAGACCCGTCGTCAGTTATCAGAAAGCTATCACCTTCAATTAATTTCAGTATCTTTCCGTTCAGCTCAATCTCATAGGTTGTAGTAGGTACCTATAGCTCCACTTCTAGTGCTATGCGGTCTAGTCTTGGACCACTCTTGATTTGGCATATTTCCGGCGAAATCTAGACTTTTGTCTTCCAAATCTTCAAATTTCTCTTTAAAAATTTGGAAAACAGGCAATTTTTCTGCATGTACTCTTTTCCTGCATTTATGCATACGTTATTTTATCTGCAAATCTGTTCTGTCATATAAGCAAGATTGTTGCTATTCAAGAATGATTCTGTCGTTTCCTACGCGGTACGGTACTTATTCCGTCCGGAATTCACATAAACATTTCGTACTCACCACATCTTCTGTGCACCCAGTAGTAATGACCATCCATGAGAATAAACGGCTTCTCTTTCATTGTTGTAATGAAATGAAATGTCGTGTGGAGAGGGCCTCCCTGCGGGTAGACCTGGTGACGCCACTTCCGCGACTTACGCGCCCATGAGAATGAAATGATGAAGAAGAAGACGACAAAAACACATGATCCCTGAGTTGATAAAAACTCCAACCCAGCCAGGAATCGAAGCCGGGCGCCCCTGCCTGATAAGTCAGCGCGCTGTCCTCTCAGCTGCGGTGGCGGACATTGTTGTAATTATTTCCATTGTTCATAATTTAAGAACTCAAGTAGCACACTAAACTGGAAGGAAGCTAAGGAAGTCACCCAGGGCACTGTCTAACTGACGGTGACAGTGCATTCCACTGCCCGTAAATGGCGGCGTTAATCAGTTGTAGCGGATCCTCGTCGGAAAATCTACAGTCCAAAACGATTGATCGAAAGCGCCGGGGTATCTGTAGCACCTGCAACGTCGGAAACATAACAGTCGGCAAGTCCACGTGGCCGGTTCGTATAGTAATGCCCCATCTGCCTGCTGCCACGGTGTGACTGAGTATGTTCAGATGGTTCAAATGACTCTGAGAACTATGGAACTTAACTTCTAAGGCAATCAGTCTCCTAGAACTAACTTAAGGACATCACACACATCCATGCCCGAGGCAGGATTCGAACCTGCGACCGTAGCGGTCTCGCAGTTCCAGACTGTAGCACCTAGAACCGCTCGGCCTCCCCGCCCGGCGACTGAGCATGTGAGACGTGCATTGGTACGTAGTCGTCTCCCGTATCCTACAACGATCATCAGGGGTCAGTCAAATCGTGCACTCACCAGTGAAGAGAACCGAATCCCACTGATTCAGCTTCCATTTCAGGTGTTCCCTTGCCCATTTTCATTGCGTACCACGGTGACTTTCTTTAGGGGGAGGGGGCGAATTTGTTGGAAAATGTTTGTACTGTTCCCTGTAATGAATGGTTAGAGGTCTTATTGAGCATGTAGAACTTCTACATTCTCCTCGCATCGTCGCAGCCCTCCATAAGGGCAGCACACAGTTCTGTGGTATTGTCCTTTAGACACCTGCTAATAATGATCCGGATATGGTGGTCATCACCTTATGTTGTTCATTGTGAGCGACCATTAAGAAGCAGTTCTAGCCTGCTTCCTGTTCAAATGTGTGTGAAATCTTATGGGAATTAACTGCTAGGGTCATCAGTCCCTAAGCTTACAGACTACTTAACGTAAATTATCCTAAGGACAAACACACACATCCATGCATGAAGGAGGACTCGAACCTCCGCCGGGACCAGCCGCACAGCCCATGACTGCAGCGCCTGACACCGCTCGGCTAATCCCGCGCGGCCTGCTTCCTGTCTCACGGGATTGACCCAGTGTTCGATTTATATCGGTTTGGTACACACCAATTCACGGCGGTACTCGATGCTGCAACCTATCTCACCTTACAGAGACAATGCGCGCCATGTTTACGTACAGAATAGTGCACGCAGTCACATTGTCCTATAAACAATGGGAGACACAGTACGCTTTACGGGGAACAGAGTTTATTTTTACACAGGCGGCTGTACGTCGCCATTTACTGTGGTCGGCAGTATATTGACAGAGGGAATCGCGCTTCTTTTTTTTTTTAAAAAAAAAAAAAAAGCTCTGGATACCAAGAGGGCCTCGGAAAACTTTTGTTTTGAGCTGTCGAGCATAAATGTGCTGTGATAAGACGCAGACGGAACTTAAGAAATTCATTTGTCACGCAGCAGAGTTGGCATCCCGTCTTGCAACGGCAATGGGAACCCCTTTTACTGCTACAGTAATTATTACAGTTGCATATGTTATCCCACTAGTTCGTTAGCGTAGTACATGGTGGTTAGAAATAGTTCGAAAATTTTGCAAGGGTGTTGCAGGTGAGTTTGTTCTGAGAAATAATTGTTAAGAAAGAACTATAAGTTGCACCGTTTCCGAGTTGTTTAGCAAACACTTGGACGCTCAATCCCAGTTAAAATGTGCCTTTTTCGCAAGTGATCAATTTAAGCTAGGTGAGCAAAGCCTTAGTTTTTTCAGTTCGATGAGACCTAACGAAGAACAAGTTTGGCGAGAATGTCTGCGGCAGGCTGCTTCAATTTCCACCTGACACGACCTGATTGCAAAGCGATTTAGAAAAGATTGCTGTATGGTGTGTCAGGTGGCAGTTGACGCTAAATAACGAAAGTGTGAGATGATCCACATGAGTTCCAAAAGAAATCCGTTGGAATTCGATTACTCGATAAATAGTTCAATTCTCAAGGCTGTCAATTCAACTAAGTACCTGGGTGTTAAAATTACGAACAACTTCAGTTGGAAGGACCAAATAGATAATATTGTCGGGAAGGCGAGCCAAAGGTTGCGTTTCATTGGCAGGACACTTAGAAGATGCAACAAGTCCACTAAAGAGACAGCTTACACTACACTCGTTCGTCCTCTGTTAGAATATTGCTGCGTGGTGTGGGATCCTTACCAGGTGGGATTGACGGAGGACATCGAAAGGGTGCAAAAAAGGGCAGCTCGTTTTGTATTATCACGTTATAGGGGAGAGAGTGTGGCAGATATGATACACGAGTTGGGATGGAAGTCATTACAGCATAGACGTTTTTCGTCGCGGCGAGACCTTTTTACGAAATTTCAGTCACCAACTTTCTCTTCCGAATGCGAAAATATTTTGTTGAGCCCAACCTATATAGGTAGGAATGATCATCAAAATAAAATAAGAGGAATCAGAGCTCGAACAGAAAGGTTTAGGTGTTCGTTTTTCCCGCTCGCTGTTCGGGAGTGGAATAGTAGAGAGATAGTATGATTGTGGTTCGATGAACCCTCTACCAAGCACTTAAATGTGAATTGCAGAGTAGTCATGTAGATGTAGATGTAGATTAGCTAACTTCAATGGCCGGCCGGTGTTGCCGAGCGGTTCTAAGCGCTACAGTCTGGAACCGCGCGATCGCTTCGTCGCAGGTTCGAATCCTGTCTCGGACATGGATGTGTGTGATGTCCTTAGGTTAGTTAGATTTAAGTAGTTCTAAGTTCTAAGAGACTGATGACCTCAGCTGTAAAGTCCCGTAGTGCTCAGCGCCATTTCAGCCATAACTTCAGGGCTTTTAATGCGACCTAGCCAGCTTAACTCAGATATACGCATAATAACTGTTCTATTCACAGCCTGGAACTAACAAAAACCATCATTACAAGGTTAAAAAAGATGAAAGTGCTTCACAAATGCCCCTTATAACAGTGCCTACGCTCCAGAGTGAGAGTCGGAAACGGTAAAGCGGAAGAAAGTATTCTTCATTACGACGTGGCCCCCGTTCCTTCCTTCCTGCCTGCCTTCCGCCCTTCGCGAGAATCCACTTTCTTCCCCGCGCTGCCCGGCGCGGACGCGGCGTCGCTTTTGCCGGTTGCGACCCTCGGCGCTGTATTTCTGCTGCCTCCTGCCTCCCCTCCCGTCCCCGCCCCTAGGAGTCCCAGGGCGCCTGCCGGCGATAACCAGTTTATCGTGATAAGCAAGCGGCCGGGGCGAAGGGGGGGGCCGGGGCCATTACCATACCCCAGGTGGCCGCGGCTTTGTGCGCCGAGTTTGCGACTGTTATCCCTCGGGATTTGCCGCCGCCGTCACGCAAGAAGAAAGGGAAAGAGCGAGAGCGGCGGAGCCGACTGCACCCGCGGCAGCGCCCGCTTCGCAATATAACGCCGCGCTCCTGAGGAACTTGCGCGCCACAAAAGGCCGCGGCCGCGCTGCTGGCGGCTCCTAACAATCGACTCTATCGTATCGATCTCAGCAGACTTTCCCACGAGCGTCCACGGGGTTATTTCAGTCCACTAAGCAAATGCCTTTTCCTCCGACCACACTTCAACCGGATAACTTCCAGGACGCCATTGAAAACGCTTTTCTACATTATTACGACACAAAGTGTGTATCCAAGAATACACACTTCCTTTTACCAGTCACTGACAATGCACACACGATATGACTGGCAGCGTACCTAATGAGCCGTCGCTGGCTCGTGTTATGCTTTGCATTAAACCTTGGTTGCTATTCTGTGATTATTCTCCCGCGGTTATCACGATTACGCTGTTATCCTCTCTCTCTGCGAGTCGCAGCAGCAGTGTGTATCGATATTCCCACCCTTACACTATCTTTGGCCTCGCGCTTATACAGGGTGTTACAAAAAGGTACGGCCAAACTTTCAGGAAACGATCCTCACACACAAATAAAGAAAAGATGTTATGTGGACATGTGTCCGGAAACGCTCAATTTCCATGTCAGAGCACATTTTAGTTTGTTCTTCCACCTACGCTCAATGGAGCACGTTATCCTGATTTCATACGGGCTACTCTACCTGTGCTGCTAGAACATGTACCTTTACAAGTACGACACAACATGTGGTTCATGCACGATGGAGCTCCTGCACATTTCAGTCGAAGTGTTCGTACGCTTCTCAACGACAGTTTCGGTGACCGATGGATTGCTAGAGGCGGACCAATTCCATGGCCTCCACGCTCTCCTGACCTCAACCCTCTTGACTTTCGTTTATGGGGGCATTTGAAAGCTCTTGTCTACGCAACCCCAGTACCAAATGTAGAGAGCCTTCGTGCTCGTATTGTGGACGGCTGTGGTACAATACGCCACTCTCCAGGGCTGCATCAGCGCATCAGGGATTCCATGCGACGGAGGGTGGATGCATGTATCCTCGCTAACGGAGGACATTTTGAACATTTCCTGTAACAAAGTGTTTGAAGTCACGCTGGTACGTTCTGTTGCTGTGTGTTTCCATTCCATGATTAATGTGATTTGAAGAGAAGTAATGAAATGAGCTGTAACATGGAAAGTAACCGTTTCCGGACATATGTCCACATAACATATTTTCGTTCTTTGTGTGTGAGGAATGTTTCCTGAAAGTTTGGCCGTACCTTTTTGTAACAACCTGTATATCAGGCGAGTAGAATGTAACAACGCTTCCAAACTTGTTAGTGCCGGTTTCTGTTCTACGAGGAACGTCCACAAGTTTCTTCAGCAATGCCATACCCATACTGATTATTTTTCGGTAGGGCGGAGGCAGAATATTGTAAAATGGTTCTGAGCACTATGGGACTTAACTTCTGAAGTCATCAGTCCCCTAGAACTTAGAACTACTTAAACCTAATTAATCTAAGGACATCACACACATCCATGCCCGAGGCAGGATTCGAACCTGCGACCGTAGCGGTAGCGCGGTTCAAGACTGTAGCGCCTAGAACCGCTCGGCCACTCCGGCCGGCGCTGATTATTATCTTGGATTTAGGGTCTCCATTGATGATGCATCCATACATATTATAAAAACGTATGTACGTATACCAGTGTGTATATTTCACATGTCCTAAATCACTGGACCGATTTCGACCAAACTTGGACTTACTGTCTGAAAATCGTAGCTGTAGGGGTAGCAACCACCTACCCACCAAAGGGGTGGAGTGGGCTGGCGGTGGACGTGGAAAATAATGTAGCGCACAGTGCGCGAATATCCATTCTTCACTCATCCAGTATTTAAGAATGAGAGCACTTAGAGACTTGCAACGAGCTTAACACATTCAAACCTTTGTAAAACTTTCTGTCGCTGATGAACCCCACAAATTGGTGAACGAAGAAAAGTTTATTTCTTATTACATTTTCGCTGCTCAAGCAATAAAACTGCCGCATAAAGTATTAATTTATTACTTATTTACTGCCAGTATCCAGAGCTGAGTGGTCAGCACGGCGAAATGCCATGAGAGGGGCCGGGTTCGATTCCCGATCAGATCGGAGATTCTCTCCACTCAGGGACTGGGTGTTCCGATGTCTTAACCATCATTTCATCCCCATCGACACAAAATTCGCCGAAGTGGGGTCAACTAAAAAGACTTGCACCACTCGGAAAGGCTCTCCACAGATGGGACTCCCAGCCTAAAAACAGGCATTATCATTATTATCACATCTTTACTACTAACTGTATTCAAGAGATTTTGCAGACAGTGTTCACGTATACCAATGGAAGTACTAGAAAAATTATATCATTATACGACACGTAGTTAGCATATATAATGTCATAAACACTAAGATGCCAGAAAACTGGCGCGTCGCGCAAGACGATGAAATTTATTACTTCGTTGCTAACAACTCCATCCACAAAACATTTCGCCGACGGTAGCCACATGTACCGCTGAATGTCCCTGTAAAATTACTTCATTGTACAACACATAGATGAGGAAATACTATGTAATAACTTTGAGCTGTAGGAAAATAAAACTGCAGAGCAGAATTTCCTAGATACATAGGTAAAATATTCGTACAAATGTATGTTAACTGTGTTAAACATATGTAAAGTACATTTGATACTTGCGGTGGTGGAACGATTTCAACCAAATTTGGTACACGTATTAGCTAGAATCTGGAATGATGGAATGAAATAGTGTGAGGGTAAGCTGCACCAGCCTCCTATTGGGGTGAGCTGGGTAACGTGGAGAGAGGAGGAGTTAGGTGATGGACAGACAACGAGGGGGAGGGAGGAATGGACAAAGAGGTGGGGAGGAGAAGGTGGAATTAGAGAATGGAGAGAGAGATGGTCATAGGAGAAAGTAGGAGATGAACAGCGGAAGAAGCAAAGTGACAGAAACAGGAGGAGGAGGAAGCGGTGGAGGGGGAGTAGATAGAGAAAGGGACTGCAAGAGGTAGATAGAGAGGGGATGAAGGAAAGGAAGAGATGTACAGAAAGAGGGGGGGGGGGGGGGGAGAGGAGATGGATAATTAGAAGTCTGGAAGAAATACATATCCGGTAACGCTAGTATTATGAAGTACTCTCTGGAAAAAGCTGCTAAGTTATTGCCAGACCTCGATAAGAGGTAAAGTAGTGCAGAGATTGGCAACTTGCTTTACATGTACAATAACGCAGAACTGTGTGCTTCATAAAACGGAGAAACATAGTATGCTATGACTATAGTATCGATCATTCACAGTTAGCATCGGTCAGCTCACATAAATACCTGGGTATACAATCTGTAGTGATATGAAATGGAACGATCACATAGACTCGCCCGCAGATAAAGAAGATACTATGAAAATGTAAATTGTTTTCAAATCACTCGCGCCACTCATCCTAGAATATTGTTCAAACACGTGGGGTCAGTACCAGATATGACTAACAGGGGTATTGCACATATACAGAGAAGAGCATCACAAATGGTCACACGTTTGTTTGACCCATGGGAAAGTCTCACGAAGATGCTGAAAGAACTGACATAGCTCACTGTTGAAAATAGGAACCAACTAACCCGTCAAATCCTATTTAGAAAGCTTCAGTGATCAGTATCAGGTTATGAATCGCTCCCGTAAGGAGGTCACGATTACATTAATTACAGGGAGCACAGAGGCACTTAAACAGTCGTCATACGTGAATGGAACTGGAAGAAATCCTGATAACTGGCTCAGTGGGAAGCACCCCCTGCGAGGCACTAGTCAGTGGTGTGCAGAGTATGGAAGCTGACATAGAATCCACTCGTCTATTAGACCGCTAACAAATAGTGTGGATACTGATTTCTATGTTTCGCCTACTGTCCTAAATAGTCTCTGCTGATTAAAATCAAGTGGTATGGAGTGCCCGTCAAAGTACGAACGTGTGTGTACTGTGAATAACTGGAACACAGAAATGTCCACAGTACACCGAAAATGTTTGTTGAAATAAACATCATGATTCACGTCCACGTCCACAGTCCCCAAATGAGTGGACAAAAGAAAAAAAAAACTGGATCCTAACTAGCACCCTCTGCACACTGCGGATTAAACGCTTCTGCGCACGATGGTGTCCTCCTTGCCTTGTTCTATTTGAAAAGAGATAAAATCATGACTGTATTTCCACTTTAAGGCGTACTGGTACAGCAACCAGTATCCAGAATGTGGTGAAAACAACAGTCTTGATTGCTGCATTGATTTCATTGCTGTATTTACTCATGACGCGTGTTTCGCGTAATGCAAGGCACCGTCAGATTGAGCAGTATAATCCTGGTAACTGGGTTCTGGGTGCCATGATTAGGGTACTGGGAAAAATAGACTGCCCTTGTCAAATCCAGGGTGTTCATTTTAACCGAAGATATTGAGATATGTCGAAAACTACACATAGGATCAAAAAGTTATAATTCCAATTTGTTTAAATCAAATGTCACGGTTTCAGAGAGTTTATTTGTCTCATACAGAAAACATGCGGCGAGCGAAAATTTTCACTCGTCGCTTCAGTCGGTATACATAAAATCATTTGCTTTGCCGAATTTATTTGAAGTTATGCAGGCGTACGTCAAGTAACCTTCGATTACTGTCATTAAGCGTACATGTGCGGACAAACACAAAATGTAGAATAAGATACTCTGAACACTTAAAGCACTATAAAGTGGAAACACATCTATACACCACATTTGTAAACCACTTCATGTGACGGAATAAGCAGCCTACTGGCATAAAAATGCCAGTAAGCAGCAACAGTAATTTGTAGACAGCTAATGACCACCTACCAGAACGGAAAGAGATCAACTGCAGTAACTTCAATCATAAGCTACACCATCCTTGTCACTGGTTTCCAATAAACCTTCTGTTTCAGTCTATAGATTCCGAACTATATGTATTTAAGACTCAGGATGCCACAGACTAAACCAATGACTGTACTTACAGATTCTCACAGCCCATGTTTCGTGTCGTGGCGGCCATTATGACCGAAAAAAAACCTGATTTGAATTTCACCGACTGTTGTCTGAAATCTGTAAATTCGAGCGATGTGATCGCTTACATTGGGACAGCGCATGTAGTAGTGTACTGATTTCAAAACACCGGCTCTCTTCGAACGATGTTGGTTGTCGGTGGAATCCACCGATTTCGGTGCCACTGTGGCCGCAGCCTTAAACTGTGTTTAGGCTGGTCGGTGGATCGGCAGGAGGGGCCCTATTAAATGGCCCTCTAGGTCACCAGATTTCACGACGTCGGATCTCTTTCTGTGGGGATATTTAGAAGACAAGCTTTAACAGCAAGTACCAATAGGCCGTGAAGACATGGACAACCATATCACAAACGCCTGTGCTGACATTCCCGCAGATATGCTTATGTCCTGTGTACGGTCGTTTGAAGAGCTGATCACTAAGTATATTAGAGTTGGCAGTATTACCTTTGAACACTTATTCTAACTGTAAAAGTAGAGTAGCTTTCGCCTCGAGTCACATCCACAGTGGCGCGTCAGGTAGTCTCTATTCGATGTCGGAGGAAGGAAAGAAGTTACGAATGGTTTCCAATTAGAAGTTATGAAATACTGGCCTGTCGTACCCTGGCGTTATGGAGATGGGGTCCTACGTTCCATTAGACCTATTTCTATTCCTCCGATTACAGTTTAAAACTGTGGCGAAACGAAAAAAATGCTTCAGACAAAACGTATGTAGATTTTGCCTTGCAATCGCAACCCGTAATAGAAAACGGGGGTTCCCACTGAAGATTTCAAGGTTGCCTCCCACCGCCCATGTACAAGGTGGGATGGAGAGTCGAGTGTGGTATTACTAGATGTTTCCCTCCGAGACAAACAAATTGGAACCATAACTTTTTTCTTGACCCGATGTATAGTTTTGGACATATTTCAATGTCTTCAGTTAAAATTAACACCCTGTATAGTAAATAGATCGAAGCACGTGTGTACCCACATCATATGTTAAAAGGGCAACACCCAATAATCTTGCAGGTCTGTGTAGCGTAGACCACTGGACGCTAGGCAGGATCAGGTCTATACGTAGTCCATTACGTGGGAAATACACTGTAGGCACCGTTCTTCGTTCTCCTCTCTGGTAGGCTACACTGAGTATTCTGTTGATCCGTTGTGTTGTTGTCCAGTAGTCGAAGTCAACAGCAAAAACGATTTCGCAGAATCCAGTTACTGGTGGCTCCAGTAAGCGAGTGTCGATATATCTGAGTGTCTGTATATGGAGTGCATAGGGCCCTGAATATAAGATTATTGAGATGCCGAAACTGGATGTCTAAATACAATAACAACTCAAAATATACGGCTGTTGGGCGATTTTCCGCAATATAGATTGAGTATATTGTATTAGACCAGAGAACGAAAGAAGAATCACTCACAAAGAAGTGGATCGAAGGGGTAAGCATGAAGTTGCAGGTACTGCGACAATGAAGAGAATGCGGCACAGTTAAAGAGTAATTAATGTCTCTAAAAATGGCAATCGCAGAAGTTGGAAAGAAAATCGTACGTACAAAGAAGGTAACTGCGAAGGAACCACGAGTAACAGAAGAAGGAAGCTAAGGTTTAATGATTGCGTAAATATGTGAAGAAACCAAAAAAATAAATGACTGTTGGAAGGACTGACTCATCATGTACAAACGTCAAAACAACCTTCGGTGAAATTAAAAGCATGGGTGGTAACATTAAGAGTGTAATGACAATTCCATTGTTAAATACAGAGGAGAGAGCGGATTGGTGGACAGGATACGTTGAAGCCCTCTATGAGGGGAAGACTTGGGTGTTGACGTGTTACAATAAGAAACAGAAGTAGATGTAGAGGAGACATGGAATCCAACAATAGAATCAGAATTTAAAAGAGCATTGGACGACCTAAAATCGAATAAAGCAGAACAGGTAGGTAACATTCCTAAGAATTTCTAAAATCAGTGAGGGAAGTGGCAACAAAACGACCATTCGCGTTGTTGTGTAGAATGTATAAGTCTTGCGATACACCACTTGACTTTCGGAAAAACATATCGGCACATAATTCCGAAGATTGCAAGAGCCGAGAAGTGCAAGAATTGTCGCACGATCAGCTTAACAGCTCAAGTTGCTGACAAGTATAATACACAGAAGAATGGAAAAAAAACTGAGGATGTCTTAGATGATAATCAGCTTGGCACAAGAGAGGACACGTTCATAGGATTAATCGGCCTGGAAAAAGTGTTTGACAATGTAAAATGGTATGAGATTTTCAAAATTCTGAGAAAAATAGCGTTAAGCTGTAGGGAAAGACGGATAGTGAACAATATGTACGAGAGCCAAGAGTGAACAATAAGGGTGGAATAGCAAGAACGAAGTGTTTGGGTTTGAAAGAGGGTAAGGCCCTACTGTTCAATCTATACATCAAAGAGGTATTGACGGAGATAAAAGAAATGGTTCAAATGGTTCAAATGGCTCTGAGCACTATGCGACTTAACATCTGTGGTCATCAGTCCCCAGAAAGGGTGAAGAGCGGAATTAAAATTCGACGTGAAATGATACCAACGATAAGATTCGCTGTTAACGTTACAATTCTCTGATAATTGTAAAGGGCCTTCTGGTCTCATTGTTGACCAATTTTTAAAGAAACGGCACATTTTTCATCACCTCTACACTGGAATTGGGCCTAACTACAGGTGCATTTCGCTACCTTCACAATTAAAAAACACGAGCCATTGTTTGCTTAAAATTTTGCCCAGAGTCATGCCGAGTATTGTTAGGACCGAGGCACAGTTTTTCTTTGAAATTTCAGCTTTCCCGGCCCAGGAGGTGTTCTCGCTCTGCAACATCTCCAAACCTCGCCATTACACTGATTATTATGCATGAAACTAAAAATGCTGGTGCTGAGTAATTACGATTCTCTACCTGCTAATCCAACGCGTCCGTCGGGTTCGAATATTTGTTTTTAATAAGTTTATCAAAATGTAAACTTACACTGAGTGTAGTGGAAGAAGCAAACTGCCTCAGTGTATAGTTAATAGACGCACATGGAGCAACTGTAGTTGTTCTGCCACTACTACTGTACACTCTGGCTAAGGCAGCACGTGTCTTATTGATTCCTGCCCTAAACGTGACGCAGAAATCAGATTCCTCTCATACTTTCAGACATAATTTACCACTGACTCTCGCTTCACCATTCGATGTAGCTGCTAATAGACAAGAATTGCAGCTGGAGAGATTCCAAGTATTCATAAATAATAGTCACAAACAGAAACCTTCAGATACAGATTAAGTAACTCACTTAAATAGTTAACCAAATAGCAGTGAAATGAGAGGGAGAACGTCGGCCGGAATGGTTCTAGGCGCTTCAGTTTGGATCCTGCCTCGGGCATGGATGTGTGTGACGTCCTTAGGTTAGTTAGGTGTAAGTAGTTCTAAGTTCAAGGGGACTGATGACCTCAGAAGTTAAGTCCCATAGTGCTCAGAGCCCTTTCTTTTTTTTTTTTTTTTTTTTTTTTTTTTTTTTTTTTTTTTTTTTTTTGAGCTTAACGTGCTTAAACTGTGAAAGCCGCTACTGCACTATAACTTTAACTTGTTAATGTATAATAAGTTATGAGTCCAGCACTAAAGCCCCGAAAAAATTCCTCTTTGCGTGAAACATGGCCGATAAATGGACAACAAAGTGATCTGACTGCTTTTAGTAAATTATTAGTCGTTCAACATGCATAGTGCAAAGGAACAATAAATGGGCGCTTACACTGAGGTGACAGAAGTCTTAGGATACCTCCTAATATCATGTCACCCTCCTCTTGTCAGGCATAATGCAGTAAATCGACTTGGCATAGACTCAGGAAGACGTTGCGGAATGCCTCTGGAGAAATACTGAGCCATTAGGCGTCCGTAATTGCGAAAGCATTGGCGGTGCAGGAGTTTGTGCACGAAATGACCTCACGATTACATCCTTCAAATGTTTGATGCCTGACCAAACCATTCGCTCAAATTGTCCAGAATTTTCTTCAAATCAGTCGCGAACAATTGTAAAAAAACCATTCCCAGTCGGTGATCGGTTTAGTTGCACCAGAGGACCCATTCCATTCCATGTAAACACAGCGCACACCTTTATGGAGACATCATCAGCTTGCACAATGCGTTGTTGACAACCTGGGTCCTTGGTTTCCTGGGATCTGTGCCACGCTCGAAGAGATAATACCTGAAATGTGGTATTCTCGGTACACTCTTGGCACTGTGCATCTCGGAATATTGAATTCCCTAACGAGTTCCGAAATGGAATACCCCATGCGTCTGGCTGCAACTGAAATTCCGCGTTTAGTCTCTGTTATTATCCGTTTTGTAGTCAAGTCAGAAATCTTTCCACACTACAAATGACAGCCCCAACAGTGTACTGGCCTTTTATACTTTGTATCTGCGATACTACTGCCGTCTCTATAAGTGCATATCGTTATCCCACGACTCCTGTCAAATCAGTTACATCAAGTTGATTTACATCCAAGATCTTCTAACTGTTCTAATGCAACCCATGAGCGTAAATATATCCTTTTTGATAGGAAATATTCGTGCAGCGAAAATGCAACTGTTCGCAGTATTTTGTAATGGCTGAAGAATGGAAAGTAAATCTTTGGACGGCAGTCACGATGCATTCTTCATTGCAACACGTGCCTCAAAGATCGCTACGACTCGCAATTACCTTAGCTAGCTCTAAATCGCGTGTTGTTGTTACCGTCTTCACACCAAAGACTGGTTTGATGCAACTCTGCATGCTACTGTATCCTGTGCAAGCCTCTTCACCTCTGAATAGCTACTTCTGCAACCTACATTCTTCTGAATCTGCTTAATTTATTCATCTCTTAGTCTCCCTCTACGGTTTTTAACCTTCACGCTTCCCTCCAGTACTAAATTGGTGACCCCATGATGCCTGAGAGTGTATTATATCAACCAATCCATTCTTCTAGTCACGTTGTTCCACTAATTTCTCCCCAGTTCTATTCAATATCTCCTCATTAGCTACGTGAGCTACCCATCTAATCTTCAGTAATCTTCTGTAGCACCACATTTCAAAAGCTTCTACTCTCTTCTTGTCTAAACTGTCTATCGTCCAAGTTTCACTTCCATACATGGTTACACTCCATACAAGTAGTTTCAGAAACGACTTCCTGTCACTTAAATCTATACTCGACGATAAAAAATTTCTCTTCTTCAGAAACGCTTTCCTTACCATCCATTCTACTTTTGTATCCTCTTTACTTCGACCATCATCAGTTATTTTGCTCCCCAAATAGCACAACTGATCTACTACGTTAAGTGTCTCATTTCCTAATTTAATTCACTCAGCATCACCTGATTTAATTCGACTACATTCCATTATCCTCGTTTTGCTTTTGCTCATGTTTATCTTACATCCTCTATTCTAGACACAGTCCAATCCGTTCAACTGCTCTTCGAGGTCCTTTGCTGTCTCTGACAGAATTACAATGTCATCGGCAAACCTCAGAGTTTTTGTTTCTTCTCTCTGGACTTTAATTCCTACTCCAAATTTTCTTTCGTTTCGTTTACTACTTGCCCAATATACAGACTGAATAACATCGGAGATATGTTACAACCATGTCTCACTCCCTTCTCAGCCACTGCTTCCCTTTCGTGCCCCTCGACTCTCATAACTGCATCCTGGTTTTTGTACAAATTGTAAATAGCCTTTCGCTCCCTGTATTTTACCCCTGCCACCTTCAGAATTTAACAGAGAATTTTCAAGTCAACATTGTCAAAAGCTTTCTCCAAGTCTACAAATGCCCCAAACCTAGGTTTGCCTTTCTTTAACGTATTTTCTATGAGAAGTCGTAGATCAGTATTAGCTCGCGAGTTGCTACATTTCTCCGTAATCCAAACTGACCTTCCCCGAGGTCGTCTTTTACCAGTTTTCCTTTCTTCTGTAAAGAACTAGTGTTAGTATTATGCAACGGTGACTTACTAAACTGATTGTTAGGTATTTTTCACACCTGTCAGCATCTGCTTCCTTTGGAATTGGTATTATTATATTGTTCTTGAAGTCTGAGAGTATTTCGCCTGTCTCATACATCTTGCTCATCAAATGTTAGAGTTTTGTCAGGGATGGCTCTTATCAGTAGTTCTAATGGAGTGTAGTCTATCCCGGGGCCTCATTTCGCCTCGGGTCTTTCAGTGCTCTCTCAAATTCTTCACGCAGTATCATACCTCCCATTTCATCTTCACCTACGTCCTCTTGTATTTCCATCATATTACCCTCGAGTACATGGCCCTTATACAGACCTCCTATATATAAGGGACTGATGACCCTGTAGTTTGGTCCCTTTATCCCTCAAACCAACCAACCAGACCCTGTGTTTACTCCTTCCACGTTTCTGCTTTCCCTTCTTTGCTTAGGACTGGTTTTCCATTCGAGCTCCTGCTATTCATATAAATGGTTCTCTTTTCCCCAAAGGTCTCTTAATTTTCCTGTAGGTAGCATCTCTTTTACCCCTTTACCTCTAGCCATTCGTGTTTAGCCGTTTTGCACTTGCCGTCGATCTCATTTTTAGGCGTTTCTATGCTCCTTTGCCTGCTTCATTTTAAGCATTTCTATATTTTCTCCTTTCATCGATTAAATTTAATATCTCTTGTGATCTCCATGATTTTACTAGCCTTCGTCTTTTTACCTACTTGATCTTTTGTTGCCTTCACTATTTCATCTCTCAAAGCTACCCATTTTTCTTCTACGTATTCCTTTCCCCTGTTCCTGCAAAAGTTTTGTAATGCTCCCTCTGAAAGTCGCTGCAACCTCTGGTTCTTTCAGTTTATCCGCGTCCCATCTCTTTAAATTCCTGCCTTTTTGCAATTTCTTCAGTTTTACTCTGTAGCTCATAATCAAAACATTGTGGTCAAAGTCCACATCTGCCCCTGTCTTCCAAGCATACAACCCTCTTTCATAATTCTTACACCAAGTGTTAGCTACGATTAAATTATGCTCTGTGCAAAGTTCTACCAGGTGGCTTTCTCTTTCATCACTTTCCCCCAGTTTATATTCATCTGCTACTTTTACTTCTCGTCCTTTTCCTACAATTAAATCCTCGTCTTCCTTAACTTTTTTTAAAAATTTCTTTCATCTCATTAAACATTTCCTCAATCTCCTCCTCATCTGCTGAGCTAGTTGTCATATAAATTTGTACTACTGGGGAGGGGGGGGGGGGGGAGGCGTATGGTCTTCGTAGCTATGTTGCGTACAATAATAAGTGAGCTAATCTGTTCATGAAAGCTTATCCGTGTTCCTATTTTCTTAATTAATTATTAAACAACACCTGCACTTCCATTACTTGATTTTGTATTTATAACCCTGTATTCACCTGACCAGAAGTCCTGTTCCTCCTGATACCTAACTTCAGTAATTCCCAATATATCTAACTTTGATCTATTCATTTCCCTTTTTAAATTTTCTAACCTAGTTGCCCGCTTAAGGGATCTGAGAATCCACGCCCCGATCCGTAGAACGCCAGCATTGTTTCTCCTGATAAATACGTCCTCCCGAGAAGTACCCTCTAGGAGATCCGAATGGGGGACTACTTTACCTTCGGAATATTTTACCCAAGAGGATGCCATCATCATTTAACTATACATGAGTGTTACATGCCCTCGGGAAAAATTACGACTGTAATTTCCCCTTGCTTTCAGCAGTTCGCAGTACAGGCACATCAAGGTTGTTTTGGTTGATGTTACAAGGCCAGATCAGTCAATCATACCGACTGTTGCCTCAGTAATTACTGAAAAGGCTGCTGCCCCTCTTGTCTGGCCTCTCAACAGATACCCCTCTGTCGTGGTTTCATCCACGGTACAGTTATCTGTATCGCTGAGGCACGCAAGCCTCCCCAACAACGGCACGGTCCATGGATAAAACGGATGCTAAATTGCACATTAATTGTAAAATAATATGACTGCCGAAAACACTTGGTACAAATTTTTGGTCTGCTGAGGATGCTGAGTTCAAATAGATTTGAAATAGATTACTTGTGAAAGCCTTGCATTCATGAGCAGAGCTGCAATGAGCACGTGCAAATAAGCATCAAAGATCGAACGGTTGAAAACTGGTTTAGTGAGGTAAAGATTATAGGTAAGACTTGCGTTTAAATAGCCATTATTCAATACACGAAATATATTCGGAGCTGTGAATATAAACAACCATTATTTGTATAAGGGAATGACGACAAACAAAATGTGTGCCCAGCCTGGACTCCAAGACAGATTTCCCGCTTTACGCTAGCCGTCGCCTTAATCGCTTTGGGCCGACGGGAGTGGCCGAGCGGTTCTAGGCGCTACAGTCTGGGGCCGCGCAGGTTCGAATCTTGCCTCGGGCATGGATGTCTGTGATTTCCTTAGGTTAGTTAGGTTTAAGTAGTTCTAAGTTCTAGGGGACTGATGACCTCAGTAGTCAAGTCCCATAGTGCTCAGAGCCATTTAATCGCTTTGGGTATTCGTGCACGACTCGCAGTCCGCCGAAAACCTCCATATATTGTCTATACTCCCGTATAGGGGAAGACATTTTACTTGTAAGTCGCTGCCTGGTATCGCCGTATAAGTATGATATTGCAGTGCCTGTGTCGTTACGAAACCAGCCGTTGTGGGTGTGGCATCACACGACCATCACAGAAGATGCACATATGGTCGATTTCGTAGCGACTGTTAAGAACATTTCGCCTCATTTTACTAAGCCATCGAACCTTGAAGATTTGTTACTGTGATTAGATCGGCCACTCGATTCAGAACATTTATGCTGACAATAAATGGTGGTCTACCTGGCAGATTTCTGGCTTAAGTGGAACAAAAATTCTGTAGTATGATAATCGCGAATATTGATTCTTTGAACCAAAGCACAGAAACTACGTTGTGGAGCTGTGAATGCACACGTTATGGAACAACTAAAGCCTACAGTGTACAATTGCGAAATTCTAAAGACATTGAAGTATACGTTATATTTCCCTTTATGTGGCCATAATTTTTAACGAACCTCAAACTTGTTTTCCATGTATCTTAACTGTTTTCAGAATGCATGCAAAAGAGTCGCTTAGGACAGAACAGTCATTGACCTTAACAGACTCTTAATTCAGAATTCACAGGAAATTACAGCCGCAACAACCATTTACGTAGTAGACCCAGTACTAACGATGGTGTTATCCTCTACAACACCAATACATATGAGTACATCTCTAGAGAGTAGTGGGTAGGGTCCCTTTAGGCGCTACCTGGTAGCGCACTCACCTCTCCGCTGGTTGGTAAAACAGCTGGTGCGCCACTAAAGCTTGTAGCGACGAGCGTAAAATGCGGCCGCATTAAGGAAATTTGGGTTACGGCGTAGCAGGGTAGGCTAGCAGCGAACAGCGGGGGCACTTCGGCAAATTGGCGACGGAGGGCGTAGGACGTAGGGCGTAGGGCCGGCACACGAGTTTTCCTCCTCCTCCTCCTCCTCGGTCTCTTCCCTCGGTCCCTCCCCATTCCGTTTCCATTCCATCATTCTTCCATCAACATCACGCTATCTCAGTTGGGCACTACCTTACGCGCCAAGAAAGACGGACTACGTTTTTCTCGTCAGCGCCCCTCCAATTGGTCTCGATGAGATGGTGGCCTGTGACGTCACAGGAAATCGAAAGGCACGGACGGTAAACTGCCGGAGATATTGGAAGAAGGAAACAAGTGTCACCAGTGATGATCCAGAAATTGGTTCGGGATGGGGAAAAGATGGTTATGATCACAACAATAACAGCAATAAAAGAAGGCCTGTAGCGTTCAACGCCATGTGAAAGTGCAGACTCTCGTTCGTGCGGCACTAGGTTGCCGCCTTTTAGCCCAGTATTCAAATCTCAATTTGATTGCACGCTGAGTGAAACTGGAGCCGCCCCAAGGAGAGGAATGGCTGAACCCGACTTCCAAAACCGGAAATTTCTTTTTTAATTGGCTTTCGGGACGTGCCCATACAGCGATGTCAACAGTGGAAGATACGACGATGTGTTTCGACTTCTCAGAACGTTCACTAGGGCCAAGCCATAGCATAGTATAAAGTTACATATGCTTAGACTAATCATTTGACGCCATGCAGATAGTTTTGCGTCAGTCGTGAAGACATAAATGCGAGGGCAACACAACACCCAGTTCCCGAGCGGAGAAAAACCTCTGATCCGGCCGCAAGTCGAACGCGGGCCCCTTCGGTTAGGAATCTGCCGCGCTGACCCCGCAACTACAGAGGTGCACGAGGGCCGGTAGACCAGTAGTGCCACAAGTATAACAATAAAATGTGTTAAATATTTAAACATGATGGTAATCTGTTTACATAAGTGCTTAATATTCCACGTAACTACCAAGGAAGTGCCATTCAGAGGAATGTAGCGATTGAAAACATTCGTCTAAAAATTTGGGAAATTAGATGCAATGCAAATGAATTAAGAACTATAATAGCAAAAATGTCTCACACCTCTTACAATATAAAATTCTCACAAAATAAAATCGAAATGTGCTTCACAATTTTCAGTATTTTAATCAGCGTTACGACTGTGAACATATTTCTGCAGACAACCGATACGAGAGCGCGGGCGTTTGCCATCTTCTGCGTTTGCTTTCTGGATTTCCTGTCGCCTTGAGACCTGTGGTCTCTCGACCCATACCAGGTTTGTTATCAGTAGCAGACAGGGGCAGCCTTCACAATTAGCTGGAACGTTCTTCTCAGCTGATTAGCATACAAACACATCCAAGTGAACTAGAAACTGCGTAAAAATGGCTTTTAATTTTCCTATAGTTCCTTGCCATCTTCGATGCTTCATTTTCCATGTTACTTTATTCTCCGACAGTTGGAAATTAATATATGTGACAATATATATGCTTTTACTCAAATGTTTCTGGAGGGAGGACGTGACGCTACCGACCAGACCTTCTCCCTCCTAGGGTTCACCCCGAAGTGTTGTCGATAGTTTGACGTTGACAAGCAGAGAGCTGCACGCACAACACTACACAACATTAACACGTCTCACTAAAGTGCTTTGTTTATAACTCGTACCAGGACGAAACAAATTGAAACCGTAACTCTGTAACAAAAATTTGAACCTCGCACTAGTAGCCTGCAGGTTGGTAACCATATGCCTAAGGGTGCGATGGAGGCTTAGTGGTAATACCCTGCAGATACATTTTCCACCATTTCAATACTAACATCACGAAGTTTCAGAGCTTACATTTAAAATTAGTACAGACAAAATAGAGAAAGTATTGGTACGAAAAAGACGTCCACAGTACGAAACCTTATTTGAACACTCCATTGCTTTACTACGCATGTCCCTGTTGGTACCCCCTTGCCTTTCTCCGACTTTTCAAATGATTTGCGCTGCCAGTTACAGGGGGACCTATTGTTTAACGAGGCCTCTGAACCACGATTCATTTCATTACTTTTCACGTACGTAAATCATTGCACAAAGTGGTAGAAGTAATAACACAAAAAAGTCCAGGGATATGTTGACGACTGAACTATCGACGTTTCGATTTGTAGCGTGATATATACCCACTTGATTACGAAGATAGTGGCGCAGGGAGAGAGAGAGAGAGAGAGAGAGAGAGAGAGAGAGAGAGAGAGGCGCTTAGGAAGCTGTAAATCTCCAAACTAAAATAAAATAAATGAAGCAGTCATTAAAGGTAAAGGGGGACTAAACTTCCAGCGAGCTCCTCAAATTCTGTTGCTCTCTGCTTCCTGGAGAGACAGCTGACCACTCGGTCGATGTCAATAACTGCCGCGTATTTCGTAATCGGGATGGAGCATTCATTGCACAACAATGTGAATTCTTATTAAGTTACACAAAAAAGAGACAATACATATGCATTTGATAAAAATATTATAATTATTTTATAAAACTTTTAGAAGAATGTCAACACTTCATTTAAATTCTTTTAAAAAAGGTAAGGTAAATTTCGCTTGTTTCCATAGGTTTATAATTGCATTTTATGACCTCATTGGCATAACCAACAATCTATTGGCTGTTTGGGTCTTTAGTGGGCGTGATATGTTTTTATATTTTTTATTATTTTTATTTTAGTGCTGTAACAACCAACTAAGTATTGTATGTGTTAAATTCTTTAACTGCTCGTTACCTGAAAGGTGCTTTCCATTTATTTATATAGTTCCGATATACACTTTCGGACGGTGCCTTTGTAGGTTACAGTATACGTGCAAAGAAACTATGAAGAATGGGTGGTGCGTCTTTGCCAATGAAAAGTTTTTTATTCTGAAATAATGTATGTTCTTGAGATTTGTAAGATGGGTAATGGGATTCTATTTAACGTTGTTATGGTGAATGTGTACCTGTTATCGTAAAACGGATGAAAATGTATCAGTAAGAATAACAGTATTATTTGAAAGAAATAAACTATCTCTGATAATTCTTATTTATGTGCTGCTGAGCCCGACTATAACGAGTTTCTATAATTCTTTATTTGACATTAAAATGTGTTCACCAAATAATTAATATATAACACTACAACACCTCCCCATAACATCACAGGTGTCATAAATATTTTTATTTCAAGTCACTGATAAAATAGTCTAGGAAAAATTAATCTTACGCACCAGCCTTAAAATTATTTCATTTCTGTAAAGTGTAAGATTGTTCTACTGAATGTTATTTTCACTTTTACAATAGAAAAGTAATAAATTCCTGTGGGTTATGGTCCTTGGAGTTCAAATATTGTAACGATCGAAAAAATTAGTGTCTGATTATATCTGCAGTTTAAAATTGCCGCTCCATACGCTCACTTAATGGCGACAGACAAAGCACAGTCTGGACTGCTGCTGACACAAAACTTAAAACAGTCATATTTGTTATTTAGTTGCAAATAAAAGTCCGTAAACTAGAATTCCATTTAGTAAATTGTAGGTTGTATTCTTTTTTATCACTTATGACTACCTTTTACAATATTTAAAAGAACGTACCTCAGCTTATCTTCGCTCTCACCGTTTCATACATCATAGGGAAGAAGAGCAGAAGAAGGAAAAATTCCACAGACAATACGATTCCAATACATTTTTTTAGTGGTATAATTTTTTGTTATATGGTTATTCCTATAAGTAAAAGTAATAAAACATTGTTGTGGGAAGTTTCACTATATAATATAAGTCACAATGTAATTAGAAGTTTTTTCTCAGTTCTCTGCCTCATTGTTTCTCTCCAGTTGTTTTCTCTTTATGTAGAGCACTCACATTTCATCCTCCCTAAATTCTCTTTTCATGAGACTTTGCTTACATCTTTCATACTTCATGCATAACAGCAGAGCAGGGTCGCTGTAGAGCTTTATTCTTTTCAGCCAAACATCTCAACATTTTGGGAGTTGGTCATAGAGATTGCCAATTGGAATATTTGGGAGAGGAATTCCAGTTCTGCCATTAGTCTGATACTGACGCAAATATTGCAGTATCCTATATTTGAACCAAGAGAATAAAACTACTTTCAATTAATTTGTGGGGAAATGTTGATCGTAGTCCCACAAGACGATGAGAAATGTGTATTGCAACTATTTCCATTTCTGTTCTAGACAATTTTGAGCACTGCACCTCTCGAGAATTAAAAGAAGTGTGTGTATAGGCCAGCTGGCTGAGAGTGGGTCAGAGGAAGGTCTCTACCGTGGATTTTTGTAAGGGGCCTTCCAGTTCCTGCATTCTCCTCATGTCCAACGGAAGCCGCCCAAAAACCTTAATCGGAGTCGCCAGACTCTGTAGTAGCTTTCACCAGTTTGTTTGTTTTTGCACTTCTTATCTTCCACTCCCAGCGGTGGAGCGCGGCATTGTAAGTCAGATCATTGCAGTATGGCGGTTCAGTTCAACCAATTAATAGCAGAGCTGATACACAGTGTTCTCAATTGGGAGTAACTGGAAGGAGCTTACCAACTGTAAAGCCTCACGAAAGTCTTGGACAAAAATGGGAGATTGGATCTATCTTAATTTATTTGCGGAACAATGTATTATTCCATTGCTTATACAAAAACTAAAACTTTGTGCAACTTGAAAAGGTTTCCATTACCGCTGCAAGTCACAAAATTTATTGAAGCTAAACTATTTATTTAACGGCATGTTTCGAGGTGACTACATTGGCGTTATAAAACAATTTAAGACATGTATGTACAGATGTTAAAGCTTCTTGATGTGACGTGATCATCCAGTGGAGAGAGAGGATAGAAATGGCGATGCCTCAGATATCACAAGAAAACTGCCAGGCCACAAGAACAAAGTGAGTGACAGTTTCATAAAAAAATTTACGAACAGAAGACGAATACACGAAGTGAAATCGCCTCTTACTAGATTATCCTCCTCTCTCCCCAAAGGATGACCATAACATTCATCTACATCTACGTGATTACTCTGCTTTTCACATTAAAGTGCCTGTCAGAGGGTTCAATGAACCACCTTCAAGCTGTCTCTCTACCGTTCCACTGTCGTACGGCTCGCGGGAAGAGGAGGATTTGAATTTTTCTGTGCGAGCCCTCATTTCTCTTATTTTATCGTGATGATCATTTCTCTCTATGTAGGTGGGTGCCAGCAGAATGTTTTCGTAATCGGAGGAGAAAACTGGTGGTTGAAATTTCATGCCACGTCGCATCGAAAAACGCCTATGTTTTAATGATTTCCACTCCAATCCATGTATCATGTCTGTCGCACTATCTGCCCTACTTCGCGATAATACAAAACGAGCTGCCCTTCTTTGTAGTTTTTCGATGTCATCCGTCAGTCCCATCTGATGCGGATCCTACACAACACAGCAATTCTCCAGAACATAGGGGACAAGCGTGGTGTAAGCAGTCTCTTTGGAAGACCTGTTGTTCCTTGTAAGTGTTCTGCCAATGAATCGCACAGTCTTTGGTTGGCTCTACCTACAACATTATCTATGTGATCGTTCCAGTTTAGGGTATTTGTAATTGTAATCCCTAAGTATTTAGTTGAATTTACAGCCTTCAGATTTGTGTGATTTACCGAATAATCGAATTTGGCGGATTTCTTTTAGTACTCACGTGAATAACTTCACACTTTTCTTTATTCAGGGCCAGTTGTCACTTTTCACACCATACAGATATCTTATATAAATCATTTCGCACTTTGTTTTGGTCATCCGATGACTTTACAAGACGGTAAATGACAGCATCATCTACTCAGATTGTCTCCTATGTCGTTAATATAGATCAGGAACAACGAAGGGCCTATAACACTTCCTTGGGGAACGCCGGATATTATTTCTGTTTTACTCGATGAATTTCCGTCTATTACTACGAACTGTGACCTTTCTGACAGGAAATCACGAATCCAGACGCACAACTGAGACGACATTCTATAGGCACGCAGTTTGGTTAGTAGACGTTTGTGAGGAACGGTGTCGAAAGCCTTCTGGAAATCTAAAAATATGGAATCAATTTGACATCTCCTGTCGATATCACTCATTACTTCATGAGTATAAAGAGTTAGTTTTGTTTCGCAAGAAAGATATTTTCTGAATCCGTGCTGACTACGCGTGAATAAATCATTCATATCAAGAGACTCTAATATTACTATAAAAGTGTGTTGAATGTTACTGTAATGCCAGTACAGCTTGATAATGAGATGTCACCTAGCAACACATCGGTAAATAAAACATCAAAAAGAAGTTTTGCATCACCCCAGTTCCCAGAGCTCCTGAAGATAGACGTTGGCTGTGAATATTCTGTCACAGACATAGTCCCTTTGACTGTGCAGAGATGTCACTAAACCCGCCAAAAGATGTAAACAACCATGCATGCGCAGCACCTATTAGACGGAGGGGTCCAACAGCCTAACAGTTCCAGTCATTGCACCAGGAAGAAGGTACACAGATTGTGTTGTCTGTAGTTCAACCATGCCTAGACAGTCAATACCGCAGTTCGATCGCGTCTGCATTGTTACTTTCTACCAGTAAGGGCTCTGAACAAGGGGAAGTGTCCAGGCGTCTCGGAGTGAACGAAAACGATATTGTTCGTTCATGGAGGAGATACAGAGAGACAAGAACTGTCGATAACTTGCTCAGCTCAGGCCGCGCAAGGGCTACTACTGCAGTGGATGACCGCTACATACGGATTATGTTTCGGAAGAACCCTGACAGCAAAGCCACCATGTTGAATAATGCTTTTCGTGCAGCCACAGGGCCGGCCGATGTGGCCGAGCGGTTCTAGGCGCTTCAGTCTGGAACCGCGCGACCGCTACGGTCGCAGGTTCGAATCCTGCCTCGGGCATGGATGTGTGTGATGTCTTTAAGTTAGCTAGGTTTAATTAATTCGAAGTTCTAGGGGACTGATGACCTCAGATGTTAAGTCCCATAGTGCTCAGAGCCATTTGAAACATTTTTGCAGCCACAGGGCGTCGTGTTACGACTCAAACTGTGCGCAATAGGCTGCATGATGTGGAACTTCACTACCGACGTCCATGGCGAGGACCATCTTTGCAACCACGACACCATGGAGTGCGATACAGATGCCGAATGGACCTCTCAGGATTGGCATCACGTTCTCTTCACCGATGAGTGTCGCATAAGCCTTCAACCAGACAGTTGTCGGAGACGTGTTTGGAGGCAACGCGGTCAGGCTGAACGCCTTAGACACACTATCCAGCGAGTGCAGCAAGGCGGAGGTTCCCTGCTGCTTTGAGGTGGCATTATGTGGGACCGACGTACGCCGCTGTGGTCATGAAAGGCGCCGTAACGGCTGTACGATATGTGAATGCCATTCTCTGACCGATATTGCAATCATATTGACAGTATATTTGCGGGGCATTCGTCATCGTGAACGACGATTCGCGCTCATATCGTGCGTGCACATCTTGTGAATGACTTCCTTCAGGATAACGACATCGCTCGACTAGACTGGACACCATGTTCTCCGGACACGAACCCTATCAAAATTACTGGGATAGATTAAAAAGGGCTGTTTATCGACGATGTGAACCACCAACCAATCTGAGGGATCTTCATCGAATCGCCGTTCAGGAGTGGGACAATCTGGACCAAAAGTGCCTTTATGTAGTTGTAGATAGTATGCCAATGCAAGAGGGCGTGCTACTGGGTATTAGAGGTACCGTTGTGTACAGCAACCTGGACCACCACCTCTGAAGGTCTCCTGTTTGGTGGTACAACATGCAATGTGTGGTTTTCATGAGCAATCAAAAGGGCGGAAATAATGTTTATGTTGATCTCTGTTTCCAGTTTTCTGTACAGGTTCCGGAACTCTCGGAACCGAAGTGATGCAAAACTTATTTTGGTGTGCGTAATTTATTTATGAATAAATTTTGTGAGTGGTAGTGCTAATGAAAACGTTTTCATTTTTCTGAAACAGTCATGGTCGATTAATGGACAATATGGCTTCAAATTATTTGTGTAATTCACTGGGGTCTGTATCATAATTTTGATAATGATTTACATCATGCGAAGAATGCGCCTCGGTAACTGCGAAATCAACGTGGCTGAATGCTTACCGAAGGGACCTGTGTAACATTCCCAGCCGAGTGGAAGATATTCTCCACTCGACGATTGAGCTGTGTGTTGTCCTCATCTTCATTTCATCATCACCGACGCGCAAGTGCGGCTGCACTTAACAGTTAATGGACTGCTGGTCTTAAGCGACACTAGAAGCGTTGTTCTGCAGATGTTTTTGACAAAGAGGGCTTTACTGTTTCATCGATGGTCAGTCCAGTTCATGCCATTATCATAACCGTTATCAGCTATTGGACATCCACTGCGAGGCAGAGATCTCCCTCTAGACTTTTTAGATATTCGGTTGCATCCACGTCACTCCTGAATTAAGTAACCATGTCGGTCTTATCAAATCCAGCATCCATTCACTAAACTTTTGCCTGGCACAAGTACTGCTCATCTCTATTTCCTTTTTATTACAGTCGTATTTACTTCCTTCGCTCCAGTTCCGACAGTACACGCATTAGCTCATATACATAGGAGTATATCGCTCAAGGTATGGAAGGATTCATTGAGCGATATGACATTGGCAAGTTGCAGTATAATGGGCGGGCTAGACAGGTAAGCAAGAGCTGTAGTATGATCGAAGGGGTAGCATCGAACGAGACGAGAGGGAAAATTGATACCTTGTCGAGCAGTAGGTGGATGTTGTTTGGATTTCTCCACGGGGAAGATGGGTGAAACTAGTGTCCACGGACAGTAACAGCATGACCATTAAAATTGCTACACCAAGAAGGAATGCAGATGATAAACGGGTATTTATTGAACAAATATATTGTACCAGAACTGACATGTGATTACATTTTCATGAAATTTGCGTGCATAAATCCTGGGAAATCAGTACCCAGAACAACCACCTCTAGCCGTAATAACGACCTTGATACGCCTGGGCATTGAGTGAAACAGAGCTTGGATGGCGTGTACAGGTACAGCTGCCCATGCACCTTCAACACGGTACCGCAGTTCATCAAGAGTAGTGACTGGCGTATTGTGACGAGCCAGTTGCTCTACCACCATTGACCAGATGTTTTCAATTGGTGAGAGATCTGGACAATGTGCTGGCCAGGGGAGCAGCCGAACATTTCCTGCATCCAGAAAAGCCCGTACAGGACATGCAATATGTGGTCGTGCATTATCCTGCTGAAATGTAGGGTTTAGCAGGGATCGAATAAAGGGTAGAGCCACGGGTTGTATCACATCTGAAACGTATCGTCCAATGTTCAAAGTGCCGTGAATGCGAACAAGAGGTGACCGAGACGTGTAAGCAATGGCACCCCATACCATCACACCAGGCGATACACCAGTATAGCGATGACGAATACACCCTTCCAATGTGCATTCACTGCGATATCGCCAAACACAGATGCGACCATCATGATGCTGTAGTCAGTACCTGGATTCATCCGAAAAAATGACGTTTTGCCATTCGTGCACCCAGGTTCATCGTTGAGTACACCATCGCTGGCGCTCCTGTCTGTGATCGCCAAGGGTAACCACAGCCATAATCTCCGATCTGGTAGTCCATTCTGCTGCAAACGTCGTCGAACTGTTTGTGCACATGGTTGTTGTATTGCAAACGTCCCCACCTGTTGACTCAGGGATCGAGACATGGCTGCACGATCCGTTACAGCCATGCGAATAAGATGCCTGTCATCTCGACTGCTAGTGCTACGAGGCCGTTGGGATCCAGCCCAGTGTTCCGTATTACCCTCCTGAACCCACCGATTCCATGTTTTGCTAGCAGTCTTTGGATCTCGACCAAACCGAACAGCAATGTCGCGATACGATAAACAGCAATCGCGATAGGCTACAATCCGACCTTTATCAAAGACGGAATCTTGATGGTAAGTATTTCTTCTCCTTACACGAGGCATCACAACAATGTTCACCAGGCAACGCCGGTCAACTGCTGCTTGTGTATGAGAAATCGGTTGGAAACTTTCCTCATGACAGCACGTTGTAGGTGTCGCCACCGGCGCCAACCTTGTGTGAGTGCTCTGAAAAGCTGCTCATTTGCATAATACAGCGTCTTCTTCCTGGCGGTTAAATTTCGCGTCTGTGGCACGTCATCTTCGTGGTGTAGCAAATTTAATGGCCAGTAGTGCACATGTATATTCAACGAAAAACACTAAAATTGCTTCCTAAAGAGCTAGAGAAAATCTAAAGACAATGTTGATATCGAAATAAAGCGACGAATCCTATAAAATGATTACCATGTTTGTACAGTAAATATTAAAAAGCAGTTCATTATCAACGCGTAAAAATCTAAACACTCCGTATGATCATATGTTGGTTAGCAGTGAACGGTGTGGCGCAGTCTCTAACGTCTTACGGAATGCTAGGTACATGCACGCTACCTGTGCGCTTGCTTCCATTGTTTGCAAGAAGTCATGTGCCAATAAAGGAACTTGTGGTTCACATTAGCGGCTTCTTTCTTACAACGCGACGGTTCTGTGATTGAAGCTTGTTTGCTGCGCATGCATGGTTGTTTACATCTTTGGGCGGGTTTAGTGAGGTGAGAACATGCTCTGAGAACACACTCTGAGATCCTACAACAAATGTTTCACAACATCTATTTGATAAACCACTTCTCTCAGGAAACTGCGAGCTCCTGATACAACAGCCTAAAGAGACAGATGGCTGCCCTTTCGGTGGTATTAAATGAAATCCTTCAGCGATATGTTTCGCTTGCTGAATATAGTCGCCCTGTTAGGCTCCTGGGCTGCGCTGCCGTCATAATGGGCTCTGTGGGAACCGGGAGGTGCCGGGAGGCCCACGTTTGTACGGTGCGGCAAGGCGACTGCGCGTTTGCGTCCCGTAATTGGCTGCGCTTGCCCGTCTCCTCTGGGAGGACTACCGCTCTTCCCTGCTCTTCCCCGCTCTGCCCGGCTTTGCCCTCCTTATTTCGGCTCTGAGTGGCGGAAAAGAAAAGAGGAAAGTGCTTCTTCCCCTGTATAATTTCCCCAAACTTATAACGCTGTAGCTCTGGAAAAGGGAGTGGGGGGGGGGGGCCTCCAAGGCGGAAAAGGGTGACCGGGGCAAACGAGAGTGGAGTATTTAATTATGTGTATAAATACGGAGCTGCAGCGACTTCATCGCGGACTACACCCGCCAAGTAATGAAGCTTTATCGCCGTCATTCTCTTTGAAAAATTACTTCTTCTCCCCCATCTTCACAAGTCAGACGACCGGCTATAGTTAGGTTTTCTGCACAAAATGCTCTGCAATGTCGGCAACAGTATGTTCGCAGATGTGATAGTTCGACATAGGATTTTACTGCCTCCCAGCCCTACTGAAACCTCATTACCATTTCATTTACAGTACTGTCGACGTGCTTAGCGTACCTCAGTAAAATGAAAACTGTCATTCTCACCTCACGTGCATTCTGTATCACTGCTTAATTCCAGTTGTTCCCATCAATAGCGTCTGACGTGATAACATAGCAAAAGATCTACCAATATCATCTCACAATTCAATATACATATAATTTCTCTCGCAGGTGTATGTCTATTTGTACAATCTTTTTCTGTCGCATCTGAGCTCGCCGACGGCTGTGAGCCGGATTGTGTGACACCTTTTGAGTGACTCGCGCGTCGGTGAAAATAACACAACAGCCAGTCTCCGAGCGGAAAAAATCGCTGATCTGGCCGGGAATAAAGCGCAGGTCCCTCCGGTTGGCAATCACCCACGTTGCTGCCGCAGCTACCGAGCCACTCCACTGGACGATAGTTGGACTGACGGTTGATAAATGTCCAGCTGAGAAAAAAGAAGAGACGCCACCGTCGAAAATTGAGATTCATTGTGGGACCACGACCATCAGAGTATCACAGAAAGTCTGTCGTAATATGTTTTAAGCACTTGTCAACTGATCTATAAATAATTGGTAAAGGTGAAAGGGGTACGCAGGATGTAAGTGAACGCACACCATGTCACCTCAAATCGATGGAGGAGAAAGATATACATTATGTGGGTGTGTGGGGGGGGGGGGGGGGTGGGTGGGTGAAGGATCATCTGTTTTATGCTATTACGATGACCTAATGAATCCGGTGAATGCGGATACTTATGGCTGATGAGTGGTGAATATCACGGAGCAGATCGAGTTGCATACGAACGAACGGTATCTGAGCGTTAGATGCAACAGCACAACTGGCAAGGGAAGTAAACGTCTAAGGATCGCCAATGCTGCTCATTCTTCGAACGACTGTAGTACCTACTTCGATATTTTGGTTCCCACAAGCTACGTGGAATGCAACTGAGACATTCCCAGTTAGTCTCAACTTAAACACCAAAGCTACTGCGTCTCTAAGACAGAAATTCTGCTAAATATCGACTACGATTTAAAGGACCGTTTAGTGCAAAAATAGTTGTCCTCCACTAGTGGACTGTAGACGTTACTGTAGAGAGAGGCAGCCGTTACCACAGAGGAGTGTATAAGAACGAGGTAAGAGCTGAAAACATGGAACTGCAAACATGCAAAACGTGCTACGAAAGAGTTGACAACAATTAAATGAAGAACAAAATCAAAAGATTATAGAATGGGACAGACCGTGAAAATAGTCTTTACGGTAAATTTACCGTAAGAAAAACGGGCTTGTCAGACATGTCTGAAGGCATCTTCTTCATCATTATATTCTGCATCAGTTACGCATTATCTGTTGAATGACGATGTCTTCTAAATTTCACTCCTTTTCCGTCGAATACCACCGTGTTGTAACAGTCTTTCATCACGTGAAGGCTCTGATAGTAATTTCACAACGGAAGAAGACGTGAGGAGTATAAGTTGTAATGAGAATGAAAAGACAGGCATATATGGTGCGCATGTTTCTGCGTATATTAAATGTTGAGTCTGAAGAAATTTAAGAGGATAACACAAAATAGAATTACGTGGAGGCTAGCGTGGTATCATCATGGAAAATGGTGGCTAAAATTAAAAGATGAGTTCCACTTAACGCATGTTCTAAGGTATTCTTTTCAGCCATAATGAAAATGCAGCCAGTGAATATAACGTTGCGATCTCCGTTACTTTATTCCCACACATCTTTTAATTTGAAATTCACTTTTACCTTGCTCATTTCGTGCCTCTTGACAATCGTACCTCCAAGGTCAGAGGATAATAGCAATATTAAAATGTCCTTATTGGTACTGATCGGTTCTTTGATGTCAAAGAACGAGAAAATGAAGAACGTCGTCCAAGTTGTCCGATTAAATTTAAATCGCTGCGTCAACTGACAGATGGAACCAACGCCGCTGAACGGTAATTTTGTAGAAACTCGGCCCGATGAATGAGCAAATCCGAAGAAACACCTAAGCACTTTTTTCTTCCTGGTTTAGCTCGGGGCTAGGAGATACAGGGCGAGGTTTCTTCCCCGTCGCCGGCTGAGCGCTTGTCCCGCGGGTGCCGTTACCTCGTTACAGTTTTCGTTCCGCCGCTCCGTATCTGCGGCCGCAGGCAAAACGAGCATTTGATGTTACGGAACAAACATGGCTGACGCAGATACCGTCTCGCCATTCCTAACGCGAGGAACTCACAAAAAAAAAAAAAAAAAAAAAAAAAAAAAAAGAGGAGGAGGTTCTGGCGAAAGAGTCTGAAGCCTCCCAACATAGCTTCATGTTTGCCTTACGTAACACTCCATGCCAAAGTAGAGGCAATCATGTAGTAAACTCATGCTGTTTATTTCCTTCCTTTACTGTAGGGACTAATCTACTGTTGTCAACCACAGAGCAATTCTTCAAATAGAATTGAAGAATAAATAGAGAAAACCTCTGCAGCTGAGCAGTTTCCAAAACTGCTCAAAGAAATGCTATAACTGTGACATGGTCCTCAGATTACTTAAGTTGTAAAAAGTGTACACAGAACGTCTTTTATTCTTGCTATTGTTTTAACAGAGACTTTGACACCAACCAATACCTGGTATGTCCTAAGGATGAAGGGTCTGTATATGGGCCCCATCATAACATTTCAGTACCGTTTAACATCATTTCACATGTTTTGATGTCCTGTAGCACCTTATACTTTCGGTGCTCTCAGTAAACATACTACTGTTACTTGATCAGGCCCCGTGAACCGCACGCTTCTGCAAGTTTCCTCCTCCACTGTATTCTGTCCATTGCTTCTGTCCGCCATCCGTCCACATCTACTGACACTTTGTTTAAATCTTCATAGCCGGCCGAAGTGGCCGTGCGGGTCTAGGCGCTCCAGTCTGGAACCGCGAGACCGCTACGGTCGCAGGTTCTAATCCTGCCTCGGGCATGGATGTGTGTGATGTCCTTAGGTTAGCTAGGTTTAACTAGTTCTAAGTTCTAGGGGACTAATGACCTCAGAAGTTGAGTCCCATAGTTCTCAGAGCCATTTGAACCATTTTAAATCTTCATGGAGGCCATCCCTCCAACGCTTCTTGGGTGTCCCTGGAGGGTCTCTTTCCTGTAGATGTGAAATCCAGGAACTTCCGAGGCCATCTGCGATCCTCCATCCGGGTCACATGGCCGGCCCACTGCATTCGTTTGGCTTTGACATTTCGTGCTATGTTGGGCTGCTGGTATAGTTCCTCAAGCTCTTGGTTGTATCTGACCCTCCATTCCCCTGTATCTGCATCCATAACAGTAAACATGCCGGGAGAAATAATCAGCAACTGACAATGTTCCAATCCCCCGCAACTCCATAGATTCGCTAAATTCATATTCATTCTGTGTACATTTTATATTCGTATGTAGTTTTATTATCTACTTGTGCTTCCTATACCTTGCGTGTACTTAATTGTAAAGTATTACTATTGTAACACTACCCTTTGTTTCCATTCCTACCATCTTAGGAGTGAATGTATATATATACCGCATTTTCATCGTGTATGGTGGCACGTAAACTGCCCGCCTACTACTTTGGCAGTTTAGTCAACTTTGATGTAAGCTTAGAAAGTGTCAAACTGGTTTCTCTCCCTTCTGGATGAATATCAATTGTGCATAATTTGGCGGGGTGCAGTAAGGTACTCTCTGACAGCTTTCGCTAACCGTGTCTCGACGCCGATTTGGTCAGGGTTCTCATCACTTCATCCTGAGAATTCATCGAGTGTGAATGCTCTTAGGATACGGGTTGTAGTATCTGAATATAGTAACTGAATTTCTGCAAGTTCCAGTCTCGTCCAAATTTAACCGATTTCTCTTGCAGTTTCAGGAATTAACAATCATGCTGAGTAGTTTATCCGGTATAGGGGAAGACAGTTTTTTTTTGTAATTCTTCAGTTTCATGAATGTTGGCTTTGTTCTCTCACACCTTGGAATTTTGGAAGCGTGATGTAAAGACTATGTCTGATGCTAGACAGGATTCATGTTTATCGGTTTGAATGTGTGTGTGTGTTTGAGTTTCTTGTTTTAGTCTTCTGTTGGTTAAAATGGTTAAAATGGCTCTGAGCACTATGGGACTTAACATCTGAGATCATCAGTCCCCTAGACTTAGAACTGCTTAAACCTAACTAACCTAAAGACATCACACTCATCAATGCCTGAGGCAGGATTCGAACCTGCGACCCTAGCAGCCGCGTGGTTCTCGACTGAAGTGCCTAGAACCGCTCGGCCACCAATGATGGCTTTCTGTTCGTTAATTTTCATGTGTTCAGCATTTTATACCAGTCTAGTGAGGATTCCTTTGTCCATTCGGTTCCACATGTTCAGCAACGGTTTTGAGGGCCTTCAGCTTTCGGTATCAACTTTAACTTACGAGTGTTGTTCTTTTCGTGAATTAATCGACATTCAGGAATTTTGTACATTTCTTGATTTGACTTCGGGTAGCTTGGGTGAAGTGGTTCTTTTCTGATCAGTGTTAGCTTCATCCGTATTCCTGTAAGTAGGTAATTGAATCTCTATTTTCAATCCTAATTACATTTCGGAACGTAGCTTTCATTTAATTTCATGGATTTTCTGGCGTCTGGCCGGTGGAACAGTCGCCTCTGTGTCTGCTGCAGTGCATGATATATTCTTCTAGTTTCTGTTCTTCCTTCTTTGTCTTTTTAATATGGATGTGGAGAGCGTGTATGTTTCCCATAATACCCTGCTGCTGCTCCTTACTCATATTTAATGATTTGAAGCCCACCAGGCGAAAAATTTAATTAAATTCTGTGATTACTTAAACGTCAAAAGCAGACACCAGCAGCTTTTATGTTTCATTTAATGTGTTATATTTCTTTTTAATCTGATTACGTAAAATAAATGCTCTGTCCAGTCTGAATTAAATTTCGCTGTGAATGCTCAACCTCTTTTTCATGTGGTACATGCTACAGCGTTTGACCTTTGTGCAGTTCATGTGGGCCATTTTATATAATTCCTTCAATTTTATCAAGTACACTGCATATAAAAAGATCGATTATCTGATAGAGAACAGAATGCATACTTCCGTTCGATGAGAGACTTATGCTCCATGCAGTAATTTAAAATCATTTATTGTTGAATTGTTTATCTAAGCAATATTTAAAAAAAACTGATCAGTCGAGTATGAAATTAATATGACGATCACCTTTAATGGCGACCCACCTGCTTGCTAGGAAAAGAAAAATCTAATTGTACTTTTAACAGGCAGGATTTATTTACTTTTAATAGATACCGTTCACCTACATACAAACATGCACTATCATTGAAATGATACTCCATAAAGAATGGAGTAGCGGTACCAGGTTCAGTTTAAATTGCTTTCTTATGTAAAGAGTTATTGAGAGAAAACTTCCTCGCAGATTAAAACTGTGCTGGATCGAGTGTGCGATGATATGAAACTTCCTTGCACGTGAAAGGCAAAGCTCCCGAGTTTGAGTCTCGGTCCCACACGCAGTTTTAACCTGTCAGTAAGTTTTATATCAGCGAACTTTCCGCTGCAGAGTGAAAATTTCATTCTGGAATCATTCCCTAGGCTGTGGCTAAGGCATTTTCCCGCAATATTCCGTCTTTGAGGAGTACTAGTTCTGCGAGGTATGCAGGAGAGCTTCTGTGAAGTTTGGAAGGTAGGAGACGAGGTACTGTAGGAAATAAAGCCCTGAGGACGGGTCGTGAGTCGTGCTTGGGCAGCTTAGTTAGTCTGTCTCTGGCAGGGCCACAGAGCGGACGCGCCAGTGTTTCCGTGTGTTTGTGCGCGAGCTTGCCTTGTTTACACTGTCACTGCCATTGATTACGTGCCGGCTTACCGTCTACGATACATGGCGAACCGTTAACGTAAATCTACATTCTGATTTACTTTCTGCAACGATTACGTCGGACCCAAAGCACTCGAGGTGGAGCGTTTGCTGCCAGAGGAAATTAAGATCCCAGTGACTGATATTATCGGAATACATTTGTCGATTGTGAGCAGCAAAGTCTATATGACAATAATTTACGACGCGACTTATGAACGGTTCCTACTCGAGACCAAACAGGGGCTCCACTTCTGTCATGCTGATGGCAATGTGAGGGCGGGAACCGACAACCACGCGGGCTTAGGTAAGCGTACGATACGCATTTTCGAAATGCCATTCGAACTTCCTGCCCACCATACGGCGTAGTCCACGGCCGTGCTGAGGAGAAGTCAGTGGACACAACTTCGGACATATCCTGTCCTAAATGACGTTCGACAGGTCACCATTGATCGTCGAAGCCACGTCTTTTCCTACTTACAGATCGACGGATGCCGTACAACAATTATTTATGGCGGTCTGCCTTCGACCTTCCCGGTGCGGCAAAGAAGGTAACCTTAGGTCCGAAAGCCTAAAATGACATATGACGCAACTTCCAGCTGTCAAAAGACCATCGCAACCTACTGTGCTACTAGTGACCTACGTCACTGCTCTTGCTTCTCCTACCGCCTCGCAACGCCAGAAACGAACCCGACCAAACTCCGACGGAGAGTGCCTCGGACGGCCAGCTGCCTCGGCCGGCCATCGACCCCGCTCCAACGGTGCTGGCGCGATCGGCCGCTGACACAACCCTCGGCAATACGATGGAGATCGACTCGCTCATCGTCCCTATGGTGGCTTTCTTGCCAGATATACGCGACTCCCTTCCGTCGTCGGACACGGAAAGACACGTAAGGGAACATCGTTCTCCAATCTCCAAGACGTTACAACAGAAGGCGCCGCACCGTTTCCGGTCAGGAAGAGACATTACAGGTTGAGAACGAGGCTGCCGTCGACACGAACGACACCGCCGAATCCACTACTGTCGAAGGAGACGAAGTGAACGCGGCCACATCCACCGGCAAGCCTACGCCAGTCTCCTCCCCCCCCCCCCCCCCAAAGTACCATGATGTCGCTGAACTATTTAATGGACATAGCGTAGCCGAAACTACACCACGAACCACTACTTCACCTTCTGAAAACAAAATGGACGATACATCGGTGTCTGCCCCCGTGGCATGGCACGACGAGGAGGTCGAGGAGCAGGACCCGTTACGGAATCCTGCGCCGTCGGCCCCGCTCCAGGAACCCTTGGGCGCGAGCGCGATGATGTTTCACCGCGACACTTGCACTCTTCCGCTGGCGCCAGAGTGGACCGGCCTGTAGCAGTCCGCCACCAGGCCTATCGGATAGCGACCATCAACACCAACAACATCCATTCCAGGATGACAATCCGCCTTATGCAGGAGATGTTCTGGGTTTGTGACATCGCTTTCACCCCTCCTGCAGGACGTTCAATTGGCTAGTCCCCCGGATATCAATGGCTGTACCGCCCACGCCTCTGGGAGTGATCCCATGGGCAGTGGAGTGGCCATCTACGTCCGCGACGGGATTTCCGTCTCCGATGTCGCCTCCATTACATCTACTCACTACTATTGGGACACACTTCGTTTTTGTCTACGCTCTTTGGGCACTGACCAACGAAAGAAACAGGCCCAGTTTTATCCTGAGGATACCGCCCCCCTCGCCTGTTTTTAGGGGATTTCAATTGTGTTCTGCACCCAAAAGATCGTGTTCTACACTATACTACATGCCAGAAACTGCAGATAGTGACGCGAGACCTCCTGCTCCATGATACCTGAGAAGTCTAACATGTTGACGGTTCGCCCATACCCTCTTACCAGTCATACCGCAAGCTGCCTAGGCAGGATATATGCCTCACAAAATCTTCGATTTGCAACATGGGACGTCAATTGTTGGCACTAGCATTTTCCAACCATTGCGCTTACACCTGCATTTTCCTCTGTATGGCGCAGCCGCACACCATGGGAACTAAATACTTCTCATCTTCATGACCCGACTTGTCGCCAGCAAGTGACCGCGATAATGAGCAGACTGTTAACGACGCCTTCACAGCCATCGCTCGACTTTGACCTGGTGGACGGACTGCCCCAAACCAGCGAAATTGCAGGGAATAGTGACACCGACGCGGCGCCACGATCATGTATCATATAGTGTCAGACGAACGACGGCGTCGTCGTCGGCTCATCGATATATATATATATATATATATATATATATATATATATATATATATATATATATATATATATATATATATATACCGATGAGCCGCCGACGACGCCGTCGTTCGTCTGACACTATATGATACATGATCGTGGCGCCGCGTGTATATATATATACAGTTGGTTCTACTGAGCAAATCATCAATGGAGCTTCTTACATCTGCTGGCAGGTTGTTGGTGCGCTCCTGAATAATGTACACCTTTTTGTACAAGAATAAGTGACTTTAAATCCTTGCGAAGATTATTCTTATTTCTAGTATTGATTCAAAATGGCTCTGAGCACTATGAAACTTAACATCAATGGTCATCAGTCCCCTTAGTATTGATTCCTTGAACTGAGTTGTTGGTTTGAAAAAGTGATATATTTTTAATGACAAATTTCATTAAGGATCGAATATATTGGGAGGCAGTAGTTAGTATCACTAGTTCCCTGAACAGGTCTCTGCAGGATGTTCTTGAGTTTAAACCACATATAACTCTTATTGCACGCTTTTGTGCCCAGTACGCTTTAGCTGGGCTTGATGAATTACCTCAAAAAATAATCCCATATCAATCGAGTGAAAGTAAGCATAGTAAGTCAGCTTTTTCATTTTTATACCCCCTATGTCTGACAGAATTTTCTTTGCAAATAGAGATTTGTTTACATGCTTCATCAGTTTTGTGGTGTGCTCCTCCCACCCGAATTTATTATCAAGCTGTAATCCCAAGACTTTTACACTGTCCATTTCTTCTATCTGCTTGTCATCATATGTTAGGCGTATACTCGTGGGACACACCTTACAAGTTCTGAAATGTATGTATCGTGTTTTTTCAAAGTTTATTGACAAAGAATTGGCTAGGAACCAGTGTTTCATGTCCACAAATATTTTATTAGCCGATCTTTCTAAGACTTCAGTTGATTTTAAATTTATTGCAATGTTTGTATCATCGGCAAACAAAACAAACTTGGCATCTGGCAGTCTTACTGATGAAAGGTCATTGATATACACAAGAAAAAGCAAGGGCCCTATGATGGAACCTTGTGGGACCCCACATTAGTCCCCAGCTGGATGATGCCTGATACATGAGTACATGGCTCTTTCCTAATAACACCCTTCGTTTGCTGCCAGAAATGTAAGATTTGAACCATTTAGCAGCAATTCCTCTTACATTATAATATTCTAATTTACTTAAAAGGATATTGTGGTTTACGCAATCAAATGCCTTTGACAGATCTCAAAATATACCAGTTGCTTGCAATTTTTTATCTACTGAATTAAGTACATTTTCAGTGTAAGTGAAGATAGCCTTCTCAGTATCAGACCCCTTTAGAAATCCGAACTACGACTTTGACAGTATGTTGTTTGTGATAATATGGTTATAAATCCGATTGTTCTTCTAAAATTTTTGATAATATTGGCAAAAGTGAAATTGAATGGAAATTTGACGCTGTTTCTTTATCTCCCTTTTTAAACAGTGGCTTAGTTTCAGCATCTTTCAACCATTAAGGAAATATTTCACTGACAAAAGATTGGTTACACAGATAGCTTAATATGTTACTTAACTCAACATCACATTCTTAAATTAACTTTGTTGATATTTCATCATACCTACTAGATGTTTTGAGTTTAAAAATTTTGTGATGGACATTACTTCTGATGGGGTAGTAAGGGGCAAATTCATATTATGTAAGTTACCTGAAATGCCTGGTGTGCAATATATTTACTTTGATGTCCGTATTACAGTCTTTAATATTTTTTGCAATATTTCTTGTACTGTGCTATGGCATCATAATCATAACTGTTTCGGATTGAAAGATACAGTTTTCTTTGTTTTAGAAAACACTTCAATTCCTTGAGTAATCCATGGCTTCTTTGAAGACTTTGCTCTAACGTTGGTTAGTTTTGGGGGAAAACAGTGTTCAAAGAAGGAAAGCACTTTATTAGCAAAAGCGTTATACTTCTCATTCATGCCATGAGCACTGTAAACATCACTCCAGTGAATGTCTCTGTGGAGTGTCCTAAAATAATCAGTTTTTGGCTTATTGATTGCCCTCTTGAGTTCAGATTTAACAGATTTTATATTCTGTTCAATGTTAACATTTAACAGAAGGAACTGCATGTTACAGTCTGAGAGGCCATTGACTATTGGCTTCGTAATATAATTTTATTCACTGGATTTTTCTGTAAAGAAATTATCCATGGCTGTTTGTGAGCAATTGGCTACCCTAGTTGAGGACTTTACACTGGGAATTAAGTTGGATGATAGTGTTACTAACTCAAATAAGTTCTCATTAGGAGAGCCTTTAAGGAAATCTACATTAAAGTCACCAGCATCACTATTTATTTGTTTTTGGTTGTTAAATAGGCCAGTACAGCTTCAAGGTGGTTTATGAACAGATTAAAGTTACCTGCAGGTGCTCGATATACACTAAATATTATGAAGGATTTTTTGTGAAATTCTACTTCGGTTGCACAAGCTTCCATATGATGTTCTAAGAAAAATTTATGAATGTCTATGTTCTTAGCCGGCCGCGGTGGTCTCGCGGTTTTAGGCGCTCAGTCCGGAACCGCGCGACTGCTACGGTCGCAGGTTCGAATCCTGCCTCGGGCATGGATGTGTGTGATATCTTTAGGTTAGTTAGGTTTAAGTAGTTCTAAGTTATAGGGGACTGATGACCACAGATGTTAAGTCCCATAGTGCTCAGAGCCATTTGAACCAATCTATGTTCTTAAATTAATGACAATTCCTGATAAAAGTGAAACTCCTCCTTTCTCCATTTTTGCCATTCAAAAGTGAAATTCTAACCCAAATCCTGGAACACTTAAAAGTTCTGTACCAGTGGTTATATGATGTTAGAGAGGCAGATTATCTCAGCTGGGTTTGAGGACTCTAATTCATCTATGCACATAATTAATTGATCAATTTTATTTCTCAGTCCTTTAATATTTTTAAATAGCGTCGGTGAGATTAAACTTCCTAGCTGCAGAAATAACAGTATTTCTATTTTTTACACGATGCTCCGCCGCTTTCGTTAACTTCTTGATTCATTTCTGTCGATCTGTCTTCCTTATACAGGGTGTTACAGAAAGTTACGGCCAAACTTTCAGGAAACATTCCTCATACACATATAAAGAAAAGATGTTATGTGGACATGTGTCCGGAAAGGCTTAATTTTCATGTTAGAGTTCATTTTAGTTTCGTCGGTATGTACTGTACTTCCTCGATTCACCGCCAGTTGGCCCAACTGAAGGAAGGTAATGTTGACTTCGGTGCAATCACGTCATCAACACAGATTTTCTGTGAACGTTTGGGCAGGCATCGTTGGTGATGTCTTGATTGGGCCCCATGTTCTGCCACCTACGCTCAATGGAGCACGTTATCATGATTTCATACGGGGTACTCTACCTGTGCTGCTAGAACATGTGCCTTTACAAGTACGACACAACATGTGGTTCATGCACGATCGAGCTCCTGCACATGTCAGTAGAAGTGTTCGTATGCTTCTCAACAACAGATTCGGTGACCGATGGATTGCTAGAGGCGGACCAATTCCATGGCCTCCACGCTCTCCTGGCCTCAACCCTCTTGACTTTCATTTATGGGGGCATTTGAAAGCTCTTGTCTACGCAACCCCGGTACCAAATGTAGAGAGTCTTCGTGTTCGTATTGTGGACGGCTGTGATACAATACGCCACTCTCCAGGGCTGCATCAGCGCATCAGTGATTCCATGCAAAGGAGGGTGTATACATGTATCCTCGCTAACGGAGGACATTTTGAACATTTCCTGTAACAAAGTGTTTGAAGTCACGCTGGTACGTTCTGTTGCTGTGTGTTTCCATTCCATGATTAATGTGATTTGAGAAGTAATAAAATGAACTCTAACGTGGAAAGGAAGCGTTTCCGAACACATGTCCACGTAACGTATTTTCTTTCTTTGTGTGTGAGGAATGTTTCCTGAAAGTTAGGCCGTACCTTTTTGTAACACCCTGTATACAAGTTTCACATGCTTATTACGTAGCGTGTGATCAAAATTACAAAGGAATTAGAAGCGTGAGCGTGACAACAGAAAGAGGCTCGTAGATGAAGAATTCGCCATCTTAGCCTCTGCATAAGAAACCGCAGTCGACATTTTACATACAGGCGTAAGTATACACAAAGTCTTAGAAAATAATTTAATGAGATTATCATTAAAGCATCTGCTTATGTAAAAGACTACAGAGGACTCAACTAATATTCATTAATGTAAAAGTATTACTTACATGAAACGTATTTAAACTGTAGGTAAAAATTGTTCCAAAAACAGCATCTACTTGCATACCTCTGTTCTCAACCAAACAAAACGACCAAGCGGATGCAGTTCAACAGATATACCAGTAGGGCGAGCAAAGGAAGCAGTACCATAATGCTAGTAGCGCTGTATGTAGAGTTTTGCAGAAATTCAAAATTCATCGTATTAGACTCCTCATCAACTTACCCTACCTTCCACTAGTTACACTTATGTGCTGGGCAGTGGGCCGTCAGGCATTACTGTCAGTTTCCAGCTACGAACTGCCAGCTCACAGTAAAGTGATGCGATCAATGAAGAGGCCCAGAATATTTCCCAGTCAATGTCATACCGAGCAGGAGCTTGTGAAACTGGTCACCTTCGTTCATCTGCAAGGAACCTGTCTGTGCAGAATATACGAGTTCCACTAAAATTAAATCTAAATGGAAATTTTTACGAGGTATAAGCTTTGTAACGTACGTATTCTGTCCTGGTTCCACTAGTCCCCTATATAGCGACTGTATTCCATATAACTGTCCTGCGCCCTCTATTCTATAGATGTAGAGACTCAATTGATTTTTGCAACGCTGTGTTACGTTAATTACCTTTCTCATTGACACCTATGTGTTTTATATACTCTTCTGTGGATAATGATACTCTTAATTGACGTGAAACTGAAAACTCGTCAGGCAGTAACAGGCTCCCACTGTTGTTGTTGTTGTGATGGTCTTCAGCCGAAAGACTGGTTTGATGCAGCTCTCCACGCTAATCCATCCTGTGCAAGGCTCTTCGTCTCTGAATAACTACTGCAACTTACATTTATTTTCAAGTGCTCCTCTTAAATGCTTGCCACACACCTCGCTCCATTGACGATTCCCTGGTGTCTATCAAATTTTTGTTTCTTCCGGCCAAGGTGGCATTTTTCCCCGTTTCGATTCACTATTTCCTCTTCAGTTATCCGGTATACCTATCTGACCATCAGCATTCTCCCGTTGAAACCTCCCCTTAGAAGAATTTATGAATTACTGCGCTGATAAACCTCTACGTTATTTGATTTTCAAACAGCTGAGCAGAACTGAACGTACTCAGACATTTCGCTCTTCACTTATTCTGATCAATACTAAACTGACACACAATATTTTTAGCGCAACGTAATCTGACTTTCAATAATTTTAACAAAAGAATTGCCCTGACTAACAATAACCTTTCATGAATCACTTACCTCACAAAAATCTTCGTTACTCAAACTACTGGAATACAGCGTGCGCCAATACTGCCAGCTGAATAAAAGATTCTAACTACTGAAGGCACTAACTACTGATGGGCATAGTTACTTTAATAATGTTCATCACCTCCAACTACGTAACTCTACGCGCTGTTCACATCCAACTGCCCAATACTACAATAGCAAATATTCCAACAATGCAAACCAGCCACAGAATGCACACAGCAGTCAGTGATTTTGATACAGAGCGGTATGTGGTGTTACCAACATAAAAAACCTAAACATCCTACTTACACCGTAGCACCACATTTCAAAAGTTTCTATTCTTTTCTGATCTGTTTACCGGCCACGTTTCATTTCTGTATAAAGTTACACTCTACATTTCTAACATTTAAACCGATATTCGATGTTACCAAATTTCTGTTTGTGAGAAATTCCTTTCTTGCTATTGCCAGTCTGCATAATACGAGGGTTGGACCTTAAATAGTGGCAACTATTTATTCACGACCAATACAAAAAATTACATGTTTGCACCTGTTACTGTCCTTCAAAGTAGTCACCAAGTCACCAGCGTTGTGTAGAACCCGTTGCCAGCGATGTGGAAGGCGTAGTATGCCGTTGGCAGAGCCTGTTCTGTTGATGCTGCGAATGGAGCGGTCTACTGCCTGTCGAATCTCTGGAACAGTTCTTCGGAATCAAAGCAAAGTTACAAGGACGTCCGGGCAGTATGGTGGATGGTACAATATTTCCCAGTCCCATCGACCGAACAGGCAGCCACAGCTCGCGCATTGTCGTGCAAAATAATGGGTGGGACGCCCAGAAACTTTATTACTCTGATGCAGGTATTCGAGGGTTATCCAGGTGTCTGGGTAAGTGAGACGCTCTAGAAGAGAATCTCGCGCCTCTTCGGTGGGGCTGGAGGACACTTTACAGGACGCGCGCTAATCCTTGTGGCCAGGAACGGCTTCTCGGCGTCGGCCCTCGTGTCCGCATTACCATGCAAACTGCCCCCCTCCCCCGCTCCGTAGCTCGGCACGGATTACCGCTGCCTACGGGGACCGCTTCTTCTGTTTCAGTTGGAACAATGAAAGAGTGAGAACTATGAAGTCTCCTATGGATAAGGGTGCACGATCCAGCGGCAAACTCAGCCAAAGTTTGCATTAACTAGTTTGAATTAGCTCATTTCTCCGTCACCTTTAAAAACCTCTTCAGAGTGAATGAGCATCTCAGAAGAAAGAATAAAAATTATTGTTTTGTTTTCCATTCAACTTAAGACAGATCTCTAGACTCTGGCGTTAGGAACTTCCTTATTATGTATAAGAAATAGTGGTAAATAATAATAGTGATGCTGTATCTGTTTGTTAGTAATATTTACTGACAATATGCAACCTAACGCTAGATTGCGTACTGACGGCTATCCTGCGTGGCCGTCTTTCAGTTCGACTTAAAAAGAGTGAAAGATTATTAATCGATCACCGATTCGTCGGTTCTCGATTGTGTTCAGGAGAAGTACGGATTGATTACGCGAAGGGGTTTTCTTAATTGACCTTTTGACCCGGATTGCTTTCACGCAACTAGAATCTTCGATGAAAATACCTAAGGGACCTATTTGAATATAAAAATGGAAATAAAAACAAATTATTTAAATTTCGTAAGAGAAAGAGTAACAGATCGGAAGTTGAACACATTAGTGCTCTCCCAAATATAATCGATACACCGCGATAAAGAGCGAACCTGTAACAATGCTCATATACAATCTGAACATCATTTTTGGATAGTGAAAGAAAAGAATAAGAAGAAAATTACTGCATCGTAAAATATTAATATGTTTTGAACAAATTGGCAGTAAACTTCTAGACATTGACAAATACACAATAAATGCATGACTTACATCTGATATTTCTTTTGTACATGGCGCAGTACAATAATCACTGCTTTGTCAGTCCGTTCCTTCTGCGCACACCGTAAGTACATTGTATCCTCACCCGAGTTACCGAAATGTTTGTTCGTCGTTTCACATAGTTTTTACACAAAATAAAAATACAAATTTTAGCAATGCTATGTAGTACGTCTTAACATGTCGGCGACCAAACGTACAAGGTATAATGAAGTCTCTATAATATTTCTTAAGAAAAGATAGTGTGTTCTTTCTTCCGTTTCGCAGCTTCTTACTATCAAGCGCTGAGGCAATGATTACAAAAAATCTGCGTCCAGCGGGTCATAGTGTCTATTTAGAGTATTTAGACGCTGGCCGCGCGTCTTGGTATAGGCGCACATTTAAAAAAAAAAAAAAAAAAAAAAAAAAAAAAAAAAAAAAAAAAAAAAAAAAAAAAAAGAAAGATTCGTCTCTTTACTCTCGCGTTGTGATGCTTAGCATCTTTACAAATTACAGCTCGTTGGCTGTCCTTTTCTTTTATGACAAATATCTCATATGCAAAGTATCTGAAATCCAATAGTATTACAAGACGTATGAACAGCTCCTACACATTGAAAACACTGTTTTGTGTTTGTGTGTGGAAAAGTACGTAAGTATGTCACTCTCGATTTAATGCTTCTATCCGTCCATTACCCCGTTCTGTAACGTGAAATAGCACGTGTAACCATCTTACCCACTCGCAACTCAGCGAAATGTCCATTTACTACGACCAGTCAATCGTTATGATCATACGCTACAGCAGCCCGTGATAAACTCAACAGGCAGACTGCGTTTTGCTAATGACGATTAAGTCATCCCTCAGTCAATCTTCTGATCATTGAAGTAACTCGTTGACGGGAGGTCGTAATGTGTGCTCTTCTTTTATAGTATTTCTTTATAAGATATGACGCAATGCATTCTGCAGAAAAGAGTAATGTTTTTATGAATCTATTTCACACAATCAAAACCTCAATTCTCGTATCTGATGGGCTGTGCTCTTGCCAGCAGTATTATGCAGATATGCCTCAGTTCCGCTTTAAAACTTAAAAATAGGAGAGCTGGAGTTTTAGTCTGTAATGCCCATCTTAGGAGAGGATGCGGGATTCGAAACAAGGTGGGACGCGCATTTGTAATTTATTAGAAATTTTCTTACGCAAAAGGACTCTATTAATGTATGTAATTTCTTTGTACACACAGTATAAATATTTTATTAAGAGACAACAGAGACGTACTTTAATATTACACCTAGGAACAAAATTATTAGTCTGCAACAAGGACGCCACTTACTTAAATTAAGGGCGTAAACATGGGGCGGTTCCCTCTGATATCTGGTGTAGGTGAAGGGGTAAAACTGGGCTGACTGAGTGGAATATGCAATAAAATAATTTACTCGAAGCCTCATACAAAAAAATGTAACTTAAATGTGTATTGAATATGCCAGTCGGCCTTGTTTCCTCAAAATCAAACCGAATCAAAATATGTAACCTAGACAACCACAAATGCAATTTAACAATAACCGACTCCATGACAGAAACTATTTTGAAACTCAGACAGTACAGGAGTTATAAAAAATCAAGGTCTTTAACAAAATTTGACCTACAAAATACTAAACATCGAATCGATACTTAAGGCTGCGTTGTAACTGCTAACTGGTGACAGCGCGGAAATAATTTAATCAGGTTATTATGAACCACAAGTGAACCAAAGTACATGTCTTACTCGACAAAGCGAACCGCACTCCCGTCTATTGCAGGAAATGGCTTGGTCGCGTGACTAGACAAGAAGCAGAATAGCTGGCTCACAGTCAATCATGACACGAGTTTGGAGGCACCTTCCGTTGTGTACCCAGATGTCTTATCGCTCTGTTAGCCGCCGTTTATGCGTCAGTTGAGGACAACAATTCCGATCTATAAGATAACTGCTGTGTTTTGTTTCTCTGTGTCATACATTTTTTTTTGCTCACTATTTGAAACTATGAAATTGTTTATGAAAGTGGTAAGATAATTCACTACCAACTCAACGCTGTACGTTTTTGGAAAACACATGATTTTATTAGTACGGACCCTAACAGTAGGTGCTACTGGAGCCATACACCTTTTGCACTTTACTGCTAACCGAAAATATCCCCATTTCCATGCTCAACTGTCTATCGCTTTGTCATCGTCCTCCCTCTGGAGCTTACATTTTGTGAATGAAGAGTTTACTTTGATGCCGAGTACTTTGTTGTGCTATCAGATTTTTAAAAAAGAGTTGTGGTTCACCAGATATTATATCAAGCAAACATGAGACTTCATACTTTTTTTTTCACTAGTAATGACTTGCTTCCATGGATTCCTTTGATGGATTCTATTTATAAACTGTCCGCTGATAAATGTAAACATCTTTGTGTAAGTACCACGAAATGTTATTTCATTACTGTTTCTGAAAACTTTTCGTAGTAGGAGACATGAAAAAGTTAATAACACATTATTATGGCAGACCAAATAACTTTAACTGAATACTGAATTACACTTCAAAGTGACACAAAAACATGACACTATTACTTCAGCATATTCACCAAATCTCTCTAAGCAACAGTGTGAACGCTTTCCCGCGAAAGGCAAAGGTCCCGAGTTCGAGTCTCGGTCCGGCACACAGTTTTAATCTGCCAGGAAGTAACAGTGTGAACGTTTTTCCAGTGGTTCAGTTCTTCGACGATACAGAACGGCTCCATGATCATGGAGCCATTCGAGAACCGATGTGTGACCTTCCCCATTGTCGCGAACGCTGCGACTGCTGCCAATCATTTCCTCGGCTGGTTGCACATTGCCGTCTGTACGACACTGCAGTGCCTGTATTATTCCGTACTACGATGCAAAGTTCCTTAGGACGTAATTGGATTGCATCGTAAATGGAATAACATAGGCCAGGCAATATCGTATTTATCCGTCGACACCGGGCAAGCGACTATCAAATAAAACGTCAACCCCTGTACGGGAATATACGTAATGGATGTAGGAGTACAGGCTGTAGACACATCGTTGACAACATATGGGAGTTTGGATCTGACCGTGAGTAATGCTCGGATAACCAAACGCTAGAGCGATAGCACGCGATAAGCGGGAAATCCGGCTTCGAATCCCGGTTCGGCACAAATTTTCCTCGTCGTTGTTCCATTCTACAGCTGATAGCTGTCCATATATGCAAATGCGAATAAATTTCATATATTGTAGTCTGTGGTCGATTTCGTTGGCCACCCTTCCCGACCGGCATCACCAATGTCCTTGCGCCCTCGGTCAAATCGTTGACACACCATTTCGCTACGGCTGGACCATTGCATTTGGACCACGTATTGTCAGAACTTCTGAGTGAAATTAAAACGTTTTGCTCGCAAGAATCAAACTGTTTCGCGTACTTCAAGTTTGGGGTACGTTCCTAGTTGTCACCCCGTTTCACTCACACACTCTGATGCACCTGTTATCCGTACCGTATCGGAATTGTGTCTACAAGACACTCAGAAAACGTACTCTCTTCTGACAGCAAACCTGCGTCCGGTCATCCTGGTTGAGATTTTCCGTGATTTCTCTAAATCGCTTTAGGCAAATGCCGGAATGGTTCCTTTGAATGGGCACGGCCGACTTCGTTCACCATAGTTTCTGTAATCCGATGTGACCGATGACCTCGCTGTTTGGTCCCCTCCTCCAAATCAACGAACCAACCATCGCTTCTAACAATGCGCCACTCTCTTAGCGATCTCAGTGAGCAACGGCATGGTTCAAATGGCTCTGAGCACTATGGGACTTAATATCTGAGGTCATCAGTCTCCTAGAACTACTTAAACCTAACTAACCTAACGACATCACACACATCCATGCTCGAGGCAGGATTCGAGCCTGCGACCGTAGCGGTCTCGCGGTCCCAGACTGAAGCGCCTAGAACCGCTCGGCCACACCAGGCTGCCGTAGTGACATACGTAACTTATTTTTTGAACTAAACTGGAATCCATTGCGTACCGGTGGTGCACAATGGCCGTTAAATATTCAAATATAAAGAAGGACAGCAGTCAGTTGAAGAATACGTAATTTATTACAGATCTGGATTTCGACCTTAACATACTCATCATCGGTGCATTACGAGAAGAGTCGTATAGGCGTAACAATGTCAGATCATAGTCATGTGGCAATTGACGATAGTATTTACACGGCAGAAACGCATGCCACATGTTTAAGCTCTGTTTATGCCTACATGGCTCTTCTGGCAACGCACGAGTGACGACGATGTTATAGCTGAAATCTAGATATTAGAACAAACTACAAATTCTGCCGCTGACTGCTCTCCTTCTTTACTTTTGAGTTTACTGTTTGAAGTGCCTCCATACAAGGTCCTTTCTGCTGTTGTAAGTGGAGTTGCAAAAAACGATTTTGTATGTGGAACAAAGACATATTTATCATTTAGTGCACATCACAAATGTGAAACCCTTCAATCGAGGCAATCCTCAGCTGAAAAGACTTTTCTGGCTTTTATCCATCATTTCTGATACATTCATGGCTTTGAACATCATTACTGTTGTGGTGACACAGGCTTTGGCGTTCCAAGGCTTTTTTCTTATTGGAAATGCGTTTTGCTGGTCTTCACATTGCTATTCTGTTTCTTGGCTCTCTTCTTCCCCATGTACTCTCTCTTGCGAACGTGAAAGTATTAGCCGTTTCCGAATATAGACCCAGTTCTCCAACGAAAAAAAGATGTATCGCAATATTGTTCTAAGGAAGTAACCATCATATTAGAACATATTACAAACACATTCTACTTCGAGATTACTGGAGAGCAGCAAAGATTTTTTTCTCGAAGCCGCTATAAAGATCTTCGTTCAATCAGATGCTGAAACGTACAATGACTTTTCAGAAGCGAAAACAACTGATACGCAGGAAGCAGTGGTGTAAAGTACACGCTACAATCAGGCACAGCAAGTTTAGTTAATTGCTTGAGCTAGAAAAAAAAAGATTGGCTGTAGCGTGTATGCACTTGGCGCCTGAAGAGGTTATTCTGATTTAGGTATGGGTATAGCTGCGTTCGAGTTCAGGGTAATGTGTCTTGTTGTCAGCAAAATGATTCAAATGGCTCTGAGAACTATGGGACTTAATTTCTGAGGTCATCAGTCCCCTAGAACTTAGAACTACCTAAACCTAACTAACCTAAGGACATCACACACATCCATGCCCAAGGCAGGATTATAATCGGCGACCGTAGCGGTCGCGCGGTTCCACACTGTAGCGCCTAGAACCGCTCGGCCACCTCGGCCGGCTGTTGTCAGCGGCCGTAGCGATTTGCTGTTCACCTCGTCTAATTCATTGCTCATGGGGAGAAGAAAGGAGTGAGACTGCAGACGAAAAATGTGAGGAAATGTGCAAGCTAAATTCTAAAGCAGATGGTATGCAAACTACGGTAACAGGGGCATGTTTCTGTACTGAGTGGGATTCAGGTATCTACCCCAAAGACTTCAGAAGCAATGGACACTCGGGAAATGTCCCACTGACGACAAGAGTAAATATGTTTTCTCCGACATTGTGAGCAATGGAATGAAATATATACTTCACAGCTTTAGTAGTACAGAGGTAGACTTCAAGTTTATTACAGTAAATATGATACACACTGACTTGCCTGTGGGATTTGATTTTCGAAGGCACCAGAATAGACTAATTGTCATGTGCCACCGAGACGATATAGTTTCAAAAAAGACTAAACGCTGAATACAGAAGTGACTGTGACGAGTCCATACAGAGTGACGTGACGTGCTTGTATTGCCCATGCCAGTGAGAGAGATATGGGTGGTAATGATAACACCGACTGCTGACGCACAGCACCGAGGCATGTGGTCGCTTCCATGTGACAGAAGAGCCTCCATGCACAGTTTCACATGTCTGGAGTACATGTGACACTTCCACATACCTCTAGTGGGCAGGAATTGAGTTGCTTCATATCTCCATCCCCTGCCATTGAAATGATTACTGTCGTGACTACTATTCGAACCGAGAATCTCTAGCTTGTCCACTGACTGCGTAGGCGCCGTCTTATTAAGATGCTGGCGACTACAACTGTAATTCCTGTCTATTTGCTGCAGTAGCTCCTACATGGCTTCCCTCTGCAGGTAATGTCCTACACGAGGCACTTGCCTGGTGTCTTTTGTGTTCCGGTGCGAAGGAAAGCTCGCGGAGGAAGGCGGCAGGCGGCCTTTGTGCGCCGCGCCGCGGCGCTCCCCCGGATGTGGGGTGATTTGCTGGCCCGTGTCGCTGCCCCCGCTACACGCGACCGATAAATCACCCGCCTCTCGCCTCCCGCGTCAACATCTTCTTCCTCGCAGATCCGCTATCTGGCCGTGTCCCGGCGGGCAGCCGCGCGAGCAGCCGACACCTTAAAGGGGCACCGCGCCTCCGCGAACAGCTTCCCACAGCGGAAACGTGTACTTCCTGTCGTCAGTTGCTGGCTATGAGCACTTGAAAACCTTTCATCGAGTTATTCCTGTGCACTGAAATATACATAAATGGTAGCAAGAAAAGACGAATCAGTTCGTGGCCAACAACTCCACCTGGCAGGATGGAGTGGGTGTGGATACCGCATATCAGCCTCGACATGCATTGCAGGATGACACAGCAGAGGAGTAGGCTAACGGCAAGGAAAATGGTTATCATGATAGCCACCTGGAATGTGAGGAAACTCAAGAGGCCGCGCAAATTGCAAGGAATTAGAGACGGCCTGGAACAGTATAGAATGAAAATAGAAGCACTACAAAAAATATGATGGAAAGGACAGGGAATGCGATTGCATTGCGAAAACATGTACTGACGTATAGCGGAGAGGATTCAGGTCACCATGATACTGGCCTTCTCATACATAGATCAACGAAGCAGAATATAATCCCTTTAAAGCAATTAGCGACACGTTAGGAAATAGTACCAGAGAATGGAAAAGTTTAAATCTGTAAGTTCGGTGGTAACAGACTGTAGGGCAGCAGCAGAAATTCAAGAAAGGGTAAGAAATGTGAACCGATGCTATCATTTCTTGTAGAATATATTCAGGTCCAGAAATTTTGGTAGGAATACAAATATATTTGACTACATTAAGACCTATAGTAAAATATCGATCGGAAAGCTGATTAACGACTGCAAACAAGGAAGGCTTGTTATTAAGGTGGGAAAGGAGGATTCTGAGAAAGATATTTGGGGCAGTGATACAGGAAGGAAGCTGGAGAATAAGAACAAACCCAGAACTAAAGACACTTTTTGTGGAGACGAATATTGTAATGAAAATGGAGCAAGGAAGAATAAGAGGGGTTGTTCATGTGCAGAGAACGCCTGAAACTCGAAGTAATAAGAAAGTGCAAACTGGAAAGCCCAAATGGATAAAGAGAAGAAGAAAACCCTGGAAAAGATGGCTTGAAGGTACGGAGAACGACCTCAAAGCAAACGGAATCAGAAATTCGAGAAGAAAAAAAGTGGTTAAAATGGCTCTGAACACTATGGGACTTAACATCGAAGGTCATCAGTCCCCTAGAACTTAGAACTACTGAAACCTAACAACCTAAGGACATCACACACATCCATGCCCGAGGCAGGATTCGAACCTGCGACCGTAGTGGCAGTGCGGTTCCAGACTGTAGCGCCTAGGACCGCTCGGCCACTCCGGCCGGATTTACAATAACAGCAGCATACCTAAATCAACACTAAAGACAAAATGAAACCTTTGCCACAGAGCGGTGGGTATAAAAGTAGCTGCAAGAAGAGTGCATGTTCATCAGGCAGGCAGTGCTATAGCAATTATGCTAAAACAGTTTCAACCTTTAGACACATTTAACAGTAAATGGCACAGGCGATATTTTCACTCGTTAAATGTAGTAGAAAGTATAGAGGCGAACAATTCAGAAAAAAACAGCAATATAATGAAAAAAACAACTCTCATAAAATTCAATCATATGACAAACAATGCTGTCGGAGGAACATCCGCAACTGAGCGTTATACCACAGCTTGAAAATACCGCTACAATTGTAAGGTACTTTTATTTAGAACACGACTGGTTTCGGGTTATATGCCCATCTTCAGGTGTCATAACTTCGTGCTGTGACCCCGAGCGCTGCGGTGAACGAGTACAGGAGGCGGTGTACTACCAGCGAACGCAGGAGTAACGTATCAGAACTTTGTCCTCGCTGGTGGTACACCGCCTCCTGTACTCGTTCACCCTGTAAGTAGGCTGTTTAGGTTCTTATATTGGTAACGCCACCGCCATGAAGCACTCTGTATGAAAATCAGTGGCTTTGCTGTGTGCAGTCTGTGGGTTGGTGGCATTCTTGGAATTTGCTATCGTAGTGTTGGGCGGTTGGCTGTTAACAGCGCGTAATGTTGCGTAGTTGGAGGTGAGCCGCCAGCTGTGGTGGAAGTGGGGAAGTGAGATGGCGGATTTTTGAGAGCGGATGATCTGGACGTGTGTCCATCAGAAACTGTATATTTGTAAGAATGGATGTCATGAACTTGCGTGCCTCAGCGATACAGATGGCCGTACCGTAGGTGCAACCACAACGGAGGGGCATCTGTTGAGAGGCCAGACAAACGTGTGGTTCCTGAAGAGGGGCAGCAGCCTTTTCAGTAGTTGCAAGGGCAACAATCTGGATGATTGACTGACCTGGCCTTGTAACAATAACCAAAACGGCCTTGCTGTGCTGGTACTACGAACAGCTGAAAGCAAGGGGAAACTACGGCCGTAATTTTTCCCGAGGGCATGCAGCTTTACTCTACGATTAAATGATGATGGCGTCCTCTTGGGTAAAATATTCCGGAGGTAAAATAGTCCCCCATACGGATCTCCGGGTGGGGACCACTCAAGAGGATGTCGCTATCAGGAGAAAGAAAACTGGCGTTCTACAGATCGGAGCGTGGAATGTCAGATCACTCAATAGGGCAGGTAGGTTAGAAAATTTAAAAAGGGAAATGGATAGGTTAAAGTTAGATATAGTGGGAATTAGTGAAGTTCGGTGGAAGGAGGAACAAGACTTCTGCTCAGGTGAATACAGGGTTATAAACACAAAATCAAATAGGGGTCATGCAGGAGTATGTTTAATAATGAATAGGAAAATAGGAATGCGGGGAAGCTACTACAAACAGCATAGTCAACGCATTATTGTGGCCAAGATAGATACGAAGCCCACACCTACTACAGTAGTACAAGTTTATATGCCAACTAGCTTTGCAAATGACGAAGAGATTGAAGAAATGTATGATGAAATAAAAGAAATTATTCAGATAGTGAAGGGTGACGAAAATTTAATAGTCATGGGTGACTGTAATTCGGTTGTAGAAAAGGGAGAGAAGGTGAATATGGACTGGGGGAGAGAAATGAAAGGGAAAGCCGCCTGGTAGAATTTTGCACAGAGCACAACTTAATCGTAGCTAACATTTGGTTTAAGAATCATGAAAGAAGGTTGTATACATGGAAGAGCCCTGGAGATACTAAAAGGTATCAGATACATTATATAATGGTAAGACAGAGATTTAGGAACCAAGTTTTAAATTGTAATACATTTCCAGGGGCAGATGTGGACTCTGAACACAATCTATTGGTTATGAACTGTAGATTAAAACTGAAGAAACTGCAAAAAGTTGGGAATATAAGGAGATGGGACCTGGATAAACTGAAAGAACCAGAGGTTGCACTGAGTTTCAGGGAGAGCATCAGGGAACAATTGACAGTAATTGGGGAAAGAAATACAGTAGAAGAAGAATGGGTAGCTTTGAGGGATGAAGCAGTGAAGGCAGCGGAGGATCAAGTTGGTAAAAAGACGAGGGCTAGTAGAAATCCTTGGGTAACAGAAGCAATATTAAATTTAATTGATGAAAGGAGAAATTATAAAAATACAGTAAATGTAGCAGGCAAAAAAGAATAGAAACGTCTCAAAAATGACATCTACAGGAAGTGCAAAATGGCTAAGCAGGGATGGCTACAGGACAGATGTAAGGATGTGGAGGCTTATCTCACTAGGGGTAAGATAGATACTGCCTACAGGAAAATTAAAGAGACCTTTGGAGATAAGAGAACCACTTTTATGAACATCAAGAGCTCAGATGGAAACCCAGTTCTAAGCAAAGAAGGGAAAGCAGAAAGTTGGAAGGAGTATATAGAGGGTCTATACAAGGGCGATGTACTTGAGGACAATATTATGGAATTGGAAGAGGGGGTAGATGAAGATGAAATGGGAGATACTATACTGCGTGTCGAGTTTTGACAGATCACTGAAAGACCTGAGTCGATTCAAGGCCCCCGGAGTAGACAACATTCCATTGGAACTACTGACAGCCTTGGGAGAGCCAGTCCTGACAAAACTCTACCGTATGGTGAGCAAGGTGTATAAAACAGGCGAAATACCCTCAGACTTCAAGAAGAATATAATTATTCCAATCCCAAAGAAAGCAGGTGTAGACAGATGTGCAAATTACCGAACAATCAGTCTAATAAGCCACAGCTGCAAAATACTAACACGAATTCTTTACAGACGAATGGAAAAACTAGTAGAAGCCGACCTCGGGGAAGATCAGTTTGGATTCCGTAGAAATACTGGAACACGTGAGGCAATACTGACTTTGCGACTTATCTTAGAAGAAAGATTAAGGAAAGGCAAACCTACGTTTCTAGCATTTGTAGACTTAGAGAAAGCTTTTGACAATGTTGACTGGAATTCAAATTCTAAAGGTGGCAGGAGTAAAATAGAGAGAGCGAAAGGCTATTTACAAACTTGTACAGAAACCAGATGGCAGTTATAAGAGTCGAGGGACATGAAAGGGAAGCAGTTATTGGGAAGGGAGTAAGACAGGGTTGTAGCTTCTCCCCGATGTTATTCAATCTGTATATTGAGCAAGCAGTAAATGAAACAAAAGAAAAATTCGGAGTAGGTATTAAAATCCAGGGAGAAGAAATAAGAACTTTGAGGTTCTCTGATGACATTGTAATTCTGCTAGAGACACAAAGGACTTGGAAGAGCAGTTGAACGGAATGGACAGTGTCTTGAAAGCAGGGTATAAGATGAACATCAACAAAAGCAAAACGAGGATAATGGAATGTAGTTAAATTAAGTCGGGTGATGCTGAGGGAATTACATTAGGAAATGAGACACTTAAAGTAGTAAAGGAGTTATGCTATTTGGAGAGCCAAATAACTGATGATGGTCGAAGTAGAGAAGATATAAAATGTAGACTGGCAATGGCAATGAAAGCGTTTCTGAAGAAGAGAAATTTGTTAATATGGAGTATAGACTTAAGAGTCAGGAAGTCACTTCTGAAAGTATTTGTATGGAGTGTAGCCATGTATGGAAATGAAACATGGACAATAAATGGTTTGGACAAGAAGAGAATAGAAGCTTTTGAAATGTGGTGCTACAGAAGAATGCTGAAGATTAGATGGGTAGATCACATAACTAACGAGGAGGTATTGAATAGGATTGGGGAGAAGAGAAGTTTGTGGCACAACTTGACGAGAAGAAGGGATCGGTTGGTAGGACATGTTCTGAGGCATCAAGGGATCACCAGTTTAGTATTGGTGGGCAGCGTGGAGGGTAAAAATCGTAGAAGGAGACCAAGAGATGAATACACTAAGCAGATTCAGAAGGATGTAGGTTGCAGTAGGTACTGGGAGATGAAGAGGCTTGCACAGGATAGAGTGGCATTGAGAGCTGCATCAAACCAGTCTCAGGACTGAAGACCACAACAACAACATAGGTTAATGTTAGACAGGGCCATTTTTTGTAGGGATTTTTGAAAGATTTCGTTGCGCAAAAAATATTGTGTGGCAGTTTAGTGTTGATCAGAACAGGTAAAGAGCGAAATGTCTGAGTGCGTTCAGTTCTGCTCAGCTGTTTGAAAATCAAATAATGTAATAGGTTTATCAGCACAGTAATTAATTAATTTTTCTAAGGGGACGTTTCAACCCCTACGCTCGCGGTCACTGCACGAAGTTATGACACTTGAAGATGGGCGTATAAGAATCCGAAACCGGTCATGTTCTAACAACTGCAGCCGTGTTTTCAAGCTCTGGTCAATCATATGAATATCTCACCAACTTCTTCTTCTGAAATTATGAAAATTATGTATTCTCTAAAAAAGAAAGACTCATCTGGTTTTGATGGTGTTTCCAGTACACTACTAAAGATATGTTCCTATGTACTAAGTCCTGACTTATCTTAAATATGCAATTCATCACCAACTTAAGGCGTTTTCCTGTAGTTTTCCTGTAGTTTACTCATTTTGAGAAATATGCCACTGTCAACCTACCAACCTGTATCTCACCTGAACAATGTTAGTATTGCACTTTGGATGTCAGAAGAGTTGCTCTACTAAGAATGCTATTTCCATGTTCATTCATCAGATTTTCTAAGCATTAAATAATAAAATTGCGCCAGTTGGTATTTTCTGCGACCTATCTGAGCCATTTGACTCTGTGAATCACAGTATTCTCCTAGATAAATGTAAGTTTTATGGCACTGATGCTTCAGCCAACCAACCGGTAATCTCCTGTCAGACCAAAAGCTGTAGAAAATTGTACTTACTAATTCAACCCGAAATTACTTCTTTTTGCATGTGACACTAGTTTTATAATCAATCCACGCTTCCATACAGAAGCAGAAGAAATCGTAAGCAATATTCTTAAAAGTTGTATTGACTGATTTGTATGAATAGTTTCACCCGCAATTTTAAAAAGGAACAACATACACAGTTCTACACATCTAGAGGTACTACAGCAATAAGCATAACTCTCAGTGAAAAAATAACAAATAGGTTGGAAACTTCAGTATTCTTAGATGTTCACATTAATAGAATTTAAACTACATAAAGCTAATTTTGGAACTCCTAAAACAGTACAGCAGTGTTTACACTAAGAATCATTGCAAATCTTGGGGAATGACAAATCAGTAAGTTGATATATTTTGCATATTATCATTCAATATTGTCATAAGAACAATGTTTTAGGGTAACTTATCATAAAAAAAGAAAGTCTTCATTTCTCAGAAAATTGTTGTAATATAAATTGTTCTAATAATATGTGGTGCTCACCCACGATCATCTTGTAGACATCTGTCTAAGAAGTTTGATATTATGATTGCTGCTTCACAATGTATTTAGTCCATAATGAAGTTTGCTGTAAGTAATCCACTGCAGCTTTTGAACTGAACAATGAAGAATGAAATGTGGAATTACTATCCCAGAAGAAAAACTAAAGATCGTTACTACACATTAAAGTTGTTAACGTTGTGTTTAGCACAAAACTGTATGTACAATGCTGAAACAAAAATTTTTGGTACCTTACCCAATGAAATAAAATGTCTGAGAGACAGAAAATCAGAATTTGAAAATAATCTGAAAAGTTTCTCCATAACAGCTCATTATATTCCGCAGAATAATTTATGTTATTGTAATGCCTTAAAGTTGGTGAGTAGGAGTCACTGACTCCTATCTGTACATTAAGAAAATTATAAATGTTCAGCAAGTAGCCATATTTTCAAATTAATCTGCAATGTGATTATAAAATGACTCGTTCCCCATCAATACTATTTATCGTGCAAATTATCCATGGAACATGAAACTCACTAACTATCATGACATTTTACATGCCATTAACAAAAGAAGAAGTATGAAACTACTTACAATTCTTAAAATCTGTGAATGTATGACGTAGCTTTAGATCACCTAACAAAACCTTCTTTTTCAATTCTGTTAAATCAAGTTTCAGTCATCCAAATTTTTCATTTTGCCAGATGGGGCGATCTCCACATCACATAAAATATTTTTAACTGTTTGTTACCTGCAACAGCTTTTGCGTAACGTAAATAAGCAGCACTTCCCTTTGTAAACAGTCTCTATCTTACCATTGCAGATATTACCTGTATCAGTAATATACTGTATGCGTCAGTCGCATGTCATTCTGTCTTTCGATTGACGTGTCAACTGACGTTTGACTGAGAAGGCGAAAGCTAGTTTGTGATCAAAAATCATTTTGTAGGATATTAGAGGAAAGTGTTTCCTATTCAGTGTTATTAACTAGTGTTTTCGGAACGGATAATCACTATTTTCAATGTTGCCTCTTACGTGAACGGTGAAGAAGTAGATGAGCAAACGAATAATTATGAGGCATTTTAAGTGTTTACTTCGCAGCATTCCTGGTAGAGGTACTAAGTTAAATGTTCCAGTTTCCATAACATTTCATTCTATAATATTCTTAAATTGTTTCCAACCTAGAGCTGATATTGCTATGCATATAGAGAAGCCTGAGAATCGTATAATTTAATCTAGTCCGCTTCAGGAACTTAACAACTTCTTTTGTCGATTGGCTATTTTTTTGGAGATAGTAAATGGTGAGAATTACACGCTAAACACAACTATGAGGCCGTCGGTTGGAATAAATGAGGCTCATAATATTGTGTACTGAATAAGATCCAAAGACTGGGGCTACGCCACTTTTTGTTGGCATCGCGATATAATTTCATGCTTTTTATTTCACTTTGCACATTTTATAAACAGACTGTTAAAAAGAATGCTGCTATGCCACGCCGGTTTGCGAGGCAGATCACCGTTTTCGATGTCAGCCGAAACTTTGAAGATGGAGATGGTATATTATCGAAGAAAACTGTAAAACGGTCAGCGAGATAAACTCTGCGTACAACTGCAGCCGTAGAATTTGACACATCTGCGACTAAATGATCGTTTCACCTGTCGAATGTGCCTACCCTGGACAAATCCGAAAGTTTGGTTATCCTTCATATCATTTACGAGACACAGTCAGAGGATTACCATCGTAAGGTCTCATTTAACTATTCATTAAAAGTCGAATATATTTATTTACGTTTGTTGTTTGTAGTGATTACTTGATATACAGGATCATTCGTTTACAGCTGCTGTCTCCATACCTTACGCAAATGTCGCTCAGAGAGAGATTCGCAGGGGAATCATTGTTCATATTGTCCCTGTAGTGTTGGTTATGACGTCAAGATTTGATGTGCACTTCGTTGTTTTCTCTGAGTAAGTAATGCCACTTACTGCAAATGAGCTACGTAAGTTTCAAAGGGCATGCCTAATGGCTTTGCGTAGTTGTTGAGAGAAAGCAAGAAACACGCGACGCAAGTGGAAGGAGCTCAGAATTAAACTGTTGTTCCACTCTCGCTCGCGTGCTGTACACGTTCTGTTTTGAGAGCGATCGATAGTGAAACTGGGTCACTCTGTCGTCAATCTGATATGGCGAAGCACTTGTTCTGGGGAACTGGTCGAGGAGGTAACATGCGAACTCCAAAGCGAGTTGTGTTGTCTGGTACCAAAAGCCTGACGCCTTCCAGACGAGATGTACCATCTACCTTAATGACTATGTGTAAGACCCACGTAACTTTACTGATATGTACTTTAACCCCACATGAATTTAAACACGTAGATGGGCAAATCTGCAGCCTTCGTGGATATACTCATCTTTGGAAACCTCAGCTCGTTAACTCCTCTAGAGATACAGCTCCCCAGTTTCTCTTCAGATTATTGACGTTGTGACTATGTCGCCACGGTAGCTCAGCGTTTTCGGTCAGAGGGTTAGCTACCCTCTGTAATTAGAAACTGAGTGAATGGATCAACTAAGATCCTAAACGTGTGTCTTCGGACGTCCGCCCCGAACAAAGTCAACGTATAATATAGATGAAAATGAGACAAAAAAAGGTAGCTGAGTGGTCAGTGCGACAGAATGTCAATCCTAAGGGCCCGGGTTCGATTTCCAGCTGGGTCGAAGATTTACTTCGCTCAGGGACTGGGTGTTGTGTTGTCCTGATTATCATCATTTCATCCCCATCGACGCACAAGTCACCGAACTGGAGTCAAATCGAAAGACTTGCACCCAGCGAAGGGTCTATCCGACGGAAGGCCCTAGCCAATTTTGAGGTAATACACACTTCAGCGCCGAAGAAACTGGGATAGGTATGCGTATTCAAATACAGAGATATGTAAACAAGCAGAACACGGCATTGCGCTCGGCAACAAGTGTCTGGCGCAGTTGTTAGATTGGTCACTGTTGCTACGATGGCAGCTTATCAAGATTTAAGTGAGTTTCAACGTGGTGTTGTAGTCGGAGCATGAATGATAGGACCCAGCATCTCAGAGAAAGCGATGAAATGGGGATTTTCCCGTATGACCATTTGACCTGTGTACAGTAAATGTCAGGAATCCGGTAAAACATCAAATATCCAACAGCGCTGTTGCCGGAAAAAGATCGTGCAAGAACGGGACCAACGGCGATTGAAGACAATGGTTCAACGTGACAGAAGTGCAACCTTTCTGCAAATTGCTTCAGATTTCAGTGCTGGGCCACCAACATGTGTCAGCATACAAACCATTCAACGAAATATTATCAATATGGGTTTCCGGAGGCGAAGGGCCACTCGTGTACACTTGATGCATACACGACACAAAGTTTTAAGCCTCATCACCGACGTTGGACTGTTGATGACTGCAGCTGGTCGGATAAGTCAAGTTTCAAATTGTATCGAGCGGATGGACGTGTACAGGTATGGGGACAACCTCATGTATCCATATACCCCGCATGTCAACAAGGGACTGTTCAAGCTGCTGGAGGCTCGGTAATGGCGTAGGCCTGTACAGTTCTAGCGATAGTGGATACCTGATACATCTAAATACGACTTTGACAGGTGAGGCACTACGTATGGATCCTGTCTGGTCATCCGTATCCATTCATGTCCATTGTGCTTTCTGATGATCTTTCCAGCAGGACAATGCGACACCTCACACGTCGAGAATTGGTATAGAGCGGGTCCAGGAATACTCTTCTGAGTTTAAACACTTCCGCTAGCCACCAAACTCCCAAACTATTTAGCATATCTGGGATGCTAGGCGACGTGATGTTCAGAAGAGGTCTGCACCCCGTTGTAGTCTTATGCGTTTATTGCCAGTCGCTGACCGTTGTGATCAACGGTTCTAGACGCTACTGTCCGGAACCGCGCTGCTGCTACCGTCGTAGCTTCGAATGCTGCCTCATGCATGGATGTGTGTGATGTCCTTAGGTTAGTTAGGTTGAAGTAGTTCTAAGTCTAGGGGACAGATGACCTCCGATGTCCCATAGTTCTTAGAGCCATTTGAACCATTTTGTATGAACAGCCCTGCAGGATTCATGGTATCAAATCCCTCGAGCACTACTTCAGACATTAGTCGAGTCGATGCCACGTTTTGTTGCGGCACATCTGCAGGCTCGCGGGGGCCCTACACAATATTAGGCAGGTGTACAGTTTCTTTGGCTCTTCAATGTATGTTTTAGTATATAGCTTCAATTTTTTATTTTTATTTTGCCTACTGGATGCCGGTTTCGGAACACCGTACCAATATATCTATGTATAAAAAATTTCGTGTGTATGTGTACAGACAGACTTTTCTCCATGAGCACTCATTACCACCCACTTGTGGTTGTGTTGGTAGAGAGCCATTGGTCTAAATGTGTTAGTAAGGGCGCTGGTGGTACTGCGTAGCATTGGGTGAGTGAAGTGAGCAAAAATTTGCGAAATTAGGAGTAATAAATGTTCTTAGGAAAAGCTACAGAGTCTGTGACTTACGAACTTCACCATAGATGTGAAAATCCTTTTACTTTTTCATTCCTCCGCCATACTTCGATGCTTGCACGATTTCGTCATTCATACTTTAATAACGGCACATAATATAAAATAGATCTGGTTTCAATCTAGCTGAGAAACCCGGCATTGCACGGATCAGAATATATGTCATGAGATATGGGATGGGAGTAGCAGAGGAAACTGTGCATCAGCCCCTTCTGCATTTTTGCCAAGTTTATTCAAGATGGCGGATCCAGGATGGTGGCGATAGATATGGAAACATCGCAATGACGTCATGGCAACTTCAAATTTTGGTGGAAAAATAGTTCAATTGGACTAACCGCCCTCCCCACCCTCCCCTCTCCGCACTCCCCCCCAAGAAAATAGCGTTAAGTTAAAATATTGCCGGGAAAACCGTCACTGGGCTACCTCCACTAACCTAACAAAATAGCCGCAAAATTTTGGCGGGAAAAGGGTCAATTGGGCTGCCTCCACAACCTAACTTATCCAACCACACCTCATCCTTGGAATTGGTGGAGAGTAAGGAGTGTAATTCATTTATTTTCAGTGGGAAACTGGAGCAATTTACGTAGGGATGGATTTCACTTACTTTATTTATTACCCTATGACGTGCTTGGGGCCACAATAAAAAGCCTACAGCCCTGCAAACTACTCATAAATCACCGAAATACTGGAGTAAACTGATGTATAGACACACAAAAAAACTCATAAATTGTCAAAATAATGTATGTATAAAGCTCTGAAAACACAGTCACCAATTGTAACCTGTTAAAGTAATCCATTGCACAGCCTGCAGATCTGGAAACTACTGGTAAATTACACTGATGCACAGACACCCAGACAACTCGTAAATAGTCAAAATAATGTATGTATAGCGCTCTGCAAGCACGCTCAATAATTATAAACCGTTGAAATAATGTGTTGCATAGTCCACAGACATGTTCACAAAATAATTCAACAGACACGTTCGTTAGGTGTAAAATTGGCGAAATAGTGCAAGTATAATGCTCTGCAAAGATGCTAACAATGCTTAAACAGCCGACATAATGCCATACACAAATACTCATTCCAAGTAAAACTGCTTTTGAACTATCGTTAAGAAATTCAGCCATGGCATATCAGCAATCTGTTCCCTACAGAGGCCTCCAGGCATGCACACCAGGGTGGCGCAAGCACATCAGTCCAATCTACAAGATACCTCAAGTCGAGCACGTGTTTACCTAGCCACCATTGCTGATACGACGAGGAAGAGATGTTTCTATAGTGATTCACCATCTAAAGTGCGGCTAGAAGATTGTCAATGTTATACTGATGTCACATGTCTATTTAAATAAAAGCCAACTCACCCTCTGGACACACCACAGAAATCTTTTGCAATGCTGTCAGAAACTGTTTACGAAAATAGCCCAGTATACCACAGCTTGCATTCTTCCTACCGATGCTAATGGAACAGCCAGTCCATCACATATCAACCCCTTCCTGGAAATCATAAGTGTCACAAAAATATTTAATGGTCGCTTTTGTTGTATTAGCTTTTGCTATGTCACAGCTGGTCTGCTTGGAAATTCTTGTCCTAAGAGGACCTGTTTAAGAAAATAGTCCAGAATAACACCGAATACGTTCTTCCTGATGGTCCTAACGAGGCACCCCGTCCATCACGTGTTACCCTTCTTGGAAATAATGATGTCGTGCTTTCAACAAACATCTCTGAAACAGAATACGTTCTCACCCCTATGTAGAGGCTGCTATGTCCCTGTACAAAGGATGTCTTGTGAATGAATGGAGCATTCTGATTGGCTCTTACTGAATATACCCACCAAGTTACTGATGCTGCCAGAGTAGAAACGCTATCTACCTTTTTTTTCTGCACTCAAGACTTCCAGTAGCAAAAATATTTTGTACAGATCACCATATGGCACTGACAGTTAAATATTGCAAAATTGGTCTACAGATCGTCAAATACAGAAAGACATTTCCTTAATTACACTGTTCTGCCGCTAATGATAGAAGTTAGGATATTTCAGCGTGAAACCGACCTCCAACCCGGCTATAGATCGCCACATGTCGTGTCGATGTAGTAAACACACAATTCGTATCCTGTGCCACACAAAAGCACCACTTCTGCATCTTGCGTATAGCTATCGATCATCAGACAGTCGTACATATACCGCAAAGACAGTGAGCTTAACCACATGGACTGTATATAGTCCTCGCAGCACTAGATATTTCCCATGAGCTCGGTAGGCCATCCAACACAGCCGACAGTCATAATTTTCTGCCCCCACACACAAACTGGCTGAACGTGTGACCAGAGTATCCTCAGTGGACCGAAGTCACTCTCTAAACTGTTCTACAAAGGCTGGGTCGGTTCACCACGTCACAAAAACGTTACTGATTCTGGCCCTGACCTGCTTGCTGCTTTCTTCACCCATCTCCAGACTCAGGGATTACAAGAAAATATGTATTTTCGCCTGGTTTACCAGAATATAATACCATTTCTGCAATACTTATCGATGTCAAGCACATAGCAATAACGCTTGCGCAGTATAGTTTCTCTAGAAACACGAAACTTTAGCGAGGTGTAGCATGCTGTAAACCACTAAGTAACTAGAAACGTATCTTGTCTGCGAAGATCTATACGTGCTAACTCGAAAAAAATAGAGGAAACTGAGTTTTCCAGTCGCGAATACCGATATCAGTGATATAACACATTCCACTTCGTCCTTATAATTTACAAAGTCAAATGGCTCAAATTGCTCTGAGCACTATGGGACTTAACTTCTGGGGTCATCAGTCCCCTAGAACTTAGAACTACTTAAACCTAACCAACCTAAGGACATCACAAACATCCATGCCCAAGGCAGGATTCGAACCTGCGACCGTAGCGGTCGCGCGGTTCCAGACTGTAGTGCCTAGAACCGCTCGGCCACTACGGCCGGCCTTACAAAGGCAATTAAAATGTTTCTTATATCAAGAAAACCAGCAAACGTGTCTTCCACCCGGCTTTCACCTGCTAGATTCATACAACACACACCACAATCGATGTTCTCTCAACTAAATAAAGGCAGGAAACCTGCAGGAGCAGTCAACCAGACAATTTACATTGGAGGGAATAATGCTACAGCGCAAACACACATCCATATTGAATCTTCTCAAATTTCCACAGGGACCACATGCGATCACGAAAGCTGTGCAATAAGCACTGAGTATTAGCTCGCTGTTCAGCCATCTAAAGGACGACGCGGGTAGGTCAGCTACATTCCTGCACCCCAACGTACATTTGATAGCTATACTTACAATTAAATATTACGATTGCAGTTTCAATTGGACGACATACGACAATGAGCGAAGTATCAGAAATACCCCTGCTGACGGCTGTGGCTCTTGAAATAGAAATATCTGTACCACTCTTGTGACTTGACATGCTTTTCCAAGTAAAAAGAAAACTTCCATTCCCTTTGGTATGGCAGTATTCCACGTCAAACCCATATCTTCCTTAAGACTGAACAGAGTCATTTGCTTTGCACATGTCGCAACATACACACACACATACTTTATAAGTCTGATGCTCAAGGTGAACCTATCACACATCCCCTACTACTAAGTATAATACATAGCCAATAAATGATTGCCAGCAATGCGAAACACTACTGAGCGAAAATCAGTGATGGGTGGACATGTCTCATAAGTTTTTCCTATGAATGATAGCACGTGTCTTAGAAAGAGAGGCCTAATCGCCTTCAAACCGTCAAATGTTCAAAACACGATCGCAGTCTTGGTTCTACTGGTGTTCACACGTATTGCTAACGATATCCGTGTTAAAAGCTATACTCGGATAAAGGCCTCATAAATGGAGGAATGGAATTACCTCCGAATGTGGTGGTTTTTCCAGACTATATCGGGTCACTGAATATAGACAGTGATCGTAGGAGTGTATTTTATCAGGCCAACAGTGCGGTTACACGTCGCCGATGGGTTTAAGCTCGTAATGAAATCACGAAATTTAGAAATTGATTCGCCTAAGGAACATAGTATGAAGCCAGTATTTGCCTCTCCCTTATGCCGCCGCCAGATATTTTTCCAGTAGTTCTAACGCAAACTGGCTCGATGCCATATCAGAGGTTTTGGGACTTATGCACTGAGTTATAGGCGAAGATTGATTGAGAAGGATCACAAACAGTAGATGGTGAACTGATTGAGGTCCTAAGAAATGCACACAGACTCCTCAAATCTCTAGTGTTTTACTCTTTGGTAGAAATGCTGTTTGCGATTTCGAATCAAGTCTTCCCATTCAACCCCATATCTGCATTCGATTCTATGGAAAAGTTCTTTAATGATTACAGCCGCTAGTGAATCACATTCATGGCGCTCATATCTCGAAACGAGTCACCCCGAACTTGTCTGTTAAAGTAAAATTGCAACATGGCTTTTTAGGCAGTCCCTATTTCACTTGTAACTGCTGGCATTCCTACAGCTTTGCACATGTAATCAATCCAGTTTAAATCAGAACTGAGTAGAAGTCCGAGAGAGCTATATGTCAGAGAGAGCTATACCTACCACCTTCTGCAACCCTTCTAGGAACAGAGTGACCTGAGTTCGATGCGACAGGACCATGTTTTCAAGCATTCAGTTGCGAGGTGCCAGGGTGGAGATGAGTTTGTACCTCTTTAATTCAGACGAATTTTGCATGAGAACTGGGTATGCACTCGACCCTCTCCTTACGTACCACCTAATTGATTATGTGCGCAACGGTAACGGAAGAAAATGATGGTGGACCCTGCTGGTTGGTAAAATAAGGAGTGCACAATCACAATAATTTAATAAAAATCGTAATCTACTCAAAAAAGAGAACTTTATAATAATAAAGAACAGGAAATGGGATTCTGCCTATATCTACGAAATGATATGCGGATTAAATATTACAATGAGATTTATTTTACATCAGGACATAAATGCACATAATTGTCTACACACAGAGTACGTTAAAGGATAGGGTACACTTGGCTCAAGAACAAGGGGCTCATACTCTCTGTGATGCAATAGACTGACGATAATGACTGGAGGTCCTAATGAATAAAATATTAATGTCCTGACTATATAGCAGTATAGCAATTAGTACTGAGAGCTCAAATGGGACCACATGGAGAAACAAGCACGGTGGACTTGTAGCAAACCTAGCGCTCGTGCTGCTGAGGGATTCAGTATAAAACTGATAAGGTCCTACAATTCTGAAGCCGAAAAATACTGTACCAGTACTGAAATCTGCAGCACGTCGTCGGTAGGCAGCGTCCTGTTGATGTAGGCGTCGACTTCTGCCGTGCAGCAACTCTGTGTCAACCCCTGGCTGCGAAGGCTGTCCGAGAATTCTAAGTTCTACCGAAAACGAGCGACTTAGTCGCAAGCCCGTCTGATTCTGACGAAGATCAGATCCCGAATCCACTCTGTGATGCAATGCAAGAATGAAGCCAGCAAAGCTCAACTCCCTACTCTCCTCGAAAACCGCGAATCAGCATTCAGTTCTGGTTCCACAATTTCCCCACACTGTCTCAGAACATCATTCGCGCCAATAGGGACCGTTCCCTCCAGTTTCGAGCAGGGCTTTATGACGTCAACTATCCTCAGTTTAAGTTAACCAATCATGCCTCTGCTATTCAGCTGTGGACACTTAACTTGCCGTTGGATCAGCTACGAAAACAGCCTGCAAAGACCACCGGCCATCCGGTGCCAGACAGTTGCACCCAGTAGGACACAGTTCACAAGTTTTCTCAGAATCATGAGGACAATGCAGTCAGTCGGTGGCAGTAATCTTCGTCCCGGACGCGCCGGAACGGTAAACACATAAACTGTGGCGACATTCTGACGCCTCGCAAGTCATTTCGCCCTGCATACAATAAGCGAAACTCGACCGACGTTAGTCGTTCCATCAGGCACTTAAGCCTATTGTACGCACCCCTCAGAATTCAGGGAAGTGCAGCTCCCAACCGGAAACGCAGTGTGCAGCGTCCTACGATGCTCGCCTCGCCCAGGCCACCCATGGAACTAAGACAACATGTTTAGGAATCAAGTGAAAAGCATTTTTGAGCCCTCAGTACAAATACTCCCTTTACAATAACCTTATTTGGTCTGTTACTACCGTGCAATGACATAGAACATTAATAAAATCGATAGAAATGAGAGGAGACATGCAAAAGAGGGCATGGGACCTCTCACAGTTGCGAGCTAACATTCCAAAGATGTTCGAGCTCACATGCGGTTCCTCTTCGACGAAATGTCTTGGCTCAAACTCGTCAAGGGGTTGAACGCACATGTCGCATTACATGCCCAAATTTTGACACTTGTGGCCCTTTGGTTGAGTTGTCTGGCTAATGGAAAGTTTGCGAAATACAAAGTCAACATAACATATATTAACATAATATTAATACATTAATATAATTAATATATTAATATAATTAATATATTAATATAATATTATCGGGAACTAGGCGATACAGTTGCGATTTGGTTAGAATAATGTTTATTCAGAAAGCAAACTAATAGTGAAAGCGGTCGTATTTAGAGTTACTGTTAGACTCGAGCGCAAATCCAGTTGACACAGTTAGATCATTCACAATCTCATGCGAAATACAAGTTATCCACGCGAAAAGTTCACACCTGGCGCGAGGCTGCTCACCACTCAGAGACTAAGTCTCGCGATACCACACGTTTCACTTCCTGGCTGTCTAAAGACCGACCGTCCGGTTTCGTATCTGCAGCCAAACTGTTCGCTTTCGCGCCAGCACCAGCACTGTCCCTCTGTCCGTCCCCGGCCGCGTTTCCTGCTCGCCGAACATCCTCGCTCAACGGACTGGCGCAGTTCCCTTGCCTGAAGCCATCCATCTGATTGGCTACAGCTTATTCTACACAATGTTACATTTTAACATATTTAAATAATCAAAGCTTGACCACTTTCACGTTGTAAATAAAGTAACTATAATATCGATTACATAATAAACGTTAAATTCTTTTACATAAAACCAATACAATTTCCTTCTTAACTTTGAATGTCACTGCTAGTAGCCTTGTACCAATGTACGTTCTGATAAATAAATAAAGAACAAAAGTAACTATTATGCACTGAACTCTACAGCAAATATTCTACTACCAAATGATTCAGTGAAGTGTCACGCCGTCATCGTTCACTGTGTTTTGTGTGGGGGAAATGAAGTTCTGATGCTTAACTGAAAATACTGATAATTTAAATTTACCACATCTTTTAAACAAACAAAGTTACGGAGTTCATATTCACAACATACGTGAGATTTTAGCATTCAGGTCTTTGTTACAAAACTTGTTGTTGTTGTTGTTGTGGTCTTCAGTCCTGAGACTGGTTTGATGCAGCTCTCCATGCTATTCTACCCTGTGCAAGCTTCTTCATCTCCCAGTACCTACTGCAACCTACATCCTTCTGAATCTGTTTAGTGTACTCATCTCTTGGTCTTCCTCTATGATTTTTATCCTCCACGCTGCCCTCCAATACTAAATTGGTGATCCCTTGATGCCTCAGAACGTGTCCTGCCAACCGATCCCTCCTTCTAGTTAAGTTGTGCCACAATCTTCTCTTCTCCCCAATCCTATTCAGCACCTCCTCATTAATTACGTGATCTATCCATCTAATCTTCAGCATTCTTCTGTAGCACCACATTTCGAAAGCTTCCATTCTCTTCTTGTCCAAACTATTTATCGTCCATGTTTCACTCCCATACATGGCTACACTCCATACAAATACTTTCAGAAACGCCTTCCTGACACTTAAATCTATACTCGATTTTAACAAATTTCTCTTCTTGAGAAACGCTTTCCTTCCCATTTCCTGTATACATTTTATATCCTCTCTACTTCGACCATCATCAGTTATATTACTCCCCAAATAAGAAAACTCCTTTACCACTTTAGGAGTCTAATCTAATACCATCAGCATCACCCGACTTAATTCCACTACATTCCATTATCCTCGTTTTGCTTTTGTTGATGTTCATCTTATATCCTCCTTTCACGACACTATCCATTCCATTCAAGGGCTCTTCCAAGTCCTTTGCAGTCTCTGACAGAATTACAATGTCATCGGCGAACCTCAAAGTTTTTATTTCTTCTCCATGGATTTTAATACCTACTCCGAATTTTTCTTTTGTTTTCTTTACTGCTTGCTCAATATACAGATTGAAAAAATCGGGCACAGGCTACAACCCTGTCTCACTCCCTTATCAACCACTGCTTCCCTTTCATGCCCCTCAACTCTTACAACTGCAATTAGGTTTCTATACAAATTGTAAACAGCCTTTCGCTCCCTATATTTTACCCCTGCCACCTTCAAAATTTGAAAGAGAGTATTCCAGTCAACATTGTCAAAAGCTTTCTCTAAGTCTACAAATGCTAGAAACGTAGATTCGCCTTTCCTTAATCTAGCTTCTAAGATAAGTCGTAAGGTCAGTATTGCCTCACATGTTCCAATATTTCTAATGAATCCAAACTGATCTTCCCCGAAGTCGGCTTCTACTAGTTATCCATTCGCCAGTAAGGAATTCGCGTTAGTATTTTGCAGCTTATTAAACTGATAGTTCGGTAATTTTCACATCTGCCAACATCTGCTTTCTTTGGGATTGGAATTATTATATTCTTCTTGAAGTCTGAGGGTATTTCGTCTGTTTCATACACCTTGCTCACCATACGGTAGAGTTTTGTCAGGACTGGCTCTCCCAAGGCCGTCAGTAGTTCTAATGGAATGTTGTCTACTTCCGGGGCCTTGTTTTGACTCAGGTCTTTCAGTGCTCTGTCAAACTCGTCACGCAGTATCATATCTCCCATTTCATCTTCATCTACATCCTCTTCCTTTTCCATAATATTGTCCTCAATTACATCGTCCTTGTGTAGACCCTCTATATACTCCCTCCATCTTTCTGCTTTCCCTTCTTTGCTTAGAACTGTGTTTCCATCTGAGCTTTTAATATTCATACAAGTGGTTCTCTTTTCTCCAAAGGTCTCTTTAATTTTTCTGTAGGCAGTATCTATCTTACCCCTAATGAGATAAGCTTCTACATCCTTACATTTATACTCTAGCCATCCCTGCTTAGCCATTTTGCACTTCCTGTCGATCTCATTTTTGAGACGTTTGTATTCCTTTCTGCCTGCTTCATTTACTGCATTTTTATATTTTCGCCTTTCATTAATTAAATTCAATATTTTGCTGTTACCCAAGGATTTCTACTAGCCCTCATCTTTTTACCTACTTGATCCTCTGCTGCCTTCACTACTTCATCGCTCAAAGCTACCCATTCTTCTTCTACTGTATTTCTTTCCCCCATTCCTGCCATTTGTTCCCTTACGCTCTCCCTGAAACTCTGTGCAACCTCTGGTTTAGTCAGTTTATCCAGACCCCATCACCTTAAATTCCCAGTTTTTTGCAGTTTCTTCTGTTTTAAACTACAGTTCATAACCAATAGATTGTGGTCAGAGTCCACATCTGCCCCTGGAAATGTCTTACCATTATATAATCTATCTGAAATCTGTCCGTATCTCCAGACTTCTTCCATGTATACAACCTTCTTTTATGATTCTTGAACCAAGTGTTAGCTATGACTAAGTTGTGGCTGTGCAAAATTCTACCAAGCGGCTTTCTCTTTCACTTCTTACCCCCAATCCATATTCACCTAATACGTTTCCTTCCCTCCCTTTTCCTGCTACTGAATTACAGTCACCCATGACTATTAAATTTTCGTGTCCCTTCACTATCTGAATAATTTCTTTTATTTCGTCATGCATTTTTTTCAATTTCTTCGTCATCTGCAGAGCTAGTTGGCATATAAACTTGTGCTACTGTAGTAGGCGGGGGCTTCGTGTCTATCTTGGCCACAACAATGCGTTCACTATGCTGTTTGTAGTAGCTTACCAGCATTCCTATTTTCTTATTCGTTATTAAACCTACTCCTGCATTACCCCTATTTTACTTTGTATTTATAACCCTGTATTCGCCTGACCAAAAGTCTTGTTCCTCCTGCCACCGAACTTCACTAATTCCCACTGTATCTAACTTTAACCTATCCATTTCCCTTTTTAATTTTTGTAACCTACCTGCCCGATTAAGGGATCTGACAGTCCACGCTCCGATCCGTAGAACGCCAGTTTTGTTTCTCCTGATAACGACATCCTGTTGAGTAGTCCCCGCCCGGAGATCCGAATGGGGGACTATTTTACCTCCGGAGTATTTTACCTAAGAGGACGCCATCATCATTAACCATACAGTAAAGCTGCATGCCCTCGGGAAAAATTACGGCCATAGTTTCCCCTTGCTTTCAACCGTTCACAGTACCAGCACAGCAAGGCTGTTTTAGTCAGTGTTACAAGGCCAGATCAATCATCCAGACTGTTGCCCCTACAACTACTAAAATGGCTGCTGCCTCTCTTCAGGAACCACACGTTTGTCTGGCCTCTCAATAGATACCCCTCGGTTGTGATTGCACCTACGGTACGGCTATCTGTATCGCTGAGGCACGCAAGCCTCCTCACCAACGGCAAGGTCCATGGTTCATTGGGGGGGACAAAACTTGTTAATTTCACTTTAAAGTACCATTAGCAAATCACAGTTTGGGTTTCAGAAGGATTGCTCTAGTGAGATTCCTATTTACATGTTCACTCACAGATTTTTACAAGCACTAAATTATAAAATAGCTCCGGTTGCTATTTTCTGCGACCTCTTTAAGGCATTTGACTGGGAGAATGACAGTATTCTGATAGAAAAATTGACAATTTATGGGATTGAAGGTATAGCCAACCAAGCGATAATGTCGTATCTAACAAAGTGAACACAGAAAATTGTACTTAGTGATTCAAGCAATATAGTCCAGGGACTTAATTCTAGCTAGGGAGAAATCACGTATGAGGTTTCCCAAGGTTCAATCTTAGGTCCACTACAGTTCCCCATATATGTAAACGACCTTCCGTCCAGCATACAACAAGCAGAATTACCTCTTATTTGCAGGTGACACTAGTATTGGAATCAATCCAAGCATAAGTACAGAAACAGAAGAAATGCTAAACAAAGTTCTTAGAAGTGTCATTCACTGGTTTTCTACCAATGGTCTCGCGCTCAATTTTAAAAATACACAACATATATAAAGTTCTGCACATCTAAGGATGCTACACCATTGATAAGTGTAACACACAGTGATGAAACAGATAAATAGGATGGAAAATTCAAAAACCTTAGGGGTTCATACTGATGAGAATTTAAATTGGGAAAAGCACATTTTAGAACTCCTAAAAAAACTTAGTTTAGCCACATTTGCGCTTAAAATCGTTGAAAATCATGGGGAGAGACAAATCAGGAAGTTTACATATTTTGCTTATTTTCATTGAACAATATTAGATGGAATAATGTTCTGGCCTAACACATCTTTAAGAAAGAAAGTCTTCATTGCACAAAAGCGTGCTGTAAGAATAATATGTGGTGCTCATCCACGATCATCTTACAGACACCTGTTTAAGAAGTTTGGCATTATGACTACTGATTCACATTATATTTATTCGCCCATGAAGTTTGTTGTGAATAATCCTCTGCACATCAAAAGTAACAATGATGTACATAACTACAATACCAGAAGGAGAAATGATACCTATTATTCCACTTTAAGATTGTGTTCAGCTCAAAAAGCTGTGCACAATGCTGCAACAGAAATTTTTGCTCGTTTACCTAGTGATGTAAAGTGTTGACAGATAAAAGTAAAATCTGAAAACAAAGTGAGAAAATTTCTCCTTGAGAACTGCTTCTATTCCGTAGAAGAATTTCTGCTATTGTAATGTGGTGGGTAGGAAAAAATTAAAAAGAATTTAAAAATGTTCAGAATGTAACAGTATGTGAAATTAAGTTGCGATGTGAATGGAAAACGACTCCTTCCACCGAATTACGATCCATCGTGCAAAATGATCAATGGAATATGCGACAATAACTAATTAATTGATCATTCGGAGAAATTATGAAATACCAAATGTGACTAACATCATGTTCAACAACATAGAACACACTGACAGTTACGTAGCACAAGTGGCGCCTGTCGTGTGTCAACCTGTTCTAGCAGTACACTGTCCCTTTGGAATCCGACAGTGATCGAATTTACTTCCTAGCCTACCTATATGATGTACTGGGCCTCACACCACGACCACAGATTGTTCCCACGGAGGGCGCTCCACCACCGTGAACGCGCCATGGGTGTCCTAGCGACGCGAAGGTGCCTGTAAATACCGCACCCCACACTTGTCTTCCAGTCGTCGCAGTTGTCTAAGACGCGCCATTGATCGTACAGCGATTGTCTTGCCTAAGATACCGTTCTTCGATTCGGATCTCTTCTTGGACCGTTTGCTCACGCTTACGACGACTTTGGCTACGATCTGGACTTTCCTCTTGCCTAACTGTTCACTTCGTGAACTCCGCCATCATCGACCACAGGTGTCGCCTGTCTTTTCCACCGGTGTCTGCATCACAGCCAGTGAATGGACTCATCAGATGTGTCCTACGCACTTCGGTCTAGAGTACGAAAGTTCCCTACAGGTGTGTCAACTTTTGTTTCACCAATTTCTCGTGACGTCATTATTAAAGAGTCAAACGAACTATATGTCATTGCGACGATAGGACTCTTCATTCATTTACTGTATTGTTTATTACATATTCTCAACATACTGTCAGTTGGAGCAGCGAGTAACCCAATTTAGAAATAATATATGTTTTAGTCTATAGCTACAATTTTTTATTTTTATTTCGCCTACTAGTATACAGCACCAATAGCCAATATTTTCTTCCTTGTCATCGTTTCGTGAAGTTTCGCTTTTTATTTTATTTTATTCAGTATTGGTATTAATTAAATTATAGTTTGTCTTCTAATATTTATTTGTTTCCTTTCTCTTAGACTCTTCGTGTTTCTTATTGTGTAATATTTAACATGCGATTCTAATAGAGTAGTTAATGTTGGTACTTCATGAAGCTTTTCGAAAATATTGAAAGTGTTATTCGCATACAATATAGTCATTGTGCAAAATCCAGGAATTATGCACACGTGTTCCTGCTAATTCTTTCTTAGTACTATAAATTACACATTAACGTATCATGGGATGCAATTCTGCGATGATAAGGTAACGCGCACTGTAAAAGGACTGTTTTGTACTGTCTTCACAATTAGATGCACTGTATGTCTGTGCCGTTATTGTTCCTCCATCAATATCATCACCGTGGTCAGTTTACTCATCATTCAAGGTCACCGTCAATTTATTTCCTTCATCATCTCCCCTTCTGGATTTTTAATTTACTTCTGTTGTCATTAGTTTGGTGAAATATTGATACATAATCGTATCTGACACTTTTTATTTTGATTTTTGTCGTGGAGGAACTATGTCAAATGGTTCAAATGGCTCTGAGCACTATGGGACTTAACTTCTTAGGTCATCAGTCCCCTGGAACTTTGAACTACTTAAAACTAACCAACCTGAGGACGACACACACATCCATGACCGTGGCCAGATTCGAACCTGCGATCGTAGCGCTCATGCGGGTCCAGACTGAGCCACCTAGAACCGCTCGGCCACTCCGGCCGGCGAGGAACTATGTCCCTGAAGCTTCAATTTACATAACTTTGTAGACAATCTTTCACCATTTTTATATTTATAGTACGTTATGGAAGTACAACAGACGTGGTAGTAACAGTACTGGCTACTCGATATTTTTAACAATTAAATGAATGTAAACGTAGATACCTAACGAACTTTTTGATACCAAATTGATATTGATTTCTTAAAACATATTGAATATAAATACTTCGTGACTTTTTGTTTCGCCTGATGCCCTTACAAACCACTTCTGTGGAAAATTCTTTCATTTACACTCTTTAGCAAATCTCAGTCTGACGTCTCTCTCCAGGGACGGTCATTCTGTCCTTTGTAGATATAGAAAAACAGCCGATCGCCGAAGTGCTGGTAGTACGACTGATAACTGGTGGGGGCATTTATGGACTTAAAATGTGTCTCTTTGATCTGAGTGCTGTCATAGCGTTTTTCGAGTTCAGCTTAAGGCGTCCTTATCGCGAACACTGAGATCCCTTGATGTATCGAAGCAGCCGTCGTGCTGTTGCGGGGAGCTATCAATCAGTCACTCACTAATAATGACGAGAGTTCTTCAACCAGAACGTGCTGTTCTTTTCTGATAATGACTGTGCTGTATAATCTGCAGATAGAGTGCGTGAAATATTGCTCTCGCTTAGGAAATGGATACTGACTTATCATTCCCCAGAAAGGTCCAGTATCGAAATAAAAATCACTCATTGAGCATAATACAAAATTTGTTAGTGCAAGAATAGCAGACGCTGTCTAGTCGGCTCTGGAAAGCGCTTGCAACAGACACCTAACATTTTACGAGGATCATGTGAAATGTTTCCTGTCTAGTTGCGAAAGTCCGGCGATTTCGGAGATAATTTTCAGCGCACCGACGCAGACTGGTCACTTGTTCTCCCTATGTAGCGCCAACGAGTTCGCCACTGTGTATAAACGTCAAAATCTTATTCCATGACGGCACTCTCAGAAGATATGAGGTATGAGATACGCAGTGACGCGTTACCGGACACGTGTACGCGCTCCGCCTAATGCGGGAGGGTGGCGGGGTAATTGTGACGGATAAGCAGATAGCGCCCCCCTGTCTGAGGCGTGGCTGTCCGCCTCACCACACGGCCGTCGCCCCGGGCGTTTAAGGCCCGCGAGAGGACGGGCCGGCGGACGGCCGATAAATTCGATTGGCGCGCGCCCAGCCGTTAAATATGGATCAGCCGCGGAGCGAGCGGCGGGCGCCGCCTCAGAGCGCGCGGGCCGAGCCTCCGGAGCACAGTGGGCGCGCGGCGGCCTCCGCTCCAGCGCCGGCTCGCGGCTGGCAGAGCGGTGCGCGTCCTGCCTTCTCCTGGAAGTCTTGGCACACAGAATGGCACGCCCGAAGCGGGTCACCGATTCTGCAATTGTAGTTCACTCTTACACTACTGCCCATTAAAATTGCAGATGATAAACGGGTATTCATTGGACAAATATGTTATACTAGAACTGAGATGTGATTACATTTTCACGCAATTTGGGTGCAAAGATCCTGAGAAATCAGCGTCTAGAACAACCACCTCTGGCCGTAATAACGGCCTTGATACGCCTGGACATTGAGTCAAACACAGCTTGGATGGCGTGTACAGGTACAGCTGCACATGCAGCTTCAACACAATACCACAGTTCATCAAGAGTAGTGACTGGCGTATTGTGAAGAGCCAGTTGCTCGGCCACCATTGACCAGACGTTTTCAATTGGTGAGAGATCTTGAGAATGTGCTGGCCAGGGCAGCAGTCGAACATTTTCTGTATCCAGAAACGCCCGTACAGGACCTGCAACATGCGGTCGTGCATTATCCTGCTGAAATGTGCGTGATAATGGTAAAATAATCTAGCAGAAATGTCCAGAAATCAAGAATGCTCTTACCTCCTTCATGAAACATGTAAGAGGTCGCTAGACCTTTTATCCAATTTACTGCGTTGGTCTTCATGTGCGGGAAATAGATCGCATCCGGAAATAGAAGTTACTTTGGTATAACTGCTTGGGGAGCTGTACGAAGAAGAAATTCAATAATTTTGCGAATCAGCTGCCAAACCTTTGCAGAATATCCACACACCAGTCGACATTCATCCGTGTCAAACGAGTGACACAAGCGGAACAAAGCTGCGAATGTGTCGTGTTCAAGACATGCAGGCGAAGTTGTGTTATCTATTTTCCAGCAACAACCAAATACCTTGTTCCACGATCGTTCCAGTCGAGCAGGACATGGTGCACAGAACGCCAGACAATGGGCCATGTGACCGCAGGATACCGGCTTTCGGTAACATTCCGGGAAAGATCGCTCATGACTAGGTGATAAATATCGCGTGACGAAGGCGCCCCGGTACCAGGCAAGTCTGCGTATTCGATGAAGAACGTCCTGATGTTAGAGTGGAAGGAAGAAATATGCAAAGGGCGGAACTCGGAAACCACTTTGGCTATCCGAGTATGCCTACAGGGATGACCCAAACTTCCATGTGTTACGAGTCCACAACCTTCACTCTCTTATATTTTTTGATTCGCGCAGAGGGAGAAACAAATATTTTTCGTCATTTTAATCCGTCGGGTCACAGATACGTCATAAATGGTTACAATGTCCGTGTTTGAACAGTGTCTGTAACTTCTAGGTGCAGCCACTGTTCTGACGATGAATATTACGAAATGGATCCGCATTTTGCGAAGTTGGATTGACGTCAGCTATTTGTAGATCACATGGGGCATGGCAGTTTTCGTCGGTCCCAGAGGCAAACTCGAATAGCCGAAATATTTCATGCGACCGCTCACTACATGCGGGAAATCCAGGTTCGAATCTTGGTCCCGCACAAATTTTCGTGCCACAAGCAGTTGGCGTCAGTACTTACGTAATACTTACCACAGCTATGATCGTCAGAACAATGTCTTTTCCTTCAAAAATGTCTGAAGGACAAAGTGACGCGAAGATACAGACGTTGTATAAACACAGACATTGTAACCATCAGTGACGCACAGTGGATGAGGTAGAAAGGCTGTACACATTCCCTGCTAAGTATTGCCTGATGTCTTTGTATTTATTTTTGCTATCAAATAAAATGCCGTTTTTAAATACTTAGACGACACGTTTCATATCGTCTCACTTCTCATCAGTTGCTGTAAACAAGCTGATTTCCTGACGCACGGTCTGTGATGTCACTCTACGATACTACGCGACCGAGCCTACAATATGGGCAGCGGTAACTGCCGAACGATAACCCGTATTCATGATAGGCCACGATCCTGCCGCTGTCGAATATTCTAGAACATGCTGGAAGACGTTTCTCCTCTTTATACAAAGCACAGCACGTCACATAAAAATCATCACAGAATTGTCTTTATGAATGAGAAAGCTATTACGTAGCCTTGTAGCCTTGCCTTATACAGGATGTAAGATCAGTCGTAGTGGAGATGATAGATACCTTATTTGCAACAAAAATTGTGGATCCAATTTTTCAGTACCCGTCACCTACATATTTAACATCAAAACTGGGAGTTTCTCTTTCATTTGAATGCCAGTCTCTCATGAGAGATTGTGTGCTTGCATGCCATATTCAATGCCACACGTTGCCAACGAATGTATGAGTTTCTAGTTGCCATTTGTGTACGGTTATTTAGCTAAGTAAAGCATTCAGCGTTACTGATATTATGTTTCTTTCGGTTAAGATTGTCTGTTCCTCGACGAGACGGCTGAATCGATCAGTTGTCAAGGTGGCGTACAAGTATGAACATTCACAATGTTTGCTAACAAGAAGTACCGGTAAATACCGTTTGTTTACTACTTCTGTAATGATAATGCGGTGCCGGGTGAAAGAGAATACCAAGAAACGTTTCCGCAACGAAGCCATCCAAGAAGACGCACATTTCAAGTACATATTGATCGAGTAGAACTTGCTTCAGATGGTGAAGAAGAAATGCTTGCTATTGAAGAATCACGTCCATCAGTAGGAGGCAACGTGTTCGGCTCCCTCACTCAGCCATTTTGACGAGTACTTGATCGGCAAGGTCCTCATCGGTATCACCTGAAGTCTGTGTAAGAATTAAAGCATTAAGATCAGGGACATCGTTTCGCATGTTGTCGGTGTTTATTACATATGGTTAATGACCAAACAGATTTCGTGAACCACGTCTTATGGACTGACGAGTCAGGGTTCACAAGAGGCAGTGTTATGAATGGGCAAAAAGTACACGTTTCATCTACATCTACATCCATACTCCGCAAGCTACCTGACGGTGTGTGGCGGAGGGTACCTTGAGTACCTCTATCGGTTCTCCCATCTATTCCACTCTCGTATTGTTAATGGAAAGAAAGATTGTCGGTATGCCTCCGTGTGGGCTCTGATCTCTGATTTTATCCTCATAGTCTCTTCGCGAGATATATACGTAGGAGAGAGCAATATGTTGCTTGACTCCTCTGTGAAGGTATGTTCTCGAAACTTCAACAAAAGCCCGTACCGACCTACTGAGCGTCTCTCTTGCAGAGTCTTCCACCGAAGTTTATCTATCATCTCCGTAACGCTTTCGCGATTACTAAATGATCCTGCAACGAAGTGTGCTGCTCTCCGTTGGATCTTCTCTGTCTCTTCTATCAATCCTATCTGGTACGGATCCCGCACCGGTGAGCAGTATTCAAACAGTGGACGAACAAGTGTACTGTAGCCTACTACCTTTGTGTTCGGACTGCATTTCCTTAGGATTCTTCCAATGACTCTGTCTGGAATCTGCTTTACCAATGATTAATTTTATATGGTCATTCCGTTTTAAATGACTGCTAATGCCTACTCCCAGATAATTTATGGAAGTAACTGCTTCCAGTTGCTGACCTGCTATATTGTAGCTAAATGGTAAAGGATCTTTCTTTCTATGCATTCGCAGCACATTACACTTGTCTACATTGAGATTCAATTGCCATTCCCTGCACCATGCGTCAATTGCTTTCAGATCCCCCTGCATTTCAGAACAATTTTCGATTCTTACTACCTCTCGATATACTACAGCATCATCCGCAAAAAGCCTCAGTGAACTTCTGATGTTATCCACAAGGTCATTTATATATAATGTGAATAGCAAGGGTGTTATGCTGACAAGAATCCTCGGGTAGACCGTTCCCTCTTATTCCAAACGAGTTTCAGTGTTAACATATGGGCAGGTATCCCCGGTGGTATATCGTTCAGCCCACTTGTACTGGTGGACAGAATAGGGATTGCTCATCAACTGCATGTCTTAGAAGGTGTGCTTGCAACAGTACTGAATTATATGCCCCTACAGACAAGACACTACCTATGTTATCAAGTAGTTGGTGCTACAGCACATTTCAAGCTGGGAGTGGTGCGACAATGGTTGAACGACCATTTCCAGCTACATGGATTGGAAGCGGTGGTCCCGTCCGTTGGCCAGCACGCTCCCCCGATCGGACACCACTGATCTTCTTTCTCAGGGGTTTCCTCAGAGAGGAAGTCTACATATAAGAGATAATAAGCAAAGAAGACTTCGTTGCAAAGATGCAAACGGAGACAGTGGCGATACATTAGCAATGATTTGGTAGCTTACAGCTAGGGATTAGGCGGAGTGCTGAAGCTTGTATTGATTCGAGAGAGGGACACTTGGAGCATCTGCTGTAGTAGAGCTAAGGCAAACCAAAGAAATTGACACTTATTAATCTAGTTATTAAATGAGTTAAATGAATAAATTAAGATTAATGACGTGAGAAATGCCTCGAATGAGATTGGCATGCGAAATCAAGAGAAATTCCCCGTTTTGGAATTACACGTGTAGCTCCAAGCGGAGAAAATACAGAAAAGCTGTATCAAGATTCTTTGTTGCAAATGAAGTCCCGTATCATAACCTCAAGGATTGAACTTACCTTTTGATGCCTCCTGTATACAAAATATAGATTGTGTTACTCCTTCCTGTTTAGTGCGCTTACGCTGAAAAGCTAAAAATGTTCGTATCGAAGCATGCAGTGGACATCACGAAAATTTGACGCTCCATGTCATCTTCTTATTGCTGCAATTTTAATGGCCTTCTGAGTGTATTGAGAAGCGACAGGCCCTGCAAATACCAGCTAACCATTCATTGTTCTGTTGAATTATTTCCAGGTGTAATTTCACGACCTGGGTCTGGAACGTAAAAGCTTCTCCAGAGCAAGAGAAAACTCGTGGCGGCTCCTTTAGGCCCGCGGTTGGTCGCCCGGCCTATTTGCATTGCAACTGCTGCGGCTCGGCACGCTTCCTGGCGCAGACAATAGCCGCCAGAGTTATGACCGCCCGCCTGTAATTGCGGTGCCACCCCGTGATCCTGCTGCGGCAAGGGGTGAGTGCTGAGGGGTGAGGCATGACGCCGTCGTATCGTCCCCGGGCTCGCTATCGCGATCGCGGCCCGCATTAGCGACCTGAGCTCGACGCCACACACGTTACCCTCGCCCACAGGAGGCAGTTCAGAGCCCGATAATACGAATAGCTGGGATAAGCAGCAAAGCTATACATCCAAAAAAAGATCAACAGTCACGTAGGGGAAGATTGGTCTGAACAGTGCGGGGTCCTTCTTGAGGAGGTATGCGCTGGCCTTCTCTGCATTATTGAGTTACAGATGAGTTAGTAGGGAGGCACTTACGAAATAACTGCCCTTTGTCGACAAAGATGCACAGCAACATTAAAAGACCTCTGCACAGCTTCGTTACATTATTATGTCGCACCAAATTCTTGCATCTCGTGTGTCGCTGATCCGTTACTCCTTGTTATCAACATGCAAGTTTTGGATGAGTGTATTAGGACAGTGTTATTATGGATGTCGTGCTCCTTTATATCATTGTGGGAAGGATAGAACTCAGTAACACCTTACGTTACACAAATGGCCACACCGAACGAAGTTGAATCATGGGCTCGCTTTTAGCACATTCCTTTATGTCCTTGCTATAAGGGAGGGCGAAGGAGGCAGTGGCCTCTGGGAAGAGGGAAGAAAGGGAATAGCCTTCTTCTGGAAGATGTTGCTGTGTTTGGCTTTGGGACATGGGAAAGGGGAATGGTCTTCTGGAACACTTTGCTATTTCATAGCTGTGGAAGAGGGCTGGGAGGGGAAGACTCTTCTGGATGTAGGTGGAAAATGTTTCTGTGGCAGGCCCTGGAAGGAGGAAGAGGTGAACAGTCTTCTGGAAGATGTTAATGTTAAGTTCGCATTTAAAACAAACGCAATGAGAGTGACTCCTCAAACAATCTGGACTCCTTTGCCCACTTGCAACTCAAATCCTCTTCCTTTGTAGACTACAGGGAAATCTTTTACACGATTCACTAACGTTTCATGTATTCTCGTGCTTCATGATACCTACAGCACACCAGTTGTACTGCGGCCCCTTTATGTTATTTTAAATTCATGCTAATTCCTTATTTTCATCAGAAATTAATCATATGTTAGCACTGAAATAATTAGGGAGTAACATTTTTATTTATTTTACTCTGTGTTTATTAAACCCGATGCCTTCTTATCTAAAATAGGTTACGACCTACACAGTTGTTTCATTTGTTACATCAATTTACAGTGAAAAGTACTTGAAACGTGGTACCATAAAAACTTGTTATTAAAGAACGTAATCTGTAGATTATATCTAACAGTCAAACCTGATTTTAAAAAATGAGCTACTCTATGAATATAAAATGTTAGCTTACAAATTCCGCTCACCTGACGGTTGGTTATGGGAGTGGCGTGAAAAAGACTCCAGGTCTGCTCAAACGCTAGCAGAGGTCTATTCCCAGCGCCTGTAGCAGTGACTGCATCCATTATTAGTACAACCACAGCCAGTTAGACTGTAGTGCGTCTACTGTCGCCGATTTATACTGTTGAATGTGTGAAATTCTTAAATGGTTTCTATAGCAAATACAATTCTAAATACCATATACTCTAAGGTACTAACAGTTCCTAAAGGAATAAAACCGCTGTGACACAGTACTACCACGTTAAAAAGTTATAGAACTTAACCACTGACTACCATTTGGGTATACGTTGACGTGCCTTCCGCTACACTGCGTATAGCTGTTCAGATAGTAGTGACCTTGGGAGGTGATCGCGACGATGAGGGCGACGCAGATAGAGGTGACGTTCCGTTCCGATAAAAGACGCTGTTTCAATCCATGTGTCGCAAACTGCTTCGTCACTACATCTGACACTTTCATTGACACTTACTCTGAGCGCGTTGCATGTTCTAAGCCTGTTTTTCGGATATCCCTGTTGCCTGCTGAACTATTCTTGTAGCACTTCTGGTCCGTGCAGAATGTAGACTGGATCCAGCCAGCAATATAAGGTCGTCTAGGTGAAGGTCATCTATATTTAAGAACACAATGAATTCAACACAGATGGTCTTCGTTGACCGTCACAAACAAGTAACGAACTTTGTAACTAGTTCCTAACAGAAAAATAAGTTCACAACTAAACACAGGTACATGGAAGACAGCCGTGAGGGGTAGCCGTGCGCTTTGAAGCGCCTTGTCACGGTTCGCGTGGCTGCCCCCGTCGGAGGTTCGAGTCCTCCCTCGGGGATGGGTGTGTGTGTGTGTTGTCTTTAGTGTAAGATTAAGTAGTGTGTAAGCTTAGGAACCGATGACCTCAGCAGTTTGGTCCCACGATACTTCCCACAAATTTCCAAATTTCCTTGGAAGACAAGTCTTGGCCGAGGAAACAATACAACGAAAGCTTCTACAGTGAGAGCTCGTTCTCCACTAATTTGACTACCAAATGCACAAGTCCTCGCTCTCCTTGAGCGGGGCGCATTGGAACAGACTGAGATGTAAGTTACGGTCTGTACGAGTTCGCAGTTTCTGCAGTCTTGCCAAATGAGTTTGACATCTGACAGAATACCAAAAGACTTGCGAGCTCATTGCCGAGTTCTCTTTGGACGTCAGAATTTGAAGACTTGTGTACGGCAAAATATCTGCTGTGATGTTACTTTTTATTGTGTTTATGTATTACGTTTTATCTGAATATGTATCCTTCACTTATGTATTTTATAGTGCATTTTATCATATAATTTCATAATGTAATAAGTGTAAACCATGTGTGTAGTGCCATACGCTAAATGCATAAAATAAATTTGGCGGCGAAGGCGGCGTGAAGTTGAGGCGGCGCTAGATCCGGAGCAGACCTCTCTTGGCTGGCTGCCGTGAACGGGACAGGCGTGGCCCTAAATACACGAACGGCAGAGCTGCACTTTCTCCTGATTGGCTTCACGGGATATTGGAAGATGCCTACAAAAGGTTTGCCGCAGGAGCGGCCTCTCTTCCAGGCTGTTACTGATTTAGACACCCATTGTGTTTTGGTCCAGTGTACGCGAAGGACCTCTGCAGGTCGCGCTGCTGATGGTGGAGCCGGAACTTCATGTAACCGCAAGGGTTCAGCTGGCAACCGACCAGACGCCGGTGTTTTGGGATCTGGTGTCGGCACTTGTAGGCTTTTGCGATGCGCCACTGGGGAACTCTAGACAGGCAACTAACGAACAAATTGGCACATGGTTAAGACGTTTGACTCATGATCCAGTGAACCAGGGTTCAAAGCTCTTCCCGGCATCTCGATTTAGGCTCAAAGGTTTCGCTGAGTCAGCTGCGTTTAATGAGGTTCTAAGCTACTGCGCAGTCTGCAATGGTCACAGGTTCAGTATCTGCTCCCATTATTTCCCTCTCTGTTCCCTGACAAAACGAGACCCGAAGAACTTGGTCATGAGTGAGTCTGAGAATGTTTTCATTTTTTATTCACTTTAATGGTCATTAACTTCGCTGTGTGCAGCAGTCAACTGTAACTTCTACATCCTGATACGCGTTTCGTGGTGCGTCCCCTCATCAGTCGGTGCAATTTAAACTTCATTAACACATTGATTGTATTTTGGTGCCTTGCACAAACAAATAATTTCTCTAGATACTATAATTCGCGATTTGTTTACATAAGCAGCGCAGATATCGCCACATTGCCGACTGACTTCTAAAGTCAATGTTGTATTTTGCTTACTGATTCCTAAAGTACTGTTGAAGTCAGTTGGGTGTTTAAATTCAATATTGATAAATTTAAGTTGAAGTTAAGTTTCTCCATAACTAAAAAATTAAATTTATATGCGTGGTTATTTATATAGTAGTGACTGACAAACTAAATTATATGGATTATTACGAAATAGAGCACATTTTATATAAAAGACACACAGTTAATAAGGTGACATGTTGGACTGAGAAAGGTAAACGCTTGAATCTGCACGCCCATGCCGCAACTTGACGTCCAATGAGTGGCGAGATGTGACTTTTTAAGATGACTCACGTTTTATGCCCATCGGACAAATGGCCGTTGCCGTTTATGGTCCTGCAACAATCGTCCGAAGGATTCAGGTCCGGGTAGGGAGAGCTATGGTCAGGGTAATGACTTCGCCGCGTTGCCTGGGTGATTTCGTTTTCTGGAAGGCGCAATGAATCAACAAGAGGGATCATCTATCCTTGGAGACCATGTCCGCCTACATATGCAGTTTATTTTTCCTCGATATGATCGGATCTAACAACAGGAGAATGCATCGTACCACACAGCTCGCTGTGTACGTGCATGGTTCGAGAAGAACCAGTATGAGATTATCGTAACCACCCCCTCCGCCCGCCCCGCCCCCCTCCCCGGCTAGCAAACACTGCAGATTTAAACCCAATCGAGAATCTGTGGGACTACATTGATCGAGGTGTTCACGCCGTGGATCTTCAACGGAGTAAGCTAGCGCACTTGGGCACAGCACTGGGGTCGGCATGGCCCCAGTTCCTCATCGTTACGTTCTAGAGCCTCACTGTCTCTATTCCTGCACGTCCACATTGAAAACTGTGCTTACTTAGGCTTTAGAAAGGGGGTCATATTAATGTGGCAGGACCGTGCAAAAGAAGTGGCCGGTTGATGTACTTATTAAAGTAATGTAATCCACAGTGATGGAGCTCGAAAGCCATGCAATAATTCCCCCCCCCCCCCCCCCTTCCGTAACGGCGATAGACTGGTTTGGTATATCTTCTAAAGCACCTCATTCGTCGCTAACGACTCAGACGCACTGTTGTTCGCTGTTGTAAACAACATCGGACGTTAGTTTTGCGGGTTAAGGCGCAGCTGCCCTTTGAGGGCTGAGACAGTCGGCAGGTGGCCGCGCGTGTGCGTGGCCGCCGTATCGCCGCCCCGCCTCCTTTATCGGCCTGCCCTGCCCTGGTCTGGCTGCCCTGCTCTCCTGTGCTCTGCTCGCGTGCGTCACGCCACGTCCGGAAGCTGCGCGCGGCCCGCAGGTGCAGCCACAGCGGCTCCACGCGAACCTCCAGTAGGCTGAAGCAGTGCTCGCCCAAAGAAATCACTGCTACAGCTAACGGTTAATTGATACAAACTCAGCTGTATTAATACACATTTATTGGGTTACAACCGGTTTCGTTCGTCGAACATCTTCAGGTTCAGCGAACGAAACCGGTCTGAACACAATAAATGTGTAGTAATACAGCTGAGGAGGTTTCCATTAGTCATTAAAATTGGTGTCAGCTCTGATGCTCAACATGATCAAAATTATTCACTGCTAAATTTTCTGCTACGAATTTCCACGCTTCAGTCTTTGTCGTGCGCCGTGACCAGTTTCTTCATAAGAAATGGTTCAAATGGCTCTAAGCACTATGGGACTTAACATCTGAGGTCATCAGTCCCCTAAACTACTTAAACCTAACTAACCTAAGGGCATCGCACACATCCAGGTCCGAGGCAGGATTCGAGCCTGCGACCGCAGCAGCAGCGCGGTTCTGGACTGAAGCGCCTAGAACCGCTCGGCCACAACGGCCAGCTCTCCATAAGACAGGCCAGTGCTTCATTAGGGCATATCTTCCACCCGCGCACATTTTTAACACTACTTTTGTGTTCGGATCTAGTACACGGATATATTGTGCGTGTCTATATGGCTCTATCTGTAAAAATTGGGCTCCAACAGAATAACAACTTCATAAAAATTCGATATTGACAAACATTTCTCATAATAATAAAATCTTTTTACATGATGCGTTCCTTTTCTACGACAGGCTAGCGACGAGGACAAGTACCACCAACCCCCATCCCCTCACCAGTTCTTTAAAGAATCGAACTTCCAGATTCAGAAGTATGATTAGTTTCCAGATGAGTTAATGTGTTAAATATTTGAGTGCAATGATGTAAAAACTTTATGAATGAAGACGAAAACTCTACTTATGTTAGCTTCATTAGTTTCGCAGTATTCACTCACACACTATTGGAAATGTGGGGCTGTACGCGAGAAAAGGTTCGAAATTATGTTTAAAGTTGCAACTTTCTGGCAGATTAAAATTGTGTGCCGGACCGAGAATCGAACTCGAGATCTTTGCCGCACGCGAGCAAGTGCTCTACCAGCTGAGCTACGCAAGTGGGTAGAGCACTTGCCCGCGAAAGGCAAAGGTCCCGAGTTCGAGTCTCGGTCCGGCACACAGTTTTAATCTGCCAGGAAGTTTCACATCAGCGCACACTCCTTTACAGAGTGAAAATCTCATTCTGGAATCATATTTAAAGTTGGTTGGAAGTCGATAAGCACTGGGCGAATACAGTCCGGGCAATTTTAGCGTCATGAGTTACACTGTCTCAAGACAAACACTCTGTTCTATTTATAGTAATATACTTACTTTAACGTATTATTATCGTTGGTTGGGGTAGGGATAGGGGCGGCGTCACCGTTCCATCGCATTAGAGAAGGGTGGGGAAGGAAATCGGGCGTGCTCTTTCAAATGAACCATCCCGGCATTTTCCTGAAGTGATTTAGGGAAATGATGTAACACCTAAATCAGGATGGTCGACACTGCTTTGAAGCATCGTCCTCCCGCATGCGAGTCCAGTCTGCTAACCAATGTGCCACCTCGCCCGGTGTAAGATTATGTGCTCATTTGGCAACTAATGCGCCAAAACCGTTGTCACAAGTTACTTTTTGACTTAGTAGTTCATTGGTGGGATAAAGTACATCACACCTTGGTTTGTTACAGCAGCAGACGTAGCCTATTGCAACTCTGACGGAACCCTCACTTTCGCTATTGGCAGTATTCACCAAATAAGCAACGACACAACACAAACCGAGAAACACCCAGAATACACTGAGATTGGGATTTAGTGCAAGCAATAATGCAAAACAAATAAAGCGTTGACTACACATGCATTATTGAACGAAACTAACTCCTTAGTAAGGGTTTCACGGAACTATATGTTACAAAATATACTAAGAGATAATAAAATCAAACGATATCTCTTTTCGGTCATTTCCTCACGTATATTACTTATGTAACAGTTATCATTATTTTAATAACCTGAAACATATTTCAGCCACAAACAGTGTTACTTTCATAAATAACTCATTTTACCAAACCTCATTTTATAATAACAATAATGATACAAGGCTACTGCTTTAAGATCAAATACACACGAACAAAACAGAATGTTAGGCTGACAGCGGAGAGAGAGACTATAAGACAGTTACATTCTCACCGATCGGAATGAAACAGAGGTAGGGCAATGGGCACCCATTCGAGAGGACAGCCTTTCAGATCCCCGTCTGGCATTCACCATCTAGGTTTTGTGTGGTTTCCCTAAATCACTTACAACAAATACCAGGATATTTCCATTAAAAGCAACATGTCTGATTTCCTTCCCCAAAATGAGCTTCAGCTCTAATGACTTCATTTTCGACGGGACGCTAAGCCCTGATCTTCCTTCTCCTTACCTTGTATTCTCCATTTGTAGCCCCAGAGAGGATTCGCAAAAAATCGTCGCATATGGCCCTTACTCACATACACACACACACACACACACATACACACACACACACGCACACATATACACACACAGACACACAAACAAACACAGTCACACAAACAAACACAGTCACACACACACACACACACACACACACACACACACACAGATGTGCAAGCACGAAGCATAGAGACAAAGCATAGATACATAGAGAGAAACACATACACAAAATTCAGCTTGTATCGAAAATACATATATGAGCAGCTACTGTTTACTATACGGTTGCTCCACTTACTTGACAGTGATCTCTCCTCTATGTGAAAGCGAAGGCATCGGAAAAAATGTAAATTCGTAATTTATTTACAAAATCTATTTAAAAGCCAGTTGAAGAGAGTAGTCAGTTTGGTAACGTCAACTGAAAAGACGGTGTAATGAATATCATCTCTGCTGCTACTATTGACGAAGTTCACTTGTGACATTCTAATCAATAAATTTTTATGACATGTTGGAATTTCGGTGATTGCACTTGACATAAGAATAAAAATTAACAACCCAAATAGCAATTTGTTTTCATTCTACTGATGGTAACCGGCTTCAGTTGAGGGTTGTTATAGCCAGAACGATTTCCCTCCTGCAGAAGGAAAATAAATTGCGATTTCAGTTACATATAAAAAGCAAGAAACGAAAGAATATCAACAATATTTTGGAACCGACTCATTTTTAAATACCTGATAAACAATACGAGGTGACACGAAACGGATCGAATATATGGATCAGCAAAGTCGAATGAAGAACGAATTTAGAGGGAGTAGTGTACATGTTTTAAAAAATTGTATATAAGACTCTACTGTCACTATTCTACAAGCGTATGCTGAGAAATAAAGCTTCAGATTTTTTTTATGAGAGATCTCTTCGGGCATTTTAAATAAAACAAATATTATTAACATTTTATCTCTCTGCTATCCATGTCTATTTATTTGCAGCCGTCTACCGCTAGAGGGATCCGGATTGTGGCGTGTAATATGGTTGTGCATGACGAAACTATTTCGGTGCGTGAGAAACAGCGTGCTGTAATCGCGTTTCGAATTCGAAGTGTCTGTCCATACACGGAGCAGCCTCTCCTTCGGTATTACAGTGCCATTAACGCACGAGCGCTGCGATATTTGCAACTACCAGACGCCTTGGGTTCACTGTCATAGATCATCCTCCATTCAGTCACGACATACACCCCTTCCGATTTTCCTCTATTTCCAAAACTTAAACAACACTTTCAAGGACTTGGCTAGTGATGAAGCGGTGCAAGCAGAGGTGAGGGTATGGCTCCGCCAACAAACATTTTACAGTGACGGCATCAACAAGCTGACCTCTCGTTGGGAAAAACGTGTTGAATCCAGGGTGTCTGTGGAGAAATAAATTTGTGGAATACTCTCTTTCCAATTCTGAAGGTGGCATGGGTAAAATACAGGGAGAGAAAGGATATTTACAATTTGTAGAGAAAGCAGATGGCAGTTATAAGAATCGAGGGGCATGAAAGGGAAGCACTGGTTGGGAAGGGAGTGAGACAGGGTTGTAGCCTATTCCCGATGTTATTCAATCTGTATATTGAGCAAGCAGTAAAGGAAACAAAAGAAAAATTCGGATTAAGAATTAAAATCCATGGAGAAGAAATGAAAACTTTGAGGTTTGCCGATGACATTGTAATTCTGTCAGAGACGGCAAAGGACCTGGAAGAGCAGTTGAACGGAACTAACAGTGTCTTGAAAGGAGGATATAAGATGAAGGTCAGGAACAGCAAAACGAGGATAATGGAATGTAGTCGAATTAAGACGAGTGATGCTGAGGGAATTAGATTAGGAAATGAGACACTTGAAGTAGTAAATGAGTTTTGCTATTTGGGGAGCAAAATAACTGATGATGGTCGAAGTAGAGACGATGTAAAATGTACACTGGCAATGGCAAGGAAAGCGTTTCTGAAGAAGAGAAATTTGTTAATATCGAATAAAGATTTAAGTGTCAGGAAGTCGTTTCTGAAAGTATTTGTATGGAGTGTAGCCATGTATGGAAGTGAAATATGGACGATAAATAGTTTGGACAAGAAGAGAATAGATGCTTTCGAAATGTGGTGCTACAGAAGAATGCTGAAGATTAGATGGGTAGATCACATAACTAATGAGGAGATACTGAATAGTATTGGGTAGAAGAGAAATTTGTGGCACAACGTGACTAGAAGAAGGGATCGGTCGGTAGGACACGTTCTGAGGCACCAAGGGATTACCAGTTTAGTATTGTAGAGCAGCGCGGAAGGTAAAAATTGCAGGTGGAGACCAAGAGATGAATACACTAAGCAAATTCAGAAGGATGTAGGTTGCAGTAAGTACTGGGAGATGAAGAAGCTTGCACAGGATAGAGTAGCATGGAGAGCTGCATCAAACCAGTCTCTGGACTGAAGACCACAACAACAACATGAAGTCTAAAGATGTATAATATCAGTAACGTTTGTTTTATTTAAAAGCTATAATAGTTTTAGCGAAAAAAATCGGATGAATAACTTTTCTGCACTGTCCTCGTACTTACTACAATGTTTCGGATAAAGGATATTGTAATTCACCATATAGCTATAAGATTTTTGTAGTTGATTCCTTACGTGATCATTGCCTTTGTGAATGAAGAACGAGTAAATAAGTGTTTGGGATCAAATAGAATTCAGGCGCCTTACTTGCATCGTGACAGGGTTGCGAGATGGGAAAATTAGTAAGAATGCTAACGGTATCCACAGACAACCCCGACGTGTAAATTCAGAAAATCCGTTGAATTTGTGACAAACAGTTCTGTTGCCTTTGTCCTATATCTCTCTGCAAATCAAGAGAAGAAGTTCAAAGAAATTACTACGGTTGCGGTGATATGCATTTTTCGCACGTTCCACACGCTAGCTAAATAGAGCAGAAAGCGGCAGTATTAGTTTCCCGTCCAGTGTGTCGTGACTTTTTGAGTATGTAGGACGATATAAATTAAGATACAGATGCCAAAGTCATGGTCAGCAGGCACTGCTACGAGTATAGCCGTTATGAAATACAATATTCGCTTTTGTGAATATGGACAGCCATCAGCTGCATAATGGAATGACGACAATGAAAATTTGTATGGGGTCGGCAGTCGAAGCCGGATTTCTTGCTTATCGCGAACGGTCGCCTTAGTACTCGTATTCGACTGTCCTAGAGCAACTCACGGCCAGACACAAAATTCCACGTCTCGTCAGCCACGTGTCTACAACCTGTGCTCGTACATCCATTATGCGTATTCCCGTAAGGGAAGACATTTTACTTTAAAGTCGCTTGCATAGTGTCGGCGGATAAATACGCTTTTGCAGTGCCTGGCGTTATTACGAATTCCTGTGGAAGTTTGGGTCTGGCCGGGAGTCACACTCGGATAGCCAAATGGTAAGGCGAACGCTCACGATAAGCTGGAAATCCAGGTTCTAGTCCCAGCCTGGCCCAAGTTTTCATTGTCGTCATTACGTTATACAGCTGACGGTTGTCTACGTTTACCACTGCGATTACATTTCTTGTACACACACTGTAGGTTCATCAGAGCACCTAAATATACTCATCTATATTCCTCTCCTGTGCAACTAAATGTCCAAATTCATACACTCTGCTGATTATGAACAACGACACAGGCTCCCGCTGAGCAACAAAATAATTGGTTTTTTGCCAAAGAAAAGTATAAATCGATTATCATTGACCTATTAGCAATGCTTCAGTGATAATTCCTTTTCGTTTTACTTAAACAGAGAACGCGAATGTAATGAGAAATTCTGTGACAAATTCGCAGGCTCTTTCCAGCACAGCTAGAGAAGTAATTTAATAAATTTCTGCAACGAGATATTTGAGACACGACGTTAATTCCCTAGCCTACCCCGAAAAAGAACGGTGAAGTACTGTCATTATAACATGCATAAACTGCAGTGAAGAGCAACACTTAAGATTTGTATAAAACAGCGGATTTTATTGGTCTGCTTGTTAAGTGCTTATAACTTTTCGAAGAATTTAAATTTAGCTGGTTACATACTGAATTCATGCATACAGAGCCACACTGGCGACGTTGGTTGTGATCTGTTGGCTCGCTAATAACATAGCCTATGGACTTCAGAGCTACCATAATTTTGAGAACGAACAATAAACTCCATTTTCTCACTGACAACTACCTTTTACCTATACAACAATAAACATTGATCTAATTTATATAGAACTAGGGCAAGACGACCAATGATCACTGCCATGCAAATGCACAAACAAGGCCGAAAGCTTAAGGGAATCAGCGATCGCTGCGAGTTGTGAGGGTAATGGACATGGGCACCACATCAGTAGTGTGTGTGGAGAAGTTAATAATTTGAGTCAGTCAGGGCCGTGTCCGGATGGCCGAGGCGGTGAAGGCGACGGAAAATTCCGGGTCCAGCTTCCGGTCCAGCGCAAATTTTCAACTTTCCCCACTGATTTATTTCAGTACCCACAAGCAGCTGATGTCGTTACTCCTCCAGTTATGTATACCTATCGTGACAGTTTTCGAGGCGAGGTAAGAATATCCCCCTTTCAGAAGGAAGTCTATCAAGGAGAACTAGAGAACAATGTGTAACTAATAGGACATGTCGATGGTGCCCACTGCACGTTACCTAAAGATCTCAACCACAATTCTTCAGCCACTTAAGTCTGTTGACGGTGTCTATTGGAGAATATTCCTCATAACGTTCTTATAAACTGATGATGACGATGATGTTTGGATTTTTGGGCGATCAACTGCGCGGTTATCAGCGCCCGTACAAATTTCCAACCGTTTCTCAGTCCAATCTGCCACTTGCATGAATGATAATGAAATGATGAGGACAACACAAACACCCTGTCATCTCGAGGCAGGTGAAAATCTCTGACCCCGCCGGCAATCGAACTCGGGTTCTTATTAAAGATCTATTTGAAAACAGTGAGGCAGTGAAGAAATTATTGTTTCCAAACCTTACGACTCAATATCTTCTTTCCTCTCTGAGACAACCTGCGATTCAGAAGACATAAAGGTGCCGTCACTAAGCAGCCATTGGATACGCTATGGCTCTCAGCACGCTATAAAATACCATATGAACCTATTTCACTACACAATTAAACTGTTATGCCGAACATAAACACAGATATCCTTCCTTCCTACTCTGAGATACTATTAATGTCTAGAGAAAAGTACCCAACATGAAATGAAACAGTTCTCATCATACAGAATTCGTGTATCATTTTTACGCTTTCTCTGTTAGTCGCATGTACTAATAACGTTAATGCAACCATACTAGGTTCTCATAACAGGACGACGTGAATGTGTTTTGTGCATTACTCGAAAGCTTCATACAGGGCAATACCTACGGCCATTGCCATTCCAATCACGATATGCTACTATACATACAGCACCGATCTTCTATCCTCTGACGCCACGTTTTCTGTGAAACAGCACTTATCATAACGATGATATTTCCGTTTACGGTTATGACAGTGCATCTAATATCGATTTCAATAGTTATCGACCATGCAGCCGTTTGGATAACCCTTTGTGCGTACTCCCATCCTCATTTGTATCAATATAGCTTTGCTTTCTGTTCACACACGCTAGTTACAGTTTCAGAATACAAATTACAGTTCATCGCAGCATATATGATCCTTTAATTCAAAACAACACAGTCAAGGCTTACCTATGCATAACAGCTTCATACTCCATTCTCAAACACAACATTCGCAGCACCATACGTACGTTGCAGGGTATTAGTAAGTGACCACTGCAACGGGACTTAGTTTCACTATAACTATATCGAGATGAAGCAATGGGATAGTGCAGTTTGTTTTACGGAAAATTTAGTATTATAAAATTTTGTATATTTTTGATACAATCGTTTTTTATGATATTCAAATGGTTCAAATGGCTCTGAGCACTATGCGACTTCTGAGGTCATCAGTCGCCTAGAACTTAGAACTAATTAAACCTGACTAACCTAAGGACACCACAAACATCCATGCCCGAGGCAGGATTCGAACCTGCGACCGTAGTGGTCGCCCGGCTCCAGACTGTAGCGCCTAGAACCGCACGGCCACTCCGGCCGGCTTATTCATAACCGGTTTCATACCACAGTGACAGACTTCAGAAGCCACAATAGAAAGAAAAACCTATTTTAAGACCTCAAAACAAGTACGTGTGAATCACGGGTGGAATTTGGTAAACAGACTTTCACGCAATGTCAAACTAAGTATAGCCCCGAAAAATCAAGTGTACTATTTCTTCCGTACTGTTTGCACTAAATGTGCACGTCCTCTATAACACGATCCTTTACCTGTGAGAACCGTAAAATATGTAAAATTTACAAAAATAGTTCGGTCAGTTACTTGTAAAGTACAAAAATAGAGTACCGGTCGGAAAATATGTAAAACCATATTTAAAACACAGTAAAGCCTTTATAATAATAGGGGCGAAGGATCTGTCCTTATGAAGCATATTTACGACGATTGGTATCGCTGCACTTCGAGCTGATAGATGTGCAACTTGCGGCGAAAAAAGCTATGCGTTACATCCTAATATCGCGTCGGACCTCCTTTTGCTTCCCGTAGCGCAGCAATTCGACATGGCATGATCTCAACAAGTCGTTGGAAGCCCCTACAGAAATACAGAGTCATGCTGCCTCTATAGACCCATAACTGCGTAAGTGTTGCTGCCCCAAGATGCTGTGCAGAACTGACCTCTGGTTAATGACCCATAGATGTTCTATGGGATTCATGTCGGTCGATCTGGGTGGCTAAATCATTCACTCGAATTGTCCAGAACGTCCTTCAAACCAATCACGAACAGCTGTGCCCCACTGACATGACATCGTTGTTTGGGAACATGAAGTCCATGAAAGGATGCAAATGGCCTCCGTTTCCAGCCAATGACCGGTTCAATTGCAGCAGAGGACCCAATCCACACCATGTAAATACAGTCCACACCGCAAGGGGGCCACCATCAGCTTTCTCAGTGCCTTGTTGACAACTTGGGTCTATGTCTTCGTTGGGTCTGTGCCACACTCGAACCCTATAATCGGCTCTTACCAACTGAAATCAACACTCGCCTTACCAGACATTGCCTTCCAGACGTCTAGGTTCCAACCGATATGGTCACGAGCACAGGAGAGGCAATGCCGTGCTGTTAGCAAATGCTCTCTCGCCGGTCATGTGCTGTATCCCATTAGCGTCAAATTGTGCAGCACTGTCCTAATGGATATGTTCGTCGTAGGTCCCACATTGATTTCTGCGGATATTTGCGCAATGATTCTTGTCTTTTAGCACTGACAACTCTACGGTAACGCCGCTGCTGTCTGTCGTCAAGTGAATGCCGTAGGCCATTTCGTTGTTCGTGGTAATGCCTGAAATCTGGTATTCTCGGCACACTCTTGGCTCCTTGGCTGTCGGAATATTGAATTCCCTAACGATTTCAGAAATGGAATGTCCCATGAGTGTACCTCCAGTTACCATTCCGCGTTCAAAGTCTGTTAATTCCCATCTTGCGGCCATAAATATTCGGACTTCTTTTCACATGAATCACCAAGAGTACAAATGACAGCTCTGCAGATGCACTGGCCTTTTATATATTGTGTACACGATACTACCGACATCCGTCTCTAATGACCTCGTTGTCGACGGGACGTTAAACACTAACCACCACCACCACCACTACCGACATCAGTATGTGTGCATATCGCTAACCAGTGACTTTCGTCACCTCAGTTGAAGGTATCTAACCAAAATTGTATCCTTTTATTCTGTGAAAGTATCAGTGATAAGATTGTTCTAAATTAATTATTCAGCAAACCTGCATCTGACTGCGTCTGTGAACTTGTTTCCTGCACTCCTCCATTTTTCCAGAAATGCAACATGTATTTGACTCAGCAATCAAGTTTAAGACAATAATGCAGTTTGTGCACTGACGTTAAGATGGTACTGGAAAATTAACTTTTGGCCCCGATTTTTACTTGGTTCTTTCATTGGTGGGTAACTTTAGTATACTACTCATTTTCATATTCAATACAAGCAAAGGATATGGATTATGATTCAGGCTCTTAGATTTAAACACAATGTTGATCTCTCTCTCTCTCTCTCTCTCTCTATATATATATATATATATATATATATATATATATATATATATATATATATATTGTTAAAATTTTAAGTCATACACAAAAACTACTATTTCAAACGTTTTCGTATCATGAATAACTCTTACAAAAAAATTTATAAAACGCTTACTGCGTCAAACCTTGGACATACAGATCCTAACTCCGAACATTATCTAACAAAAACCAATTGCAAATGATTATATATTTTCTCTCATTTACGTGGAAAAGTTTGGTCAGGGGCAGCGACCTACCTTAACGCTGTCACCAAACGTCTGCTTCCTGCGGACACCTAGCTGCGACTCCTCGGTTTTTGACTGCAAGCTCCCGGCTCTCTTAACCATCAAAGAACCTCCTACTCAAAGATACTATACTCGTTCCACATTGCGGTTGGCAACTACCGACTATATTCTGGAGCTACCTTGAGCAGACCTTAGCACATACCTTTCACAGTGTACATAACTGCCTACGTATAAGCTCAGAAGAGAGAACGCCAACCGGACGACAAGCGCGACATTCTGCAGCCCCCTAGCACTTGTCTTCCAGCTCCTGCAATTACTGCCTCCCCAAGAAGTAAGAGGTACGATTTAAAAATCTTGCGAAGCTACTGGTTACTTTATAATATTTAAACTGTTTTATTGAAGAGGCAGACAAAGAAGCAAGATGTTTTAAGAAATCAGTAAAAATGCAAGGTGAAAGGATAAAGTATCATCTTCGCTAGTATCCTGACTTTAAGTAGGTGATGCTTCAAATACAGGTGTGTGCGACAGCAGATAAAGGCTACTTCTGCATTAAAGGTATGAATTAATCCAAAGTGACGAACACCGTAGAAAAGGAAGATAGCGAACGGTTTCATTTCAAAATTCGTGTCATGGCTATCTCTTATGTTACCTGTTCAAGTGACTTTGTCGTGACACGTTTCCCGTGGTCTGCGGGGATTGTTCCTAGGTCAGAACAAAGTAAACATTCGGGCTACACAGATAGTTTAAGCAGAGAATATTTCGTGGTAGTCGACGCTTACGATATCCACTTGACTTTCATTTTAAAAACCTAACATGTGTGAGTTGTACTGTCAGCTGCTGTGATGCTGAGTATAAAGAAGGGGGCGTGACGGCAATATTTATAAAAACAGAGGCCACCCGATTTTTCGTACACCACCCCATCACTCGAACAGGGTTCATGTTGTGTGCGATAGTAGAAAACCCACTGTATTACTTTTTCTCTCTCACGAAAATACTGCCATTAGAGTTATTTCAATGTTGCTGAGTTTTATATATATTGTTCTTCGTGGTTTGACATGTTGTTTGGTTATCTTCTGTTACAGGATGGCGCGAGTCGTTGATGACGTTGCCAAAGCGCATCTTCGCATCTCTAGATGCCACTTCGGGCACTGCAGACGTTCTTCTTCCCGAGGTAAGTCGCGGCTGCATAGCGGCTGCTGGGCTTAGCTGTGAGTAGTTACGTGTTGCCTAATGTCTAATAGCTGTGCTACCCTTGGAATAGGGTCCTGCGTTCGAAACGCACCCCGCCTAAATTTAGGTTAACAATCAGCAATGGTGGCCGAAGACTTCCGGTGTAAGAAGTTACCCTTATTCTGACAACGGCCTTTCCATAGAGCGTGGAGGAGGCGACAGAGGTTGAGGACAGTCTCTTGTCCTTGGGGTGGAAAACTGCTCCTAAAGGCGGAAGAGTCAGCAACGATCAACGGCATGAGACTTTAAAGAGACATAACGTGTAACCACAGGACACGTGGCCTGTAATAGAAAAAATGTCATGACGATCTCTCAATTGGAAAAAGATTCCAAACAGTTCCCCATTCGGACCTCCGGAAGGGCTTTCCTAGGGGGAGGTGACAATGAGAAAACAATTGAATAATTAATTAAAAGATAACTTTCTACGAGTTTGGGCGTGGAACGTCAGAAGATTAAACGTGACAGGGATGCTAGCAAATCTGAAAAGAGAAATTTAAAGGCTCAGTCTAGACATAGTAGGAGTCTGCGAAGTGAAATGGAAAGAAAACCAGATTTATCGTCAGATGAGTACAGGATAATATCAACAGCAGCAGAAAATGGTATAACAGGCGAAGGATTCGTTGTGAATAGGAAGCCAGGGCAGAGTGTCAACATTTCGGTGATAAGGTTGTTGTTATCAGAATCGAAAGCAAAGCAACAGATAGTTCAGGTATACATGCCGATATCACAAGCTGAAGATGAATAGTTCTAGAAATTAAACGAGGATATTGAAAGGGTAATACAATATGTAAAGGAAAATAAAAATGTAATAGTCATGGGTGACTGGAATGTAGTTGTAGGGGAAGGAATAGACTAAAAGATTACAGGAGAATATGGGCTTGGGACAAGGAATGAGAGAGGAGAAAGACTGAGTTCAGTAATAAATTTTAATTATTAATACCGAATTCTCTGTTCAAGAATCACTGAAGGAGGAGGTTAACTTTGAAAAGGCCGGATGATACGCGAGCATTTCAGTTCGATTACATTATCGTCAGGCAGAGATTCCGAAATCAGATACCGGATTGTTAGGCGTACCCAGGAGCAGATCACAATGTAGTAGTTGTGAATAATAGGCTGAAGTTTAACAGATTATTCAGGTAGAATCAATACGTAATCACCTCTAAAAAGAACAATCACAGAAGTTGGAAATAACATCATAGGTACAATGAACATAACTGCGAAGAAACCGTGGGTATCACAATAAATACTTCAGTTGATCTATGAAAGATGGAGGTACAAAAATTTTCAGGGTAGTTCAGCAATACAGAAATAAAAGTCGCTGAGGAAAAAAGTAAATAGAAAGTGCAGCGAAGCTAAGACGAAATGGCTGCATGAAAAATGTGAAGAAATCCAAAAATAAATGATCGTCTGAAGAACTGACTCAGCATATGGTAAAGTAAAAACAACCTTCTCTGAAATTAAAAGCAAGGGTGGTAATATTACGACTGCAACGAGAATTCCACAGTTAAATGCAGAGGAGAGAGCGGATAGGTGGAAAGACTAAACTGAAGGCATGTCTGATGTGATAGAAGAAGAAACGGTAGTCGATTTAGAAGAGATTGGGGGATCCAGTGTTAGGATCAGGATTTGAGAGAGCTTTGGAGGACTTAAGATCAAATAAAGCAGAAACGATGCATAACATCCCATCAGAATTTCTAAAATCATCGGGGGAAGCGGCAACACGACTATTCACATTGGTGTGTAGAATGTATGAGTCGGGCGACATACCATTTGACTTTCGGAAAAATATCATCCACACAATTCCGATGTCTACAAAGGCTGATAAGAGCGACAGTTACCGCACAATCATCTTAACAGTTCGTGCATTTAAGTTGCTGACAAGGATAATATACAGAAGAATGGAAAAGGAAACTGAGGATGTTTTAAGTGAAGATTAGTTTGTTTTTAGGAAAGGTGAAGGCACGAGAGAGGCAATTCTGACGTTGCGGTTCATGATGGAAGCGGGACTACAGAAAAATCAAGACACGTTCATAGCGTTTGTCGATCTGGAAAAAGCGTTCGACTATGTAACACGGTGCAAGATGTTCGAAATTGTACGAAAAATAGGGGTAAGGTGTAGACAGAGACGGGTAATGTACAATTACACTCCTGGAAATGGAAAAAGAACACATTGACACCGGTGTGTCAGACCCACCATACCTGCTCCGGACACTGCGAGAGGGCTGTACAAGCAATGATCACACGCACGGCACAGCGGACACACCAGGAACCGCGGTGTTGGCCGTCGAATGGCGCTAGCTGCGCAGCATTTGGGCACCGCCGCCGTCAGTGTCAGCCAGTTTGCCGTGGCATACGGAGCTCCATCGCAGTCTTTAACACTGGTAGCATGCCGCGACAGCGTGGACGTGAACCGTATGTGCAGCTGACGGACTTTGAGTGAGGGCGTATAGTAGGCATGCGGGAGGCCGGGTGGACGTACCGCCGAATTGCTCAACACGTGGGGCGTGAGGTCTCCACAGTACATCGATGTTGTCGCCAGTGGTCGGCGGAAGGTGCACGTGCCCGTCGACCTGGGACCGGTTCCGCAGCGACGCACGGATGCACGCCAAGACCGTAGGATCCTACGCAGTGCCATAGGGGACCGCACCGCCACTTCCCAGCAAATTAGGGACACTGTTGCTCCTGGGGTATCGGCGAGGACCATTCGCAACCGTCTCCATGAAGCTGGGCTACGGTCCCGCACACCGTTAGGCCGTCTTCCGCTCACGCCCCAACATCGTGCAGCCCGCCTCCAGTGGTGTCGCGACAGGCGTGAATGGAGGGACGAATGGAGACGTGTCGTCTTCAGCGGTGACAGTCGCTTCTGCCTTGGTGCCAATGATGGTCGTATGCGTGTTTGGCGCCGTGCAGGTGAGCGCCACAATCAGGACTGCATACGACCGAGGCACACAGGGCCAACACCCGGCATCATGGTGTGGGGAGCGATCTCCTACACTGGCCGTACACCTCTGGTGATCGTCGAGGGGACACTGAATAGTGCACGCTACATCCAAACCGTCATCGAACCCATCGTTCTACCATTCCTAGACCGGCAAGGGAACTTGCTGTTCCAACAGGACAATGCACGTCCGCATGTATCCCGTGCCACCCAACGTGCTCTAGAAGGTGTAAGTCAACTACCCTGGCCAGCAAGATCTCCGGATCTGTCCCCCATTGAGCATGTTTGGGACTGGATGAAGCGTCGTCTCACGCGGTCTGCACGTCCAGCACGAACGCTGGTCCAACTGAGGCGCCAGGTGGAAATGGCATGGCAAGCCGTTCCACAGGACTACATCCAGCATCTCTACGATCGTCTCCATGGGAGAATAGCAGCCTGCATTGCTGCGAAAGGTGGATATACACTGTACTAGTGCCGACATTGTGCATGCTCTGTTGCCTGTGTCTATGTGCCTGTGGTTCTGTCAGTGTGATCATGTGATGTATCTGACCCCAGGAATGTGTCAATAAAGTTTCCCCTTCCTGGGACAATGAATTCACGGTGTTCTTATTTCAATTTCCAGGAGTGTATACAAGAGCCAAGAGGGAAAAATAAGAGTGGATGACCAAGAACGAAGTGCTCGGATTAAAAATGGTATAAGGCAGAGACGCAGTCTTTCGCCCGTTCTGTTCAATGTATACATCGAAGAATCAATGATGGAAATAAAAGAAAGGTTCAGGAGTGGAATCAAAATTCAAGGTTTAAGGATATCAACGATACGAATCCCTGAAGACATAGTTATACAGAGTGGAAGTGAAGAAGAATTACATTATCTGCCAAATGGCATGAAAAGTCTCGTGAGCACAGATTGTTGACCGACGGTAAGTCTGAGAAAAACGAAAGTAATGAGAAGTAGCAGAAATGAGAGTAGCTAGAAACTTAACATCAGCATTGATGGTCACGAAGTAGATGAAGTTACGGAATCCTATAAGCTAAGTAAGTAAAATAACCAGTGACGGAGGGAGCAAGAAGGATATGAAAAGCAAACTAGCTCTGGCAAGAAGGACATTCCTGGCCAAAAGAAATCTAATGGTATCAAAGATAGTCCTTAATTTCAGAAAGATAGTTCTGAGAATGTACATTTGGAGCGCAGGAATTATATCGCAATGAAATATGCACTGTAGGAAAAGCGGAACGTAAGAGAATCGAAGCGTTTGAGAAGTGGTGCTTCAAACGAATGTTGAAAATTTGGTGGACTGATAAGGTAAGGAATGAGGAGGTTCTGCGCAGAATCGGAGAGGAAAGGAATGTATGGAAAACACCTACAAGGAGAAGGGAAGGACGATGGGACATGTGTTAAGATATCAGGGAATGACTTCCACTGTACTAGAGGGAACTGAAGAGGGCAAAAACTGTAGAGAAAGACAGAGATAGGAACATATACAGCAAATATATGAGGACGTACTTTGCAAATGGTACTCCGAGATGAAGAGGTTGGCAGCAAGATAGGCAGAAGACTATTGACAAAAAAAGTGTAATATTAGTGAGTGTGAGTCAGGGTGGTCATTATGAACCGAAGCAAGTGTGTATCTCAATCACCAGACAAAATATAAACGTGCACGCATGCAAAAGTAAAATCGAAGTAGTTCTTAATGGAGAACCGATAGACGGCTCAAAAATGAGTGTGACAGGGAGTATAGGTTACAACCACATTTCTCTGTTAGCTCTAGAGGATAAATGCTGCACCAGCAGCTGCCAGCCAGTACTCTCATTGTCACTTCCGTCTAAACTTTCAGTCATGCATCTCGCCTATAACTAAAGTTTTTTCTGTATATATCTGTTCCTCAGGGTCGGTCATCTACATACAGTGCTGATGACGAGAAGAATTCTTCAGCAACTGCTGCGGAGTGCCGAAGAAATGGCTCTGAGCACTATGCGACTTAACTTCTGAGGTCATCAATCGCCTAGAACTTAGAACTAATTAGACCTAACTAACCTAAGGACATCACACACATCCATGCCCGAGGTAGCATTCGAACCTGCAACGGCAGCGGTCACTCGGCTCCAGACTGTAGTGCCTAGAACCGCACGGCCACTCCGGCCGGCGGAGTGCCGAAGAATAAACACTAGCTTTCCTGAGTAATAAAGGGCACAAAGCACCGTTGTATGACTATTGTATGGAAACTATTTCCATTTCTTTCGCACTCGAAAGTTTAATACGTTGTCGCGCGGAAGATACCGAGGCTGGAATTTCACAACGTCATCTTAGGCCGGCAGATGCAAGACCATCTATTTCGAACTAAAATTATTTTCAACCATGGATCCCGTTTCACAAATGTTGTAGGGAAACTATACCATCTGAAAATGGAAATACAAAGCCGCAGTCGAGATATAGTGGGGGGGACAGTGAAGTGAATTGGTCAAATCAATATTGGGTAATACCAACGACAGCAGCAATTCGTTAAGTGAGCAGAATTCGTCATGAACAGAAAGATACTGCAGAGAATAAGTTATTGTTAACATTTCAGTGATAAGTTTATTCTCATCCGAATTGATAGCAAACAACCGCAATAACAATACCTTAGACAGCCTATATATGCTCACTTCACAAATAGAAGACGAGATAGCGAAAGTATATGAGGACACTGAGGGGTTAAATCAGTATGTAAAGGGAGATGAAAATCTAACAGTCTGGGTAGCTGGAACGCTGCAGTAGAGGAGAAAGCACAAAACAGATCTATGGGAAAATATGGCATCGACAGTAGAAATAAGAAAGACTGACTTCTGCAACAATTTCACTATTAAAAAAAAAATAATGCATAGACTGTTCATAAATCACAAAAGGAGGAGGTATGTTTGGAAAAGGCCTGGATTAAATACGTCAGCCATTGGTTCCGAAATCAGTTATTGGGTTGTAAGGCCTATTGACGTACTGACACAGATTCAATTATTTTCTCCCTGTAGGGCACCATAGTCGTATATATCGATGTGTTGTACAATCACCCTATTACTAAACGACGGACAAAGCCGATCAGGAAGTGAGCACATAGCGTGCAAGCGTCAGAATTAAAACCAGAAAGCTTACTGCGTGCAGTAATAGTCATCTATATAACTAACACCACGTTACAATATACTATATGTGCTCGCTATCGTTGGTAGACACTAACTGCTCTATTTCTACCATTGGTGTCCAACACAACACGAATTTTGAGAATGTAGAACACATGAGCTATACATTCCAAAGCTCGAGAAAGCATCGAACACTTGACCGCTTAATTAGTGATAGTGACAGGAAAGAAACCATCAGAAGGTCTCATTATATTTTAGACGGGCATGAGGGGATCAGCACTTCCTGTCGCTATATTTCCGCTTTGGACCTTATATCCGGCTTCCCTTCATTTTCACGTTCAGATTAAATATAGCTGCAGAACATTGCACCATTTTCACCTAATTTAGTGAAAACACGAGTAAGAAGTAGTAAATTTGGTACTCTGCGGTTAGGAAATCGTATACCGTATTCTCTACAAGCAGCAATGGCAACGTTTCTATTACAAAACTAGTACACAAATATCATACCTGCATACTCAACATTTGTAATTACCTGCGGCACGACCGGCTGGAGTGGCCGGTTCTAGGCGCTACAGTCCGGAACCGACTGGAGTACGGTCGCAGGTTTGAATCCTGCCTCGGGCATGGATGTGGGTGATGTCCTTAGGTTAGTTAGGTTTAATTAGTTCTAAGTTCTAGGCAACTGATGACCTCAGAAGTTAAGTCGCATAGTGCTTAGAGCCATTTGAACGTGCGGCATGTATAAAAGACATAGCAGAACTGGGCATCATGTTAGAATCACTGTCACAATCGCAGGTGAACAATGCAAATTTCTAAACTCAGACACAACTTTACAACTTGAATTTTAGACAAAAATGACAATCTGTAAATAAAACTACAGAAACTGGAGTATCAATATGCGAAATGAAAACTAATCGCTGTATTTCTTTTTTGAATATGCACTGGTGTAGCACACAGAAAATAGAAAATAAAATAAAGCTGCTGCTTGCGCATCATTCATACGCAAACTATCATACGAAATGAAATGGCAAATATTTTCAGGCAATTGACCACTCAGACCAAGATATCGCGTTTTTTTCTTCGTATATTACGTAAGACAGAGAAAGAACACGAGGTGGACTGATTTGAAGAATTAGGAGTTTTGATTCATGGCACAGTACGTGGTAACATGTTGCTACATGAAAATCTAAAAAGTAACAATGTAAATTTCTTCAAAAACTTCTCCATTGTGGAATATGTGTTTCATTAATATAAGGAGACTTCATTAATTGGGGAAGAACTGGCTTAATAATACTTAATAACCGAGATATATTATCCAGTTATACTGTATTATATATGTCACAACATAAACATTTAAAAAATGGTATTTTTATCGGTTTAATATCGTAGCAACTGAAATCTTACAAATTAAGAACCTTTTCAATGCAGCGAAATGAATGTCAAAGTGCTAAGTGATGATGTTATAGTTATTATTTGTTCTGGATAAATTTATATTCAACAGAAATGGTGGGATGACTTAAACATATAACAGACTGAAATGAATTACCTTAAAATATTAAATGATATAAACATACAAGGCACTTAAGACATTTATTAAAATAAATGTCTTTCTCTACAGCAACAAATCTCAGTACTTATCATCACTGGCACAGCTCACGAACAGACGTCGTCACGCTTCAGATTCATGCGCATGTATCTGTGCAGTACCTGATGACAGCAGCGTTCTGCCAAAAAGTGTCATGCTAAGAAAAATTAGTAATATGTGACAGAAGCAAAAAAATGTATTATATATTTGTAATATAGTCAATGACCTCAACAAATTCTCTGCAAAATGAATAAATTTAAGTAACCATGTATAATCATTTCCTCTTAGTTTCTGACCTCTAATGACCTCGATGTCGATGGGACGTTAAACCCAACCCATCGTCGACTCTGCAGAGGACTTCCTGGTTTCTTTCCATACCAGTCCATTTAATTTTGAGGGGCTTTATGTAACACCACAATTCAAATACTTCGATTCTCTCTTTTTGCAATTTTCCTAGACTCATGGGTTCCCTTACACTCAACGTTGTGCTCCAGATGTACACTCCTGGAAATTAAAATAAGAACACCGTGAATTCATTGTCCCAGGAAGGGGAAACTTTATTGACACATTCCTGGGGTCAGATACATCACATGATCACACTGACAGAACCACAGGCACATAGACACAGGCAACAGAGCATGCACAATGTCGGCACTAGTACAGTGTATATCCACCTTTCGCAGCAATGCAGGCTGCTATTCTCCCATGGAGACGATCGTAGAGATGCTGGATGTAGTCCTGTGGAACGGCTTGCCATGCCATTTCCACCTGGCGCCTCAGTTGGACCAGCGTTCGTGCTGGACGTGCAGACCGCGTGAGACGACGCTTCATCCAGTCCCAAACATGCTCAATGGGGGACAGATCCGGAGATCTTGCTGGCCAGGGTAGTTGACTTACACCTTCTAGAGCACGTTGGGTGGCACGGGATACATGCGGACGTGCATTGTCCTGTTGGAACAGCAAGTTCCCTTGCCGGTCTAGGAATGGTAGAACGATGGGTTCGATGACGGTTTGGATGTAGCGTGCACTATTCAGTGTCCCCTCGACGATCACCAGAGGTGTACGGCCAGTGTAGGAGATCGCTCCCCACACCATGATGCCGGGTGTTGGCCCTGTGTGCCTCGGTCGTATGCAGTCCTGATTGTGGCGCTCACCTGCACGGCGCCAAACACGCATACGACCATCATTGGCACCAAGGCAGAAGCGACTGTCACCGCTGAAGACGACACGTCTCCATTCGTCCCTCCATTCACGCCTGTCGCGACACCACTGGAGGCGGGCTGCACGATGTTGGGGCGTGAGCGGAAGACGGCCTAACGGTGTGCGGGACCGTAGCCCAGCTTCATGGAGACGGTTGCGAATGGTCCTCGCCGATACCCCAGGAGCAACAGTGTCCCTAATTTGCTGGGAAGTGGCGGTGCGGTCCCCTATGGCACTGCGTAGGATCCTACGGTCTTGGCGTGCATCCGTGCGTCGCTGCGGAACCGGTCCCAGGTCGACGGGCACGTGCACCTTCCGCCGACCACTGGCGACAACATCGATGTACTGTGGAGACCTCACGCCCCACGTGTTGAGCAATTCGGCGGTACGTCCACCCGGCCTCCCGCATGCCTACTATACGCCCTCACTCAAAGTCCGTCAGCTGCACATACGGTTCACGTCCACGCTGTCGCGGCATGCTACCAGTGTTAAAGACTGCGATGGAGCTCCGTATGCCACGGCAAACTGGCTGACACTGACGGCGGCGGTGCCCAAATGCTGCGCAGCTAGCGCCATTCGACGGCCAACACCGCGGTTCCTGGTGTGTCCGCTGTGCCGTGCGTGTGATCATTGCTTGTACAGCCCTCTCGCAGTGTCCGGAGCAGGTATGGTGGGTCTGACACACCGGTGTCAATGTGTTCTTTTTTCAATTTCCAGGAGTGTATTAGCTCGGACGAGTATAACTGATAGTGGAGAAATAAAGGAAGGGATTCCAAGAGAACTGTGTACCGGACAACCAGCGCAGCGGAGACAAGCGGTTCGACACGGTGCAGGCAGACGCCTCATTAGGTGCAGGTAATTAGCCGTGACCCGCGTTCTGGCGATGCTGTCTGCGCTCCAGAGCCGGCCACCGGCCCCAGTGCCGCTGCACGGGCCGAGGCTCCAAGCCCGGCCGCGGCTCTCACTTGGGAACACACGCGGCAGGCATAGTTACTTCGATAAGCGGAACATTGCACATGGACGCGTGGAAGAAAGAACCGAAAGTAATTATTTTGAATTACGTACTACATATATTTTTATTTATATTTCCATACCTGCAGCATGGGAAGCTAATTATTGGCTACCATTACATAGATCTTCAGTGTACTCGTGCATGATATTCTTTAAATTTACAACTATCAAGAAGGTTACAGTAAGTTTTATAATATATTGCGCTAACTGACTGTTCTATTGACTCATACTGGAACGATTCATACACTATAAATGAGAAACAATCGACCATTCTGTGATAGTCTGCAATATTTGTTATTTAACAAGCCAGTTCTCAGTTTTTAGGTATGAAGATAAATTATTGTAGCTACCAATTTTTTGAGCTAAAAGATTTTGCGTGACATATATCCAAAAGACTTCTTAAGACTGAAGTGATAAATATTATTTTTTACAAAAAATGTTAAGTAAATAGTTTTTACATTGGATAAAATACAGTATATGACACATTGCACCACTTGTGTAGATTAACCAGACGGTTTGAAGGTCAGAGTTGCAAGGTACTGCCAAAGTACTACACATCATCACAAAGGGAGGAAGATAAACCATACTGAAACTATGGAATTCAAAAAACCTTTGGTTATTTGCCCAAATAATCACAGTAACCTTACAACCGACTTCTAATCACAGATACTGCAAAGAAACCCATCCAGACTACTTTGTAAAATGCTTCTCTAATTTATATGCTTCACATTTTACTTTGCTTCCCTTACTGTGGATTCACATACCCTATTGTTCTACTCTGTAAAGGTACAGTTGTTCCACTTACTAATTAAGTCTCACCTTATGTCTCACTTGTAATATTATACTTAACAAGAGTAGGCATTGCCTGCAAGGAGAAACAATGACAGATTAAGTTAAGTTTCTAGGACAGCCAGAAGTCCTTTATCAATATTTTTATTGAGTAGGTTTGCTCAATTATAGAAGAGATTTGTCAGAAGCTGTGAAATTTAGACTATCGAATTTACAAAATGTTGCACTATGGGACCTTACATTGATATAACTGACATAAAAAATACATTCAATTCACATTTCACAACAAATGACACTCATTTAACATAATTTGATAATAATATTGTAACTGAATTAAATTGGTTTTTGTGAGGTAAATTAGAACCAAATAATTATAGTCAGCGATAAAAATAGAACAGCTTTGTACTATATAATAAATCTTCTAAGAAAAATTTACTGAATTTTGCTTATTTAATTTTTCGTTCGAAAACAATATACGTTCCAAAATCCTGCTGCAAATCGATGTTAATGATATGGGCCTGTAATTAAGTGGGTTACTCCTAGTACTTCTTGAATATAGGTGTGACCTGCGCAACATTCCATTCTTTGGGTGCGGATATTTCGTCGAGCGAACTGTTGTATATGATTGTGAAGTATGGAGCTAATGCATCAGCATACTCTGAAAGGAACCTAATTGGTATACAATCAGGACCAGAAGACTTGCTTTTATTAAGTGATTTAAGTTGCTTCACTACTCCGAGGATATTTACTTCTACGCTACTCATGTTGGCAGCTGTTCTTAATATGAATTCTGGAATATTTACTTTGTCTTCTTTTGTGAAGGCATTTCGGAAGACTGTGTTTAGTAACTCTGCTTTGGCAGCACGTGTTTGAAATGAAACTCAAGTTTTCTTTGACCCTTTCTGCAATTGTCTCATCAGAATTGGGAGGTCGGTAAAAGGATCCAGTTATTATTTTATTCCGGTTGCCAACAATGACCTCTGTCCATGCTCACTCACAGGAACTATCTACATCAATTTCTCCAAGGCCAACCGTGTTTAGCCTATCCTCCCGAACTCGTTAGATTCTTGGCAAAAAATTTGTCTGAGCTTAACTCCGGCTTTAGCCAGCTTTCAGTGCATATAACGATTTGAGCTTCAGTGCTTTCTATTAGCGCATGGATCACTGGTGGTTTCCCAACACAGCTACGACAATTTACAACTGTTATACCGATGGTTCTTGTATCTACCTTCTTCCTGCGTTCGGTCTGCACCCTTTGTGACTGAAGCCCTTCTTGTGTTTTCCCGAGACCCTCTAACCTAAAGAAACCGCCCAATCCACGCCACACAGCCCCTGATATCAGTGTAGCCAACTCCTGCGTATTGTGGACACCTGACCTATTCAGCGGAACCCGAAACCCAACCACCCTTTGGCGCAAGTCGAGGAATCTGCAGCCTACATGGTCGCAGAACCGTCTGAGCCTCTGATTCAGACTCCAGGCGGCTCTATACCAGAGGTCCGCAATCGGTCCTGTCCACTACGCTGCAAATGGTCAGCTCTGCGTTCATCTTACAGGCAAGACTGGCAGCCTTCACCACTTCTGTTAGCCGCTCGAAACCAGAGACATTCTCTTCTGAACCAAAGTGACACACATCTTTGGTACGAACGTGAGCAACCACCTGCAGATGGCTGCATCCTGTGCTCTTCGTGGCATCTGGGAGGACCATTTCCACATCTGGAATAACTCCATCCGGTATGCAAACGGAGTGCACATTGGTTTTCTTTCCATTCTTGTCAGCCATGTCAGTAAGGGTCCTCATAACGCGCCTAACGTTGCAGCTCCCAACTATCAATAATCCCACCCTCTGTGATTGTCCACATCTTGTTGGGTGAGAGATTTCGTCTGAAACAAGACAGGCAACAGCATCTGACTCAGCGAAAGTGTCACCCACAGACAGCACGTGGAACCTGTTTGTCAGCAAATCGGGGAGGCCTAATGTGCGGCCGCCTGGGAAGTCTTTCGCTGCCGGCTAAGCTCCGCGGCGACCTCCCACTCGAGCACAGGTGAGGGGTCAGCCTCAGTGCGAGCAGTAACTGGGCTGGCCACCAGTTAGAATGGATCGGAGGACACTGACGTGCTGGACGTCCGTTGGATCCCCACAGCCGGCCCACAACAGTGATGCCCATCCACTGCAGCCCCGGGCTGTGTAACCGAAGCCATCACAGCCTGAAGCTGAGAGCGAAGTGTCACCAACTCGGCTCACATCCTCACACAGCAGTCGCAGTCCCTGTCCATACTAAAGACCGTGGAAAACTAAACTATGCAGATAAACGGACTATTGACACGTGTCTGATAAGTTAGATTAATATGCAGAGATTCAGAAACCCAACTACCGAAGCACTCAGGTAAAACTAGAGAATTCGCCCCTGATTAGGAACTTGTAATATGTCACAAAATTGATTTACTTTCTGACGCAAACGAAAACGCGAGAACTGTGGCTATTAGACATTAAATAAACACGCAGAAACTCAGGAAACTAAACTATTAAAGCACACAGATGATATTATAAAATTCGCTCCTAGTTAGGAACTCGAAAACCACAAAATCAGTTACTTCCCTGTTGCTGCTTGTGTCTCGGCCGGCTACTGCTGCCTGACTGACTTGTTGACTAACCTTGCAGATAGGAACCACTTGCAGATACTAGCTCTTAATGGAAAATCCAAACAGCAATCTAAACTAGTAGTTTTTTCATATACCCACAGCAATGTCAGAAGAGAAATTCACATTATGTGCCAGAATAAATGACTAGCTGAAACAGGAGATCGAACAGCGAATAGTTAGAGTAGTAATGCGACTGACGAAGCAGAATATCAGAGCAACTATCGTTTCATGTTCTTTCACTTTCGCATATAATACTGAAAACTCAAAAACACAAATAAAGATCTGCAACATAGGCAATATATAACTTTTTCTATTAATCTCTATCTACATTATACTTCGCAAGCCACCTCATCGCGAGTGGCGGAGGGTAACCTGTATGCTGCCGTCATTTCCCCCTTTTCCTGTTACCCCAGCGAAGGGGGCCCCAGAAGAACAATTGTTGATGGGCTTTCGCATGAGCTCTAATTTTAGCTTCATGGTCTTTTCGCGTGATATACAGCAATACATTGACTGAATCTTTGTGAAAAGTACGCTCTCGGAATTTAACGGTAAACTAATCGTGATGCACAACGCCTCTCTTGTGGCGTGTGCCACTGGAGTATCCTCACGACGCTTTCACTATTACTACACGAACCTGTCACGAATTGAGCTGTTCTTGAATAGTCTGCTTCCTTTACCTATTTCTATCTGGTAAAGGTGCCAGGCCTCCAAGGGATGCTCTAGTACTGAATTAGCACGAACTAGGTTTTGTAAGGTGCCCCATTCGTGGATGGGCGACACATCATGACGATTCTTCAAATGAATCTCTGGCACGTGCCTTTCCTACTTTTAGTTTTATGTGACTGTTCCACTTTAACTCACTGCCATGCATGCTCATAGATATGAAACACACATGTGACTACTTCCAGTGACTGTTTGGCAGTTGTGTTATCATACAATAATGGGAATTTCGACCTGTTTATGCATTTGTTTATAATGAGGCTCAACTGCCAAACACTACACCCAACATCGATCCCTCTAAAGTCATCCTACATTTTGTTACAATTTTTTGTGCTCCTAGTTCTCTATATGCAACTGCATCATCTCTTTGGTATTGGTTTTTGATGCAACAAGTACATTTTAACTATAATAACTTTCTCTTTTGTTAACGACTGCTGAGTGAAAGAAATTCTCTTTGTACAAAACTTACGTTCTTGTAGTGTCGCATGTGCAGCTTCGCGTTACAAACGTGACAATAAGAAATAGCATTGCGGGCAACATAGGGTTTCACCTTTTCCCCCGTCGTATGTAAGCAATTCTGTTAATAAGGATCTGTAAATACGAAATCTAATGTTAACAGGTCGTAAGTGGGTGCCAATTTTGATCTTAGGTTATATTCTGATTAATTTTGATCATCTAATATTAAAGCTCCTCAAATTGTTCTTGACGTGTTGACTTAAACGAGTAGAAAACAGAATTCCAATTGCTACATTTCAAAACTTCGCGCCGCTCTCGCGCGGTTTTCGACGTTCTTGCGCGACGCGCTGCAGCTATCGATAGGTGCTGCTATCGATAGCGCTGCAGCATCTGTGGCAACGCGTCGCCAATTGCTGCAGTAATGTTTCGCGAAAGGATTTCCCTTTGTAAGAGACCACGCGCTTGGCTGGTGAAGCAGCTGATCCTCGGGTTGTGCGGTGAGATGACGTTCGCCCGCGGCAAGCAGTTCGTGTCGCTGGCTTTGCCGAGGCGCTGGCAACGCTTGTTCGCAGAGAAACACGGTCTTCGCGTCTCCGCCGTGGTGAAGGCGTTTGCAGCAGCCGCCGGCAGAGGCGCCACTTGCTCCCCGGGATCAATACCAGAGGGGCTACTGCGGCAGGTAGGCACTTGACCCAGCGTTCTTTACACGCGACTATTTATAACCATAGGGAAGTTCCTGCATTGTCCCCGGTCAATAGGACTCCTGATTGAGCAAAGCTTCAGCGTTGTCCATTTTATTTCTTTCGTTCGTTGTCGTGACTTTGGCAGTTGACTTTTTCTTTTCAATGTTGGTACGGTGAGAACAGTTCTCTCCACGCTGAGCAGACTGCGGCGCCAAACTTATCTCTTGTAGGCACGGAGATAAGTTGTTGACGAGCATGTAGGAGACGGTAGTTGACTTCATTAGGAAAAGTATCATCGCATTAAGCAAACACCGGCATAAAAATGCAACTTTGTTATAACACCATACTTTCTTAAGACACCTTCGGCTTCACACGTGGTGGCAGAATATCGTAGATGACATAAACACTGGCAACATGTAATTTATACAGCTTCATTTGTATTTTATGTTGTTAAATGTATGGAAAGGGATACTTTTGTGTATTATACATCCAGACCTGTTCCATTCAAGGTAGTTGTTGGGAAGAACTGCTCCTTATAGATAACTAGATCGGAGACACCATTTGTCTAGTTTTACCTTCGTAGTCCATACAAGCGAGATACAAAGGGAGTTCAGAAATATTTATTGATCACATCTTGAAAACTACTTTTTGTCATTTGCTAGTAGGATTTCGCGAGAGATTCTTTTACCGCCGTTATCTTTCGTATACGAACGGCAGCTTCCCACACGCAGTCAGTGAAGTACGCCATTGGCTTTACTTTCAAATGATTTACATTCCAGAGCCCAGCTACATGTGTGATACCACAGACTGCAGATGTGGTCTTTTAATCTTCTACACAGATACTTCGCGTTTTGTGAAGATTTCAGTTTTAAAGTTTCCCTCCAATGAGCTCTAGGTGTCCATCCTCTCATGAGACATATTTTCGCACATTGCTGCAATTTTTTACAGAATCGGATTTCTTCGTAGATAAATGCGTCATTGTCGAAAATAATTAGGTGAACGGGTTATGTAATTTATGCACACTATAAATACTTTCTTGGGGCACAGCAGAAATTTTCTTTGTATGTGTGAATGACTCTCCATCCAGGAGAAGTTCTCAATACAGCTACAGACACGGATAACCGATATGAAAGTATTTTCGTTAGTTGATGTAAATAAACATTTGTGAAAATGTACAAAAACTCAATCTGATTATCCCAATCCACCAAGTGTACTTTTACTTGCATGAAGACCTTGAGTTTAGTTTGTAAAGATCGGGTTTTTTCCGAAAATTAGCAGGTTCACCGTCAGAAGTTGGTTTTATTGCGGATTGAGTAATATATTGGAACTTCAGGCAGAGATACGTTGAGTTTGCTGGAGAATGAAAAGACAGAGATGTAGACAGGTAGGTAGACAGATAGATCTACATTTATTTCCGCAGAGATTTAATGAGGAGACGCTCTCGTACATAGGACATTTAATGAAAGCACGGCACATAATATTAATATACAGAATAATAAGTAAATACTAATGTTTCCACAACATATCCTAAGTGAAATGGTTCTAAAGGACGTGAAATAAGTCAAGAGCCAGAACACATGTTCATTAATACGGAACATGCCATACATGTAAACTTAAACTGAAGCGTATACAATGATTGTTAAGACTGGCGCAACCGCACGTCATCAAAAAGGCATCACCAATATCAAATTATTAAACTGTATATATGATGGGATACTACAAGAGCTTAAGTTTTGTACAAAGAGAATTTCTTCCACTCAGCTGTTGTTAACAGAAGAGAAAGTTCTTATAATTAAAATTTAACTGCTGCATCAAAAACCAATACCAAAGAGATGATTCAGTTGTATATAGAGAACTAGGAGCACCAAGAAACTTTAGCAAAATGTAGGAAGGCTTTAGAGGGATCGATGTTGGGTGTAGTGTTCGGCAGTTGAGCCTCATTATAAACAAATGCATAAACAGATAGAAATTCCCATTACTGTATGATAACACAACTGCCAAACAATCACTGGAAGTAGTCAAAAAAATGGTTCAAATGGCTCTGAGCACTATGGGACTCAACATCTGAGGTCATAAGTCCCCTAGAACTTAGAACTACTTAAACCTAACTAACCTAAGGACATTACATACACCCATGCCCGAGGCAGGATTCGAACCTGCGACCGTAGCGGTCACGCGGTTCCAGGCTGTAGCGCCTAGAACCGCACGGCCACCCCGGTCGGCGGAAGTAGTCATATCTATGACCGTGCTTGGCAGTGAGCTAAAGTGGAACAGTCACATAAAACTAAAAGTAGGAAAGGCACGTGCCAGAGATTCATTTGAAGAATCGTCAAGATGTGTAGCCCATCTACGAATGGGGCACCTTTCAAAACCTAGTGATTTTGTCACTGTAATAGGAGAGGAGCTGGCCAACCCTCCCCCCCCCCCCCCCCCTCCTCCCCAGTAAATCCTTTAGGCCTGTCTTAAATTCTAATTTGTTCCCAGGTAAATAAACATAGATCTGTTCGCACAGTGGATAATCCACAGTATTCATCAGTTAAGTGGTTAGTCATTACAGCTGGTCCCCTTCGTTGAAGTGAAAGGCATTGAAGTTTGTGAGCAAAATGTAAAAATACACACACGATAAAGGACGGAAGATTCACTGTTAACGACGGAGATAGTAGCACAATGTTGTTAGGCGCCGCTTTATACTTCGTGACTCTTGTCTTCATTTTCCTGGTGTGCTGCGGCCCGCCACAACTTTTTCCTCTCTCTTCGTCTCAGAGCAGCTTTTGTAGTCAATGTTGTCAATGATTCGTTGGAAGTATTCCAGCCTCTACCTTCATCCACAGTCGTCGCCTTTTAAGGCCCAAGGAAGTTATTTTTTGATGTGTAACACATGTTCCACCATCCTGCTCTTTTTTCTAGACAATGCTTTCCTTATATCCTTTCTTCATAGACTCTGCTGCGAACCGCCTCTTATTAGTACTGTTAATTTTCAGTCTCCATCTGTAACATTCCGGTGATGGTCTTGATACAAGGAATTATCATTGCATTCCCCTGAAATTGTTTATGGAAAGTACCGAAAACATAAACCGGGATGGCTGAACAGGGATCTGAACTCTCTCATCCAAAATACAAATCCAGAGACTTAACTACTGCGCTACCTCCCTCTGCAGCAGTCAGAACACAGGACGTTACATATTTAAAGTTCTCTGTTCAAAAATCTGCGATACATTATGCTTAAGAATGGATCTATTTTAAACAAAAACTCTACAGGAATAACTAAAGTTTCTTGAGGTCTTGTAGACTCGTAGCTATCCCAACTCCTTCTTAATGTTTAGTGCTACTAGTACAGTGAGAATGGGACCTCTACAGTGCTTATGCGTCTTCAGAAGGCAACACTGTACACCACACAGATGCGAGACGCAGAGATTACAATTACATTCATTCTCACAGCGGGCCAGTAGCCGCAACACTTTAGCAACAGTACGCTCCTTATAGCAAGTACGAGCGACAGGGCAAGAATGCTGTTTTATGAAAACTCAATGCTGCAGTCCCTCCAACTGTATTTTAATGTCTTATGTAGAATGTCCAGTTTGTTAAGTAATAGCGTAATCGGCATTCCACACAAAGCAAAACATTTCGCCTTAATTCTTTCACAGCCGAGGAAAACTTTTGACGTTCACTCGCTCCTGTCTTACTTCGAACGCAAAGGAGGACTAGCTAGTTCGCGACGCCGATTGTACAGAACTTTGTGAGAAAACGCTCATGAAACATCAATACAGCTGTAGTTTACTTTAAGTAGTTTTGGGGTTCTCAGAAAAAAAAATGTTGGACGCTGCTATGTTAGCAGAAAGAAAAAATACACTGCCTTATTTACTGTATATTGACGATGAACTCAGTTTCAGTACTGGTTCGAAGATCTCACTAACTGAAACATGTTACACAAAATAATGTAATAAAACTAAAATAAACAATGGAGACAACCTTATACGTAAAACTGAATCAACCATTTTTTTGGTGGAGCGGGGAAGGAAGGAAGTTGATGGTTTAGTATTCCCGCCAGCGTACGTCGAGAGAGATGCAGAGATGTTGGTTATCACATTAAAATAATACAGAAGAGACACGGAAAGCACGGGCTAATTGTGATTTGGACAGAGCCACTAAGCCAGGTGCCTACCTACCCCGGCCGAGCGGTTCTAGGCGCTTCAGTCTAGAACCGCGCGACCGCTACGGTCGCAGGTTCGAATCCTGCCTCGGGCATGCATGTGTGTGATGTCCTTAGGTTAGTTAGGTTTAAGTAGTTCTAAGTTCTAGGGGACTTATGACCTCAGATGTTAAGTCCCTTAGTGGTCAGAGCCATTTGAACCATTTTTGAAACTACCGACCGGTAGCAACAGACCTGGCACTCCAGTTCTTGCCATGATTTCAAAACCTTCACCTCATGCAGTGTGCTGTTTTCGTGTGCTCACCTGTCAGTCGCTCTCGCTGCTCACGTATTTTCCTCCGTGTTCGATCTCTACGTAGTACTCAAACCCTCCACTCTCCCACTGATGCGCTCACACATCGATTATTTGTCCCTCTTTAGTGCTTCAGCATTTGACTTCTTGTTGAGACATTTGGTTCGTACAGTTAACATTCGTGCTGACAGTGACAGTTTGTGGTGTTATCATGTCGTCTACGTAAGGCATAGTATTTTTGTCCCTGTAAGTGCTTCTGTAACCACGGCATGATGCTCCAGCCTTGAGTGTCATTGGAAATAAAAAAGTTCAAATGTGTGTGAAATCTTATGGGACTTAACTGCTAAGGTCATCAGTCCCTAAGCTTACACACTACTTAACCCAAATTATCTCATGGACAAACACACACAGCCATGCCCGAGGGAGGACTCGAACCTCCGCCGGGGCCAGCCGCACAGTCCATGACTGCAGCGCCTGAGACCGCTCGGCTATTCCCGGGCGGCCATTGGAAATAAATCCCTTAAAATTCCACACTGGTAGGTTAGTAACAGTTGCTTACAAAACCCTGAACAAACTCTAGCTCCAGAGGCTGCTCCTAAACTGCTCCTTCTTTGCGATGATAGAGTACGTGAACTCGCAGAACTGTCTGCATTACACTAATGAAAACACGCACCCTTCACATCCAGAAACCATACGTGACGTGACAATAGGTGTGTAGTTAAAGCAACAGAATTACTGGAGAGAGCTGTTCCCGACGAACCACAATTTCTACTTATGTGAACTATAAAGGGTGTTACAAAAAGGTAAGGCCAAAATTTCAGGAAACATTCCTCACACACAAATAAAGAAAAGATGTTATGTGGACATGTGTCCGGAAACGCTTAATTTCCATGTTAGAGCTCATTTTAGTTTCGTTCTTCCACCTACGCTCAATGGAGCACGTTATCTTGATTTCATACGGGATACTCTACCTGTGCTGCTAGAACATGTCCCTTTACAAGTACGACACATCATGTGGTTCATGCACGATGGAGCTCCTGCACAGTTCAGTCGAAGTGTTCGTACGCTTCTCAACAACAGATTCGGTGACCGATGGATTGGTAGAGGCGGAACAATTCCATGGCCTCCACGCTCTCCTGGCCTCATCCTTCTTTACTTTCATTTATGGGGCATTTGAAAGCTCTTGTCTACGCAACCCCAGTACCAAATGTAGAGACTCTTCGTGCTCGTATCGTGGACGGCTGTGATAGAATACGGCATTCTCCAGGGCTGCATCAGCGCATCAGAGATTCCATGCGACGGAGGGTGGATGCATGTATCCTCGCTAACGGAGGACATTTTAAACATTTCCTGTAACAAAGTGTTTGAAGTCACGCTGGTACGTTCTGTTGCTGTGTGTTTCCATTCCATGATTAATGTGATTTGAAGAGAAGTAATAAAATGGAAAGTAAGCGTTTCCGGACACATGTCTACATAACATATTTTCTTTCTTTGTATGTGAGGAATGTTTCCTGAAAGTTTGGCCGTACCTTTTTGTAACACCCTGTATACTGCAATCATACTTTTTTCATATAACTAACAGCGCGTGTAAAGACCTAAGTTTTCACGCTGGACAAAGCAAGAGCACCCATTGGGAATGTGTGTACGACAGTATCCTGGTCATACACGGAAGAGTCAAAGAAACTGGTACACCTGCGTAATATCGTGTAAGACTCCCTCGAGCACGCAGAAGTAACGTAACACGACGTGGCATGGACTCGGCTAATGTCTGAACTGGTGCTGGAGGGAACACCATGACTCCTGCAGGGCTGTTGATAAATCAAAACAGTACGAGGGAGTGGAGATTCCTTCTGAACAGCACGTTGCAAGGCATCCCAGATATGCTCCATAATGTGCATGTCTGGGGAGTTTGGTGGCCAGCGGAAGTGTTTAAACTCAGAACAGTGTTCCTGGAGCCACTCTGTAGCAGATCTGGACGTGTGGGGTATCGCATTGTCCTTTCAGAATTGCTCAAGTCCGTTGGAATTCAAAATGGATATTAATGGATGCAGGTGATCAGATAGGATGCTGACATACGTGTCACCTATCAGAGTCGTATATAAGCCTATCAGAGGTCCCATATCATTCTAACTGTACATGCCCCACACCATTACAGAGCCTCCACCAGCTTCAACAGTCCCCTGCTGACATGCAGGGTCCATGGATTCATGAGGTTTGTTTCCATATCCGTACATGTCCATCTGCTCGATACAATTGGAAACGAGACTCGTCCAACCAGGCAACATGTTTCCTGTCATCAACAGTCCAATGCCGATGCTGACAGACGTAAAGCTTTCTGCCACACAGTCATCAAGGGTAGACGAGAAGGCTTTCGGCTCAGAAAGCCCGTATCGATGATGTCTTGTTGAATGGGTCGATGGCTGACACTTGTTGACGGCCCAGCATTGAAATCTGCAGCAATTTGCGGAAGGGCTGCACTTCTGTCATATTGAAATGTTCTCTTCAGTCGTTCTTGGTCCCTTTCTTGCAGGATCTTTTTCCGACCGCAGCGATGTCGGTGATTTGATGTTTTACGGGATTCCTGATATTCACGGTGCACTCGTGAAATGCTCGTACGATAAAATCCCAACTTCATCGGTATCTCGAAGATGTTATGTCCCACCGCCTGTGCGCCAAATATAACATCACATTCAAACTCACTTAAATCTTGATAACGCGCCATTGTAGCAGCAGTAACCGGTCTAACAACTGCGCCAGACACTTGTCTTATATAGACACACTGCATACATTACTCCCAAAGGGCACCAGGCTGGTCTTGTACCGTAACTGCTAACTTGCATCCTTCATCATATGCTGTCGTCAACAACAATGTGAGTGACAGCAGTTAAAACACGAAAAGCCTGTAAGCACATCAGTGGCTCAGTGATATTTTAGGTAAATCTTCTAAGCTTTGCACTAGCCCTAAGCGTGGTAACAACAGAATTTGCAGTTGTTTATGGTCACGAGTCTGAGACACTTGCTGCAGTGCCTGTTGTGAAAAGCTGGTCCCTCTTCTACATCTATGTCTACGTACAAACTCCACAAGACATTGGGATCCGTACCAGGTAGGGTTGATAGAAGAGATAGAGAAGATCCAACGGAGAGCAGCGCGCTTCGTTTACAGGATCATTTAGTAATCGCGAGAGCGTTACGGAGTTGATAGATAAACTCCAGTGGAGGACTCTGCAGGAGAGACGCTCAGTAGCTCGGTATGGGCTTTTGTTAAAGTTTCGAGAACATACCTTCACCGAATAGTCAAGCAGTATATTGCTCCCTCCTACGTATATCTCGCGAAGAGACCATGAGGATGAAATCAGAGAGATTAGAGCCCACACAGAAGCATACCGACAATCCTTCTTTCCACGAACAATACGAGATTGGAATAGAAGGGAGAACCGATAGAGATACTCAAGGTACCCTCCGCCACAGACCGTCATGTGGCTTGCGGAGTATGGATGTAGATGTAGATGTAGAGACGGAGGTTACCCTGTTCCACTACCAGTGATTTCCTTCCTTATTTAACTCGCAAACAGAACGAGGGGAAAATGACAGTCTACATGCCTCCGTAAGAGTGCTAATTTCTCTTATCGTCGTGCTCCTTTCCTGAAATGTTTGTTGCAGCAGTAGAATCGTTCTGCAGTCAGATTCAAATGTCATTTCTCTAAATTTTCTCAAATGTGTTAATCTAAAAGAAGTCGCCTTCCCTCCAGGGATTCTCATTTAAGTTCCCGAAGCATCTCCGTAATTCCTGCGTGGTGTTCGAAGCTACCTATAAGAAATCGATGCCTTCCTTTAATCTGATATGATGTGGATCCCAAAAACTCGGGCAGTACTCAAGAATGGGTCGCACTACTAACTTATATGTTGTCTCCTTTACAGATGAAACACACTTTCTTAAAACTCACCCATTAAACGAAATCGACCTTTCGCCCCTCGCACTACATTCCTTACGTACTCGGTCCATTTAATATCTGTTTGCAACGTTACGCCTAGGTATTTAATCTAAGCAAATATATCAAGCAGATTGCTACTAATTCTGCATTCGTACTGATCTACGAGCGTCAACAGGAAATGGCTAGTCGTAGTGGCTGCCTTCCTCTCTGGAGGCTGATGAGCCCAAAGGTGGAGACCGCCTGGCCGAGCGTGGAGCAACTAGTTAGCAGCAGGTGTGGTCTAACGTTCAAAGCGGACGTGTTGAGGGTCATTAGAGGATAAGAGATTGCGTTTCACTCGGATTCAAATTTGAAGTTTGTTGTGTAAGTCCTTAACCAGAAAGTGCTTAAGGGAAGAGTTGGAGGTCCCAAGAACCCCACAGAAGATTAAAACTAAAAATTCAGAATTGGAAACATAAATGTACAGACAATGATTAAGACTGGTAAACTTAAATAGGTAACAGATGAGATGAAAGAGAGAAGCATTGGAATATTACCAATGCAAGAAACAATATAGACTGACGAAGATACAGTGGAGTCAGAAGGCTTCATAATACTTAAAAGGAAATCAGGAGTTAGAGTGGGAAAGTAAAGACATGCACCTAGATGCTTTGGTACGGGGTTCATAGTAGAAAAGAGATACGAGGATGGCATAACTGAAATGAAGAGCAGGTCAGAAAGGATATCAACACTGACATTTCAAGCCGGGAACAAAAAGTATACAATAATAAATGGACATGCGCCTACAAATGACAAGATCAGGGAAAGACAAGAAAGTTGCAGACAGTTTCCGGGAGGAGCTAGACGATACACTTAAAAACATACCATACAGAAATGTAAAGATACTGGTAGGAGATTATAATGCACAGACTGGAAGAGAGAAGCAACATAAAGGAGTAGTGGGCGAGTACACTGCACCCCAGCGTACAAACAAAAATGGAGAAAGACTAACTGAACTGTCTCGAGAACACAAAATGAGACTGATGACAACACACTTCAGGGACAAATCATGTAAGAAAAAGACATGGGTAAACCCATGCACCCATCTTGGAGAATTCCAGTTTGACCACATAGCAATCAACTGGACAAACACTAAAGAGATCATGAACACAAAGGTCAAGGAGAACACAAGAATAGAATCGGATCACTGTCTTACAGAAGTTAAGTGCTTGTGGATTCCAAACAGGGACAGACTTCCACAGACGAATAGAAGAACAGAAAACATAAAGGTAGACAGCGACGACTCAAGACACAATCGATCCAGATATGAGGAAGGAATTGAATCATTCAGTGAATGGGGCAACATGAAGCGAAATATGGTGAAACAGGCTGAACCATGGGGAAAGGAAGAAAAGAAACGGAAGCACTGGTGGTAGAACAAGGAATGTGAGGAAGCTGTAGAGACTCGCACGAAAGCCTGGGGAGACTGGAGCAGCAAGACGGACCCGGGAAAATGGGAATTTTTCTTAGGAGCTAGAAAGGAAGCGGCCCGAAGAATAAGATGGAGCAGAAGACAGGAAGCAGGAATTGGACGAGATTGAGACCAACTTCAGGAAAAACAACAGCAGACACTTTTTCGGGAAATTCAAAAAGAGTCTGATTGGATACAAGGGTAGAGAACTGTTTATAAGAGATAAGAAAGGGGAGCTGGCTGTTAGTGCGAAGGAAAACTGTCGGATTTTTGCAGAGTACTTTCACAACCTGCTGAACTGTGAGCCGCCTGAAGAAGAGCTGGAACTGGGGACTGACACAGAAGAGATAGAGAGAGAGCCACGCCCTCCAACCAGGGAAGAAGACGCACATGCCATAAGCGATCTAAAAATAAGGCAACTGGTGAAGATGGTATAGCAGCCGAGATGATAAAGTGGGGAGGCAACAAAGCAATAGACAACATGACCAACATAATCTACCAGATCTGGAGAACAAACAAGTTTCCAGACGGATGGAAGAATGCAATATTAGTACCAATACATAAGAAGGGGGCAAGAGAGATGCAAACAACTACAGAGGAATATCGCTACTAGAGGTCGGGTACAAGGTGCGGTGAAAACAGTTGCTCAAGAGAGTAGAAGAACAGGTAGAAAGTACAGTTGGCGACTACCAAGCGGGATTCAGGAACAGAAGAGATTGTATAGGATATTTATCCTGAAGCAACTGATAGAACATAGGGCCTTAAAAAACAAAAAGACAGTAATAACCTTCGTGGAATTTGCAAAGGCATATGACTCCATCGATAGACAAACCCTTGTTAGGTTCCTGAAGAACAGAGGGCTTGATGGAACAACACAAAAACTCACAAAAGAAGTTCTGACAGACACAAAAGCATGGGTGAGATTCAGAAGAGCACTGTCAGAAGAATTTGAGATCAAGACTGATGTTAAACAGGGAGATGGATTGTCACCATTGTTGTTCACTATAGCACTGGACGAAGTGATCAGGCAGTGGAGAGCAATAAACGAGGAAATGGGAATACCAAAGACCCACGTGGGGGACAAAAGGGACAACAGGGCTCAAGTGGACTGCCTAGCCTTTGCAGACGACATAGAAATTAGAGAAAGAAGAGATAAAAATACTGAGAAAAATACTAGGTCCCAAAAGGGGTGGAGAGAGGTGGATGCGAAGACCTAGGAAAGAACTGTACCGGAATATGAGAAAAATATCCGGGGAAATCAGATTCAAAAGGGCAAGTTTTGCTGGACATGTATTTAGGATGAGTATGGACAGAATGACGAAGAGAGTGTGGGAAACAACAGGGAGGACAAGGGGAAAGACAGGAACCAAGTGGGTTGTTGAACTTCGAAAAGACTGGTTGGAATTGGGGACCAAGGTAGAAGGAAAGGAAAATTGGAGAAACAAATATACACCGACCAATATGCCGGAGAACAACGACAGAGAAGAATACAGGAAAAGATTAGAGTGTCACCAGAGGAGCCGACAGGAGAAAAGGACACTGAAGATCTCGGAAGAAGAGCGGGAGAGAAGAAGAGAAAGAATGAAGAGGTTCTAGGAGAAGAAGAGGAAAATGCTGTCCACAAAGGGGCTTCCCGTGGTGCTACAGAGGCTGTAACACAAGAAGAAGAAGAAGAAGAAGAAGAAGAAGTATGTCCTTAACCTATCTGACTTTGGACTGTGTTCCTGTCTTGTTTACAGAGGAGAACGTGGAAACCATTTAGTGACGGACCGTTCTGTTCGTTGCCCAACTGGATGGTGGGATTTGGGACTTTTTTGAAAGTAGTCACATTGCATATTGTGGAGTTGCAGTCTTCCAAATTTACTACGGTACGTTAGTTTTGGTGAAGTACATAAATGACTCAGTAAACGGAATTATTGGTAGCTTTGGCAGGGAAAGAATCACAAATGAATGTGTAAGAAAGAAACTGGTAGCTGACATCTTTTTGTACTTTTTTCTCCTTTCAAAACAGACTTGTCGGTCCGTACCACATCATCTTAGCCTGTTTACAATTCCGCCCTTTGTTTACAGGCTGGAGGATAGTCACACCACGCGGAGACCGGAAAATCATCGCTCGTGCGACATTCAGATTGCCCTTTTCTTATATAATATCCTGCGAACTATGGATGAAGGTCAACAGGCAGAGTCTATATTTCTGGTTTTCCGAAAACCATGTGACAGCTTGCCCCATTGCAAACTGTTAACGAAGGTATGAGCATACGGAACAGGTTCTCAGATATGCGAGTGGCTCTAAGATTTCTTAAGTAACAAAACCCTGTACGTTGCCCACTTTTAAGGAGGATGATTATGTACGAGGAACAAAAATCTTCTGAAGACTACGCAGGTCTTTATACGACGTCAATCAGTTTCTAGACGGTGCACCACTTCGGGTTTCTAGGGCAATGTAGTAAGACACTGATCGCATTCATAAACAAAACGATCGTTGTGAAGTAACGCCCGACAGGTATGCAATATGCCCAGCGCAGGTAGGACCTTAACTCACCAAAGTTACTAGGGAAGCTGCGGTAGCTTGTGCTTAATTGTTTATTTGTGATAGTCTGCGGGAATTTTACAACTCTACTGCACGACACTGTCTAGCCGTCTCGTGGATCAAAGTGAGCCTGACGATCCTTGTTGCAACGTATTGGCAACCAATATGTAACGTAACTGTAACAAATATTGCCTATGTTCGTCAGTGAAAATTGACACAACTAGCAACCTGAGCTATCCGTAATCGAAATCTAGCCTGCATAACACTGTGTGCGTGTTGTGTGAGTGTCGGATTCACTGTCATTTAAGCCCTCAACAGATCTTTGCATAAAAAACTTAAAACTAACATTTTTATATCTGACTGCGTATTTCAATATGAAAAACAACAGGAACAAATTAACCTGTAACAATGAATACCTAGGCCATATGACTGCATTTATAACAAGTATTTTCAAGTGATACAGAATCTGACTTGTGTAACGAAATTTACTGGATTGGAGTATAGGACATGTTGTGGTGCGTCAGTGTCTCCGTTTTGGCCCTAAGTTTTGCACTCACCTCTTTAGATGACTGCCCTTTTTCCCTGTGGTTTACAACAATTTGCAGCAGCGTGCAGCAGCAGCGGCTAAAGCCTATTGTTGCTAAGAATGAATTGGTTCCTATTAACTACTAAATAACTTTTGAGAATTGAATACTCATGAACAAGTATTAATAATGACTGTGACAATGACATATATGTCAATAGCGGCTGATGATAGATTAAGAAATTATTTCCATTTCAAAGTTACATTAACGTTTAGTAACCACAGCCTATTATTTAGATGTGAAGAATAATTATTATTATTTGGAGGATACGGAGGCTTCTTTCACTGATAAGCAAAACGTGGGCTTATTGCAAACTCGGACTAACAATAACGAGCCTCGCCCCGCAACTGTTTTTGCGCTATGCTTACGAATTTTACCTTGCATTCTATCTTCAATTGTAGTTAAGCCATCAAAATCTCTCCTGGCTATATAAACGAAATCAGGCCTTGAGTGTGGTAAGATCTGCTATCACCGACGAGAGGGCAGCGTGACACGTCTTCTACTCCGAGCTCTCGACCGACACTACTACCTCCAGTCTCGCAGACAGACCTCGTCCCACAACAAAGCTTAGAATCACGCTCCCATGTTTCGCCCACAGATTGTTACTATTGATATCTGAGTGCTTACACAATGCAAAGAATAGCGTTAAGTTGGATATATTGTTCTATGTAATGGAGAGTTCTGACACATTCCTTACACATGATAGGGGAGTGCATAAAACTTACCCAAGGCCGCCGACAAACGTTCCGGAGGAATGAGATTCTCACTCTGCAGCGGAGTGTGCGCTGATATGAAACTTCCTGGCAGATTAAAACTGTGTGCCCGACCGAGACTCGAACCCGGGAACTTTGCTTTTCGCGGGCAAGTGCTCTACCATCTGAGCTATCGAAGAACTCGCGCACGGTACTCACATCTTTACTTCTGCCAGTACCTCGTCTCCTACCTTCCAAACTTTACAGATGGTAGAGCACTTGCCCGCGAAAGGCAAAGGTCCCGAGTTCGAGTCTCGGTCGGGCACACAGTTTTAATCTGCCAGGAAGTTACGTATCAGCGCACACTCCGCTGCAGAGTGAAAATCTCATTCTGTAAATGTCCCCCAGGCTGTGGCTAAGCCATGTTCCGCAATATCCTTTCTTTCAGGAGTGCTAGTTCTGCAAGGTTCGCAGGAGCACTTCTGTAAAGTTTGGAAGGTAGGAGACGAGGTACTGGCAGAAGTAAAGCTGTGAGTACCGGGGGCGAGTTGTGCTTCGGTAGCTCAGATGGTAGAGCACTTGCCCACGAAAGGCAAAGGTCCCGAGTTCGAGTCTCGGTCGGGCACACAGTTTTAATGTTCCGGAGGAAGTCCACGGAGTAGTAAGTCGCGTGTTTTGTCTCGCGCACCGAACGGCTCTGAGAGAACGTGGAACGTGCAGTCGGCTATGACAGCTCCGAGGAAGCGGGTCACTTTCAACCAGCTTTTTTTTATCCAGTTTTTGTAAATATTACGAGCAATACTCTTACTAACAAACGACCACACAGTTCATGCTGATTTTTGGCAGCAGCCTGTAGATAAAACAGGATGAACTTGTGTTTCATCAGTGGCTACCGTAGCGAGATTTCTTTGCAGTTGCGAGATCAGTGTGTTAGATATTTTGCAAGCTCCAGTACTTCCGCGATAGTTTAAACGAAGCAATCTATCACTTCATGTGCGGTTGTATTTTGTACGCGTCCATCACTTTCAACAAGTGGTTTTACATGCATTTGAGGACGTGAGAGGTTCAAGCTGATTTCATAAAAGGCCATTAATAAGTTGCGTTTGAGGCCGTTGTTGCAGCGTGCTTGCAACGTAACGCGACTCTGGTTCAAATGGCTCTGAGCACTATGGGATTCAACAGCTGTGGTCATTAGTCCCCTAGAACTTAGAACTACTTAAACCTAACTAACCTGAGGACATCACACACATCCATGCCCGAGGCAGGATTCGAACCTGCGACCGTAGCAGTGGCACGGCTCCGGACTGCGCGCCTAGAACCGCGCGACCACCGCGGCCGGCCACGCGACTCTGAGTCGAGTGTATAAGCACCGACCAGCAGGCGAGGGATTCGAGTGATATTTGTTTCTTTCCGACACCCGTGAGATAAATGAGGAAAGGTGAAGTATGGTGACGTTATTACCAGTGAGTCCTATCATAAGCAACGTATTGCTATTCTTTCCTTGGCTGCCGAAAGACAAACGCCGGTAGACAGCCATCGGTGAATGAACAATGTGTATAGGATAGCATGTCTGTCGAAAACCATTGTTGTTCAATGGTGCGCCAAAGAGTGCTGCTGATTCAAGATAACACACGTCTCCATAGGCCTAAGGCAAATATCGTAACGCTGAAGTTACGCTAACTGAAGTGGGAGACGCTCGAGCAAGTGCCCAATGGTGCCGACCTCTCAATTTTGAAATCTGTGGTAAATTCCTATGGGACCAAACTGCTGAGGTCGTCGGTCCACCATAGCCTTACACAATACTTAATCTAACTCAACCTAACTTGCGCTGAAGACAACACACACACACACCCATGCCCGAGGGAGGACTCAAACCTCCGAGGTGGGCGGGGGGGGGGGGGGGGGGGGGGGAAGCCATGCGAACGGGGACATTGCGCTTCAGACCACTCGAGTATCCCAGGCGGCGTCCTGATCTCTTCTCGTGCGAGAAACACGCCTTCGGTGCTCTAAAAGACTTTCAATGGATGAAGATTCCAGTCGGGCGAGGATGTGCAGCAGGCTGTTACGGACTTCTTCACCATGAACGACACGATGTTTTACTAAACGGCTATCTTCAGCCTGGTGGATTGGCGGTATAATTGCCTCAGTGTTGACATCTATTTTGCCTAAGTAGCATACGGATTCTGGACTGTACAGCCTCCGAACGGAAACTTTTTGATCAGCTCTTATGTTATAAAACACGGTTACATTCGTTAATTAATGGAAGAAACACGTAGAAGTCACTCCTAACAAACTCAAGAAGTCAGCATGAGGGTATACTATTAAGAAGTTGGAGACTTCTACCTAATAATCCCCTGTAATGAAGAGCAGACAACCCTGTTTACCACACTGTATTACGCCTCAAAGACACTGCATTTTTAGGTGGCTCCTTTCACTGAAGACATGCGTGATAGGAGCAAACCTGCTTCGGTTCTACACTACATGACCCGAATGGTCATAATTAGGTATTTTGTACATATCCTAAAAATATTTTCACAGGAAAATGTGAGACCATTACTAGAATTTATAACATAGTTATTATTAGGGGCGATCAAAGAAATTCAGTTGTAGACTGTACAGTGCAGAATCAGTATGCTAGTCAGGCAATATCGCCGTCAACATTGAGGCAATTATTCCACCGGCGTAACAGGTTGAAGGTACCCGTTTGGTAAAACATTGTGTCGTGCATCGTGAAGAAATCCGTAACTGCCTGTTGCTTATCCTCCTTCGACAGAAATCGTCGTCCCTTCAACGCCTTTTTTTAAGGGACCGAAGACGTTACAATCGCACGGGGAGAGTGAACTGTCCAAACATAGGATGACCAAAGGATAGGACACGTGGAAGGATGAACCCGAGCTGAGCAAATCAATTTTCTTAAGAAATTACAATTTGCATCACAACATGCCAACAATCAGAATCTTAAATAAAACCACAATCTTCAACCTTACTATACCGCTCTGATTGTTTACCTGACACTTACTATAAGTCGCCTTCATATGAGCTCGTAAATCTTGTTTTCTGCAACTGTTTGTATCCGCTTTATAGCATTGTACTTCCTTGGTAGGCAGCATATGTTTATTAGTGACCATGTTTTCGGTGTATTGGTATTTTATACTCTACTTTTATACTTAGGACAATGAAGCATTAAATGTTTCCTTATAATGGGAACTAATGTTACCTAATGTCAGCTACCAGTTGCTTTTTAGACCCAAATTGACATATTCCCCAATACACTTGTGGAGATTCGGTATGTCCTGATTACACCTGATGGGTATGATTAGGACCCGGTTAGTTTATCAGCGTTAATGTTCTCCTTATTTCCTCATATAGATTATGGAAAATTCCATGATGTTCTTGCTAGAGACGAGTTTTGGTGTTCATGGAGATAGATTATGATACTCGCTTTATGGGCTTCAACATCGACAATATGGTGGTCTTCGCACAATCATTTGCCTTTTTTATCCATACACACATTCCCTATCGCAACACAACTTTCTATATTTTAATACTGAGATGGTATTTCATCTATAGATAGATCGTATTAGATAGTGCCTTATTTTTCTATGGAAACTGTATAAAGTTGTCGGTTGTGAACTTAGAGGATCGCCTTGCTTAAGTAAGATGTGACTTTCTTGTTAATTTGTTTCACTGTGGTAATGCCGACCTGTTAAGTGACATAAAGGAAACCATGCCACATCTTTTATTTCGATTTAGTGTATAATCTAGGCCACAAGATATTTGTGGATATTCTTAGTGTTCGCTATGCATGCTATTTTCTCTTAATACGTCGACTGCCGTTGAGTTTTGTGTCAAGTTATTTTTGATGCTAGGACAACTACTTGTCTTACCATTCGGGATGTTGTCTAGGCTGTAAATAGGCAAACTATTCTATTTCATAACTTACTGTGTGACATTTTACTTCAAATGAAGATTGGTACTCATACATACTAGGCGGTTCCTCATCTAAAAGAATTTTGTGGGATTTTATTACAAGAAAAAATGACGAGCTTCGTTTCTTCGGTGCTCTTCATTGTACACTGTCTAGTGCTGATATTTTTAATTGAATTTACATGTTCCCTTGTAAATATGTGATGTTAAATAGTTTTATGACTAACATATACGTACACGTTTTAGTATATTGTGCTGGATGTACACATAGATTTGACTTAAAAGCCAATACTTTCATCATTTTTAAGCTTAAACGGTGTTGTATTTACCTGTCACTTCCTGTAAACTTGATTTGTACACCCTTGTATTACTACATGTATACTCTTTTACTGTTGATGGGCCTGAAGATGGCAAAATGAATGGCCAAAGCTGATTGCCTTTAGAATAAAATATCTTAAAGTGCACGGCTGTTGGTAAAAATTATTGACATTGAAAAGTGCGTACCAGCCCATGTCCCCTGGCCTTAATGGACCAACAGATATAAAGTGAAGAGCCCCAGAAATAAGGTGTTCAGGTCTTTCAAGACTTACTCAACCCCTTAAAGAAATGTAACTTACGCTAAGCCGTTACTTAACTCTAAGTTAAGTGAATAAGCCTTAAATCTCTTAATTATCAGCAGAAATTTCAGTTACTGTATTAAAACTGCTAATATGAAAAGGACAAGACATTTGAGACAAACAACAGCAGATATACCAACAGACGTCGAATGTTCTTTTGAAACTATAGAATAATAGATACAAGCTTACCCAAATGGCTCTGACTTTTTGCTTAACATTTACAGATAAGATTGAGGTTCCAGACTCTCATGATTTAAACCCATCCAAAAAATTAAAGAAAAATTAGTTTAAGACATCAACAGCTGATTTAACATTGCTCAAAACTCACAACAGGTAAAGAATGTGGTAAAGCTAAGGAAGAAAAAACGGAAACACCAGTGCTCATCAAGTACGGCTGGCAGAATCGGAGAAGAACAGTTCAAAACTAATTTAACACTTTAATCAGTGGCGCATATAGGTAAACTTTTACGTAACCCCGAGATTAAATCGGATGTTCTAACACACTAACTGCCCGTGCAACACGTCTTATACACACAAAAATTGAAATCATTATGCAAATCGGCAAAGTTACACAAGGAGTTACAAATAAGTTAGAGTAATTTGCCACAAAACCTCATCTTTCAAACTTCACTGGCGAGGTTCGCTAAGCGAATAACGCAATACGTACCATAACTTCCTTAGTATTCCATATGCCATCATTCAAAGCACTATTCCGGCCGTCAACATCCAAACCGTACACAGCGAGAACATTCGAGGATGCAAATTGCTGGTGTACTCTCTCTCCAAAATCCAGAGATCAGACATAGTGGGTGCTATCGTGCATGCGGCTCAGAATACAGCAAGAGGCCCCAACGGCCACCATATCAATAGGCCGACGCCTCGTATCAACACCCCCTAAAGCCCCCATCACCCCCTCCCCCCGCCCACTTCAACTGCGGCAAGGGTCCCGCCTTTTCCTCACTCGCAAAACAGTGATAAATAGAGCGAATCAGTCAGGCATTCGCTACTCCTACAGAGACGCCAGCCAGAGGAACCAAAGACAGCATAGCGACGCCACGGCTCAAAGCGTCTCCCACGTCAGTTGGGGTAACTTGTGCGTTACGACATTTGCAGTAGGCCTATGAGGACGTGCTTTATCTTGAAGCAGCACCATACCCGGGCGCACCACAACATTGGTATTCAACGTACATGCTGCCCCGTACACATTGTTCATTCTTCGATGGATATCTAGCGGTATTTGTCCTTCGGCAGCCAAGAAATGAATAGCACCACGTTGGTCCTGTATGAGCGCATTTGATAATAGCATGGCCATAGTTCATGTTTCCTCAAATATCGCACGCGTGTCGGAAAGACACGAGTGCCACTCTCGCAGTCGGAGTCGCGTTACGTTGCCTATATGATGCAGCAACACATTCGAACGAAAGATTTTTGATTGCACCTTGTTTTTACAGTGCATCACGATATGGCAGCATTACATGTAATCTCAAGTTCATAATCAAATTTCGACGCCATATTATTCTCAATACCGTTACTTACCCAGCAACAGAATGTAGAAGTGGTTTATCAGTTACTGTAGGAAAACGGAATTTATGTATACTCTTGATATTGATGCAACAACCGTTAATGACTCAAACTGCCGGAGCAGATCAAGGAATTTCTTAGCATTTGCACAGCATATAAGCAGAAGGGGGAGATTTCGAAACGGAATTAAACTCATTATTGAAAGACATAAAAATTGTGTAAGTATATCAGATGCAGCAAAGGACTTGTAAAAGCAGCTGAGCGAATGGCAAAGTACCTTGAAAGGCCGCTAACTAAAGTAAGCAAATGTTAGTGAGATGTAGTACATTCATTCAGGGTAGCTTTAGAGACGAATGTTACGTAATGAGAGGTTTTTATGTGTTTTCTATGTGAGTAGCAAAATAACTGACGATGGCCGAAGCAGAGAGGATACGAAATGCAGACTGTGTAAAAGAGAAATGTTTTAAGATCTAATGTAAATTTAAATACTATGATGTCTTTTCTTAATGTATTTGTCCGGAATGGAGCCTTGTACAGACGAGAAGCGGTTCACAAAAGAAGGGAATAGAAGATTTTCAAATGTGACGCTACATGAGAATGCTGAAGATTACATGGGTAGGTCGAGTAATTAATGAGGAGTTACTGAATCGAACTGGAGAAAAAAGATAGGTCGCATCTTGAGACAAGGAGGAATCATAAATTTCGTAATGGAGGGAAATCTATGGGATAAAAATTGTAGGACGAGACTGAGCAATGAACACCACAAGCAGGCTCAAATGGCTGTGCGTTGCTGGAATTATTCAGAGATGAACAGACCGGCTGAGGATAGACTAGCAGCGGAGAGCTACATCAAATCAATTTTTGTACTGAAGACCACAACAACAAAAACAACAACGTGTACTCCGTATCGCCTTACTTCACCGTTTTTATGTTTTACAGTAAACAGGTACATCCGATGATGAGGCTAGAAGCCTCGAAATCTACCATGGACTAGTAAAACGAAAAAAATGTAACTGTAGCCTGATGAAATTTCTTTACTCTTAATTAACCATACAACTACGTTCCCTAAAGCCCTATTCTATGATGGAACGTCACGTATAGATGCAGAGCTTACCAATAACATGTGGAGTTTCAGAACATAGTGCAAAGAGAATTTCGTTCGGAGCGGTTAGTACGGGAGCGCATCATGCAGTATTCATCACACAATTTTTGCGCGCCGGAGGCGAAGGCTTCCGGCCTGCCCCAGGTCATTAATAAATCAGCGGCGGCAAAGGGACTAAGCGACCGGTAATCCGCACATAATGGAAAACGCACGTCCTCCTAATTACGTGCGCTGCGCTCCCATTTCCTGATCCCTGCATGCCTGCTAATAACCGTGGTGCAGCACTGCTGTCGGCAATCCACGCTCGCCTTCTGGTTTCTGCAGCCAAGGTACAGCATTAATTTAGGGTTAAATGCGAGGCGTAGGCGGGAGTGCGGTATGTAACACAGCATTCATGTTCATCGTACTTATAGTATCACGTGGGTATCTTCGTAAAGCATTTGCTAGATCCTTATACAAGGCGATAATCTGGTCTGGTCTTCATTAAAATTTCCTTAACTGGAAAAAATAAACAGAGCTGAAGTTGTGAATTCTTCTTAACAATATATGTCTTTAAATATTTGAGAAACACACTGTAAGAATGGCCTATGTTCTATATAGTTATGATGCTTTTGTGACATCGAGCCATCGATATTTTTAGAATATTCTTTGTTAAGGAAACAGTTTGCTATTGTGTTTTTTTGTGAACTGTATCCAAGTGTGACCTCAACCTTTCGTCTACGGTTTTATCACAATGTGACCTCGTTAAAATCTAGAAAATTAGTGAAATACGTGCAATTGTGTAAATGAAATGAAAAGTGATTTATTTTTTCAGTTTATTTTTGGTTATTTATTTATGCATCTAGTTCTGTAGCATGCAACTGAGCAGCCTGTCTCATCCTCAAGGTACGAATCAGTTCATGAAATTACGAGTACAGAAGGAAAGTTAATACTCTATGTCTATATTAATAAGAAACCTGAAAAGCCGTCGTTTCTACCTGTTTATCTGTTTTAATACGCTAAGCTCCAGAACTATTAGACGACTATTCATAGAGCCTTCACAGGTAACTTGAACGTAGCTTGGGCAACATATAAGCTTTATTTGAGCAAAATCGGATCACGAAGAATAAAGATTTAATTTAAATTTTTATCTGTGTGTTTGGACCAGCTAATCTCCAAAACTACTGGACGGATTTTCGTCAGTAACTTTTGCGTATCCTGGGATAAGATATGGGCTACATTTCATCAAAATCGGAACAAGGAAGAATAGATATCGGAATTTAAAGGTTTATCTAAAATCCTGAGGTCACTTAGTAGTTCGCATGTTTAGTCATCAGGATTTAGTACACCAGATAATCAATCTGGATAACGCTGTTAGTTTCATAGCACACTAAAGAACCCATAGATGGGGCTGATACAGATGTATTCTCAGAAGGTTACGTCAGTGACGGATTTATGCACCGCAGTCTTTTCTTCACAAATACGAACTAACAACGTATTTAGTTGGCTAGCATAGACAGATTTACTGCTTTCGATTTGTGTATCAAAAATTTGACGCAACTGCTTTGTTAATTGAGACAGGGTTTATTTATAATCTTCCAGAACCCAAGTATTTTCGGGAGGTTACTTCAGTGACAATATTAAGCGCCACAATCTCATCTTTATAAATACTAACTAACGTTGAATTTATTTGGCTAATATATACATATTTATCGGTTTCGCTTTGCATATTAAAATTTTAAGGACGTTACTTTACTTCTATTGATACGCTTTGTTTGCATTCTTTGCTAGGAAAAACGAATTTATTAAGTTTGCTTATTGATTTGGGTGACTACTTATTGCATCTTGGTTTTATTTTGTTGATGAATAAAAATTCCTAGAAGGCGGTCGAGTCTTTCTGAATACACCAGAAAGGCTAAAACACTGAAGACTGTGCGTTCTCAAGAATCCAATGAAGATCTGACGTGACATTTGCTGCAGCTTGAGAACATCAGGTTTTAACTTGCTCTTTGGAAACTGCTTCCGAAAGTGAGCCACAACGGAACTCTGATCGATTACTTTACGCATTACCTCACTTCTCAGGATCCTTCACTCACAGAGGTTTAAAGTTACTTCTCTCCAGCCTAATACCATAGAAGCGGTCATTTCGATGGGTGGTAGCACAGGCGAATAAGCTTTTATGCTCCAAATCCCACTTATCCCAACAATTTACCATTTCGCTTTAAACGTGTACAATTCCTAGTGAGGATTTGTTATACCACAATCATAAGGTACAAACAAAACCAGACGCTATGCGTTTTCGGCATGCACCTTAGCGTCAGATGCTATTCGTAAAGTCAGCTCTGTGGTTCGTTGCCATGTTAGTAAAGCAAATAAGCTGTTCGTTCACCTCCTCAATCACAATACTTCAGACATTGTGTACAAAGAAGCTTCACAATTAAAAAATAAATACCACACATATGAAAACTCGGACGCAGTTGTAAAAAAGACACGCAGGAAACATCTGGGTTTCTCAGCTAGCAAATAAAATAAAATTTACATAAATGTTATGCAGACGACAAGCTTCTGATTATGAAATAGGAGTGTAATCAAGAATATAGCCAGGACTTAAAAGTGCGAGTAGTGCTGTCAAAATTTTTAAATCTTGTGGCATCCCACTGAAAATGGATGTAGCAGAATGCTGTACCCTTTCTGCACAAGATTCTAGGAGGTCAGTAAAAAGACAGATTGGATTTATGCCCGGTCTTACTTACAATGAGTAAAACTGGTAATTTTTGGAAACAAGGTCATATTGTTAATAACAAACAACATGAAACAAATTATATATCAAGAGTCTGTGTCAGAATTCACACTCTTGAACAGGAATCAAGAGGATCTTAAACGTACACCATGTACTGCTCGAACTGCTAGTTTCTGAGCCAAAAATGCCTTTTGTGAATAGGAAGAGTTCCGTCAGAACACAACGCCGTGTGTCATAAGCGAGTGAAAATAAGCAAATTCGACCAATTATCATGTTGACCTACCACTTACATTAGCTACTGTTCTAAAGGTGAGTACAGCACCATTCAGTTTTCGAAAAAGATACAGAACATTTTCATGAATAACATACAGAACATGGACATCCGTGAGAGCGTATCACATTACTGACATCTACGAATTTAGATTGTTCAGGCTCACTGTTTCCCAATCTGGGTAATGGTGAGTAAACTTCTATTTTTTTTCAGACTAGTAATATAACGTGTCAGTAGTTAAGCCGTACTTCTCCTCTCGTGTACCGTGCTACATCCTAAAATGGAAGGAAATCTGTTACCATGTAACGTCTGATATTCGTACAATAGCTATGTTTCTTTAATGTTTTAGCAGTTTTTCCTGACTCGAAAAGTAAAGTTTGTGTTAGCTTTTGTTTCGAAATGTGTTTAGCTTTTTGGTGGTTTTTGATAAAAGTCTACTTAATTTGATTTCACTTTCTGATTTTTGGTGTGCGGTAGAGTAATAACATAACAGACAGCTTAGTAAACATAGTAATTACAATATTTTTTTGAGTGCAACACTTTTAAATTTCAGTAGAATATTTGTTCCTAGACAGATGATCGTGTTGTGTCTTGGAACACGTTTCACATTTACAAAAATCCTAATCTCCCAGAATAATTTCCGAAGTTTCAGAAAAATGCTGCAGCCTAAGAAAAGTGAATGGCACCATTTTAAAACAGAATAAGAAAATATATTATACTTCGGCGAAAGTCTGAAAAGTGTTTCAGATGCAACACTCCCCTCCTACACACCGCAGACTAAAATGTCCGCCGGATACACGCACGTATGTTCGATTTAACACATTAAGAAAATATTTTCCTTCTTATTTTCCATTCCTCTAAATAATGAAAGCCACTGTCCGCCTCCGTAGCGTACCGGTAGCGTTACCGCCCACCACGCAGGGGCCCTGGGTTCGATTCCCGACGGGGGACAGGATGTTGTGTGTCCCTCAACATCATTTTCATCATTGTTGACTCGCAAGTCGCCGATGTGGAGTCAACTAAAGAGGACTTGCAATACGGTGGCCGAACTTCCCCGAATACGATCATTTCATGGAAGCCACTCCTGTCACAGAGTCGCAGCGTCACTATTAAATCAACTGTAACACAAAAGAGACAGCTAAGCACCTCTCTCCCTCTCTCTCTCTTTCTCTCCCCTCTCTAAGAATGTACTAAATACTCGTGGCAGTAAAGCTTGGATTTTGTATAGTGCATGGAAGTATAGTCGTGTCCGCGGTGTTCATGGCAGTACTCCTATATTACTTGACGCACTGTCGTTCGGAACGTACAGCTCCCGGATGGGTGCTATGTGCTTAATTCTGGTGAAAATGATGTCAGGTCCACGAATATTTTATTTGCGAAAGACGATGACAAACGAACAGAAGAATCAGCTCTCATTCCAACTGAATCTTCTTTCCATGGAGTTCACCACATGCCTAAATTGTAGCTTGCAAATGCACCATGTCAACGGCATGGGCCTAATGATCATTTCAAGCAACATTTACTTGCGCTTCGAGCGCTCAGTAGCATCATTCATGTACAACAGGAATTACCCGTGATCCTTTATGTTACTTTATAGATGCAACTACGTGGCAAAAGACACACGTCAGTAGCTTATATCCAAATGAGAAATAGTAGCAGAAGAATTCACATAAGCGAGAATATAATTCTAACAGTTATAGATTTTCGGAAGAGAGCGGACATTAAATTGATACATAAGATCTGAAACTATGTACGGAAAACGCATTATAAAATACAAAATGAGTCACTCATGATTTTCAGAACTTTTATAGCTAACGTACATGAAAACTGGTTTGTGAATACTCGTCAGAAGTGTTCTAATTGAAATCTCTGACAATACAGCTGAACGTCGCGTCCCGAAGGCTGCTAAGAGAGTAAAAATAGCAGGAGCCATCAAATACGTGAGCAACAATCAGCGAAAGAATATCGACAGACTACAAAAATCTGTCATGTAATGAAAATTTCTGGTATTATCTGCCTTATGCAGAAATTAACAACATGGAAGCAATTGTGAGTCCGCAAAATATCATAGGTATAAGCCGATAAAAAAGTTTTAAATTGCAGAAAGAAATATCACTATTTAGTTTCCTTGCTCGTTGTTAAGATCAGGCCCTTTTATCGACTCTATTGCTCAGGAGTTAAAAAAAAAATAATAAGCTCAAATGGCTCTGAGCACTATGAGACTTAACATCTAAGGTCATCAGTTCCCTAGACCTAGAACTACTGAAACCTAACTAACCTAAGGACATCACACACATTCATGCGCGAGGCAGGATTAGAACCTGCTGCGACCGTACCAGGAGCGCGGTTTCGGACTGAAGCGCCTAGAACCGCTCGGCCACAGCGGCCGGCCCAGGAGTTACAGAAACTGGAGAAATAAAATCACGTGTATAAAGCATAAAACACAGGAAAATGTTTTGAATTAGTTTCTGTCAAAGGCCGACAAACGCCAGTTGTCGACGAAAACTGCAGCTGCTAACACACGTAACTCTAACAACACAGATCTCGTTTTATGATCTATAGTGACCTCGCTTGTATATCGGCTTTGCTTTAACTATCGTGTATCAGTCCCCTGAATCTGATGTGTTGAAGACAGCGTAATCGCTCGTAGCGTACGTCCTGCGCAGGCCTTCTTCAAAGCCATGCAGTCATTGTTGCATTGTGCTGGAACTCAATTTGGCCTATAGAAAGGAACGGGGAAACAAGCCTCACAGTACAAAAGCAATCATTGCGGAACAGTAATGACTTCGCCGAGGGGGCCCTGAATTTGACTTTGAAATAGGCACGGGAGGCGGGATCCAGGCAGCCTGCGGCTGTCGTTCGTAGGGCGGCGGCGACGGTGGAGGCAGCGGGGGCGGTGCGAGTGAGGTTAGGGGCCGCGGCGGAGGCGGACACGTCACGTAGCCGCGGGCGCCGGACGGCGGTCGGCGGTGGCGGTGGTGGTGGGGGTGGCGCCCCGTCTGGCGAACCGCAGCCGGCGTACGGGCTCTGCAGGTGACTGCCTAGATAAACAGACGCAAATACTGACTACAGTAAAGTGTTGCGGCTTGTTTGGTTGTCCCTTGTTGCACACAGTTCGCTTCTTACATGGGAAGGGACGGAGATCGGAGGCGGTGCTGTTTAAGATACCCGGTATCTCACCCTACAGCATACTGTTCTCGGAAAGCGAACGAAATGAATTTATCAGGCATCAAAGTAGCATAGGTTTCCGAAGTGATGAGCGTGATTCTGTTTTCAAAAAACAGTTTCCTTAATGTAAATAATTTGAAAGATGTTTTGCATTAACATCCGTACAACTTTGTAGTTCACTATATTTCAACGAACGGAGGGATAACATCCGAAACGAAGTATAAAAGGTAGAAAATCTAAAAAGGTAAATCTCTACATGGAGCGGACCAGACGAATCAAATGCAAAGTAGATAAGGAATTCTGGTCAGACGATTATAGCTAATACAAATAACAGCAGAAAATAGTAGAATGGAAACAGGATTAGTTACTAATAGGAACCTAGGTTGGAGAGTGAGAGACTGTGAACAGTTCTTTGATTGCGTTGTTTTCATCAGATTCGGCAGCAAAATCAACACCAACAACAACCGTGGTGGCAGAGCGGTTCTAGGCGCTTCAGTGCGGAAACGCGTGACTGCTACGGTTGCAGGTTCGAATACTGCCTCGGGAATGGATGTGTTTGATGTCCTTAGGTTAGTTAGGTTTAACTAGTTCTGAGCTCTAGGGAACTGATGACCTCAGATGTGAAGTCCCATAGTGCTCAGAGCCATTTGAACAATAGTTCAAGTACACAAGCCGATGTCGCAAAGGGAAGATGAAGAGATAGAGAAGTATATGAGAATATTGAAAGGGTAATTCAGTCTTAAAAGCGATATGAAAATCTAATAATCAAAGTGAACTGGGATGCGGACCTAGGAAAGCAGTATAAGAAAGGATTGTAGTAAATTATGGCTAGGTACTAGAAATGAGAGAGGAGAAAGATTAAATGAGTTCTCCAATAAATTTCAGCCAGTAATATCGAATACTCTGTTCATGAATCACAACAGGAGGAACTATACTTGGAAAAGACGCGCTGACATGGGCAATTCCAGTTGGATCACATCATGGTCAGACAGAAATTTAGAAAGCAGATATTGGATTGTAAGGCGTACTCAGGAGCAGATGTAGATCCAGATCATATTTTAATAATGATGAAGAGTAGGCTGAAGTTTAAGAGAAACGTGCAGAAGAATCGGTGTGGAAGGAGTGGGACACTGAAGTGCTGAGGTATGATGAAACACTTTTGAAATTCGCTAAGGATGTATATGCTGCGATAAGGAATATAACAGTAGGCAGTTTCGTTTAAGAGGATTGGAAACTCTGAGAAGCTGAAATGCAGATGTTGACCCGTCAAACACATCGACAAGGACGTTAACTGCCAAGAAATCTTGGATAGCAGAAGATACACTGTAACTGATACAAGAAAGAAAGAAGAACAAAAATGTTCAGGGAAAGATAGGAGTAAAGCAATATAAATATGATGCGCAGTACGATGATAGCGAACTGGCGGCAAGAAAAAGATGAAGAAATTGCAAGAGAAATGGTCAGCAGAAGGACTGACTCAGCATAGAAACAGGCTTTTGTGAAATTAAAGGCGAGGCTGGTAATATTGAGAGTGCAACAGGCATTCCACTGTTACACGCACAGAAAAGAGCGGATAGGTGGAAAGAATAGAAGAAACAGTAGTCGGCAAGGAAGACATATGGGATTTAGCATTAGAGCCAGAATTTAAAAGAATTCTGGAAGACTTGACATCAAATAAAGCACATACTAGGGTGTGTCGAGTACTACACGAACAACAATTACACCCATATCACCTACAACGAGACCATGCAATGCTTGTGACTCACTTTGCACCAAGGTTCGCAATGTGTCAGTGGTTGCTCTAACAGTGGATTGATCCATTAGATTTTCTCCAACCCGTGCTGTTTACTGATTATGCCTCATTTGATCGCGATGGTATTTCCAACAGCAGGAGTAGCCATGTGTGTGACGAGGACAACCCTCGTGCTGTAGTAGAGTCACACCGTCAAGTAAGTTCTGCTGTGAATATCTTGGCCGGCGTTGTAGGCGACAATCTCATTGGGCCATATCGTCCACATGGCTGTCTGGCTGGCCACATGTACTTGAGGTTCGTTCGAAGAGTTCTGCTAAGTTGCTGAGTTGTTGGAGAACATACCCTTGGCTGTTAGTGAGAGAATGTGGATACAACATGTCGGTGCACCGCCTCGCTTCAGAGTGGATGTCTGCAACTACCTCAGTGCTGTATTCCCTGGTCGCTGGATTGGATGGGGAAGTCCTATTACATGGCATGCGAGCTCGCATGACGTCAATCCCTACTTCTGTACGAGACCCCAGTGGATACGGTGATGGAATTAGTTGCCAGAATTTTAGCCGTCTGTAATATGATTCGAAACATGCTACGGATAAGTGCCAGGATGCGCCAGAATCTTGTTCGCCGATGTCATGCTGGCATTGAGGTTGATGACAGTCAGTTTCAGCACATTTTGTAATATGCGGTACAAATGATACGATAATTATGTCAGTGATGATATTTGCAGTTAATTGTAACCAACCTAAATAAAAATGTACACACTAATGTGATTTTATTCCTGTTATCTCCTTAAGCTGGCTTCTCCGACCCTAGGTTCCCTACCTCAAATTGTTCAGTAGAGCATCGTCTATGTCCTGTTAAATTTTTGCACGCTCTTACGGAAACATCCTATAAAATCATCGCTTACAAACTGTTCCTCTGCCGTACGCACTACACAATGCGGTATCATGTGTTCATGTCCTTCCATATTTAGCGTTTTCATAAGCGCAATAATTGGACAGCACCCTAACCACGAAAAATACCACCATACCGTAACACCAGCCCGTCCATACTTGTGATAGAACTGCACATACCGACAGGCTTTCACCGTATTCAAACCTTTTCACCGGATTGTCACAGAGTGTAGATTGATTCATCAGCCAAAATACTAGTTTCCAGTGACTTGGCTCTTTACTCCACTTCAAGTGTCGCTTAAAACTTAGTATAGAAATTCGGGGCTTACGAGGGGCTCCTCGACCGTAATACTGTAACTTCATCCATTATTTTATGTACTGTCAAAGTATTAGTAACAAAGTTCCGCTTTATTGCGTCTGTCTTTTAACCGCTAAATTCAAGTGGTCTAGCGCGTCTGCTAATGTCACGCTGTGGCGCTATCTTGACTCCTGCGCATAACGAACGATTTACACTCGAAACAAGCCGCGGCTTTAAAGTTTAATGTTATTAGCAGCCATCTGCGATTCGAACTTGCTAATGATTTGAAAATGCACATTACTAACAATACTTTCGAGAATATGTAACCGGTTCATTCCATCAGCATACAGTCACAATAAATTTCACTGGACTGTCTACCAAAGTTATCATTCTGAAACTTAGTGACATCCACGGAACAACAGTGCATTTATTCAGCACTAGAATGAGAGCAGCAACTAATTTACAGTCAGTATTTCCATCTTAAAGTGAGTACTGTGACTGATTGATAACGGCCGGCAGTCCTGTAGTGACAAATTCTGCCTTTTAATTTTATAATAAACTGAAATATATAACTGTAAGTCTTTCTTTTAATATCACAAAGTTACATCAAAGCTAGATGAATACAAGCAAGACCATTACGACGTGGCATGTTAACTTTGGAAGAAGTATTCCGAAACAATTGTTGATCTTATTACAGTTTGTACTTTACGTTGTACTTGGAAATGAGTGCAAGTCAAATGTAACCATGGCAACGTAATATGCGCCCATTAAAAGTACATATCGTCACTAAACGCTAGACTGATATTGCTGTTAGAAATAATTAGACTGGAATATTTTAAAATAAATGGACCATTGTGTTAACCAAACAAAGCAAACAGGATCCAAAAATGTCTGAGGGTAAAATTAATACAAATAACTACCAAGATTTAATAAAAATGTTGTTGCTTATCTTAGGGTCAAACTTGTTCCCTTATATGTCTGTTTCTCTCCATACAAATCTGAATGCGAGAGTACTTGGAAGTTATTGGCTTGTAGCAGACGAGCGCAAGTAAATTTTGGTGACTTAAAATATTATAGTTTCTTCCTGCCTCTGCTGACACAGACAAAGATGGCTCGCCATGAGAGCTTCCAAAGCCAGTGTTCTCGATGTACCACCGGAGTCACATTCTACGTCTAGAAAATTCTTGCATCCGCTACAGATATTTTATTGAGATGACTTGTAACTGTGCGCTTGTTACCAGTGCACTTCATTAACCTCCGTAACAACATTTAGTCTCATGGTAATTACTAACATGTTAACTAGGCGTACCAAACCGTCGACTGCAACTTAGCACTGCCGGTGAGAGAGTGCAGCCAGCGAGCGTTCTTCGCCCTAGACCGCCGTGTGCGTCAAATCGCATAAATAGCACGACGCAGTAAAAGACACGACGTCGGCGGAATTTATTTGAATGATCATTGCAAATCGGAATTTAAAACGATATAAATTTCTATGGAATGGAACAGTAATTTAGAAGTAAAATTAACGGAGCCTATTGCGATTCTGCGTTACATTACAATTATTATTAATATTCTGTTTCCTTACAAAATATCTACAAATTATTCAGTGAGTAGAATTAACAGGTTATTATGGAACTAAACATGCATCGACATTTAGGTAAAAGCAGTTTGTCTGGTCAATATAAACAAAAAATGTTGTGTCGTTACGATACAGTGCCCCATCTTTTTAACGCCCTACGCACAGTCATTGTGTTGGCTAGGTTGTTGTTAGCGCTTTGGTAATTCTTTCAGCTGATTTCATGTTTTTTTAACATTGCTCTTCCACCACCCTCAACCCACGTAATGCTCGTTGGTGTCTGTCCGTCAGTGAGTGTTTCTACTTCGCTATCACATCACTGACAGTCGACGTGTACAGCTTTAGAAGGGTTGAGATGTTCCTGATTGATTTGTTGCCCATGTGCATGCAGTGACTAGTCCACATTCGAAGTCTCTGGGCTGTCCGACAAACTCTGCTATTCTACTTCTCTGCTGACGATACTCACCTCCTACTTTCGTATGGGCGTATCCGACTCTCCTCGCATCTGATGGTGAGTCCCCCTTTGTATGTGGGTGTCGGAATACTTTTTATCAGATAGTCTAGATGTGACTGGTTTCTCAGATACAGCTGCTGATGGAGTGCGTATGCTGAAATGGATTGTGTATATTTATGGAAAATCAGTGTCAGTACAGTGTAGCCTCAGGCAGGCTGTAATCTTTCACTCAGGAAAATAGTATTTTATCTTCTTGCTAAGTACTTTGTAATCAGCTTAACAAAGATGGTATAAACACAAAGTGAAAAAACGGAGCAAGAATAGTGTACGAAATTCGCTGTAGAACAGGTTTGAGCCCTTATGACTTTATACACTCGGCTATCGCACTTTCCGTAAAACCGACGCCATTTCAATAGACTTTAAACTTATCTCGTTCGTCTTTGGGAAAGGGGGGGGGGGGGGGAATAGCTCCTAAACGAAGGGAGACAGTTATCTTCAACTAATACCACCACTCAATCCGTTCTCGAACTCCGATCCCCTTACCTCCTCTTGTCACTGAAACTTATAAGATGACGTACGGTTTTCTCCAGAATGAACTGTTGAGCTCCCCGACTAACCTCTGCTACTACTGACGTAAGATTTGCAGCAGTCGCTCGCTATTTAGTTCTGTTAACTTACTTTATTATCGATGGCTGATTTCGGGTTACTTCGAAGTTACCTATGAAAGATATATGTAAAGTAGTGTGTTTCTACTTTCTTCTTGTCCGAATAGCTTCCAGCACCCACAGGACACTTTGTACAATGTATGCATCTCGTATATATGTAAGAGACGGCACTAAGGACTATATACAGTGGAAATAGACAGTGACAGTATGGAAGTGAAACGTGAACGACAAATAGTTTAGACAAGAGGGCAATAGAAGCTTCCGAAATGTGGTGCTACAGAAGAATGCTGAAGATTAGATCGATAGATCACATAACTATTGAGGAGGTATTGAATAGAATTGGGGAGAAATTTGTGGCAGAATTTGACTAGAAGGAGGGATCGGTTGGTAGGATATGTTCTGAGGCATTAAGGTATCACCAGTATAGTATTGGAGGGCAGCGTGGAGGGTAAAAATCTTAGAAGAAGACCAAGAGATGAATACACTAAGCACATTCAGATGGATGTAGGTTACAGTAGGTACTGGGAGATGAAGAAGCTTGCGCAGGATAGAGTAGTATGGAGAGCTGCATAAAACCAGTCTCTGGACTGAAGACTACAACAACAACAGTTACACTATTAGCCATTAAAATCGGAACACAAGGGAGGATAATCAATAACGAGGATTTACTTATTCTCCACATACGCTCAGCAGGAAGAATACTTGATTAAAATGTAGTTGTTTTGGAGGTATACAGAGTGCGAAATTCGGTACACAAGACTGGTACCTCTGGCAGCAACAATGGCTATAGCCCGATTCGGCATCGACCAGACCTAGGTCTTGGGATACGGTACGCCTTTCCACGCTGCTTCACTCTGTGCCAGAGATCGACAACCGTAGTGGCTAGCGAGTAGTGGTGTGCAACCCATGGCAAGATGTTTCCACAGACTGAGAGACGTGGAGACCGTGCTGGCCACACCATCATCAACGCCTGTGCAAAAGTAGGCGAGAACAGCAATGGCAACACCATGTTGAAACATAACTTCACGAAGACATCGAAAGTAAGACACACACACACACACACACACACACACACACACACATCCACACACACACACACACCTCGTCCTCTTTCTTTTTAGTCGTCAGTCTTTTGACTGGTTTCGTGCGACCCACTTCGAAATCCTCTACTGTGCTAGCCTCGTAGCGCTTGCACTCTATGTCCTCAATTATTTTCTGGGTGTATTCAAATCTCTGTCTTCCCCTACAGTTTTTACCGTCTCCCTCAGGTACCATGAGGTTACACCTTGATGCTTTAACGCATCTTCTACCATCCTCTTTCTTTATTATCAGAAATTTCTTCCTCAACTTAAGGCCTACGTTTGATACCAGTAGATTTATATTGGCTGGGAAAGTCTGCCTGTCCGAATCTTCGTTTACATCGTGAATTTTGATGTTAAGTTTATCGCTGTTCTCATTTCTCCTATTTTCATTACTTTGGTGTTTTTCCGACCTACTCTCCATCCATATTCCCTGCTCATTAGACTTATCATTCCATTCAACAGATCATATAATTCTTCTTCCCTTTCACTCAGGTTAGCAATGTCTTCAGCGAATAGTTTCATTGATATCCTTTCAACCTGGTTTTTGATCCCAATTTTGAACCTTGCTTTTATTTCCGTCATTGCCTTTTCGTTGTATAGATTGAGCATTGGAGGTGACGGACTGTATCAACGTCTTGCACCCTTTCAAACAGAGCTCTTCGTTGTTCCTCTTCCAGTTTTGTTGTTCCTCTTGGTTCTCATATTTCCCTATGGCTTACTCCCGTTTTTCTCGAAATTTCTCCTGCGAACACACAGTCGAGTGCTTTTTTCTAGCTCGACAAATCCTTTGAACCTGTATTGATCTTTCTTTTTTCTTGCTTCCATTATGAAGTGCAAGGTGAGAAATTCGTCTCTCGTGCCTTCACCTTTTCTGAAGCCAAACTGATTATCATTTAACACACCCTCAACGTTCTTTTCCTTTCTTCTGTACATTATTCTTGTCAACACATTGGATGCATGAGATGTTAATCTAATAGTGAGACTTTTAACACCTATATGACCTTGCTAACTTCGGAATTGTGCGGAAGATATTTTTCAAAATGTCTGATGCTATGTCACCAGTCTCACAGATTCTACACACCATCGTGAATAGTCGTTTGATTGAAATTTCTCTCAGTGATTCAGATGGAATGTTATCGATCCCTTCTGCTCTATCTGATATCAAGCATTCCAGAGCTCGCTTTATTGCTGACTCTAATATTGGACTCCCTATGTTGTCCTTATCCACTTCAATTTCTTCTTCTATCGAATGATAAGACAAATCCTCCTCTTCACAGAGGCCTTCAGTGTACTCTTTCCACTTATTCGCTATTTTCCTCTGCATTTCGTGGTGTAATTCCATTACGCACTCAAAGTTAACGCGCTTGTCTTCAGTTTCACCGACGCTTGTTTTTACTTTGTGTATGCTAAGTCAATCCTTCCTTCGATCGTTTCGTTTCCGAATTCTTCACATTTTTCCTGCTGCCATTTTGCCATTGCTGCCATCCATACCTTAATTATTTCATTCCTAGCTGAATTTGTATTGCTGTATTCCTGTCTTTCCCTCAACATTTTTGTACTTTTTTCCTTCCGTCAGTCAACTGAACTATATCCTCTGTACTCAAGGTTCCTTCGCAGTTACCAAGGTTATTTCGCAGTTACTTTCCTTGTACCTATATTCGTTTGTTCAACATCTGCGATTGCCCCTTTTAGAGATGTTCACACCCCTTCAACTGAACGGCCTACTTCGGTGCTCCTTATTGCAGTTTCCACACCTTAGCAAACTTCAGATGTGTCTCTGTTACTTACCACTTCAGTATTCCACTTCCTTTCACATTGATTCTTCCGTTCGATGATGAAAAACTCCAGTCTACCCTTCATCAACATTAGAGTACTATCTGAGTCAGTATCTGCTCCTGCCTCCTGCTCTGACTTACAGTGCAATATCTGATTTTGCAGTCACTGATATGACGTAAACCATCTGGTATCTTCCCGTATCTCCGCGTCTTTTGCAAGTTACCGTCTGAAATTTATTGGAGAACTCAATTAGCGTTTCTCCTCCCTCGCCAGCCGAAGTGGCCGAGCGGTTCTAGGCGCTACAGTCTGGAACCACGTGAACGCTACGGTCGCAGGTTCGAATCGTGCCTTGGGCATGGATGTGTGTGATGTCCTTAGGTTAGCTAGGTTTAAGTAGTTCTAAGTTCTAGGGGACTGATGACCTCCGAAGTTAAGTCCCATAGTGCTTAGAGCCATTTGAACCATTTTCTCCTGCTTCATTCTCATTCCCAAGTCCAAATTCTCTCGTAACCATTTCTTCCATTCTTTCCACTAACACTTTATTCCAATCCCCCAAGGACTATTAGCTTTCCATCTCCCTTTACGTACGGAATTACCCGTTCAATATCCTCATACTTTAACTCTTCGGCTTCTGCTTGCGACGTCGACATGTTTACCTTGACTATTCTGGTGGGTGTTGGTTTCCTGTTGAATCTGATGAAAACAACTCTATCACGCTATCTGGTATTTGGTAAATAAGAATATTTAGCACGAAGAGCGCGTAATGTAATAAAATAAAAATAAAGTGTAACAACATGCGACCTTGGCTGTCAAATATTCTTATATAGGCTACCATTTGCTGCTGATGTTGATACTATCCTATGTTTTCTGACAAGAAATTCTTATTTTATTCCCACTTCACTTCACTCACGCCTACTGTATCCAGATTGAGCCTTTGAATTTCTGTTTTGAAATTTTCTAGCTCTTCTACTACGTTCAAACTTCTGAGATTCCATGCTTCGAGTCGAAAAATATGTTTCCAGCGTTATATTACGTAACTGATTCCTGCAAAACTGGCTACAGCTCATTTAATAAACAAAATTAAAAATACAAGCCAAATAGGAATAGTTAATACGAACCGAAAAATGAGATGTATATCAGCATCAGTGACTGCTAGTAAATAACCATCGTAGACTATATTTTCATACTGAACTGCATATTCACCCAAATGCTGTGAAAGCATATCGCACTGGGCCCTGAGAGAGTAGGCACGCAGCAGGCCACATTAGCTGGAGGGAGGGGCCGCCCCAGAAGAATTCCCAGAACAGACTCGACATGCGGTTCGACAGGCCAGTGCTCTGAGGTAGCCACCTTGTGCTCCGGACGCCAAGTATCACAATGGAGATATTATCTCTGATTTTGCGGGACGCCGGCAGAGTGTTTTTAACAAACTGCATGTATAAGGAGGAGATGTGTCTATCTAGCAGAGCCAGTAGGACGCTCTTGTGAACAGAACCGTAGAAAGTAGGGCTCCTGTGGAATATACCGACCGCTATAGGTAACATTTGAAACAGGAGTAGATACCACTGAAGTTAGGTCACTATTGAGGCTATGGGACGCCAACATCCATCTCAGACATTGTCAGACATAACATAAATAATTTATACATAAATAATGTAGAAGTTAGAGAGCGAGGAACTGTACATCAAACACCCGGCGTAGTGGCCGTGCGGTTCTAGGCGCTCCAGTCTGGGAGCGCGCGACCGCTACGGTCGCAGGTTCAAATCCTGCCTCGGGCATGGATGTGTGTGATGTCCTTAGGTTAGTTAGGCTTAAGTAGTTCTAAGTTCTAGGGGACTGATGACCTAAGAAGTTAAGCCCCATAGTGCTCAGAGCCACCAATGTTAGGGAATTTGCTACTGATTAACCGCCAGCAACTAGAGTCAGGGAAGGGGCCAGTTCCATTAAAGACGTCTTTTCTATGATCTTGCTTGAAATATCGGTAGTTCAGCCAATCCAAACGATCTGACGTGAAAAATACTAATACAGGAGTCTTTCTTTTAGGAAACACACGGCGCAAAATCAATTCTGGGGGACCCATTTGTTCCACCATACTTGTTCTCCACACACCACCACCCGAGCGTCTCTGCAGCCAGGTGCCTCTACAAGGACGTGAGCTGGTAAATCGGAAATTTTGTTGCTGATTTGACCTTAGCCACAGATGCAAGTTGTTGGGGTGGTATCTTAGATTCATGCCACCCCTCACGTCCTCGGCGTTTCACAGTTACACGACAGACATCGACAGAAGTTGCGTGGGGGACCCAACAGACCCAGTGACACGTGCTCGCTGAGCCATGCGTTCGGCAGCATCAACTAGCTGCTGTGACGAACTACCACCAGTTCTTTGTAACACTATCTACACATCTACCTCAATAAACTGCTGTACAAAACTAAAACATTGAAATTCATCACTCGCACAGAACAAACAACGGAGTTATTTTCGTCGTACAAACGCCCTCAACAAATCACCAAAGTTTAAAGAGTAATATAAACAAGATCTTTTTCTGTATAATAAAAGTCAATCACACTCACAGTGTGTAATTTAGTAAAATCAAAATGGCTCTTGATTCCACACAACACTCCTGTGTGGACAGTATGCGATCGAACAAGAGGCACAACTTGTCATACGATAACCATGGATTTCTGTGTCCACCAACACGCTCAACGCAACGCACTGCTTGGACTCAGCATTGCTGACTTTATTGAATCATTCAGCAACTAGATGCAACCGTCAGTTACTTAAGCACGCAGTGAGTGCTCATCTTGACATGCAGAAGTCAGTTTCCTTGCCTCCACTGAATTCGCCGTCCTCTCACCGGGAAAAGAAACCAACTTTTCCACCAGGTTGTTGCGTTCACACAGCGGTTGTACCCCGTGTTGACCGTTAAGCCGTCGACACACGGATAGTGCATTCGAAAAAGAAAGCACTTTGGAACTCCGTTCCAAAGGTGCAGAGCAATATCTAGCATGCCAGGTAGTTTGAATGTGTGGGTGAACGTTGACCAATTAGATGAAAGAGCGCCACCTACGTCACATACACCTTATCTCTCTCTTCAGTACAAACTCATGAAATGCCATATTGGCCTTCAGTTAAGGCCCATATGAATGTATGTCATTCTCAAGCATCAGCAAATTGAGCATTTCTCGAAATCCCGTCGTGAATTGTGTGATTTGTTGTAATAAAAGAGGTAGGGTAGGGTTGGGTTGTTTGGGGAAGGAGACCAGACAGCTAGGTCATCGGTCTCATCGGATTAGGGAAGGAAGTCGGCCGTGCCCTTTCAAGGGAACCATCCCGGCATTTGCCTGGAGCGATTTAGGGAAATCACGGAAAACCTAAATCAGGATGGCCGGACGCGGGATTGAACCGTCGTCTTCCCGAATGCGAGTCCAGTGTCCAACCACTGCGCCACCTCGCTCGATATTAAAATTATGGGAAACATCACTCAGTGTTCTTAGTACAATTTGTTATAACTATATGTCATTTAATAACATATCTACTACTGAAGCTTTCAGAAGACGGTAAGACACAAGGTATGGTCTTGTAACGATCAACCCCGGTATAGCGCAACGCGTAGTCGCAGGATTTTAAGGCATTGGGTGGTGTGCTGCTGGTACACGTCTCACTGAATCATTTTTCCCCCTAACCTCCGTGTTTTCTAATACATTCCGATAGTTTCTTATTAGCTTAATAAAATTATGTTCTGTAATATTCGATGACAAGTACATATGAGTGCCCTCTTTTTGAACATCGAGTTTGTTCGACTGGCTTAATCTGTAATATAGCTTCCAATACTCGCAGCAATACATTTTGTACTTTCTTGTTTTAAGTTTTGTATTGCGTATAATGTAACGATTCTTCTGGTGAATAGCTGATGATCAAGTAACAATGACCTTAAGATTTTACTAAAAAGTGAGAATGATGAAATAATTTTTATCTCATGTGGAAAACTATTGAAAATTTGCAACGCACTATTTGTAAAGGAAATTTTATAAGCCGATGTCCTTGTTCACTGGATACGATACTTTCCTTTTTTTTCTTATAACATGTCTATGGATGTTGACGCTTTTATTTATTTATATTACGACAAAACAACACGACTAGCATTTGGACAAGGTAACAAATGTTCGTTTTAATGAGCTAACTTAGGAATTTTACGCCCGTCTATTTCATAAATAGCGTGAAGTGCGAGCAGGCCACTAGAGGACGCTGCCTCCAATAACATTATCAGGCCGCGGGCAATACAAACGGCCCTTGAACACGGCAGCGGTTTCTAAGCGATGTTAACCATGTACAAATGTTCATTAATTAAGAACAGTGACAGTGAAACCAGGTAACTTTTTACAAGTTATTTCATCATGTATAAAATAGATGGATAAATGGAAGATTTATGAGATCTGTTTATTTCGCTTCCCTGCGCCTGTTGTTCTCGATCATTATGTTGTTACACATCAACAGTGTTCCCATTATGGCAATGCCTTTGATGCTGACCGAGCTCTGTTCCAAGTATGTAAGCGGCATATCTTCGTTTCTGGTGATTTAGTTACAAATTCTACAGTTAGAAAAACGGCGGTGATATTCAGTGTGGAAACAGTTACAGAAAACATGAATTCCATGTTTGGAAATTGTAATCTGTTTATGATGCAATGAGGGAAATACTGAGATAATCGAGTGAAACACCACAAATCCGTCTGTATGAACTTGATTTTTTGACAGTTATCGATATTATTACAAATTTACTAGAGCGACGAGTTCGAAAGCTTCGAACTACCAAATTTGAAGCATATGTAGACGGCAAAGATGTCATTTGCTGTTCATTATTATACACTCGTGTCCAACATTAAAGCAACAAACCGCGATTTCCCCGTCCTGTGTCTAATTGACGATATAATCATACAAACTGTCAACAGATGTTCGTACGATAGCGTTTTGCACGGAAGGTGGAATTTCGGTCAACGGAAATCCACGCCAGCGATGACGTCAACGGACTAGTGTTTGCCAGGTATTCCCACATCAACAATTGCTGTGTACACGGTGCAGTATGGCACAGAGACATGGTTGAGGGCCACAGGAAGAATGGAAACAAAAGCGTCGAAAACTCATGTGGCCCAATGGCTTAAATTGAATCGTTATGTTGTTTCTTGGATGTGGCGACAGTTTGTAGACACCTAAACTATATCCCAAAGACCAGTGCAAGGCCGACCAGCTGTTACATTAGAAAGAGAAGACAACCTGATGCACCAAGAAATGGTCAATTTGGTGATGGAGGGATTTGTGAGAAATTTACACTGTAGAACGAGACCAAGGCTTGACTACAGTTTGTAGGTTCAGGTATATGTAGGATGCAGTAGATTGGACGCAAATGACATTAAAATACTCTGGGCTATTTCAATAAGACTCAGCTCTATCACAAACGTATATTATCGTTGGCTATACAGAGATGGTATAGACTTTGTTAAACACACAAATAATTCTAATCGGAAAGAGGAAGGTGTTAAACTAATCTAGATTTCGAAGAAGATGTCCACTGTAGAGTGATAGCAGTAGCGTACGAGATCATCCGACAACGGCCAATTGCACAGGAATTTTGTATACATGTGACTTCGCGTGTCCGAGCGGTAGACAGCGCAAACGAAGTTTACTGTAGTTAGTAGCGAGCCAGGTTGTGACTCGAACTTTCATGGAAGTTAAAGCCCCTTGAAGATGTCCTCCGCAGATGGGTTTCTCTGAGAAATTCATTCAATCGAGGCATAACAGCTCACAATACTTTAACAGGTGTGACAGATGAAGAAGCTTCCGTAGGATAGACTAACAAGAAGAGCTGCGTCACCACCATTTTTCGAACTGAATACCACAACAACTACAGACCTGATTACATGGCAAATTTTTCATTTACTCACTCAGTCTAATTTCCTTCACTGAACTATCATATATTCAACTGGTATTATCTTTTTATTTTTTCTACAAATTCTCTGCGCCGCAACTCGTCTGAGAGTCGCAAGACGTTCTTGAAACCAATATCCTACAATAGCTTTCAAGACGTCACAGCTGCTCAGCTACAAGACGGAACCGTATGTGCATTTATTTTCTACGAACCCCAGTGAAGTGCATGGCAGAGCGTATGTCCCTCTGTGCCAGTTCTTAGGGCTTCTTACCGTTCCATTTACGTGTGGAGCGCGGGAAGAATGGTTGTTTCAGTTCCTCAGTGCTTCCTGTAATTAATTTAATCTTGCCCACCAGTCGTGTGGTACAGATACGTAAGGAGCTGTAGTATGTTCCTAGAGTCGTCATTTAAAGCCAATTCTTGAAGCTTGGCTAGTAGGAATTCTCGGGATAGTTTCCATCTATATTCAAGAAACTGCCAGTTCAGTTCCTTCAGCATTTTTGTAACATTTTCCCTTGGGTCAAACAAACTCGTGACCGTCCATGCTACCCTTCTACGTACCATATACGATCAATATCCCGTGCTAATCCTATCTGGTGTGGGTCCCACGCACTGGAGTAACATTGTAGGACAGGTCGCATGATTGATTACTAAGCAAACTCCTTTATATGCTGATGGCTTATCCATAATGTTCTACCAATAAGCCGAGGTTTGCTACCTGCTTTACTCACGAATGAGCCTGTGTGATCTTTCCATTTCATGTCGTTACTAAGTCCACGTTCAGGTATTTGTATGGGTTTATACATTTCAAGTGTGTCTGGCTGTTATTATATTCATAAATCACTTTACTTCGTGTTGTGAAATGTACAGTTCTTCATTTCTGAACATTTAAAGCAAGTTGCTAATTCCTGCAGCATTTTGTAATCGTATCAGTAACTGATTGAAAATTTGTACAGTTGGAGATAACTACGCCTTCTACGAAAATTATATGGTTACTATTAGCATTGTCTTCAAGACATTAATACGCAGTATGAACAGCAAGTGTCCCAACATACTTTTCTGGGGCACATTCCTAGTTACTTCTTCAGGATGTGGATCATTCTCTTTCCAAGACAAAATGCAGAGTCTACATCTACATCTACATCTCCATCTACATTTATACTCCGCAAGCCACCCAACGGTGTGTAGCGGAGGGCACTTTACATGCCACTGTCATTACCTCCCTTTCCTGTTCCAGTCGCGTATGGTTCACGGGAAGAACGACTGTCTGAAACCCTCCGTTCACGCTCGAATCTCTCTAATTTTACATTCGTTATCTCCTCCTCCCGAGGGGGAAGCAATATATTCGATACCTCATCCAGAAACACACCCTCTCGAAACCTGGCGAGCAAGCTACACCGCGATGCAGAGCGCCTCTCTTGCAGAGTCTGCCACTTGAGTTTGTTAAACATCTCCGTAACGCTATCACGGTTTCCAAATAACCCTGTGACGAAACGCGCCGCTCTTCTTTGGATCTTCTCTATCTCCTCCGTCAACCCGATCTGGTACGGATCCCACACTGATGAGCAATACTCAAGTACAGGTCGAACGAGTGTTTTGTAATCCACCTTCTTTGTTGATGGACTACATTTTCTAAGGACTCTCCCAATGAATCTCAACCTGGTACCCGCCTTAGCAACAATTAATTTTATATGATCATTCCACTTCAAATAGTTCCGCACGCATACTCCCAGATATTTAACAGAAGTAACTGCTACCAGTGTTTGTCCCACTATCATATAATCATACAATAAAGGATCCTTCTTTCTATGTATTCGCAATACATTACATTGGGCTGTGTTAAGGGTCTGTTGCCACTCCCTGCACCAAGTGCCTATCCGCTGCAGATCTTCCTGCATTTCGCTACAATTTTCTAATGCTGCAACTTCTCTGTATACTACAGCACCATCCGCGAAAAGCCGCATGGAACTTCCGACACTATCTACTGGTCCCCCCACCAAGAAATCCTCAGTCCACAAATTTCGCCTGAGACCCCATACGACTTTTGATAATAAGCATAGGTGTGGCGCTGCGCTAAGTGCTTTTCGGAAATCGAGAAATACTGCAGCCTACCTACTGCCTTGATCCGTGGCTTTCAGGATGTAATGTGAGGAAAGAGGGAGCTGGGTTTCACGTGATCACACTCTGGTGACATCCAGTGACTTGTTCACGTTCGATGACAGTTAGTTCTCCCGACCGACCCATTCCAGCGATACTGCTTCTCCACTGACGGTAGAATACACCCCTCACGGGTCCGCGTTACATAAGGACGTCCGGATACTTTTGTTCAGCTAGTGTAGAAATACTGCCGAGTCTTTGCGAGAACGCACAGCCCGGCGCCAGGCCGACTTGGGGCGCAGCAGCCGCGCTGCCGCCTGCGGCTGGAAGAGAAGCCTCCCTCAGCCTGGCCGCTGTTTTGTTTCAGGGTCGGCCTGCCCTTTCCCTTTCCCTTGCGCTCTGTCCTCTCCTGTCCTGTGTCCCGTGCTGTGCTGCGACGACTCCCCGAGGAGGCGTGCCACCCGCCACCAGCCAGCCGTCATCTGTTTTTTCCCCTTTCTAAAGCGCGGTGACGTAACGGCGGAACACCGTTCCGCCATCTCCATATTTAATATCTCCCGGGAGCCGGTAATGCAACTCCTGTGTAGGGAGGCGCCGCTCAGCGCCTCGCCGCTCGTGTGGTCTGGTCTCTTCCTGGCACAGCGATCCGCTCGCGTGGTTAACCTAATGGTCCGTACTGTACCACCGCTCGCTGCAATATGGTGCGGACCAGGAGCCACTTCCTACAGAAGAAATCGCTACACCTGAGGTGGCTTCATCGTTGCTCAGTTCTGTGTGTTTTTGACGCCCCTACTTTTTACTTTTTATTGGCTTATCATAAAGAGTAAGTGTAAGACTATACACTACCTTTACACCTCTTTATATATATATATATATATATATATATATATATATATATATATATATATATATATATATATATATAAAAGACTATAGACTACCTTTACACCTACATATATACACGAGTGTATAAAGTGAAGCCTGATGGAGTCTATAATCTTATATATATATATCAAGAGGTGTGTGTCGTAAAGTTATTGATTCAATGACCAACCCATAGCACCCAATAGCAGAACTTCTTGTGTGCTGATGACCTTGCTCTGGCCACCCAGACCACTGATTTTGAATCAGAGACCACCCTCCCGAACGCGCTTAAACAACTTTCCAGACACTACAACCCAATCCAACTTAAACCAAACCCCACAAAGACACAAGTGTGAGCTTTTCATTTGAGAAACAGGAAATTTAGTTGCAAATTAAAAAATAGTATGGTCAGGTGTTGAACTGGAACACTGCGAGATCCCAAAATATCTAGGAGTGACACTTGATAGGTCTCTTATTTCCAATTAGCACTGCATGAAACTACAAATCCAAAGTTTCCACGCCGAACAATCTTCTACTAAAACTGGTCGGATCACAGTGGAATAGTCATCATGAAACTCTACCAAAGTCTGCAATGGCAATGTGCCATTTTGTGTGCAGAGTCCTGCTTGGTATCATTCAGCACATTCCAAACAGGTGGACATAGTTCTCAAAGATACCAGCAGAATCGTAGCAAGTCTTTGAAATCCATTCCAGTAGAATGGCTTTACCACTTTGCAGGATTAGCACCACCTTCTGCTCTAAGAGACGTAGCTGCGAATGAAAAACGAAAGTGGAGCAGAAGAGAATGCATCTTCCGTATGGGCACGTGCAGCATCCGCAATGACTGAAGTGAAGGAAGAGTTTCCTTCGAATATCGATGACACTTAGAGCTACTGCTGAAAAAGCTGGGTTGCAAGAATGGCGGGCCATGACCTAAGTTCACCCTGGCTGGAAAAGAGTTTCAGAAACTTTACATCCTGGGGAGTCCCTGAAAACACCGAGATCTGAAGTTGGCAGATCAGTGGATAATTTGTCAAGTTGGGGCTACAATATCTGATCAAGACGATGTTCAGAGTAACTGTGGAGAATACAAGACATTTCATGGTTTCAATGGCTCTAAACACTATGAGACTTAACATCTGAGATCATCATTCCCCTAGAACTTAGAACTGCTTAAACCTAAATAACCTAAGAACATCACACACATCCAAGCAAGAGGCAAGATTCGAACCTGTGACCGTAGCGGTCGCGCGGTTCCAGACTGAAGTGCCTATAACCGCTCGGCCACAACGGCCGGCTGGACTGTTCATCATATGCTTCAATGCTGACTGTCTTCAACCTCCTGCGCAGAAGGTGAAATCCATCAACGAACAGAAAATGCATAAGAAGTGGCCAACTTTTAGGCAAAAGATGCAATCATAACCAGGGCCGCTAACCAAGCCGATCGCTAGCACGGAGCCGCGAGAAGTAAACAGAGCGACAGGCGAGAGAAACGGAGAGAGCCGCATTTGGACACGGCAGAAGCAGCAAGGAGCTCTAGCAGCAGGTCCTCAGCACCACCTTGTTTTAAGGCTCCATGGGAGGATCTATTTCTTTTTACTGGGAGTGACGGTCGTGTGATATGTTTAGTGTGTGACAAAGTTTAAAGCGTATAAAGAAATTCAATTTAAGACGTCAGTAAGCAGTAAAACAAATAAGACATAATTGCTTCGTTTCAAAAATTACCATGTCAGATTTGAAAGCTCGTGCTACTGACATTATTTGATAAAAGTATTTAATATGATTCGGAGGACGTTGATCATCCTGGAAGAGAATATTCTGTGAGAATTAACTATATAATTTTTCATCAGATAGCTGTGTCCCTAAAGCAATTATCTGACGGTGAATGTATTAAAGAATGCCTTCTAACAGCGGCGGGAGAGCTGTACCCACAATTGGTTCCACGGCTACTGTCCGTGTCACTTTCTCACGCCCATGTAGTGAAGAATTAGCAAAAGATTTGGAGGCTCAGCTGACAATGAATATTAAAGACAGTGTTGCATTTTCTTTGTCTTTGGATGTCTCTCTTGATTTGTCAGACAGAGCACAGATTGCAAATTTCATTAGGACAGTAATGCTGGATGCAGAATGAGATTTTCACTCTGCAGCGGAGTGTGCGCTGGTATGAAACAGGCTGACAGATTAAAACTGGTTGCCAGACCGAGACTCGAACTCGGGACCTTTGCCTTTCGCGGGCAAGTACTACCCAAGGATGACTCACGCCTCGTCCTCACAGCTTTACTTCTGCTAGTATCTCATCTCCTGCCTTCCAAACTTCACAGTAGCTCTCCTGCGAACCTTGCAGAACTAACACTCCTGGGTCGGCCGCTGTGTCCGAGCGGTTCTAGGCGCTTTCTAAACATTCATGGTGGTGTCTGTTTGTTGTATATCGTGTCTCCTTACCACTTTCGCGCAACGACGCTCTGAGCGTGTCTTTTAGGGAATTAACTAGTTTGAACCTGGGACCTGTTGCTGGTAAGGAGATGCCAGACTACACATGACATGTAGAATTCGGAAGAGTTCAGTGACACTAGCGATGATATAACCAAATACTAAATTATCTCAGCGTCAGCTCCACTGCACTCCCTGTAAAAGAATCTTAATACTAACTAAATTTAGTGGAAGGGGTTCAAGGCTTTCCTATTTTTAGTTAGCTGGTAAAATAACGTCGAAAAAGCAGTTAAGTTTACCATTCGAAATTTTATTCTACTCACAAAACATCGTTTATAAATTGCACTATTGATAAAAGGAAATGTTTTAATACAGGATGGTAAAAACCAACTGCGTTCAACAAAAATGTGAACGAATATTCCCTGCATGGGTTTCCAAGTTCTACAATCGATCGAAGGATGACCTATGCCAAATCACATCTATAATCTAGGTTTAATTTAAGTTTCACAAAAGAGAAAACTGTCAAAATGGTCTACAGTGACCCTCAAATATCTTTAATTACTTATCTAACTTGTCGTAAATTCCAGTGGCTGATGTGGCTTCTCAATAACTATACAAAAGAAAAATCATCGCGTTTCAGATCTGTTCTTCAAGTGGCAAATGTGAAGACCATGAGTTTTAATTAACGATCGACATTAGTAGTACACAAAAAGGGAGGTGTAACAGATGAGACTTCTGCAGTTCTGAGTGAAGCCTTGTGCGCTCAAAAATGCGGCATTGCGTGCGTTCATTACCTTGTCGGTGTTAAAGGCAGCGTCAGGGCAGCGGCGGGCAGCACAGCTCCGCTCACCTCGCCATCTCGGAAGCAACTCTCCCCTAACTTCTCCTTACTACAGTTTACCGAAGTTGGTTTAAAAAAACTATCTGGCTGTGTTTTCATCTGACCAATCAGGGTCTCAATGTTAACCTTAAGCTCCACCTACAAAAATTCTGTCTATGCAATGAGAAACGTTATACTTTTTTTTGGAGGGCTCTAGCTTTTAACATGGGCTGGGGGGTGGTCCTTGACGTACCTGAGACGCGAAAAAGTCTCACGCTAAACGTGCGGGTGGTAGTCTAAGAGGTAGGCTGGCGACGTGGGTGTCCAGTCCATCCCTTATCGTAGGGCCTTCTAGCTTAACACGGTTCTGCTCTCGGCTTCTGTTCTCGTTTCTCCCCTCGGAACTGCGTCGGTCTCACGGTGGGAAGGTACGACAATGCATTTAGGCATACTTGTGTTAGTCCGTGGTCTTCCATTTGCTCACTCGTTACTCGTATTACTTTGGTTAATTTAATGTCACGATTTATTCGGAGCTATATGACATACTACTGGATTTGCTTATTATGTCAGGGTTTTCGTGGAAGGTGTTGGATTTGCCTGACACCTTACAGCTTCAGTCTGAAACCACGCTGCTGCTACAGTCGCAGGTTCGAATTCTGCCTCGGGCATGGATGTGTGTGATGTACTCAGGCTAGTTGGGTTTAAGCAGTTCTAAGTCTAGGGGACTGACGACCTCATATGTTAAGTCCCCGAGTGCTTAGAGCCATTTGAATCATTTTTTAGCACTCCTGGAAGGAAGGATATAGCGGATAGCTTTTTCCCGCGAAAGGCAAAGGTCCCACGTTCGAGTCTCTGTTCGACACACAGTTTTAATCTCACGGGAAGTTTCAAAATGATGGATTTTACTGAAGAGATGTTAGATCTCATCCCATTGAAGGACACAACAACGGGCCAAGACATGTTCGATGCACTTGAAGCGGTTATGGGGAAGTTTGGTGCCGTGGGGAGAATAAATAATCATGATCTTCTGGTTATCCCTATACATACCTGATTCATCAACAACATTCGTGATGACAAGCGTTAAACTGAATAATGTAATGAGCTTGGTTGTGAAAATGACTAATTTTCTCTGAGCAAAGGGATTTAATCACTGCTTGCTCAAAGCGTTTCTGGACGATTCCGGTTTTGAATTTGGAAATTTACCGTATCTCTCCGAAGTTCGCTGGCTTAGTCGTGTTAAAGTTCTGGAATGCTTCATGGACCTGCCCCAAGAAAAATCGTTATTTATGGAAACGAGAGATGGAAAGGGAGAAATTGTTACTGAGCTGTCAGATGATAGATGGATTTGTTATTTAGCCTTTTAACTGATATGACGGGATACCTTCGCGACTTGTGCCTATCACTTCAAGGGAAGGACATTTTCATCATCCATTTCTGTGACAAAATAAAGGCATTCTGGATGAACCTGTCGTTCTGGGAAAGGCAGCTGGTGACTATAAACATCTCTTTCTTCCCCAAACTGTCATAATTAGCAAACGTTGCCACTGTTGCAAATTTTTGAGAGTATCTAGATACACTCCTGGAAATGGAAAAAAGAACACATTGACACCGGTGTGTCAGACCCACCATACTTGCTCCGGACACTGCGAGAGGGCTGTACAAGCAATGATCACACGCACGGCACAGCGGACACACCAGGAACCGCGGTGTTGGCCGTCGAATGGCGCTAGCTGAGCAGCATTTGTGCACCGCCGCGGTCAGTGTCAGCCAGTTTGCCGTGGCATACGGAGCTCCATCGCAGTCTTTAACACTGGTAGCATGCCGCGACAGCGTGGACGTGAATCGTATGTGCAGTTGACGGACTTGGAGCGAGGGCGTATAGTGGGCATGCGGGAGGCCGGGTGGACGTACCGCCGAATTGCTCAACACGTGGGGCGTGAGGTCTCCACAGTACATCGATGTTGTCGCCAGTGGTCGGCGGAAGGTGCACGTACCCGTCGACCTGGGACCGGACCGCAGCGACGCACGGATGCACGCCAAGACCGTAGGATCCTACGCAGTGCCGTAGCGGACCGCACCGCCACTTCCCACCAAATTAGGGACACTGTTGCTCCTGGGGTATCGGCGAGGACCATTCGCAGCCGTCTCCATGAAGCTGGGCTACGGTCCCGCACACCGTTAGGCCGTCTTCCGCTCACGCCCCAACATCGTGCAGCCCGCCTGCAGTGGTCTCGCGACAGGCGTGAATGGAGGGACGAATGGAGACGTGTTGTCTTCAGCGATGAGAGTCGCTTCTGCCTTGGTGCCAATGATGGTCATATGCGTGTTTGGCGCCGTGTAGGTGAGCGCCACAATCAGGACTGCATACGACCGAGGCACACATGGCCAACACCCGGCATCATAGTGTGGGGAGCGATCTCCAACACTGGCCGTACACCTCTGGTGATCGTCGAGGGGACACTGAATAGTGCACGGTACATCCAAACCGTCATCGAACCCGTCGTTCTACCATTCCTAGACCGGCAAGGGAACTTGCTGTTCCAACAGGACAATGCACGTCCGCATGTATCCCGTGCTACCCAACGTGCTCTAGAAGGTGTAAGTCAACTACCCTGGCCAGCAAGATCTCCGGATCCGTCCCCCATTGAGCATGTTTGGGACTGGATGAAGCGTCGTCTCACGCGGTCACACGGTCTGCACGTCCAGCACGAACGCTGGTCCAACTGAGGCGCCAGGTGGAAATGGCATGGCAAGCCGTTCCACAGGACTACATCCAGCATCTCTACGATCGTCTCCATGGGAGAATAGCAGCCTGCATTGCTGCGAAAGGTGGATATACACTGTACTAGTGCCGACATTGTGCATGCTCTGTTGCCTGTGTCTATGTGCCTGTGGTTCTGTCAGTGTGATCATGTGATGTATCTGACCCCAGGAATGTGTCAATAAAGTTTCCTCTTCCTGGGACAATGAATTCACGGTGTTCTTATTTCAATTTCCAGGAGTGTATTTTAGAAAAATTGTGTACTGAATTTGAAACAAAATTCACTGATATTCCCCGCTTGGGAACTTTGCTACACCGTACTCTGTGGACGTCGATTCTGTAAACCATTCTCTTCACATGGAAGTCGTAGATCTTCAGTGCGATTCAGAACTGAAAGATAGATATCAGAGCAGAAAGACTACTTTAAGTGAATTTTACTAACATTTGTCACTGAAGCGTTACCAATACTTCACAGACATGCAGCACGAATGCTTAGTCCATACGGATCAACGTAACATTGAGAACAGTGATTTTCCCTAAAGAAATTGTGTAAAATACGACTGAAATGCTCCATATCAAATTATCATCTGAAATATGTTTTCAGACTAAGCTGAGCTGAATTAATCGTGGCCAACATTGAAGATCTTTTGCAAAGATAAATAAATAAATTTAGAGAGCGGCAATAGGAAAGTGAGTTGCATCAGGGTCGTATATTTTCTTTTTGTTCGGTTTCCTAGTTGTGCCATTACCTTACCTAAAGGTAATGAGAAAAAGTAGAAATGAAAACAGTGAGAAACTTAACATCAGGGTTGATGGTCACGAAGTAGATGAAGTTAAGTAATTCTGCTACCTAGGCAGTAAAATAACCAATGATGGACGGAGCAAGGAGGACATCAGAAGCAGACTAGCAATGGCGAAAAGGGCATTCCCGCCCAAGAGAAGTCTACTAATAACAAATATCAGCCTCAGTTTGAGGAAGAAATTTCTGAGAATGTACGTCTGGAGAACAGCATTGTATGGTAGTGAAACATGGACTGTGGGAAAAGCGGAACAGAAGAGAATCGAAGGATTTGAGATGTGGTGCTACAGACGAATGTTGAAAATCAGGTGGACTGATAAGGTAAAGCATTAGGAGGTTCTGCGTAAAATCGGAGAGGAAAATAATATGTGGAAAACACTGGTAAGGAAAAGGAACAGAATGATAGGACATCTGTTAAGACATGAGGGAATGACTTCCATAGTATTACAGGGCAAAAACTGTAGAGGAAGATAGAGATTGGAATACATCCAGCAAATAATTGAGGACATAGGTTGCAAGTGCTACTCTGAGATAGAGGTTAGCACTGGAGAGTCATTTGTGGTGGGCAGCATAAAACCAGTCAGAAGACTAACCATAAAAAAAAGTTGTGTCATCACGTTTGCCATTATCCATTAACTTTTTATTTAGTGCGCAGAACTCCGACGGAGTCGGAGCAAAGAGCGGTATCACGCTGCCCCTTAGAGCCGCGCCATGGACTGCCCTGGTCATAACTGTGTATGATATGCATGCTTCCGATACAATAATTAAAAAATGAAATGCATCTACTCATGGGCATCATAATACCATTGACCACTTAGGCAAAAGAATGTACAGGGCTGTTTTCCTTCTTTTCTTTTTTTTCCCATACGAAATCCAAGCAGACTGTGAAGCGTAGCGACAAACACTCAGTATTTTCATTCATTGTTACCATATGAGGTAATCCCCCACTTTCCCTCGTATTACTGAGGAAAAGAGAAACAGTAATTCACATCCATACATTTTGTAGTGACCGTGTGAGTTTGTGAATACCAGGCAAAGCCTTAATTTGTTGAGTAATTAAATCAGTTGCCAACGTTCCATTTACGCTTGGAGTACTATACTGGGTGATCAAAAAGTCAGTATAAATTTGAAAACTGAATAAATCACGAATTAATGTAGATAGAGAGGTACAAATTGACACAGATGCCTGGAATGACATGGGGTTTTATTAGAACCAAAAAAATACAAAAGTTCAAAAAATGTCCGACAGATGGCGCTTCATCTTATCAGAATAGCAATAATCAACATAACAAAGTAAGACAAAGCAATGGTGATGTTTTTTACAGGAAATGCTCAATATGTCCACCAGCATCCTCAACAATAGCTGTAGTCGAGGAATAATGTTGTGAACAGCACTGTAAAGCATGTCCGGAGTTATGGTGAGGCATTGGCGTCGGATGTTGTCCTTCAGTATCCCTAGAGATGTCGGTCGATCACGATACTCTTTCGACTTCAGGTAACCCCAAAGTCAATAATCGCACGGACTGAGGTCTGGGGACCTGGGAGACCAAGCATGACGAAAGCAGCGGCTGAGCACACGATCATCACCGAACGACGGGCGCAAGAGATCTTTCACGCGTCTAGCAATATGGGGTGGTTCTAATAAAAACCCATGTCATTCCAGGCACGTGTGTCCATTTTTACCTCTCTATCTACATTATTCCGTGGTTTATTAAGTTTTGAAATTGATACTTATTTTTTGATCACCCGGTACATGCGCAGTCACATTAATGTGACCAGCTGTCAAAAACCTTTTGCAGAGCGAAACATGCAAAAAAGGAGAGCCAGAGGCAGAGATTCGGAGCCATGTCGACTCATGTGCTGAGGCTGCTGCCATGGGTTTCTCGGTTCACGACCCATACCGCTTACAGCCCTATCGAGGTATTACCACAGGTTCTCGATTAGGTTTAAATTCAGGGAGTCTGGTGGCTTATCCCGGTGCTCTTCGAGCTACATACGTTTATTGCGAGCTGTGGGATACGTTGCATTGTCCTGCTGGTAGATGCCATCGTGCAGAGGAAAAACAAACAGCATGCGGATACGGTCCCCAAGGACAGATGCATACCTGTGCTGATCCATTCTGCCTTCGAGAAGAGATCACCCAAGTAATTCCACGAAACTTTCACCACACCATAACTCTCCCTCTTCCAGCCTGGACCCTTCCGACGGTTGTCGCAAGGTGTTTCCTTTCAGACGTTTCACGCCGTACGTGCCGACGATGGAGTCTAAAAAAGTGATTGGTCTGAATAAGCCATCTGTGGAAGTACAGTTGCAGTATTGGTTTCCAAATTCCAGCTTTCGTCGTCGATAAACAGTAATCATCATGGGCGTACGAAACAGGCGCCTGCTGTGGAGGCCCATACGCAGCAACGTTCGCTGAACGGTCGTTGAGGAGACACTGTTGGTCGCCGCTTGGTTCATCTGGACGGTCCGTTACACAACAACTGTCTGTCCATTCGCTAGTAGACATTTCAAAAATCGTTCAAATGGCTCTGAGCACTGTCGGACTCAACTTCTGAAGTCATTAGTCCCCTAGAACTTAGAACTACTTAAACCTAACTAACCTAAGGACATCACAAACATCCATGCCCGAGGCTGGATTCTAACCTGCGACCGTAGCGGTCTGGCGGTTCCAGACTGCAACGCCTTTAACCGCACGGCTACTTCGGCCGGCAGTACACATTTCCTGTAACCGTCGTTCACCCCTGTCCCTACAGTTGCCTCAGCGCTGGTTTTGTATAGCTCCGTTTTGGGGTATTTTTTAACCATGGCAGCACACGAAGAGTACACAAATTTAGCCTTTTCGGAAATTCTTCGACCCTTGGCCAGAAAACCAAGTTATTATTTTAAAGTATAAGTAGATTACGTCAACCAAAAATAACATACATATTTCTTAAAATTCAAAAAATTAAACAGTTTTTATGACTGTCTAGATCGTAAATAGTACAAAAATTGAAATGTTTTATAATGTACACGATCTAGACAGTTATATAAAACTTTTTAGAAAATTTTAATTTTAAGGTATTATAAGGGGGTGTTTCGTGTTGTTGCCCCGGATTATGATTACGTGAATATTTTGTCAGGATTTTTAAGCGATGGGTCCTTGACGCACGGCAATACGCGAACACGAGAACTAAGTTTAAACATATTTCAAACATATGTAAAAATCTGCCAACCGGTTGCATCGATTTTCTATATACCTTGACCAGGTTTCGTCACCTCTAAGGGTGACTTCATCAGGAGGTAAGGTAATTACATGAAGAACATATCGTCAAAGATGTACAGTGATTTAAGAATTCAGTTGCTCAAGTCATACGTTAAAATATAAGACATAATGTTCTTCAAAAAGTGAAACATTAAAACATAAGTAACTCTGGTGTGGTCTGAGGAGACAGACTGTCAACTCAGCTCTTAAATCACTGAACATCATTGACGATATATTCTTCATGTAATTACCTTACCTTCTGATGAAGTCACCCTTAGAGGTGACAAAACCTGATCAAGGTATATAGAAAATCGATGCAACCGGTTGGCAGATTTTTACATATTTTTCAAATTTGTGTTTCTGGTGCTGGAAACGTCAGCCATGCTGAAAGTTGTGAGTTTAAACAGTTTTATTAACAAAGGCGGATTATAAAACACGGACGCTATGCGCACCCATCATCACTGTGTCTGACATCCTGATTACGGTCGTATCGAAAGGCTCCACGGTGAGCTAAGAAAGGAGACATTCGCGCCCGAGGCCGCGCTAGTTAATACTGCGCGCTGCGGACAGCGGCCAGTCGCGTACTCTGCGTCGCAATGTGGCCGGTCACGCGTCTACTAACCAAGCAAATTGTCAGCAGTCCGGACAGGTCGGCTGGCGAGCGCGTGTTAACGCACCGTACGGCTGCGCGCAATCCGTAGACCCTTACAATATCTGTACTGTATTGCTTTCTACGTTTCTGACAATGGAAAATATTTCCGACTATTAGTTCCTTATCTAAAAGTATTCGTTTGGGATTCACTACCAGTGATACAGTTTTGGCCGTGGACTACTTGGGACACTAGTGTTTCAAATGGGTGTAGACAGATAGGTGCACGGTGGCATTTAGTGAAAATAGAATGTTTTTGCTAGATATTAATTATTTATCAAAATGGCTCTGAGCACTATGGGACTCAACTGCTGTAGTCATTAGTCCCCTAGAACTTAGAACTACTTAAGCCTAACTAACCTAAGGACATCACACACATCCATGCCCGAGGCAGGATTCGAACCTGCGACCGTAGCAGTCGCACGGTTCCGGACTGCGCGCCTAGAACCGCGAGACCACCGCGGCCGGCAATTATTTATCGCTCAGGCTTGCACCATCCTACAATAAAAATTTAATTAATAGTATACAACGCTTATGTTATCAGGACCCTTCTATACAGCTGTGAGAAATGGACAACTCTTACTAAACACCAGTCTCGACTAAACAGCTTTCACCTCCGCTGTTTCCGAAGTATTCTCCAGATCTCTTGGAGGAATAGAGCACTGAACACTTAAGTCTTGGAGCTGGCAAGAACAACCAGCATTCAAACTCTCCTAAACCATCGACGTCTACGGTGGATGGGATTTTAGGAGGGTGTGAGGTCAGTGGGAGAACCGCACCCTAGCTTCAAGGATGTGTACAAGAGACATATGACCAAGGCCGGTATTAATACAAGTAGCCGGGAAAATACGGCTGATGATCGTGTCAAGTGGAGACTGACTGTGCGAAATGGGATAAAGGTGGCAGAGGACGAACGCACACAAGAGTAAATCAGGAAGAGGATAAAACTGAAAGAGTAGCGGCTCCTGCTCGAAGTCCTGAAGTTTTTACCCGCCTAAACGGCAGTAAAAACTACCTCTCACAAGTGGGACTTTTCAGCCACAGCGGACGATGCAGACTGAACCAAGTATGCTAAACCATCAGCCTTCGAAGATGGACGGATGCTAAGGAATGTAGTGTGGGACCAATGATTGGTTATCGTGTCATTGGGTGTAAGTTTACAGTTTTTTCAGGGGAAACAAAACCTTACAATTTGAATGAAATCCTTTTGGGATTCAGGTCATGTCATTTTGAAACTGTAAACAACTATCAAAAATTCGTTTCGACCTTCTATATAGCGGTTCTCTTAAGGGCGAGTAAATTATTGGTGTGAATAGCATGTCCATTTTTGTAATAAAACTACATTTTAGCTGTCTCTAACAGGACCATTGCGTATAAGGTTTAAAAGTCTGTTTACAGTTTCAAAATGATGCTGCCTAATTCCCCATAGGATTTTATTGAAACTGACAACCATTGGTTTTCATATCTCCGCTGGAAGGAAGCAAGAAAACAAGTATCGCCGTGGCCTTCCTACATCAGGTGCCTGGGATGTGACGTGTCTCGCCTTCAGACACAGAAGTTCCATTTCTTCTGTCCTCAGGAGAGCGCCAGTAATCGAAGTGACGGCCCAAATAACTCAGACACGGCGTCCCCGTAACGAGGTTTCGCCGTTCACTGTGTCTCCGAGGAGGCCCCGTCAGCTGATCCGAGCCGGTTGTGACAAGTCGGCGCGGCGTCACGGTAGCTGCGGAGGGAAGCTGCCGCCCTCCGCCCTCTTTACCAGAGGACAGGGGGGAGAGAGGGTGAACGAGGGGGAGGCGAATTCGAGCACCTCTCGTGCCGGGAAATAATTGGATGGGGCGGAGGGCGCTCCGGGGATTACAGAGGAAGATATGGCAGCGCGGCGTGGGGCGGGGGCAGAGCGGACGTGACCTACATAAAGCGACACTGCACGCCGCCGCCTCCGCCGCCCCCGGGCCTAATGAAAACATGGGGCGCTCGCGGGCTGGGCGAGTCTCGTGCGCCCAAAGTCACCGCGTTTCTTGGACGCTGCGTAACGCGTGCTCGCTTCGCTGCCTTCTCTGGACAGCGCGAGATCTAGCCTGTGGCGCTGTATCAGCGGGACAACAGACATGTGCGCCGGCTTCTGCGCCTCCCTGTGGCCCTGCGGCGTCTCCTGGCTGCTCTACCTGTGGAGCAGGGCGCGCGCCAGTCGCCGCTCCAACGTGACGCTACGCAAGGTATCCACCAGCTGTTCACCCAGGAACACGGCAAGCATCCATCACCCTAAGCTGCACTTTAAGAACAGCACTGCTAATCGAACTTAGGACGCACTAGATTGTTGTCGGTATTATTCGAGATGTCTAAAGCAACGTTACTTATAGCAGCGAAGGGACTACTATTCACTGTTGAGTGTGCCATAACAGCGGCGTCCGCCGCTGAATACTGCAGTGCCTGCTGCGCTATATCGGACCCATCGTGATGATCAATCATCGTCGGCTCTTCAGTATTTGCCAGTAAGCCTCCCCCCCCCTCCCACCCCCATCACACCCGCCTCCGTAACTGAACGGAGAGCTCGCCTGACCCCCTTACAGTGGGTGCGGGTTCGATTCCCTGCCACTTGGGAGATTTTATCTGCTCGGGGACTGGGTCTTGTGTTATCCTGATCATCATCGACGCACGAGTCATCGAAATGGTGTCAAAAGACTCGCGTTGACCGGCCGAACAACACAGATGAGATCTCCTTGCCGAAAATGCAATACGATCACTTTATTTCAGTATAACCCCAGTACTTAAAGAATAGAACTCCATTGTGTACAGCAGCTCCGAACGTCTGATTACTTTGCAAATGAGTTAATGTTTGCCTTTAAGTATGTAAGCGAGAAAAAATTTAGGAAAAGTTTGAAATTACGCCTAAAGTTCGTTGGAAGTCAGAAGGTGCTCTCATGAAGAACCACTGGGTGAATATAAAGAGGATAACTTCCGCTCCACTTTAAGCAAAAACTAGTTTTTCAATCATGTTAGTGTCTATGGCGTCATATCTCCTGAATTGTGGGTAGTACAATGATATAGTTACGTTCAGTGGCATATGTGGAAAGTATCCGCACACGCTTCCAAAACTGTGGATGCGTCTTTAAATAAAATGTCGCCACAAAAATTAACTATGCCATTGTATGGTTACTACATTCTGTGTGACCTTAAATGGCACGTCATATTTTCATTAATGTGCGGATAACTAAAATTTTTTTGCACATAAATGTCCTGGACTAATGCCCCTTTTGGTGTAGTCATCTGACTATAAAATTATCGTGAAAAGAAACTCCAGGAGAGTATTACGCTCCTCTGACGATTACGTAAAAGATGCATGCTCTGTTCCTTTGTTGACGTCAGAACCTGCAGCTGCTCATGTGATTACGGTGTACGACGCAGGTGGACGCAACCGAGAGAAACAACAGCAATGATACCGTTGTAGAGGTCGACTAAGGATGACATGGGAGTAGGTGTAAAACACTGATAAAACTAACATTTGGCATACATTATTGACAATTCTAGTAAGCCGCGACTATTACCAAGTAAAGCAATGGAACAAGATCCTTCCGACAAAATGTTGCCGGCCGCGGTGGTCTCGCGGTTCCAGGCGCGCAGTCCGGAACCGTGCGACTGCTACGGTCGCAGGTTCGAATCCTGCCTCGGGCATGGATGTGTGTGATGTCCTTAGGTTAGTTAGGTTTAAGTAGTTCTAAGTTCTAGAGGACTGATGACCACAGCAGTTGAGTCCCATAATGCTCAGAGCCATTTGAACAAAATGTCGAACAAGAGTAGTCAATGTAGTACAGTCGGTACTATATTAACAGTTGGTGCCAAAATACAAGGTAAAAATAATTATCCATAACTTGAAGCACACGACTATAGGTCTCCTCTTTCATTTAATCATTTCCCATGAATCATCAGCAAGAAAGGAGTAACACACTGAACCTTTGTTGACGTCAGAACCTGCAGCTGCTCATGTGATTACGGTGTACGACGCAGGTGGACGCAACCGAGAGAAACAACAGCAGTGATACCGTTGTAGAGGTCGACTAAGGATGACATGGGGGTAGGTGTAAAACACTGATAAAAGTAACATTTGGCATACATTATTGACAATTCTAGTAAGCCGCGACTATTACCAAGTAAAGCAATGGAACAAGATCACCATCATATTGCAGGTGAAACAGAGCACGTTACTCAGACTCTCCAGAGCAACCTTCTTCACAAGTAACAAAACAGATCATGGCACTCTTTGAATATAAAACTAACATTTTCTTTTGTACTCAGATTACACCACATAAAAATTAGAACCGTTATGCGATGGCATTATTCTGCTACAATCACTTATCTGAAAACTACGCACTCAACAGCAACATTTAGTGAAATACAACACGGACAAGAATTTAGCAGTTATAAGTATTTATGGAATGTGCATGAAGAGAGATCAGAAAAATAATTATTTTTGCCTTAGAAGTGGTTATATAGGAAATGGATGTATTCCACCTTTCTACGTTTCAAGGTGCAGCAGTTGAAAGCATAGTATGAGACAAGACTGATCGAAAAAAATTCTGACAAGGCTCCAGAGAAACAGTAAATGGATACTTTTGGGAAAAAGCCATGTACTTTAAAGATATTGTGACTGACTTATTATAAAGTTCCTTTCACTTTTGACAAAATCACTTTCTGTGACACAATCACAAATGGTTTCTGTCCACAATGGTCATCTTTAGATAATAGGGACAGAATTCGGTGAACAAATGTACGTGCTCGGTCAAATTTAAAGAATGAACATTTTTTCACGATAGCATCTGAAGATAACCGCTGTGGGCCGAAACCACAGCGGTATAAAAATTGATTTAACATAAACGACACCCTTTTATACTATGGATGCTCAAGTATTCGTGGAATCTGTCGATTGTTTCTTGTGAATATCATCGAGTGTACGTGGTGAAACTATCCCCTACATTATCCATCTCTCTCCAGTACTGGCTCCAGGAGAACATTCCTCGGCACACCTGTGCAGCTTACGTATGTTGTGCGGCCTGACTGATACCGCAGGCACGGCGATTTCTCTCTGCGCGGCGCACCGTGCCGCAGCTGAGAGGGGCGGCTGTATTGCTCACCAGGGAAATTTCACGCTCCCTGTGCGCTCTGGAGGCTGCCCGCGGCCAGATGAAAGGAGGGTAGGGAGCGAGGTACGGCACGTCACGGCGCCGGGGTCAAGTGCGGACTCAGACGCTACTGCAACACTTGTCGTCTGAGTCCACCGGCAAAGCCGCGGATCAGCGGATTTTCAGCGCTGTGGAACTGCAAAAGTGGTTCAAATGGCTCTGAGCACCATGGGACTCAACATCCCCTAGACTTAGATACTACTTAAACCTAACTAGCCTAAGGACATCACACACATCCATGCCCGAGGCAGGATTCGAACCTGCGACCGTAGCAACAGCGCGATTCTGGACTGAAGCGCCTAGAACCGCACGGCCACAGCGGCCGGCTCTGAATGCGTTTGCTAACACGTCGGCAAGAACACTGAAATTTCAGCCCAGTCGAACTGAGTCAGTATAGAACAACGAAATATAAAATATAGTTGATAGAACAATTTGTTTTAAGTTAAAAAAAATAAAAAAATCTGTGGCCGACAAGCTACTATTGTTATTTTTGTCATAACGAAGACTGTTATGTTTACTGTCTACGACTTCACTCACTCGGTAAATCTTACAATTTTTTTAAATACGTATGATATGTTCAAAAGAACAAATTAGTACTGTTCGTGGGAGGGGGAAGGGGAAGGGAGGATCCTGTGAACGAGTATCTTGAAAATGGCGAAGCTGGTCGAAAGTTCACGTGCTACTGTCGTGAGCATTTACGGAAAGTGGTAGGACAATGAAATTACCGCTAGTCGACAAAAGGGTTGGACGTCCACGACTCTTCACAATACTTGGGGTTCGGAGGCTTGCCAGCTCTGTAACATAGGATGGATGGTGATGTGTGGCATCTTTGTCGATAGAACACAATGCTGATGCACTCACAAGTGTTCCGGAGAACACCGTTTATCGTACTTTGCTGAACATGGAGTTCCGCAGCAGCCCACTCTTACGTGTTCACAAGCTGTTCCAATGACGTCTTCAATTACGACTGCAGTGGGGACGGGACCATCGGGATTCGACCGTCGATCAATGGAAACGCGTCGGCTCTCCGGGTGAATCACATTTTTGCTACACTAGGTCGCTGGTTGTCTCTAAAAACACTATCAGCGAGGTGAACGGCGATTAGGAACGAGCAACGCGCCACGGAAGCAGGCTGTTGGGATTAGTGTTGTAACAGGAGAGATACGCTCTTGCACGGGACCTGTGGTAGTAATCGAAGACACTTCACACTTGATGTTTTCCGCGTCGGCGGTGTTATCTTTTAGCAGTATAACTGTCCGTTTCTCGGAGCCAGAACAGTGCTACAGTGGCTTGAGGACCATTATAGTGAACTCACGTTGATGTCTCGGCGACCAAATTCGACGGTTTTAAATGCTGTGGAACCCACCTGGGTCGCTATCGGACGCCATCACCAGTCGCAAATCAGCTGTCCGCTATTTATGCGAATTACATGACCTGTGCGAAGACATCTAATGCCGCACACTTCCACAAACCTACCAACAAACAGTCGGATCCTTCCTACGTAGTAATACGCAGTATCAGAATCAGTGATGTATTTCGTTACAAAAACGGAAAAACAAGCTTAATAAAGCAGGTGGTCATAATGTTTTGACTCATCAGTGTATAGCTGATGTGCACAGACGCTGTTCTCACTTTCTGCAGCAAACCGACTATCCAACCGAGCCGACCGCTCCGCTTAAGTTAGCATACACTGGTTGATCCCTCTGGGCAAGGAAGGTAAACACGTGCTCGCGAGTCAAGCAAAGATACATAACACACGCATTACCAATCCCATGCACTTCTATGGGTCAAGTGTTTACTCAAATGCTCGATAAATTGTTCAGTGTTTGGTTTGTAATCGCTTTTGGAAACGACTTCACTAGGAACTTACATCGAACCAGTATTTTTTTTAAAAAAAAAAGCTGTAATTTAACAGCCGGCCGGAGTGGCCGTGCGGTTCTAGGCGCTACAGTCTGGAGCCGAGCGACCGCTCCTGTCGCAGGTTCGAATCCTGCCTGGGGCATGGATGTGTGTGATGTCCTTAGGTTAGTTAGGTTTAATTAGTTCTAAGCTCTAGGCGACTGATGACCTCAGAAGTTGAGTCGCATAGTAGTGCTCAGAGCCATTTTGTAATTTAACAAATCCTTTCTTATATGCCCCATGCACAATACATACGCAGCTAGAAACTGAAGAGGTTCATTGGTTAGGACACTACATCCGAATTTAGGAAGTTTTCCATAATGTTCCCAAAACACTTCAGGCAAATCAAAGAGAGTACTTGGTCATCGAGTACCTTAAAACAATTTTCGTGCAACGGTGGATAACTTGTATCCTTATCAAAAGAAGGAGGTCCGAAGGTTAGGTTTAACCTTTTATAGCCGCGCGGGATTAGCCGAGCGGGCTAAGGCGTTGCAGTCATGGACTGTGCGGCTGGCCCCGGCGGAGGTTCGAGTCCTCCCTCGGGCATGGGTGTGTGTGTTTGTCCTTAGGATAATTTAGGTTAAGTAGTGTGTAAGCTTAGGAACAGATGACCTTAGCAGTTAAGTCCCATAAGAGTTCATACACATTTAAACATTTTGGTTTTAATTTTTTATCGATGACGAGATTATTGGAGACGAATTACCTGGTCAATTTGGACCAAGAAACTGAAGATGGAGTGACCCTCCAGGTTTCAAAAAAGTTATCTCGGCATTCGCAGTAATCTACTGAGGGAAAACATGAAGCACATAAATCTAGATGGCCCTAAGCCAAATGGAACAGAACTTCTGCCGAATGTGAGTCCAGGGGCTTCGCCACTGCCACACGCTGCTGGATCGTGTCCTTAAATAACCTGAAAGGTTGAAAACCACAGGACTGACTTAAACAAGCGAGCGTTGCAGTTAACCTACTTTCGATTAGTTTTGTTTACACTTCCCGTGACCCTCTTATGAATGTATCGTATATGTGTCCGCGCTATCCTAATGAGATATACAATAAAGTCTGTATGCGAGACATGTATTTCAATTCATCTGAAGGCGATATTCCATACAATTGTTGGTGAAAGCGAAATAATATGAAAAATCTGATCCAAAGTCCCGAAATTCAATAGACACGTCATTTAGTCTCAATAACAATAACATAAAAACAGCATAGGAGAAATTAGGAAACACTCGAAAATATTCAGGGATGTATAAAGGAAGAGAACAGCCCATAATGTTCCAGTTGCCATATATGCTGCTCATGACATCACGAGCTACTGGGACCAGCCCGTTGTCTTCGTGAGCACAGTCCCAGGTAAAGATCGTCCGAGCAGCGATTGATTTCCACAGCAAATATTTGCTCAACTTGCCGCACCAAAGGGGAGGATGCGTCCTCTCTGTCTAAGGAAGCTTCTCTCAAGAGCAGCTTACTCGCAGAACAACGTCCAGTGGTTCTCTGGGTTCTCTGCGCAAGTCTGACTTCACGGAAATTTGTCTCCACCTCAGTGCGGTTTCAAGAACACTTGCCAATTCTCCCACGCCATGAATTGACATTATTCCCCGAACTACATTTTCTGTTAAGGGACGTTTCCTTAAACAAATTTTAACAATTATCATCGATAAGCTGTAAAAAAAAGATCACATGTTTTGCGGTATTTTTTTTTAAAATGTTCCACTCATCAGTCCGTCAACTGGTTTGAACTCGTCCTTCATACCTTCTCCCGACCTTTCCGTTTCTGCATACTGTATGCGATACATGTTACACTTTCTAACCAACACTTGCCCTCACTGTTTCTCACAAGCCAGTACTTCTTTTCAGGGACAAGTTAAGTGTCGTTGCGTGCCAAAGAATAATTTCTTATTCTGTTAAATTTGATGCCTTTGCTCATTTCCCATTTCATTTCACTAATATCTATAAAGTTTAATTTCGTCCTGTTTACTTTTCGGATTTTTCATTTGGTGGAGGTGCATACTGCAGCGAAGGTAAGTTTGCTTTACTCATCCACCATGCAGAAGTATACTCATAGTACACCCACCCCACTTGAAAGTTAAACAATGGGATATACTTAAGTTTAACGTTATTTTATAAAAGAAGTGGTCTCCATGGAATTCTCGTGACTGTCAACATATTCTATCGCTACATATATTGTCATTAGTGCAGTGTTGTTTGTTGCATTCTGAGTCATCTTTCTGCCCAACTTTGTTGATAATCACCTTCACTGTCAGTTACCAAAGAGCGAAAATATTTACTTCATGAATTAAGAAACTTTTTTGTTAGTTTTAAGATTAGCCTTCACTTAGATAGTTTCTTACCGACAGCACGTATTACTTTATTTCTCGGCCTTGTTACAGCGTCTTCTTGCTCATAGTACACACAGTCAATACAGATTTCTGTTTCCACTGTATCAACAGCGTTAAATTCTGCAAGAATATCCAACATCAAGAATGAAAAGATTGAAGTGGTGTAATTTCATTAGTTAATTTCGGAATTAATTATTGTTAATAATACTTACTAATTATAAAATAATTGCACTTTAGTGTGCCTTATGCGATTAGTAACAAATAAAAAGTTTAAGTGCACCAGCTACAGTACACAACAGTCATTTCAGTGCCACAAGGTGTTATTTTATTCAACCAAGCTAGTTCAATTCCGTTCTCCTTCGCAAAATAAATTGTCTTATCAGTTACTACATTTTCATTAGGGGAAAGTGATGACCAAGGAACACATGTTTCCTGCCCAGTGTTCCAATCTAATGAGCAGTTTTAGACTGACGTGTAGGAATGATTGTTAGACACCGTCATAAGAAGTTCCCGGCATTCTCTACTGTTTTTCGTTTTTTAAGCCGTGAAGTTGTCTTTCGTTCAGCATTTGTGAATATTTTGAATTCTTCACATTTCAGTGCTATATAACGCAAGGTGTTCAGAACCTGTCTGTTCAAATCATTACAGAACATAGAGAACATATGAGCGCAGTACATCGTCGAACCACTGATTGTCATTGACATGCAAAAGAAACCGAGGCAGATGGAAAAAAGTAAGTGACCTCTTTGCTATTTCAAAAGTAAACTCCATAATTAATGCATTTCTCCCATTGTGTGACAAGATGGTCGCCAACATGTTTCTTCATGGCTAAAAAATAGGAAAATCGCATGTTGGGAAATTTGGACTGTACGGAGGATCTGTAAAAGCTTCCTAGCGAAACGTCTAAAGCATAGTCGAACCAACGTTGGGAAAATGTGGGTGCCCACTATTCTACAACACAACGATGGCGTCCGTCTAATGGCTGATCATTGACTTTGTGCAGCAAGGCCCCACAATTTATGCACAGCGGTGCCCGCCCGGTGCTAACGCGCTGCTTCCCGAGCGGGAAGGCGTGCCGGTCCCCGGCACGAATCCTCCCGGCGGATTAGTGTCGAGGTCCGGTGTACCGGCCAGCCTGTGGATGGGTTTTAAGGCGAATGTGGGCTGGTTTCCCTTATTCCCCCTAAATTATTCTACGTCGGCGATGGCTGCGCAACCACTGCCCCCACGTACGTGTACACCATCATTCCCTCATTGTTCTACCACGAAAACAATGTGGTTACACTCGTCTGGTACGATACGTTCCCTGGAGGCCGAACCGCACAATTACCCTGGGTTCGTTGTGGGGATGCGGTGGGCTGAGTGGACTGCTGTAGCCTGTTGTGGGGTTGTGTACGACGGTTGGCTACGGCGGGGACGAAGCCTCTCCGTCTAGGTCCCTGGTTCAATACACAATAGACAATTTGCACAGCGGTATGTGGACAATGAAAAAATCGAAGCGCTCCAAGTCCCTACGTCCAGAAATGTTGACGGACGGCATTAATCTGATGCAGGATACACGTTGCCAAGGTTGTTCCGACCACACTGCAGACGTTTCACTGGGGAGCCGTTACACGTCCACCATACAGTGCCGATCTCTCCCATTGCCATTTCCACATTTTTGGAGCACATTCGCGAACGTCGATTTGTTTCAGACGAAGCCTGGGTACAACCATGGTTTCGTAGGTAGCCGCAAACATTTTTCCATGAAGCACTGACCGTCTTGTCACATAGGAGGATAAATATACACTCCTGGAAATGGAAAAAAGAACACAATGACACCGGTGTGTCAGACCCACCATACTTGCTCCGGACACTGCGAGAGGCCTGTACAAGCAATGAGCACACGCACGGCACAGCGGACACACCAGTAACCGCGGTGTTGGCCGTCGAAAGGCGCTAGCTGCACAGCATTTGTGCACCGCCGCCGTCAGTGTCAGCCAGTTTGCCGTGGCATACGGAACTCCATCGCAGTCTTTAACACTGGTAGCATGCCGCAACAGCGTGGACGTGAACCGTATGTGCAGCTGACGGACTTTGAGCGAGGGCGTATAGTGGGCATGCGGGAGGCCGGGTGGACGTACCGCCGAATTGCTCAACACGTGGGGCGTGAGGTCTCCACAGTACATCGATGTTGTCGCCAGTGGTCGGCGGAAGGTGCACGTGCCCGTCGACCTGGGACCGGACCGCAGCGACGCACGGATGCACGCCAAGACCGTAGGATCCTACGCAGTGCCGTAGGGGACCGCACCGCCACTTCCCAGCAAATTAGGGACACTGTTGCTCCTGGGGTATCGGCGAGGACCATTCGCAACCGTCTCCATGAAGCTGGGCTACGGTCCCGCACACCGTTAGGCCGTCTTCCGCTCACGCCCCAACATCGTGCAGCCCGCCTCCAGTGGTGTCGCGACAGGCGTGAATGGAGGGACGAATGGAGACGTGTCGTCTTCAGCGATGGGAGTCGCTTCTGCCTTGGTGCCAATGATGGTCGTATGCGTGTTTGGCGCCGTGCAGGTGAGCGCCACAATCAGGACTGCATACGACCGAGGCACAAAGGGCCAACACCCGGCATCATGGTGTGGGGAGCGATCTCCTACACTGGCCGTACACCTTTGGTGATCGTCGAGGGGACACTGAATAGTGCACGGTACACCCAAACCGTCATCGAACCCATCGTTCTACCATTCCTAGACCGGCAAGGGAACTTGCTGTTCCAACAGGACAATGCACGTCCGCATGTATCCCGTGCCACCCATCGTGCTCTAGAAGGTGTAAGTCAACTACTCTGGCCAGCAAGATCTCCGGATCTGTCCCCCATTGAGCATGTTTGGGACTGGATGAAGCGTCGTTTCACGCGGTCTGCACGTCCAGCACGAACGCTGGTCCAACTGAGGCGCCAGGAGGAAATAGCATGGCAAGCCGTTCCACAGTACTACATCCAGCATCTCTACGTCGTCTCCATGGGAGAATAGCAGCCTGCATTGCTGCGAAAGGTGGATATACACTGTACTAGTGCCGACATCGTGCATGCTCTGTTGCCTGTGTCTATGTTCCTGTGGTTCTGTCAGTGTGAGCATGTGATGTTTCTGACCCCAGGAATGTGTCAATAAAGTTTCCCAATCCTGGGACAATGAATTCACGGTGTTCTTATTTCAATTTCCAGGAGTGTATTTATTATGGCCATTACTTCTGAAATACTAAGCAGCTGTCATACTTTTTCCACCTGTCTACTTTTTATTTCACTGCCCGTCATAGTTTACATGTCAATGCTCTGTTTGTCTCGGCACGCATCTGGTGGTCGTGCGGTAGCGTTCTCGCTTCCCACGCCCGGGTTCCCGCGTTCGATTCCCGGCGGGGTCAGGGATTTTCTCTGCCTCGTGATGGCTGGGTGTTGTGTGATGTCCTTAGCTTAGTTAGGTTTAACTAGTTCTAAATTCTAGGGGACTGATGACCTAAGATGTTAAGTTCCATAGTGCTCAGAGCCATTTGAACCATTTGTTTGTTTCAGGACAATAACTAAAACGCAAGAAAACGAATCCGAGGGTTTCATTGCTTTTATGGACGCCAACGACGTAGTGACAGCAGCTCAAAGTAACACATTCGAAGAAGGTTAACAACACTAACGATCCAGAGCAGTTTGACCAATATTACGAAAACTGGCGACTTTGCCTGAATCCTGATAATACATAAGTCCAATACTACGAAAGATACAGAGTTTGCCTGAACCCCAATAAAACAGAAGTCAGTTCATTCCACCTAGTGAATAGTATAGCAACCAAACAACTGAATGTAATCTTCTGCAACAAAAATTACGCCACAATCGACACCTCAGATATTTAGGTCTGCCTCTCGACAGATCTATGCCGTTTAGAAAACACCTAGAAATAATAGGACAAAAATTAAAATAAAGAAATAATCTACTAAAGAATTTGTGTGCTACTAGCTAGGGATCCTAATGCAAACGCCTAGAGAACTACAACAAAAACGTTGTGTACCCCGTCGCCGAATATTGTTCTCTTGTTTGGAGCAGTGGTAACCACGTCAATAAAATTGACTTTTAACCCACAACAATACGGTGCATGTTAGTGCTCACCAACGTTGCCCAATCTAATGACCGACGACAACAAGCATTAACACATGAATCGACGAGTTCATGATTCGTTGAAGAATTTGCCCCGCATCCGGGTAAACTATAGAGAACCATCCTGGGTAAACAGTGACCACCGGGTCCCAGAAAGCTGTTGGCTAAGAGAAGAATGGAAAAATCAATAGACATCCTTCCATGGCCGTCGGAAGATATGTTAAACTGACCCTACCATCCAACCCCCAAGACGGAACCAACCAATAAAAGTATGGATCTCCCTGAACCGTGTCAGAACTGGCCACACTGTGACCAAGGCTACGACAATCAGAAGAGGGAGAGAGACGTAAGTCATGGGGCATGTAGTCATTGATAGCAGGAAAGACTTTGCAGGCGGAATACCTGCAGAAATCAACCATCTGGAATATCTATCTCAGCCTCTTCTAACTGTTGTCCAGTTTCCCTTAATACCTATCACAGTGACAGAAAAAAAATCTCAAGATCAAGAAGAAGTTGTGCGATAGAAACGAAAGTTGGTAGGCGTGTTTCTACATCTGAAATACGATGTTTATTCGAAATTCATGCAAGTCACATAAGAGTGGAGCTAGTAGGCGCCACTATGAGGATGCAAATCATGTTTGTTTCAAATACACTCTTTAATGGAGGTGATTTGATTTTAGCGAAGAGTACCTTCAAGGCGACAAAGATGCCACTGTCAACACCTCACTCAGTTTGGAAGAGGTCGTGTAATTGGGCTACGTGAAGCTGGGTTTTCCTTCTACGATATTGCAGAAAGACTTGGCAGGAATGTAACCACTGTACATGATTACTAACAGCCGTGACACTACCGACAGGGAAGACTATCGTTCGGCGTACGGCTCTGGTGCATCATACTGCATCTGTACGAGCAATCTGAGCACCACTTAGCACCACAGTGATGCAAATCTGTTACAAATCGGTTACTTTAACGACAGCTGTGAGACAAACGCTGTGTTGATTGCATTCCACTGACCCCTGACCACAGCCGTTTGTGACTTTAGTGATATCAAGCGAGAGCTTGTTGAAGGGCAGGTTGGAGGTCGGTTGTGTTTTCTGACGAAAGCTGGTTCTGACTGACTGTCTGTGATGCCCGTATGTTGGACAGAAGGATTCCAGTTCATTACCACCTGTTTTGCGTGCTGGACACGCTGGACCTACGCCTGGACTTATCGTCTGCAGGGGCGATTTCGTACGACAGCAGGAGCACTGCCGCTATCCCACGCATCCCGATTGTACATTTGTACATCAGTCTGGTGATTCGACCTTTTGTGCTGCCATTCGTACCAGGATTTCTTTCGAACAGGGTAGCGCTCGCCCACATACCACAGCTATCACCCAACATACTCTACAGAGTGTCGACATACTGCTTTCGCCTGATCGATTAGCATATCTATCTCCAAACGAGCACATATGGGACATTATCGGAGGACAACACCAGCGTCGTGCACAAACAGCGTTAACCATCCCTGTACTGACCGATCAAGTGCAACAGGAATGGACCTACAGCCTACAAACTAGCATTTGGCAACTGTACAACACAGTGCAAGCACCTTTGCATGCTTGCATTCAATTTTCCGGCGATTGTATCCGCTATTAATGTAACAGTATTTCACATTCACAATGGCTTACGTCGCATTTACTTTAATCTGTGATCTTGAAATGTTAATCACGTAAAGATTACCTGGACAAAGGTATTCCCGAAATTTCATTACTCTGCAATAATTATTTTTGGTGTTGTGGTTTTTTCAGTCAATATATGTGCCACGCACTTCACGGAGTCTTGTGGACTGTGATTATTGATGTAGATGTACACTACTGGATACTAAAATTTGCTACACCACGAAGACGACGTGCCACAGACGAGAAATTTAACCGTCAGGAAGAAGATGCTGTGATATCCAAATGATTAGCTTTTCAGAGCATTCACACAAGGTTGGCGCCGGTGGCGACACCTACAACGTGCTGACATGAGGAACGTTTGCAACCGATTTCTCATACACAAACGACAGTTGACCGGCGTTGCCTGGTGAAACGTTGTTGTGATGCCTCGTGCAAGGAGGAGAAATGGGTACCCTCACGTTTCCCACTATGACAAAGGTGAGATTGTAGCCTATCGCGATTGCGGTTTATCGTATCGCGACATTGCTGCTCGCGTTGGTCGATATCCAAAGACTGTTAACAGAATATGGAATCGGCAGGTTCAGGAGGGTAATCCGGAACGCCGTGCTGGATCCCAACGGCCTCGTATCACTAGCAGTCGAGATGGCAGGCATCTTATCCGCATGACTAACGGATCGTGCAGCCACTTTTCGATCCCTGAGTCAACAGATGGGGACGTTTGCAAGACAACAACCATCTGCACGAACAGTTCGACGACGTTAGCAACAGCATGCACTATCAGCTCGGAAACCATGACTGCGGTTACCCTTGACGCTGCATCACAGACAGGAGCGCCTGCGATGGTGTACTCAACGACGAACCTGGGTGCACGAATGGCAGAACGTCATTTTTTCGGATGAATCCAGGTTCTGTTTACAACATTATGATGGTCGCACCCGTGTTTGGCGACATCGCGATGAAAGCACATTGGGAAAGTGTATTCGTCATCGCCATACTGGCGTATCACCCGGCGTGACGGTATGGGGTGCCATTGGTTACACGTCCCTGTCACCTCATGTTCGCATTGACGGAATTTTGAACAGTGGACGTTACATTTCAGATGTGTTACGACCCGTGGCTGTACCCTTTATTCGATCCCTTCGAAACCCTACATTTCAGCATGATAATGCACGACTGCATGTTACAGGTTCTGTACGGGCCTTTCTGGATACAGAAAATGTAAGACTGCTGCCCTGGCCAGCACATTCTCCAGATCTCTCAAGACTGCTGCCCTGGCCAGCACATTCTCCAGATCTCTCACCAATTGAAAACGTCTGTTCAATGGTGGCCGAGCAAGTGGATCGACATAATACGCCAGTCACTACTCTTGATGAACTATGGTATCCTGTTGAAGCTGCATGGGCAGCTGTACCTGTACACGCCATCCAAGCTCTGTTTGACTCAATGCCCAGGCGTATCAAGGCCGTTATTACGACCAGAGGTGGTTGTTCTGGGTACTGATTTCTCAGTATCTATGCACCCAAATTGCGTGAAAATGTAATCACATGTTAGTTCTAGTCTAACATGTTTGTCCAATGAATAGCGGTTTATCATCTGCATTTCTTCTTGGTGTAGCAATTTTAATGGGGCCAATAGTGTAGATCCACGAGCCCAGTCATGAAAACGCGACACTGAATCAGTGGGACGCCGACGGGCCAGTACCTTGCGTCACAGACGGCCGCAGAGCCGGCTTTCCCGGCGACAGAGCGGCGTCGAGCTGCCACCGCAGAGGACACCGCAGCCGCCCCACAACTCGGCCGCAGCGGGGCGAGGTGTGTGCCGACAAAGCTGGAGCCGGCGTCTCTCAGGCAATTTGTCGCGGCGGCGGCGTTACAGCGCCCCCAATCAGCCCATTCCCCCACACGCCCGCCCCCACCCCTGCAGTGGCTGACACAGCACCTTCTGGGAGACGTCCCTGCCGCCGAATCCGCCAAATCTTCGATCCGTGCCATTCGCACACACATCCGCTTTTGTGTAAAGTGCAGAGTGCACCGAAAAGAGGCGCGGAGTAGGCGATTGGCATTAGCCAGCATTCCATATTGCAACCAGCACTGACACAGCGTGAGCCACAATTTTATATACTTATTGTACGTAAAGGATATAGGCTGTGATAAGGCGGATAATCGAATACTGACTGCGTATCAGTCTGTGAGATCGTAACTCAGGCTTCCATTTGTCTTATTCGTACACAAACGCCTCTGGACTGTATTTTATCTGTTCTCTCTCCCCAGTTTTGAATGTGTGTCTCTTTCTTTTTCTCTCTACACGAGGGTACTTATTCACATTCTATTTCTGCTCTAGTCATTCTTCTCGAGAGCTTCAATTGCTTCAATTGTAAGTTCAGCTTCTTCCAAAAAGGCAAGCACCCACGACATGGATGTTGGAGAAAACGTCGCCCATTATTATTTGAAGAAAGCCTCTGTGAAAGATTTATTCTTCTCGTTTCGTTCCTGTCGCAGGAAATATGTGCCTACATAATCATAATAAAGTTGTTACTAACACTTCTAAAATACCCGTGACCACGGAAGTTGGCAATATTTCCCCTTAAACGTAACACATTTTTGCCAACGATAGGTTAATTGCTGGGGACCTTGATTGTAGAAGTCTTTATTTGACTCTCCGAAAACGTTCCACCACGAAAAACATCTTGTAGTCAATCTGGAAATACTCGTCTTGGAATAGTTTCCCCGTTTGGTGGGTAAAGCTGCGTTCACAGTTGGTCAGATACCGTTGCCAGAGAACGCCCGATAACATCGGCCGATAGTTTTGTCGGGGTGCATCCGACCTCCTTCGCCAGTGTTTCGCTGGTTCAACGACGTGAGGTTAGGTTAGAATCTGTTATCTATATGGAGTAGGTTAGATTTTAGACTTCAAAGATGATACGGAAACCATGACGTCTGTATGCTTGGAGACGACTGCTGCAATTTAGTGTTTGCTGTTAAAAAAGACGCCGAGTGCATCTAAATGCGCTACATCTGACAAAAGGAATGTGACGAGTATTGTAAGTTCTGTCCTCAGTTATTGGAATTACTGGACAAGATTGACAAACATATGAGATGAAGAGAAATACACCATGGCACAAATGTTAAAAATATTTTACCTCCACTTTGCTTCTCCCGTCATCGATAGCGTCAGAAGGGGCCGCCACCTTTGAAGCTGATATGTCGCATTTGATGTTTTTCATATTTATACGTGCGTATTACGAAAATGTGTAGTTTCAATGACACACCACATAAAGGATCTCTCCTAAATCACGTTGTTCGAAGTACAGTTTATTATGCTACATTAGCAGGATGTGCGACTTCGGTGTCTAAAGGTTTTGCCAATGAGATTATGAGAACATAATGCTTAATTTACGTGGTGAAAGTAGGTGACGTTTCTATTATATGATGCGTAGATCAAATTTGTCTATGAATATGCAAGAACTACTAATTGATGAAAGGTTAGATTTGTGGTTTCAAAGCAGCTCATTTTATTATGAAAATTATGAAAATTAATGCAATACTGGCAGTATATTCTGATAATCAGATTCTTATGCTGGAAATTTCAATGCTATTTAAACACTTGTCCAGTTTATTTGAGGAATGAAATAACATGGTTTCTGGCGGCACTATAATTAAGGAAATCCACTGTACTACAGTTTCCCCTAGTACGCTCTTCAAAATCTGGTACAGAATAAATTTAATGTTCCGTAGTATCTGGAAGTAACACATAGAAAATTTTGTGGGGAATGCTAACCAAAGACTGCGTTTTATTGGCAGGACACTTAGAAAATGTAACAGATCTGCTTAGGAGACTGCCTACACTACGCTTGTCCGTTCTCTTTTTGAGTACTGCTGTGCTGTGTGTGACCCTTACCAGACAGGACTGACGGAGTACATCAAAAAAGTCCAAAGAAAGGAGACACGCTTTGTGTTATCGCGAAATATGGGAGAGAGTGTTACTCAAATGATACAGGCTTTGGGCTGGACATCATTAAAAGAAAAGCATTTTTCGTTGCGACGGAATCTTTTCACGAAATTCCAATCACCCACTTTCTCCTTCGAATGCGAAAATATTTTGTTGTTACCGACCTACATAGGGAGAAACGATCACCACGACAAAATAAGGGAAGCCACAGCTCATATGGAAAGATAGGTGTTCGTTCTTTCCGCGCGCTATACGAGATTGGAATAATAGAGAATTGTGAAGGTGGTTCGATGAGCCCTCTGCCAGGCAATTAAATGTGATTTGCAGAGTATCCACGTAGATGTAGATGAAAATATTAGCTTTCAACTTTATCTTTAGGGCATCGTAAACAGCATTCAACATACCACACAAAACTTCGAAATTGTACTTTTTAGAATGTAGTGTAGCTCTAAATATTGGAAACATGTAATCGCCAGGTATCAAATAACGAAGTGTCACTTCTCAATTTACTTCAGCAGGAACGGCATCTTTAATGTGAGCATGGGATTTTTTAATAGAGTTCGAATCAAGTCGGGAAGACATCACATACTCGAGATGACTCGTGGATTACAAACACTTCATTTTGCTGAATTTATTTGAAATTGTGCAGACATGCGCCAATTAATATTCAATGATTGTCATTCCGCACCACGTTTGCAAACCACATCATATAACACAATCACTTTCCAACCCGCATAGAAACTCATTTAGGAGTAATAATATGTAATTTATAGACAGTTAACGTCCAACTACCACAATCCAAAACAGAGCCACTACAGTAAATTTACGCATAAGACACGTCATCCCTATCACTTGAACGAATTAGTTGCATAGGTTATAATTTACACCTATAATTTCCGATGAAGAATTTGCCTACTTATGGTATCCAATAAACATACGATTTCAGTCCATAGATTCCGAACTGTATCCCGATTATGATATTTTTCATCACTAGGATGCCACAAACTACTTTGACTAAACCCATCACTTTCGCGTCGTGTCGGATGATATGACAGAAGAAACAATTATTTGAACTTCACCGATTGCGTTCGAAATCTGCTTGTTCGGGCGAAGAGATCGGCTACATTGTGAGCGAGTAAGTAGTTTCTTAGTGATCTGGCCGAAGTCGGTTGTCGGCGGAATTCACCGTTCAGGAAGAAGTCACGGGGTACCTTGTCAGGAGGACATGGTGGAGGAGGGTGAGACAGAGTTTGATAGCGGTTTGGGCGACTGTCTTGAGCAAAATGAGCTGATATGTTGTCATGGATCGAAGAGATCTCCTTGGACAACTTCCAGTGACAGTCCCTCTTGAGAGCCTCAAGTATGTTTGTCAGAAGATTTTGGTGGTATGCTCTTTTCATAGTTTTCCCTTTGTAACATAATATGCTACGATCACACCACGACAGTCCCAAAAAGTACCCGGCATCACCTCGTCAGAACTTGTTTCGGTCTGTGCCTTTTCCGGCGGCGGTGAATCCACATGCTTCCCCTGCTTGCTTTGCGTATTTGTCTCGGGGTCATAGTGATAACCCATTGTTCGTCCATGGGGATTAGGCGGCTAAGGAAGTCGATAGGCCTGACACAGCTGCAACATTTCAGTTGCTGCCTCGGTTCTGTGGTATTTTGAAATGGATATGAACAGTCGCAGAACCCAGCATGAGGCGATCGTTGTAACGCTCAAAATGTAGTGCAAGATGTAGAAAACTGAACCATGACTCAAGTTTCCTTTTTCACCTCTCTTGAGATTCCCACTTCGTCGTGAGAACACATGGATCAAAATAATACAGGATTAATGAATATGGAAAATTTACAAGCTGGTGCAAAAAAAAAAAAAAAAAAAAAAAAGTCGTCACAAGTCTTACAAGTAACGCGTTTCTGTTATAACGACTAGAGGTTCGTTCCAGAGCCGGAAGTAATAACCTGCAGGACAAATAACCATCGTTAAGACAAATCAGGAATTTACTTGCTTAATGTAAACTTGAACGTGAGTGAGCTTTAAACGTGGCGCATATCTCTTCAAGCAATCAATGCAGTAGATAGATAACAGTGCAGTCACCATTTAAGAGCCCTTTGTATAAGGAGGTAAACAGTCAGTAAGCTATATCTGTTTACACAACTGAAGGGGAACAATACAAAATTTTAATTTCTGGAAGGCCAATTGAAATACGTTCGTAACACTGTGTGTGGGATGTTGCATTACCCTGCTGAAATTGCCAAGGCCATCGGAATGTACAATGGACAGGAATGGATGCAGATGATCAGACAGGATGCTTCCGTATGTGTCATCTGTCAGAGTCGTATCTAGTCCTGTACCATTCGAACTGCACATGCCAGTCGCCATTACAGAGCTTCTACCAGCATGAACAGTCCCCTGCTGACATACAGCGTCCATGGATTCATGAGGCTGTCTCCATACTCGTACACGTCCATCCAATCGATACAGTTTGAAAAGAGACTCGTCCGACCAGGCAGCGTGTTTCCAGTCATCAACAATCCAATTTTAATGTTGACGGGCACAGGCGAGGCCTAAAGCCGTGCAGTCATGCGCTTTCTTCTCCGAAAGCCCATATCGAAGATGTTTCGTTGAGTGGTTCGCACACTGACACTTGTTGATAGCGCAGCATTGAAATTTGCAGCAATTTGTGGAAGGCTGCACTTCCGTCACGTTGAACTATTCTCTACAGTCGTCGTTGGTCCCGTTCTTGCAGGACTGTTTTCAGGGTTGAATATAGCATGGTGTTTGCTACGTCCGTACCTCACTTTTTTAACTAGCTAGGTACGACGGAAAGCTTTTAAAATTCTTGGGTTCACAGTGTTAGTTTGTGTACAAATTCACTGATTTTTCGATGTAGTTTCCCTGTAGTTCAATATATCTTCAAAAGTTCTGTGTTTTTCTTGATTAGTAGATTCCTTTCAGGAAGTGCAATACTGGGAAGTCTGCCAAGTACTCGCTGTGACATTTTTGGCTAGTACTAACGCGTTGCAAGCACATAGCGAAGCGAATCTGCTAAATGTTTCAGGTGCCAAAATTCCATAATGAACACTAGTTTTCTTAGTTATGTTTCTTCTTGATATTCATTGGTGTTCTCCAGTGATTCATCATCTATTTATCTTGTTTAAATAGTTTAAATTCACGGGTTGTAGTTGTTAATTGAGCTAGACTTAATACCTTGCAGATACTACATGTATTTTTTTATTATTTCATAAATGGACACAAACTCTCGTTACTCGAGTTGGTACTATAATGTTGCACTGACGGCTGATGTATACGTTACCAGCTTAATGCAGGACATCAACTAGAACTACTCTTTCCTGTCCGAAAGGCATCTACAGCAATTAAAAGCTCCATTACCAACATCAGCAAATATACGGGTCAAAAGATATTTTAAGTAATATATTTGCTGGTTGAATACCGAACACAAACAATAATTTTAAGTGGTACCCTTCTCGAAGAGCAGTTCGTTTGGTAAGGAATTGCTATTTATTGTAGTTTGAATTACGTTTGACGTACAAAAATATATGTAAGTATGAAAACTAAGAATGCTAAATAAACTATGTTGATACAGATCATTCACGTCTGTTTAGCATATAAATATTATTTATATTGTTAAAATTACCTATGATGAAAGTATATGAAAGAGTTAATGTTAGATTTCAAACATTTTCATTTTTTCAGAATTAATTAAAATTAAGCCTTTTACTTCCGTCACGTGGTCTACATTTGAATATTTTCACTCCTTGTCTCCTCTTAGTAATTTATGCAAATCAACAGATATGAGGACTGCTGGAGTAGCTTAATAAAATTTTGTTCCATAAAGCTTGCTCTGTAACTTTGAATAACGTATGCAGCAGTACTTGAAAGAAAGTAGTACAACTGATGTAAACGCAAAACAGGTACGTGTAGTGTAAGCTGCATTCACCAATACATATTTAAAAAGTGTATGTTTTGTGAGCGTTTCGTACCAAACAATTCTGAAAACTAATATATTGTAGCAATAAATATATGTGCAATACGAATTTAAGGCAGTGTCTTGCCACTTACCAGGTAGTAATCAATAGGAATAAGTCTTTTTTCAGCCCATAAAACACTGTCCACTTTCATTCTGACAGATAAAGACAACTTCGTAGTTGCATTGCTCACTGCTTAGACTGATGTTTCACCTCTGATATCGTTGACATACTTCACGAACACAGCAGCACACTAGAGCAACAAATCCGTCGGTTTTCTTTAAATATATATTCCAAATGGTGCCGATAAATAAATTTTCGCATTTTATTTTGCACAACATCTTACAAATATGACATTCTGCATCTTAAATGTACATTGTCATTTCTTATGACATTTTAGTGGCATTAGTTTTTTATACAGTTTCAGTCGCCATCCTTCCAATAATAATTTGTACACTTTCGTCCGTGTTTTCAGTTTTAAGATGTGCTTTGTACGGTCGTTTTCCAGAGAATTCAGAAGAATCAGTCATGCCCCATATACTGAAAATGAAGAAGCTGGCTTTTTAAATACCTTAAATGATATGGTGTGATAAACTGAAAGAAACAAAATATTCTATATTTTCGAGGTTTCCAGTTAAGTCATCTCAACGAAACTTGCAAATACGATTACTTTTAAAAGTTTATGTACTTTAAATAACTTTAACCAAAGCTCCACCACACATGTTAACACGAGATTATTTTATTATTCATCATAAAATAAAGCAAAATTTCATTGAGTCAATTAAATCTCTCTGACAAACCGAGAACTACTCTGCATGACAGATGATGTAATTGTTACTGGATTAGCAAAACTAATAAAATTCTTTGGAAGGCGTGGGACCGGAGTATTTGAACAAATATCTGGCTACAAACATATCAGTAATATACATTAGTTCGCATTAGCCCATAAAGGTGATACAATTATACATAAGATCGACTTTTCAATAGCGAAACAAATCTCATATTCACAACACTATCCTATCATTTTTCTTAGGATGCCTTTATTCGAAATCGTAAGTAGTGCCAACAGATATGAATCGTATCTGACATCTGTGAGCTATTAACCAGAGACAGACCGCTACACCATCGACGTGTGACACATAGTCTGCTCATCACTTTGACATCAAGCGAAATTAAAGAACACCAAGCCTCTACCGTGACGAATGCAAAGGGATTCGTACTCTGTACGTAATTAACGAACCTCGTTATTTATCTTCTGGAAAGGTCCCTTAATTAGGAGTCTACGTATTCGATGTAACATTCAGTTCTCTGATAATGACACTAACCATCCTGAAATCATAAATCGAGAGTTGGAAACAGTGATCTAAAGTTGACCTCGCACCTAACTCGAACCTTTTTGATATGAGAAGAGGAACAGGATTTCCTTTCGTTCCTCCAGTACCCACGAGAGGAACACGTATAAATCAAACATCTTGTGTCACTTTTTATTGAAGCATATAATTCTGGTGTGTAACTATAGTAACATAGTTTTCATTTAAGCCTATTCTTCTGAGAGTGAACATGATTCTGAAATATTTGAAACACCGCAGAAAGCAATAAATTAATACATACGATGCATGGTAAAAACCTGTTGAAATAATTGAAATACTGCAAGAAGTAGTAAATTAGTACATCCGATACATGGGGAAAATCCTGTTGAGAAGGTATGGACAACCTTAGAGATTAGTTACAAATTTGCATAATAAGACTATGGTTCATAATTAGGACAGTATTGTAGCTTGTAATAATACGAATACAACAACAATTGACTCGTTATTACAGGTGATACTGAAGCATTGTTAGATATTTATAAATACATATTTTTTAAACTGTCAGTGCTATGACGGAGGGTATGACTTAGGAACAGCAAGGAGCAAATTTGGAGACACTTAGCTCCTGGATGTGTGTTAGGGGGAATATTGTACAATGGCTACTTCTTGGGAGAGTGAGTGAGAGCGTGTCCGTTAAGTTCAAACTTGGTGCGGATGACAAAGATAATGTCAGTCTCTGGCCACATGCAAAATCCAACTTCCCAGCAAACTGAACAAATTCTTCTGTCGCTGCTGTGCAAAGAGCGTGCATACGACAGCAAATGGGTTAGCAACATGGTAGGAGCCATTCCAGTAAATTTTCAGCAGCTAACTGCCGAAGAAAGACTAATGATCTTCGTGCTGGAACGAGAGCTCATCTCTGAAACGATAGTGTAAGAGAAAGGGCTCTGCTTCAAACGCCAGGTTCGAACGCCACTGAAGCTACTGTTACCGCAACAATCCACGTCGCAGAATGCAGTTAAACTTTTCTTGAGTAGCAAAGCCCTAGCGCAATTGTTTCTCTCATTCCCGCCATGCTTATCGAATTCCAGTCTTCTTTATCATTGTAAACCATGCATTGAAATGCGCTATGGATATATGCTGTTTTACCAGGATTCCTGCCTTAAAATATTCTTTGGCACTTCGTATTTCTTACGCCGTAACGAAACGTGGTACCTGGCAGTTACGAGATGCGACTGCGCAAATGCTTAATTCGTACTACAGTCGCACATCGCTGCATATTTCTGAAGACAATATTTAATTAGGTCGCAGGTTTTATTTTGAGGGTCGATCGTCAGGACTTAAGCCTTTTATCATTAACAAAAGTTGTATTATTTGAGATTTGAAAATCGCTTTATCACTGTCCTGTTCATTTCGCAGAAATAGCAACTCATAGATATTAATTCCATGCAAGCTCGGCACAGTATGTTATCTCTGGTCCGTGGCTATTAAATTTTGAAATAATACACAGTTAATTCATGAAGCATAAATTTAATTAATCTGCAGTATCAGCTTGGTTTTAAAATATTATTTATCAGAGTTCTTTCGTTAGAACTCTTATCAGACTTCTTTTCACATTAATACTGCATTATCGTAATTTATAATGTCCAGCGATACTATAAAAGTCTATTATTTAAGTTTCGTTTGAATTGCAAAGATTATTTCTGCCTGGTTATTTACGAACTGACACTTGAGTGATCATTTCAATGTTTATTCTTTCGAGAATAATACGAGATCAGTCTAGCTTTGAGAAATTCTCGTATGCTAAAGAACACTTAAAAAACCGAAGGAAACATCATTTGATCTACAAGAACATTTTTCCAGGTCAATAATTCACAAAAATAATTATTCCATTAGAGCTCAAAAACCTTCAAAAATTTTCGTTCATTTTTAAAAGTTTTTTACAAAACTATTATACAAATTTGTAATAATGGCCGGTCTCAAACATTAAAAACGTTTATAACAAACAGATAGATCGCAGCTGATTTGTGGTCAAATCTGAACAACAACTGAATACATATTTAATCCATTAAAATTCAAATTACTAATTCCATTTGCTATCGTTATTAACGTAATGTGGGGTGAGTTACTTCAGGATGTATTCTTTGGAAAAAGACTGTCGAGTCGACTACAAAATAGCACAGCAATGATCCAACAATGATGATCGCGTCAAGTTGGAAATCCTGATCCTTCCAACTCTGCCACGCCCCATGCTCGTACCATAAAACAGAAGAAAGAACGTGCATTTTATGCAGTGTCGTATCACAAAAAATTAATGTTATGGAACTAAAGACTACTTGCTGTCCATGTATCGTGTGGCTGAGGATGATCGATAGTACATTCTATAAACCACCAGCCAAAGTAGTAGACTTTATAACTATTACCACCCATCTTGCACCTCTTGAATGTCACAACCCTGCTAGTAGGCTCGAACCCATGCCCTTTCATCCACAGCATTTTTGTTTCGATTAAAGTGTAACGTAACTCTTTAGCAACAGTCGTTGTGTAAGAATCCGGCGACCATGTTGTATTCAATTATTTCAGCTAGCTGTTGAGGCACAGTCGGTGAAGTAATAAATGACACATTGGCAATTTATTAATATCAGGCTGACTTCGACAGCGGGATTCTCCCACAAACTGCTCCAAATGAAGGTAGGGAAGGTTAGGATTTATCGTCACGCTTGAACTGCTTCCGCTGGAGATTAAAGAAAACATAGAAGATATACCAGATGGGGATTTGAAACCAGTTCTTTTTCGAACACCAATCCAGCGTCTGAGTCACTGTACCAAGACGAAACGTGTACCTGAGAGTCAAGTGTCTTAATCCCAGGAATACAAATCGCAGAGTACGTTAGATTTTCTCCGTTTTGCTACTTTTTAATCTTTTATGCGTTCTTTAACTCCACCACTGCGAACATGAATGTACGCCTGTTGAAAAGGTCCATTATCTCTTTAGTTTCTCTGTGTTGCACGTCACCTTCACATAAGGACCATCAGAACCCTACTTCAAATTAATTGGCATTCGTGTGCTATCTGCATAGTTCTCAGCGAGTTCTCGTAGTAATGAAGAAAGTACGTAACTGGCGTTGTTCCCTCGTAATTGAACGACCATTTTCTAACATGTTCCGTCCACGTCGCTAAGTTTTTTTTTTTTCCTTTTTTTTCACAGCTATATTTCCTTCGATTGCTTCCACACCTGCAATTTCCAATTTCAGCAGAAAGAGTTCCCACTCACCGTGAACGAATACCGCGAACACACCTTGCAGCGCTCTTACCTTCCTTTGTTAGGACTGGATGGCCACTACACAGATTGCCTAAGAGGTTTATTTTATCTGCTCAACAATTCTACTAAGCAGCTCTCATGAAGCAAAAGCTTCAACAATAGCCGAAGAATTGCCGCTACTCAAGGACACAGTTTTATGTTGTGTCTGACAGCCGTCTAGTCCGAATGACCTTCTCTGTTCTCCTAAAAAGACACAGTATATGGAGAGAGAAAAAGCATCATGCGTACCAACGTAAATGTAATCACAGTTATTGAGGCTTTCCGAGTGCGGAAAGGTCAGAGGTGAACGGCACGGCAACAGCCCATCGCCACGCCTGGCGCTGACATAGCACCGCAAAAAATGCCAGAGACGTCAGGCACGTGACAGCTGTACGAAATTACTTCCATCAACTGTCACGTCAGGTATTTTCGAATAACTGAATCTAATTTTAGAGCAGACAAATATGCATGCAGACTACGACCGCTGCGCACGAAATATGGTGCTCGCTGATTGTGATTCGTCGGCTGTCTGATAGTATCCCATCTTAAACATCACCAGTTTATTAATAAGACAGCCCATATCGTTCCCTGGATTTTGCATAAACTATTAATAATTTATTTTCTTTAAGTTTAAGACATGTATGAAGATGCTTCGTTTCCTGTCTTGTAAACTAACAACGGGCGGGAGAGTGGTATGCTGACCAACCCCCCCCCCCCCCTTCATATCCGTCTCCATTGTCGCCTATGGGCTGAGAATGACACGGCAGTCGGTCGGTACCGTTAAGCCTGCAAGGCATGTTCGGACAGAGAGTAGTAGCTGGCTGAACATCGATTCCAATTCCTGTTATCACGTTGAGGACTTAGTGTATCCAAATTTAAGCCAGAGTTTCTTATATATGTGGATGACCCTACACTTAAAATTCATCAATCATAATTGGTACATTTTGCAGAAAATGTAAGTGCTGTAAGAAATCTCATTACAGACAAAACGACAGAAATAATTGTTGTTTATGCTCTACAGAGAATTATGAAGTGGTTCTCTGAAAATCTAACTAAATTTGGGGAAAATATACTATATTCACTTCATTACAACAAACAGAGTGTTCCCAGCATTAAATAAATAAATGTACAGGAGACAGTAAACAGGACTGAAGGCTCCAAATTTTTGGGTGTTGATATTAATAAAACTTTGAACTGGAAGATGTTTCTGCATGGACCGTAACAAGCAGGTATTTTATCTCGTTCAAGTTGTAATAAAGTGATTTAATATTTCACGTGTTATAGTATCATCTCGGCCCTTCCAGGAGTAAAGCTATTAACCCACAACTGTACCGGCGAGTGTTATTTTGTGCGGTACAACATTTCCACTCAGTCATTCCTCGTAGAATTTCACGAAAGCAAATAGCAGAAATACAATGTGTTGTTCACGTGCAGACATCTTGTGAGTTAGACATTTTAACTGCACCTTCACAGCGTATTAACTAATAAAATTCGTCGTAAATAATCCATCGTAACTTGAGAAGGGTAATGATGCACAGATCTACAATACCAGAAAAAGATTACCTTTATCAAGCGTTATTAATGCTGTCAGTGGGTGAGACAGTATTTTTCTCGAGTAAATAAACATTGCCCAACATCTGATTGCCACCTTATTTTAGCATTAGAGACAGAAAAATGTAGCTTGTTCACTGGCGCGCTGTCCAGATACTAGATTTTTCGTAAAATTTCCACCTTCCGCGAAGTTTTCCCACGAGGCGGCAGGAAATTTGCAGAGGCGAAGTGCTCGAACTCTGACCTTTCATGCTAAGAGCAGACGGCCGTTGTGTCTGGGGTATTAGTAGCATTTCGCTTCTAAGTTCAGGTTGGTAGCTTACTACCTACAAATTTAGATTTGCTGGCATTTCCTTCTAATATAAATGCTAACGCTATGTGGAGAATTAAGTGCGGTGTAATGCGACTGACGTCATTTATATTACTCTTCACTACATACACGTACACAAATATCGATTTTTGTCCTGTAAGTCCATGACTTTTATGTGACCGAAGCTCATTTCGATATATATCGCATCTTCTTCAGCCTAGTATCTTCAATGCCCACGCTTAAAGTTGTGGGTGTTTGACACTTTTTCTTACAGAACATACTTTCAGTCAATTTGTTCAGAAGCTTATCAGCCCACATCACAGTACTGATGTGACGTAATAAATCCAGCACAGCGTCAAAGAATATGTACATTTTGATTACTTTAAGTGCAGTAACACGTTTCGATTTATTTGATAATTCATTTCCGTCTATAATCTACCAAATACTGGGTGCTCTTAAAGTGAAAAAGGAAGCGAAAATCGATAATTGCACAAGCATGGGGTTTCCACATGCATTGAACGATCGTTTTGATTGATTAATTTTGTTTTTCCAATAATGTCTCGTTCTACATGTTGCATTTTAATGAGGACAGTGAGCGGGCAGACTGTTGTGAGCATCAGAGATCTGCATTGTAATACTTATTGAAGCAAAATATCCTTTATTATACATTTTTTATGTTCGCTTAAGGTGAAATCAACATCCCTTGTCGCAGATTTCCCCCGAACGGTTCGCCTTAGTTGCATTCCACAATTTCACTAGCGTTATCCAGTGCCGTTCTCTAACGATGGAGACACCAGGTTCCTTGAAATGAGAATGGCCTCACAGATAGAACGGCGGCGGCGTCTTATGTCGAATCGTGACTGGCAAGGAACTTGGTGCACCTTTCTACAGTGGTGGTTTTCGACAGCCTTACTGTCCCGTAGACATTCTTCAATCTCCGATGGATATCTGCCGATGTTTTTGCTTCAGCAGCAAAGAAAAGAATAACAGCACATTGGTCTTGTTTGTACGCATTTATAATAAAGGGTGCCTTAGTTCACGTTGCCGCATTTACCGCACTCACTTCAGAAAGGCACTAATGCCACACTAATCCCTTCCCTGCTGGTCGGCCCTTGTCTATATCAATACAAGTCAAAGAACTTCAAAGTCAAAGATAACAGTCTTGACCAAATCCAGAGAAGTTGCCATTAAACACATATGTGGTAATGAGATTACAAAACTGAAGTTTTATCAGTTCTACACTTGACTGATATTACATAAAAAATTAATAAAATAAATATAAAATAAAAATATAACAGGACTGATGATTGTAAGAATACCAATACTTTACAATCCAGTCAAAAATTTAAGCATGCAAAATACAAGCTACAGAGCAGTCCATGAAATTACAATCAATCAATCAAGCCATATGTCAAGAAAATACACATTAAAGTAAATTAATATTAAGGAAATACAGTTCTAAGGAGTGAAGGACAAAAAGAAAAGAATTTAGAATATGTAGATGTAAAACATCTAAAATTTTATGTGAAGAAACATGCTATACATCTAAACTATTACAAATTAGAAGAATATGTCATCAAATGTCTACACAACCACTAAAACGTAATTGAAATTCCATTGATCATACAGACAAAAATTATTAAAGAGATATGGTATGCTAAAACATCAAAGTAAAACGTCTGTGTAAAGAGTCGTGTAGGTTATGATTTTATTTCGTTTCACATAGCCACATTGCCCACCTTTTTATGTTGTACAGCTGCCATTGATGATGGGTTAAGACCGAACCGCTAGCAGAATAAATTCCATTATCACAGAGAACACAGGGTTAAGCATTTTGTAAATTTCGTAAATGCTGTTGACCAGCGGCTACGCAAGATGTTCAAATTCCAGTTAGGGTCGAAGACACAAGGGTGAAGTTGTTTGTCAACTGCCACTAGTACTAAGCGAGAAGATACATGTCACATTGCAATAGGTTACCGCATAAATGCTAGGTTTTGATACAAACTGCGAAGACCAGCCACCGAATTAAACGTTCTTGTGCCAGAGAGAAGCAGTTAATAGCGCTCCAACTGCGGGCTGATTATCAATGTACATAACCACAGGAAACAGCTAGTAAGTACGTCAGATGATGGCTCAAATTAGACAGTTGGTTGGTTGTTTGGGGAAGGAGACCAGACAGCGTGGTCATCGGTCTCATCGGTGTACGGAAGGATGGGGAAGGAAGTCGGCCGTGCCCTTTCAGAGGAACCCTCCCGGCATTTGCCTGCGGTGAATTAGGGAAATCACGGAGAACCTAAATCAGGATGGCCAGACGCGGGATTGAACCGTCGTCAAATTAGACAGCATTCTCACACAAGGGTAAAGATAATTTAGGGATGAATAAATACAATGTTAACGCCACCATCTATTAAGAGTTTAGCTCGCAGAAAAACTGTTTTCTGTTTGTCATGCACGATCAGGAGACCAAACGGAGGAATCCTGCTGGTGATTTCATCGATGTTTGGTACTGTGATCTATTTTTATATGGAATTCATTGTCTCAGAGAGTGAGAACCTTAGTTATTATTTCTATTCTTACAAGGGAACTTCCCCATCGCACCCCCTCAGATTTAGTTATAAGTTGGCACAGTGGATAGACCTTGAAAGACTGAACACAGATCAATCGAGAAAACAGGAAGATGTTGTGTGGAACTATGAAAGAATAAGCAAAATATACAAACTGAGTAGTCCATGCGCAGGATAGGCAACATCAGGGAGAGTGTGAGCTCAGGAGAGCCGTGGTCCCGTGGTTAGCGTGAGCAGCTGTGGACCGAGAGGTCCTTGGTTCAAGTCTTCCCTCGAGTCAAATGTTTACTTTCTTTATTTTCGCAAAGTTATGATCTGTCCGTTCGTTCATTGACGTCTCTGTTCACTGTAATAAGTTTAGTGTCTGTGTTTTGCGACCGCACCGCAAAACCGTGCGATTAGTAGACGAAAGGACGTGCCTCTCCAATGGGAACTGAAAACATTTGATCGCAAGGTCATAGGTCAACCGATTCCTCCACAGGAAAACACGTCTGATATATTCTATACGACACTGGTGACGACATGTGCGTCACATGAAAGGAATATGTTGTCGACCCACCTAACTTGTACACTTGGCGAATGGGTAAAAAGATTCTTCTACCTTGCCCGATTTACGTTTTCTTGTGGATGTGAAAATCACTCCCAAAAAAGTGATATAAACACAAGAATTTGTCACATAAACTGCAACAAATGAATGCAACAGTTTCACAGTCAAGCAGTTTTCCCTGTGCTCTGTCAAAACATTTGTTTTTAACGTTTTCAAATTTTTCCGTGTGTAGACCGTCAAATCCTGCATATGTCCAAGCAAATCTGAACATGTCTTGGAATTTTGGAGAGCGAAGTTGATTATGTATGAATGCCTGAACTTTGATAATTGAACACGATCACGTAAACAATACTGCTCTGTATACCTGTGCAGCTTCGCAAAATAATTGTCTGAAAATAAACTTTTCACCCGAGGAAAAACTTGAACCAAGGACCTCTCGTTCCGCCGCTGCTCACGCTAACTACGAGACCACGGCGCTCCTGACCCCACACGCACCATGATGTTCCCTATCCTGCTCATGGACTTCTCAGTTTGTATATTTTGCTAATTTTTTTATAGTTCCACACAACTTCTTCCTGTTTTCTCGAGTGGTCTGTGTTCAGTTTTTCAAGGCCTATCCACTGTGCCAACTTATAACTAAATCTGAGGGGGGTGCGATGGGGAGGTTCCCTTGTTAGTGAAGTTGGCACTGATCGCGGTTCCAGAACACAGCTGTTAGGCATCTGACTCACATTTGAACACATTACTGAAGATTTGTGACAAAATTCTTCAGTAGACCCTGAAATAAGTCTCCGATGAGGTAATGTGTGTTCAAAGCGTATTATACCTAAAAGACGATGTTAATTAAAGAAAATCTAGAGAGAAGGGAAGCACCTCATGTAACCATGCAAATTAATTAAAGGAACTGATAACATTGCGCAACGGAAACGTCTTATTGAATGCTGATTAATAGGAGTGGCCCACTCAGACACGATAATATGGGTACCACACCACGGACAGACGTATTAATGAGAGGAGGGACAGTCTAATCTTAAACAGAAACAAGTGGTCACTATAATAATCAACTTTATTATCGTAAAGTAAAACTCATTAGTTACTCACTGGGATAAACAACTGAACACCAAATATTTGTATAACCTATTCTAATTATGAACACTAATCTTGGCACACTTGGGTGAACACGATAAATACGATACTGCAGTGTTCCTGGCGTTCCTAATTACGATACAATATATCGTCGGATATGCATGTGCATGTCCAAAGGAATTGGCACTGCGGCGATTACAGCTGTTATGAAATTCATTAAATGCATTCGCAATTACGAATATGAACAAGCATCAGCTGTAGAATGGATTGATGCCGGACGGGAGCTCAACTCGTATTTCCCGCTTATGGCGAGCGGTCGCCTTAACATTTAGCTATCCGTGCGCGACTCACGGCCTGACCGAAATTTCCACACGTCGTCAACCTGCACTCGTATACCCATTATATATATTCGAGTATAGGCGAGGCATTTTAATTAAATGTCACTTGCCCGGCATCAGTGGATAATTATGATATTTCAGTGCCTATGTTATTCCTAATTACGATGCAGTGAACCTTTGGAGATGCATGCATCACGACATATGGAAGATGGGTTCGGCTGTGAGTAGTGCTCGGGTAGCAAAATGGAGCTCCGCTGTGAGTGGCTATGTGTTGCCTGCCTATTGTCTAATGGTCGTACTACCTCTGATCCAGGGTTCCGGGTTCGGACCCCCCCCCCCCCCCCCCAAACCGTCTAAATTGCTGGCACGGTAGCTCAGCTTGTTCGATCGGAGGGTTAGCACCGCCCTTCGTAAAAAAATAAAAAAAAAAATAAGGTCAGCAACAAAAAAAGGCAAGGATACTGCTCATGAAAAATCCGGGATAACTGGTTCGATGTTCATTGTTGTCATTCCATTCCACAGCTGATGGTTATCCACGCTCGCAGTTGCGAATACATTTAATGTAAAACACGATAGATGGAAATTTATGCGGATAATTCACTAATACACCCCCAGACCGTGAGCTTGGTTGGTAATTTACAGGAATAACATGTAAAAGAAGGATCGAACACCAGTGAGATTGCCAAAATGCGTATTGAAAGCGAAATAGCTGGCTGCACAGTATTAAAACGGAATAACTGGCCCCTGAATGGAAAGAAATAATATTGCGTCGCTACAGAATCTATGCTCACGACGATGGACCATGCTCACAACGTACTGCGGAACGCAGCAGCGGTAGCGGCTGGATACTCTCAGATGAGGTACTCGGTGCTAAAGTGGAGACATCGTCCTACACGCACGTCTCAATCGTCCTAACTCTTCCGCCGTCTAGCTCTCAGTGTTCTTTTTACTGAACACTCTTGAACTTCGCCATTTTTCTGTAGAGCAGAAACTCACCAGCAAATTGTGGCAAAGAATGCGAGTTCCGTCCAGGAAAACTCTAATAAAACTGTTAAACAATTTCCTATTCTTTCGAATTTTTGTTGTATCTAACCAACAGTGGTGTGCAGTGGGGAGGAAGGTAGAAATTCACTTCCACTTGAACGGGACACCCTCCTCTAGCATTTCTTTTCCTCAACAGTCGTTGTCGATAGCAGTATTATTTTTTTTCGAATTTTGGACAGGTCAGTATTATCTCAGTTGCCTTTCTGAAAAGTTTCATATAATTTTAAAAACATAATGTTACACTTCAAGCTAAATTTAATGAAAAGGAAGTACTTCATAAAATTCTTTAGTTTCGACGTTATAATCGGTAAGTACTAGCCCTGGATGTACAATTACAATTATTTTTTAGAAACATTTGAAATTACGAATTCTCTGCACACTTAAAATTTCTATTGTTAATTACACATTCCTGTGCTGTTTCTACTAAGCTTATTTCCGGATTCATTTCTTATTTAATAATCGAAATCAATAATGGAACGAAAACTAGTAGGAATTCATTTGTTAAGAAAAATTGTAAACCTTTTAGAAATTGTTGTTTCCGCAGAGTGTGAGAGTCGTAAACTTGCCTCTGATGTGATCGGACGTATTTTTGTATAATATGTATGAACAATGTAATTTCGTCTTTGTTAATGTGAAAGATCAAAATACTGTATGACATACCAAAATGTAAGAAAATCAGTGGAAAATACATTTACGTAAAAAAGTTCTGCAATAACAATCTTCCAATTTATTTAATTCTAACCAACCGCGAAGATTTCCATCTTCAAGAATCAGACCACTTGACAAAAAGAACTGGATCATCTCAACATGACAAGCTAAATAAACTTTGACGTTAATTGTAAAATTCGTTCCTCTCAAATCTTCATAAAAGATTTTGCTTATTAAGTACTTGGACTAGACATTATTTAATGTGGACAATAGATGGAAGAAGGAAGGAGAGAGGTGATTACACATTCCACGATTCAATTTTGGAGCAGATTTGTGAGATGGCCAGCACGTAGACACAGTGGAGAAACTATGTGCTCTGCGGGAAAATAAACACTCCAACCAGAATGCTTGATTTTGAAAATTTTAACCGGAGGTTACTTTGTGGCGTCGCTCCAGGGGTAACAAAGATACATACACCAACCCTTGGGAAGCGACACCTCACTAGATATTCCTTACTTTGGTAAAAGGCTTGTACGAACAGTATTTCGTTTTTTTCGGCATCTCATGTTCTGCCGGTCTCACTATGTAAGGCTCGGCCTTCGCGTCGGACTCTGGACACTTTTATGGTTCCGAACTCCTCTTGAAACGACTCTTTTTGCAGCCAGCTCGTAGTCTCCCAATAATGCAATCCCTTCAGCGTAGTAAAAAGAGAAGTGAACAGAAAACAATGAATTGGACGGTCACTGGAGGTACTGAGTCTCGATTGCAGTTATTATGCAGCGTGAGCGATCGATTAATTCACCAAGGAAAATGAGCATAAAAATATTCTGAAATATGTTGAAGGATGGTTTCAGAGAAATCTGGTCACGTAACAGTGTTCCTGGTAACCTGGATGTCAGCACTCAATCATGTTTTGAAAAACACCGCCAGAACATCATAGAACCACCTCTGGCATAAACTACACCCTCCAAATACTGCAGATCAAACACGTCATTTGGATATTGCCACATTCGACGCATGCATCATTTAAAAAGAAACAAAATCGTGAACCGTCATGTCAGACTATTCCCCTCAAGACAGCTAATGCTGTTTCTTTGTTTAGGCCGCTGAAGACGTTCAGCTGTATGTCCTGCTATGAAGGATGACGTATTGTGAGGTTCAAAACTCCTAATGGCGAGCGCAAGCAGTTTTCGCTCGAAAACTTGTATATTTGAACACACCTCGTGTTTAGTACATGGCCGTGGGACAACGCCCTCACAACTAGCTGAAAACGACCTTCGAAATGACACATAATTTTCGTGACACGGAGTGTTAAAAGGAAGGAAAACCTAACCGAGAGGCAAGCGCAAATTATGAAGTTTTACGAAAGTGGATCTGAGCCGAGCTCAACCTTCAGTCATTAGCATGAGTACCGTCTCAGTGCTACGAAAATCATAGTCTGCCAGTGACAATATTATGTCATTTGACTGAGCAGAATTTATTAGCAAAAACTACCATCGGAATCAAATAATCAAATAGCGAACGTTAATACACTCTAGGACAAAACAGATAAAGCGTACCACATAGGAATTATGCAAACAAGAGGGAAGTCAGTAGGTGAGATGTTCATGTACAAACAAACAAAATTGTTACAATTTCAGAAAAATTGGTCGATTTATTCAAGAGAAAGACCTTCCCAAACTGAGCAAGTCAATAACGCGTCGTTCTATCTCTGGCCATTATGCGACTGGCATCGGCAGAACTGTTATATGTCCTCCGGAGGGAAATCTAGCCAAATTCCATCCAACTGGCGCAATAGATCGACAGAATCCCAAGCCGGTTGGAGGGCCTTGCCCATAATGATCCAAACGTTCTCAGTTGGGAAGAGATTCGGCAATCTTGCTGACCAAGGTAGGACTTCGCAACCACGAGGACAAGCTGTAGAACCTTTCGTGTTGTACGGGTGGCTGTTGTCTTCCTGAAACGTAATCGCAGGATGGCTTGCCTTGAAGGGCAACCAAACGCGGGGTAGAATATCACCGACACACTGATGTGCTGTACAGTTGCCAAAGGCGTCCTGGCACCGCAGACCACCACTTCTGGTTGACAGGCCGCACGGCGGGAGACTGTCAGGTTAGTACCCCCACCGCTGTTTGGCGTACCTAACACATGTCTTCGCTGGTCATCGGGGTTCAGTTCGAAGCGGGACTCGTCACTGCAGACAATTCTAATTCAGTCAATGAGATTCCAGGTTACTGAAACTTTAATCATTTCTTCGTCTGTATATGTACATCACTTATACCGATTTCCCATCGAATGTATTACGAGCAATACTTGCAAACTTGGTGGATAGTCGAGACGCTGCGGCTCGTCACAGGATGTTGTCGGACCCCGCAATGACTAGAATGACACGACGGCCGCGTGTCCGCCGTGCTCAGACGGAAAACATGGGCTGAAGAGAACCTTGTCACAGGGTAGCTCGCTGTTGCTTCAAAGACCTAAGCACAACAATGGTCGATATGACCTAGCACTGAGAGAGAGAGAGAGAGAGAGAGAGAGAGAGAGAGAGAGAGAGAGACAGACAGACAGACAGACAGAGAGTGTCAAACGACCCACCAAACTAGCATTTATATGTGTATATGAAAGCGTGGTGTCTGCTGTTTCGCAAATCTGAGGATACACGTTTGACCTCCTGCGGGTATCTCAGCAGCGACATGGTCGTAGACTGCGGATAGGTTTCGCTGGTTGGGAATGAGGGTCGGCCGAGAAGAGTACGGAAATGATCAGCGCTGTTCCGATAAGCAATTTATCTGGGTGGTTAACATAACTGCCTCATAGTTAGGAGACGCTAGGTTCGAATCTGGTCCGCCACACATTTTTACTTGTTCCCGCTGATTCCGCATAAAGCTCTGAAGCAGTCGAAATAACTAATCCTTTCCCTTTACTTTCTTTTCTCCCACTCCACCCACAATTTACACTACTGGCTATTAAAATTGCTACACCAAGAACAAATGCAGATGATAAACATATTACACTAGAACTGAAATGTGATTACATTTTCACGCTCTTTAGGTTCATAGATCCTGAGAACTCAGTACCCAGAACAACCACCTCTGACCGTAATAACTGCCTTTATACGACTGGTGATTGAGTCAAACAGAGCTTGGATGGCGAGTACAGGTACAGCTGCCCATGCAGCTTCAACACGATACCACTGTTCAGCAAGAGTAGTGACTGGCGTATTGTGACGAGCCAGTTGCTTGGCCACCATTGAGCAGACGTTTTCAATTGTTGAGAGATCTGGAGAATATGCTGGCCAGGGCAGCAGTCGAACATTTTCTGTATCCAGAAAAGCCTGTACAGGACCTGCAACATGCGGTCGTGCATTATCCTGCTGAAATGTAGGATTTCGCAGGGATCGAATGAAGGGTAGAGCCACGGGTCGTAAGACATCTGAAATGTAACGTCCACTGTTCAAACTGCCGTCAATGCTAACAAGAGGTGACCGAGACGTGTAACCAATGGCACCCCATCCCATCACGCCGGGTGATACGCCAGTATGGCGTTGACGAATGCACGCTTCCAATGTGCGTTCACCGCGATGTCGCCGAACACGGATGCGACCATCATGATGCTGTAACCTGGATTCATCCGAAAAAATGACGTTTTGCAAATTCGTGCTCCGAGGTTCGTCGTTGAGTACACCTTCGCAGGCGCTCCTGTGTGCGATGCAGCGTCATGTGTAACCGCAGACCTGGTCCACGAGCTGCTGCAAACGTCGTCGAACTGTTCGAGCAGATGGTTGTTGTCTTGAAATCGTCCCCATCTGTTGACTCAGGGATCGAGACGTGGCTGCACAATCCGTTAAAGCCAGGCGGATAACATGCCTGTCATCTCGACTGCTAGTGATACGAGGCCGTTGGGATCCAGCACTGCTTTCCGTATTACCCTCTTGAACCTACCGATTCTATATTCCGCTAACAGTTATTGGATTTAGATCAACGCGAGCAGCAATATCGCGATACCGTCCGACCTTTATCAAAGTCGGAAACGTGATGGTACGCATTTCTCCTCCTTACATGAAGCATCACAACAACGTTTCACGAGGCAACGCCGGTCAACTGCTGTTTGTGTATGAGAAATCTGTTGGAAACTTTCCTCGTGTAAGCACGTTTTTGGTGTCGCCACGAGCGCCAACCCTGTGTGAATGCTCTGAAAAGCTAATGATTTGCATATCACGCATCTTCTTGCTGTCCGTTAAATTTGTAGTCTGTAGCACGTGATCTTCGTGGTGTAGCAATTTTAATGGCCAGTAGTGTACATTTAACTTCAACTTTTTGTGAAACATCACAAATATTTATAAACCATGTTAGAAGGAAAGAATACGTGTATCTCGTTTATGTAGCTATCGAGTAAGTAGAAATGTAGTGGCTGCTTGGCAAGGAGCTGCAGAGCTGATACCCAGTGTAGTGCAGCTGCTCGTTCCTGGAAGGGAGTTCAGTGTACAGAGAGGACAGAGGCGTGACGGCTTTTTCGTGAAACCCGCGGACAGGGCGGAGCGACAGGCGGGCGCAGCTCGGAGCGCCGCAGCACAGGCAGCTCAGCTATTCTCGTCCAGAGGGCCGGCCGTGTCCCGTGTCCCGTGTTCCGTGTGCCGGCGGCGAAGCGGCTATCGATTACCGGCGACCTCTGTGCGACCTCTGCCAGCCGCATACCGCCGCTCCATCTTTACCACGGACACTGTATTCGATTCACTAAGCGCTTAGATATTCTAGTAGTGCTAAAAATGTACGCGGAATTCCTTATTACATACCTTCTTTTCTCCTTTGTTGCTAATGTCCTCCTGTTACTTAAGTTTACTTCTGTGGCAAAACTGCGTTCAAACCACACAGAACACTCAAATGCACGACTTCGACATACGTAGAATTTTCATAATTTTGGACAATCCTGCTAGTACAAGTAATATTTACACATATTAATGAGTTTATTGTTTGATCTAAAAATTTAATAATTAATGTACAGCCAGTTTCTGTCGACTGTAGATTACTGCTTTTGTAAACAAATTCATTACTTTTTTAATCTTTTCATTCTGCACTCTGAAGAGTTGAACGGAGTGTTCGAGATCCAGCCCATTAAGGAATCGCGGTTCTCTTCGACCAATTACCAGACGAGCTGATGTGGAGAAAATGGGGAGTCCCAGTTGGAAATAAAGGGACAGGGCTGACCAGTTCCGGTAGTCACCTTACAACCAAGGGAAACTTCTCAAAAACCTTCGTTGGAATCGGGGGATTGAAACCTTATTAATTTATTTCAGGTACGTCGTCCTTCGCTGAGGGCGTTGTCTCAGCCGAAAAGTAAAATGTTAAGTTTTTGTAACGTACATATATTTTGCGTGTGTGTGTGTGTGTGTATGTGTGTGTGAGAGAGAGAGAGAGAGAGAGAGAGAGAGAGAGAGACAGAGACAGACAGACAGACAGACAGAAAGAGAGAGAGACAGAAGAGAGAAAGAGAGAGAGCGTGTGTGGGGGAGGGGGGGAGGGGGGTGTTTGCGTAGGTAGGTGTGCGTGGGTGTGTAAGTCTTACTGAGCAGAATGAGATGGTGTTAATCCGTTAATGACACACTTTATAGTATATTCGCAGTAAGTCCAGAAAAGTACTAGGTCATCTAGCCAAAGACAGGAAAGACAATTTTGCATGTACTTGAGTATGTAAAGAACTTTGACAGTAATATCGAAATACAATTTCCAGGCTAATATTTAATAACACAGATCAACTCAGAATCTAACTCGTATGATAATTTGCATGTCCTTGAGTGTTTAAAGCGCTTTGTCAGTAATAATCGAAAAAAAATTTGCACAGTAATATATAATTTAGACTCAGACTCGCTTGCTAATGAAATGACGACTGATCGAGTTCTGTCACATGCGAGATTGCTTCCAAAATTATCTGTTTCACTAAATTTTTTATTGTTGCTTACATGTTTTCTTATATACCCAAAGAGATAAGCAAAAATGTCTCTCCCGTCTCGTGACACATGAAGACGATGAGTGATATTGCTATCTATGCCTTCGCTGATTTTGCCAAGATGGCCTGACGCTTTCCTTGACTTACTACTAATATACACTAAAATAATTAATGACGACCCTGTGCGACAAACTGGCTTGAATGAAATAGTTTTCTTGAAAAGTAAAAATAAATCTGGAGAAGTATATTACGAAATATGCGGGTGATACTAATATTTTCAGTTTACTCCCTATCGCCGATTTTCAGCCGTATATCATTGTAGGGTCAGAGTACTTTATTCAACAGTTATATATCATTGCAGGGACACGAGCCTTTATTTAACAGAAAATACAAAACAATTACGTTTGCTACCCAAATATTATTTAGAAATTAATACTTCCTCACCGTAATTTAGTAAAAAGCTACATCCTTTGTCATTTCTAGGTCACACTTGAATTTCTTTATGCTCACAAATCGCTTGTAGAACCTTAACAACCTTGATGAGTTGGACTCGCATAATCTTTAAATACGTTTATTGCTAAATGGCAGTCCTTGAATCCTTGAAATCCCTGCTTCAGTACATTAGATGTCCAGAAAAAATCTGACTATTCCTGTCTCTCACTGCCGTTCAACCCTCCATTTTCTGATACTGCACAGATATTAATCTTTCTGGACGTATCACTCAGGCAACAGAAAGCATTCATGTACAATACATACATACATATAGATTGACATATGTTAGATAACACAGATAATATTAAAGGGAGAAAAGGAAAAAATACATAAATAAACACACCAGCAAAATGACAACAAAACCCTTGAATGACAAGATAATTAATCAAACAGTCACAAAAATGTGTTTTCTCCCATGTCATCATGAGAACTTAAAAAATTAAAAATCAGATATTTATCCAGTATTTAAATAATATACACGTTGTAATCTAAGTGCACTGCCATTTACATTTCGTTAAGTAATAATAAGCTCACCAGATAAAATATTAGTCACTCACGTAACGAGAGCACATTTATTGCTTTGAAACGCTGTAAATGTAATAATACATGTACCAGACTGTCACGTGGCCCTCCATAGCTACGTCTTGGCAGTGTGAATCTACCAGCCGGCTTTACGGAATCAGTGTAATAAGATAGAGCGACGTGGAGATGTGACAGAGTGGCAGAGAGAAGACATCATGTTTGGACGTGCTCATGACCAGTGCGAACGAAGTTGCTCGATTTGTTGGTACATCAAAGCCGACTTTCCAACATACCAAGAAGGGATAGTGTATGACGCACAGACATGTTTGCACGGTGTATGAACAGTGGTGATGAAAGGTTCCTAGCTGACAGTGACAGCAGACAAGTGTAACGCTATGTAAATGGTAGTAGGTTTGAAACCCGAAAGCAACTGCTGCTGGCAGTGCAGGCGCATAGCAGTCAGTTTACGGGCGACCTCTGTGACGCAACGGCAGCCCATGGACATGCTAGTAGAGTACCTGGAGAAAGACTATTGCTCACAGCGATGCATGAAACTGCACTTCCTCAGCAGGTCAGACAACACAGAAACTAGACCACCTTGACTGGAGGTATGTGAAGTGGACCGTCTATTCGCGAATTTGCCTCTTTTCATATGAGTTACCGAGGGCCGAACCAGGCGTTTACGGTGCAGTGTGTGGAAGACGTACTTCAGGCCGGCAGAGTTTGTGTGATGTTATGTGGGTGTTTTGTCGACTCATTCAGGCTTTGTCTTTTCTTCTACATCCTCGTGAGTAGAATGCAGTGGCCATTCGTCTCTTCGAAGATGACAACCTCTAAGGCCAAAGGCTTGTGCAAATACGTTTCTCGTTTGGTGAGCACTCGCGTACATGCCACACCTCAACTGTTCCGCTAAATTGCATCTCAGTTCCATTAAAAGTTCTGGGACTATTTGGAAGAGCATTTGAAAAGAAGCAGTCAACATCCCCTTAGCGTGGTAGCTCTGCGTCCTGCGAGATCTAATCATCAATGAGTTGTTTCACCTGGAAATGGCATACTTAATGAAACTCGTCGACTCTCTGGTTCGCCTCTAGAGACGATATCACACGGTATTAGATTGACTTGTCAGGGGGGGAAGACAAATTTTAAAAGAAAATCGAGATGACCTCCATCCAGCAGTACATTGGCTAAATCAAACGTTTGTACAACACAGTTGTAAAATCACATTTCATAAGGCGAAAGTGATGGAATCACAAATATATTCATAAATAGGTCAAAGGCGGTAGTTAAAAATCAAATAATTGAACAGTTGTCAAATTTTTAACATCTGTGCTACGATACGAGTCCTGATTACGACGATATAAATAAAAAGCTGGACAAATATCAAGCAATATGTCGGAGAACGAAACGAAAACAACTGAAGAAAACCAAAAGAATACAAAAATCAAATGATTGGCGCGTCTATTACTGTGGTATGGAAGCAAGAATTGGCTGAATAATAAAGAAAGATTGCAACCAAAATATATGCAGCAGGTATGAGATTATTGAGGAGATGCAATTAAGAACTAAAATTTGTAATGAGCAGATTGTACATGTCATTAATTAGGAAAAAATGAATACAGATATGGTTGGAAACAGCATGTGAAAAGAATTCTGACCTATGCCACCAGAGACGAAACAACAGTCAGATGCCCAATTCCCGTATATAGACGACGACGACGACGTTTGACGGATATTGGAATTGATTTATTGACCTGAGAAATAGTAAACAGACTCTGAACATCTATTTTTCTTCTAGAGATGTTTTTATTCATTTCATTATATGTGTAATATAAAGTAAAAAGCCAATCACTGTTCAGGGAGCCACAGTCGTATTTTGAGGTGCGTTGTGTAATACTATACAAGCGTAATGCAATAACTCTCAACTCAATGTAGATAATTTCTCTGTACAACGACGAATTTTGTACACCGTTTGCCAAACTCTTACAATTTTAAGCACAAACGAATGCAATACTTATCTTTATCTGACAAAAGTTCGCCCCTGGTAGCAGAATGGTCTGCGCGACGGAATGTCATATCTAACGGCCCGGGTTCAATTCCCGGCTGGGTCGGAAATTTTCTCCGCGCAGGGACTGGGTGTTGCGTTGTCCTAATCATCATCATTTCATCCCAATCGACACGCAGGTCGCCGAAGTGGCGTCAACTCGAAAGACTTGCGTCAGGTGAAGGGTCTACCCGACGGGAGGCCCTAGCCTCACGGCGTTTACATTTTACTCATCCGACAAAAAAAGATGTATTGAAAGTAGTACAATAACAACGATTTGGTAAAAAAATAAACAATTCCTCAGTTGTGTAACGGAAGAATTCTGAAGACACAAATTTTTAAGCGATGTAATCAATTTACGTTTACTTCATTTTTGATAAACAAACCAAATCCGTCTGCAACTTGTCGCTCTTAAAGCAGTACGTCCTAATCTCGCTCTTTGTTTGTTCTCCTTCGATTAATTTTTGCGTACATCAGAACAAATAAATGGCGTTAATCCCATTTATTTTGTGTGAAGGCGCTGAAATGCGAATCATTTGCGCAGCCAATCAGATTTGTCCCGCGCAGATGGCGGCGTGATGAGAGCACAGCCCAGGCAAACGACGCAGAACAAGTTTATTGGAGAACGCCTTAACAAATAGTTCCTTCTTACAGTGAGTTTTTACAAGAAACATTCGTGATAAACTATGGTTGTCAACTGATCGACGTAAGTTCGTAACCGGGCCTACTGCCCCAATAAATGAAGTTAAAGTCTGAGTTCACACTAGAACCAGAGATAACTGTGGCGGCCCATGCCGAAGTTAACTGCAGTAGAAGCCACTTCGTGGTTGCTGGTAGACACACACACACACACACAAACACACACACACACACACATTACCTCCTAGCGATGCTGCACTACTATTTTCTGCTATAAGCTTTCTATAAAAAATCGTCTTTGCGGGAGAAAACTAGATATAATCATTTCGAAACCTTTCTTCTCATGTAACGTAAGCTTTAGATACTGTATTCAACTGTGAGCAAAAATGTCTGTTGGTTCGCTCTAAGCTGCGCATGTGATGTCTCGTGAAATGAAACTTTAAACTTCTTGAAATTCAGAATTTGAAATAAGGAAAGCGAATCTAATTAAATGCCAAGAGAACTAATTGTATGCTCAGTGAAAACTGTATAACCAAAACTCAGTAAAACTCAGTGCCGAAGCATATTACGTGCGTTGCGTGATATACACTCCTGGAAATGGAAAAAAGAACACATTGACACCGGTGTGTCAGACCCACCATACTTGCTCCGGACACTGCGAGAGGGCTGTACAAGCAATGATCACACGCACGGCACAGCGGACACACCAGGACCCGCGGTGTTGGCCGTCGAATGGCGCTAGCTGCGCAGCATTTGTCCACCGCCGCTGTCAGTGTCAGCCAGTTTGCCGTGGCATACGGAGCTCCATCGCAGTCTTTAACACTGGTAGCATGCCGCGACAGCGTGGACGTGAACCGTATGTACAGTTGACGGACTTTGAGCGAGGGAGTATAGTGGGCTTGCGGGAGGCCGGGTGGACGTACCGCCGAATTGCTCAAAACGTGGGGCGTGAGGTCTCCACAGTACATCGATGTTGTCGCCAGTGGTCGGCTGAAGGTGCACGTGCCCGTCGACCTGCGACCGGACCGCAGCGACGCACGGATGCACGCCAGACCGTAGGATCCTACGCAGTGCCGTAGGGGACCGCACCGCCACTTCCCAGCAAATTAGGGACACTGTTGCTCCTGGGGTATCGGCGAGGACCATTCGCAACCGTCTCCATGAAGCTGGGCTACGGTCCCGCACACCGTTAGGCCGTCTTCCGCTCACGCCCCAACATCGTGCAGCCCGCCTCCTGTGGTGTCGCGACAGGCGTGAATGGAGGGACGAATTGAGACGTGTCGTCTTCAGCGATGAGAGTCGCTTCTGCCTTGTTGCCAATGATGGTCGTATGCGTGTTTGGCGCCGTGCAGGTGAGCGCCACAATCAGGACTGCATACGACCGAGGCACACAGGGCCAACACTCGGCATCATGGTGTGGGGAGCGATCTCCTACACTGGCCATACACCTCTGGTGATCGTCGAGGGGACACTGAATAGTGCACGGTACATCCAAACCGTCATCGAACCCATCGTTCCACCATTCCTAGACCGGCAAGGGAACTTGCTGTTCCAACACGACAATGCACGTCCGCATGTATCCCGTGCCACCCAACGTGCTGTAGAAGGTGTAAGTCAACTACCCTGGCCAGCAAGATCTCCGGATCTGTCCCCCATTGAGCATGTTTGGGACTGGATGAAGCGTCGTCTCACGCGTTCTGCACGTCCAGCACGAACGCTGGTCCAACTGAGGCGCCAGGTGGAAATGGCATGGCAAGCCGTTCCACAGGACTACATCCAGCATCTCTACGATCGTCTCCATGGGAGAATAGCAGCCTGCATTGCTGCGAAAGGTGGATATACACTGTACTAGTGCCGACATTGTGCATGCTCTGTTGCCAATGTCTATGTGCCTGTGGTTCTGTCAGTGTGATCATGTGATGTACCTGACCCCAGGAATGTGTGAATAAAGTTTCCCCTTCCTGGGACAATGAATTCACGGTGTTCTTATTTCAATTTCCAGGAGTGTATTATGTGCGTTGCGTGATCTGCGTTGTTTGACTTGGAATATCCACAAAAATAAATTGCTGCTCCACTCGGAAGAAAACAGCTGTTTAAAAATACAAATACAGTTCACTGAAAATTAATCCGTTTGCTAGCATGACGTCTGACAATCCCAACTACACACTGTGTGACTACACACTGCCGCGCGGAGTGGCCGTTCGGTTAGAGGCGCCAGGTCACGAATTGCGCGGTCCCCCCTGCTGGAGGGTATGGGTATGTATGCTGTCCTTAGCGTAAGTTAGTTTAAGTAGTGTGTAAGTCAAGGCACCGATTACTTCAGCAGTTTGGTTCCTTAGGAATTCACACATATTTGAAATTTTTTTTGACTACAACTGTTTGTTCAAGAAAGCAAGACGAGACTTGCCCTGGAATAAAAATGACATACATCTTGCTCAGCATGCTGTTTTTGTGTCTGGAGTACTGACGTTCACGAATACAAATCAAAATCGACAGATGCAGCAGCTAATGGAAAATCAACTGCTCACTGCTAATTTCTTTCTTCTTGCTTGTCAGAAACAATCTGTGACTTCGTGTAGCGTAAAGTGCAATGCACGCACGACAAAATGTTGAAAACTTTATTATAAAGCATGAAGGTGGCTTTTACTTTAAAGACAATTTTTCTCCAAAAATTAAACTGTGGTTATTGACAAAAGGGTCTGTGCAACATAAGAAGACTAACAATTGCGACATCCTCCCGTTACAAAAATCAGAAACAATTCAACCAGCTGCTTACTTTGCGAAATAATGAAAGCAAAGACATTAAATTATTACTACTCACAATATTTATTAGTTATATGAGAGACAAAGATTTCCTGCAATTAATAGTTCTGACAGGAAATTTTCATTTTTGTGCATGCCTTCATTACCGTTAAAATTCCTCTAAAGTCTTCTCCATCCACATGAAGAAGGAGAAAGTTATAAAAACGAGTTATCATCTCTATAACAAAGTACTCCATATAATTTCTTTCAGATTCACAAATAACAGAGCTCATTCTCTGAATAACTCAACTTCCCGCTACAGCGCCTGAGTAAGAATGCCCAAGCGCTGAGCAACCGACTGACTGACAAGTCAACCCCAGATAAAACTGAACACTAGTCAAAGATCTTATTCCCCACTCATGCAGTGCTCCCATTCATCTTCACCGAGCGAGGTGGCGCAGTGGTAAGCACACTGGACTCGCATTCGGGAGGACGATGGTTCTATCCCGTCTCCGGCCAGATTTAGGTTTTCCGTGATTTCCCTAAACCGTTTCAGGAAATGCCAGGATGGTTCCTTTGAAAGGGCACGGTCGATTTCCTTCCCAATCCTTCCCTAACCCGAGCCTGCGTTCCGTCTCTAATGACCTCGTTGTCGACGGGACGTTAAACACTAACAACCACCACCACCACCATTCATCTTCTTCCCAGTACAGTAAAGGGGAATAATCTGCATTGGCAGAAAATTAATGAGAACCTTACAGTGCAAATGAACGCGCAATGGGACACCTCTCTCAATGTTCTTTTCTCACTAACGTATTTTCTCACATTTGTCTACTCAAGAATGGAAAATTAGGGGAAAAATTTGTGTAGTCACAAATTTTTGTACAGTGGCATGGAGGGGGGGGGGGGGGGGGTAGCGTAATAAATATCAACTAAAAACTCTTACCAATGAGGTGTGAGCATGGGATGAGGAGGAGGAGGGAGAGGTGGCGGTGTAAAGGTCACTGTTTCACGTTTTTCTTGCATATCTCTAAAACGCGTGGCATCCAAGGAAAATGTTTCGCAGCAAGAAATTAATCTGCATTAAATTTCCTACAAAAGAGGTTCGATACATATTTTTTCTCTTGGACTAATAGTTTCTGCATTGCAGGGGATGGAAAAATCTCAATTATCAAAATTAATGTTTCAATCGTATAAAATTGATGTTTATTGTTAAATGAAGTGAGTTAAGGTAACTATTAAATGTGTGTTCCACACGTAACTGCACTAGAGCAGTATTGAGAGATAAATTGTGTTCTGCAGATGTAACAGAGTGGAAAGGCGGGAGTGGAGGTTAGAAGCTTGGGGGAAAGTAGGCCGTAGGATTGTGTTCATGCACGTCCCTCCTTCATAAGCCTGCAAAATGATATCGCAAAAAGCAACTGCTGGGTGTTTCAGAAGTTTATATCAGCCCTTACGAGGCGGCTTATAAATCATTGGTGAATCAGTGTGCAGACATGCGCTGGGGTGTTTTCCCACAAATTGCTTTAACACTAACATGAATACGGATACCAGTCGCTTATAATACAAAAGGAAGGAATTCATATGAAGAAATTCTACGTAAAAATTTTGCACGCTGTTCTACACTGCTACAGGGGAAATTGACTCCTTGTTAGCATGTATGGCAGTTTTGGTGTTCTTTCGGAAAAGGCGCCTACCTACGCCAAGAGCGCTGCTCTTTTTCAGTTTACATACAAACATAACCCACTTCATTTAAAATAAACACCAATTTTATACAACTACAACAGTATTCTTAATACTCCGCGGTTTTTCGATCCCCTGCAGCGCGGGAACTATGAGTCCTAGGAAATCAATGTGGTCTAATTCTGTATTGGGAAATATTTTCGCTAGACGCCAAGGTTTAAGATATTCAAGAAAAACCTAAAAGTGATCTTTACACGTAGCCCCCGCCCCGCCTCACCTCATGCCATCACCACGCTCACATCCTACCGGTTCACTAATATGGATGTTTAGCATGTTGTTCATGATTCTCCCCCTACCAGCGTATAAAACTCTGCGACTACACGATTGTTTCTTCCTAGTCGACATTTTGTGGTCTTCGTGACTTGAAGCAACCTCTACGTCGACGGGATAGTAAACTCTAACCTGTTTTCTTCTACATCGTTTGGAGCACAGGAGTGTATGATACTGAAACACCGACTCTGGAACGTACGAGAATAGAAGCATTTGAGATGTGGTGCTACAAAAGCAAGCTGAAAGTATAGGTGGACTGATAACGAAAGGAATGAAGAGGTTTTATGTAGAATCAGTGAGGAAAGGAATATATTAAAAAGTCTGATACGAAGAAGGGATAGGATGAGGACACCTGATAAGATACCCGGGAATAACTTCCATTGTTCTAGAGTGAGCTGTAGAGGGTAGAAGCTGTAGGAGAAGACAGATATTGGAATCCATCGAGCAAATAATTGATTGAAATAAGACGAAAAGGTTGTCGCAAGAGAGGAATTCGTGGCAGGCGGTGTCAAACCAATCAGAGGACTGTGTTGCTTGGAACTGCAGTGGTGAGTGGTGTGGTGGTCTTAATAGGCAACTGTCACAGGAGCACGCACCACAGATATCTCCTGACGCGTTTACGGGAGACTGTTGAGACGAAACATCGCTGAAAGCTATGTGAGGAGTTTTTTTCACTCCACGACAGCGCCCCATCTCATTCTGCACATACCTGCTGCCTCTTTGGACCACTAAATTTTGTCTCCACTGCCCCTTCCTCAACCTCGCTCTTTGTGCTACTGACGTGGACCCAGTGATTTCTTTCTTTATTTCCGGAAAGACGAGCACCTGATTTGCAACGTTTCCAAAGGCGTCAAAATGCAGACGACCGCCACCAAAATCTCCGCCAGATCATCTATAGTTCGGAAAAATTTGTCGTATTGAAGGATGAATACGTAGGAAAGTACTACCACAATCAGTAAGTTTCGTGGTCTCAGGTTTTTTTTTTTTTTTTTTTTTTTTTTTCGGTCTAATTAAAACTTTGTGTCTGTCCATCGTACATATGCAAGACGTATTCGCAGGACGATCTGAAAGTGATACCTGACCCATACATCACTAGTACTATGACTGCTTCTACTGGCCTGTCAGTGGTAACGTCGGATATTTAGTAACCTGTTACATGTTTCTTAATCACGTAGCAGCGCTGCTAAGTCGCTGCGTGACTACATTTTTATTAATTTGTTTTTCCATCTGGTGTCAAGCTAACTACAGTAAATTGGGACCGATCTACCGAATGGGCACATTTTGATTTTTAGTTTGTTTCTAACAAGAAATAAATCGAGTTTTCCCGTCACGCTTGTCGTCGCAAGACACAAGTGATTTACAGTGGATTTTTGGGCCGGCATTGCACACACGAAATCGGAAACATCTACGGAAACAAGAGAGAAAAAGTGAGTGACGACTTAGCAGACATATCCATACATTCATTGGCTATTCCAATTTATGACTGCTGACCCTCCAGAATGTACTCGTATAAGCTGCATTTAGCTGCACGCAGCTGTCGATAGCCCCATTGGCGTCGTGTCATTGTTTCTTTGGTGCAAGACCAATGGCGTTTGCAAAGGAAATCCAGGCGACGCCGGGTTCCTCCGAGATAGAGAGGTGGAGGAGCGTGGCTTGTTCGTAGGAAGACATGGCGAAATGTGATATTAAAAGCTGTATTTAACTGGTAAAACGCTAATTACTTACTGGTCACTGTGCATATTTGTTGTGTCATAGGGGAAACAGTATCTGTCAGTGCGCAGTTTATGACAATTTCCGTGTGTTATAACTTATTCCCTTGTGCGTCTCCTTCAGCATGCTGACTGAGCCATGTATATAAACAGACTGTTCATTATCATAGTATCATTGCGATATTTAGAAACGAATTTGTTGGTTATCGTGTTAGGAACAGCTTGATGATGTACACCACAAAGTGATAAATGGACTCTCTTATGCCCACATCGAGTATGTTGGACGCACATTGTTCGAACAGGCAGTTCAGAAAAGCTGTTGGCAGTGTAGGTAGGTAGGTGCTTCCGCCACAGGCAGACGTTTACTCTTTCACCATACGATTGCCTAAGGGGTGAAATGACATTTTTATGCATACATGACGGAGTGCTTTTAGCATTGTATGATGTAACTACCACTGCTTAGTTTTGTAGATCTGAGGATGACAATACATATTACCCGAAACTGGCAATCCAGTAATTGTGTTAACGTAGCAATCTCGGTAAATAAACTGGTTTTCAAAATAAGACTACACTGCAAAATTATAGATCTCCTCCTGCACTGAATTGTCATGTAAGATAACTATGAATTTAAGAAGTCTCGTAATGCTTTCCTATCTCTCTTCCTCAACAAACATTTAAATTTTACTTTACCCCGAAGGAAGTTAACTTGATTTATGTGTAATCTGTGTATTTTTAGTAAACGTTTTCGATCCACTGTTGTTGCTGTACATTCTCTCCACACTAATGTAGCAATAGTTTCTTATTTGAATGATCTGGTGAGGGAGGTTACCGCAGCTTTTCGTAAAGACCTTCTTCTAAGATTTCTTGTTTATCTGTTACAGTTTGTTTGTACTTATCCCACTCTGCTCTTCATAAGATCCGCGTCACCCTCAAATGTTGTAGGTGGCAACATGTAATACATGAAGGTAACTGGACACCTTCGTCTTGCGGCAGTGTGAGTGGCTTGATGAGTGCGTGTAAAGCGTATTACAGTGCCTCCATCTGAAAAAGTTCAGAGTATCTATCGGCTTATCGTCTGTCATAAATTTGTACATGAGTTAATGTTGGCCTCAGGTACGTCACCTAATGCATTACCAATAATATTATCTGCATCATCTTTTAGCCTCTGTTTTACTCAAAGGTCCAACACAAAGATAACTTGAAAAATCAAATACATTAGTGTACGGTAATATTAGCGGGTCGGCACCTGATTTTCCCACGAAATCCTGTTAGTCAAAATGGTTGGAATTTAAGTTACAATTACACCTTCTGACAAAAAAAAAATAAAGAAATACCCAGAGGAGGAGGAGCGGGAAACGAAATGAAACTTCACGAACTGAGAGAGTATGTGACGATATTTCAGTGATCACTAAATCGATTCAAATTTACAGAGAGTTTTGCAGAATGAACACACTTATCAGTACGACGTTGTTGCCCCTCTGGCCTGAATGCATAGAACGATTCAGTTGGGAATGAGGTATCCTATCCTGTGGTGAACTAGCCGACAACTGTTGTAACTGGCTCTTGATATCCTTCATACTGGCAACGGCAAATAGACAACGTTGATGTCAGAGCTGGTCCCATACATGTCCTTCGGGGAGAAATCTTGGTAACTTTCTGACCACGGGGTATCTCAACGTCATGCCTACGGTTCATACATATACGTGCTGTGTGTGGACAAGCGACGTCTTTTTGAGCAACAGCTCCACGATATCTCGCATGAGAGAGCACATGCGGACGTGCCTACCACGACTTTTCCATACAGTTCAACATCGGGCTCCTGTCACATCCTAGTTCCCCAAAATACGGATACTGCACGATTCTGCCGATGGACAAATGAGGACATTCAGTGAGACCTATTTCAAACTTTGTCATGTGCTGATAAAACGAAGCACTCGGCGTTTCCGTGTTCTTCACACCGACCACTCACATCTCACGATGTTCACGCCTCTTAATACCATTCCAGGCCTGGTAACTAACTTAATTCGAACAACGCTAATGCAATCAGGTGGTTGTTCTATCTATCACAGAAAATTGCAAATCTAAACCCTACGCATCATCCTATGGTGAGTACATGTGCGCAGTTTATTGATTTTTCCATGTCTTATGGATGCCTCCATATTTTTGTTAGGTATCGCGTGAACCAAGCGCATGCTTGCAATGGCCATTTTATTACGCAGACTAGTAGTGCCATCTTAAAATGTAATCACAATTAGATGAATGAACTTAAAAGTACAGTTATAAGGTCAGGAAGTATCACTGCCCTAGATGTAGGCATGCAGAAGGTGATCGATAGTCAATACAGCTTCCCTTAGCCACTTTTCACCAAGCACAGACAACATCTACGACTGCTGTTAAAAAGGTCTGCCCCCTGGTTCAGTTCTCCGAAATGAGTGGGTGTGGATTGGTAATAACACTCCTTTGCCCTGAGACAGGGCGAAGACGTTCTGACTAATGCAGAGCCTAGTTCTGTGGCAGCTGTTGAAACTTTGACGTCCGAGCACCAAGCTGGGCTGAGACTCGTTACGTTCCGTTAGGCAGCCATTTCACTTAGCTCGGGCGACTCTTACGAGGGTTACAAGGCGCCACACCAGACTTGCCCTTTCCCGTTCAACCAGTGAATTTTGAATTCCCAGCGGTTCTAAATTTTTTATTGCGGGATTTAACTTTTGTCGAGCAATAAATGTTGATAAATTATACGTAGCTGCAAATGCTCTTGTCTCCAACAGATCGTTAGCGCTTTTCCCATAGCATTCATCACATTGTCTTTCATGTTCTATATACTTAACTTAGTGATTAATTAAAATAATTACTACGTTTTCCGTCTCAGGACTGATAGCTATTGGCGATCGCATAGCCTTTCAGTCCGTGAAACACTGTGGAGGGTGTTAGCATTTAACTTAGAACACTGGCAGGCGATCGTGATCTCTGTGCCACCATCTATCCTACTATTGCAACCACAGAACTGTCAATGAAAATTTCTTCCTCCACCAGAACTGGATCAGCCAGCCTCTTAATGCAGAATGCAACAGCGAAATACACACATCAAAACAAGCTTTGCATCATCCCAGTTCCCAGAACTCCGGAAGATACACGTTGACTGTGGATATTGTATCACAGAACCAGTCCCTTTAACTGTTCAGAGATGTCACTAAACCCACCCAAAGATGTAAGCAACCATGGATGAGCAACACCTATTAGACGGAGCGGGTCCGACAGCCGATAAATTTTGGAAATTTGGGTTAAGTTCTATGCAACAAAACTGCTGAGATCATCGGTCCCTACACTTCTTAATCTAACTTAAACTAACTTACACGAAGGACAACACACACACACACGCCAGATGGGGGTCTCGAACCTCCGACGGGGGTAACCGTGCGAAACGCTACCCCGTGCGGCACAGCATATAAGTTCCAGTCATTCCACCAGGAAGGTAGTACACGGCTCAGGTCGTCTATAGTTCAACCATGCCTAGACGGTCAAATCCGCGGTTCGACAGCGTCCGCATTGTTGCTTTGTGTCAGGAAGGGCTCTCAACAAGGGAAATGTCCAGGCGTCTCGGAGTGAACCAAACCGATGTTGTTCGGGCATGGAGGAGATACAGAGTGACAGGAACTGTCAATGTCATGCCTCGCTCAGGCCGCCCAAGGGCTAATAATGCAGTGGATGACCGCTGACTACGATTTATGTCTCGGAGGAACCCTGACAGCAACGTCACCATGTTGAATAATGCTTTTCGCGCAGCCACAGGACGTCGTGTTACAACTCAAACTGTGCGCAATAAGCTGCACGATGCGCAACTTCACTCCCGACGTCCATGGCGATGTCCATCTTAGCAACCACGACACCATGAAGCGCGGTACAGACGGGCCCAACAACGTGCCGATGGACCGCTCAGGACTGGCATCACGTTCTCTTCACCAATGAGTGCAGTCGTCAGAGATGTGTCTGGAGGCAACCCAGTCACGCTGAACGTCTTAGACACACTATCCAGCGAATGCAGCGAGGTTCCCTGCTCTTTTGGAATGGGATTATGTGGGGCCGACGACCGCCGCTGGTTGTCATGGATTGCGTCGTAACGGCTTTACGTTGCGTGAATGCCATCCTCCGACCGATAGTGCAGCCATTTCGGCAGCGTATTGGCGAGGCATTCGCCTTCATGGACGACAATTCGCGCCCCACCGTGCACATCTTGTGAATGACTTCCTTCACGACAACGACATCGCTCGATTAGAGTGTCCAGCATGTTCTTCAGGCATGAACCCTATCGAACATGCCTAGGTTGGATTGAAAAGGGCTGTTTATGGACGACGTGACCCACCAATCACTTTAAGTGATCCACGCCGAATCGCCGTTGAGGAGTAGCACAATCTGGACGAACAGCGCTTTTATGAACTTGTGGATAGTATGCCACGACGAATACAGGCATGCATCAATCCAAGAGAACGTGCTACTAGGTATTAAAGGTACCGGTGTGTACAGTAATTTAGACCACCACCTCTGAAGATCTCGCTGTATGGTGGTACAACATACAATGTGTGGTTTTCAAGTGCAATAAAAGGGGCGAAAATGACGTTAATGTTGATCTCTATTCCAATTTTCTGCACAGGTTCCGGAACTCTCGGCGCCAAAGTGATGTTTGTAGAATTGTAGAGGGACTTAGTCCCAAGTTAAAATTGCACAATGGGTCTTGCAGCCAATGCATTTGTTGGTAACTCTTAAGGTTGGGCATTGTTAGTGTGATCCTCTGAAGAAAATCAATGTTTAGATTCTCCCCCCCCCCCCACCGTTACCTACTATTTGCCCCTCCCCCGCCCCTCCATCGTCCCCAACATGCAACACTCGCCCCGCGACCATGGATTTCGTATCGTAAGGAATAGCACTGCAGCAGCCAGAGTTACATCTGGATTTTAAACACTCCTCGGCCACTGAAAATTTCATTCTTTTTCAGTTAATGGCTGAAATTAATTTGGGGTTTATCCAAGCCCTTATGACGGCTTGAACTCTGCTCGGGATACTTTCGATGATATGTGTGAAGAGGGGTGGTGGAATGGGAGCCCGTTCTCCCACAAGACCCGAACGCACAGAAACTGGTAAAGTTGGTAGCTGGGATCTGGAGCGAAGTCGACGTTTTACTCAGCCCAAAGCGGTTCCCCCGAGTACAGGTCGGGAGGCTGGACAGACCACTCCGTTTCAAGAATGTTATTGTTCACATACCATTGACTCATAGATACTTGCTTTATGTCAGGATCATTGCTATGCTGATACAAACCATATTCGTCTTTGACCTCTTCCTTTGCGATACACAGTACACAACAATGCAAAATGTGTTAATATGCTTTCAAATTCTGCGTTTTCTTTCGTGCAGTAAGGGAACCACAATGTAAACATGAAAAACACGTCCATACCATAACATCACATCCTTTGTACTTCCCTGTTGACACTACACTAATGGCAGGTAACGGTTGTACAAGCTGAACTGCTCTCGGCATTTGAAACTCGCTAGTGACTCTTTCTGCCGATTTCATGCGATTTTATGCAACCACTCTCCGCGATGCTCGAAGGTCCCTTTCTGTCTCAGTAGCTGAGGTCAACCTGGTCTTGGTTTAGCTACAGTTGTTCCTTCGCGTTTGCCCATCACAGTCACGTCACCAGCATGATTTGGGCAGCTTTCGAAGGGCTTAAATCTCCCTGATGAATCTGTTTGTCAAGGGACATTCAATGACTACACGTTCGAAATCACTGAGTTCTCCCGACCGAGTCATTCTGTTTTTACTACTTGTCTTCTGACAACACAGTACCTCCCTCCTCCTTTTGTACTGGAGAGTCCGTCTCTCATGGTCAATTTCGCCTTCCATAACGGTATCTCGACACTTCATAATGATCTCCAGGCGATGAGACTATCGCGAATTCGCTGCCCAGCTTTATTACGCTTCGGTCGAAGACTAATAGATTTCATTACGGTGTTAACACTGCTTTACATTGTTAATTACTTTTTTTGTTTAATAAGCGTCTCTGGCCCACTGGTTACAGGGTTATGTAGCTTGTATTAATGATAAGCATCCTTTTACTACGGAGATTCTCTCATAACAATCAAGAAATCGAATAAATACAGATTAGCTCACTGAGCGGGAAAAATGCCATTTCCTGACGGCCTCGATCAGGACCTTTAACACTGTGTCGACGATCTGAGGGTAGCAGTCAAAAGAGTCGGTGGTCCACAGTCAATCGAAAGCAAATACGTTGATATACACAAAGATGAAAGTTCGTTCTATTTTATGAAACACAGTGTGCGCGCGGGGTCTTCTTCCCGTGATGGCACATTGGAGTATGAATGTATAGTGCGAGAGGACTTACTGTCCTCCCCTTGTTTCCACTCACAATAAGTAGACGGAACAAGTTGTCTGGTATAAGTGTTTATTACATTAAACTTTACAACTTGCTCAGGCAGCGCGCCAACTGCGGCTCCTGGCTTAGCTGGAAGACATACACGCCCGTCCGCTACACGGTCTCGCAGCTACCTGCTCGGCCCTACAACGGCTAATCCCACCTGCGCGCACAAAGGACCTGGGAGATCCACTTCTGCATGTAGGTTGCAAATTCTTTCGACACGGAGCAGACTATAATGGACAGTCTGACCTGCCCAGTTTGAAGCTGCCACTAGATGGCAGTTGGAGTGAGTAGAGAGCCCAAACACTCAGACAAGACCGGCTTTCAACTAAAGTCCTGTTCGGTAGTTGTTAGTTATACCGTCGGCCGTCAGGCACAATTAGGGTAAAAATCAACCCAGCCTCTACCGTCTGGAGAGACGGATCCCTCTGCGTATCAAACGATGGTAAAGAATATAGTTCATAATGTTTCGACTGTACTGTCCTGTCATCACCACAAATTTCTCTGATACTTGCTACAATTTGATAGTTATTACTCATGGACGTCGATCGTAGGCAACGGTCACATTAATGTGAAAGGACCTCGTAACTGGCTCGGAAAATATTTGATGCATCTTAAGGTAAGGAATCTAATTTACGTGGTCCTTATCGGCGGTGGATGATGTAAGTTGGGTTGTCTGTCTTAAGGTGCATGATATTATTATTTCCCGAAACAGTTTCATTTTTCCGACCGTGTATAAAAACACTTCCCCAATTAAAATTCACTGCGAATGTCGACCTGCTTCCCAACTTCGTCCCCTGAAGGCTTGGACGCGATACGCCTCCAGTGTACGGGACTATTACAGTGCCGCGAGGAGTCCCGCCGCCACCATTACTGCACGCGGCAGGCCATCCCGCCGGCGCTATTACGCGCGGTAACGAGCGCAGCGCGCGGCGGCACTTGTCCGCGACAGCAGCGGCAGCGGCAGCAGCAATTACAGCCTGCTAGCTGCAGACGCGGCTCTGCCCGGCCCGCCGTATTGATTGAACACGGGGCGGCCGAGCGCCCTCGGGGAGACGCGAGGGCGCTCCTGAAAAGGCCAACCGGTGGCGCGCCATTCACCTAAAAACAATTTTGAAAACAGTCCACTTGTAAGGCGGGGAGGCCGCACAAAGGCCGGCCGGCCGTCTCCCCGTCCACCGCGCTCCCACCTCCCGCGGCGGGGGGCGCCGCTACAAAGGCGCCACCTCCGAGTAATCCGCAGTTGTCGCTGCCATTGACGCTTTGTCTCCGCGGAAGCGGCAGATATTCATTGCGACCGCCTCGGCGCGCGCCCCAATCCAATTAGGGGCGGTGTGGGTGTGGGAGCGCCTCCCGCGCGACTAATGAAGAGCGGAGCGGAGCGGGCCGCGGCGCGCCGGCCGGACTCTGCTGGCGCGGACAGCCGCCCGCCGCCCACCTCCCACGTGGCGCCGACCTGCCGCTGCCGGGCCGTAATCCCGACGTAATTACACACTCCGCCGTGTCGCAGCCCACGGGCGCACCGCTCGTTCGAGAGCACGAGCGGGCAATAATAACAGAACTGCTCTCCACATCTGCTATTGAAGTTCTTTGTTCTGACCCTGCACCTGCAGCGCAAGTTTCCCTATCTTATTTACGAAGTTCTGAGAATCTCGTACAACACGCCGTGTCATTCGCAACGGACGGAAATCTTCGAACAAAGAAATAACTTTGACGTATACCAAGAGAGTTACGGAACCATTACTCCCCAGAATAAACAGGGAGTAACAGGTGTAAGTGCAGAAACTTTTATTGTGGTACCTTAAAACGTACACACATCCGAAAGTTGCGTGATTTTTCTCTGCGCACAAACACGTCACGTAATTTGCTATCTGATGTTCACACTACAGTCGTAACGCCACCAGTAACAGGACTACACCTGCCAGCGTAGGCTAACCGTTTTGCGTCCATGGATCCACACTTTAACATCTGACCTGCTACATGGGCCGGCCTAGGTGGCCGAGCGGTTCTACGCACTTCAGTCTGGAACCGCTCAACCGCTACGGTCGTAGGTTCGAATCCTGCCTCGTGCATAGATATGTGTGATGTCCTTGGGTCAGTTAGGTTTAAGTAGTTGTTAGTTCTAGGGGACTGATGACCTACGATGTTAAGTCCCATAGTGCTCAGAGCCATATGAACCATTTTGCTACATGGGGGGGGGGAGGAGGGCGGGGGGGGGGGAGTAGGGCGGGGGGGGGGGGAGTATAAGTGGTTTGCTCTTCCCATGTGTTCTTTGAGGTACTAACCCAAAAACCTAAAAGCATACCACTCATAATACCTATAAGTGGTAGTCAGCAAACGGAGGAAATAGTGATGTAATGTTGTTCAGTAGGCTGTTCTCAGTTACCAAAAATGAATCTGCACTTACTAAAAATGGTTCAAGTGGCTCTGAGCAGTATGGGACTTAACTTCTGACGTCATCAGTCTCTGCACTTACACCCATTACACCTAGTACACAGGTTGTAAAATGGTTCAAATGGCTCTGAGCACTATGAGACTTAACACCTCAGGTCATCAGTCCCCTAGAACTTAGAACTACTTAAACCTAACTAACCTAAGGACATCACACACATCCATACCCGAGGCAGGATTCGAAGCTGCGACCGTAGCAGTCGCGCGGTTCCAGACTGAAGCGTCTAGAATCACTCGGCCACCAGCGGCCGGGACACAAGTTGTAAATGATAACTGTTTCAACATACTACAGTAGTGTTGGGAAGCCCGAGATGAATAGTCTACGGTCTGTCACGAAGGAAACAACCTCAAACTGGCCTACAAAAGTCATGTAAGCTACAGCGCATAAACACCGCATAAGGTTTGCAATATCCTCGCACTCTCGTAAGTTACCAGTTTAGTTAAGGTTATTAACACTACCTTTCTCCTGGAGGCAATGAAAGACAAATTACTTTTGTAAACGTTATGCAGAAACGAGTCGTAAGGGCAGTCAACAAAAACTTCAGAGCGAATCTTCTGCAGGGTAGTCGGAACAAGCTTGGCAACATGTGACCGAGCATTTTCTTGGCAGCTTGTTTCAAATACATTTTAGAAGTTTCGTTAGGAAGCCCATACACACCCTTCATAAAGTCCCGATCTCTTTCCATGTGGTTGGCATACTTTTCTAGCCGCTAAGAAAGACTTTCTTGGTCGTCTGTTTGCTTCGAACGAAAAAATGCACACCTGGATACAATCATGGTTCCATAGGCAACCGTATACATATATCTGTGTTGTCAATGATTGTCTGGTCTCTTATGGCGTAAAGGTATTAACAATTACACTGATTACTTTTGAAACAGTAAATAGTGTACTTCCTTTTTTTCTATCTGTATCGTTTTTATTTGACTGCACATCATACATTTAAAATACGATCCAAACTTAACCCTTACAAAAGTAGTAATTTCGTTGTAAGACTGCCAGACAAACCGAACAATTTAAATGCTACTTTTATGCTGTTAAATGTACAATATTTTCATTCGTCCTTCACGCAAATCATACGCGACTGGAATAGGAAACTGGGGAAGTGACAGTGTTACTCTCCGCCACACACGCCGAAGAGTCTTGACGAGCAGAGACAGAGATGTAGATCTTCAGTTGCCCAGTCCACGCAAGAATTCAACGTTAATGTGAGTCGCATCATCCATGCAACGACTGATTGTCTTGGAATAATACATGGTTCACTTTGTAGGTGACTTGGAAATACAAAGGGGACTCAATCTGGTAAAGAATGCTTTCGTATATGGCAGCAGAAGATGGTAGAATGTGGCTGGGCATCGAGACGAACTATGCTTGGACTGCATGTACAGATGCATCAATCCATGCCAGAAATCATTAATCGCAGTAGCTGGTGATTGATGGTGTGCCAGTTCTTTAAACCCATGAATAGGTTGTTTGCATTGGGTGAGATATCTGGACCAGACAACAGTAAAACACATTCTGTGTCCAGGAAGGTCAGGAAAACGCGGGCAATATGCAGTATTGCGTTATCTTGTTGAAGATAACGTCACACAGACCTGTAAGAGAGGGCAGCACACCCAGAATTGTAACGGTTGCTGTCCAAATTACTATCTACGTGGACCAAAGGTGATCATGTCGTGTGCATAACTGCACCCCATACCATCATGCGAGGTGCTGACTGGCGGACGAAAATGAGTAGAGTCTGGAAACATTCGTTCTACTCGTGACCTTCACATAGATACGTACAGGGGATGTATAAAAGTATGGAAACATCAAAAACATATTACCATGCCCAATATGGTGTACATTCAAAACAGCTTCCAGTCATGACTGAATGGATAAATAAAGGACCTGTACGTTTTTCAGAACAATTTTATATCATTCGTCCTGCAAAAATAGTAGCAGTTCAGTTAACAACAGTGTAGGTGAGTAACGATCATATACCTTTCTCTCCAAAGTATTACAAGTGCTCTAGCTAGAGCCATCACTACGCTTATGGAGTTCAGTAGTATGGGACACAATGTTCGAGCAGGTCGTCGTAAGCTGGACATTTCTGTAGTTAGTGCTAAGCGACACTTGAAGTTGTGTCACGAGCAACGCCAGTGGACAGTGGATGGTTCGAAACACGCGATCTGAAATGATATATCGCGCTATATCCTGCGGTAATATAAAGTTTACATTTGGCGGCTGCCTGGAGAACCTTACTTACCATAATATATGGAGGAGGTATTACGCTTTCGGCATGATTGTCATGGTTAGGGTGTGATCCACTCTTTGCACTTAAGAAAACACTAATCAGCAAAGATACATTGTGTGATCAAAATAAACGTTTTTCATACTAGGTGCAGTGTGCTGCCACCTACTGACAGGTATAGCATATCAGCGACTTCAGTAATCATTAGACATTCTGAGAGAGCAGAATGGGGTGCTCCGCAGAACGGATCAACTTTGAACAAGGTCAGCTGATTGGGTGTCACTTGTGTCATACTTCTGTACGTGAGATTTCCACACTCCTAAACATACCTAGGTCCATAGTGAAGTGAAAACGTGGAGGGACACATACAGCACAAAATTCAGTGTCATGCCACTTAATGTTCTTAGGAAAAATGATCTTTATTACAATCTGACTTCATACAACGTGATGAAATGGTGGGCAGTAGTTAAGGCTCTTTCTTGTGTGCTCTAGTGAAGGAATAGTGGTAAGCTTTCGTGCGTTCAAAGAAATTGCCGATTTATGCGACTGCAGTAAAGGCATATGGCGAATGAAGGGCTAAGGAGAGCGTTTTTCTGCAGAACCTGGGCGAAAACATTTCTGGACAGCCGAGTTCTGAAGTCTCATTGTGCAGACATATTGGTTGACGCCAGTCGGCCAGCAGCCGCGTCCAGGTAGGCTGACTAGCGCCGAGAAGTCACCACTGCAATGGGCAAGCATTGAGGACTGGCAATAAAGCAGGGGATGGGCCCTTGTTAGGCATGAAGCTGACAACTATGAGCTTTCTGCGAGTGTCTGTGGGACAAGTCACTGGCGCCCAGACATCCAGACTCTGTTAAAAAAACATATTTATGAAGGCACGAGACTTTTAGCGAGTTTATGACCTTCCTTTGGAAATTTCTAAATGGACACACAGGGGAGATAGTGATGTTTTTATGGAGGACTGTGGTTCCATCCTGGTCATGTTGTTAGCAAAAGACATGGCGTAAACATGTGGGAAAGAGGCCGCGAAGGTGAATCTTTTCTTCTTTTCTCCCAATCACCTTTAAAGTCTCTGACTGGTCAAGTCGGTGTATGCAGAGCAAGGAGCAGTCTCCCATCTTCGAATGCAGCGCTCCAGCTCGTGATTGGCTTGTGCTAAAGCGAGAGTAGTCTGTGATGTAAATGGGCTTTGCTACCGAGCTGGCGAGGTAAATGGAGAGAAAGAGGTGATCACTCTTGTACTGGCGCTTCGCTAGTAAAGAACTGGAGGTCTCTACCTAAATGGTGAGACTTGTGTCCTTTGCTAGTGGGCCACTTAGAGCATGTGCCAGTCACCTTCTGAGCAATCAGAGGTACTGCTTCTAGCATCACACACCCAACGAGTGATGCTTGGGTATACTTGGCTAGAGTCGGCCGTCCAAACATTTGACATATTCCGTCATACATAGTCGTGGGACGGAGTCAAACTGGTTTGGCAGACCAGCAAACAGCTCCATCTGTACACTGGAATCCACTGGGGTTTCAAAGCCTCATAGGGGAGTACCTGCTTTCCGAATTAGCCGAACGCGAGACCGCATACTTGCATTTTAATAAAAGACTGCTGCCGTCCATGACTTCAGGTGTCGAACGCATTGCGGTGTGCCGCCCTGACCAGCAGAAGGGTGAAGTATTCGCTGCTACGGCGTACGGCTCCGATATATGTTTCTCAGCACCCTGTTCTTTCGCCCCATATTTTTCTTTTTGGAACAGTAGAGTATAGATGCTTGTTTGTGGCATAGTTTGTGCCGTACTCCGGATTCACGTGTATGAAGTGAGATAAAGGTATTAGTGTTCTGGTTAGTGTCGTGTGTCGATCCCCAGCTGATCACTTTGTCCACCATAGACACCATATTAGTGAAAGCGTTTGTCAAATAAATATGTTTGTGTGACGTTTCTTTAGCCATTATTTTGTCCTGTGATGTTAAGAATGAATAAATATATTGTTATTTAGATCACAACTCTTCCCTGTGTTCTGATTGACGTTACCTCGACCATTTTTATTAAAGTCCTGATTACAAACGAAAGTAGAAAACTTGCAAGCGTACTGACCGACCTCGTCTGTTGACTGACACAGTGAAGAGGCTCTGGCTCTGAGCACTATGGGACTCAACTGCTGAGGTCATCAGTTCCCTAGAACTTAGAACTACTTAAACCTAACTAACCAAAGGACATCACACACATCCATGCCCGTGGCAGGATTCGAACCTGCGACCGTAGCAGTCGCGCGGTTCCGGCGCCTAGAACCGCGAGACCACCGCGGCCGGCATTGAAAAGGGTCGTAATGTGTAATAGTCAAACATTTATGAAGACCATCACACAGGAATTCCATCCTGCATCAGGATCCACTGCAAGTACTATGACAGCTAGGCGGGAGATAAGATAACTTGGATTTCATGGTCGAGCGGCTGCTCGTAAACCATACATCACAACGGTAAATACGAAACGACGCCTCGCTTGATATATGGAGAGTAAATATTGGACGATTGAGCAGTGGACAAACGTTGTGTGGAATGACAAATCATGTTACAGAATGTGGTGATTAGATGGAAGGGTGTGGGTACAGCGAATGAGTGGTAAACATCATCTGCCAGTGCGTGTAGTGCCAACAGTAAAACACGGAGGTGGTGGTGTTATGGTGTGGTCGTGTTTTTCATGGAAGGGGATCGCACCCCTTGTTGTTTTGAGTGGCACTGTCACAGCACAGGCCTTCAGTGATGTGTTAAGCACCTTGCACCTTCTCGCTCCCCACTGTTGAAGCCCTATTCAGAGACGGCGATTGCATCTTTCAACACGATGGAGAATCTTTCATAACGCACGGCCTCTGGCGGAGTGCTTACACGAAAATAACATCCCTGTAATGGACTGGCCTGCACAGAATCCTGACCTTAATCCTAAGAACACCCCTGGGATGTTGTGGAACTCCGTGCCAGGCCTCACCGACCGACATCGATACCTCTCCTCAGTGCATCATTCCGTGAAGAATGGGCTACCATTCTGCAAGAAACCTTCCGGCACTTGGTTGAAGGAATGCCTGCGAGACTGGAAGCTGTCATCAAGGATGGGCCAACCAAACTAAATTCCAGCATTACCGATGGAGGACGCCACGAGCTTGTAAGTCATTTTCATCCAGGTTTTGATGACATAGTGTATGAAATATTTTTCGGCATTGTATACTGTGTATAGTTGAGGAACAATTCGGAAACGATCATTGTTTGTATCAGCATGACAGTACGACCTGTAATGGTTCAAAATGGTTCAAATGGCTCTGAGCATTATGGGACTTAACTTCTGAGGTCATCAGTCCCCTAGAACTTAGTACTACTTAAACCTAACTAACCTAAGGACATCACACACATCCATACCCGAGGCAGGATTCGAAGCTGCGACCGTAACGGTCGCTCGGTTCCAGACTGTAGTGCATAGAACCGCTCGGCCACTCCGCCCGGCCGACCTGTAATAAAGCAACATCTGTGAGGCAATGATTTGTGAACAGTAATCCTGAAATAGGTTGTCCTGCCCAGAATCCCGACCTAAATCCATGGGGCCACATTAGAAATGAGTCAGGAAATCGACTTCGCTTCAGACCCTAGCCTCCAATAGCACTACCTTCTCTGGTCTCAGCTGAAACTGTCCCACACTTCAAGCCGTCAAAAGCCGTCCACTAACTGGTGTAAAGATACTTTTAATAAGACAGTGTACTTCCTCCCGTGTCAGTATTCGCTCTTGATTATATAGACCCTGCAAGGAGTGCAATTTAGTTAACTGTTCAGTCCGGAATAAGAGTTTATGCGGCGGTTTGTACGCTGGGTAGAGCGACCGAGAAACGCGACCACAGCGGGTGGGCGTGCCGCAAACGCACCCTCGCCTCCGCAGTTGCGTGGCTGTGCGTGCGGTCGACTTGGTTATCGATTGTGCGGCTGACGTGTCCCGTAACGAGGCACGCGGCCCGCTTGACCCTAGGGCCTAGGACACGACAAGCAGGCGCTACGCATCCGCCCCGGTGTACTCTTTAAAATACGGTGCACGCACCGCGCACACGACTTCCTAATGACCCTTCACCATGTCTCTTCGATGATCGCCTGTCGACAAGACTCATTAGAACATGTAATGATTGGGAAAGTGAAAAAAAAATCAACGACGTAGGCCACGATATCCTCAACTCTGTCCCAGTACCAGTATCCAGTTGTGGGCCAGCTTCCCTCAGGAGAGCATACAGAGACTTTATGACTTCCTTTCCAACCGAAACAGTGAATGTTTCCAGGCCAGATGTTGTGAAACGCCACACAAATAACAGGGCTTCTTTATAAAATTTTGACTGGAGTTCGTAACCACTGAAATAGCATCACATACCTTCTCGACGAGTGAGGTATATCATTTGCTCCTCTTCGTCCGAGTGAGACATTGTACACTGTAAGGCAAAAGGAAAGGACGCACGACGAAGGAGTTATCCGAATAGGACGAAAAGCGGTGGATGTGATGTGCGTGTACAGACAAACAAAATTTCAGAGAAATTTCAAGAGAAAGAGCTGCACAAACTGAACAAGTCAATAACTCGTTGGTCCATCTCAGGAGATTATGTAAGCCGCTACTCGGCTTTGCACTGATTGACAGAGTTTTTGGGCGTCCTCATGAGGGATAACGTATCACATTCTGACCCATTGGCGCGTTAGATCGTTAAAAATCCCGTGGTGGTTGGAGGTCCCTGCCCATAGTGCTTACAAACATTCTCAATTGCAGAGAGCTCCGGTCACCTTGCTGGCCTCAGTGCTGCGAGGGTGCGCGGATGAAAACCATAGGAGTAGCATCTTTGATTCACAATCAAAACTTTTTGGTTCCGGGTTCTAATCCCGCCTCTGCTAATTAATAATAACCATTATTGGCGGCTGAAGACTTCCGGCATAAGAAGTCACCCTCATTCTGGAAACGGCCTTAGCAAAGAGGGCGGAGGAGCGGACAGAGGTTCAGAGCACTCTCTTGTCCTAGAAGAGGGTAACTGCCTCTAAAGGCGGAAGCACAAGCAAAGATGACGATGCAGAAACCAATGGAAACCACTGCCTTAAGGACATGTAACATGTATCCACAGGACTTATGGCCTGTAATTGAAAAGTGTCATGATGATCTCTCCATTGGCAAAAGATTCTGGAATAGTCCCTCGTCCGGTTTCCTGGCAGGGGACTACCAAGTGGGAGGTTACCATGATTAAAAGATTGAATCACCAGTCGGGGCGTGGAATGTCAGATCCTTGAATGTGATAGGGAAACTAGAAAATTTGAATAGGGAAATGAAAAGGCTCGATATAGATATAGTAGGTGTCAATGAAATGAAGTGGAAAGAAGAATTTCTGGTGAGATGAGTATAGAGTAATATCAACAGCACTAGAAAATGGCATAATGGGAGTAGATTGCGTTATGAATAGGAAGGTAGGGCAGAGAGTGTGTTACTGTGAAGAGTTCAGTGACAGGATTGTTCTTATCAGAATCGACAGCAAACCTACACCGACGATAGTTCAGGTATACATACCAACGTCACAAGCTGAAAATGAAGAGATAGCGAAAGTGTATGAGGATATTGAGAGGGTAGTACAGTATGTAAAGGGATATGAAAATCTAGTAGTCATGGGAGACTGGAATGCAGTTTTAGGGAAAGGAGTAGATGAAAAGTTTGCAGGAGAATATAGGCTTGGGACAAGGAATGAGTCAGAAGAAAGACTAATTAAGTTCTGTAATATCTTTCGCTAGTAATAGCGAATACTCTGTTCAAGAATCACAAGAGAAGGAGGTATACTTGGAAAAGGCTGGGTGATACGGCAAGATTTCACTTAGATTATATCGTGGTCAGACAGAGATTCCAAAATCAGATATTGGATTTTAAGGCGTGCCCTGGAGCAGACATAGACTCAGATCACAATATAGTAGTGATGAAGAGTCGGCTGAAGTTTCATACATTAGTCAGGAAGAATCAATACGCAAAGAAGTGGGATACGGAACAACTTAGGAATGACGAAATACAGTTTAAGTTCTCTAAAGTTATAGATACAGCAATAAGGAATAGCTCATTAGGCAGTACAGTTGAAGAGAAATGGACATCACCAAAAAGGGCAATCACAGAAGTTGGGAAAGAAAACGTAGGTACAAAGATAGTAACTGCGAAGAAACCATGGGTAACAGAGAAATACTTCAAATAATCGATGAAAGGAGGAAGTAAAAAAAAAATGTTCCGGGGAAACTCAGAAATAGAGAAATACAAGTCGCTGAGGAATGAAATAAATAAGAAGTGCAGGGAAGCTAAGACGAATTAGCTGCACGAAAAATGTGAAGACATCGAAAAAGATATGATTGTCAGAAGGACAGACTTGGCATACAGGAAAGTCAAAACAATCTTTGGTGACATTGAAAGAACGGGTAATAACATTAAGCGTGCAACGGGATTTGCCATGTTAAAAGCAGAAGAGAGAGCGAATAGGTGGAAAGAATGCATTGAAAGCCCCTATGAGGGGGAAAAATTATCTGTTGTGATAGAAGAAGAAAGAGGAGTAGATTTAGAAGAGACAGGGGATCCAGTATCGGAATCAGGATTTAAAAGAGCTTCGGAAGACTTAAGATCAAATAGACCAGAAGGGATGGATAACATTTCCATTATAATTTGTAAAATATTTGGGGGAAGTTGCAACAAAACGACTATTCACGTTGGTGTGTTGAATGTATGAGTCTAGCGACGTATCATCTGACTTTCGGAAAAGCATCATCCACACAGTTCCTAAGACGGCAAGAGCTAAAAATTGCGAGAATTACCGCAAAATCAGCTTAACAGCTCATGCATCCAAATTGCTTACAAGAATAATATACAGAAGAATAGAAAAGAAAATTGAGGATGTGCTAGATGACGATCAGTTTGGCTTTAGGAAAGATAAAGGCACGGGAGAAGCAATTCTGATGTTTCGGTTAATAATGGAAGCAAGACTAAAGTAAAATCAAGACACGTTCATGGGATTTATCGACCTGGTTAAGACGTTCGACAATATAAAATGGTGCAAGATGTTCGAAATTCTGAGAAAAGCAAAGGTAAGTTGTAGGGAGAGACGGGTTATATACAATATGTGCAACAGCCAAGAAGGATTAATATGAGTGGACGACCGAGAACGAAATGCTCGTATTAAAAACGGTGTACGACTAGGGTGTAGCCTTTCGCTCCTACTGTTCAATCTGTACATCGAGGAAGCAATGATGGAAATAAAAGAAAGGCTCAGGAGTGGAATTAAAATTCAAGATGAAAGTATATCAATGATAGGATTGGCTGATGATATTGCTATCCTGAGTGAAAGTGAAGAGGAATTAAATGATCTGCTGAACGGAATGAACAGTGTAATGAGTACAAAGTACTGATTGACAGTAAATCGAAGAAAGACGAAGGTTATTAGAAGTAGTAGAAAAGAGGACAGCGAGAAACTTAATAACAGGATTGATAGTCACGAAGTAGACAAAGTAAAGGAATTCTGTTACCTAGGCAGTAAAATAACCAATGACAGACGGTGCAAGGCCGACACCAAAAGCAGACTAGCAACGGAAAAAAGGGCATTCCTGGCCAAGAGAAATTTACGAATATCAAATATCGTCCTTAATTTGAGGAAGAAATTTCTGAGAACGTACGTCTGGGGTGCAGCGTTGTATGGCAGCGAAACATGGATTGTGGGAAAACCGGAAGAGAATCGAAGCATTTGGGATGTGGTGCTATAGACGAATGTTGACTGATTAGGTAAGGAACGAGGAGGTTCTGAGCAGAATCGGAGAGGAAAGGAATATGTTGGAAACACAGATAAGGATAATGACAGGATGATAGGACATCTGTTGAGACATGACGGAATGACTTCCATGGTATTAGAGGGAGTTGTAGAGGGCAAACACTGTAGCGGAAGACAGAGGTTGGAATACATCCAGCAAATAATTGATGACGTAAGTTGCAAATACTACTCTGAGATGAAGAGGTTAGTACAGGAGAGCAGTTCGTGACGGGCCGCATCAAATCAGTCAGAAGACTGATGACCAAACCAGAAAGCAAAGAAAAGAAATGGTACCCGATGCAATCATTTCTGGTTGTCGAGCTGTATAGGGGGCGAGAGTCAGTTTGATATTCCACCGCTCTCCAGGAAGTGTCCAGACACGTCTTCCCTAGTCATCGGGGATAAGTTTAAAGCGGGACTCATCACTGAAAGAAATTCTACTCCACTCAGTGAGATTCCAGTCCAAAGACATGTCTAGAGATGCCTCCACAGCGGCGGGGTACCACTCTGTCACCTGGTATTCTGCGCAACGACCAGGAGTAATGGTCCGGGGTGCCATTTGTTTTTATAACGGGATCCCTTTGGTTGCCATGAGTGGCACCTTTACAACATAGCGGATCGTTACGATGGTCTACGCTTTTGGTTCCCTTTGGTGGCAAACTATCCTTGGCCGTTATTTCAGCAAGATAATGCCCGCCCGCACACAGAGAGAGTTTCTACTGATTGTCATAGTGCTTGCTAAATCTACCTTGTCTACCAAGGTATCCTATCCCTCTAGATCTGAGAACATTTGGAACATTATGGGCAGAACCCTCCAACCATCTCGTGATTTTGTCGTTCTAAGCTTCAATAGGACATAATTTGGCGTGATACCTCACCAGAGAACTCTATCAAACAATGCCAAGCCGAGTAACTGCCTACATAAGCTCCAGAGGTGGGTTAACGCGTTACTGACTTGCTCAATTTGTGATGTACTTTTCTTGAATTTGGTCTCCGCTAGTTCCAATAGTAAGACAAGCAATTAGAAACGTCTTTTATATTTCGACAGTCTTGTGAAAACGCTTCGTATCCGTCACTTATTAGGGTATGAGCCGTGGGTGGCTCGTGTTCCTGCCATCACGTATTTTACACCCTGTTTTTAACGTATTTCTACCTCACTACGTTAAATTACTACTGTCACTGAGTTGCTGCTTTGCCTGACCGTGAGCGGCGTTAGGAGCGCTTACCGACGTATCCCCTTTCGTAGTATCTTTTCTCGAATGCTATTACTTCCCGCTCGTTGTCTATTGCAAGGGAGCTGGTCGCAGTTCGGATCGCCAGTTCGCGTCGGGAGTTCGGGTCGCGAGTTGGGGCTGCCAGTGAGCTGGAACGCTTCTGCAGCGTAGTCCGGAGTTGCAATGCGGCACTAGTGCAGTCAGGTTGGAGCAGCAATGAGGTCTGCGTCTACAAGGCTCGCCCAAGCATTGCCGCCACGCATCACTGAGCCGGGCCACGGTCTTGGTGGATCGTCGGTCGGTCGTCCTACTGGACGACGAGTTTTGGCTCGCCAATCGTCCATGGAACGGTTGTGTGTGTGCTTCGACTCCCGATTTGTCTTCGTCTGTGTTTAGTTACTGCTGCGTATCGTTCAGGTCTTCGTGCAAGTTTCAGGTTGTGTGTGTAGTTGGCGTGATTTCCTTCGACAAGTTATTTTAAATGTTGTTGGCATACTAGCTCTCAGAGGTCTGTCGTCTGATCTGGAGACGTGTATCTGATTCCCTGAGCGCTTCTGGGCCCCTTCAATTACCATCTTGTGGAACTTGGGTCGGTCCTTTCCTGGTGCATGGATGTCGTTTAGGCCAGTGGGCGTGTTTCCTCTGCGTAGATGGGTCCGAGCCAGTATTTCAGCCGTCGTCTGTCTGGAAGCGAGTCGGAGGCGCACCAGCAGTGCAGTCGCGACGGAGCAGCAGTCGCGGACGGATCAGAAGGCAGTCGGTCGTTCTCGCTTCCCACGCTCTGGTTCCCGGGTGCGATTCCCGGCGGGTCAGGGATTTTCTCTGCCTCGTGATGGCTGGGTGTTGTGTGATGTCCTTAGGTTAGTTAGTTTAAGTAATTCTAAGTTCTAAGGGACTGATGACCGTAGCTGTTAAGTCCCATAGTGCTCAGAGCCATTTGAACCATTTTTGAAGGCAGTCGGTCTGTTGGTGCGGACCAAGGAAGACATCTCCGTGCGGTGCAGTCGCCTGTGTCCGCTGCCGGGCCCTGCGCAGTGTCGCAGCGTGTGTGGAGCTGTCCGATCTCTACGAGCTTAGTGGTGCACCAACCCAGGACGTCGGAGTGTTGTTTGACAGCTAATAAATACTCCTATGTGGATTATCCCGTTTGTAACATTGCGGGTTTGAGTTCTCATTTACTGATTGACAGGAAGCAAGTCGTTGTGTCGGTCGGTCCGTGGCTGTCCCCTGGTTGGGTTAGGACGGATCAAGTATAGTTGGGCTCACCACCTGTGTCGCCTAAGTGAACGAAGGTAGACCGACCTCCCTGGAGGCTTTCTGAATGCCACCGGTGTTTAACTATCTGTTGTCAGCTGTTTTAAATTTTAGGCGTATGATTATTCTTCGTTTCTTAAAATTTTGCAAATTAATTTTTAAATTTATCTTTCAAGCTTAAACACAGCGGCCTTCTGCCTTTACAGATTATGGTAATGTATTTTGAAATTTCTAAGTTTGATTGTGGCCCTCAGCCATTGGTATCGCACCTTGCATATGTTGCTTCTTGAAATTATTTTATTGCTATCTTAATTGTATTTTTATGTTGTTGATTTTTAAGGTTTCTTGTTATTAAACATGTTGGCCTTCTGCCTTTAAAAGTCTATGGTAATATATTCTAAAATTTTGGAAATTAATTGTGGCCCTCAGTCATTTGTGTTGCACCTTACATATGTTGCCTTTTGGGTTTAAAATTATTTTATTGCTATCTTAATTGAAATTTTGATTTTTTAAAGATGTCTTGTTGGGCTTCTGCCTTTAAAGCTCTATGGTAATATATTCTAAAATTTTGGAGATTAATCGTGGCCCTCAGCAATTTGTATTGCACTTTGAGTATGTTGGCTTTTGAATTATTTTATTGCTACCTTAATTGGATTTAAATGGATTTTTATCTTGTTAAGATTTCTTGTTGGAGGCCTTCAGCCGTGAAAGAGATGCTAAATTGCAATAAATGACAATTAGAAGCAGAAACTGACCTCAACCCTTGGCCCTTTCCACACTCCTACTACCTGTATTGCCCAGCGGTTTTAGCGGTCGTCTCAGGGTATAACAAAACTGACAGGATTCCAGACTGGAAACGGAGGAAAAAGGGTGGTGCTATGAATATGTGTCCGGTAATAGTGTGCGTGCAACGACAACAAATCATCCTGGAGCACAGTACAGAGCTGCATTGCATCCATGTCACAACAGATGTTCAAAGTAGCCACCACGAGATAGCAAGTGACAGGGATAGTAGCGGTTTTCATGCACGATGCACATGATACACGTGATCGTACTTAAGCTTACACTATGTTGGCAGGCCGCTTGCCTGAAGATTGTCCTAACGTTCGCCTCAAGTTCCTGTAGAATCCAATCATCCAAATCTGGTGTACATGCAGTCCGCCACCTCCCTGTACATTCGTCTCCCTGAAAGAACCCAAAAAGGGTTTCAAATATTACGTGATGTGGTTGGTATCTGTGAGGGTACTTCTTTTGGTATAGCCCTGCCGCCCCTCTACCGTTGCCTTCAGCTTGTCCGTACACAAACACCATCTCTGCTTGTTGCTGACATGAATACGGATCCATTCTGCTGCTTACAGTACGCTGCGTCAATCACAAAGCCTGTAACACATGAGGAACACACGGCTAGTGGTCAGAGGAACTGTCATTCGTCAGCGCCATCCACCGTGGCAATGTTGCACTTCCGGACACATGTTCATAGGACTTCTTTTCTTCATTTCTAGTCACGAATTTGTCCCTGCAGTTTGTTGATTTTATTAACATTCAACTTCGAGATACTGTCCTGGGAATGTGCATAACAGACTAGACCGGGGAATACAGCTGAAACAATACTTAGGCAGTGTAGTGTTGTATTTGTTTTCTGCTGAGTGAATTTGTAATGAATAGAGAAAAAGTGAAAGCACTGCACGAACATAAGCGTACTTCTCTCGAACAGCACCAATAGAACCGAAGAATCTAAGCGTTATCGCAACTTTCCAGTTGTCTGTAAGCGAGTGGTAGGGGTATCGATATTCCATCCTGATAATAACAGGGACTTAATGTCACGCACAAGCGGATATTTATAGTTTCGTAACCGTACATTGGAGCCACAGTGTGCAATACTAATTTCCGAGTAAGTGCAAACAGTATACATCTTACTCTTCCCGTACAGCACTGACACCTTCCCTCAAACTTTGACTGAGTCGTTATCACGCAGCAATCAACTGGACTGGTTATGTTGGTACGAAATAGAACTGCGGGACCCGTGGGGGCATTAAGAGAACTGTACCGTGTGAATAGGTCGAGGCGCCTCGCGCAGTAAAGCACAATTTACGATTGCCACTGGGCACTTTATTGTCGTTTTTATGGCAAGCACACTAAAGTATCGAAACGTTCGGTGCAGAGTTTTGAAATGTCTCTCTAGAATTTATCACCACATTCTGAGAGACGATAGTGCCGTCCCTCTTTTTTCCATCCTTACCTCTATTTTCGCCGGTAGTAAAGTACCAAATGTGAGTTCCTGTACCCCAGAAACGGGCTATATGTCAGATTAAAATGAAAACCCACTATAAATAACATGTAATGATTATTTAACCTGCGAATGGATTTAAGAGAAGCGCACTAGACAAGACCTCATACAAGTAGAACGACAGAGTGAGAAGTACCTGTCTTTGACTGTAGCAGCAATCTCATTATTTAGAAGTAAATGTCTGTCCTGCTTTGAATTCTGTTTATACTTCAAACACCTGTCGCGCACACAGGCTGCAACATTTGTGATGGAAATGTAGGGAGGTATCCCACGTGCCGTGCACACGGCCAATATAGCTTAAACACTTGAGTATATCGAATACACGTTAGTGGTAAGTGCCAGTATGCAAAATGGTCGAATATTTTGATACATAATTAATTGCAGAGACAATAACAAATGCCGAGGCGTTGAACAGTAACTTTTTTATGTCACTGCGTACAGTTCGTAGTTACATTCGATTGCTCTTGTACAAGGTAGTGATAAAATGGTAGTTAACTTTCGTACTACGAATCTCGCTAAAGAAGTTGAACAGTGAGCTAAATTTAATACTGAAGTCAACGAAGGAGTACAGTTTCGCCCCCTCAGACGATGTTTACGCATCTCTTCATAACCGCGCTTGGTACAGCCTCTAAAGTCGAGACTGACACTACTATTTTGCTTTGGATGATGAAAAACACTAAACAAAGAAAAGTGCGAGGTCATCCACATATGTACTAAAAGAAATCCGATAAATTTTGGGTATACGATAAATAGCAGAAATCTAAGGGCTGTCAATTCGACTAAATACTAGGAATTACAATTACTAGCAACTTAAATTGGAAAGCCTACACAGATAATATTGTGGAGAAGGCGAAACAAAGACTGCGCTTTGTTGGCAGAACACTTAGAAGATGCGACAAACCCACTAAAGAGACAGCCTACATTAGACTTGTCCTTCCTCTGCTCGAATATAGCTGCGCGGTATGGGATCCTTACGAGGTAGGATTGACGTAGGACATCGAAAAAGTTCAAAGAAGGGCAGCTGTTCCGTGTTATCGCGCAATAGGGGTCAGAGTGTCACTGATATGATACTCGAGTTGGGGTGGCAGTCACTGAAACAGAGGCGGTTTTCTTTGCAGCGAGATCTATTTACGAAATTTCAATCGCCAACTTTCTCTTCCGAATGAGGAAATATTTTGTTGACACCCACGCACGTAGGGAGAAATGATCATCATAATAAAATAAGAGAAATCAGAGCTCGAACGGAAAGATTTAGGTGTTCCTTTTTCACAAGCGTCATTCGAGAATGGAACGGTTGAGAAGTATTATGAAAATGGTTCGATGAACCCTCTGCCAGGCACTTAAGTGTCAATTGCAGAGTAACCACGTAGATGTAGATGTAGAATGGCGGATGATTACCCATGATTGAGTTCCCTCTGGTGACATGCAAAAAAGTAGTTTCATTCTTTGTTAAAATTTGTGGTAGTAATCCGAATCTGTCTTCTGAGCATCCGTACAGAAGCGAACCACACATACAACATTGACCATATATGCTTGAAGAGATTAGAAACACAATTGTAGGGTCACTTTACAGTCAGCAGGATTATGTCATACCGGAGAAAAGGCAGTCAATTACTGCGAATCAGGTCATCGCATTTGGGACTGTTAAGGACATTCATAGGTACGACCTGTCCTCTCTCAGCGATGTTAATTGGTCACTGTGCATGTGAGTTCGTTGATAGACAGCCTCGTGTGCCTTCATAGTTTCTGTTTTTAGCTGCATAAAAAATAATGAGGATGTTCAAAACAAATAAAAACTCCTAAGACATTTAGCGTAGCAAGAGTAATCGAGAGTTTATTGGCTCATTATTCCAGCATTTTATACACCATCAATAACAGTATCGTGAAAGAGACAGATTTCCCCAACGAGGACAACCTTGTGAAGGCGGTAGACATTGTGAGAAAGTCAGTAGCGTCAAACCAAGGACATGAACCAGATGGACAAGTAAAACGGAAAAATACGATCTCTGATATTTCCCGTTTAATAGAGTCGATGGAGCTTAGTAGAGTCATATTTCCCAGTTCATAGTTTCGTTTAATTATCTGCATGTTTGGTGGATCATACGACGGCGTGCGGAAATGTAACGACTCTGAATTTTTTATATGAAAATTCTTAAAGCTTTTTAAATAAAACAAGTGTAATCAACAGTCCACTTCTTTATTCTAAATGTCTACATATTTACTCCCCCGTGACGCTAGAGGACTTGTACACCTACATCTACATCTACATGGATACTCCGCAAATCACATTTAAGTACCTGACAGAGAGTTCATCCAACCACCTTCACAATTCTCTATTATACCAATTTCGTATAGCGCGCGGTGAGATTGAACACCTATATCTTTCCGTACGAGCTCTGATTTCCCTTATTTTATCGTGGTGATCGTTCCTCCCCATGTAGGTCGGTGTCAAAAAAATATTTTCGCGTTCGGAGGAGAAAGTTGGTGATTGGATTTTCGTGAGAAGATTTCGTCGCCACGAAGAACGCCTTTCTTTTAATGATGTCCAGCCCAAATCCTGTATCATTTCTGTGACACTCTCTGCCATACTTCACGATAAAACAAAACGTGCTGCCTTTCTTTGAACTTTTTCTATGTATTCCGTCAGTCCTATCTGGTAAGGATCCCACACCGCGCAGCAGTACTCTAAAAGAGGACGGCCAAGCGTAGTGTACGCAGTTCCCTTAGTAGGTCTGTTACATTTTCCAAGTGTCCTGCCAATAAATCACTGTCTTTGGTTAGCATTCCCCACAACATTTTCTATGTGTTCCTTCCAATTTACGTTGTTCGCAATTGTAATACCTAGGTATTTAGTTGAATTTACGGCTTTTAGACTAGACTGATTTATCGTGTAACCGAAGTTTAACGAGTTCCTTTTAGTACTCATGTCGATGACCTCACACTTTTCGTTATATAGGAACAGCTGCCACTTTTCGCACCATTCAGATATCTTTTCTAAATCGTTTTGCAGTTTGTCAGTTTGTTTTGATCTTCTGATGACTTTGTTAGTCGATAAACGACAGCGTCATCTGCAAACAACCGAAGACAGCTGCTCACATTGTCTCCCAAATCGTTTATATAGGTAAGGAACAGCAAAGGGCCTACAACACTACCTTGGGGAACGGCAGAAATCACTTTTGTTTTACTCGATGACTTTCCGTCAGTTACTACGAACTGTGACCTCTCTGACAGGAAATCAGAAATCCAGTCACATTTGTAGCGTGTAACAGGGCGGTGCGTAATTATAATCATGTCGGTGCGTGAGAAACAGTGTGCTGTAATCGAACTTCGAATTCGAAGAGTTCGCCCAAACACTGAACACGCCCTCCTTCAGCACAACAATGCCAGACCACAAACGATAACAGCAACATGTGCAACAATCCGGTGCCATGGGTCCTGTACAGTCCTGTTTTGGCCCCATACGATTTTCACATGTTCCCAAAACTTAAAGAACTTCGCTTTGACAGTGATCAAGCAGTACAAGCAGTACAAGCAGTGGTGAGGTGGTGGCTCTGTTACCAAGGTCAAACGTCCCACAGCGACAGTATTAACATAGTGGTCTCCCGTTGGGAGAAACGTGTTCGTCGCCATGGTGACCACGTTGAGAAATAAATATGTAGACATGAAGAATAAAGATGTAGGGTGTTAATAAAGTTAGTTTTATTTTAAAATCGTTAAGGGTTTTCTCATAAATTTGAAGGCATTACTTCTCAGCACAGTCTCGTATTTGCAATGATGTGAAATATGCAATAAATTTACTGACATTGTCTTCGACAAAATATGGTTACATGCTGACTAGTTACATAATGGGCTTTTCTAATTTCCCTTTAATTTATAATAAAATTTAATAAATGTAACCCACCTACACAAAGATAATACCTATTCAGAAATTCAGCCGGCCGCGGTGGCCGAGAGGTTCCCTGCGCTTCAGTGCGGAACCGCGCGACTGCTACGGTCGCACTTTCGAATCCTGCCTCGGGCATGGACGTGTGTGACGTCCTTAGGTTAGTTAGGTTTAAGTAGTTCTAAGTTCTACGGGGTTGATGACCTCAGATGTTAAGTCCCATAGTGTTCAGAGCCATTTGAACCATTTTTCAGAAATTCATCAGTGAGGTAGGAGTCATAGATCAAAAATTATATAATTTGGCTGCCATCACCTTTAATTCACAAGGAAATTGGCCAAACATCTCTATGGTCAAATACTTTGCTCCTTTCTGCGCAAGGATAAAATTAAGCGGTGCATGATGAACGCGGTTGCTTATGTTATATTCACAGTGCTCCTATCACTTTAAAATTTGCACGTGGTCTTGGAAACTGAATTCATAAGAGACTAAAGACACACGGAGATTCAAAAATATTTGTATAATTTAACAATACTGCATTTTCTGCTTGAAAATTTTGGAAATTTGTGTTAAGATATGGGACCAAACTACTGCGGTCATCAGTCCCTAAGCTTACACACTACTTAATCTAACTTAAACTGACACACGCTAAGGACAATACACACACACACGCCCGAGGAAGGACTCGAACCTCCGGAGAGGGGGGAGGGCGGGGGGAGCCGCGCTAACCGTGACAGGACGTCCTAACCACGCAGCTACACCGCGCGGCTTTCTGCTTGAATGAGAACCAAGTTAACGAGCATCACCTTAATGTATATTATAAAAAGGTAACCTGAAGGATTCAATGGTTTGAAAATTAAGATTATGACAGCCAATTTAAATAATTTTGCTTAAAAACTCCGCCTACTCGACGTATGCATTTCTTAATTCATAATATCTATGTGTGGTTGGGTCAGATTTATTTTCCTCTTAATTTACAATAAAGTTTAATAAATGTAGCCAAACTACACACAGGTATTGCCTGTTTAGTAGTTCATCCATAAAATAGGAGCTATCGAGCGAAAATTATTTAGCTGGGTTCCATCACCTTTAACTCACATGAAAGGTTGTCATACATCTTATGATCAAATATTTTGCTCCTTTCTGTGCAAGAATAAGATTGTGAAGTGTATAGTCAACGCAAGGTTTGCTTTTGTTATATTTACGAATGCCACTATCATTTCCAAATTTTGTTATTTTCTTCAAATCTAAAGTCAGAAGAGAGTACTCATACAGGGAGCTTCAAAAATAATAGTCCATTTTCACAATATTGTGTTTCTTACATGAATGAGACCTAAACTAACGTCCATCATACACCCTAATACAATATGGAAAGGTAAGGTAATGGGATTGATTCTTTGTGAGTTAAAGGTGATGGCAGACTTTTAAATAATTTTTTCTTGAAAACGCCTACTCCACAATAAATTGCTAAACAGATAATGTCTATGTCTGATTGAGTTAAATTTGTAGAGTTATCAAATCCTCCTTTTAAATGCCTATTGAAACTTGGCCTACATTTTAACGTTTACGTAGAAATAGTAATTTTTTGTTTCAAAATAGGTATCTGTTACTACAGGAACACATCTTTCACAAGCATACGCTAGAACCTTGGTGTACTTTTTACAATTACGTTTTAAATCAAACTTTTCACTTACTTTCCACACATAATCAATGCGGCCTCCACCGGACTTACGACAAACATCCAAATGATAGTTAAACTTGTGCCATACCTTTGCGAGCTTGTCTGGAGATATTGTATTCACTGTTGTTGCAATATGGCGTCCTTGTGAGTGTAGGCACAAACGCGGAGTTCTACATTAACTTCCCACAAAACGGAAATGACATAGCGTGAGAGCACATGACTTGAAGACCAGTGTTGCAGCCGGCCGCGGTGGCCTTGCGGTTCTAGGCGCTGCAGTCCGGAACCGCGGGACTGCTACGGTCGCAGGTTCGAATCCTGCCTCGAGCATGGATGTGTGTGATGTCCTTAGGTTAGTTAGGTTTAAGTAGTTCTAAGTTCTAGGGGACTGATGACCTAAGATGTTAAGTCCCATAGTGCTCAGAGCCATTTCAACCATTTTTTGAACCAGTGTTGCAGTGTACACCCCTTATGCTGTAGTCTCGTCGAAAACCACGCTGCAGAGTTCTAACTTAAACTCATCTGGGGAACTGTGGACGCAAAACATCTTTAGTTGCTGTGTTACTGCAGTCTTCATTCGACGCACATTGTATAAAGAAAGAGCGAACTAGCTAACTCTACCATCCACGCCCATATCGGCAACCCCATGAACCGGAAACTTGGAACTAGTGCCAAGATAAACTTTTGGTTTCGATTCGTAAGTTGCAATTCACCCAAAGTTTCTATCTTCACTCGTGTGAGAGATACAGTGTTGCGTTATTTGACTCACTCTTTTTGTAACATCTTGTATCTTTAGGATTTTGGTTGAATGCTTATTTCTTCTAACTAGTTGTCCACATGAAGTTCTCGGAGGGCATATTACCCTTGTAGCACGTTTCCGTGCAATGGTTCAAATGGCTCTGAGCACTATGGGACTTAACACCTGAGGTCATCAGTCCCCTACAACTTAGAACTACTTAAACCTAATTAACCTAATGACATCATACACATCCATGCCCGAGGCAGGATTCAAACCTGCGACCGTAGCGGTCGCGTGGTTCCAGACTGAAGCGCCTAGAACAGCTCGGCCACACCGGCCGGCTCCGTGCAATGAATATGATACATCGGCGCCTCATAAAACCCCGATAAAGATCTTAAAGATCTACGTGGGATGACTGGACCTTGGGAGAGGTAAAACTTCGTTCACCTTTCATTGCACACAAAGTTTTTTTCATGTAAACTATTAATCAAATAACAATTATAATATAATTTTGCCAAATTAGTGGCTACCAGATACCTAAAGAGGCACAAGTTTGCCCTTGAGACAATAATTCTGACACAGATACATTCAGTAAAACGAACAAACTAGGACTAAATAACTATTTCCTGAATAGCTTTTCGTTATAGTGATTACTAGTTACACATCAGACGGCAGCAGCTGATTTACGCTGGTGCAATGCGATTACAATAAAATGCTTCCGGTGTTAAGTATCTCGAGGACTAGACTGGAGACAAACTGAACAGAAATACAGTTAATTTACAAACAGTAAATGACACGCTCGGTAAAGGAATTTTTAACTGAATAAATAGAATAAGCAGTGTTAAACACGCAGATCTTTCATGTGAAACACAACTTAGCTACCCTCTGAAAAGGAGAGGCAATAATTACGTGAACATAAATTCTTTTTAACTCTTTGCACCTTGGACCACGCAACGACACTTATCTTATAAATAGATCTGAGCTCCAGGCACCAACCAGGTACAGACGCGAAGGCCATACTCAACAGGCAGCGTGGACAATGCCCAATTCTCCCGCTCGACCACCAATTGTCCGCCCCGCCAGCAGTAAGAGGTATACATGTCTCAAGCCGACTTTGTCTCACATATTAACTTCAAAACAAGCAACTGTTGCAGGATGTACCTGGAGCATCAACTGAACCTTAGAAACTGCTCAATAAGAAACAAACTCAAGATCCTGAAGGCGTAGGTCAAACCCACAACCTAGGCTCACAGGTACAACGTATCGTAAGAAATTATGTTCCAATATATCGCGCGTTCCAATACGATAACGAACAGGCTGCAACTTAAACTCCTTAAATAAATTATCTATCCTAATAAACCCAATGCAGTGCACTTAAAACATCAAATTAGTACTAAAAAATGTTAAACAAATTGTCACCGCCTCAAAGCAGTAACAAAATCACACTTAAACCCCAGGTATTTTAAACAAGCGATTCAAATCGCACATACATAGTATTATCTCAAGGAAAGGCATAAAATGATAAATTAGTCTTACATTAATTACACGTCCCCATTCAAGACTCCGCAGAAACATCTGGCGGAATGGTATACATTGGTGCATTGGTCTGTTCAATGATACACAGCGCTTTCTGAAACAGACTAAACACTAAGATTAAGAAATGATACACATTAAGTCCCAAGTTTTAAATGGTATACAAGGATATCGACCCCGTCAGACGCCATCACGATTTGCTACAGTCAGGATGGCACGACACGTTTCGTACGTGCGAACCACAAGATAAATTGTGCACAGAGTTTCGTGATTGAGCAGTAATCAGTAATCACTTGCAACCCGGAGGGCAGAAAATGTGTCTCCAACGAATGATATAGTCTTATTACTTCAGTTGAATTCCGTGCCCAACAGCACCTCAAAGATGGGTCACAACTCAGGGCTGCTAACAATATATAATAGGCTAACGACCATTAAACTTCTTCCATCCCAAAACGCGCCCTCTACAGCCGGCGCCGACCACAATGGACATTTTCATGGCGACAGTCTTCGCTGCCAAGGATGGCTCTGTTGTCCACTAACAACCACACGGTGTTACTAATTGCCCCTCACTCCGCACGGTTTCTCGACCGATCCTCTCTCTTGTGCGCGCCACCTCGCGACCGCATCACGAGCGACGAAAGGGTACGATCTCTGGAAAAGAATAGATAGGACGAAAGCCAGCAGGGCTCAGAAAGCTTTCTGCATAAGCGCGGAACTGACTCAGTGTATGTATGACTTTAATGTATGTAACTATACAAAGAGAGGCAGTTTTATCATCATGGTTTCATCATCAGAATCAGCAACCGCACGGAGAGTAATTGTTGCTGAATACAGGCATCTCAGAATATGTACAACATGTGATTTTTATATTAACTTTTGAATAACAGGCAAATTCGGCAATACTGAATATTAAGTTACGCATACAGGGTGGCGGAAACGTCGCTGAACAGTTGGTTAAAAGCAAAAAGTATCAGCAAGATGTAGTATAGTAGGAAGTTTTAACCTGTTAAGTTGTTACTATCAAGTTGGGATAGTTACACCTTATCGAGTTGGTATACAATGCAGTGACAAAAAAAACAAACACAATAATCAAACTAGTGTATTTTTGAAAGTGTGATCCGTAAGACGTGTTTACAGCTCTAGGACGTGTTTACAGCTCTAGTTCTCCGAATTGTTACGATGTTAACGAAAGACGAAAGCATTTTCGCGCCAAAAATTTTATAAATGTTGTGCTATCGTAGTTGTTAATGAATAGGGAACACACTTCAGATCAAAAACATAGTGTAGACGAACAGTCTACGACATACGAGATAGATTTGAAGAACAAGGATTTGTTACGGATGCACCATGTACTGGCCGCCCAACGACAGTCACAACTGAGGAAAATGAACTTCGGACATGTTTAGCTGTGAACCAAAGTCCGCGAAAATCAATTAGCTGCTGAGCTAGATTTATCACGAAGACCAGTGCAAAGAATGTTACTCAAACAGACGTTTAAGTTTTACATTACAAGTCTACGACATTGATTACATGAGGATGATCCAAATCGACGTCTTCAGTTTTGTCAATTGATGTTTGACGGACAGAAAAATGGTCCTAATGTACTTAATTAAATTGTGTGGTCTGCTGATGCCAATTTTACGTTAAGCAGACAAGTTAACAGGCAAAACTGTAATTAATGGTGTACTGACAATCAAATTCTTTAGTCAGAACAACCACTAAATGAACCTGGTGTGAGTTTCTGGGGTGGGGGTGGGGGGGGGGGGGCATATCATTATTTCGAGTACTTGTCTTCCGCAATTATTTAAACGAAGCTTTCCAAAGGACAGTGATTGGTCGAAGAGCAGATATTGACGTGCCTCGACGTTTACCAGATATCAAGCACATGGGGTGTAGTCAGGGACTCAGTTTATTCTCAAAACCCTCAGACCATTGCTGAACTAAAAGACTACATACACGACGCATTTCATGATTTGGACAGGAATGCCATGCTGTGCCCCAGAGTATGTGACACTGTTCCAAAAAGACTTCAAAGATGGATTAATGAAGACCGAAAACAGTTTGAATATAAAAAATAATTGTTAGAACAGTATGTATTTGTAATGAAATGTAAATTCTATCTTTTGTTTAAATCAGTTCCCAGTGTCCAGTGACTTTTGCGCCTCACTGTATTCCCTTTCACTTGTGCTCTGTTCTTACGGGTGAGATATCCTGAGATGCACACATCTGAATAAACAGTATTTTTTCAAAGATAAGTGTTACAGAATTCACCAAGAATCACTCACTTATTTTTCCAGACATTTGTAGTTCTTCTTGTTGGTATTTTTCTATTGGGCTTGTTATGTCCATTGCAGCATCAGAAAAGTGCAATATTCTACTTGATCCGTCTATAATGGAAGTTCGTTCAGATATGATTAAAGCAAGAAAAGGAGCAGTTCCAACACTGAACCCTGTGCAACTCAACCACAAACACTACGGTTTTCCAAAAGAATGTTATGAATGGCACGGTTGAATACCTTGGTACTGTTTGAAGATACTTTCATTTTTATTACTCTTTCCAAATACACCGTATCTCCAACACCTCAGTTTCTCCATTCCCGCTTTTCACATTCAAGGTTGCGTTTGCACAGCATAGTTGTCCAAAAGTGCACTTTCAGAAATAACTTCCACAGATAAATTGAGTAATATTTCAAGGTTTTTGTTGCCTGATACCAACTTTTTCTCCTCATTACAGATTCTACTAACTTCTATTCTTCCACGCCGGCCGCGGTGGTCTCGCGGTTCTAGGCGCGCAGTCCGGAACCGTGCGACTGCTACGGTCGCAGGTTCGAATCCTGCCTCGGGCATGGATGTGTGTGATGTCCTTAGGTTAGTTAGGTTTAAGTAGTTCTAAGTTCTAGGGGACTAATGACCACAGCAGTTGAGTCCCATAGTGCTCAGAGCCATTTGAACCATTTATTCTTCCACACACTGAATTCTGTTAAAAATACTGCCACCGCTAACTGGATGTCTGTTGAACCCACGTCACAGAACCGCGTTTCAGGTTTCATTATGAAAGGTGCACAAATCTACTGAAGAGACTACCTACACGTTCCTCTTCTGGAAAATTGCTACGCTACTATATAACAAAGAAAGAGGATGTCGAAAATGTTTACAGAAGGGCAGGTCGTTTTGCATTATCGCAAAGTATGGGAGCGAGTGTCACGGTTATTCAGGTGGCAATCATTAATACAAAATAGTTTTTCGTTATGGAGAGATCTTTTCACGAAATTTCCATCACCACTTTATCTTTCGAATGCGAAAACGTTATGTTGACTCCTACCTACACAGGAAACAGTGACCATCGAACTAAGAGAAATCAGAGCTTCCACGGAAGTATTCAAGTGTTCTTTTTCCATGTGTTGTTCGAGCGTAAAATGATAGATAAATAGTCCGAAAGTTGTTCGAAGACCCCTCTGCCAAGAGTGAATCGTGGTGTAGTCGTGTAGATGTAGGTGTAGAAATAGTTCCCAAAGCAATAACTGTCTACATACCGTAATATTATACCCAATGACAACAGAAAGACAAAAGCCAAAAATGGAATCTTCTGTTTTGGCAGGTACAGTTACTGCTTTTTCATTTCTTAAATCAGCAAGTGATTTCCAAATTTTTCACTTTTTGCTGGACTGTCATAGATTGCACATTATGGAAACGTGGTTCAAATTGCTAATCACACCAGTCTGAAGACCACAAAAACAACTTTGCTAACTACAGATTTGATTTTTATAATCCATTTCAAAGTGTAGACAAATAATTATCGGTCTTTTTTATCATTGTGTTTGACTGTAGATCAGTTTACAGTGAACCCGCCCAGGTTAGCCGAGAGTGCTAATGCGCTGCTTCCTGGACTCGGGTAGATGCGCCGGCCCTGATCGAATCCGTCCGGCGGATTAACGACGCGGGCCAGTGTGCCGGCCAGCCTGGATGTGATTTTTAGGCGGTTTTCCACATCCCACTAGGTGAATACTGGGCTGGTCCCCACGACTCGCGGACATCTGAACACGTTCACATTATTCGTTAATTACACTAGATGCAGACAGCTGGCTTATACTAATTCCGTCCTGGGGGGTACAGGTTGGCAACAGGAAGGGCATCTGGCCACCCTTTAACATTAACATTGCCAAATCCGCAGCTAACCATACCGACCCTGCGAAACCACAGGATAAAGCCACAAGCAAAAGCTGAAGAAGAAGACAGTTCACAGTGAGATGAAAAGCATAGTTCCACCTTAAACTATCGTGTTGCCTTCAAGCAATTAAAGAGTGACATTGGCAGATAATTCCTTAGCTTTTGTGAAACCAATTCACAGTGCTCCTTTTCTGGAGTCGTGCACTAAAACTTATCTTATTTATGCTATGTAGAATGAGTCCCCAATGGTGAACGTATGACTGTAATACAGATACCCATAATAATAATAATAATAATAATAACAATAATAATAATAATAATAATAATAAGTATTATTATTATTATTAAACATGTTACAGACGTTTATCATACCACACAAAGCATGTATGACTACTTGTTCTTCCTGTTCTTACAGGCCGGCCGGAGTGGCCGTGCGGTTCTGGCGCTACAGTCTAAAACCGAGCAACCACTACGGTCGCAGGTTCGAATCCTGCCTCGGGCATGGATGTGTGTGATGTACTTAGGTTAGTTAGGTTTAATTAGGCGACTGATGACCTCAGAAGTTAAGTCGCATAGTGCTCAGAGCCATTTGATCTTACAGTACTCTTTCATTCTTCCGCTGAAGTCCATTTTCATTTCTTTGGTCCACTTTGGTATCTGGGCCTTACGTGCTGTCTTCTCTGACATTACTTCCCACTGGTGTATTTTGTGTCTATAGATGCTTTTGTGTGTGATGTCCGCTGAATCTACCTGTGCTTTTTCTAGATCAATTTTGACTTGTGCCATCTAAAATGTAGTGGTTTTTCTGCGCATTCTTTGAGTACTTCTACCTGCCTGACTGCTGTGGTTTCGTTGTCTGCAAGTAATGTCAGATCGTCCGCGAAGTCTAAACAGCCAACTCCCAGTTCATCCTTGGGTCGTCTTAGTCCCACTGGTTTCCAGTATCCTTGTAATTTCAGCTCTTTCTCCCATTCCTTAATGACTTTGCCCAACACTAGGTTGAAGAGGAGTGGTGAGAGACCATCACCCCGCAGCACGCCTGATCTCAAATGGTTCACAGATTTTCCCCCTAAATTTCACTTTTGATGTCGTGTTTGACAGTGTCTGATAATTCTCAGTGTCTTGTTGTACGAACCAAGCTCGTATAGGATGTTGAACAATGACTGGCCGCCAACGGAGTTATACGCTTTCTTGAAGTCAACGAAAGTGCATGTCGCAGGCGTATTCCTAAGGGCTTTTATTTTCAGAGATTTGTTCTGCTCAGGAGCGACCAGGTCGGAAGCCCACCTGGTACTCGACGATCTTGTGTTCCAGCTAGAGGAGGAGGAGATTAGTGTTTAACGTCCCGTCGACAACGAGGTCATTAGAGACAGAGCAGATGCTTGGATTAGGGAAGGATTGGGAAGGAAATTGCCCATGCACTTTCAAAGGATCCATCACGGTATTTGCCTGAAACGATTTAGGGAAATCACGGTATACCTAAATCAGGATGGCTGGAGACGGGTTTGCACCGTCGTCCTTCCGAAGAGTCCAGCGTGCTAACCACTGTGCCCTCCCGCTCGGTGTGCTCCAGCTGGTCCTGTGTCCTTTTGAGGAGAGATGCTGAAAGGATCTCGTATATGCCTTATAGTAAGGAAACGCCCCTGTAATTGTTTTCGTCCAGGCGGTCGCCTTTTCCAGGTAATGAATGAATCAGGGCGCATTTCCACTCATCTGGGAGCTTTTCTGATGTCCAGATATCTGTGATAATCTGTGTGAGTCCTCTGAGTAGTTAGCGCACTATACCGTCTTCACCAGATTTTCTGTTGTTTTTGAGTTTGAGGATGTGTCTGTGGACCTCGTCTTGTATCGGGTATAGTGAGTGTGTGCTTCTCAGTCAGTTCTCCCTCCGTGGGTTCTGGGCTATTCAGAAGTTCTGAGAAACACTGAACGAACACCTTGCAGTTTTCTTTATTTGTTATGTGCCAATTTTCCATCACTTGTCCTGAAAGAGGTTTGGTCGTGTGCATCGTCGGATTTGCCCTGCAGACGTTCTGTAGAAATCTAATTTTCTCTTGGTTCGTATGTTAATTTTTGCGATTGTTTTCGTGTTTCGTTGAAAGCCTGTAAATTTCTTGGGATTTTTTGCTATTGTATTTGTGGTATGCAACTTTCCTAGAGACGAGTGCATTCTCGTAGTCGGTGGCCCACCATAATAATAATTATTATTACTATCGTTGCTGTTACTCCGTTACTATAGCACGTTTCTCATCCTGGAAAGTATATGAGACAATGTTGACTAAAGTACGCTGCTCATACGCCGTTGCACACAGATGTGCTCCATTTGCTGCGCTTTTAATTAGGGACACACTGAAACCACGTCGTCGAATTTGTCAGAAGATACATAGAAGAAATGGAAATGTGTGTTCGAAAATAGTTCCTGTATGAAATATGCGTTGACAAAGGAACGCAATATACTGTTATCATGCCAAATGAATGCAATGCCAGTGACGTGTTTACAACGGAAGTGTGATTGTTTATTACTCTCATAAAAGTCTCCCGTCCATTCTTCGATCACTCGTACGCTGCCCATACGCCGTTGCACACAGATGTGCTCTATTTGCTGCGCTTTTAATTAGGGACACAGTGAAACCACGTCGTCGAATTTGTCAGATGATACATAAAAGAAATTAAATGTATGTTCGAAAATAAGTCCTGTATCAAATATGCGTCGACAAAGGAACGCAATATACTGTTGCCGGGCGAAACGAATGTCAGTGACGGAACTGTGATTGTTTATTACTTTCATAAAAGTCTCCCGTCGATTCGACGCTCATGCAGCCTGTAGATATAATGTTTTACTGTTCCCAGCCTGGCATTATCTTCGCAGCTGGTAATAACATAATTATAACACTAATGACTACACCTATCCTGGTCTTTATTTTGCAATTCTCATGACGTGTTTCGGTATCACGATCGTAATATCTGTAGTATAAAATTGTAACATAAGACCGAGTAGAAAAACGTTTATCACAATGATGCAACGAAGCCGAGTTACGCACCTTACATCGACACACAATTTCTTGTCACCCATAAACATTCTTTCATAATTGGCTCAAGCCGTACAGCGTGTTAAAGGTAAACGTCTTCGACAATATTTGCCGTTAGAGACATTATCAGAATGCCAATGAAAACAGACATATCTGTGATTTTTAAGTGCTTAATTCAAGTGCATGTAATCTTAAAAACGACTCACACATGGTACATAAAATCAGAAAGTATGACGTATTGCGGCGAAAGTTTGTATATATAAACCGGCATTGTATTTACATTACAATTTTGCCAAAATACAATACTTTTTTACTAAATTATACTCAGGTACATAGGTATGCAGCACTTTACAGCTTGTTTAACTACATTTAACACCTGATATTTAAAGAAATAATAAAGGGAGTGCTATAATAAGTCACTGAGTTGCATCACGCGTAAATGGTAGTGACAAAACACCAGTTATGAGCTGTGAAAAGAAGGGAACTGGAGCCTTTAATACGATAACCCAAATGGGATACCACTGCGGCGCATATGAAATCCGGAATTCCTTGAAACATATCAAAATAAATACAATATTGTATCTTTCAAGTCGTCCTTTCCTTTCAGGGTTTATTCAGCAAACCTAGATATTAGCTAGTGCCTAGTTATTATTATTATTTCACTATTTCACAGTTTCAATGCATGTTCTAGTACATCAGCCCCCTATTGTTCGGGTTTCTATCACAGTTAGTTCAAGACTTTGAGTCAACGAAATAGTGTATTGATAATGGCTAGGCACTGGCCGAAATTTAGGTTTGCTGAATGATCGCTGAAAGTGAAGGATAGGACGACTGATTGCTGTTCTCCATCATTAAGAAAGTCATATCTCAGCCATTGCTAATGGAAAGTAACTTAATGAATATTATATCTCATAAGTTAAAAATCAATTGCTATTGTGTCAAAGTTATCTAATTCTCGCTAGTGAACACAGACAGGTTCATTCGCAGTACCGTAACAAGCGCAAAAAGACATGCAAGCCTCCAGAACGGAAAATAAGTTTTTTAAAAACCCTACTAGTGATATAACATACACTCTACGACGTAGCATATAGTTTGCAACACTGTTTATGAAGCAGGAAGTAAAATATGTTCCTGGAAAGTGCTATTATGATGGCCGTGGCTGTGGCGTGACAACATATTGAAGGTAAAATGAAGTGAGGCCTATGTGGGAAATCATGTTCACTTTTAATAAGCAGTTAAAACAGAGGTACTTGGCAGTCAGGTAAAAAAATCAATGGGAAATATGGACCACTATGAAATGTTGTCCTGTCTCTCAGTTAAGTAAAACAGTCACTCTGTGAAATCGTGACAACTTCATAAATTACATTATTGATTATAAATGATAAGAAAATGTGGAACCAGCATTAATGCATCACTGACATTGTAAGGTGTTCCTATCATTTTTCAAGCTAATGAACTCCAACAGAATACGTGCTCATTTAACTCTACATCTACATATATGTGATTACTCTGCTATTCACAATAAAGTGCCTGGCAGAGGGTTCAATGAGCCATCTTCAAGCTGTCTCTCTACCGTTCCACTCTCAAACGGCGAGCAGGAAAAACGAGCACTTAAATTTTTCTATGCGAGCCCTGATGTCTCTTATTTTATCGTGATGATCATTTCTCCCTATACAGCTGTGTGCCAACAGAATGTTTTCGCAACCGTAGGAGAAAACTGACAAATGAAATTTCACGAGAAGATCCCGTCGCACCGAAAAACTCCTTTGCCACTCCAATTCACGTACCATGTCTGCGGCACTATCTCCGCTATTTCGCGATGATACAAAACGAGCTGCCTGTATTTAAACTTTTTCGATGTCATCCGTCAGTCCTACTTGATGAGGACCCACACCGCACAGCAGTACTCCAGAATAAAGCGGACAAGCGTGGTATAAGCAATTTCTTTAACAGATTTGTTGCACCCTCTACGTCTTCTGCCAATGAATCGCAGTGTTTGATTTGCTCTACCCACAACACTATATATGATCGTTCCAATTAAATTGTAATCCCTAAGTATTTAGTTGAGTTTACAGCCTTCAGATTTGTGTGACTTACCGTTTAATGGAAATTTAGTTGATTTCTTTTAGCACTCATGTGAATAACTTCACACTTTTCTTTATTCAGCGTCAACTTCCTCTTTCCGCACCCTACGGATATCGTGTCTAAATCATTTTGCAATTCGTTTTGGTCATCTGATGACTTTATAAGACGGTAAATGACAGCATCATCTGTAAACGACCTAAGAGTCTCTTCAATACCTTCGAGAGGGAAGAAAACAGATTAATGGGACGGTACCTGGTGGCCAAACGAGCATCCTTGTTCGTCTTCAGCACTGGCACGACTTCCGCATGCTTCCATATTGAAGGGAAGACTCCAGTCCGAAGCATGTTAAAGATGGTCTTCAGGGTCCGGTGGGTTCCCGACGGTAGGTTTCGTAGGAGAAAGTTGTCGATTCCATCCTGCCTTTTTGACGTTCAATGACCGCAGCTCCTCTCCTACTTCCTCGATGGGGGTGATATCTTCATTCTCTTGCCTCTCTGATAGGTACGTCGGAAGTTCTTCGACCACACGTCGGATGTGATCCAGATTCTCGTCGTCCTCAATAGCTGTGAAGTTCTCTGTGAAAGTGTCTGCTAATACGCTGCCCTTCTCCTCTGGGTTGTAGACGTCTTTCTGTCCGACCTGTAGCGGCGGGACACGTTGCCGCCGGCGAAGGAAACTTTTCACTACTCGCCTTGCGCTGATGTGCTCTGGGTTTAGGGAGGCGACCTGGCCAGCCCAATCCCGGTTCCTGTTGTCTTCCACCGCCGCCTCGATTTCTCGCCCTTCTGTTTTAAGCGGCGCTTGGTAGTCGGCTGGCGCGTGAGCTGCCACTCTCGGAAGGTCTTGTTCTTTTCCCTGATGGCCTCTACGATGTGAGGAGAGAGTTTACTGGAGTGGTCCGGCTGCTGAGGTGGACGTCTCGTTGTGGCTGCCTCTGCTGCTTGTAGAAGTTGGCGATTCATTTCGACTGGCGATGGCGCTCTCGGTGCCAGGGTCCGGCAGGTCCTCCAGCATGTCGAGAACTTGGTTCTCGAAGCGCTGTAAGTTCATCATCTTGTAGCAGCGCCGAATGAGCAAACTCCACCGGACGGCCCTCCGCCACGGCACTCGCTTCTGCGACCGAGCCTGCGTCCGCGTACCGCCGTCCCATCTTCCTTGCAGCGTCACGGTACTTTCGTGAAATGGTCGTACGGCAAAATCCCCACTTCATCGCTACCTCGGAGACGCTCTGACCCATCGCTCGTGCGCCGACTACAACAGCACGTTCAAACTCACTTAAATCTTTATAACCTGCCGTTGTAGCAACAGTGACAGATCTAACAACTGCGCCAGATACTTTTTGTCTTACACAGGCGTTACCGACCGCATCGCCGTATCCTGCCTGTTACATATCTCTGCATTTGAATACGAATGTCTATACCAACTTCTTTGACACTTCAGTGTAATTTTCTCACTACCGACAGATTTCGTTGGACTTTGTTTAACTATTGTTGATGTTAGTTACGATATTTTCTCCTACTCATCAGCATCAATTTACATATCCTGTTCAAGTTATCATATATAGAATATCGTATATCCCCTTTCATTACATCGTCATCACCAAGCAAACGCGACTGCTGTTCACCCTTCCCGTCAGATCGTTTATATACGAGGGCTGTCCAGAAAGTAAGTTACGATTGATCGCAAAATGAAAATCACAGTGAAAATCAGAGTTGTTTCATTTGTATCAGTTTGCTACACCTTTCAGCTACTTCTCTACGTAGTCGCCGTTCTGACTCAGACATTCGTCGTAGCGTTGTACCAACTTTCCAATACCCTCATCATAGAAGGCAGCCGCCAGCGCTTTCCGCCAATTCTCTACCCTGGCCTAAAGCTCGTTGCCTGTGCCAAAATGTTGTCTTCATAGCCAGCAGTTCGTTCCAGCATAGATGAAACTCAGTGGGAGACAATTACGGGCTGTATTGTGGGTAACCAAACATTTCCAATTGAAACGGTGCAGGAAGATCTTCATTGCCCCTGCAGAATGAGGCTGAGAATTTTCTTGAAGAAGAAACCGCACGACAGTTATGTAATGTTGGTTGCATAACTTTAGGAGAACATTCTCACCAGGCCCTCGTACTTGGCGGGAGACACTATTTTCTATAACATCTTTACGCGCTCACTAAGAGCTCAGGAATGAAAAGAGCGACATAATTCTACCTAGAGTCGAAATAGAGACACTGGCCAACACATCTTTGCAAAGCTTTATCGGATTTTCATAGACGTTTCCATTTCGCGACCGATCGTAACTTACTTTCTGGACAGCCCTCGTAGTTAGAGAGCAAGAGCGATCCTATCACACTTCCCCTGCGACACTCCTGGCGACACTTCTGTGTTCAACGGACTCTCGCCATGCAGGACAAGGTGCAGGGTTATATTACTAAAAATTAGTGACATATCTGAGAAAGTATTCTGAATGCTCGCACCTTCGTTATCACTCTGCAGTGTGGCACTGTTTCAAATATATTCCGAAAATCTATGGATGTAGGACCTGCCTGTTGAACTTCATCCTTGTTTGCCAGGACATGTTACTAGGGAAGTGCAAAGTGAATTTTGTACAAGCGATGCTACTAAGTCTATGTTGATTCGTTCATACAAGCTTTTCTCTCGCAAAGGAATTTACATGTTATTTTCAATTTTGTAATGGAAATGTACAGGGTTTCGACAAAAATATGGAAACACAAAGAGAAATGTATGCTTTAACGTAAATACAAATGGTAGCCAAGCTGGAGCTTGTGCTGTTGTATTTGACTACGAATGGCACCTCTGCAATGTCCTCAATACGTTTCAAGTTTCAGTTGTGGTCCAAACAGTGTTCTGTATATTTGCAGATGCACCTTGTCAGAGTTAAGTGAATTCATGCTTGGGTAAATTGTTGGAGCTCGTTAAGCCGGGAGCTTGCATAACCAAGGAAGCCGAAGTTTTTGGTGTTTCGAGAAGCACCGTGTCGAAATTATACCACATAGAGGAGAATGAGAAAAACATCATACGCTACGTCGTAATTGGAAATTTGTGGTAACTAATGGGACTAAACTGCTGAGGTCATTGGTCTCTAAGCCTACACACCACTTAATCTAACTTAAACTAACTTAGGCTATGGACAACAAACATACCCATGCCCAAGGGAGGACTCGAACCTCCGGCGGGGGAAGCCGGCTACGTCATAACGTGACGAAAGTGTGTGTTTATTGATGGTAGAAAACGGTCATAAGAGGATAACAGCTGCAAAAGTCAGGACAGAACTGAATAATACACCCGTGAACCTTGTCGGCACCAAAACAACACAATGTCGGGCCTATAAACAGAGAATTGCAGGGTGACATGTAATTCCAAAACAACACATCAGTGATACAAATGACCGCAACAGAAAAATGTACCGAAGCGATAAATTAGAACTAAGGAGCATGAAGTAAAGTCATTTCGTAGGATGGCTCTTATTTCATACTGTTTCCAACTTCTGGCCGATTTTAGGTTCTAGGAGCGAAACACGGAGGTTGTTGGATGATTTTCGACAGCCATTTAGTGGTGTTGCAAGGTAGCACTTCTGCCAAATTTTATGGTACTATTTCGGCTACTCAGTTCCATCCCACTGTACAGCGTTTCATCGAAAATGCTGATGCAGTGTTCCAAGAAGTCAGACACCCAGTTCACACGGCTCGCATCGTGTAGTATACTGGAGGATGAACTGTCGCATATCGCCTGGCCACAACAATCGCCAGATTTCAATACTGTGATCTAGTTTGGAGAGAAAGATGCGTCGTCGCTGTCCGCCTTCATCATCTTTCCTGAACTTGTCACTATTCTGCAGGTACAGTGGTGTAAGATTCCAAGACGACTGGAAGCTGTTTCGAATTCCAGTGGGATTCCTATAGAGCAAAAAAAAGAAAACAAAGCGGAGTTCGACTGTTTAATAGATAAAAGTTGCGGAGGCCGTGTGAGCCATCTGCTGTTGATCTAGGCGTTCAAGCTGAAGAGTTTTCTGTCGCAGCGACGGCTGAGGCTGGGGCCCTGCAGACAGCGGGAGCGCACCCACCAGCCCCGCCGCCCCAGCAGGTGAGGGATCGGGGCGGCGCGCAGCCCTCGTTACTGAATAAATAACGCACGGCGCGTGGCGCGTGGCGCGGCCATCAGGTGGAGTGGCCGCCGCCGCCACTGCGTACACGCACCGCACGCACAGCGCCGCACGCAATGCCGCTTCCGCCAGAGCCCGCCCGGCCACGGCCAGCGTGATTCATGCTTACTCAGCGACTCCGTGGGAGCTAGCACAGGAAGCTGGCGATTGCCTTTTAGGCCACGGAGGAAGTCGAGGAAATGGTCTGGCACTTCCGAATAGTTTGTCTAAAAAAACTGGCATAAAAAAACTTAATTCAATAACAACTTCCGGACTGAAAGACCATGGTCGATATCGACATAAATTATAAAAATCGATGTACATATTAAAGTACGTATATATGTATATGTGTATGTAAATATGTTCCACGCCTGCTCCTAATTCACAGGACCGATTTCATTCAAACTTGGTACACATATCATTTACTGTCTAGAAAGAATCACTGGGGGAAGTGGGAGGGGGGAGGGGGATAAGTATCACGGGATTAGCCGAGCGGTGTAGGCGCTGCAGTCATGGACTGTGCGGCTGGTCCCGGAGAAGGTTCGAGTCCTCCCTCGGTCATGGGTGTGTGTGTTTGTCCTTAGGATAATTTAGGTTAAGTAGTGTGTAAGCTTAGGGACTGATGACCTTAGCAGTTAAGTCCCATAAGATTTAGCACACACACACACACACACACACACACACACACACACAAGAACCAGTCACCTATCAAAGGGGTTGGGGTGAAAATTCAGATTAGCCCACAATGTGGGAAATCTCATACTTTTGTCATGAGACTTTCTCCCAGTGGTAAATTTCTCGTCTGTTCAGATTCTTTGAGCGCTGTTTAGGTTTTCATGTTGGTAATGGCACCTAGCGGTCTGTATGAAAATCATTGGCTGTGCCGTGTGCAGTCAGTGGCTGGGGGGCATTGTTGAAATAGTCGCTATTGTATTGTTGGGCATTTGGCTGTTAACAGCGCGTAGCGTTGCGCAGTTGGAGGTGAGCCGCCAGCAGTGGTGGATCTGGGGGAGAGATGGCGGAGTTTTGAGAGCGGATGATCTGGACGTGTGTCCATCAGAGACAGTAAATTTGTAAGACTGGATGTCATGAACTGATATATATATATATATATATATATATATATAATGACTTTTGAACACTATTAAGGTAAATACATTGCTTGTTCTCTATCAAAATCTTTCATTTGCTAACTATGCCTATCAGTCGTTAGTGCCTGCAGTAGTTAGAATCTTTTATTTAGCTGGCAGTATTGGCGCTCGTTGTATTGCAGTAGTTCGAGTAACGAAGATTTTTGTGAGATACGAATTTATGGAAGGTATAGGTTATTGTTAGTCGGGGCCATTCTTTTGTAGGGATTACTGAAAGTCAGATTGCGTTGCGCTAAAAATATTGTGTGTCACTTTAGTGAACGTCTGAGTACGTTCAGTTTTGCTCAGCTGTTTGAAAATCAATTAACGGAGGTGTTTATCAGCACAGTAATTCATTAATTATTCTAAGGGAACGTTACACCCTTTACTCTCTCCAGCGTTTGAACCCAGCATGTAAAGAAACTCAGACTATCCACGACGCCCTCCTCCAACTATAGCGACTGGGTTCCAGGGCACGCGGGAATTCTGGGGAATGAAAGGGCTGGTTGAGCAGAGAAGAAGGCGTGTCGTGACCGCCATGTCTTTCAGTGTGCTATCCCACTGCATGCCCTTACCTCGCTGTTGAGGTATGAAGTCCTGTGTCGTTGGGAATATGAGTGGCTAGAAGTGACCGACAACAAGCTCCTTGTGATCAAACCCACAACTCGGCCGTGGCGTACTTCCTTCCAGCCCCGTCGACGGGACGAGGTCATCCTTACTCGTCTTCGCATCGGCCACAGACCTGTGACGCATGGGTTTTTACTTCGGCGAGAGGACCCTCCGACGTGAGGTGCTTGTGGCGTGCAGATCACGGTGCACCACGTTTTATTGGACTGCATTTTATTTGCTGACCAGCGGACTGCAGCGGATTTGCCGGCGGATCTGAAGTCTATTTTATGCAAAGCTCAAACGAATGTGATTCGGGTTTTAAGGTTCTGTGAATTATCCCACAATTGTAACAAGAGTCTGGGGAGATATTTCTAATGTGTCAACGGGGTGGCTGGATCACCCAAATTTTATCGTAAGTGGTCAGCCAGTCTCACTTCCCTGTGCTGTTCTTTTAGCTCTTTTGTGGTTTGTTTTCCCTCTTTTACTTTCTTGATTAGCTGTCTTGCCTCCTCATTGGTTTTAATGCGTGTGAAAGTGCCTGTGCGATGAGCGTTGTGTGGTCGTTTCGTGTGCATGCGTGTACGGCAGTTCTCGTTCTTATCCACCTTTGTTTTCATCGATGTCAGGGCGCTGATAACCTCGCTGTTGTGCGCCCATACGTTCCCAAACCACACACACACATTCTTTAGTTCAAATGGCTCTGAGCACTATGGAACTTAACATCTGTGGTCATCACTACCCTAGAACTTAGAACTACTTAAACCTAACTAACCTAATGACATCACACACATCCATGCCCGAGGCAGGATTAGAACCTGCGACCGTAGCACATTCTTTAGTCACCCAGTATTTGAGAATGAGAGAACATATAGACTTAATACATAATTTCAAACCTTTATGAAACTTTTCTCTCTGACAACCCTCACAAAAAGATGAAATGAAAGAAGTTTATCGCTTACTACATTTTCTCTGTCCATGAAGTAAAACTCCCACACGAAGAAAGACTTTCTCATTTAATGCTTCTTTACTACTAACTGTGTCGTCATACATTTTATAGATAATATTCACATATACCGCTGAACGTACCATAAAAATTATATCATTATACGACACTTAGTACAGGAGATAAGACTTCATGAACACTGAAAACGTGAAAACTACTGCATCAGGCAGGACGCTTACATTTATTACTTCGTTCCTGCTAATTCTGTTCGCAACACTTTTCACAGATAGTATTCACATTAGCCGCTGAATGCACCGACCACAATATATCATTGTTTGACACGTAGTTCGGGAGATATGATGTCAAATACTGAGATGCGAGAAAAAATGCCGAATCGTGAATTACGTTTTAATTTACTACTTCTTTCCTACTAATTCTGTTGCTCACAACACGTTGCGCAGACAGTACGTACATTTTTATTTATTTATTAATTATGTTTTGAGTCATCGGTCTCCTGGATGGTTTAATGCGGCCCTCCACAAGTTCCTCTCCTGTACCAACCTCTCCACCTCAGAGTAGTAGCTCTTGCAGGCTACGTCTCAAACTTGCTCGATGTATTCCAATCTCTGTCTTCCTGAACACTTCCTGCCCTCTACAGCTTCCTCTAGTACCATAGAAGTCATTCCCTGATGTCTTAACAGATGCTGTGTCATCCTTCTCCTTGTCAGTGTTTTCCACATATTCCTTTCCTCTCCGATTGTGCGCAGAACCTCCTCATTCGTCACCCTCTCAATCCACTTAATTTCCAACATTCGTCTGTAGCACCACATCTCAGATGCCTCGATTCCCTTGTGTCCCGGTTTTCTCACAGTCTATGTTTGATTAACATATAATGCTGTGCTTCAAACGTGCATTTACAGAAATTTTTTCTTCAGTTTAAGGTCTATGTTTGATACTAGTGGATTTCCTTTAGCCAGGAATGTCCTTTTGGCAAGCCCTACTCTGCTTTTGACGTCCTCCTTGCTCCGTTCCATGTTGGTTATTTTGCTGCCTACTTTGTGACCATCAATCCTGATGTTAAGTTTCCCTCTGCTCTCATTTCTGCTATTTGTCATTACTTTTGTCTTTCTTCGATGTACTCTCGGTCCATATGCTGCAGTCATTAGACTGTTCATTCCATTTAGCAATCATGTAATTCTTCCTTACTTTCACTCAGGATACAAACGTCGTCACCGAATCGTATCAGTGATTCTTGTCTTGAATCGTAATCCGCTCCTGAATCTTTATTTACTACCATCATTGATTTCTAGCTGTATGCATTGAAAAATATAGACGAAAGACTTCCTCGTCTTGCATCCTTTTTACACTTTGTTCTTGGTCGGCCACTCTTATTATTCCCCCTAGGTTCTAGCCCCAATTTACATTGTCAAACGCTTTTTCCAGGTCTTTAAACACTATGAACGTGTCTTGATTTTACTTTAGTCTTGCTTCCATTATCAACCGCAACGTCAGAATAGCCTCTCTGGTGCCTTTACCTTTTCTAAAGCCAAACTGTTCGTCATCCAACACATCCTCAATTTTCTTTTTCATTCTTCTGTGTATTATTCTTGTCAGAAACTTGGATGAATGAGCTGTTAAGCTGATTGTGCGGTAATTCTCACACCTGTCAGCAACTGCAGTGTTCGGAATTGTGTGAATGATGCTTTTCCGAACGTCAGATGTAATGTCACCAGACTAATACATTCGACACACCATCCTGAATAGTCGGTTTGTTGCCACTTCCGTCCCAATGATGTTAGAAATTTTGAGGGAATGTTATCTATCCCTTCTGCCTTATTTGTTCTTAAGTCCTCTAAAGCTCTCTTTAATTTTGATTCTAATACTAGATTCCCTATCTCCTATGTATCGTTTCTGTTCCTTCTTCTATCACGTCAGACATATCCCCCTCCCCTTTCATAGAGGCCCCCAATGCACTCAACCCATCCATCCGCTCTCTTCTCTACATTTGACAGTGAAATTCGCGTTGTATTCTTAATGTTGTTTTAGTGATGGCTGTTTTACTTTTCTATATTCTGAGTCAGTCCTTCTGACCATCATTTCTCTTTCGATCTCTTCATATTTTTCCTGTAGCCATTTCGTCTTAGCTCCCCTGCACTTCTTATTTATTTCATTCCCCAGCATCTTGTATTTTTCTATTCCTGAATTTCCCTAAACATTTTTATAATTTCTTCTTTCATCGATTAATTGAATTAATTCTTTTGTTTCTTCTCAGTTACCTTCTTTGTGCCTATGTTTTTCTTTCCAATTTCTGTGACTGCCCTTTTTACAGATGTCCATCCCTCTTCAACTGCCTATTGATTTCTTCCTTTCTGCTGCATCTATAGCTTCAGAGAACTTCAAGCGTATCTCGTCATTCCTTGGTATTTTGTATCCAACTTCTTTGCGTATTCCAAGTGTATCTCATCTTCTTGTGATTCTTATTTCTTTATTTCAGAACTCAGTCTTTCTCCTCTCTCATTCCCTGTCCCAAGCCCATATTCTCCAGTAACCTTTTCTTCTATTCCTTCCCCTGTAACTGCATTCCAGCCGCCCCCCCCCCCCCCCAAGACTTTAGATTTTCATCTTCCTGTACGTACTTCATTAACCTTTCAATATCCACATGTACTTTCTCTATCTCTTCATCTCCAGTTATTATTGTCGGTGTTGGTTCGCTGTTGATTCTGATGAGAACAACCCTAACAATGAACAGTTCACAGTAACACACCCTTTGCCCTGTCTTCGTTCCATTTCACTTCTCAGACACGTAATATATCTAGATACAGACTTCGCATTTCCCTTTTCAGATTTTCTGGTTTCCCTCTCATGTTGAAGCTTCTGACATTCCTCGCTCCGACTCGTAGAACGTTATCCTTCCATTGTTTATTCAATCTCTTTCTCATGGTCGCCTTTCCATTGACAGTTCCATTCCAGAAACCCTAATGGGGGATTATTCTTGAAACTTTTGCCAATGGAGACATCATCATGATACGTCTTCAATTACAGCCCACATGTCTACATCTACATCTACATCTACATCCATACTCCGCAAGCCACCTGACGGTGTGTGGCGGAGGGTACCCTGAGTACCTCTATCGGTTCTCCCTTCTATTCCAGTCTCGTATTGTACGTGGAAAGAAGGATTGTCGGTATGCTTCTGTGTGGGCTCTAATCTCTCTGATTTTATCCTCATGGTCTCTTCGCGAGATATACGTAGGAGGGAGCAATATACTGCTTGACTCTTCGGTGAAGGTATGTTCTCGAAACTTTAGCGAAAGCCCGTACCGAGCTACTGAGCGTCTCTCCTGCAGAGTCTTCCACTGGAGTTTATCTGTCATCTCCGTAACGCTTTCGCGATTACTAAATGATCCTGTAACGAAGCGCGCTGCTCTCCGTTGGATCTTCTCTATCTCTTCTATCAACCATATCTGGTGCGGATCCAACACTGCTGAACAGTATTCAAACAGTGGGCGAACAAGCGTACTTTAACCTACTTCCTTTGTTGTTGGATTGAATTTCCTTAGGATTCTTCCAATGAATCTCAGTCTGGCATCTGCTTTACCGACGATCAACTTTATATGATCATGTCCTGTGGATACAACGTATGTGTCTTTAATATTGTGGTTTCCATTAACTTCTGCGCCATGCCGTTGATCATTGCTATTTCTTCCGCCTTTAGGGACAATTTCCCACCCCAAGGACAAGGTAACGTCCCCTAAGTTCTGCCCACACCTCCACACTCCGACAAGGCCGTTGGTAGAATGAGGGCGATTTCTTATTCCGGATTATTAATCAAAATTTAAGCGCTGGCGGGTTTTGGATCCAGGACAGATGACGTTTTGAATACTAATCAGAGACGCTACCACTAGACCACATCTTACAATTTTATTTACAGTAGGCATCAATTTTGTGATTTCCAGGAAATTGAGTACACGATGACTTGAAGAAAATTCATGAATCTTTCTCAGTCTCATTTAAATTTCACGGAGGTGTGTTCTGTCTATGCAACAAAATTAAAAGCTGTTTGTTTTTTTCCATACTTGTTTCGCCTCTTTTGTTATGAAGTATTTTCAGTGGCCTGTAACACATGTTCCGTTTTATACATATGATAAATGTATTATGCAGTAGTTACAGTATGTTACTGTATTACATTTTGTCATGTTTTTCTCTTGTTTTTCAGATTTAAAACAACTTAATGTGTTGGTGAAATCCGTATCTTGCGTAAGCTGTAGTATTTTGGGGCCAATAAATGCAATAAATACTCCCTCTTTAATCTTTGCCATGCTGATGTTGAGAAAGTTTGTCTTCAGGTGCGCAAAACCTCCCTCTTCTCTGTCCAGTGTCTTTACAGATACCTTCATTAGTCCCATTTTAATGGGCAGTGGTTGGAGTAATACATCTTCAGGGTTTACGAACAGCTCATACGACGCACCCGTTTTACCTGGAATGGTGGTCACTATGTTTTTTCGTGCTGGGACTGTCGCATTAGCATAGAAAGCAGCAGCACTTCGTGTAATTTGTTTGCATACCAGTCAACATACCTATTACTTTGAACTGCACACAGTTTACATTTAGACAAATCGTTGTGTGAGTGAGTGGGCAAATCTCGAATTTTCTCATGAGTCTTCTTCTTGCTTATTGTGTAACTGACTTGAACTTCTGTGATACTGTCTTCCTATAGCACGTGTGTCTTTTTCAGGGTTACATTCGAACCTTACTTCATTTTTATGGGTGAAAATAAGCGACCGCACGGAACAGTGCTGGTTGAGGACTTCTTGGAACGAGAAGATGTTCGGCGAATGCACTGGCCTGTCCATTCACCCATTCTAAATCCCATAGAACACATGTACGGCGCGTTTTGGGGACGTACTGCATCACGCCCGCATCAACCAGTGACTATCCAGCAACTGTCAACTGCGCTGGTGAAGAAATAGAACGCTCTAGCACAAGAACCCACCACCAACCTTGTGCCCAGCATCGGAGCACGCTGCAGGGCGTGTATTGTGGTCCCTACTGATCACACACCCCATTAGGGAAAGCGTCCCGCCGTTTGTAATGTTCAGGGGACCATTGTGAATCGCTGCTACTTCAATGTAGTTATTGTCAGTTACTAAACAAGGTCATTTCTGTTCGTCTCGTTGCGTATTTCTTTCACTCACGTTCTGCACTATCCTGTAGCAGTTATTTCCATCTATGGTCTAAGTTTCGTAGAGCTGTGCTACTTAATAGTGTCACATCATCCGAAAGCCACTTTCGCCCTTAATTTTTCACACCAGTGTATACATACTACTCGTAAATACCTGCAATTACCGTATATAATTGTTTTTCTCCTGATTTATTTTTGAATATTTACCATCCATACCTCACGGTGGACTTAAAAATAATAAATTGAGCAGAATTATTTGTGCATTTGATTGTTATCCTGGAAAAGATCTTTTGCCACTTAAAAGGTTAGACGAGCTAAGCTGCACTGCCATGATTCCTTATTCTGTGACGATAGCTCGCACCAGACCAAAAAACTCATAAAAATTATTTCACTTCGCGCATAGCACGCAATGAAAATACTGTTAATGAGTGCCGCGGTGGTCTCGCGGTTCTAGGCGCGCAGTCCGGAACCGTGTGACTGCTACGGTCGCAGGTTCGAATCCTGCCTCGGGCATGGATGTGTGTGATGTCCTTAGGTTAGTTAGGTTTAAGTAGTTCTCAGTTCTAGGGGACTGATGATCACAGCAGTTGAGTCCCATAGTGCTCAGAGCCATTTTTTTGTTAACGAAAAATTATCAGTCAAACGTAAGAAAAGTTATTCCAATCATTCAAAATAAAATAGAGTGCTTCGCATTTGCGGCTGTTTACTTGACTACGACAACCAAAGACGTACAGTTAAGGTTTTTTACACATTCGTGTTCTCATGGCATCTCTGGAGAGCATCCTTATTTCCTATCTGATGAGCCTAGCTCATTTCAGACATCCTTCGTCTCAAACTTTTGGACTCTCTTCTTAGGATACAAATCCTGTGAATGTGTTTTGCTTTCATTTAAGCTTCGCTTTCATTATCAAGCGCAAAGTCAGAGCTGCTTCTTTGCTGCCTTCAATGCGGAGATGCAGAAAAGGAGCGTAAGAACACAAAATGGTTTATTTCCGGCTCCCTTCCCCGATTATTTAGATTCTTCATGTGTATCGGAACTCTGAATTAAAAGTTACATTTTTCCTTTATTTTCAATGGCACAGAAATTGTTTCAACATCAGTTCAACCGGATTTATTTCAGACGAGACGAAGTTGCGTTTATATATCATATAGATTACAGCATATTTGACAGACGTACTTCACGAACTGGAAACCTATCCGTATAAGTAGTCGTGAAGGTCGTCCTAGTGACTTATTCTTTCCCGTTCCATATTACAGAATCTCTGGAAACTGCTTCATTCTTACAAGGAAACAACTGCAAACTGAAATCATATTTCAAGTAGAAGAAAGGCACACTTGCAAGGTATCAGTCCAGCAATCGAACCCGCACGAAAATTTAGGCCGTTGTTCTGATAGTACGCAGTTATGACCTTCCTGAAAGTGCAGCTTTTAAATTCTGGCGAGCACAGGTCGTTTGTCACTCACTCCATCCCACCGCAACCACCCAACGCCTCGGCGTGGTGAGGGATGTCGATGGCTCGGGAAGAATAGGGGGAAGGTGGAAGCATCTTCCCAATGTGTTTTGAAATCTTGTTGCGCAAAAGACGATAACTAATACGAGTACTTAATACGTCAACGGCACACACTCACAGGGGGCTCGTATGTTCAATATTATTTTAACAATATTCTCGCACTGACATTTTGGAGCTATATGTACGCCTCAAAATCAGGCGAATAAACCTAAAACAGGAATTGTTACTAAATGATGTTAATGGTTTTCGATTTTATCAAACACGTTGAAGAACATCGCATCTCCTATAAATGTACTTCAATTTAACATGTTAGCTTTAAAATCCAAAGGAAATGAAGCACAACAGTGGTGATGTGTATAATTAAACAGCGATAATATATTCTTAATGACAGTAATTCGTTTCATTCATTTACAGTGCAATTGTGAAATACAATATAAAAACGTTCAAACCAAAAAGATATTTGGCTCTAGCTACAGGTTAGTAACTGGACACTTTGATGCAACGAACAAAGCATGCTAACAATGTGAAAACAGTAGTTTAGAGGATCTCTGTATGACCATCTTTTCAAACGTGGTTGCCGGCCTCAGCCGTTCGGTAGAGTATATCTAATCAAACGTCTTTCAGCCGTTTGATTTTCAACCTTATTGTACTTGGAAACCAGTGTCAACTTTTTACTATGCCATCTTCATCACAACCGTGGTAGAATCTTCCTGAAGTCGGTCAGGCGCCTGAACATGGCGTAGTAATACGCTCAAACTGACTGCCAACTAAAATAAGGTTGGAAACTACACGGCTGGAAGGTGTTTAATTAGACATCCTGCAGTTTAGAAACTTCTCTGTTAGTTCACCGTAAGGGGAGACGTGGGGGGACCGGGGTTTGTTGGCGTAAGGCGCTAGTTAGCACACAGCTTCTATTCCCTGCCACCATGGAGTTACAGCGCTGTCTTCGCGCTTTAGCTTTGGCCACGCATGCTGGCTGGGGCCTGCAAGTGCGCTGATGTTGCACTTGGCCCTAGCCTCGCGTTGCGCTCTCCGTTTAACATCCGAAAGTGGCAGCTGTTCCTACAACGCAGTGGACTACGACGCTCAGGTTGATGCCGTGTACCTTGATTCCAGTAAGGCATTTGACACCGTCCCGCATTGCCGTTTATTGAAAAAAATACGCGCTTACGGAGTATCGGAACAGACGTGCGATTGGATTTAAGACTTTCTTGCAGATAGAACTCAACACGTCGCTCTTAACGGAACTAAATCGACAGATGTAAAGGTAATATTCGGAATACCACAGGGAAATGTGATAGGATCGTTGCTGTTTACAATATATGTAAATGATCTAGTAGCTAGCGTCGGGTGCTCTTTAAGGCTATTCGCAGATGATACAGTCGTCTATACCAAAATAGCAAAGCCAGAAGATAGTAAGAATTTCCAGAACGACCTGCAGAGACTTGCTGAATGGTGCAAACTCTGGCAGTTGACCCTGAACGTAAATAAATGTAACACATTGCGCATACACAGGAAAAGAAATCCACTACTGTGCAGCTACAGTATTGATAACGAAGAGCTGGAGACAACGTCTGTCGTAAAATATCTAGGCGTAACTAACTGCCCAGAGCGACCTTAAGTGGAATGACCATATAGTGGGAAAAGCAAACACCAGACTCAGATTCATCGGAAGAATATAGAGGAAATGTAACTCATCCACGAAAGAAGTGCCTTATAAGGCGCTTGTTCACCCAATTCTTTAGTATTGTTCATCTATCTGGAATCCCTATTAGGTGGGACATAGAGGAGATAGAGAAGATCCATCGGCGCGTTTTGTCACGGGATCGTGTAGCTGGCGAGAGAACGTTATGGACATGCTAAACAAACTCCACCGGCAGACATTATAAGAGAAGCGTTGTGAATCACGGAGAGATTTACTATTGAAATTTCTGGACAACACTTTTCAGGAGGTGTCGGACAACATATTACTTCGCGTATTGACCACGAGGAGAAAATTCGAGAACTCAGAGCCAATACAGAGACTTACCGGCAATCATTGGTCCCTGGCAGTATTCGCGAGTGTCACAGGGTTAGAGGGATCAGATAGTGGTACCGAAAATACCCTCCGCCACACACAATTAGGTGGCTTGCGAAGTATGATGTAGATGTAGAAGCCTGAGCGTCCGTAGTTGACTAGTTCGAGAGCCAGTATAGCGTCAGTAGTGAGACGGTGTGTTGATTTTCGAGCAGTTCTTGTTTCCCATTCCTTATTGAATTTCGGCAGTTTGACTCGAAGCAAAAAAGTGTATCTTTTGGTACTATTTGTGTAATTTATTTACTGAGTAGAAGTTTTTATGTAAACTGAAAATGGAAAAACATGAAGAAAGAAATATTTTGCTTGAGCCACGTGGGTCGGCTTTCCACACTACTCCTAGACGCAGTTTGACAGCAGGAAGAAAGTGACTGAGAAAGGCAACTGAATTTCGGTGGCAAAGCAAAACCATAATCCAGAGTATCTATAAATATTTTAAAAAATCTTGTAGACCATGATGGTGGAGTGTTAGCATCTACATGCACGTTCTTCAGGAAAGATTTATGGCAGACAGACCTAATCAATAGCGATCTACTGTTTTGGGGTGGCCCTGTGTGTGGCCGACGCTCGCCGCTGCTTGTCATCAAAGGCGCCGTAACGGCTGTACGATACGTGAATGTCATCCTCCGACCGATAGTGCAACCATATCGGCAGCAAATTGGCGAGGCATTCGTCTTCATGGACGACAATTCGCGGCCCCATCGTGCACATCTTGTGAATGACTTCGTTCAGGACAATATCTCCAGACATGAACCCTATCGAGCATAGCTGGGATAGATTGAAAAGGGCTGTTCATGCAGGACGTGACCCACCAACCTGTGAGGTCAACGCCGAATCGCCGTTAGGGAGGGGGACAATCTGGACCAAAAGTGCCTTGATGAACTTCTGGATAGTATGCTACGACGAATACAGACATCCATCAGTGCAAGAGAATGTGCTGCTGGGTATTAGAGGCACAGGTGTGTACATCAGTCTAGACCGCCACCTCTATAAGTCTCGCTGTATGGTGGTACAATGTGCAATGTGTGGTCTTCATGAGCAATAAAAAGGCCAGAAATGATGTTTATGTTGATCTCTATTCCTATTTGCTGCAGAGGTTCCGAACTCTCGGAAGCGGGGTGATGTATACTTTTTTTTATTTGGGTATATTTTGGTACATGACTGGTCATATTACTTAATTTATATGACATTCGAGAGGTAATGTAACGAAAAAAGAAAAATACGTGCATTTTCATGAAGTTGTAGCGAATTTCATGTTGTTTGACTATTTACTACTTGCAATTACATTTTCAAAGACGAGGGCAGGATTGGAAAGCCAAAGTCAAACCTCGATAAATAATGGTGCGAATGATGTTATTAAAATCAGTAATACAGTAATTCACCATGTGCTATACCACAAGAGTACTGTACAAGCACTCGTCGGATGTGCTCACGCCAACGGCCATACCATGCTGAATGCACCGGTTACCGTTCGATCACCAAAGTTACCCAATATCGGGGCCGGCTCGTACTTCGGTGGGAGACCACCTGGCAGCAAAGGGCGCCGTTGGCTCTTAGGTGCGACATGCTGAGCAGCGCTCCGCGCGTCTGTTTATTACTCGCTGTGCGAGGTACTGCGTTCGCTGTTGTGATTTAGAGCTCTCACTAGACATGGTGTTCTCTTAACACCAGGTATAGGTTTTAACAAAAGACGGAACTATTACAGCGAGTAACAGAGGTGCATGTGACTATCAGGTTCCATGTGACTCATAGGCTGGCAACAGCGCTCTTAACAGCCACCCACCATTAAGCGTGACCAGAGCTATAGTAGACAGTGTACGTGAAGGTGCACCATCCACCATAACTTTTGTCTGCTTGGAAGCGCCACGAAAGAAGGACGCTCTATTTCAGACTGGTGGGTAAACTTTTTCATCATAAAGTTTTTGACCTGGTTATTCTGTAGATCGAAATGAGGCGCTGCTGATGGCCGTTTTCGAAAGAGTGACTAACAACGGTTCCGCTACAACAATCTGTTATTTCTGATTTTTTGGGACTGTGTGAAATCTATTTCGTTTTTGATATCGTCGTGGGGCTACCACCATTAGGTAACAAGTCGCCCCACACCTAGGCCATCCAACTCTTCCATTACTGTTCATTAAAAAAGGGACAGTTTCTGTATCATATGACTAAATACACTTTACCCCAGAAGAAATTTGCCCGTTCCTTCACACGGAAGGGCCAATAAGAAGAAAATTGCATGCACAGTCCAGAAGAGCGAACGACTAAGATTTACAAGTCGAAGAAGCAAAAACTTCGCAAAAAATATGGATTTGAATTTTCATCTACGGATTCTGAAGGCGATATGTCAGACGTTAGCTAAAGGTGGCAGGGGTAAAATACAGGGAGCGAAAGGCTATTTGCAATTTGTGCAGAAACCAGTCGGCTGTTATGAGAGTCGAGGGACATGAAAGGGAAGCTGTGGTTGGGAAGAGAGTGAGACAGGGTCGTAGCCTCTCTCCGATGTTATTCAATCTGTATATTGAGCAAGTAGTAAAGGAAACAAAAGAAAAATTCGGAGAAGGTATTAAAATCCATGGAGAAGAAATAAAAACTTTGAGGTTCGCCGATGACATTGTAATTCTAACAGAGACAGCAAAGGACTTGGAAGAGCAGTTGAACGGAAGGGACAGTGACTTGAAAGGAGTATATAAGGTGAACGTCAACAAAAGCAAAACGAGGATAATGGAATGTATTCGAATTAAGTCGGATGATGCTGAGGGAATTAGATTAGGAAATGAGACACTTAAAGTAGTAAAGGAGTTTTGCTATTTGGGGAGCACAATAACTGATGATGGTCGAAGTAGAGAGGATATAAAATTTAGACTGGCAATCGCAAGGAAAGCGTTTTTGAAGAAGAGAAATTTGTTAACATCGAGTATGGATTTAAGTGTCAGGAAGTCGTTTCTGAAAGTATTTGTATGGAGTGTAGCCATGTATGGAAGTGAAACATGGACAATAAATAGTTTGGACAAGAAGAGAATAGAAGCTTTCAAAATATGGTGCTACAGAAGAATGCTGAAGATTAGATGGGTAGATCACGTAACTAATGAGGAGGTATTGAATAGGACTGGGAAGAAGAGAAGTTTGTGGCACAACTTGACTAGAAGAAGATATCGGTTGTTAGGAAATGTGTTGAGGCATCAAGGGATCACCCATTTAGTATTGGAGGGCAGCGCGGAGGGTAAAAATCGTAGAGGAAGACCAAGGGACGAATATACTAAGCAGATTCAGAAGGGTGTAGGTTGCAGTAGGTACTGGGAGATGAAGAAGCTTGCACAGGATAGGGTAGCATGGAGAGCTGCATCAAACCAGTCTCAGGACTGAAGACCACAACAACAACAACAACAATGTTGCTTATAAATTTAACCTGAATCTACTTCTATCCGAGTATCATTTCTTCACGACGAATTTTATTTTTGAACCATTTATCCTTTAAAAAGTATGTTACAACAAGTTTGATGAAATAAAATGTTTTTCCTCAAAAATTTTTGTGCTCTACCTAACTACACCTATGCATATCAAACTATGCCAGTCTACCTCGGGGGTGGTTATCATATTTCAAGCTTCGCACCTGCAGTAAATTGGCACAATTGCAAGCTTTTAGGAAACGTTTTTTTGGCGCTACCTAAACATGTATTTAATTAATGGTTCCTATATGTTTTTGTATTCGAAAAGATAAGCTATCCGCCGCATTCACCGGAATCTCTATAAGTATTGCGTCAGACAACAGAAAAATTCAAAAAGGCCGCACCAAATCGTATACCAACTAGCCCTGGTTTCCCTAAAGTACATCGCACCAAGCAGCTGCAGTGGGGCGTAGAGAGTGACAAACATCCCGTACGTTCGTAAGTTTAAAATCTGTACTTTCAGAAGGTCATAACGACGTACTGACAGAATTATGGCATAAATTTTCACGAGGAATCTATTGCCGGGGCTGACGGTTTGCAAGTGTGGTTTTTTGCTTGGAATATGAGTTGAAGTTGGTGACGTTTCCTTGTAAGAATACGAAATTGCTGACGTAATGCCCAGTGCACTATTTGTACCGGGTGATCCGGGTGATCAAAAAAATCAGTATAAATTTTAAAACTGAATAAATCACGGAATAATGTAGATAGAAAGGTACAAATTGACACACATGCTTGGAATGACATGGGGTTTTATTAGAACCAAAGAAATACAAAAGTTCATAAAATGTCCGACATATGGCGCTTCATCTAATTAGAATAGCAATAATTCGCATTACAAAGTAAGAAAAGTAAAGATGATGTTCTTTACCGTAAATGCTCAATATGTCCACCATCATTCCTTAATGTAGCTGTAATCGAGGAATAATGTTGTGAACAGCACTGTAAAGCATGTTCAGAGCTATGGTGAGACATTGGCGTCTGATGTTCTCTTTCGCATTCCTAGAGATGTTGGTCAATCAAGATACACTTGCGACTTCAGGTGACCCCAAAGCCAATATCGCACGGACTGAGGTCTTGGCACCTGGGAGGCCAAGCATGACGAAAGTGGCGGCTCAGCACACCAAACGACGCGCGCAAGAGATCTTTCAATATGGGGTGGAGCGCCATCCTGCATAAACATTGTACGTTCTAGCAGGTGTTTGTCAGCCAGGCTGACATATCGGCGTGCCTCTCACCCGTCACGGTAGCAGTTACAAAACCAGAATCACGCATTTCCTCGAAGAAAAAAGGCCCGATAACGGTAGATGTGGTAAATCCAACCCATGCCGTGACTTTCTCGTCGTGCAATGGAGTTTCCACGACAGTTCTCGGATTTTCGGTACCCCAAATTCTGCGGTTGTGGGCGTTGACAGACCCTCGGAGCGTGAAATGAGCTTCGTCAGTCCACAACACATTTCTCAACCAATCGTCATCTTCCGCCATCTTTTGAAACGCCCACACCGCAAATGCCCTCCACTTCACTAAATCGCCAGGTAACAGTTCATGATGCCGATAGATTTTGTATGGATAGCATCGGAGGGTACGCCTAAGTGCTAACCAAAGAGTAGTGTATGGACTGCCGGAGCGGCGTGCGACTGCACGAGCGCTGGCTTCCCCGTGAATAGACGAACCCGCTACAGTCTCCATTTCTTCCTGAACTCTCTCAGTAGCATTACGCCTTGTGCTCGGTCGACCGCTACGGGGTCTATCGTCTAAACAACCCGTGGCTTCGAACTTCGAAATCATTCTCACCACAGCTGTATTTGTCAACGGACCTTTATCCGTTCGAATGCCCTTACTATGGCGATAGGATCGTAACGCTGAACTACCACATTCCCCATTCAGATAATACAGCTTCAATAAAAGCGCCCGCATCTGTGTTCGATATTTTGTGAACTTTTTTTTTGGTTCTAATAAAACCACATGTCGTTCCAAGTATGTGTGTCAATTTATACCTCTCTATCTTCGTGGTTTATTAAATTTTAAAAATTAAACTGACTTTTTGATCACCCGGTTCATTGGTGAGGATATACCAAATGACAAAAAACTGTTGTCCATTTTTTAATCATTATGGACGTGAAATTTCATATTTGACTGACGCCTTTCGGCTATATTTTAACGTACATCTGCCACAAAATGTAATTCAGTCTCCTAAAGACGACGTTTTTGTAAACGTTGAACCCATGATAAAGAGCACATGATAAACCTTCCCCTTTGCAACTGATTGGCTGTTCACTATTTCTACGAAAGTATAGTGGTGTTAGGCCTCATGTTAAGCTGTTGATCACACTTTTGTCAACTTTGGTAAAAACATACTTGCTAACACAACTGTATCTTTTGACAGACAAAATAGGTTAAAGTACAGTGCTCGTATGGCACGTGTTTTCAATTTGTTGACTGTTAACGACGTTGGGTTTTCGGGTCTCGCGAGGTCGCCATTACTTAGTAGAAAGGTGTTTAAATGATAAAACTCGAAGGCCTTGTTACACTTAGTATGACAATATTCATTTACACTTCCAACAGCTCTTTTTTTTCTAAGCTGTTCGTAGTGATTTGTGTGAAATGCTCTGCCGGTCGTAACTCTTCGATCTTGACTACAAATTTCTATTTTAGGGATAGAAACCAGTGAATTCCGAAAGGGGTCCGAATGCTGTGTCAACGCATACGTTGCAAAGACGACGAAGCGGCAGTCACAAGATAAAGAGTAAACTTTTCGCAACGATGGGCATAGAAGGAAACCCAGCTGCTACTTCCGCTATAGTTACAGAGAAACAGTTCCTAATTAAAGAGAACGATACGATGACGTCACTCCTCTCCCTTGCCTCCAGGTTGGAATATTTAATTAATTAAGTTCTACTCGTTCCTGTTTCAACAGAAGTTAACCAGTGGTAGTTATCTCTGAGGAAAGTTGCGACGGTGAACAAACTCTTGTTTTTTTTTTTTTTTTTTTTAGAAATTAAGACGGTTCTACAGGTCCCAGAGGTGAAATAACGACCAATAAGGGCTTTATCTGCAATAACTGTAATAATACATAACATTTCCGCTATATTAGGACAATTCATTTCGTATCAGATGTTGAGAAACACAATTTATTTCAGTTTTTAGAAAGGTTTCAACGGTTTCAATAATTATTTATACAACAAGTTATTGCACTTAGTAGCTACTTTTTTCATACGTACCACAACAAGGCCTAACAATTTATTTTCATTTACAGCTATTGTAAGAGATTATGTAGTTTTTAATGCGTTATTTGTGTGCGTGTTATTATATTCTCTCCGCAAAGTCCCCTTCGCTTATTCTCACTAAAAATGGAGAAATAAAAAACATAATAGTCTGGAATATTAAATGCTAATGCTATAGGACACTATTTTCAGATCTTCTTACAGGTACATACATTTATGAGATGTATTTCTAGGCGGGTAAGGGCATTAACTTATCCACGACATCCGTCTGTTTCAACGGTTTCAATAATTATTTACACAATAAGTTACTGTACTTAGTAGCTACTTTTTTCATACATACCACAACAAGGCCTAACAATTTATTTTCATTTTCTGCTATTCTAAGAGATTATGTAGGCCGTACAAATTAAAACTCGTCAGCAACGGATTCGAATCTGGCGACCTGCTACATCAGCTCGTACGCATCCCACGAAATACTAGAAAATTTCCTTTCTTAATTTCCACGTCATGTATATCCATTCCATTCCTCCTTCAGTGGGTAGTGCCGCTGCAGGATTAACAGAAAAATCTTGGTAAATGTAATGTAAAGACTGATGTAACGTTAGACTGAAATTTTGTGGCCGGCCGAAGTGGCCGAGCGGTTCTAGGCGCTACAGTCTGGAACCGCGCGAGCGCTACGGTCGCAGGTTCGAATCCTGCCTCGGGTGTGGATGTGTGTGATGTCCTTAGGTTAGTTAGGTTTAAGTAGTTCTAAGTTCTAGGGGACTGATGACCTCAGAAATTAAGTCCATAGTGCTCAGAGCAAATTGAACCATTTTGAAATTTTGTGGCGCTCATCTGCCGCCTTATTTCGCGTTCTGTGGTCAAGTCCCAGTTCTATAAACATATTTAAAATGTAAAAAATATCCTGTTGTTAATAAGGACCACAGCACGATAGGCTGCACACATTTTTCTACATCTGTGCGGCACAAAAAATTACTACTTGGCTGTGCGTGATCTGTGTCGTAGCAGTGTGTTTCGCTCTCCACTTCTTTACTGCACTGAAAGCGTACCGCACTATTTACGGATCTAAGTAAGAAGTTGATTCTCAGAAAATCATAAACAATTACTCACAAGACGGCGTCATGTAGGTACCCTCACCACGAATACAAACACTATTCGTGCCCAGTGAGAAGTAAGGTTTTATTTGCACTTTTATTGCTATTGGAATGAAGTTTTGTTGTTTGCGATGCAATGCTCGAAAGATGACATTGGGACTATGCTTTCCAGAATGGAATCATTGGACACCTTGCAGCAAACTTCTATAGTCCGACATTCAGATTTATAAAGAGAAAGGAACTTCAAAGGTTGACGCCTCGTCGATCACGAGTTCATTGCACAAGCACAGATTGAATTTACAACACTAGAATAAAGGATGATCTTCACTATTCTGGATTAAATCTCACTTTGGCACAGAAAGGGGTGAATTATGCTGCCACAAAAATCTTTGGTCATTTCCCAAATAGTTTAAAAGTCTGACAGAGAGCCAACCAACATCTAAAAGCAAATTAAAAGAATTTCTGAATGACAACTCCTTCTACTCAATAGATGAATTGTTAGATATGAAGTAGTCATTGTAAAAAATAAAAAATAAAATAAAAATAGAAATTAATTAATTATTTTGTTTAAAGAAAACTTATGTAATGTGACACGTTCCACATTATTACGTAATGTCGTACCCATGATCTAAGGAACAAGGATTAATGCATGTATGTATGTATGTATTGCACCACGTCCGTCTAAAAGAAGCCATAATCGATTGTCTTAACCGCTATAGGGAAATGACGGACAAACCTAGACCTGGCTGGCCGGTCAAGAATTTAATTCTAGCTCTTCTCATTTTAAGTCCTATGCTTTGAAGATGTTGCCGTCTCGCTTTGAGGTTTGTGTTATGGACGCTGGCTATTTTGATACACGACATTCTCAGTCTACCAAAGCAGATGTCGACTTCTGGTAATCGACCACAGACACACGTAAATAACATTAAAATGCGTCGAAAACATGTTTAAAGGAAGTCAGATTGACTGTACCTGAGAAAAACAATCCTGCTAATTTCAAGTCTTTGACGTTTTAATAGAATGTTAATTTATTTTTAATGTTATAGCACTCTTCTTGGAACTTAGTTAAATATTGTATGCTCTTAAATTTTGTGTGGCATCCTGTTGATTTTCAGATAGCTAAAAAAAAATACAATTTAAAATAAAAAAGTAAAGAAATCTATACAAGTGTGGATTATGAAAGAGGGATCGTCCTATTCGTTGCAGCTAGCACAGCTTATCAAATTTTTGTATTTAATTGGTTTGCTGCAAGTAGCTGCACGTTTAAGTGCAAAATTAAATTATAAGCTGCTCCTATTGTGACTCAGTGTCGATGTTACAACATAGAGCTCTCTTAAGTAAGCAGAAAATTCTTATTCTCTTCATTGTTATTGTTGTGGTTGTTGTTCACTGCCTTTCCCACGACTACGCAGGCTATCATCAACACAGACTCAGATTTCAACCTAATGTGTTTTTAAAGAAAGGGAAGTGATAAGGTGTAGGATTGGTAGGCAGGGCACATGGACGGTGGTCTCGCGGTTCTAGGCGCGCAGTCCGGAACCGTGAGACTGCTACAGTCGCAGGTTCGAATCCTGCTTCGGGCATGGCTGTGTGTGATGTCCTTAGGTTAGTTAGGTTTAAGTAGTTCTAAGTTCTAGGGGACTGATGACTACACCAGTTGAGTCCCATAGTGCTCAGAGCCATTTGAACCATTTGAACCAGGGCACATGGATTGCTGGAGTGGAATCTGACCCCACTTGAGAATACAAAAGTTTATTTTCAGCACGTTAATTAAAACAGAGTACTGATAACAACACAATGATTAATTAATATTTGCAAATGGCAGTGATCTACACCGATTGTTCAGTTGTGTAAAAGCAATGAGCATAATTCAAAAAATTTTAAAAGAAATACAGTCTTATAGCCCCAACTTTAAATTAATAAAAAAATACTTTACACAAACATAACTTTAACATAACTACAGATCCGAGCTCATTAGTCAATTATCAGCCTTGTGAATATGAAAAATAACTATTTGTAAAAGCTATTAGGTTTCATAAAATACTCAAATAGAAAGATGTCATAAATATAGTACGTGACTTAACTATTATAGAAAACATTCGGTAATATGATTATTGATAGTCTGAATGATCTATACAGCAACCAGCACATTCTCGACGTTTTGAGTTCACATCGGCCGCGCGTCTGAATTCCGTGGTCGAGGGCTCAAGGGACAACAACAGGCAGGAGGGCTTGCGCGCACCAATAAAGGCTTCTAGAACGCAAACGAACCCAGTATTAGTTCACTGAAACTCTAAAACCAACAGCCAAGCACTGGGTAGCGCCAAAAGCAGGACGAGATGTTAAACGTTATAGTGTGACAACCGCAGTTACTATTAAAGCAATAGTTCATTACACAATCTGCAATGGCGTGACATTTCCCTTGATAAATTTTTAAACCACACTAGTTCAAGGTGAAAATGACCAAATAATCCACACACAATCTTAAATACCAAAGCACCGTCTGACGGCGCAAAATTGTTACTATTGAAGTTGCCAATCAAAAGGAAGTAGGCATTCAAATTGAAATTGGCGGCCGAAGTTTTATACAGAGAATAAACTTTGATTAATAAAATTCACCACTTAAAATATTAACAATAATAATAAAAAAGAGGAATCACCAAATATCGGCCACAACAGAACCAGGGCACAGCGCAGTTACATGGACTTGAAATACCAAGTACCCTGAACCCACGTCCAAGTGGTTTAAGGAATGACTAGCGACAATCAAAGTGGCTACACTGAACAATGACATCCAAAAGCTCCACCACAAAATGGCTCACCATTTGAAGATAGTCCAGTAGTTCGCCGTTACCATGCACGCCAGGGTGAACTCGGGCGCTCTCCTCAGGATTCGAGATAGACTATTAAACAGAGCCTATGTTGGTCGGTGACTGCTTGCGCACTCCAATTCTGCTCGCCACCAGACACAGGTGCCGGAATGTCAACCCCGTGCTTCCTCGCAGAACACAAAGCGCCGACTGATGACTCGCGATGCTCCGTGCGCTGTCTTCCCTCTGTCACTGCCGCCAACCGAGTCTCCGTCATTGCCCCCGACTTAGTCTCCCCCTCCTCCTCTTCCTTGTGAGCCGCGGCCGTCCTAAATAGAGAGTGTTAGCCAAACCGGACGCCGCAAAACCCGTGACTTCGACAGAGAACTATCCTGCCAAGAGCATCATAGGAAGTCACGATTCAGGAAGCAGCGACGATTTGTTTGAAGAGAACAGACAATTTACATCAACTAAAACGTCTTTGAATGATGTCAAATTCTGATTTTAAAAAACAGTAGTTATATGTTACTGTAGAAATCAGTGGCAGCATGTATGCTAGAAAAGGTCAAGTCTGAGAAAGGTGCTTTGGAAGAGGAGGTGCATCAATGTATGAAGCATGGAAATGTTACGCAGCAGCAGAGTTATAATGTGAAACCAGATGTCATGGGTTTAGTGTGTGACTTCAAAGCTTGTGTAGTCACAACAGAAGACAGGTTACATTTGTAGTCTGAAGATAGAGAGGAAAAAAAGATGAGCGAGTGCTAATAGAGATGGGCAAATAAATTGACCAGCGAAAACATTTCACTAACCTTAAGATAGGTAGCCCAACACACATAATCGGCTCCGGTTGCGAATGAAGGTGAGTTGAGTGTCTTGAGGTTTATTACAATACTGGCCATTAAAATTGCTACACCACGAAGATGACGTGCTAAGGACGCGCAATTTAACCGACAGGAAGAAGATGCTGTGATATGCAAATGATTAGCTTTCAAGAGCATTCACGCAAGGTTTGGCGCCGGTGGCGACACCTACGACGTGCTGACATGAGGAAAGTTTCCAACCGATTTCTCATACACAAACAGCAGTTGACCGCGTTGCCTGGTGAAACGTTGTGATACCTCGTGTAAGGAGGATAAATGCGTGCCATCACTTTCCGACTTTGATAAATGTCGGATTGTAGCCTATCGCGATTGCGGTTTATCGTATCGCGACATTGCTGCTCGCGGTGGTTGAGATCCAATGCAGAATACGCAATCGGTGGGTTTAGGAGGGTAATATGGAACGCCAGCTGGATCCCAACGGCCTCGTATCACTAGCAGTCGAGATGACAGGCATCTTATCCCCATGACTATAACGGATCGTGCAGCCACGTCTCGATCCCTGGGTCAACAGATGGGGACGTTAGCAAGACAACAACTATCTGCACGAACAGTTGGACGACGTTTGCAGCAGCATGGACTATCAGCTCGGAGACCATTGCTGCGGTTATCCTTGACGCTGCATCACAGACAGAAGCGCCTGCGATGGTGTACTCAACGACAAACCTGGGTGCACGAATAGCAAAGCATCATTTTTTCCGATGAATCCAGGTTCTGTTTACAGCATCCGTGATTTGCGACATCGCGGTGAACACACATTGAAAGCGTGTGTTCGTCATCGCCATACTGGCGTATCATCCGGTGTGTTGGTATAGGGTGCAATTGGTTACACGTCTCGGTCACCTCTTGTTCACATTGACGGCACTTTGAACAGTGGACGTTACATTTCAGATGTGTTATGACCCGTGGCTCTACCCTTCATTCGATCCCTGCGAAACCCTACATTTCAGCAGGATAACCCACGACCGCATGTAGCGGGTCCTGTACGGGCCTTTCTGGATACAGAAAATGTTCGACTGCTGCCCTGGTCAGCAAATTCTCCAGATCTCTCACCAACTGAAAACGTCTGGTCAATGGTGGCCGAGCAACTGGCTCGTCACAATACGCCAGTCACTACTCTTGATGAACTGTGATATCGTGTTGAAGCTGCATGGGCAGCTGTACCTGTACACGCCATCCAGGCTCTGTTTGACTCAATGCCCAGGCGTATCAAGGCCGTTATTACTGCCAGAGGTGGTTGTCCTGGGTACTAATTTCTCAGGATCTATGCACCTATATTGCGTGAAAATGTAATCACATGTCAGTTCTAGTACAATATATTTGTCCAATGAATACCCGTTTGTTGTTGTTGTGATCTTCAGTCCTGAGACTGGTTTGATGCAGCTCTCCATGCTACTCTATCCTGTGCAAGCTTCTTCATCTCCCAGTACCTACTGCAACCTACATCCTTCTGAATCTGCTTATTGTATTCGTCTCTTGGTCTCCCTCAACGATTTTTACCCTCCACGCTGCCCTCCAATACTAAATTGGTGATCCCTTGATGCCTCAGAACATGTCCTACGAACCGATCCCTTCTTCTGGTCAAGCCACAAACTTCTCTTCCCCCCAATCCTATTCAATACTTCCTCATTAGTTATGTGATCTACCCATCTAATCTTCAGCATTCTTCTGTAGCACCACATTTCGAAAGCTTCTTTTCTCTTCTTTTCCAAACTATTTATCGTCCATGACTCACTTCCATACATGGCTACACTCCATACGAATACTTTCGGAAACGATTTCCTTACACTTAAATCTATACTCGATGTTAACAAATTTCTCTTATTCAGAAACGCATTCCTTGCCATGGCCAGTCTACATTGTATATCCTCTCTACTTTGAGCATCATCAGTTATTTTGCTCCCCAAATAGCAAAACTCATTTGCTACTTTAAGGGTCTCATTTCCTAATCTAATTCCCTCAGCATCACCCATATTAATTCGACTACATTCCATTATCCTCGTTTTGCTTTTGTCGATGTTCATCTTATATCCTCCTTTCAAGACGCTATCCATTCCGCGCAACTGCTCTTCCAAGTCCTTTTCTGTCTCTGACAGAATTACAATGTCATCGGCGAACCTAAAAGTTTTTATTTCTTCTCCATGGATTTTAATACCTACTCCGAATTTTTCTTTTGTTTCCTTCACTGCTTGCTTAATATACAGATTGAATAACATCGGGGAGAGACTACAACCCTGTCTCACTCCCTTCCCAACCACTGCCTCCCTTTCATGTCCCTCGTCTGTAATAACTGCCATCTGGTTTCTGTACAAATTGTAAATAGCCTTTCGCTCCCTGTATTTTATCCCCGCCACCTTCAGAATTTGAAACAGAGTATTCCAGTCAACACTGTCAAAAGCTTTCTCTAAGTCTACAAATGTTAGAAACGTAGGTTTGCCCTTCCTTAATCTACCTTCTAAGATTAGTCGTAGGGTCAGTGTTGCCTGACGTGTTCCAACATTTCTACGGAATCCAAACTGATCTTCCCCGCGGTCGGCTTCTACTAGTTTTTCCATTCGTCTGTAAATAATTCGCGTTAGTATTTTGCAGCTGTGTCTTATTAAACTGATAGTCTGCATTTCTTCTTGGTGTAGCTGTTTTAATGGCCAGTAGTATAAATACGCTGTTGGGAAAAAATAGCAAGATCAGGAAGATGTTGTGCAACATAAACGATGGTAAGCCTGTTTCTACACCTGAAAGATGTCTGTTTATGCCAGTGGCATGTTGTTTGGCGTGGTACTATCAGATCACAGGCCTACACTGATTTTTAAGCACCTTCTTGCTTCCCACTGTTGAAGAGCAATTCGCGGATGGCGATTGCGTCTTTCAACACGATCGTGCCCCTGTTCATAATGCACGGCCTGTGGCGGAGTGGTTACACAACAATAACATCCCTGTAATAGACTGGCTTGCACAATGTCCTGACCTGAATACTATAGAACACTTTTTCGTTCTTTGGAAGCGCCGACTTCGTGCCAGGCCTCACCGACCGACAGCGATACCTCTCCTCAGAGTGCAGCACTCCGTCAAGAACGGGCTGCCATTCCCCAAGAAACCTTCCAGCACCTGACTGAACGTATGCCTGCGAGAGTGGAAGCTGTCATCAAGGCAACACCGTACTGCATTGCAGCATTACCGATGGAGAGCCCCGCGAACTTGTAAGTCATTTTCAGCCAGGAGTCCGGATACTTTTGATCACATAGTACACCAAACGACACAGACGAACTCCGATTTCTAGGTTAAAACAACCGTTTACTGCATAATTTAGTACCAGTCTAATGGTTGGAACTTCGGTCAAAATACTCAAAAACTCATGCAGCCACTATACAAGAACAACGGTGAAGTCCACGTAACAGTTTTAACTACTCTTTCGATTGACACTGAATCATGTTGAAAATGTTTAAGTCCGGCTAACTCGCCACTCACCTGACACGTACACCTCCCTCGGTACATGACGCCCACACAGGGCCCTGCATCTTTCTGGCAACTATCTAAGCCACCCCCTCTTTGCTCCCGGATATGCCGCTTTTGCAACCGTCTTCAGCGCCTTTTTGAAGCGTTTAGATTTTGTATTGCAAGCTACATTGTCATTCCGTCTATAGAAACTCTGTTTAATCGTGTGCGCGTTGCACAGAATTCTATTTTGTTTAAGCAAACAATGAGAGTGAGTTAAGAATAATCTAAACGAAATTATCCTAATTTATTATAAAACTACAAAATTTGGTTGCCATCGTTTTCAACGTAGCCCGCTAATAGGATTTTGCGGTGAGGTCCTGTCGAACGATACTTAGAAAATCGTGTGAATTCAAGCCGTGCACAAATCACAGCCGTCGCCCTTTTGCAAGGATAACGCCCTACAGTGGCTCTGGCAATTCATCGGGCAAAAATCAGTGATGCACAGCACCTGTTACTCTGTTTGGTAAACTGTATGGCTCCGTGAGTGTCACCGAAGTTCCTACCGATACACTGATACTGACGCGATCCTCATGCCTCACAACCTTGACTGCTCGAATATATGCATCTGCTCACATTTGCGTCTTGTGGCAGTTTACTGTGCCATCTCTTGTGAATCCTGTCTCATCTGTAAATACTAGACATCATCCGTCGCAAATGAAACAACCAGTACATTAACAAAAAAATGGCTCTGAGCACTATGTGACTTAACATCTATGGTCATCAGTCCCATAGAACTTAGAACTACTTAAACCTAACTAACCTAAGGACATCACACAACACCCAGCCATCACGAGGCGGAGGAAATCCCTGACCCCGCCGGGAATCGGACCCGGGAACCCAGGCGTGGGAAGTGAGAACGCTACCGCACGACCACGAGATGCGGGCAATACCTTAACAGATTTTGGTTTACGGGCATATAACTACAGAAACTTTTCTGCTAGTTTTGACCAATGCTAGAGGAAAAGTTGTAAATGTTCGTATCTTTTGCTTTTGGCTTCAAAAATACTTCTTTGAGAAATTTTAGATTTTTGACCTTCATTAACATAACACGGTAACTAAATGATAGGAGGCAAAACGAAGTTTAATCTCAGTTATTTCTGTCCGAAAACGAAGATTCACAAAGAGCTCGTAAAAAAAGCACTGAAAGAACTTGTGCCTCTCCCAAGGAAGACACGAATTTTTTTAAAAATATTTTAATTAAACTCGATATAACAACAACAAGCAGTGGGCTAGTCTACTAGAACAACTCACGTGTTAGAAGAACATCAAATTAAAAATTAAGTACAGAAATCGCAAATGTAATGGCTCTTTTATTCCCGGCGCAGTGTAAGTGGCCGGCCGCGGTGGTCTCGCGGTTCTAGGCGCGCAGTCCGGAACCGTGCGACTGCTACGGTCGCAGGTTCGAATCCTGCGTCGGGCATGGATGTGTGTGATGTCCTTAGGTTTGTTAGGTTTAAGTAGTTCTAAGTTCTAGGGGACTAATTACCACAGCAGTTGAGTCCCATAGCGCTCAGAGCCATTTGAACCATGTGAGCAGTGTAAGTGAGCCCACAAAAATGATTCAGATGACTTTGAGCACTATGGGACTCAACATCTGAGGTCATCAATCGCTTAGAACTTAGAACTACTTAAACCTAACTAAGCTAAGGATATCACACACATCCACGCCCGAGGCAGGATTCGAACCTGCGACCGTAGCGGTCGCACGCTTCCAGACTGAAGCGCCTAGAACCGCTCAGCCACACCGGCCGGCAAGTGAGCCCACATTTAACATATCACACATTTAACACTTCCTTCTCCGGGAGTAACTTGAGAAAAAATTTACATCACAAACAGTGCAAGGTGAATAGTTAGAGTCTAGTGTGTCTGCATTGTTGGCATCCAGGTCATTATCGCAGGGGTCTGATGAAGAACCTCATTGTTTCATGTGCTGAGTTTTCTTTTTCTGAAGGCCTTTAGTTTTCCCAATCCTGCCCCCTTGCGGGCATCCGAACCCCAGATCTCTTCTTGGTAAGCGACTTGGTCAAATGATCCGTGCACGCCATTTCAGTCATAAGGCTGTCACTTGCTAGTTTCGGTCCCTTAGTGGTGGTTCTCTTCTTAATATTAAGTTGTAAATGGGTGGAAAACGATTTTACGTACTGGTGAAAGCCTTGCAGTCCAGAACAAACACCACTTCGCATTTAACCTACGCTCCATCCACACTAGTTGAAAGAAAGGTTCCAGTCGGTCGCTACAATATTCTGTCAACAAGAGACACCGTTTACTGTCCTGGACGCCTGTCAGAAGCAGTTCAGAAGGATTGAACCACACTCTGTTATCATCGTACAGAATTATTATTTAATTTATGGGCGACTAGTAACTTCAACAATAACAACAAACAACAGGATTATCATTGCCACAACTTAGCAAATAGCCTCTATTCCCAACTGTTACATCAATACCCCGTTCCTAACTGGCCTTGGTTGATTGGCTAATGGAGATGGTTGCCTTCAATAACTGCTTACACAACATTACTAATTTAACCAATTTATTAGTAATAGTTCACCAACAACAAGTCTTAAAACACTTCATAACAGACTGATTAAATAACTGTTACTTTGGGTAATAAATTCTGAACCAATAACAGTAGCAAAGAACATCGCTTCCAAATGAAAATGGTAGAAAGGTACCTTTCAAACTTCAAAATTAACTTTCATTTAACACGTAGATATAAAAACATATACAAAACTCACAGTTAGTATATACGGTAAATTCCAGTATTTATAACCCGCTGAACTACAGCGCAGAGCTGAATTACAAATCTATCCAATGAGTAATCCTGATAACAAGATTACATTCACAAAGAAATATAATAACTTTATGACAATGCCCGTCCGACATTGGCCACACTTTTACACACTCGTCAGGTCCTTTGAAAGGTGAAAGTTTCTGCTTAATCTCCACACAATTCAGCAAACTAACACCGCAAAAGTCACTGAAGGCTAATTACACATACCGTATTCCATTATTTTCTTCTCCAATATCATGACATCCTTATTGTGGGCGAACATGCTCCAGCACAGCGTGTTCAGATTGGGCCCACGGTGTCTTGTTTATGTGCCGTGGCAAAACACTCACAAACGACATCGGCCACAGTTCGCCGTAATTGCGTCCATACAATTGCAGAGCCCACGGCTTATCGTTCGACAGCAGCGTTGAATTCCCAAGCGTCTCGGTTTTCACCGTCAGTCCACAACCACAGAGTGCCAAAACTATTAAATGCACAATTCGGACCATCCGGACCTCATCACTCTGCCGTTCTGTCCTTCTCGTTCGGTACTCTCCAATCCTCCAATCCTCGTCGCCAGAGGGCCACTTGCGCCAACTCGGCGCCCCCAGTATCTTAGACCTTAACATTCGCGGCCAGAACATAATCGTGACGAAAATCGGCACACTGGGCCATCAACAAGTGTCAGCGTGCGAACCATTTAACGAAACTTCATCGATATGGGCTTTCGGACTGCACGACACAAAGCTTTACGCCTCGCCTAGGCCGGTCAACACCGACATTGGACTGTTGATGATTGGAAACATGTTGCCTGGTCGGACGAGTCTCATTCCAAATTGAATCGAGCGGATGGACGTGTACTGGCCTGGAGACAACCTCATGAATCCATGGACACTGCATGTAAGCATGGGACTGTTCAAGACGATGGAGGCTTTGTAACGTTGTGGGGTGTGCAGTTTCAGTGGTATGGGAGACCTGATACGTGTAGGGGACATGTATGTAAGCAACCGGTCTGATCACCTGCATCCATTCAGTTTTTGTATTCCCATCCTTTTGGCAGCAGGTCTCTGGGAGGACGGCCGTTTACTACGGTGACAAAATAAAACACCTACAGCCGTCCATATGATTTATTTTATTTTGTTGCAACCATTTCAAAGCTTCAATGCGTCATCCCTATATGCATCACATCAGCTGCCAGCATTACTGGATATGAAGATAATGTGTCAACACTCCAACCATTGTATTTTGTCACAATGCGTCCCTTACAGACCGACGGTCATGGGCAATTCCAGCAGGACAATGCGACACCCCACATGCCCAGAATTGCTACAAATTGGCTTCAGGAACACTCTTCTGAGTTTAAACTCTTTCGCTGGACGCCAGACTCCCCAGACACGAACATTATTGAACATATATTGGATGCCTTGCAACGTGCTGTTCAGAAGAGATGTCCACCCCCTCGTACTCTTACGAATTTATGGACACCCATGCAGGATTCATCGTGTGGGTTCCCTCCAGCAATAATTCAGACATTAGTCGAGTCTATGATACGTCGTGTTGCTCAAATGGTTGAAATGGCTCTGAGCACCATGGGACTTAACATCTGAGGTCATCAGTCCCCTTGAACTTAGAACTACTTAAACCTAACTAACCTAAGGACATCACACACATCCATGCCCGAGGGAGGATTCGAACTTGCGACCGTAGCGGTCGCGCGGTTCCAGACTGGAGCGTCTAGAACCGCTCGGTCACAGCGGCCGGCACGTTGGGTTGCATCACTTGCGGGCTCTCGCGGTAGCCCTAAAAGATATTAGGGCGGGGTACCAGGTTCTTTTTCTCTTCAGTAATTACTGCATAAGAAATGTTGCAAATCATAATCCATTCAACACTTTCGTAGAACCCAAATATTTGTTTTCAGTAACTGTATCGAAATGTACCATTCCGAAAAAAAAGTAAAAATTGTAAGGTAATAAGTCCCATATAGCTGAAGAGGTAAAACATCCGGAATTTAGAACAGAAAAGTCCATGGGAAAACACGTATCAGCCATATTACGAATATTGGTTAGAAGTGTTGTCGGTCACTGTGTGTAGACACAAAAGCAGTGAGGCGGCCGCCGGACAAATACGAAGGCTCTCCCCCGCCCAGCTGCCACTGCGCGTCACTCGCACCCCCGCTGGAAAAAGCAAATACCAGTCCCGGCCTGGCTCGCCGCCCCACCCCCCAATTAGCAGCGGGTGCGCCTGTCAGTGGCGCGGGCAAACCTGCTTATAAATAACGCACATATTTGCGCAGCGGCGCAATAACAAGCTGGAGCCGGCGCTCAAACACAGGGAGAGGGCCGGCGCAGATGGCGCAGCGGGGACCATGAATGCTAACATAAGGCGGAGGCCGGCAAAGGCAAGGCGCGCTCCAGTGGCGGCCGAGTTTGCACAGCCCCGGAATCGAGGGACAGAAAATCAGGGAAGAAGGAGCAGAGTAAGGCCGGTCCTAACTACCTCCGGCACGGCGACGTCTGGGCGCCTGCGACTTCATTCCGGCAGCGAGGGAGTCCTTAAATGAGGCAGGCGCGGCGGCTTCTTGGAAAGCTGCGTGGAGACGTCTGAAATGTTAACGAGATCTGTGACAGAGAAGAGGAATTGAAGGCGTCCGCGAACACTGCTTAGCACTTTATGGATATGGGGCGGGAAGGGGAAATAAGCGTCTCAAAGGTAGGTCTTGCTGTGCTTTCATTATAAATTTAAATAGGGGCTAAAAGCCGAATGCACGCACATTGTGTGACCGTGTGTTACTGGGGAGCAACACATTAAACTTAGTTGCTAAAGAACTGGAAAAATACGTTGAGAGGTAGAGTAAGATGATATAAACGAAGATAACGAGAACACGGACGTCCGTCTGAGCCTTAACATGCTCAGAATTACGATGATTGGCTAGAAGTGTTGTCGGTCACTGTGTGCCAATGAGCTTTCAGTAGTGTTCTGAGCCCTCTGCCCTGAATACCAAATGAGAGCATTAAATGTGATCGTCTGCAGCACGTGGTCGTGCGGTAGCCTTCTCGCTTCGCGCGCCCGGGTTTCCGGGTTCGATTCCCGGCAGGGTCAGGGATTTTCTCTGCCTCGTGATGACTGGGTGTTGTCTGATGTCCTTAGGTTAGTTACGTTTAAGTACTAAGTTCTAGGGGACTGATGACCTTAGATGTTAAGTCCCATAGTGCTCAGAGCCATAATGAATTTCTGTTCCATTTGTTGCAATTGTCATCGCTGATGGCGGTGGTAAAAGATACATCATACGTAAGTAAGCGAGAGACACAGTTTTCCTTCAAGTGGAATGCACTCGCATGCTCCGCAACTGTCGTTTGGAATCGTCCATACCGCGACATGCGCGAACGCCATCGCTCGTGGATCGGACTATAGTCGGCATTTAAATAGTTGTGATTCTAGGATAAGATTCGTGAATGTCAAAAACTTCAATTTCGTAACCATAATACCGACCAGTTGGGAATTTAGGAACAACCGATGTTATTAGTTCCGCAATATTCCCAAACGTAATTGCTGTGAAACGATTAGAACGAGACTTCGACAGTGCATTCGTCTCGAGATAAAACGCTCTATTTACGTCGTCGCATTAAACGAGAGGTAGGTAACTCCCACATCTAACCTAATGCAATAAACATGAAGAATTTCGTTAACAACTCTACACTCTACAGCGCGGTCCGTGTAACGTATTCGGTACAAGTCTTCTGCTTCCCCCCAGTTACCAGTCAAGTTGTGCATTTCTACACAAAAGAATTTCACCTGAGTTTCGCCAACGGAAGTTTAGGCTACGTTCCATGACCAACATTACTGAATAAACAAAGTAACGCACACGCTGCCCATACCCAAAGATTTTCGTTCTTCAGATGTAGTCGCAGTATAAGTATTTGTCTACTTCAGTAGACAATTCTAATGTTGAAGAAATAAGAAGAGTGTAATGATAGTTTACTCTCGCACATACATTCACCCTCCTTTTTCTGGTATGAGTGTATGTGTGCACTAAGAGTATACGAGATACAGAGAAACTTCTGTTACATGTTAACGTCTCGTCGACGCGAATGGTATTACTGTCAAATTACTATCTCGTATTTAATCACTCTTGGAAACCATGGAAGTTGCAGAGATTTAATACAAGGCGCAAAGGTTATTTACAACTTGTACGGAAATCGGACTGCACTTACAAGAGTGGGAATATATGAAATAGAAGCTGTAGTTCAGAAGGTAGTGAGTCAGAATTGTTATTCAGTATGTACACTGAGCAAGCAATAACGAACTCAAAGGAGACTTTTAGGAGGGAACTGAAGTTCAAGGAGAAGAACTAAAAGTTTTATTTCTCTCAGAGACGGAGAGGCATTTTGGCCATCAGATCAGTGGAATAGATAAAGTCTTCAAAAGGCTATAAGATGAATATCAACAAAAGTAAAGCAATAGTAACGGCTTGAAGTCGAATTAAATCACATGACACTGAGGGGATTGGATTAGGACATTAGGCACTAAAAGTAGTTGATGAGTTATGCTGTATGGCCAGGAAAATAGCTGGCAAAAGCCAAAGTAGCGGGCATATAAAATTCAAACTGATAATAGGCAAAGAAACACGTTTCTGAAAAAGAGAAATTTGTAACATCGAATATGAATGTAAGCAAGTCTTTTCTGAAGATGTTTGTCTACAGTGCAGCTTTGTACAGAGGTGAAACGTGAATGAATAAACAGTTCAGACAAGAAGAGAGTAGAAATGTGGCTTCACAGAGTAATGCTAAAGATTAAATTAGTACATCAGGTAACTAATGAAGAAGTTCTGAATCAAATTGGGGAGAAAAGTTTATGGTATGTCGTCGCTAAAGGAAAGGAATGGTTGATCTCCTGATTCACCAAGAAATTGTAAATTTGGTAATTTAAGGAAGCATATGGCGTAAGAATTACAGCAGATAAGTCTTGATTACAGTAGCACGTACATCTGGATATATGTCACCTTAGCTGTGTGTTGATGAAGAGGCTTGCACAGGATAACTATCAAGGATACCTACATCACAACAATCTGCGAATAGGAGATCACAACAACATTTAAACGACCTAATTAAATTACCTCATTTTGACCATGATGAGAAAAAAAATATCATGACTACATTCTTGCAAAAGACGTAATTTAAGGGAACGACACAAAATCTTAAACAGAATAATTGCCGAATATATAAATCAATCTCTCGGTTAAATTACGCTAATTTTATTGTCAACTCTCCCCTCGATACTGAAGAGAGTGCGCAATGATACTAGTCAGTTATCTACCAAGATGTTTCCCCCAATGCTAATTTTATGCCCAACAATGGATCAAAGGGTGGAGTAATCACATAGTGTCCTTAATTACGCAGAAGTGTGTCTAGCTATGAAATCAAATTCAAAAGTACAAAAAGTTCCTGAGTTTATGAGCAGAAGTTTACATCTTTTAAAAATATTGTCAAGTAATTCAGTAAAAATTATTTCAGATTTGACGACAATAATAATAGCGCTAATTCTAAAACCTACTCTAAGAACTGAAACAGCTGGTTTCATCCTCAAATGTGAAACGGAATTCACATGAAGGAAATCACTTTGGTTGCTGTAATATGCTTAGTCTTCTTTAGAAGATTATTAAGCAACACCTGTGGTCCAGGGGTAGCGTCTTTGATTAGTAACCAGAACGTCCGCGGTCCTGGGTTAGAAATTCGCCGCTGCTTAAAATTTGGTTAATAATTAGAATTGGCTGCCGAAGAATTCCGTCATAAAAAGTCACATACATTCTGCCAACGGCCTTCTCAAATAGGGCCGAGGAGCAGACAGAGGTTCAGGGCACTCTCTTGTTCCAGGGGTGGAAAACTGCCCCTAAAGGAGGAGGAATCAGCGACGTTCAGCGACATGGGGATTCAGGAGGCAATGGAAACCACGTAACGTGTATCCACACGACAAGTGGCCTGTTTTGAAAAAGTATCATGATGATCTCTACATTCGCAAAAGATTTCAGAATAGTCCCGCATTCGAATCTCCGGGAGGGGACCGCCAAGTGGGAGGTGACCGTGAGAAAAAGAATTGTCGACGAAAGGATAACGTTCTACAAGTGGAGGTGTGGAATGACAGAAGCTTCAACGTGGAAAGAAAACTAGAAAATGCTGAAAGGGAACTCCAGAAATTCAATCTAAATATTGTAGAGGTCAGTAAAGCGAAATTGAAAGAAGGCAGGTATTTTCGTCAGATGAGTATGGGGTAATATCAACAGCAGTGGAAAATGGTATAACGGGAGTAGGATTCATTAGGAATAGGAAGACGGGGCAAAGAGTGAGTTATTGTGAACAGTTCAGTGGTAGGGTCGTTCTCATCAGAATCAACAGCAAACCAACATCGACAAAGATAGTTCAAGCACACATGCCGACGTCGCAAGCTGAAGATGAAGACCTAGAGCAAGTCTATGAGGATACTGAAAGGGTAATACAGTATGTAAAGGGAGATGAAAATCTAATTGTGATGTTACAGGAGAATATGGGCTTGGGACAAGGAATGAGAGAGGAGAAAGACTAATTGAGTTTTGTAACAAGTTTCAGCTAGTAATAGCGAATACCCTGTTCAAGAATCACAAGGGGAGGAGGTATACTTGGAAAAGGCCGGGAGATACGGGAAGATTTCAATTACATTACATCATGGTCAACCAGAGATTCCGAAATCAGATACTGGATTGTAAGGCGTATCCAGGAGCAGATATAGACTCAGATCACAATATAGTAGTGATGAAGAGTAGGCTGAAGTTCAAGACATTAGTCAGGAAGAATCAATACGCAAAGAAGTGGGATACGGAAGTTCTAAGGAATGACGAGATACGTTTGAAGATCTCTAACGCCATAGATACAGCAATAAGGAATAGCGCAGTAGGCAGCACAGTTGAAGAGGAATGGACATCTCTAAAAAAGGCCATCACAGAAGTTGGGAAGGAAAACATAGGTACAAAGAAGGTAGCTGCGAAGAAACTATGGGTAACAGAAGAAATACTTCAGTTGATTGATGAAAGGAGGAAGTACAAACATGTTCCGGGAAAACGAATACTCTGTCAAGATTCACAAGAGGAGGAGGTGTACTTGGATAGGGTCGGATGATACGGGAAAATTTCAGTTAGATTACGTCCTGGTCGATAGAGATTTCGATATCAAATACTGGATTGTAAGGGGTACCAGTCTGAATGATTGACTGATCTGGCCTTGTAACACTAACCAAAACGGCCTTGCTGTGCTGGTACTGCGAACGGCTGAAAGCAAGGGGAAACTACTGCCGTAATTTTTCCCAAGGGCATGCAGCTTTACTGCATGGTTAAATGATGATGGCGTCCTCTTGGGTAAAATATTCCGGAGGTAAAAGAGTCCCCCATTCGGATCTCCGAGCGGGGACTATTCAAGAGGACGTCGTTATCAGGAGAAAGAAAACTGGCGTTCTACGGATCGGAGCGTGGAATGTCAGACCCCTTAATCGGGCAGGTAGGTTAGAAAATTTAAAAAGGGATATGGATAGGTTAAAGTTAGATATAGTGGGAATTAGTGACGTTCGGTGGCAGGAGGAACAAGACTTTTGGTCAGGTGAATACAGGGTTATAAATACAAAGTCCAATAGGGGTAATGCAGGAGTAGGTTTAATAATGAATAGGAAAATAGGAGTATGGGTAAGCTACTACAAACAGCATAGTGAACGCATTATTGTGGCCAAGATATACACGAAGCCGAAGCCTACTACAGTAGTACACGTTTATATGCCAACTGGCTCTGCAGATGACGAAGAAATTTAAGAAATGTATGATGAGATAAAAGAAATTATTCAGGTAGTGAAGAGAGACGAAAATTTAATAGTCATTGGTGACTGGAATTCGAGCCTAGGAAAAGGGAGGGAAGGAAACATAGTAGGTGAATATGGATTGGGGGTAAGAAATGAAAGAGGAAGCCGTGTGGTAGAATTTTGCACAGAGCATAACTTAATCTTAGCTAACACTTACTTCAAGAATCATAAATGAAGGTTGTATACATGGAAGAACAGTTACCTGTGGTCTAGGGGTAGCGTCTTCGATTCATAAGCAGAACATCTTCGGTCCCGGGTTCGATCCCCGCCACTGCCTAAATTTTGATAAAAAATCAGCATTGGCGGCCGAAGACTACCGGCATAAGAAGTCAGTCTCAATCTGGAAACGGCCTTGTCAAAGAGAGCGGAGGAGCGGATAGAGGTTCAGGGCCCTCTCTTGTCCTAGGGGTGGGAAATTGCCCCTAAAGGCGGAAGAATCAGCAATGATCAACGACATGAGGATGCAGAAGGCAATGGAAACCACTGCATTAACGACACGTAACGTGTATCCACAGGACATGTGGCCGGTAGTTAAAGAAGTGTCATGATGATCTCTCCATTGGCAAAAGATTCCGGAATAGTTCCCCATTCGGATTTCCGGGAGGGGACTGCCAAGGGGGAGGTTACCATGAGAAAAGGTTGAATAATCAACGAAAGGATAATGTTCTACGAGTCGGTGCGCGGAATGTCAGAAGCTTGAACGTGGTAGGTAAGCTACAAAATCTGAAAAGGGAAATGCAAAGGCTCAATCTAGATATAGTAGGGGTCAGTGAAGTGAAGTGGAAGGAAGACAAGGATTTCTGGTCAGATGAGTATCGTGTAATATCAACAGCAGCAGAAAATGGTATAACAGGTGTAGGATTCGTTATGAATAGGAAGGTAGGGCAGAGGGTGTGTTACTGTGAACAGTTCAGTGACCGGGTTGTTCTAATCAGAATCGACATCAGACCAACACCGACAACGATAGTTCAGGTATACATGCCGACATCGCAAGCTGAAGATGAACAGATAGAGAAAGTGTATGAGGATATTGAAAGGGTAATGCAGTATGTAAAGGGGGACGAAAATCTGATAGTCATGGGCGACTGGAATGCAGTTGTAGGGGAAGGAGTAGAAAAACGTTACAGAAGAATATGGGCTTGGGACAAGGAATGAAAGAGGAGAAAGACTAATTGAGTTCTGTAACAAGTTTCAGCTAGTAATAGCGAATACCCTGTTCAAGAATCACAAGAGGAGGAGGTATACTTGGAAAAGGCCGGAAGATTTCAATTACATTACATCATGGTCAACCAGAGATTCCGAAATCAGATACTGGATTGTAAGGCGTACCCAGGAGCAGATATAGACTCAGATCACAATATAGTAGTGATGAAGAGTAGGCTGAAGTTCAAGACATTAGTCAGGAACAATCAATACGCTAAGAAGTGGGATACGGAAGTTCTAAGGAATGACGAGATACGTTTGAAGATCTCTAACGCCATAGATACAGCAATAAGGAATAGCGCAGTAGGCAGCACAGTTGAAGAGGAATGGACATCTCTAAAAAGGGCCATCACAGAAGTTGGGAAGGAAAACATAGGTACAAAGAAGGTAGCTGCGAAGAAACCATCGGTAACAGAAGAAATACTTCAGTTGATTGATGAAAGGAGGAAGTACAAACATGTTCCGGGAAAATCAGGAATACAGAAATACAAGTCGCTGAGGAACGAAATAAATAGGAAGTACAGGAAAGCTAAGACGAAATGGCTGCAGGAAAAATATGAAGACATCGCAAAAGATATGATTGTCGGAAAGACAGTCTCAGCATACAGGAAAGTCAAAACAAACTTTGGTGACATTAAAAGCAACGGTGGTAACATTACGAGTGCAACGGGAATTCCACTGTTAAATGCAGAGGAGAGAGCAGGTAGGTGGAAAGAATACATTGAAAGCCTCTATGAGGGTGAAGATTTGTCTGATGTGATAGAAGAAGAAACAGAAGTCGATTTAGAAGAGATAGGGGATCCAGTATTAGAATCGGAATTTAAAAGAGCTTTGGAGAACTTACGGTCAAATAAGGCAGAAGAGATAGGTAACATTCCATCAGAATTTCTAAAATCAATAGGGGCAGTGGCAACAAAACGACTATTCACGTTGGTGTGTAGAATATATGAGTCTGGCGACATACCATCTGACTTTCGGAAAAGCATCATCCACACAATTCCGAAGACGGCAAGAGCTGACAAGTGCGAGAATTATCGCACAATCAGCTTAACAGTTCATGCATCGAAGCTGCTTACAAGAATAATATACAGAAGAATGGAAAAGAAAATTGAGAATGCGCTAGGTGACGATCAGTTTGGCTTTAGGGAAAGTAAAGGCACGAGAGAGGCAATTCTGACGTTGCGGCTAATAATGGAATCAAGGCTAAAGAAAAATCAATACACGTTCATAGGATTTGTCGACCTTGAAAAAGCGTTCGACAATATAAAATGGTGCAATCTGTGCAAGATTCTGAAAAAAGTAGGGGTGAGCTATAGGGAGAGACCGGTCATATACAATATGTACAACAACCAAGGGGGAATAATAAGAGTGGACGATCAAGAATGAAGTGCTCGTATTAAGAAGGGAGTAATACAAGGATGTAGCCTTTCGCCCCTACTCTTCAATCTGTACATCGAGGAAGCAATTATGGAAAGGTTCAGGAGTGGAATTAAAATACAAGGTGAAAGGATATCAATGATACGATTCGCTGATGACATTGCTATCCTGAGTGAAAGTGAAGAAGAATTAAATGATCTGCTGAACGGAATGAACAGTCTAATGAGTACACACTATGGTTTGAGAGCTAATCGGAGAAAGACTAAGGTAATGAGAAGTAGTAGAAAGGAGAACAGCGAGAAACTTAACATCAGGATTCATGGTCATGAAGCCAATGAAGTTAAGGAATACTGCTACCTAGACAGTAAAATAACCAATGACTGACGTAGCAAGGAGGACATCAAAAGCAGACTCGCTATGGCAAAAAAGGCATTTCTGGCCAAGAGAAATCTACTAATATCAAATACCGGCCTTAATTTGAGTGAGAAATTTCTGAGGACGTACGTCTGGAGTACAGCATTGTATGGTAGTGAAACATGGACTGTGGGAAAACCGGAACAGAAGAGAATCAAAGCATATGAGATGTGGTGCTATAGACGAATGTTGAAAATTAGGTGAACTGATAAGGTAAGGAATGAGGAGGTTCTACGCAGAATCGGAGAGGAAAGGAATGTGTGGAAAACACTGATAAGGAGAAGGGACAGGATGATAGGACATCTGCTAAGACATGAGGGAATGACTTCCATGGTACTAGAGGGAGCTGTAGAGGGCAAAAACTGTAGAGGAAGACAGAGATTGGAATACGTCAAGCAAATAATTGAGGACGTAGGTTGCAAGTGCTACTCTTGAGATGAAGAGGTTAGCACAGGAAAGGAATTCGTGGCGGGCCGCATCAAACCAGTCCGTAGACTGATGACAAAAAAAAAAAAAAAAAGGAAACAACATGGAAGAACCCTGGAGATTCTAAAAGGTATCAGATAGATTATATAATGGTAAGACAGAGATTTAGGAACCAAGTTTTAAATTGTACGACATTTCCAGGTGCAGATGTGGGCTCTGACCACAGTCTATTGGTTATGAACTGTAGATTAAAACTGAAGAAACTGCAAAAAGGTGGGAATTTAAGGAGATGGCACCTGGATAAACTGAAAGAACCAGTGGTTGTACAGAGTTTCAGGTAGAGCATAAGGGAACAATTGACAGGAATTGGGGGAAAGAAATACAGTAGAAGAAGAATGGGTAGCTCTGAGGGATGAAGTAGTGAAGGCAGCAGAGGATCAAGTAGGTAAAAAGACGAGGACTAGTAGAAATCCTTGGGTAACAGAAGAAATACTGTATTTAACTGATGAAAGGAGAAAACATAAAAATGCCGTAAATGAAGGAGACAAAACGTCTCAAAAATGAGATCGACAGGAAGTGCAAAATGGCTAAGCAAGGATGGCTAGAGGACAAATATAAGGATGTAGAGGCTTATCTCAGGAAATTTAGAGAGACCTTTGGAGAATATCAAGAGCTCAGATGGAAACCCAGTTCTAATCAAAGAAGGGAAAGCACAAAGGTGGAAGGAGTATATAGAGGGTCTATACAAGAGCGATGTACTTGCGGAAAATATTATGGAAATGGAAGACGATGTAGATGAAGATGAAATGGGAGATAAGATACTGCGTGAAGAGTTTGACAGAGCACTGAAAGACCTGAGTCGAAACAAGGACCCGGGAGTAGACAACATTCCATTAGAACTATTGACGGCCTTGGGGGAGCCAGTCCTGACAAAACTCTACCATCTGGTGAGCAAGATGTATGAGACAGGCAAAATACCCTCAGACTTCAAGAAGAATATAATAAATCCAATCCCAAAGAAAGCAGGTGTTGACAGATGTGAAAATTACCGAACTATCAGTTTAATAAGTCACAGCTGCAAAATACTAACGCGAATTCTTTACAAACGAATGGAAAAACTTCTAGAAGCCGACCTCGGGGAAGATCAGTTTGGATTCCGTAGAAATGTTGGAACACGTGAGGCAATACTGACCCTACGACATATCTTAGAAGAAAGATTAAGGAAAGGTAAATCTACGTTTCTTGCATTTGTAGACTTAGAGAAAGCTTTTGACTATGTTGACTGGAATACTCTCTTTCAAATTCTGAAGGTGGCAGGGGCAAAATGCAGGGAGCGAAAGGCTATTTACAATTTGTACAGAAACCAGATGGCAGTTACAAGAGTCGAGGGGCATGAAAGGGAAGCAGTGGTTGGAAAGGGAGTGAGACAGGGTTGTAGCCTCTCCCCGATGTTATTCAATCTGTATATTGAGCAAGCAGTAAAGGAAACAAAAGAAAAATTTGGAGTAGGTATTAAAATCTAGAGAGAAGAAATAAAAACTTTGAGGTTCGCCGATGACACTGTAATTCTGTCAGAAACAGCAAAGGACTTGGAAGAGCAGTTGAATGGAATGGACAGTGTCTTGAAAGGAGGATATAAAATGAACATCCGGAAAAGCGGAACGAGGATAATGGAATGTAGTCAAATTAAGTCGGTTGATGCTGAGGGGATTAGATTAGGAAATGAGACACTTAAAGTAGTAAAGGAGTTTTTCTATTTGGGGAGCAAAATAACTGATGATGGTCGAAGTAGAGAGGATATAAAATGTAGACTGGCAATCGCAAGGAAAGCGTTTCTGAAGAAGTGAAATCGGCCGTGGCAGAGCACGCACTGAATGAGACCGACCACGTAATAAAATTCGCCGACACGTAAGTTCTGGCTGTAGAGAAGCACTATCACACGCGCTTGTTCAGAGAAGCTGTAGAAATACAAAAACACGCGAACAGATTGAACAAGAAAGAGGAAAGCCTTAAGGTAAACGGCTCCTGGCTTCCCGTACTGCAGCGAACGACCGTCGCAGGTAGCAAGAGGAGAACCTCACCGGAAATGACCGCGGAGAAGCCCTCTGACGTTGGCGCGCCAGGTACATACAGTCTGCGCCCGCGAGCTCGGCTCCAGTTCACCACCGGCAATGGAGGGTGAAGCTTTGGCAATGCCAGCCCCTCGTGCTGGTGAAACGTCAGAAAAATCATTAGATGAACGTCGGCCGAAGAACCCGGGACAGAAGCCAATAGGCAGTTTTTCAGCAAGTGGCCACGAAAGCCTTAACAATTTTGTAAGAGAAAGTTGTTAACATCGAGTATAGATTTAAGTGTCAAGAAGTCATTTCTGAAAGTATTTGTATGGAGTGTAGCCATGTATGAAAGTGAAACATGGACGATAAATAGTTTGAACAAGAAGAGAATAGAAGCTTTCGAAATGTGGTGCTACAGAAGAATGCTGAAGATGAGATGGGTAGATCACATAACTAATGAGGAAGTGTTGAATAGGACTGGGGAGAAGAGAAGTTTGTGGCTTGACCAGAAGAAGGGATCGGTTGGGAGGACATGTTCTGAAGCATCAAGGGATCACCAATTTAGTATTAGAGGGCAGCGTGGAGGGTAAAAATCGTAGAGGGAGACCAAGAGACGAATACAATAAGCAGATTCAGAAGGTTGTAGGTAGCAGTAGGTACTGGGAGATGAAGAAACTTGCACAGGATAGAGTAGCATGGAGAGCTGCATCAAACCAGTCTCAGAACTGTAGACCACAACAACAACAACAACGATGTGCTAACCCCATCTGTGTGCTCGTCTGTGTGGAACCCAGGACTCAGTTTACGATAGCACATATATGGCTAATCTTCCCCTAGTCCTCATAAATAGGTAAAGGACGGGGTATTCTAAGGTTATTTCAATTCAAGAGTGAGTAATTTTCCTATGAGGGTCGGTGTTTTTCAGAAACCGGTGGAAACAGACCTTTGTAGGTCTTGACAAGACCTAGCACCTTTAGAGACGTTCTATTAAGTAGAGTGCGAATTTGCCAATGAGAATATCCATTCTATGTTACGAAAGCTGACTAGTTGAAGGACCAAAATGTTAGATTCGTGGCGATAGTAAAATCGAGGAGTCGGTCGGCTGCCCTTGTAGCACGTAGAGGTCGCGTGGCCTCTGGAGCACAAATGGTGTTTTTGTAGATTTTTGAAATCTGAGTAGGTGATCCTTTGTGATTAACCAAGTTATTTATTGCAGTATTTCGACTAAGAGAATACAAAATTGCGTCTCGGAAAGCTGTTTATGCTGTACTGCTTTTTTCGGCGGGTGTTGTGTTTTAGTGAGGGTGCACATGCTAACTGGGACAGAATTATATCAAATCGAAGACATAGTAGCTTACTGTAGGCGGTGTTTCAAGGGAACGTGAAGGACTGGCGTGGTTCAACTGAAATCCATAAAATACATTTTTTTCTGTAGAAATTATTTCGTTCTGTCGAAGTGGCCGAGCGGTTCTTGGCGCTACAGTCTGGAACCGTGTGACCGCTAGGGTCGCAGGTTCGAATCCTGCCTCGGGCATGGATGTGTGTGATGTTCTTAGGTTAGTTAGGTTCACGTAGTTTCAAAGTTCTAGGGGGCTGCTGACCTCAGAAGTTAAGTCCCATAGTGCCTAGACCCATTTGAACCATTTGAACCATTATGCCGGGAGTATTATTCGCTCAAGGTATGCAGGACAACTTCTGTGAATTTTGGAAGGTAGCAGATGAGGTACTAACGGACGTAAAGCTGCGAGGTGGGATCGTGAAACGTGATTCGACAGCTCAGTCGACAGATGTGACAAGCGAAGTTCCTAAGAACTTCCAGCATGATGGAGCAGTTTGGACCAGCAACTTCTGCTAACCAGTAAAACGAAAAATCAGTTCAAGTTGCAAATTATTACTTTTTATTCGTTCTATGACTAGTATCGGGCCGTAACCCATTTTAAAATCATCATAACGTAGTCAAAAATGATATTTTCGAGGATGTCAAAAATGTTGAGTGAACACTTACAATGCATGCAGACAGACAATGTCTGTGTGCACTGTATATGTTCATTCAACATTTTTGACCTCTTCGAAATGCCATTTTCGACTATGTTATGACGATTTTAAGATGCGTCTCGTCCCGATACTATACTCATGCTCATAAATTAAGGATAATTTCAGAACGTGGTTCCACACAATGTGGCACTACACAAAACTGGCACTAATAGCATAGGCACATAGGGAACACACACAACACAGATCTGTAAGACCACAGTAATGGCGATAAGTTGAGAAAACCGTCCCGAAACACATGTGCTACAAAATGCCACTGTTTCCTGCGTATGTACCCCGACCTCAGTATGGGATATGATGGCCATGCCCACGTACATAGGCCGCATAACGTGTTGGCATACTCTGGATCGGGTGGTCGAGGAGTTGCTGTGGTGTAGTCTCCCATTCTTGCACTAGTGACTGTCGGAGCTCCTGAAGTGTCCTAGGGGTTTGAAGACGTGCAGCGATACGTCGACCGAGAGCATCCCAGAAGTGCTCGATGGGGTTTAGGTCTGGAGAACAGACAGGTCACTAAATTCGCCTGATATCCTCTGTTTCAAGGTACTCCTCCAAGATGGCAGCTCGGTGGGGTATGTGCGTTATCATCCATCAGGAGGAAGGTGGGACCCACTGCACCCCTGTATAAGGCGGACATACTGGTGCAAAATGACGTTCCAATACACCTGACCTCTCTCAAAGGCATACAGGGGTGTACGTGCACCAAACATAATCCCACCCCACATCATCAAACCACGACCTCCATACTGGTCCCTTTCAAGAACATTAAAGAGTTAATGTCCGATTCCTGGTTCACGCCAGATGAAAACCCAGAGACAATCACCTGGATTCGCCCAAGAACATAACCTGGGACAACTGTTCCAATGACCATGAACTGTGTTCTTGACACCATGGTTTACGGGCTCTCCTGTGACCGGGGGTCAGTGGAATGCACCTTGCAGGTCTCCAGGTGAATAAACCATGTCTGTTCAGTCGTCTGTGGACTGTGTGTCTGGAGACAACTGTTCAAGTGCCTGCGGCAAGGTCCCGAGAAAGGCTACCTGCAGCACTCCGTGGCCATCTGTGGGCAATGATGGTGAGATATCGGTCTTCTTGTGATGTTGTACACAATGGATGTCCAGTACTGTAGTGCCTGGACACGTTTCCTGTCTGCTGGAATCGTTGCCATAATCTTGAGATCACACTTTGTGGACACACGGAGGGCCCATGCTACGACCTGCTCTGTTTGACCAGCCTCCAGTCGCCCTAGTATTCTACCCCTCATAACGGCATCAATATGTGTTCTTTCAGCCATTTTCAACACACAGTCACCACTAGAACGTCTGAAAACGTCTGCACACTTACTCGCTTCACCGTACTCTGACATGCACCAACACATCTCTGCATATGTGGAATGCTGCCAGAGCCACGGTGCGACTACCGCAGGTCATATGCACCGCATCGTCATACCCCGAGGTGATTTAAACACGCAAACCGCCCACCAGAGTGTTGTTTTACCATGTATCAGTATTATCCTTAATTTATGAGCATGAGTGTAGTCGTAGAACGAATAAAAAGTAAAAATTTGCAACTTGAACTGATTTTACGTTCTAACAAAGGTTCCAGTTTGGCACACAGTTATAATGTGCCAGGAAGTTTCAAATCAGTTTCTGATCACTAGCCTGCCAATGTTTTGGGATCAATATAATACCTCTCAAGAATGTCATATGGACACCTTGTGCACGGTTGATGGTGAACTGTACATCGCGTGAGGTTGTTAAATATAATGGCTTAGTTGGCGCTCTTCGAGAGCTGTAGGCCTATACTGTTTATTATCCATATGCCCTTCTTTAGTACATAACAAAACGAACGGTAGTTTTGCGCCCTACTGATGCTGTCTCAGGAAAACCAAGGCGTAACTATAGTCGACAGATACCACAGTAGAGACGAGTGAGGCTTGCATACTATCGCAGGGAACGTGAAAGAAGCGCAGTAGCTCTACGATCACATGACTTGTAACGAAATGAATGAAAGGAGGTGGTCACAAGTGTACACAAGAAGAAGGCGAGGAATCAGTGAAGTATAAGTGATACGGTTTGATTCGTCGTCATTTAATCTGAAGGCAGTAAACTATTCCTGGACCCGACGGGGTAGTCGATAAGATACGAAACAAAGACAGAACCTAGACACATTTCGATTGTGCTAAATTGAATGTGTGTATTTGTGTCCATCTCAAAATACAGCTAACACAATAGTGGCCATTTGTAATGAAAGTAGAAATATCGAAATATTAGCATTAATATTCCCAGAATGAGATTTTCACCCTGCAGCGGAGTGTGCGCTGATATGAAACTTCCTGGCAGATTAAAACTGTGTGCCCGACCGAGACTCGAACTCGAGACCATTGCCTTTCGCGGGCAAGTGCTCTACCAATTTTTCTTCTTCTTCTTTCTTTTTCTTTTTTTTTTTTAAAAAAAGGGTCCCTCGTCGGCAGACCGTTCGCCGGCTGGCGGTTGTTCAATCTGACGCGACTTCGGCGACCAGCAGTTTTTTTTTTTTTTTTTTTTTTGCTGAATGGTATAACAATAACAAACATAAACTGCTTCTAGCATTTTTTTAAATATATAAGAAGATGACTTTATCAAATAAAATTTTCTGGGAAACGCAAATAAGTGGACATTTTTTTTTACATAATAGTTAAAAAAATCCTGCTTCTGTCAGGACAAAACAACAACGGTCTACGTTCCTCTTTCAGGCGCGTACCTCGCGAATCCCGTCATAACTCGCGTTGGTGTCGGGTACGTCCTCACGTGTGTTTGTGGATCCACTCCACTGTCCTTATCCTTTCTTGTTTTGATACTTATAGACAATAATTACATTCTCCAACCCGGGACACCCCAACTGGGTGGGGGATTAAGCAAGGCACTCCCTAAAAAATTTGTGTAATATGTTCGATATCTCGGATGTCTCATAAGCTGTGAGTAATGTTCCTGTAGTAAGGCCCAGAAGTCAAGCACATTCTTACTGCCGTCTCGGAAAAGATAACGCACAGTCAAACCTCGAATCCAAGTCACTGCGTTTGTCTTTGTTCGGGGATAATATGTCCTATCTGAGAGAAGTAATGTGCGTGGTTCTACTGTTTGCGGCCCCACCCGAAGGAGGAAGGCGATCGTTTTTGTGACCAAACACCATACGTCCGCCGAAGGACCGCATACCAGGCGATGCTCCTCTTTGTCTACAACAATGCACTGCGGACACAGTGGCTCGTCCGCCATATGAATTGTATGCAACCTGGTGTAATATGTGTAGTGATCGTATGTGTAAATATTAGTTATAAAATTAAGTAAAGACTTGGTGAAGGAAGTTACAGTTCTCAAGTACGCTAGCAGAGACACGGAAATGGAGCAGGACCGCGGAGAGGTAATCGGCCGATCGGGTATGCGAACCAATCAGTCAGCAGTCTACTGGGGGCGTCGTCCGGAGGACATTGCCCGCCCCGCTGGGAAGCAGGGCAGACGGATCAGGAGCCAGCATAAGTCACGTGTACGATACACGAGGGAACCTTCTAGCATCGAATCACAGAGGTCAGTCACTGTGCTACAAACGTCACGCCGTCAGCAGGAACACGAAATACACTCCTGGAAATGGAAAAAAGAACACATTGACAAAGGTGTGTCAAACCCACCATACTTGCTCCGGACACTGCGAGAGGGCTGTACAAGCAATGATCACACGCACGGCACAGCGGATACACCAGGAACCGCGGTGTTGGCCGTCGAATGGCGCTAGCTGCGCAGCATTTGTGCACCGCCGCCGTCAGTGTCAGCCAGTTTGCCGTGGCATACGGAGCTCCATCGCAGTCTTTAACACTGGTAGCATGCCGCGACAGCGTGGACGTGAACCGTATGTGCAATTGACGGACTTTGAGCGAGGGCGTATAGTGGGCATGCGGGAGGCCGGGTGGACGTACCGCCGAATTGCTCAACACGTGGGGCGTGAGGTCTCCACAGTACATCGATGTTGTCGCCAGTGGTCGGCGGAAGGTGCACGTGCCCGTCGACCTGGGACCGGACCGCAGCGACGCACGGATGCACGCCAAGACCGTAGGATCTTACGCAGTGCCGTAGGGGACCGCACCGCCACTTCCCAGCAAATTAGGGACACTGTTGCTCCTGGGGTAACGGCGAGGACCATTCGCAACCGTCTCCATGAAGCTGGGCTACGGTCCCGCACACCGTTAGGCCGTCTTCCGCTCACGCCCCAACATCGTGCAGCCCGCCTCCAGTGGTGTCGCGGCAGGCGTGAATGGAGGGACGAATGGAGACGTGTCGTCTTCAGCGATGAGAGTCGCTTCTGCCTTGGTGCCAATGATGGTCGTATGCGTGTTTGGCGCCGTGCAGGTGAGCGCCACAATCAGGACTGCATACGACCGAGGCACACGGGGCCAACACCCGGCATCATGGTGTGGGGAGCGATCTCCTACACTGGCCGTACACCTCTGGTGATCGTCGAGGTGACACTGAATAGTGCACGGTACATCCAGACCGTCATCCAACCCATCGTTCTACCATTCCTAGACCGGCAAGGGAACTTGCTGTTCCAACAGGACAATGCACGTCCGCATGTATCCCGTGCCACCCAACGTGCTCTAGAAGGTGTAAGTCAACTACCCTGGCCAGCAAGATCTCCGGATCTGTCCCCCATTGAGCATGTTTGTGACTGGATGAAGCGTCGTCTCACGCGGTCAGCACGTCCAGCACGAACGCTGGTACAACTGAGGCGCCAGGTGGAAATGGCATGGCAAGCCTTTCCACAGGACTACGTCCAGCATCTCTACGATCGTCTCCATGGGAGAATAGCAGCCTGCATTGCTGCGAAAGGTGGATATACACTGTACTAGTGCCGACATTGTGCATGCTCTGTTGCCTGTGTCTATGTGCCTGTGGTTCTGTCAGTGTGATCATGTGATGTATCTGACCCCAGGAATGTGTCAATAAAGCTTCCCCTTCCTGGGACAATGAATTCACGGTGTTCTTATTTCAGTTTCCAGGAGTGTAAATACCCCGGAAAGAGGCACCTCCCTCTCGAAGTTTGCAGCTTCTTCTGAAGTCTGCTGGGAGTCTGCTCGAAGTCTGCTGGAAGTGCTGGTCAACTTATGGAGTACGCTTGTCATGTTCCGGAAGCCTCGTGACGTTTGCTGGGCGTGCTGATGTACTCCCGACGGTACGCATGAAGAAGAAGCGGCAGCTATGGAGGTCATAGGACAGCATCGAACCTGATAGCAGCGTCTAGTTTCCACGACTTACGAAGAAAGAAGAAGATGTCGTCCCTTCGCCAGTAAGTCACAGAAGTCGAGTCTTCGTTCTGAGTCAAGTCATTAAAGTCGAAGTCTCACCAATAGCAACGGAGGAAGACGTATAGTGAATAACCCGGGTGACTGGTTCGGACCAAGGGATGCGGCCGAACCAGTGAAGTCACCCGTGAATTGGGAAGAACTCCAGTTCAATGGATGCCGCCCAGAGCCGCCGAATCAGAATACGGGTTCGCTCCTAGCACGGGGCAACTTTCGTCATATCAATGGCCGGCCAGCCGCCCGGAATTGCAAGCCAGTACACTCGCCGGCACACAGTCTTGGCGCGTAAGCAGCGCTCGCCACGTGCGGCCGTCGTCAGCTGTTTTTTCTGGGCCATTCCTTGCAGTCTACGTTAGCATCTCCCGCCGCCGCCAGCACCGAGGCCACTACGCCGTGTTGCTACGGAAGCACTGAACCAAGCGAGTAAAGTAAACCGGTTGAAGTCCGCTGAATGCACTGTTGTCAAGGAAATGTTTGTCAATAAATAACTCTTGGAGTAAGGGATGTTTTATTGTACCTCATCCTCTGAGCCAAGGGAAAGACCCATGTAGCCCAGCTCTACCTCTCCATGCCTGACAAATAATAAGAATAACAAGAAAGAAATGAAAAGAGACTGTACACTGGAACGAGTCACGTATTTCCCATTTATCACCTGATACCACAGTGCGCGCGTTCCCGTATCAAGATGTGGATGGTGCACTGTACGCAATACCACTGACCACGTAATTGTTGGTTGGCGGCGCTCTACGGCATTATTCGGCCGTCGTTGAGTCAAGATGTGATATATATCAAGTGCCGTTGCCGTCCTGGTAGTCGGTAGTTCCATGTGTACATAACTGTGTTCCACAAAAAAGGTTCGCATATGGGCAAGCGATGGTCGAGTGAAATCACTTGGCGTATTACGCGTTTAAAGCGTGCTGCAAGTATCCTGGCGTAGATCTTGTAGTCGCAATTAAGAAGGGTCAGTGGCCGGTAGGCCTGTATCCCTGTGCCGCCAGATGGTTTGTGAATGGGGATGATCATTCCTTCCACGAAGGAGGGCGGAAGAGGCACGTTGGGAGACATCAATTCGCAGTATATGGCAGTCCATCGTGGAGTCATGAGATCTTTAAATGTACGATAGAACTCTAACGGAAACCCGTCGGGCCCCGGCGATTTGTGCGACGCTCCCTTATCAGTCGCTTCCATTACGTCGTCAACTGTGATTTCACTTGTTAACTCCAGGTTGGCCGACTCGTCGAGACACGCGGGGAGCGTTCGTCGGACCTCATGAAAGGCTGCCTGATCGTGTTCCGCTTCTTCATAGAGATGATCGTAGTGCTCCACAAAAGCGTTGGCAATATCTTTTTGCGTTGTCGTGGGGCGACCATCTGGCAATACGACCCTCTGTATTAAGGTTCTGCGGCTACGTTGTTTTTCTCTGATAACGTGATACATCGACGGTGATTCTACACGGACTCGTTCAAAGGCCCTTGCACGGATTGCGACCCCTCCAGACGGCGGCGCGTTATGGAAATTATTTGGGACTGTGCTCGTTTTATACCGACACGACGCTCCTGTGAAGGTGCTTGTACGGAAAGTTCGCGGAGCATCGTGAAATAAAATTCCATCGTGTGTCGCCTCCACATTATCTGCTCTCTTCGGTATGCAATTAACGCATTCCAGCCACCACTACAACGTCGTCGGATATATCGGGAGGCGTCGTTCACACACGTGCCAAGTGTCTTCGACTAAGCGTCTGCACTCAGGTTCCCTGTGGTGTGCTGTATTCAGTTTCCAAACACTGCGACTCCTCCACACTTGTTGACGACTCAAGTAGACCGTGCATATATATGCTATGTGATCTGAAAAGGCGACAGGCCACAATTCCACATTGAGGATCGCAGGTTCGAGACGACGTGTTACGTAAATGCGATCGAGTCGACTTGCAGAGTGACTCGTGACGTAGGTGTATCCACATCTGTCGCCATGTATCTTCTCCCATGTATTAATGTGTGCCGGACCGAGACTCGAACTCGAGACCTTTGCCTTTCGCGGGCAAGTGCTCTACCAATCACAACTCACGCCCCGTCCTCACAGCTTTACTTCTGCCAGTATCTCGTCTCCTACCTTCCAAACTTTACAAAAAGCTCTCCTGCGAACCCTGCAGAACTAGCACTCCTGAAAGAAAGGATATTGCGGAGACATGGCTTAGCCACAGCCTGGGGGATGTTTCCAGAATGCGATTTTCACTCTGCGCTGATATGAAACTTCCTGGCAGATTAAAACTGTGTGCCCGACTCGATCTGTGCTTGGGTAGCTCAGTTTGTAGAGCACTTGCCCGCAAAAGGCAAAGGTCCCGAGTTCGAGTCTCGGTCCGGCACACAGTTTTAATTTGCCAGGAAGTTTGTAACCTCCCCACAAAATATAAAATAAAATAATATGAATAATATTCTCATTTAGTGTAACCACCCAACAGTGAAAATATAATACAATGTGACAAACCTATAACCTTTCAATAATTAACAGTCAAATTAACCTGGTAAATTTTGGACGTCAGCAATGCTGCGTCATGGCCCTGATACATCACTCTGAATAAGCTGAAAAACCTTACCTTAATTAGGTCGCCGGATAACGCGTATATATCTGCTCCTATAACAAATGTCCTGGCGCAGCTAAGTGCAATGCTGACCGATAGATTTGTCTTATATAAAAGGGAAGAACTGATTTTCCTTTTCAATAATCGGGATGGCCAAGGATTGGAGAAATTATTGAATTGTTTAAATTGAGATTAATGTCAAAAGTTACTTTTTATGAGAAAGATTATTATTAACAGATTTTTTTTAAACATTTACATGGGACTTGATTAACAATACTACATATTGGCGAGGCTGCTTGTACCTTATCCTATAACGCTCAGGCTCTGCCATCGCTGCACACGACCGGCCCAGCCAACACGATACACCAGACACGACTGCTCACTAGCAACAACTAACTGCTACTGCTACACAGTTCCTACTGCAGTCAATACTACTCTTTGGTCTCAGATTCTCTTCTAGCTTACATATCGCAGGCAGCGCGTGAGCAATACATCGAAATTACATCAGCTTGAGTGCGCTAGCAACAAATTCTTTAATTATGGACCTCTTACATAACCTTCCACTGGGGGCAAAAATTTGGCGTCGATGGTGAGTCAATTGGACTTGCCATGAGCAACAAATTTTTCTATAATCTATTTAGTTTACTAAGGCTACAATCACAGAGTATATACATCATTGATAAGTGGAGAACATATTAAGAAATTAGAGTGCACATGCACTGAGTACAAAACATATTCAGAAATGACAAAGTATATGCGCAATGAGTACAAAATATATTAACAAAAGAGTGCACACGCACTGAGTACAAAACATCATTTTACAAGAATTTAAATGCACTGTATAAGCCTTTACTACTGTATTTTACAGGAACTAGGAAAGGAATGGGAAGGATTGCATCATGGTTGTAGCACAGTAGGTTGCACGTAGCTGCACTGAAAGTCCATATCTTTCTACAGAAGCACAACACCAAGTGAGACAATCTGAAGTTCTCTTCCCTGAAGTATTTATCAGTGTGACCAAGACACTGAAATGTTGTATTAATATTCAATGTTATCATTTTGGTAGTACATTAGGTACACCAAACAGTGGGACCATAATAACATCTCCATCGTTCAAGGTTGTGGACAGCTTGATATGTCAACACCATATTCTTGTAGAATCCATACTCTTACAGCAACGTAGAATTAATGCAAAAACCTATATAGTGCTCCATGATCATGAGGATGGACAGGATAAACGGATATTGCAGTAATTAGGTCAGAAGGTGAAGGACACATTAAGTCTTATGCTAGTCATCATAGAATTACATTAGTGTATCAACCGATATGAACAATAATCAGTATTACGAAACACTATTCATAACACATCTGACTGAATCAGTGGCATTCATTGGCCAGTTACAAAGTATTCATATAGTGTTACAAAACATTATTCAATGTTATTCACAAGTCAATCGGTGGCATTCATTGGCCAGTTACAAAGTATTCATATAGTGTTACAAAACATTATTCAGTGTTATTCACAAGTCAATCAGTGGCATTCATTGGCCAATTACAAAGTATTCATATAGTGTTACAAAACATTATTCAGTGTAATTCACAAGTCATCATTTAAAACAGGAGCTATTAAGTTACTGACATTCCTTGGCTAGTTACAAAACATTATTCAGTGTTAATCACAAGTCATAATTTAAAACAGGAGTTACTGAGTGTAGCATCAAGTTACTGGTCTTTATATACGATATTATGTAGGTGACATAAAACATATTTAAAATGTAACACATTGGAACTATTACTCAAGGTCGGTAGTCCAATAATACATAAGATATAATGGAATCAATACACAGAAAATTTGCATAATCTTTAGGAATAAAAAATATATCTTAAACTGGTAGCATTATTTAGTTGTATACTGGTAATAGTTGGGACTCGTAATAATAATTTTTTTTATAGCAATGCATTGCACTGGCATCGATAATTAATTGCTGGGGCATGAAAATATTTGCTTTTGACTTATTGCAGGAAATAAGGATTATTAACGTCATGAGTCATGAGTCAGCTGTAGCAAGGTTATGAAACAAGTACAGTATATGTGATCACATTCATTAATGATAGACGCCACTGGATAAAAAAAAATGCAAGTACTAGAACAGTTTAATAAGTAACAGGTTTAGTAAGTATCATGAAAAGCTTATCCTGGAAAAAATACAAAAAGGATTATTGAGTTGAAAGAAGAAATGCATATTATGCTGAAAAGTAGAAAACTTCGAATTAACAGGTAATGAAACGTGTACTTAATACGTATGTACTCTAGCTGTCTTTCCCAAAACATTCAGTCATTATACTATGCGACATAAGACATACTGTCAAAAGGAACTGCAACAGATACACTCCTGGAAATGGAAAAAAGAACACATTGACACCGGTGTGTCAGACCCACCATACTTGCTCCGGACACTGCGAGAGGGCTGTACAAGCAATGATCACACGCACGGCACAGCGGACACACCAGGAACCGCGGTGTTGGCCGTCGAATGGCGCTAGCTGCGCAGCATTTGTGCACCGCCGCCGTCAGTGTCAGCCAGTTTGCCGCGACATACGGAGCTCCATCGCAGTCTTTAACACTGGTAGCATGCCGCGACAGCGTGGACGTGAACCGTATGTGCAGTTGACGGACTTTGAGCGAGGGCGTATAGTGGTCATGCGGGAGGCCGGGTGGACGTACCGCCGAAATGCTCAACACGTGCGGCGTGAGGTCTCCACAGAACATCGATGTTGTCGCCAGTGGTCGGCGGAAGGTGCACGTGCCCCGTTGACCTGGGACCGGACCGCAGCGACGCACGGATGCACGCCAAGACCGTAGGATCTTACGCAGTGCCGTAGGGGACCGCACCGCCACTTCCCAGCAAATTAGGGACACTGTTGCTCCTGGGGTATCGGCGAGGACCATTCGCAACCTTCTCCATGAAGCTGGGCTACGGTCCTGCACACCGTTAGGCCGTCTTCCGCTCACGCTCCAACATCGTGCAGCCCGCCTCCAGTGGCGTCGCGACAGGCGTGAATGGAGGGACGAATGGAGACGTGTCGTCTTCAGCGATGAGAGTCGCTTCTGCCTTGGTGCCAATGATGGTCGTATGCGTGTTTGGCGCCGTGCAGGTGAGTGCCACAATCAGGACTGCATACGACCGAGGCACACAGGGCCAACACCCGGCATCATGGTGTGGGGAGCGATCTCCTACACTGGCCGTACACCTCTGGTGATCGTCGAGGTGACACTGAATAGTGCACGGTACATCCAAACCGTCATCGAACCCACCGTTCTACCATTCCTAGACCGGCAAGGGAACTTGCTGTTCCAACAGGACAATGCACGTCCGCATGTATCCCGTGCCACCCAACGTGCTCTAGAAGGTGTAAGTCAACTACCCTGGCCAGCAAGATCTCCGGATCTGTGCCCCATTGAGCATGTTTGGGACTGGATGAAGTGTCGTCTCACGCGGTCAGCACGTCCAGCACGAACGCTGGTACAACTGAGGCGCCAGGTGGAAATGGCATGGCAAGCCGTTCCACAGGACTACATCGAGCATCTCTACGATCGTCTCCATGGGAGAATAGCAGCCTGCATTGCTGCGAAAGGTGGATATACACTGTACTAGTGCCGACATTGTGCATGCTCTGTTGCCTGTGTCTATGTGCCTGTGGTTCTGTCAGTGTGATCATGTGATGTATCTGACCCCAGGAATGTGTCAATAAAGTTACCCCTTCCTGGGACAATGAATTCACGGTGTTCTTATTTCAATTTCCAGGAGTGTACTTAAATAACGACTTAGCATTTCTTAACTAACAGTAACTGTTATCATCATCTGCAAAGAAAAACTTCATATTCATAATATCATAACTTCATCACTATAACTACCTGCAAAGAAAAACTTCATTATTCATATTACCATATTCTTCATATAACTATTCATCATCATTTATTACCATCTGCAAAAAATAGACACTTCATTATGCATATTCATATAACCATTTACTTCATACAACTATTCATTATCATTCATTACTTCATGTAGTATAGAGTTTCTTACTTCTAGCATATTTCATCACTAAAGTTAGCATCTGTAGTTCTGTCTGACAGTCTGCATCAATCGCCTTGTATTCTGAAAGAAAAATAATTAGTCAAGACTGCTATCATACGATGTGTATAGTATATTCTGGTTAATGCTTGTTAATTCTGATCCATTTACTCTTCATGACAAGATATTGCATTTTCTTTCCTTCATTCTGATGGTAAAATTTCCATTTCATAGTAAACCACTGTGGTTGTTTAATTCATTTCTTTTACACGGTATCGCTTTCTGAAAAATGATGAATATGGATTAATATCTTGCATTTAATTCATATACCCATTAAATAAAAACTTGTTTCTAGTAATATAATTAAGCATACAGCATAGCATGACAGAAAACACATTAGGTCAAAAACATAGACAGGTTTTAAGTGCAAAAAATGTACACAGTATCATAATGTAGTAGCAAAAATGTAGAACAGTCAAAATAAAAAAAAACTTTTTTCTAGTGATATAATTAAGCATACTGCATAGCATGACAGAAAAAGTTATTAGGTCAAAAACATAGACAGTTTTCAAGTGCAAAAAATGTGCACACAGTATCATAATGTAGTAGCAAAAAATGTAAAATAGTCAAGATGTTGAGATAACATAATGCAAAACGTCATTGTCAACTGGTGTTTGTTACATCTTAAACATTTCGTAGTGCATACAGACAAAAATTCTACTTTCGACAGGAAAACAATCATACACACACAAAATCGAAAATTTGCACGGTCTGATATATAACGACAAGAGGAGCGACCTGCTAACCTTACCTTGCCGGGCACTTGCCAGGAAAAAAAATATGATAATCATCAGTAAATAGCCACATAAATATCATAGCGTGAGTGCTCATATAAATATCAGGAAATGGCGGTACAGTGTGATAAATCGTAAAGTATGTTCATTCAATAAAGGGTTTAATATTGGAAATATGGTGATTGCCCTTGCTTTTTCTGGCTCTCAAAGTTTCAACATGTACCACATTGGGATGAGGAATGCTGCGAATTCTGTATGGACCTGCGTATAGAAGTTCAAATTTACTGCATCTATTCTTTCCTCTGTTGGATAAATAGTGTGTACGTACTAATATCTTCTGTCCTATGTGAAAATCACGGCATGTACAAACCTGTTTTTGCTGTCGTCTCCGGCGCTCTGCGGCACGTTTGATGTTGTTGAGCGCAATTATTTCATGGTGGCGTAGTCGACGAGATGTAGGAAAGGATACTAATTCTTTAATTTTGTTAGGTGGTTCAACATTTTTCAATATAACAGTCGGAGATAGCATAGTGGATTCATTTGGTATGGAGTTAATTACATCCTGGAATGAGTGTATGTGTGTATCCCAATCAATATGTCTTTTATGGCAGTACATTCTACACAGTTTACCAATTTCTTTCATCAGTCGTTCACAAGGGTTCGAAGAAGCGTGATACTTGCATATATAGATCGGAGAAAAGTTTCTAGCTCGTAACATACGTGTCCATATCGCATATCAAAATTGTGGTCCATTGTCGGAAACTACTGTCAATACATGCCCTACATGAAATAAAAATGTTTTACAAATGCATTCGAAATAGATTTGTCAGTAGCTTTGCGCAACGGAGTGAAGGTAACAAATTTCGAAGTGAGTTCAACAGCGACAAAGATGTAGCAAAAACCTCTATTAGTTCTTCGAATCGGACCAGAAATGTCTACAGCGGCCATGTGTCTCAATTTAACAGGTACAATGGGATGTAACGGAGGAATATGTGAAGTCGTGTCTGATTTAGCTTTCTGGCAGATTTTACATGACGCTACAACTCGTCGAATACGTTTCTCCATGTTGGCAAAATAACAGTTCTGTCTCAGTATAAGGAAACATTTTCTGGCTCCATAATGTGCGTAACTTAAATGAATATACCAAATTAATTTGTTAACAAGTTCGTCAGGATGCATAGTAACCAGTTGTTGCCGTCAGGGTGAGAGCGGCGGAACAGAATATTCTTGCGTACAGTATAATGGTTTCTAATGGTAACATTATTTTTATCTTGCCAAAGGCGTTTAATTTCTTTCCACACGTTGTCTTTGCTCTGCTCTTGTGCTATGTCTCGTAATGACGATGAAATAAAATTTTCAAATGCGACATGTTGAATATACATGACGCTAGAATTTGCTTGGCAGAAGTTGGTTGCGATGTCTTGCTGATTGTTGCAGAGAGAACGGGATAGTGCGTCTGCTACAATATTTTGTGTACCGGGAATGTGAACAATTGTAAAATTAAATTCCTGTAAATACAGTTTCCATCTGCTTAATCTGTCACGTGTAAATTTAGCGGAAAGTAAAAACTGGATAGCTCTATGGTCTGTGTAAACAGTTGTATGTCTTCCATAAAGAAAATGCCTAAATCGGGTAAATGCCCATACAACACATAATGTTTCAAGTTCTGTAACAGAATAATTGCGTTCAGCAGGTGACAGAACGCGACTTGCAAAAGCGATGTTTTTAATTACTGTATTACCGTCTTCTTCAATTTCCTGAAAAATGTGTACGCCTAAAACTGTGTTAGAACTGTCGGTGGCAATGGAAAAATTTCTAGTGAGATCTGGGTGCGATAAAAGTGGTGCATTCAACAAAGCTTGTTTCAGATTGACAAATTCTGACTGCGCTTGGCTATCCCAGGACCAAATAGTGTTTTTACCCTCAGTTGGCATAATCTAGGTGTGTCTAAAGCAGAGTAATGAATAAATTTGCGGAAAAAGTTAATTAAACCCAGAAAGCTGCGTAGTTGTTTCTTCGTCGTTGGAACAGTAATGTCACGTAAAGCTTGAAGTTTTTCCGGGTCAGGCGCTATGCCTTCTGCTGAAATTACATCTCCAAGAAATTTTATAGAAGTTTTGCCAAAGTGTGATTTGCTAAGATTAACTGTAAGTCCTTGTGCACGAAAAGTTTGCAACAGTTGTTCCAGAATCAAATTGAGTTCAGACCAGTTAGCTTCTGCAATAAGAATGTCGTCTACATACGTTGTGATTCTGTCTTTAAGTTCTGTCGGAAGTATAGTATTCAAACCGCGAATAAATGCTGCTGAAAAGTTGTTAAACCGAACGGTAATTTGCAAAATTGATAACAGTCACCAAAACAGAGAAATGCTGTGTACTTTCTGCAGTTCGGATGGAGCTGAATTTGCCAAAATCCCGATCTCAAATCTAATGTGGAATAAATAGCAGTGCCATGAAATTTCTGTAGAAGTTCTTCTAGTGTTTGTGGGCGATCTGTTTCATTAATAATAATGTCATTGATGTGACGCGAATCAAGTACGAGGCGAAGTGAGCCATCCTTTTTCTTAACAATATGGAGCGGGTTTATGTACGGACTAACTGCCGGCTCAATAATACCTTGGTCAAGCATAGCTTGCAATTCTTTCTTAACCTGTTCTCTGTGAATATACGGTATGGGATAATGTTTGGCGATAAACGTGTCGTGCTGTTAAACTTGAAATTCATACATGAAACCGGACATAGTACCAGGGATGTTGTCAAAAACTGGAGCTTGCTGTAAAAGAATTTTGCGTAGTTGCGTACGTTCGTAATCTGTATTTGCGCTGCTCTGTTTAACTTTATCAGAAATCATTTGCATAACGTCATAGTCGGCTTCGTCTGGTATATTATAGTTGTGTACGAACGTATCTGTGAACAATGTGGAATGGCAGTCTATGTTACGTGATGCAGAAATGACCTCTGTCCGATTAATTGTTTGTCTTTCTGCAGATAAAGAGTGCTGAAAATCTAATGCCAGTTGTACATTCTCATCCTTCAACATTAAATAGGAATTTTGAAAGTCAATAATTGCGTCGTGTTGTACCAAAAAATTCGTACCTAAAATAACGTCTGTTGTCAATAAAGGAACAATCCAAAAATTTGAGTGGAACGTATGACCTGCAATACAAAATGATAAGTGTGTCTGTAATTTTACATCTACTCCTTTACCAGATACTGCTCCTTTTACTTTAGTTCTGCCTAATCGTAACATAGGATAAGTATTCTCTTTGTTACATTCATTGAAGGTTTCTTCATTTATGACTGACATAGGTGATCCAGAATCGATTACTGCTGAAAATGTGGATGATCCAGTCTTTACTTCAATGACAGGGTGGGAAATGGTTTTTTGAATAACTGGTTTTTCATGCAAAAGGGTGTCTCGGATGTCGTCAAAAGTAATAACATTTTCGTGAACAAGAGTCTGTCTATCAAAAGTATTGCTTACATCGCTGGAAGGATCAATCTGTGCTGTATCTAGTCAAATTCTATCTGACGTGTTGTTATTTGCGGGAGGATGCTGTGGCATTTCCACTATTTGTACTGTTCTGTTATTTCTCCCTGACGTATTACGTTGGGGATGATATCTACCGTCTGGTTCATTCATGATAATCTGTTGTTGCCGATGATTCTGCTGCTGGTAAGACCGACTGTTACGCTGAAAACTGTGCTCATTACTTTTACGTCTGTCATAATAATCGTTGCTATACGGCGCATTGCGATATGAGTTGAAATGGTGTGTTCTCAGTACGTAGTGACTTCCTTGTTGCTGTGCGTTACTATTTGGTGGAGCCGACGCTATGTGTGTAGGCGGCGAAACATGAAAGCTTGATTGACCTTGCAGACTACATTGTTGGTTAGGTATGCTAACCGGCTGCTTTTGATGCTGTTGCGGTGAAAACCCTATATTGTTCCGAAAATGTGTTTGCGATTGCTGATAATTTTACACATACTGATGATAAACATTTTGTCTGTTATTAAAATTACGCTGGTAGTTCTTGTCATTTCAGGAGTGGCTAATAAAAATTGTCACTTTCCGTAAAACTTGCCATAAAAGGTTTTCTTTACTCATTCCTAATTCTAAATAGGTCGATAGTTGAAGAGCTGTTTCGATAGATATAAAGGATAGTAGAAGAGAAGGAAGCAGTGCAGAAAACTAAAGATGAAATAGCACTACTACGGCTCGGGACCCTGTGCACGCTACGGCACATATTCATCGAAGTGTAATGTATCCCCTGAGGTCACTTACGCGCTGCAAATAAATTTTAGTTTCTGCGTTAAAAACAATGCCGGTGAAAATTCAAAAAATTGTTGTATCCAGGCCAATTCTAGTTTCAGCATTACAGGCCAAGCTGATGAAAATACAAAAGCAAATTGTCGTATCCAGTCCAAAGGATGTATTTGTGTTCTGTCATTTTTAAATACCTTAAATTTTTTTACGGATAAAAATTGCTTGTAATCAACGTTATCGTCTCTGAATGTGTGAACTGGTTCAGGATTGTATGATAATCCGTTTGTATGTGTCTGCCCGGAATCCAAGTCACGTCCTCTCTGTAGATTACCTAAGTTACACTGGCTGTGTGAGTGTAAGAAATGTTCGGAAAGTGGCGTTCGCTGTGTCGTGTTACAGGCTGAGACATTTTTCATCTCCGTCACTTCTTGCTGTAAAGACGACACTTTTCTACGCAATGTATTATTGCACGAACCTATCTCACTGATTGTCTGCCCTAAATTTTGGAATTCAGGTGTTTGATTAAACGAAACTGGTGACGTATCGTCTGATTTGGTGTCATTGTTATTTTCGATAACGTCAATACGACTGGCCAATTCATCAAATTTTTTAGTCAATGCTTTAACCTGATCATCATTTTTAGTGTCACAAGCATTAATTTGTTTTTGGATTTTACGGGTAGTTTTGTTCAATTTCTTAACGTCTGCTTTAATGGCATCGGGATCCTGTATTAATTCTAATTGTTCAAGTCTGTTGGTCATTGTCTGAAAGTCTACTGTGTGTGTGTCTGTTTTTGTTTTAAGATCTGAGATTTCATCATGCAATTCGGTGTTCAACTGTTTAATAGTATTGATTTCGTCTGATACTGTAGCAATGTTATTGTCTACGTATGTTTTTACTTTCGTAAATAATTTACGCTTATCTTGCTGTCTCTGTGCAGTAATTGTTTCCATGACTTGTTTCTTTACTTTGTTGTGTTCCTGTATGAATTTAAGGTAACGCATTTCACTGTTTTGTAGGTGGTGATTAAAACGTTCGTCAATTAGGCTGTTTTGTTGTTCAAATTTCTTGTCGACTTTCGCGTCCAGCGTGTGTGAAAGTTCTGCTGACATTAATTTAAACTCGTCGCGTAACTGTGTTGCGTTTTCACAACATTGTTTAGCGACTGCACTAATTTCATCTCTAAGTAATTTAGTTGTGGCTGCATGTGTATTACTTAATTCTTGTGCCACAGATCTAATTTCTTCACTACTATTCCTAGCACAAGCCTTAATTTCCTCACGTAATTGTTTTTTGGTTTCATTACACTGCTCGGCAACGGCTGTAATCCGTTCAGTAAGCTGTTCAGTAGAGGTGTCAAGTTTTTCATTAATCTGTTTAAAGTTCTCGTCGTGTTTTTCATTCGACTGTTTCAAACTTTCATTAAGTTGTTTGAAATTGTCGTCTTGTTCTTTCTTCGACTGTTTGGAATTGTTGTCTAGTTTTTCATTAAGTTGTTTGTAATTGTTGTCTTGTTTTTCATTCGACTGTCTGAGTTTTTCATCAAGTTGTAGCAATACTGCCATAACTTGATCCATGCCAAAAGTAGCGACTCTATTTTCTATGATGTGTGATGGTGTATCTGCATGTGACACGTTTTGAATAACCATTTGGTCATTGCCTGATTCACGAAAAGGTTCGCTAATCGGATGTGCACTGTTGGCCACTAGAGCGGAATCAAATAAATGTGACGTGTTTTGCACGGCATTTTCACAACTCGAAGTTAAGCACAAAATCAAACAAAGACAAAGCAAAGATGGAATATATACAGTTACAACAAAGAACAATAAATTGCCGATGATCTGTGAAAGAAAAAGTGACAAATTAGTAAATTCGTTGCGCCAGATGCAAACTGCTTTTAATATTAAGTAAATAAGAGCAGATATATAGCTGACCACTTCTCAGAAATTCACAAAAATACGATCCTGGCCGGTTGTCGCCAAGTGTAACCTCCTCACAAAATATAAAATAATATGAATAATATTCTCATTTAGCGTAACCACCCAACAGTGAAAATATAATACAATGTGACAAACCTATAACCTTTCAATAATTAACAGTCAAGTTAACCTGGTAAATTTTGGACGTCAGCAATGCTGCGTCATGGCCCTGATACATCATTCTGAATAAGCTGAAAAATCTTACCTTAATTAGGTCGCCGGATAACGCGTATATATCTGCGCCTATAAGAAATTTCCTGGCGCAGCTAAGTGCAATGATGGCCAATAGATTTGTCTTATATAAAAGGGAAGAACTGATTTTCCTTTTCAATAATCGGGATGGCCAAGGATTGGAGAAATTATTGAATTGTTTAAATTGAGATTAATGTCAATAGTTACTTTTTATGAGAAAGATTATTATTAACAGATTTTTTAAACATTTACATGGTACTTGATTAACAATACTACACATGCGCGAGGCTGCTTTTGCCTTATCCTATAAGGCTCAGGCTCTGCCATCGCCGCACACGACCGGCCCAGCCAACACGATACACCAGACACGACTGCTCACTAGCAACAACTAACTGCTGCTGCTACACAGTTCCTACTGCAGTCAATACTACTCTTTGGTCTCATATTCTCTTCTAGCTTACATATCGCAGGCAGCGCGTGAGCAATACACCGAAATTACATCAGCTCGAGTGCGCTAGCAACAAATTCTTTAATTATGGACGTCTTACAAGTTGCAGCATTAATATTAGTAATAGTAACATAATTTTCGGCAGCAGTAGCACTTGCTGTTAAATCTAGGTGATGGAGTAGTATCAGTGACATTTTCTGTAACTGTAATAGCTATATTGTTTGTTATTGTAGAAGCAGTAACTGATGTCGCAGAAGCAGTAATAGTAGTGAGTATAACGATAACTAAAAATTAGTCAAGACAGTTTGAAATAACGAAAACCTGAGGTCATAGGAAAACCAATGGTAGCCATCTAAATGCTACAGTGATAGTTGTAGAAAAAGAATAAAGACAACGAGCATTAGTATTATAGACAAATTTATGCACATATAACTCAGTATGTAACGCTCCATTGTTGAAATCAAGAAATAGGATAGTGATAAGTAAACAAAGTGGTAAATGTACTGTACAATCACTCAATACAATTATCCAAACCACGGCCCAGTCAAAGGAATCATCTCTGGCTGATGATGTTCGATAACACATTTCCCAAATACGAATGACATTAAATTTTTAAGACATAGCGCTGCCTCATTCAGTGCCCTCAACTCAGCCGTTAACAAAACCAGCACACGGTTTCATCAGTCATCAAAGTTAAACAAATTATGCTTATTTAAAAAAAAAAATTATTTTGGGTACATTTGCTGTAGTGATCTACCTCTATCATCGTTTATATGACTGCCCTACTATTTTACTCGTAGGTCGTACTGACAGCACCAAAGATTTCCTCTGGCGCATGCCACCCAGAAATGTAGCCGGTATGGTGTCGGTGACAAACGTGCCATCCCTTCTGTAGGTTTTTGTCCCTCGCAGTTGTGGTGTTTATTGTTTGAATATGATGTACAGTATGGCTAGTGGGTTGTGGTGCTGTAATTTTAAATGGTGAAAAGGAATGTCATTTGTCTACTTCTACATCTACATGGATACTCTGCAAAATACATATACGAGACTGACAGAGTGTTTTCGAACCACCTCACAATTCTCTATTATTTCCATCTCGTATAGCGAGCGGAAAGAATGAACGCCCAAATCTTTCCGTACAAGTTCTGATTTCCCTTATTTTATCTTGGTGATAGTTTCTCCCTGTAAAGGTCGGTATCAACAAAATATTTTCGCATTCGGTGGAGAAAGTTGGTGATTGGAATTTCGTGAGAGGATTCCGTCGCAAATAAAAACGACTTTCTTTTAATTATGTCCAGCCCAAATCCTGTATCATTTCTGTGACACTCTCTCCACTATTTCGCAATAATACAAAACGTGCTGCCTCTCTTTGAACTTTTTCGATGTACGCCGTCAGTCCTATCTGGTAAGGATCCCACACCTGGCAGAGTATTCTAAATGAGGACGAACAAACATAGTGTAGGCAGTCTCCTTAGTAGGTCTGTTACATTTTCTAAGTGTCTTGCCAATAAAACGCAGTTTTTGGTTAGCCTTCCCCACAACATTTTCTATGTGTTCCTTCCAGTTTACGTTGTTCGTAATTGTAATACCTAGGTATTTAGTTGAATTTACGGCTTTTAGATTAGACTGATTTATCGTGTAACGGAAGTTTAATGAGTTCCTTTTAGCACTCATTTGGATGACCTCACACTTTTCGTTATTTAGGGACAGCTGCCACTTTTCGCACCATTCAGATATCTTTTCTAAATCGTTTTGCAGTTTGTTTAGATCTTATGTTGGCTTTGTTAGTCGATAAACGACAGCATCATCTGCAAACAACCGAAGACAGCTGCTCACATTGTGTCTCAAATCGTTTAGATTGATAAGGAACAGCGAAGGACCTATAACACTACCTTGGGGAACGCCAGAAATCACTTCTGTTTTACTCAATGACTTTCCGTCGATAACTACGAACTGTGACCTCTCTGACAGGAAATCACAAATCCAGTCACATAACTGAGACGCGTGTGTGGTATAGTGTCAAAGCCATTTCGGAAATCCAGAAATACGGAATCGATCTGAAATCCCTAGTCAATAGCACTCAACATTTCATGTGAATAAAGAGCTAGTTGTGTTTCACAGGGACGATATTTTCTAAACCCATGTTGACTGTGTGTCAATAGACCGTTTTCTTCGAGGTAATTCAGAATGTTCGACACAATATATGTTCCAAAATCCTGCTGCATATCAACGTTAAAGATATGGGCCTGTAATTTATTGGATTATTCGTACTACCTTTCTTGAATACTGGTGTGACGTGTGCAGCTGTCGGATCTTTCGTCGAGGGAACAGTTGTATATAATTGTTAAGTATGGAGCTAATGAATCACCATACTCCGAAAGGAATCTAATTGTTATGCAGTCTGGACCAGAAGACTTGCTTTATCGATTCATATTCCAGGCAGTCAAACGTAATGTCGTCTTGAGCTGAAGAAACTGTTTAAGTTCTCAAGACTTCGCTGACCATCACTCCAACTACATACATCACATCAAAACATCTCTCATAAAAACGATTAGCTTGTAAGAACACAAAAGCAAACTGTAATGACAAATAACGACGTCTTATAAGCTGTCCATAATGTTCCCCAGACTAGTCTCAAGCCAGGGCTGACATTCTAGCGAGCTAAAACTTCAGCATTAGGATTTGTACATACTTCGTGTCACCTTCGGCCGTTTCCGGCTCAACAACACTCTGGTAATTGTCTCATAAAACTTTTGCTTCTCTCATAATTGAAAATATAATAATGTAGGAAATTTATAAAGAAATTTTTGCTTTGACGCATTTTTGTTGCTGTCGCCTATTTTGTTTAATATTTACTTTTGAAAGCATTCTCTCCTGCCTCACAGATATCAAGTATTTTCTCACTGTCTCGTTACTAGTGCCACCTGTCCTCGTCTATAGCATTTGTTGCAGGCCTGCGCCTGGCTGTCTGTGGGAACGGCTACATATTGCCTCTCAGCTGGAGCCCTAATCGCGTCCATTATAACTCGGGTCCATACTTAATACAAATTGCAACACTCTCATACTCAGGAAATGAGTGTAGCGAAACGGAGGCAGGAATCCAGCATCGTCGCTCTTGGCAGTCGTGTGGCGGCAGGTGGAATAATTGTTAATGTTCCAATTATTTATTTATGCTGTTGTCTGCCATTCTCAACACTGGCTCTCTAACTACAACACTGGCAACCACAAAGTGATTAGCAAAACGTGAAGCCTGTAATTAGAATTCCTAGTGCCCACTTCATCTGAGAAATACATTTATAGCTACAGCTTATAGCTCTGAGGAATTAGGAGATTGTCTGGAATTCATAATCAAAAACCATGCTCTCTAAAATGTTCACTATATTCTGAAAGTCACAGACCAAAAAGAATCCACACAATCCAACTACCAGAGCAGTTCAGAGTCTAATGCGCTGATGCAACTATAACTGTTCAAATTAAATGTTTAAGTGAATGCTCGCCATAATTTGATGATAACGTTCATCAAACGCCACGCTAAATAATGGTAGAATGTCTGTCCTGCGGCGGCACGTGAAAATACGACATACGGAAACTGAAGTCATCCCAGAATTAACACTTCACTCGAAAACGATTTCATGGTTACGCCATCCGAGGCTGTTTATAGCAATGATACCGGCACGACGCGACTCCCGGCACAGGTGGTGCGCTAATCAGCGTCTGGAGAGAACTGGGGCCTTCCTTCTTCTCGCGCAGCGTTCTTACATATAAAGCCGCGGTGCGGACGGCCAAGGGAACTCCTGATCAAATCTGTTCTCCCGACTAGCCTCTAGGCTAGTAATGCACCACTTTAAGTTATCGAATAAATCATTGCTTCCTTTGCTGATGGCCGATGAAGCTTTCAATTTAATTGTGCAATCAGAACACAAGTAAGTAATCATAATAAAAGTCTGATGTGGCTAAGTCAAATATTTTGGGTGAGAAAATTAATTTAATTACGCTACACGCAGTAGACGAGCTCTGAACTTGCTCTTTGGAGATACGCTAAAGCTATAGTTTTATAGTTGTTCTGTAGAAGCTTCTCACATTTTTACGATTATAGCGGATCTCCCTTCTACTTAAATTCAAACATCCTAGCTTTATTTATTCGCCTACTTAATCTATCTTGCTTCCTTAATTTCTAAGACTAAAACCAGAAAATCATGAATTTCAACTAAAATTTTAATTTGTGAGATCCAGAATACTGTTTCTACTAAATTATTATGCAAAAGGAATCTAAATATAAGTTTTTAAGTTTCTAGTTCTTTTCTGTTGCGCCAGTGATTTTTACAGAAAATCATCCAAATTTCGAAAATGGTTAAAGTTATTGAACTGATATCAAACACATATTGATTTTGTATTACTCCTGACATGCTAGAAACGTTTCAGGTTATTTACTTCATTTTAAAGTATTGCGCAATATTTATGACGTCAGAGCTAGTTACAGCGGGCTGGCTGGCACACAATGGAAAGATTGATGTGAATTTTATACGGCGTGAGTAGGCTGCTTCCCTACACAGTGTCCTAACGAAAGTGGTTTGCAGTTGGCTTCTTCCGACACATTGTGAATAGTCAAGTGTGGTGGATGTTTTATGCGAAAATCATATTCGTGTGTAAAATTCATCCGTCCCAGATCCGATTTTCAGACAGGCCTTTAGTTTTTGGAAACAGGTCCTAAGATACGCCATCAGAGACCTTTTTTTCAGTTCATTAATAGAATACTTAGTGACCATGTTGTGATGCACCCTTTTCCGAGCACAATGAACCAAGTCTCGGTTCTTACGGTTTGTTGAAAACGAAATCCATATCACCGGTTCTTTTTTATAGTGTTCCAGGAACTCCAAAACAATTTCATTTCACCATTTCATAGCTATAAAAGAAATAAAATCAAATGTGATAATCAATATTTTTAAAAATAAACTAATTCAAGTAACGTAGTTGATTATTCATATGCATATGACTTCAATCACCCATAGCGACCCAAACCAAAAGTTTACAAATGCTGACTGCGTACCATGTCAACGAAAATAGTAATGAATAACTGGCCAGAATATCTGGGATAAGCACTACGAAAAATATTATACGATACATACGTACAAAATATTAACTAGTCATAGCTGTTTACGTAACCATGTGCTATATATTTAATAACAAAACAATCCAAGTTATTAGCTGCAGCATTTATTTCCAGAATGAGATTTTCACTCTGCAGCGGAGTGTGCGCTGATATGAAACTTCCTGGCAGATTAAAACTGTGTGCCCGACCGAGACTCGAACTCGGGACCTTTGCCTTTCGCGGGCAAGTGCTCTACCAACTGAGCTACCGAAGCACGACTCACGCCCGGTACTCACAGCTTTACTTCTGCCAATTTGGAAGGTAGGAGACGGATACAGGCAGAAGTAAAGCTGTGAGTACCAGCCGTGAGTCGTGCTTCGGTAGCTCAGTTGGTAGAGCACTTGCCCGCGAAAGGCAAAGGTCCCGAGTTCGAGTCTCGGTCGGGCACACAGTTTTAATCTGCCAGGAAGTTGCAGCGTTTATTGTTTCATACATACAAACTAGGCCCAAATTGAACTACATCTTTTTGTAAATGCTGCTAGAGTCGCCCAGATACCTGCTGATCCACGAGCACTTGCAATAGCACAAATGTCTGGGTGCGGCACCAAAGCACTGTTTGGTGAATGTTGCCTGCCTTTGATGTGTGTAGAAGGGCCGACACGTAGCGGATACGGCGAGCAAAGGTAGACTGGCGCTCGGCAACCAGCGAGCGATCCTGCCACATTAACTGGAATGAAGCGAGGAGTTGCTCGGTATCCACCAAATGCCGCATTCGTTGTACCACCTTTAGAGAGAGATCCGGGGACCGAACTCCCGCTCTCTGCTCTGCCGGCCTCAGCCACTGAAGCGCAGTGTTGTTCAGGGTGGGCGAGGCATCCGCGCTGTGAGGTCCGCCCCGCCATCATCCGGAAATCGAAATATCTGCGGCGGGCGCAGCGTGCCGCCTCTGCGCGCACATTTCCGGGCTCTGGAGGAGGAACAGGGCGCGGCTGCCGCATTTCCGGGCCCGCGTTTGTTCCGCTTTGGCAATCTGCCGCGCGCCGAGAGAGTTCTCCGCCGCCTGCGAGTGCTACCCCCAGACAAAGGGGTGAAAGAGTAGCGTGCGGAAGAACATCCTTCGAAGGACTCTTTTCCGCAGGTCAACCCGTACTGAGAAGTGTGGTAAAATGTTTTGGAGTGGAATTCAAATAATTATCCACTGAACCTGATCTAGAGTATCTTTTTTATTTCTTTGCTTTTCCTAAACCATTCAAAGCGAATGCTAGCTAGTATCACCCAGTAAATATTGAGCACACCATTTCTAAACACTTTGTTTAGTGGAAAATTGTTGATTTGTTTACGCATTTCGAGCGTAGCCCGTCATCACGACGTCATATAAAACGAGTTCATGTGACCCAATTTTACGTATTAATTTATATAAATGGTGTTTATTCTTTCGGACATATCCGAAATAACAGACACTACACATATGAGTATATGCACCTTGACGGTGACTGGGTATTTGACTGTTTTATGTAAATTGTCTTAAATGATTTATTCTGTCAGTTTTTCCTCCTAACATCCTTTTTTTTCCTCTCGAAATTCAGTATTCTTCTATATAAAGGAAATGAATTCAAATAATTTGAAAGCCTGCTAAAATGCTCCATTCGAGTCATGTGATGCCTGTGGAGTCACTGGCTAGCTCGCTGCTCCTACTGTGGGAATGCTAATTCACAGTGATGTCTTGTTTTGAATTTACGTTTCGGAAAATGAGCTACAAAATGTGTGTAGTACCATACAAATAAATCTCCTGAAAAAATCTTTTTGAGTGTTCGAGAGAATGAGCATAAAATGTTGTTGAACTGTACCGGCAAATTACCACCATGTCAACGCACAGGTTCACTAGCTTAATTAAAATTACGTTGCACTGTGAAGTTCACATTAATTTACTTCCGAGATACGCTCTCCCGCTGTTCCAAAGAAGGATAGCGTCATTCAACGAAGTTAAACTCCTAGTGAAAATTGGCGTTTTACCCAAATACACCTCAACTCTTCGGTAGCTCAGTTGTTAGAGCGGTAGAAGGTCAGTTTTTATGTCCACAGATCGCTGGTTCGAAATTAATCCGAAAGCACATTTCAACTTATTTGTTAAAGGAGTCGACAGCCCTCTCCTTTGACAGTCGGCTCTCAGCCGTCTTGCGAAGCTGACGTACGCGGGGCTGTGTGCGGCGCTCGGCAAGCGGTCCGTTGTTTACTCGCGCGGTTAGTGGCGCTGCAGTGCAAACACATCACCTCGAACGACGATGGCGCTTTCGCACAGAAAGGCCACGATAAAATTAATGTTCCATTCCCAGTACGCACGACCTAAGGCGTACTAAATACAGCGTTTCCTGCGTGCAGTAATGTACGTCGATCCACAGGAACTCCTCAGTATATACATCTTTCGATCGTCTCCAGCACAGTTTACCAGAAATTTGTCTATTAAGAAACATACGAACTGATTATTCGCCGATCCAACAACGGAAATCGTTTTCACCACCCGGATGGCAACTTGGGTGTAGTGACTGTTGACCGTGCAGGAGGCCGGCCGCGGTGGCCGAGCGGTTCTAGGTGCTGCAGTCTGGAACCGCGCGACCGTTACGGCAGCAGGTTTGAATCCTGCCTCGGGCATGGATGTGTGTGATGTCCTTATGTTAGGTAGGTTTAAGTAGTTGTAAGGGGACTGATGACCTTAGAAGCTAAGTCCCAAAGTGCTCCGAGCGATAGCCGTGCAGGACTCGGCGTTCGGAATATACGAATCTTCGAGCTGCCGTTTGAAGTTCCAACCACGCTGGTCGTGGACGCGTTGCGGCCTTAAGGGGAAGTACTAAGTCACGTGGAAGAAAAGTGGCACACTTTCGAGACGTATCCTGTTCTGAACGAAGTGCGTCAGTTGCGAATGAAATGCGCAAACACGTCCCCTCGGACGTGATAGTTGGTGGCTGTCGAGTGATCGTCATCTATGACGGTCAACCACGGACTTGTTCGAGGTGCAGCCAGGAAGGGCATGTTCTCTCTGAATGCCTGCAGAGATGCCTCGTCCAGATACCGCGTGCAGATACGATGCCTACCTCGCCACTGACGAAGCTGCTTATTACATACGTTGATGCAGCGAGGAACGTGACGGACGCGGACGTTGGTCCGTTCCAGTTACCGACCCCCGCGGGACCGGTTTCCGCGCCCACGACACCAGGGCCTGCGACGGAACCGTCGACGTGCTCGTTAGCAACCACCACGTCTGCACTCCAGCCGTGTGAGGCAGGAGAGCACCAGAAGATCGATTCAATCTCGGGCACGGATATGCGGGAGGTGTCTACTGTTCGTCGCGACCCAAAGGACTCAGATATTCGTTCGTGCAAACAGAAGTCGCCCAGACAACGAAAGAAGAGGAGGCTGTCCGCAGGAAACGCTTCGCAAGATTAAAAATAAATAAATAAATAAAATATTAAAAATAAATAGAAAATGAAACAAATAAGAAATAGTAAAAGTACTGGCCCTTTCTTTTATCCTTTTCCCCTTTTTTTTCTTTTACCAAAACTATGACAGACGTATTTCATTTTTGTTCGTGGGCGTAGCCTGAAGTGGTGGCAAACATTCATTTTGGTTAGCTTTTGTGGTGAAAGGGGTGGTGGCAGAAGCTGTTGTTTTTATTTGTAAGTTAGACAGGTTTAGGGTGATAGGAGCCAACGCCTGAACTGCAAGACGCCTAGGAACTGGAAAAAAAAGAAAAAAAAAACATGTTAGAGCGGTAGACGGTTGAATACTACGAGTTGATGTCCATAGATCGCTGGTTCGATTCTAACACGAAAGAACATTTTAATTTATTTGTAAAATGACTCGACAGCCTCTCATGTGACAACCAAATTACCATCATAAAACTTCACCACAACGCTAAGAAACAGAGTATTATTATGTTTTCCTTGCCGTTTACGTGCACTTGCGTTTATAATCGCGGTTCACACAATTTGCGTTAAAAAGTTATTTTCTAGTTAATGTGAACACTCAGTATTTACTTTATTAGAAGCATTGTTTTTATCTTCGTACTGTATAGCTGGTTTAAAATTTTGCAGTTTCATCATCTTACATAAAGATTAAGTAAGTCTGCTTCAGACACCAACGTTAGTTTACACTCACAAAAATGGTTCAAATGGCTCTGAGCAGTGTGGGGCTCAACTGCTGTGGTCATTAGTCCCCCAGAACTTAGAACTACTTAAACCTAACTAACCTAAGGACATCACACACACATGCCCGAGGCAGGATTCGAACCTGCCACCGTAGTACACTCACAACTGTGTCATCTGCATTTTGTACACGCTTTATATCTCTCCATATAAGCTCATCGTCCTACAACTCGTTCTACTGTAGGCGTATGGTGATATCTTCACTAACAGAAATGCTTTCTAGAAAAGTGAATTGTTTGGGGTTCGCGAAGACCAGTAAGAACAAGTGAGAATACGACGTGGCGTCAGGCAGTGATGTGTAATATCACCACTACTCTTTAACCTGTATTTAGAACGCATATTCAAAGAAGCCTTACTAGACATGGAAGAAGGAATCTCAGTAAACAGGGTCATGCTGAAGAATGACACTGCGGTGTTTGCGGATACAATGCAAGGGCTGCAGAAGCTGATATACAAAATTTCTGAGACAAGCAAGAAATACAGCTTGGACATCAACACAAACAAAACAAAATTTATGATCATCAGCAGGAAGAACATTCGAGGTGTGAATCTGCACATCAGTGACACAAGCATAGAGCGAGTTTCGCAGTACCCGTATCAGGGCACCATCATTAACGAAGCGTGGGACAACTAGCAGGAGACAAAGTGTCGCATCGGAAAGGCGAGGAGTGTTTTCAACTCGATGAGCGCAGCCTTCAAGAGTCACGATCTCACCATGAACACAAAAATGCGGCTCCTCAGGTGCTATGTGTTCTCAGTTCTCTTGTACGGTGAGGAAACATGGACCCTTGTGAAGGCAACCACTGCCAGACCCCAAGCCTTTGAACTCTGGCTATACAGGAGTATGTTGAGAATATCATGGATTCAAAAAGTGACAAACGTCGAGGTTCTACGTCGGGTTAACGAAAGCCCAGAGTTGATCAACATCATCAAGTGTCGCAAACTACAATACCTTGGCCACTTCATGAGGAACCAAAAAAGATATGAGCTGCTTCAACATATCCTGCAAGGAAAAATCGAGGGAAAGAAAGCTCCGGGACGAAGAATAATTTCCTGGCTCGACAACCTTAGACCTTGGTTTAAGATCTGAAGAACAGTTCCGTATTGCAACTGATAAAGGCAGAATAGGCATGATGATTGCCAATGCCCGAAGCGGACAGCCACGCTAAGAAGAAGAAGAAGAAGAAGAATGATTTTTAAGCTTTAATTACATAAAAGTAACAGATATTTTGGAGATCACTGACATAAATGTTATTTAAATGTTATAATCAATCAGAGTAACAACAGTTCGAACCATTTTTAACATAGGAAAATAGAATATTATAAAGGATGTCCAATAAGTAATGCAACACATTTTCTTCACATTGAAAAAATGCGGAATTTTGTTGTAGCGGAAAACGAGAGCATAGCAGCAGTTAACAGGCTCTTTCAGAATATCTACGGGAACCTGGCATGGAACAAAAGTACGGTGATTCGTTGGGCCAGATGTCTGTCACCATTGCAACAAGGTCGCCTGCGGCACACAGCTGTGACTCGTACAGTGAAAGAACTTGCGGACACTCTCAGGCGAGGGGATCGATGGATCACAGTCAGACACCTCGCAGCTCAGCTGGAGGTCACTGTTGGTATTGCTAACACAGTCGTCCACCAGTTGGCGTACTCAAAGGTGTGTGGTCGCTGGGTTCCTCGCCGCCTAAGACAAGACCATAAAGAGCAACGAAGGACCATCTGCGCGGAATTTCTTGCTCGTCACATGCCAGAGAGTGACAATTTTTTGTCGAACATCGCTACAGACGATGAAACATGGGTTCAGCACTTCGAACCGGAAACAAAACGGCAATCTATGGAGTGGCGCCACACCACGTCTCTTCCCAAGAAAAAGTTCAAAGCCGCACCTTCAACCCATAAAGTCATGGTGGCGCTCATCTAGGGCTCTGCAGGGGTTACTCTGTTTTATGTCATCCATCATGGTGCAGTTGAAGAAACGACTGCAAACGAATTTCTTGTTCTCCATGACAATGAAATGCCCTACGCAAATCTGTGTACCAGAAAGGAGCTCACAAAACTTCCTTGGAGTGTGCTTCCTCATCCACCCTGCAGCTCAAATCTGGTATCTTTCGACTTCCGTCTGAATGACAACAAAGGATGCACCCTACGGTGGATTACTGAGGTAGCAAGGCGTTGGCTCCGATGTCGAGCAGTGCACTGGTACCATGCGGGCTTACAGGCGCTCCCAGTCAGATGGCATAATGCCATCGCATTCAACGGAGATTATGTTGAGAAATACCGTTTGGTATAGATAGGAGAAAAAAGGTAGTCCCGTGGTGTAGGGGTAGCGTCTTTGATTCATAATCAAAACTTCTTCGGTCCCGGGTTCGATCCCCGCAACTGCCTAAATTTTGATAAATAATCAGCATTGGCGGCCGAAGACTTCCGGCATAAGAAGTCAGCCTCATTCTGCCAATAAGCTTGTCAAAGAGGGCGTAGGAGCGGATAGAGGTTCAGGGCACTCTCGTGTTCTAGGGGTGGGAAATTGCCCCTAAAGGCGGGAGAATCAGCAATGATCAACGGCATGAGGATGCAGAAGTCAATGGAAACTACTGCATTAAAGACACGTAACGTGTATCCACAGGACATGTGGCCTGTAATTGAAGAAGTGTCATAATGATCTCTCCATTGGCAAAAGATTCCGGAATAGTCTCCCATTCGGATCTCCGGGAAGGGACTGCCAAGGGTGAGGTTACCATGAGAAAAAGATTGAATAATCAACGAAAGGATAATGTTCTACGAGTCGGGGCGTGGAATGTCAGAAGCTTGAACGTGGTAGGGAAACTAGAAAATCTGGAAATGGAAATGCAAAGGCTCAATCTAGATATAGTAGGGGTCAGTGAAGTGAAGTGGAGGGAAGACAAGGATTTCTGGTCAGATGAGTATCGGGTAATATCAACAGCATCGGAAAACGGTATAACAGGTGTAGGATTCGTTACGAATAGGAAGGTAGGGCAGAGGGTCTGTTACTGTGAATAGTTCAGTGACCGGGTTGTTCTAACCAGAATCGACAGCAGACCAACACCGACAACGATAGTTCAGGTATACATGCCGACGTCGCAAGCTGAAGATGAACAGACAGAGAAAGTGTATGAGGATATTGAAAGGGTAATGCAGTATGTAAAGGAGGACGAAAATCTAATTGTCATGGGCGACTGGAATGCAGGTGTAGGGGAAGGAGTAGAAGAAGAGGTTACAGGAGAATATGGGCTTGGGACAAGGAATGAAAGAGGAGAAAGACTAATTGAGTTCTGTAACACGTTACAGCTAGTAATAGCGAATACCCTGTTCAAGAATCACAAGAGGAGGAGGTATACTTGGAAAAGGCCGGGAGATACGGGAAGATTTCAATTACATTACATCATGGTCAGACAGAGATTCCGAAATCAGATACTGGATTGTAAGGCGTCCCCGGGAGCAGATATAGACTCAGATCACAATATAGTAGTGATGAAGAGTAGGCTGAAGTTCAAGACATTAGTCAGGAAGAATCAATACGCTATGAAGTGGGATACGGAAGTTCTAAGGAATGACGAGATACGTTAGAAGTTCTCTAACGCTATAGATACAGCAATAAGGAATAGCGCAGTAGGCAGCACAGTTGAAGAGGAATGGACGTCTCTAAAAAGGGCCATCACAGAAGTTGGGAAGGAAAACATAGGTACAAAGAAGGTAGCTGCGAAGAAACCATCGGTAACAGAAGAAATACTTCAGTTGATTGATGAAAGGAGGAAATACAAACATGTTCCTGGAAAATCAGGAATACAGAAATACAAGTCGCTGAGGAATGAAATAAATAGGAAGTGCAGGGAAGCTAAGACGAAATGGCTGCAGGAAAAATATGAAGACATCGATAAAAATATGATTGTCGGAAGGACAGACTCAGCATACAGGAATGTCAAAACAATCTTTGGTGACATTAAAAACAACGGAGGTAACATTAAGAGTGCAACGGGAATTCCACTGTTAAATGCAGAGGAGAGAGCAGATAGGTGGTAAGAATACATTGAAAGCCTCTATGAGAGTGAAGATTTGTCTGATGTGATAGAAGAAGAAACAGGAGTCAAGTTAGAAGAGATAGGAGATCCAGTATTGGAATTTAAAAGAGCTTTGGAGGACTTACGGTCAAATAAGGCAGAAGGGATTGATAACATTCCATCAGAATTTCTAAAATCATTAGGGGAAGTGGCAATAAAACGACTATTCACGTTGGTGTGTAGAATATATGAGTCTGGCGACATACCATCTGACTTTCGGAAAACCATCATCCACACAATTCCGAAGACGGCAAGAGCTGACAAGTGCGAGAGTTATCGCACAATCAGCTTAACAGCTGATGCATCGAAGCTGCTTACAAGAATAATATACAGAAGAATGGAAAAGAAAATTGAGAATGCGCTAGGTGACGATCAGTTTGGCTTTAGGGAAAGTAAAGGCACGAGAGAGGCAATTCTGACGTTACGGCTAATAATGAAAGCAAGGCAAAAGAAAAATCAAGACACGTTCATAGTATTTGTCGACCTGGAAAAAGCGTTCGTCAATATAAAATGGTGCAAGCTCTTCAAGATTCTGAAAAAAAGTGGGGCTAAGCTATAGGGAGAGACGGGTCATGTACAATATGTACAACAACCAAGAGGGAATAATTAGAGTGGACGATCAAGAACGAAGAGCTCGTATTAAGAAGGGTGTAAGACAAGGATGTAGCCTTTCGCCCCTACTCTTCAATCTGTACATCGAGGAAGCAATTATGGAAATTAAAGAAAGGTTCAGGAGTGGAATTAAAATACAAAGTGAAAGGATATCAATGATACGATTCGCTGATGACATTGCTATCCTGAGTGAAAGTGAAGAAGAATTAAATGATCTGCTGAATGGAATGAACAGTCTAATGCGTATACAGTATGGTTTGAGAGTAAATCGGAGAAAGACGAAGGTAATGAGAAGTAGTAGAAAGGAGAACAGCGAGAAACTTAACATCAGGATTGATGGTCACGAAGTCAATGAAGTTAAGGAATTCTGCTACCTAGGCAGTAAAGTAACCAATGACGGACGGTGCAAGAAGGACATCAACTGCAGACTCGCTATGGCAAAAAAAGGCATTTCTGGTCAAGAGAAGTCTACTAATATCAAATACCGGCCTTAATTTGAAGAAGAAATTTCTGAGAATGTACGTTTGGAGTACAGCATTGTATGGAAGGGAAACATGGACTGTGGGAAAACCGGAACAGAAGAGAATCGAAGCATTTGAGATGTGGTGCTGTAGACGAATGTTGAAAATTAGGTGGACTGATAAGGTAAGGAATGAGGAGGTTCTACGCAGAATCGGAGAGGAAAGGACTATGTGGAAAACACTGATAAGGAGAAGGGACAGCATGATAGGACATCTGCTAAGACATGAGGGAATGACTTCCATGGTACTAGAGGGAGCTGTAGAGGGCAAAAACTGTAGAGGAAGACAGAGATTGGAATACGTCAAGCATATAATTGAGGACGTAGGTTGCAAGTGCTACTCTTGAGATGAAGAGGTTAGCACAGGAAAGGAATTCGTGGCGGGCCGCATCAAACCAGTCCGTAGACTGATGAAAAAAAAAAAAAAAAAAAAAAAATAAAAAAATAAAAAAAAATCATAGGAGTGTGGAATAGTGTGGTGTATCGAAACGCTGAGCAGAACCAACCTAGCAGAAAAAAATGTGTTACAGTGCTTACTGAATGCCCCACGCTAATTATGATTCAGTGCAGATGCACTCTTCACCCAACTTCTTGCAGGTATCACCAAGAGGCTGCGACCAGTGGGGAAAATGAACGGGAGGACGCTACGGAAATACTGTGCGTCACGTTGGAAGTGGAAGTTTGGGTTGGACGCGACGTGTGCTCAGATAACCGCAGACAGTCAGCCTTTAGCGGGGCAGCGGTTCGGACGGTGTTTACATCCCGTCCGCGCGGTTGCGCGACAGGTGTTCAGTGTGCAGCGGTGTGCCGCGGTAATACACAGTACGAATCATGGCCTTGTCGTTCCGCAAATCGACAATGAAATTTAGTTTTGTTAGCGAATATGCTCGACCGAAGGCTTACAAGATAGGACATTTACGAGACGAGGTAAAAATCGAACCTGACGTTCTAGTGGGAATAAACTTACCTATAGTCAACAGCGTGATCTATGCCAAGCTCATTAATCAAGCGGCATGTGACAAGGACTTCGCTTCTGTCGTTCGGAAGGGTATGTTGGAGCGATTACAGGATAAGACGCCGGCATGGGACTACCAACGATCCTATTGTTTGAGTATTCATTCGAAGTGCCAGAAGAATTGGTGACAGACACCTTGCGGTCTTACGGAACGGTTCTGTCCCATGTGTCTGAAAAATGGGCGGGTTTGAAAAGGTATCCTGTCCTCAATGGCGTCAGACAAATGCGGGAAATCAGCGCAGTTTTAGTGAAGATGGTATGCCATTGCCTTTCTCCGACCAATTATGAATTCGTAGTTGAATATCTATGTCGTATCGATGAATATGATAAGTGGTTATACAATCTAGTCCTGTATTGTTCTGAGTAAAAGCAATATGACGGAGAAACCGCTTACTCCTTTCTAAGAACAACAACCGTGCGAGATGTTGCCGCATACGGGAGGAGCAACATTCAAATCCCCGTGCAGCCATCCAGATGAAGATACCCCGTTGTTTCCTCTTTACGTTCGGTTACAGCAAATGCCAGACTCGAAACTTCATGTTAGGTTAAAACTCTTGCCGAACCGGTACTCAGATCAAAACTTTGGCTACCATCCAGAAGTCGCAGCAGAGTAACGTATACAGGAGAGTTTCCTTGGATCTGGGAAAGTAGGAGAAGTGAAGCTGGGAAGACGAGTCCTTGCCGTCGGTAAGGCAAACTCCCGGGGTCGAGTACCAGTCCGACACGAAGTTCTCATCTGTCAGGAAGTATAAAAAATTTAGAAGTGAACAAAATACGAGGGTACGAAATATCAGACAAGCTGTGTGATTCGAATGAAGAGTACCTCGCAAACAGAACATTCTCAACGGAGAGATATCCACAGAAGTAAAAGTACACCGTTTTGTTTCACATTACGAAAGACAAGACCTCTGAAGTGCAACGAGGCTTTTCACGGTTGATGCTGTTGCATACGCAGAAGTTACAAAGCTAGGAAACTGTAAAATTGTAACTAAATGCAGGAAGACCTGCAGACGATCGACCTTTAGTGTGCAGAATGGCAGTTGAGCCTCATCGTAAACAAATGTAACATATTGCACATAATTAGGCAAAATACCCATTATTGTATGATTGCACAACTGCAGTCCAACCCTCAGGCAGTTACTTCCACAAAGTATCTCGGAATATGCACACGGTGCTAGGGAGGTTATAATTAAAGTGCAGCTACTCACAGAGGTTCAGTATTGGCTGTAATTATCGTATGGCAGCGAATCTTAGTAGATATGCTATAAAGCTTATGCGGAACCAATATGTACTGAAAAACTTAGTTCCAGTTTTGGCCACCAGGTGCAAATCAGGCGTTGTACAGCATCCTGTCGGTGTCTCCAGTGTTCATACTGAAAACTCTGTAAGTGGTGGTTAATAATGAAACCAACATCATGCCTTTCCTGCTTGTTTGACCTTTCCTGCCTACATTCTGTTCTTAATGTATTGCATGTGGAATCAGTTGTAAACGTCTTTCTTGCATTCGCAGCGCCAAATTTGCACCTGGTGGCCAAAATTGGAACTACGTTTTTCCAGCACAGATCGGTTCCTCATTAACGCACTAGAAATGTACCAAAGTTACTCTCATAACGTAACAGCAGCCCACACTGGACCTCTGTGAGTACCTGCACTTTAAGTTTAACCGCCCGTTACAAACATCGAATACACCCGTATAAAAAAAGTGAAAACCTCCTATAAATGATAATTATTGTATAACAGACATTTACTGGTGATCGTGTTTGAACTGCCAACCAGCAGCACGCAAGTCAGCGACGCCTACATACAGCGCACTTCACGGCATCATCATTCTTAAAGTGTACCTATGAAAATACACAAGCGTCCGATTCCACCCATCTGCTTTGACCCATGATGTCACAAATATGGCGAAAACGACCATACACTAGGACTCCAATATGGCGCCTATGACGTCATTACGTAAACATGACCACAAACACGAAAATACATTGAAAAACCAACACTCACACGTTCCACAAAAACCTAATGAAACTAATGGGACAAACGTGGGAAATTTGGCGTTTTTGGGTGGGGACAAAGTAAATATAAACAAATTTAGACACACACCACCATACCAAACCACAAAAAACGACGAAAAAACCCGTCAGCACAAAACTTCCCAAATTCCACTAAACACAATATCCTCTGGAAACAGACACTTCCCTTGACCTATGTAGCTCAACAACAGTTCCCGATCACAAAACTTAGAATCGAACACTTCCCTTGACCTATAAAGATCAGCAGCAGCTCCCGATTGCACAAATTGGAATTGAACACTACCCTTGACCTATATAGGTCAACAGAAACTACCGATACCAAACCATGAAACCCAAAACTACAACCACGTCCACAATCATCACTACCTCAAAAAACACAACAAACCAAAAATTGGAATCGAACACTTCCCTTGACTTGTTATCCTTACATCTCCACATACAGTCGTCCCTGGTCCGAGACGCCAGAACTTTAGTAGGTCTCATTTCTTCACGACATACTGAACGCTTCATGACTTCATCCAAAAATCCGAATAGTTGAAGAAATTTTATTAGTGACAGCGCACTGTCCCCCCTCATCGTCGACAACCGAAAACTGTTGACCTTGTCAGTCATATCCATACCTACCAAAAACATAAAAAAAAGCAATTTACCAAAATTCACGCACGATGAACAGAAAAACTCACTGAAAAATATTCCGCTGAAAGCACAGTCCCGATACCACATACGAGCAATGCTATCACGGAAATGAACCTCATACGCCACGTAACACACTACCCATAAACACACCACCAGAGAGAACCACCGACCGCAACAATACGCCACCTATAAACACGCCACACACGCAAACTAAACCAAAAACATTACCTAACACACCACCAGAGACCACCGCCGATCACATCAAAACGAAACCTACAAAGACGCCACTCTCACAAACTAAATTCCGCTCCGTCGTGACGTCACACACCACAACAGCCTTACGTCACGGGTCAAAGCCGATGGGTGGGATCGGACGCTGCGGTCGATCCCTACCTAAAAAATTCGCCACGGAGTTGTAAAAATAAGGAGTGGTGTTGCGGTTATTGCAGGACCTGCAGCCGCTGCCGAAGCTGCCGGTGCCGGAGCTGGAGCGGACGCTGGAGCGCTACCTGGAGGCGCTTCGGCCGCTGCTGGACGAGGCGTCCCTGGAGCGCGCGCGCGCAGCCGTCAGGGCGTTTGGCGCCGCGGGTGGCGCCGGGCCGCGCCTGCAGGACGCGCTGCTGGCGCGCCGCGAGGCTCTGGACAACTGGGTGAGTGCGGCTCGCTGCTGTTGGAGCACCACCGAGGGTGCAGAGGTGCGAGCCTCATCACATCCCGTGGCCAACTCCTCTGGCAGTGGTTTGAGCATAAGGCAGCCGCCGCTGCATCTCACAATGTGTTTACCGTGACGTCTTCAAAACGTACTCGCTACAGTCTTTACAGACCACTGCTATTGGTACATTTTCCCTTGGACCGTTCGTCTGTTGTTTAGTTCTGCCTCTGGTAGCAAAGCGGACTGGTTTCCGTGGAACGTTTCCCCAGTAAATTTCCCTTTAGACTTTAACAACATTGTAAACACAAAATAATTATTCTTGAAGTCGGGGAGGCCCTGGGGTAGGAGAAGGAGGAGGGAACGGGAGAATGGCAGTTAGTGTCAGCAAGTTGCAGGTAGCAGCAACTCTTGCGGATAGTTGCTTGGAAAGGATAAACGCCTGCATATGCCGAGAAATCACTTTGAAACAAACCAAGGACCTTGCGACAGTTCCTCAGATTACTACGTAAGTGCATTTGTTCGTATCCTTTAGTTTTGCATGTTGATATTCCGACTGCTATTGGTTTATTTATGCATTGTCATTTTTTGTTTGTAGTTCATTGTTGCTATTTGACTTTTCATATCGTCACTTTGTCATTTGGAGATAGCGAGTGGAGCTGTGGATGCTTTAAAAATGTTGTGCTACGAGGATAAATCGGAATATTACCTGCATATTCTTCTGTTTGAGTTCAGTGAAGAAATGAATCACAATAGGAGGCGGTATACTTGAAAAAGACTCGATCATACGAGGTTTAACCTGGATTACATCATGGTCGCCGGCCGGAGTGGCCGAGCGGTTCTAGGCGCTACAGTCTGGAACCGCGCGGATGCTACGGTCGCAGGTTCGAATCCTGCCTCGGGCATGGATGTGTGTGATGTCCTTAGGTTAGCTAGGTTTAAGTAGTTCTAAGTTCTAGGGGACTGATGACCTCAGAAGTTAAGTCCCATAGTGCTCAGAGCCATTTGAGCCATACATCATGGTCAGACAGATATTCCGAAATTAGACACTGGATTGTAAGGCATACCCAAGACAAAATATAGACTCAGATCACAATATAGTAGTGTTGAAGAGTAGGTTCAAATGGTTCAAATGGCTCTGAGCACTATGTGACTTAACATCTGAGGTCATCAGTCCCCTAGACTAAGAACTACTTAAACCTAACTAACCTAAGGACGGCACACACATCCATGCCCGAGGCAGGATTCGAACCTGCCACCGTAGCAGCAGCGCATTTCCGGACTGAAGCACCTACAACAGCTCGACGACAGCGGCCGGCTGAAGAGTAAGCTGAAGTTCAAGAGATCTGTTAGGAAGAATCAATACCCAAAGAAGTGGGATACGAATATACTAAGCGATGACGAGACACGCTTGAAGTTCTCTAAGAAGACAGATACATCCATATGGAATATCTCAGCAGGCAGCACAGTTGAAGAGGAGTGGACATCTCTAAAAACGGCCATCATAGAAATTCGAAAGGAAAACCATAGGTACAGAGCAGATATCTCCGAAGAAACCGTGGGTGACAAAAGAAATACTTCAGTTGATCGAAGAAGAAGGAAGTACAAACAATTTCTGGTAAAGTCAGGAATACAGAAATACAAATCGCTGAAGAGAGAAATAAATTGAAACTGTAGGGAAGCTAGGACGGAACTGTGCCATGAAAAATGTGAAGATATCGAAAAAGAAATGGTTGTCAAAAGAACTGACCCAGCGCATAGGAAAGTCAAAATAAGCTTCGGTGACATTAAAGCAGGGGCGGTAGCACAAAGAGTTCAACGGGAGTTCCACTGTTAAATGCAGAGGAGAGGGCGGATAGGTGGAAAGAGTACATTGAAGGCCTCTATGAAGGGGATGATTTGTCTGATGTGATAGAAAAAGAAACAGAAGTCAATGAAGAAGAGATGGGGGATACAGTATTAGAATCAGAATTTAAGAGAGCTTTGGAAGACTTAAGATCAAGTAAGGCAGAATGGATAGATAACATTCCATCACAATTTCTAAAATCATTGGGAGAAGTGGCAACAAAACGACTCTTCAAGTTGGTGTGTAATTGGTATGAGTCTGGCAACATCATCCACACAATTCCGAAGACTAATAGAGCCGACAATCCGTCGTCGGATTGTTGACATGGGTAAAGCTTTCGACAATGTAAATCGCTGAAAGATGTTCCAAATTCTGAGAAAAATAAGGACATGCTGTAGGGAGACAAAAGTAACATACGGTAGCCCATGTACAAAAGCCAAGAGGCAATCATAACAGTGGAAGACCAAGAACGAAGCGCTCGGACTAAAAAGGATGTAAGAAAGAGAAGTAGTCTTTCCCCCGTACTGTTCATTCTGTACATTGAAAAAGCAATGATGGAAATAAAAAAAAGGCTCGAGAATGGAATTAAAATTCAAGGTGAAAGGATATCAATTATACGATTCGCTGATGAAATTGCTACGCTCAGTGAAAATGAAGAAGAGTTGCATGATCTGCTGAATGATTGCAGAATATAGATGAGAGTAAATCGAAGAAAGACGAAAGTAATGAGAAGTAGCACAAATGAGAACAGCGAGAAACTTAACATCAGGATCGATGGTCACAAAGTTGATGAAGTCAAGGAATTCTAATACCTACGCTGTATTATAACCAATGACGGACGGAGCAAGAAGACTTCAAAAGCAAAATGGGCATTCCTGAGTATAATTTAATATAGGCCTTAATTTGAGGAAGAAATTTCTGAAAATGTACGACTGGAGTACAGCAATGTATGGTAGTGAAACATGGACAGTGGGAAAACCGGAAAAGGATAGAATTGAAGCATTTGAGATGAAGTACTACCGGCGAATATTGGAAGTTAGGTGTACTGATAAGGTAAGGACAAAGGAGGTTCTACGCAGAATTGGAAAGGAAAGGAGAAGGGATGACAGTACATCTGTTAAGTCATGAGGAAATGACTTCCATGCTACTAGCGGGGGCTGTAGAGGACAAAAACTGTAGAGGAAGACAGAGATTCAAATAATTGAGGACGTAAGTTGCAAGCGCAACTCTGAGACGAAGAAGTTGGCAGAGGAGAGGAACTCTTAGCGGGCCGCATAAAATCAGTCAGAAGACTGATGACGCAAAAAAAAGGAGGGGTTCCTGCAGCGGAGTCAGCCAGAAATATTTTCACTTTGCATTAGGGTAATGCCACTGGACAGAGCACGACAAAAAAATTTCAATCAGGATAGTTTGACATTAGTAATTGCCCGCATTCAGCAAGACTTCCAGTGTTTGATGAAGATCGTTTAAACGCATTAATCCACAGTGATTCATGACAGTGTAATCACGAACCGACAAATCTGATGAACCGTGATAATTCTACCATCGTGCATGCAAGGGGAAAAGTTCAAAAATCTAGTGTATGGGTGCCGCAAGCTCTAAGTCAAAATCGTCTGGTGGTCATAAGTGCATCTGTGCTTGCTCGTCATCAATTGACGGTGAACAACACCGACCATCCCTACGCTGTATAGTTACTGGTGACGAGAAATGGTGTCTTTATGCTAACATAAGGAAAACAAAGTAATGGTTGAACCCAAACGAAGCAGAAACTCCCCGTAGAGAGAGCTGCGGCCTCCACACGCATCTGGTGGAACAGCGACATTGTGGTGTATTACGCATTGCTTTCAGAGGCGTAACTATCATTGTTGACAACTGAGGCGTCTTGCGGACTCAGTTCACAAACAACGACGAGGAAGACAGTGTGCAGTGATGGTGCTCTACCATAAGGCCCGCCAGCATTCCCTAAACTGACAAAAATCACTACACAGGAATTGGGTTGGGAGGTCATTCCGCACCCACACCTGACGTTGCGCCCTCAGGTCTTCACTTTTTCCGTTCTCCATCGAAAAACCTCCTACGAACTTCCTTTCCTGATGGGAAAACGCTCCGAACATGGCTCAACGAGTTCTTTACCTCAAAACCACCTGACTTGTACAGTCGGGGAATCGAAAAGCTACCCCAGCGTTAGCAAACTGTTGTTAAAGTGAAGGAGAAGATACTATTGATTACTAAAGCCTCTGTTATGTGTAACTGTTGTCTTTATTAAACTTATTAAAAGCGTTGAAAACTTATCCACCAACCCAATGGAACACTTCACTGCTCTGTTAGCAGTTACATCAGATGGTGATAAGAAGTTATTCCTAAACAGCTGAAACAGTCACCCGGTCACCCAGCACCCCTTACAGGTTGCCTATCAAATGACTTCCAAGGGCAGTAAATATTTGATTTTCAGTATTTCATGTAATTATACGTCACAGTGTACTCATTATGAGGTTAAAGGTTTAACACAATTAGGTAAGTATTAACGTTGGAAACTGTGTACTTATCTTGAGACAGCGTAATTTATGGCGCGAAAATTACCCTGCCTATATTTATCCAGTATTTGACAATCAGCGCACTTACCGACCTCCAACAAACTTCACACACAATTCCAAACCTTTTTGGTACTGTTTTCCTGTGACAACCTCCAGGACTCACGCCCCCCTCCAGAAACACAAAATAATGAAAGGAAAAAAAAAATTATCGTTTACTGCATTTTCGCTCTTTATGCAGTAAAATTTTAGCATCGGTCCTTACGTTTTATTACTTCACCACACACACATATATACAGAACTTACATCAGCACACATATAGTAAAAAAAAAAAAAACTAACTGAAAGCAAAACCTTAAGACAGTTGGCAACACTTACAGAAACGAATGTGACTCTAAACACAGAAAATGGCAGTTACAGTGCTGTATTTCTAAAACACTGGCCACGCCACAAGGAAAACTGCAAACTTTGAACCAGTTTGCCACATAAGAAATAACTGTTTGGCTTACAGATAGTGAATTAGACGCTGATCTGTAAGTACTTTTCCCTTTTTATATAAAAACTTCAATGAATTGTTTAAAATCTATAACCTGTATGTGCAAACGAAAAAATGGTGTAATATTTCAGGATCCTCGTTGCAGGTGCCTAGTAACTAAGGAGTAATGCGTCTCTGTGCACAAGTTACATACAAATACTTAATTCGCAGCATGCAAAAGGTGTTCTGTAAAACTGAGGTTTATTTTCAAATTGTTTATTTTAGTTGAATCTTCCAGAAAACTGGTTTTAAAATCTCCACAGTCTTTCATTTGCTTCCTTTCCTCTGTTACATTGCATATTAATGACTCAAATTTTTGGAATAATACATGTTTTTCAAAATGGAGATCTATTACTGTAGCAATTATAATTAACTTTTCTGGTAGCAGCGATTCATAGGCACAGGCTTCCAAATTTTGATCGACGCAGAAAGTTCTGGTGTCAGTAGATCTGAACCTCATTCTACTTTTACATGCGTGTATACTTCTCCTTTCTCCAAATTTTTCCTGCAGAAGTGCACACCTAATTTACAGTCCTCCAACATGCGGATCCCTGTATTTACACGGTGCTCTGACAGACATAATACACCTACTTCCTTTTGACATTCTAGATCATGTAAATAGGTAAGATACTTCATTAACTTTGTTCATTATCCTTTCAATATTCTGATGCATACCAGCGATGTTATACAAACAGTTATTTCTTATGCTGCACTTCATTTATCTGGACCTCTTTGGAGGCAATCTAGCGCGATAAGATTAAGGCATTTAACCTAAAAAACGCTTAGCTCTCACACATCTGTAATGACAGTACTGCTGCCATTGGTGACTGTACGCCTCCCCTCCTACGTTTACAGTTATCATTGCAGTTAACCCTTCTTCCCCCCTCCTGTTAAGGTGTAGGCTATATCTTCTGTATCCCTTCAACAGATGACAGGCAATATCTGTTCTTTAGCTCAGTGGTAAGACAGCAATCCAAACTATTCCTTCTTGGCTCTTTCCTGTTATCTTTTCCCATATACCACTTGCTCCCCTCCCCCCAACACACTTTCCTATATCTATCAGTATATAATTGGTCTTTAAAAAGCTTCTGTGATGAATTCAACATTCTCCAAACACCATAAATACCTGAGTAGCAATATCAGTCTAACTAAAAGTGCCTTTTATGCCGTAATTTGATACGGGTAATGTGGTGATCGATTTCAGACTGAAGGACTTGTTGAATAAAAAATGAACAGCTGAGTAATTGAGTCATGTCATTCTGAAAAACTGACAGTTATTAACAATCACCTATAAAAATTATTAAACAAATTGTGCATAATTTGGCCGAAAGGCTCCAGAGAGTGGCTCCACATAAATGTCTGGAACCGGACTGTATGTGTAAAGCGAAGATTAACTGTTTTTCGTACACTTTATTATTAATAATGTAATGTATATTGCTACCTGATAACAGTGACGTAGGATAGATTTTCTGCTATGTGACATAACAGTTTTAATATTGCCGTGTAAGCTGTTATAAATGACGTTATGATTAGAACCATTTCTAAATAAAGAGGTAGATGTTAATAGCTCTTTCCGGTTAAGCTGTGACGCTTCTTTTTAAATCGAATGAGATGTGAAAGACTACCGAGCTAAAGCAAGGATGAACGTAAGTCGACTAAGTAAACGATATACATAAAGTTTGCGAAGTTGTTTCAGGCGTATGCCTAGTTTCTGTTAAAAATATAGAGTTAAGAAAAAATGCGGTTATCTTCATAATCCTTTAGTGTAATGCAACTACTTATACACCAATGTGTCATGTAAGCTCCTACATATTAACCACTGAAGCCAAATACAGCTCCATTCTTAAGACCACACATGTAGAGTAAGAGTGCAAAAACATCAACAGCGTACTCTTACATGTGGAGGTGTATAAGAGTGCAACATTCATTTGCATGTTATTTATACTTATCGTACTGTATATAGTCATCTTTAGAATTACATCTCCACATTGAGTGAACGCATTTTTGTGCGGAACTAGTTTTCTCTGGAGCTATAGTCTGTTTCCTTTCTGCAGAAAGGGGTTTTGTCTGTTCTAGAATATCATGTTTTCCTCTTTCTCTCTTTCCTTCTATTTCCATTCGCCTGTTTAATCTCCAATTTATGTTAGAGAGTATTCTTCAATGCGTGATATGAAGAGTGTTTCTGATTTTTTGGTCTTCCACTTCTATCTGTCAACTGTCGATAATTTTTAACGGGGTAAGATGTAAGAAATGCGCATGTGCCCTTTCACGCTTTTGGCATTAAATCAAGTAGAAGCTCCTGGTTGGGTTTTTGTACTGGACTACAGTCACCAGTCATACTCGATCTGAATTTCAGAGTTATCTGTTGCCGTCACACGAAAAGGAGAAAAAAGCTTTCGGCGAATAAACATTACAATTGCATAAGTGCATTTCCGTTAGTTCAAATGCATCTGCTACCTTCTCCGTAACTGCTGTCCGGCAGTTCGCACTTCTTAGCAAACCGCAGCAGTGGTCGAGTGCTACTGCCCAAAGTTCACTACATGAACAATGTATAGTTAAATGCAAGAAGATGGCAGACAGACATCTGCCATCACATATACACAGAAGCCTGACCACGTAGATTTAATAGCTAATACAATAAATTTACCTGCAGTAACTCTCTAGTTAAACAGACTTAAATTACGAGGCTTGTATGTCAATTTCGATCCAAACAAAAGCGCTGACTTACCTGAATACTAAACAGTGGAGCAACAGGAAACGTATGTCTGTGTTTCACTCCGTACTGCTACTACAGTTACCCAGTGCAACTTTTCCGCCAAGTGCAGCCAACGCAGTCAAAGTTTTAGAATTGTTGAAGTTGTGAGTACTGCTCTTTTATGTATTTTTCCCGTGCATCGTACTGTGTCGCCCTACCTACTTCCGTTGACATTCCTCTTGAGAGACGCTGGAAGCTGAGGTATTTTACGTAATTACAAAGTGTACTGCGGCAGTGCAAAATTAAACATACGCTCGGCGCTCTGAAAGCCAGCAGTAGTTCGCTACAGTCGTTACATTTCCCGACAAGTCAAATAGTGACACAAAGTACACAGACCAAAATCACGCTATTGATCCACGCAAATAACAAGCTAGGCTATATGCACAGATCTGAACTTCGTCGTAGTAGAATACGTTATCCTGATTTCATATCCGTTGATTTCATTTACTCCCTCGAAAATGCAGAATTTATTTCTTGCAAACAATACTTGATCGAGAAAATTGATTTTGTTGTGGATTTTTTTCCCAAATAAATTTTTATGTTGCTGCACCGAATATAAGAATATAGTACATTATTTCCGCTGGATGCAATGAAAGCAACAGCAATAATTCGATTATAAAAATATTTAATGATACGACTGTGTCAAAGTTCTAGAATTGCTGAAGTTGTGAGTTCTGGTCTTTCATATATTTTGTAAATTTATGATAGAATTATTCGAGTAACGGTCCACTGGAGGAGAGTTAGGGACATTGCAAGTAAATACCAGGGGCAGCCTCCCGAAAACCGTGGTCAAATCTGGGTTATTGGAACTAACTGTAATTCTGTCACAACAGATCCGAGATAAGGAAATTTGAAAGACTAATACACTCCTGGAAATTGAAATAAGAACACCGTGAATTCATTGTCCCAGGAAGGGGAAACTTTATTGACACATTCCTGGGGTCAGATACATCACATGATCACACTGACAGAACCACAGGCACATAGACACAGGCAACAGAGCATGCACAATGTCGGCACTAGTACAGTGTATATCCACCTTTCGCAGCAATGCAGGCTGCTGATCTTGCTGGCCAGGGTAGTTGACTTACACCTTCTAGAGCACGTTGGGTGGCATGGGATACATGCGGAAGTGCATTGTCCTGTTGGAACAGCAAGTTCCCTTGCCGGTCTAGGAATGGTAGAACGATGGGTTCGATGACGGTTTGGATGTACCGTGCACTATTCAGTGTCCCCTCGACCATCACCAGAGGTGTACGGCCAGTGTAGGAGATCGCTCCCCACACCATGATGCCGGGTGTTGGCCCTGTGTGCCTCGGTCGTATGCAGTCCTGATTGTGGCGCTCACCTGCACGGCGCCAAACACGCATACGACTATCTTTCGCACCAAGGCAGAAGCGACTCTCATCGCTGAAGACGACACGTCTCCATTCGTTCCTCCATTCACGCCTGTCGCGACACCACTGGAGGCGGGCTGCACGATGTTGGGGCGTGAGCGGAAGACGGCCTAACGGTGTGCGGGACCGTAGCCCAGCTTCATTTAGACGGTTGCGAATGGTCCTCGCCGATACCCCAGGAGCAACAGTGTCCCTAATTTTCTGGGAAGTGGCGGTGCGTTCCCCTACGGCACTGCGTAGGATCCTACGGTCTTGCCGTGCATCCGTGCGTCGCTGCGGTCCGGTCCCAGGTCGACGGGCACGTGCACCTTCCGCCGACCACTGGCGACAACATCGATGTACTGTGGAGACCTCACGCCCCACGTGTTGAGCAATTCGGCGGTACGTCCACCCGGCCTCCCGCATGCCCACTATACGCCCTCGCTCAAAGTCCGTCAACTGCACATACGGTTCACGTCCACGCTGTCGCGGCATGCTACCAGTGTTAAAGACTGCGATGGAGCTCCGTATGCCACGGCAAACTGGCTGACACTGACGGCGGCGGTGCACAATTGCTGCGCAGCTAGCGCCATTCGACGGCCAACACCGCGGTTCCTGGTGTGTCCGCTGTGCCGTGCGTGTGATCATTGCTTGTACAGCCCTCTCGCAGTGTCCGGAGCAAGTATGGTGGGTCTGACACACCGGTGTCAATGTTTTTTTTTCCATTTCCAGGAGTGTATATACACGTGTCTAATTTCCGATACTTTTGTAGGGTAAAGATGTGCAATGTGTCGCCCCGTCCTTTGTCAGTAGACCTCTCTTAATATGAATGCGTGTGTCTGTTCTTCGGAAATACTCGAAAGAACAAAGTCCACGCTGACTGAATCCGAAGCTGTTATACAAAGCACATAAACTAAAGATGGAGAGGAGAGAAAGGAAAGGAAAGGGAAGAAAATATTGATTTCAGCTGCGTCGGGACTTTATGCGGGTGCGATGCGATGCAGCTGACATTAAAAGTTCCTTCCCTTTCCTTTAATTTCTCCACCCTCCCCCTTCAATAAATCTAGCTGCTGGTGCAGCATGGTGTTTCGGACATTCCAGAAAGAAGACTGTTGGAAATAACAGACACCACACATCCATATAAATGATTCGCCTCGATGGCCAATGAATCCACCAACTTCTGTATGGATACACAATTACGTTCGACCTCCTGTGGAAATTTCAAAGTAGCGAGCATGGAGGACATGAGCGGCGCTAGGTGGGGATGTGGGTAGGCCTGTAGCAACACGCCTGGAGGCGTGCCGATTGCGCAGTTGCGATATATACAATGTGGTCCATTGTTCGTGACCGCGCCAAATATCCCACGAAATAAGCGTCAAACGAAAAAACTACAAAGAACGAAACTCCTCTAGCTTGAAGGTGGAAACCAGATGGCGCTATGGTTGGACCGCTAGATGGCGCTTCCATAGGTCAAACGCATATCAACTGCGTCTTTTTAAACAGGAACGTCCATTTTTATTACACATTCGTGTAGTACGTAAAGAAATATGAATGTTTTAGTTGAACCACTTTTTTCGCTTTGTGATAGATGGTGCTGTAATTGTCACAAACGTATAAGTACGTGGTATCATGTATCATGTCGCCACTGCATACGGTATTTGCTTCGTTATACATTACCCATGTTAAAATGGACCGTTTACCAAATGCGGAAAAGGTCGATATCGTGTTGATGTATGGATACTGTGATGAAAATGCCCATCGGGCGTGTGCTATCTATGCTCCTCGGTATTCTGGACGACATCATCCAAGTGTCCGGACCGTTCGCCGGATAGTTACGTTATTTAAGGAAACATAAAGTATTCAGACACATGTGAAACGTCAACCACGACCTGCAACAAATGACTGTGCCCAAGTAGATGTTTTAGCTGCTGTCACGGCTAATCCGTACATCAGTAGCAGACAAATTGCGCGAGAATCGGGAATCTCAAAAACGTCGGTGTTGAGAATGCTACATCAATAGTGATTGCATCCGTACCACATTTCTATGCACCAGGAATTGCATGGCGATGACTTTGAACGTCGTGTACAGTTCTGCCACTGGGCACAAGGGAAATTACAGGGCGATGACAGACTTTTTGAACGTGTTCTATTTAGCGACGAAGCGTCATTCACCAACAGCGGTAACGTAAACCCGCATAATATGCACTATTGGGCGACGGAAAATCCACGACGGGTGGGTCAAGTGGAACATTAGCGACCTTGGCGGGTTAATGTATGGTGCGGTATTATGGGAGGAAGGATACTTCACCCCCATTTTGTCGATGGGAATCAATGTATGCTGATTTCCTACGTAATGGTGCTACCGATGTTACTATAAGATGTTTCACGGCATGACAGAATGGCGATATACTTCCAACATGATGGATGTCCGGCACATAGCTCGCGTGCGGTTGAAGCGGTATTGAATAGTATATTTCATGATAGGTTGATTGGTCGTCGAAGCACCATACCATGGCCCGCACGTTCACCGGATCTGACGTCCCCGGATTTCTTTTTGTGGGGAAAGTTGAAGGATATTTGCTATAGTGATCCACCGACAACGCATGACAACATGCATCACCGCATTGTCAATGCATGTGCGAACATTACGGAAGGCGAACTACTCGCTGTTGAGAGGAATGTCGTTACACGTATTGTCAAATGCATCGAGGTTGACGGACATCATTTTGAGCATTTATTGCATTAATGTGGTATTTACAGGTAATCATACAGTAACAGCACGCGTTCTCAGAAATGATAAGTTCACAAAGGTATAGGTATCACATTGGAACAACCGAAATAAAATGTTCAAACGTACCTACTTGTTCCGTATTTTAATTTAAAAAACCTACCTGTTTCCAACTGTTCGTCTAAAATTGTGGACCTATGTTTGTGACTACCACAGTGCCATCTATCACAAAGCGAAAAAAATGGTCCAACTAAAACATTAATATTTCTTTACGTAATACACGAATGTATAATAAAAAGGGGCGTTCCTATTTTAAAAAAAAACGCAGTTGATATCCGTTTGACCAATGGCAGCCCCATCTAGCGAGCCAACCATAGCGCCATCTGGTTTCCACCTTCAAGCTGGACAAGTTTCGTTCTTTGCAGTTTTTTCGTTTGACCCTTATTTCGTGAGATATTGGCCCGGTCACGATCAATGGAGCACCCTGTATACTGTGTGCGGCTGGTGCAGCGGCTAACACAACTGCGCTAATAAGCAGGAGATGACGGTTTCGAATCCCTGTCTGACACGTATTTTCACTCGTTGCCACTGATTCTGCATACAGTCCCGATACAATTGACGTCAATAGATTCGTCCCTCCCCCCCTCCCCTCCTCCGCCCCACCACATGCAGTTTACTTAATAGGTCTCTTTTAGCATAACGGGTTGTAAACCCAACAGTTACATGTCCACTAGCGATGTTCGTCTATACTTCTCGCTTTGCGGCAATAAACACAGAACTATGATTCCAGTGCAATGCTGGGCTCAAGAAATTTGGGAAATTAGCCTCAGTTGGAAAAAAATCTTCATACATTATGAAACGTATCTACTGAATAACAACACTTTAAAACTGACTTTCATGTCTCGCTTTGACTACCAAAGAAAGCATCTTATTTTCAACGTTGATACATCCGTGGACCCACCAAAATACTGCGTAACTAAACGAGAATACTGTTACAGAAGCTTCCTGGTTGCATAGAAAGTGCAGAAGGATTCGTCTATTGCCATAAATGCCTGTTTCGTCACGGCTCAGAACAGGCTAGTGAACGGAATCAAAGACGATTATATTCATGACAGTGGTACAGCAACATTGACTACAGACGTATCGCGACTTCAGGCTGCCACTTTTCATGAATCCTCGGTATGCGCTGGCTTCTCCGTATTGTTACTGCCACGACTGTTGCATTTACTTGGTGCCTACCAAAGAGAACGTTGATCGCCCAGCTCCTCTGGTTCACCTGTTTTCATTTATCTGCGCTAATGCTCCTGCAGAGCATCATTCTCTCTTAGATATTTTTCCATGAAACAAGTCTTTCTACACAAGCATAGTACAAACCAACATTCAGATCCGAACTTGAGCCGAAAAAAAGAATTACTTACATTTCCAGTATGAACTATAATTTGGAGCTCGAATCGTCCGTTCTAAGCCTACGTGACCTGCCATTCCTTTTGTCGGATTACTATAGTTCACTTCAGTTGAAGACAATCGGAGCTTTCGGAGGGAGACCACTTACAAACAGATCACGTCCGGCAGAGGATGAAACTGTGTCGCTGCTGCCAGTGACGTCCCTGTAATAATCCGCCAAACAAAATTAATAACCAGGGACGACAAGGATCCATTGCATTAAACTATGTCCGCTGACATCGTTTATTAATGTTCTAATAGTGGAACAATTTGTGTTGTCATTCACACTGATGCAGTTCAGAAAACAGAACCAGACCAGAGAAATCATAGTTGTTCATGTCGGTCCACTGCGAATATGTATATACACTGCTCATTAGCATAAAAGGATCCTTTTTTTTAAATCCTGTAATTGTTTCCCATTCCTACACATAAGTTTGAAATTTGGCTCAAAGGTACCTGCAGCCTTCCTCTGCAATGGTACAGAAGCGTGACGCCCTGCGGCGTAAGCCTGGGACTCGACGACGCCTCACGTAGTCGGGTGTCGGTCGACACCGTCTTTGTGGGTTATTTTTCGACAAATGGTCTTATTCTTACATTTAAATTTCTTTACCCACAAGCTGGAAGCTCTAAACTGCAGGTTAAGTTCTCTTCTATATTTTCAGTTCCCAAAGTCTGAATGTGCGGTCGTGTATCATTGCATTTTCCTGTTTCTTTGCTATAAAACGACCCCGTAATTCACGATTTGTCATATCCCGCAGCACTTTTGGGTTTGATGAATGACGTTGTTTTAGCCAGTTTTCAAAGTTTTGTAACACAGTCTTGCCCATTATTTCCCTTTTCTGTGCCAGCATTGCTGTAATTTTGACTCGCGGTGCCATATAAATTGCTAATCTAGAACGACACAGGCGATGAGGATCAACACTTCCATCTTTTTCCCTTGCTTGTTTCGTCCGTATCGTGTACGCATCAGCCAGATATCCTTCTGGAAATTTCGTTCGTTTCCTTGGAGGTGATGGCTGATACGATGAACAGCTGCTTTTCTGAATAGCCGTCACTGGTGACATTGCTTCACACCTCTCTGCCACGGAAATATCATTTTCTTCATTTGATCCCTTTTCATCTTATGCCTCTTCATCTGTTAAAGGTATAGTAACCTTTGCTATTATAGCATCACATTCCCTCAACTGTTGCTTTATTTCTTCGTTAATAAGACGTTCTTCTCCTGCAGGTACATCGGCAGTAGCAACAGTTTCACAATTGCTACCTTTCTCGCTAGTCAGAGTGAAATACTTAATATGTCTGTAAACGTGCGCTCCCAGTAGCTGAGTGGTCGTTCGACAGAGTGAATCACACCTTTTTGCATGTGGTGATGGGCAGATTGGGAATCCTGGATGGACGCACGAAGTTGCAACAGCAAAAGAGATTTGGGCAAGACTTCGCTAATTACTTGCGACTTACATTTACGACCCGCTGGCCAGATGGGGTGTGACGGGTGGGAGATGAGGATAGACGAAGAAGCCGAGATAGACATCGATCACACTTACTGACCCTTAGTTAATTTCGAGAAGACGACCCAGTCTTACACCAACGTCTGGACAACGAGTCGATAGATGGCTCTCTTGCTCTATCGAACGTCGCCCCCGACACGAATTCCATTTCACTTCATTGCTACAGGAGCATGTTTCTTTTGTATCTGACCTATCCGCAATGTCTTCCTGCCTTTCATTTGGGCATTTTCAGTTTTCATTATCTTAATTAATTAATTTTTTAATTAGCCACTATTCATCAACATATGGACATTGTAGACACAATTTATGCGGTAGTACAACAAAATGTATGTCGGCAAAGGTGGTAAGCCTGACATTGCAATACATATACACTCCTGGAAATGGAAAAAAGAACACATTGACACCGGTGTGTCAGACCCACCATACTTGCTCCGGACACTGCGAGAGGGCTGTACAAGCAATGATCACACGCACGGCGCAGCGGACACACCAGGAACCGCGGTGTTGGCCGTCGAATGGCGCTAGCTGCGCAGCATTTGTGCACCGCCGCCGTCAGTGTCAGCCAGTTTGCCGTGGCATACGTAGCTCCATCGCAGTCTTTAACACTGGTAGCATACCGCGACAGCGTGGACGTGAACCGTATGTGAAGTTGACGGACTTTGAGCGAGGGCGTATAGTGGGCATGCGGGAGGCCGGGTGGACGTACCGCCGAATTGCTCAAAACGTGGGGCGTGAGGTCTCCACAGTACATCGATGTTGTCGCCAGTGGTCGGCGGAAGGTGCACGTGCCCGTCGACCTGGGACCGGACCGCAGCGACGCACGGATGCACGCTAAGACCGTAGGATCCTACGCAGTGCCGTAGGGGACCGCACTGCCACTTCCCAGAAAATTAGGGACACTGTTGCTCCTGGGGTATCGGCGAGGACCATTCGCAACCGTCTCCATGAAGCTGGGCTACGGTCCCGCAAACCGTTAGGCCGTCTTCCGCTCACGCCCCAACATCGTGCAGCCCGCCTCCAGTGGTGTCGCGACAGGCGTGAATGGAGGGACGAATGGAGACGTGTCGTCTTCAGCGATGAGAGTCGCTTCTGCCTTGGTGCCAATGATGGTCGTATGCGTGTTTGGCGCCGTGCAGGTGAGCGCTACAATCAGGACTGCATACGACCGAGGCACACAGGGCCAATACCCGGCATCATGGTGTGGGGAGCGATCTCCTACACTGGCTGTACACCTCTGGTGATCATCGAGGGGACACTGAATAGTGCACGGTACATCCAAACCGTCATCGAACCCATCGTTCTACCATTCCTAGACCGGCAAGGGAACTTGCTGTTCCAACAGCACAGTGCAAATCCGCATGTATCCTGTGCCACCCAACGTGCTCTAGAAGGTGTAAGTCAACTACCCTGGCCAGCAAGATCTCCGGATCTGTCCCCCATTGAGCATGTTTGGGACTGGATGAAGCGTCGTCTCACGCGGTCTGCACGTCCAGCACGAACGCTGGTCCAACTGAGGCGCGAGGTGGAAATGGCATGGCAAGCCGTTCCACAGGACTACATCCAGCATCTCTACGGTCGTCTCCATGGGAGAATAGCAGCCTCCATTGCTGCGAAAGGTGGATATACACTGTACTAGTGCGGACATTGTGCATGCTCTGTTGCCTGTGTCTATGTGCCTGTGGTTCTGCCAGTGTGATCATATAAAGTATCTGACCCCAGGAATGTGTCAATAAAGTTTCCCCTTCCTGGGACAATGAACTCACCGTGTTCTTATTTCAATTTCCAGGAGTATATATATATATATATATATATATATATATATATATATATATATATATAAAAGAAAAAAAGGGGGGTAGCGTCTTTGTTAAAGAAAATGGATAGAGCGTAAAAGAAATAAAAAAATAAAAAATAAAGTGGATAGAGCGTCTGCAAAAAAAAAAAAAAAAATGGTCAGCGCGACGGAACGTCAAGCCTAAAAGCCTGGGTTCGCTTTCCGGATGAGTCGGTGATTTTTCTCCTTTCAGGGACTGGGTGTCATGTTGTCCTAAGCATCATTATTTCAGCAAGTTGCCGAAGGGGTGTCAAATCGAAACGGTCTACCGACGCGAGGCCCTTGTCACACGACATTTACATTTTACTCTGTAAACGCGCTTCCACACGATAAAGATAATCTGATCTACTCTTACAGCGAAAGCAAACCCATCTGACGTATAGTGCCTACTGCACAGCTTGCAAAGCAATTCATACATGGAGGGCCTTAGTAGAGAAATGAAAGCTGTTACCTCCTTCTCCTGTGAATACCGTTGCACCCCAGGAGCTAAAATTTCAGAAATAGTTTTTATTTCTAGTCAGCAACTAAACAAAAATAGTTTTGTTCTATTCTCCACAACTACCGTGAATTCCCCTGAGAGCAGACTGTAGGCACTGAACTGAACTATCTGACTGCTGGTTCTGTACTGTGTGGGTGTCCGCAGCACGCCGTTTTCAGTACTTGTCGGCACAGGTATTTCAGCGTCTGCCAGTGTAACGCGGAAGCAACGTAGTCCACAGTTTACGGCGCTGTCTTTGGCGGCTGTCCACACTAATGGTGGGCGTATAAGACACGCTGAACCACGTGGCGCATTTGCAGAAAGTGGTCCGGGTTTGTCAACACCATCTCGAAGCTGGTGCACGGGACTGGTAGGTGCCATGTCTATGGTTGTGCCTGTGTTGTGGCAGCCTCTTCCGACATTTGTTGCGTGCCTCTTGCATGGTGCACAAGACCACTCTTAGAGGCACAGAAAAGGACCATTCCAACACATCGGCAGGCCGCCCCAAATTCCAAAAGAGTTCTCCTCCCCCTTTCCACTGCACAGAAACATGGTAGTAATATACTTCAGCAGCATGCATCGACAGTTCTGACCCCTTCACACACTAAAGCTAAATTAAATTCCACCCAAACAGGCCATGAAGGCCCGCGGTATCGACCGGCCACCGTGTCATCCTCAGCCACAGGCGTAACTTGATGCGGATGTGGAGGGGCATGGGGTCAGCACATCACTCTCCCGGTTTTGCGCCAGTTTACGAGGCACTGGACAACTTAAAATTTGGCCTGTGCACAGACTGCGGTTGTGGCGGATTGCCAGCATTGAAATCTGCTGCAGTTCGCGGAAGGGTCGCACTTCCGTCACGGTGAACGATTCTCTTCAGCTGTCGTTGGTCCCGTTCTTACAGGATCTTTTTTCCGGGCACAGCGATGTGGGAAATTTGACATATTCCGGATTCCTGATATTCACGGTACTCTCATGAAATGGTCGTACGGGAAGATCCTCATTTCATCGCCGCCACGGAGATGCTGTTTCCCATCGTTCTTGCGTCGACGATAACACCACGTTCTTGATAACCTGCCATTTTAACAGCAGTAACCAATCTAACAACTGTGCCAGACATTTGTTGTCTTACGTAGACGTTGCCGACCGCAGCGCCGTATTCTGCCTGTTTATATATCTCTGTATTTAAATTCGCATGCCTATGCCAGTGTCGTTGGCGCTTCATTGTACATGTAGGATTACAAATATAGCTGTGGAGGACGTTATATATAAAAAAAAAATTACGTCTGTACATATTCTCTACATATGGGATTCGATTTCGTGATGCATTGTGCTACTAGAAGAATTGTAGTCATATGGTGTGAAATCTAAGTAGCAGTTACCTTTCATGTTAAATATGGCTATCACCAACCTTAAAATTTGAAAGTAACAACAATAGTACTAGAAGGTAACACTCACTGACCGGAGCATATTAAGGCAAGGTGCACAAGTATCAAATACACGGTGCTCTTATATCTGTTAAAAGTGATCGCGCCAAAATGAAACGTTAAAATATTCTTCTGGAATCCTAAGAGGTTGTACAATGATAAATACCGTCTGCCATGCGTTTCACAGTGGTTTGCGGAGTATGTACGTAGGGCGTGCTTTTATGGTTTTTCCCAACCCCGCCGACAACAAGGCATCTGCGAGACCGCGGTACGTCTGTATTTGCTTTGAAGCATCCACAGCGGCGCTTGTGTACCGCGTTGTGTGTACACACGCGGCAGGGAAGTGGACGGACGGGCGGTACTGAGAGTTTGCTGTGGACTCCCGGGGGACCGGTGATCAGCTAAAAGCAGCGGCAGCCGGCCAGGATGGGCGTGTGCTGCGGCCGGCAGCTATGAGTCACGGTGGAGAGCGGCCCGAAAGGAAAAAGCAAGTGCCGCCGAGAGGGAGCAGGGCATCTATTAGCCCTAATTGGACACCCAATATGTGGGCTGCAGTTACTCACATTAGCGCATCGGGAGGGCGCGACGTGCACCGCGCCGCGCTGCGCTGCGATGCACCGCACCTTAATTAATAGCCGGCCGGCCGGCTGGCGAGCCGGCGCCGCCAAGATTTACGGCAGTTTAATTCGGCGACGCCGCGACACCGCTTGGGCCAGGTCGCCGCCGGAGACGTGACCCCAGGCAAGAATGCCTCGAGGGGTCCGCAGGGGGCAGCGCAGAGCGGCAGCCGCTGAAACTCTCTACAGCAGGCATGTCCAAACATTTCCTGTGATGCAACACTTCTCGAACCCTGCTACTTTGATGGCCCACCTTGTTTGTTTTGAAGTTTAATTTTTTTTTAATAAACAGAGAAGAACTTCCTTACTCGGTGATAACTAATAACAGAAATGATAATAAAATTAAAAATAATTAGTAACGTCGAAGTCTCTCTTGTTATTAACAGATTTTTGCGGAACTCTTATTCACCTCAGGCGAAACACCAGTTTCGGAAATGTTGCTCTTGTGCCCTAGGCAGTGGTCGCAACCAGACCTGGGGAGCTGAGACAGTTTCCGACAGGCGCCACATGCGGCGCTTTGAAGTCCGCCCCCAGTCACAATCGCGGGCCAATCAGCAACTTTCGCGTCGCCGCCAGTGGGATGAACTTTCGCGTCGTGAAAAGCGGCGGCCACAGGCAACAACATTCGGTGTTGTACGACAGTTTTAGTGCGGAGTTCAAGGGTTGCAGATCGTAGCTACAGTTCGTAGTGGAGATCACCCTGTGAGAATTAGTCTGCAAGTGGAGTCGCCCGTAGCCTTCGCATAGGGACAAGAGCTTATTACAATGATTGACAGTGTTGCGCCCTGTTTTTCCGACCACGGAATAAAATTCGCCGACACGGAAGTTCTGGCTGTAGAGAAGCACTACCACACGCGCTTGTTCAGAGAAGCTGTAGAAATACAAAAAGACGCTAACAGTTTAAACAAGAAAGAGGAAAGCCTTAAGGTAAACGGATCCTGGCTTCCCGTACTGCACCGAACGACAGTCACAGGTAGCAAGAGCAGAACCACACCGGAAATGAGTGAGGAGAAGCCCTCGGACGTTGGCGCGCCAGGTACATTTAGCATGCGGCCGCGAGGTCTGACAATGCCAGCCACTCGTGCTGCCGAAACGTCAGTAAAATCATTAGATGAACGTCGGCCGAAGAACCCGATACAGATGCCAATAGGCAATAGGCAGTTTGTCAACAAGTGGCCACGAAACCCTTAACAATATTGTAATATTGGTTACTTTCTTTTCCTGCTGTTGTTGAGAATTCGACTTGGTCAGTTGAAAGCTACTTATGACAACACAAGGTATTTTAAGGTCGCTTCCGTATAACGAGAACTGCGAAGTCTATCGCTGTCATTGCTCATAAATGACATCTGCAAACCTGAGTGTACCCTCACTACAAAGATATTTTTTGACAATTTCTGTTTGCATTTTCATTGCTTGGGATTGTAGTAGTTCTATTTGAAGCTAGTGCTCTACCTTAGTGACAGAGCGAGGTGGTGCAGTGGTTAGCACATTGGACTCGCATTCGGTAGAACGACGATTCAATCCCCCGGCCCGCTATCCTGATTTAGGTTTTCCGTAATTTCCCTAAATCGCTTAAGGCAAATTCTGGGATGGTTCCTTTGAAAGAGCACGGTCGACTTCCTTCCCCATCCTTCCCTAGTCCAATGGTACCGCTGACCTCGCTGTTTGGTTCCCACACCCAAATGAATCAACCAACTTTAGCGATACAAGAGGTAGTAAAGACTGGTTTTTAACAGGAATCGTGAAATGTGCCATAGCGGGCACTATCAGAGCTTCAGCGATATGGGCTCGAAATGACGGCCGCTTTAGCAGCCTGTGGCCACGAACACGAGATCATGCTTCGTCTCGGACGCCATTTGACAAAAAAAAAAAAAAAATGTTACAGTATTCTTAGTCGAGTCACGCTTTATCTACACAGTGAACAGAACTTTAAAGACGAAAGTTTCGAATTTTTCAGGGGTATTTTCCGAGTATTTTGGCATGAAGAGCTCGTGATATCCGATACCAGCTACAGAATAATAATGTAATTAAGATTTATTCCATTTTCCTCTTAAGATACCGCCACAAGAGGGAAAACCGGTAGTATTCAATCATAAAAACGCACGACACAAAACACAGACTAATACAAATATATTGTTTTGTGATTTATTTATTTGCTGCTTTCTTGTAATCTGTTATCTGTATAAAAAAAGAAAAAAACAGTTTTGCACATGACTTGGCCTAAATATAGCACATAATGTTTTAACTTAAATTCAAAATGTTCAAATGTGTGTGAAATCTTATGGGACTTAACTGCTAAGGTGATCAGTCCCTAAGCTTACACACTACTTAACCTAAATTATCCTAACGACAAACACACACACCCATGCCCGAGGGAGGACTCAAACCCCCGCCGGGATCAACCGCACAGCGAATGACTGCAGCACCTTAGACTAACTTAAATTCAAATGTCTTATTAATAACGAAGCAAATTGTGTGATGTGATTGCCACAGCTGCGGAAGTAGTTCATAATAGCGTCGTTGTGCCATTCTTTCTTTGGATCAGTGAATCATGCACGCCATACATGTTGGCCATCTCTTCATCACCGAATCTACCTATCAGCTGTTAACAAGCTACTAACACTGCCACGAAAACAAACGCGAGAGAGAACCGTGCAGTTCTGAATGAAGGTTTGTAGGTGAAGACTAAAGTGCGCATCGCTGTTGTTGATATCACGTAATGTGAGTGAAAGTAATAACTTTGCTTCCGAACAAAACACACTCTGCATACCGTCAATATATAGATTACGGTGGTGATATCAACGTATGGATTATTTTGCAGGTATTTGAAGTGCAGTATAGGTACAAAGACAAATGGGGATAAGAAATCAAATGCAATGTCATTACTCTACAACGAGCCATCGGATGCCTCAGACCCCCATGCCAAAATACTCAGAATATATCCCTGAACAACATCCTAGGAAATTTTCTCGGCCAGTTTCGGATTCATCGTTTCTATTTCTATGTTTTCCCGTTGCATTGGTGATGAAAATTTCCGACACTCTTTACATCAATAATATGAAGTCTACGTATTTTTCTTCCTTTTCTTTTCAACGTCCGATCTGTTGCGAAATGGAAAAGTCATAGTGAAAATCAGAAACATTTTATTTGGCATACCTTCCAGCTACTCTTTCACACAGTAGCCGCCCCGACTTAGACAACTGTCATAGCGTGGTAGCAACTTACCACTATCCTGGTCATTGGAGGCACTCATCTGTGCTTTCCGCCAATTCCCTACGCCGGTGTGCGGCTCGTTTCCTGTACCAAAATACTAACCTCACAGCCAGTAACTTATCTGGGAAAAAATCGGAGATTCCAAGTCAGGGTTGTGTGCCGCGAGATCGAACACTGTCTATCGATAACGCTGCAGGAGCGTCTTTGGTTCAGCTGCAGCGTGTGGCTGAGCGTTCTCATGACGAAGGACGATGCCTGATGACAACATTCCTCGTCGCCCGTTCTGAATTACCCTTCGTAGACGATTTTCTCGTTACCTGATCCACTCGCTGAACAAGAGCATTGGCCTAAACTCACTTCCATCCCTGACCAGGCGGCCAGGGCATCATGAACGTCTGCACGTCTTGTTTGGAAGTTCCTGCACCACTACCGCACTTTACTCTCACACATAATACTTGCATTATTAAATTATAATCCTCGTAAATTAAATCAGATGTAGTAAAGTTAAATATCTTGCTCTCGATCCATCGCTATATACTCGTAACAAAAGTCTCGCAAACGAAAAAAGCGTTGTTTACTTCTACGACTTATCATTCATTTAAATTATCCATGTGATTTTCACAGAGAACTCCTTATGGACGTCAGTAGGTCCATTATAGGAAGACAAGTTCGATAAGTTATGATTTAATGCAAATTCCTAAGTAAATGAAAATTCATTCTGATCACGCAGGGAAATCGAACACACAGCAGAAATTATGATATGAGTGTACTGAACAATGAACATTATTTCTGTTCCAGTCTCATTCGTTGTGAGGGAGTATCACCTCCCTACACGCAAATGCTGTCCTGTGGCACTTACACAAAATACAAAATGAAGTCATTATAGTTTTTTTTACATTTAAGTGAAATAATATGCCGCTACATTTTCCCAAATGCGTGTTACTAGGACATCGTTCCTGTTCCCACAAATAATTCTTGAGATGTTGATTCCTATGTTGATTTCTTGAGCACCTAGTAGCATTTTAGTGTGAAGTATGTTGAGAAGGTGCATCCCTAAAGCACTCTTATGAGTTTCTTCAACACCTTCCTGAGAGTGACACTTCATTTTTTCCGGTGCTGGCTTATCGTTCGCTGCACCGAAAGATCAGCAAGCGATCCGTTGCGTTGGACGTCCACATCCAGTAGAAGGCGAATTATTACGGACATCACAGAACGCCACAGTCAAACAGATGTAAATTGCTTCCAGTATCAAAACGCACATTTAAAAAGCAAGACTGGACTACGTAGGCTCGTCCTGAACTAAACATGCAATCACTGTGAAAGTGTCATCTGTGCTAAATGGAATAGAAAACTGAAAATATACGGGATGAATCATATTTAATAGCGATAATAAACACTGGTGAAAGTATGCTAAAACAAAGACAAAACCGTTCCTCTAAATACGCGCGATTTTGCGCCTTAATTCACCCATGACTCAAAAAAAGAGCTTTCGTCAGGAAATGATCTACTTATCAAGTGCAGTTGTTCAGTTTTGTGCAACCTTGCCTATCTTCCAGGAGTTAATAAGAAGCTTTTTATATAACTGGTTCTAAAATTTTGGTATCGAAATTACATACTATGGTTTCCATAGTCTAGGATAGCAATAAAAATTAGTTCGGTCCTTCTGCCAACTTGTTATGAAATTATATATCTTTTCCTGAGTCTATCAGAAATAGGAACAAATAAGGGTGTAACGGTGCAGACATATTTATGTGTGGTACCTTAGTATGTACCCACATCAGTATGTTGCTTGTTTTCTCTCTACGTTGTACAATTTTTTCACAGGCCCCTCACAAACTTTACGACCTGATGTTTTCTGAACGTTCGGAACAGCACTACACCTTTCAGTACCTACTAATTGTTTTACGTCCATGTATCCACACTTCAGTACCTGACCTGCTGCCCAGGTAAAAACAGACGTTAATGGCACGCTCTTGCCACATGCAGTTGGAGGTAGTAACCAACTGCTCCTAATAGCTATAGTTACTGATCTACAAATGACGTAAATACTTATGTAATGTTGTTCAGCATGCCATCCATAGTGACCAATAGAAATACCTGCACTCATACCCGTAGAAATATCTGCCTTATGCAGTTGCCTTATCTATTGGAGATAAGCAGACTTGCATTACAGGTAGTTCATCCTATTATACGGCCATATATACAAAACTTCCACAAACATTAACATCGATGTCAACTGTTGGACTAAAAAACAGACAACATTACAGAATCAGTTGTCAAGGTCACCTACTACGTTTATGAGTTAGCGTGCGATAAAGTTCGTGCAATGTTTATTGTGCCATTGTGCACATTGAATCATCTCACTATTTTAATCTGTACTCCCGAATCACCGAGCTTATTGTTTAATAAACGATTCACGGTGATCTGCAACGGCCTCCGAACAGGTGGAGAGACTTGATAGGATTGGCGAGAAAGGAAACACGGGGCCTACCTGTTTATTTTCGAGTGGCAGTAAAAATCAACTAACATTTCGCTTTACGTGAAGGGGCTAAAGACATAGCTATACTGGAGGCCCCCAGAGACAGATCACTGCACCGATTTTGCACTGTCCTCTTTTAAGTAAAGAGTCAGCTAATGGGGCAAAACGCTTGTCAACCCCATAAAAGAGTTCTTTTGTCGCTTACGAGCACTGCAGACGACGTACAATTGCTTTCAGACGGCTGTGTGACTTTCCACTCCTGCTACAACTCATGACACTGAAGCCTTGTGCATGTGCTCGTCGGTTATATGGAATTAGCGTAAAATGACTGTTTGATGTGGAGGTTTTAAATAATGGCGGAAAGAGGCAATCGTGTTTTCATGTGCTCGTGACACTGAGATTAAGGGTTCCCGATATTCGGTGTATCAACGCGGACTGCCTAACGTATACCACTCCCACTTGGTTGTGCCAATAAGAGGTATAACTGCCCACGTGTTGTGCCGACTCCACTGTAGCTTGAATGGATTTTTAAGTTTGTTTTATATGCCCGACTTCTAATTTCACCAGATAAGTCTCCAGAGTTTAGCAGTTATTGCCCGATGACGACACGCAACACGGTTTGTTAAAGCGGAGTTCCCCGTTATTAATTATGTTTTTAGATTTAATTTTATTACTCGTACAGAGACTCAACGTTCCTTTGTTTAACAGCACGTCGTCAAAATAAGTATGAAATGCTAATGTCTTTGCAATACATAATGTCGACTATTGAGTTAAAGTTCGTACCTATTTTGCCATTTAAGAGAAGAGAAACCTTCAGCACTTCTGCTTCTATAGTCTCAGTATCAAATGTTCACTAATTTCAATTTACTTCCTATCTCAGTTCACTATTTAACACAAATTATATATCAAAGTGATTTCAGAGATATTACGTCGGTTCCATACTAACAGAATAATACGTAATTGTCATTTAACATCACTTTTCTTATGACGTAAATGTTAATGAATGATCACTATAAATAAAAAGTAACGTTCAAGAATGATATGCGAACAACTTTCGCTACGTCCTTTTTCACGTATCTGTCAAAACTAATCCTGTCGAACACAATTCAAATTAACACTGACGTTAACCCCTTTTGTCGGAACATCGAATCGCAACTATTATGCGAAAGTTTATTCTGCCCCGAATTAATTCCTTTCAGATACGCACACGACCGAACAGCAGAACGGAACACAGACGACAACTTAGTGACGTTACATTACGACAGTGTCCGCCCAGTGAACATCTCTTGGACTTCATCTTTTCTACTCTGCTTAGTTAAATTATTCCTAATTACAATTTATTCAGTTATTTAATGAAAACATCAAACAAAAAATAAAATAAATTTGTTCCAAAGTAAAAGATCCGTTATAGAGGGGGCCTTCATTCAGTGGATATTTGGAGTCTAGTGCCTCGCAAAAGGTCATTTCCCACTGAGCAGCACAGAGCTGCATGTCATCAGTGGAGGAAATAACACAGAAATTGAGCATTTGGTGTTGTCCGACAAGTCACGATTTTTCCCGTTTTCAAATGATGTAAGGCATCGAGTCCACTTACGACCCAATGACACCTTAAGTCCGTAGTGTGTAGAGGGTCTATTTCTGGGGAAGGCGATTTTCTGTTGTTTTGTGGATTTCATACTAGGTTTTTGGACTACTCTTGATGGGCTGCCGTGATGAACCAAGATATTTATTTCTACATCGTCGACGACTTAGTGTTGCCCTTTTGTTCTACATTTTTAAGAAGTGCTGCGTACACCTCCAACGTCCAAGGTGACAAGAAGCTGTGTTTACAGTGTTGCACGGGTGTTCCTTATTGACGAATGACCAGCCGCCTCTTTGCACCTCTATTGCCCCTGTAAACCAGCTGCTCTTCATCCCACAGAAGATGTCTAGAACTGTTTAGAAAAGCGAGTGACACTTGGCAATCAGTATCCTTTGTCAGCCATAATGTATCTAATCATTAATGAACGGCTTCAACTGGATATGGCATAAAGGAAGAAATTTGTGAACTCTTTACCTCTGCCAATTGTGGTCATCATGATTGCTAGAGGCGGAGGCGGCGAAACTCAGTAGTATTGTCACGTTCCTGGGGAAATAGTAGCAGCTGCGAAAATTTTTCCGTGAAGGCGTTGGTAACAGTGGGATAAATGTATTAACAGTTCCGGCTGTTGTTGTGGTCTTCAGTCCACAAACTGGTTGGATGCAGTTCTCCATGCTACTCTATCCTGTGCAACCTTCTTCATCTCCGAGTAATTACTGCAACCTACATCCTTCTAAATCTCTGAACGTCTTTTTAGTGTATTCATGTCTTCGTTTCTTCTACGATTCTTACCATCCGCACTTCCCTCCAGTACTAAATTAGTCATCCCTCGATGCCTGTGAATTTGTCCCACAAACCGATCCCTTCTTCTAGTCACGTTGTGTCACAAATTCCTCTTCTCCCCAGTTCTATTCACTACCTCCTCATTAGTCACGTGATCTACCCATCTAATCTTTAGCGTTCTTCTGTAGCACCATATTTATAAAGCTTATATTCTCTTGTTGTCTAAGATAGTTAACGTCCATGTTTCACTTCCATACATGACTACACTCCATACAACTACTTTCAGAAGATACTTCCTGACACTTAAATCTATACTCGATGTTAACAAATTTCTCTTCTTCAGAAACGCTTTCCCTGCCATTGCCAGTCTACATTTTATATCCTCTCTACTTCGACCATCATCAGTTATTTTGCTACCAAAATAGGAAAAGTCATTTACTACTTTACGTGTCTCATTTCCTAACCTAATTTCCTCGGCATCACTTCACTTAATTTAAATACATTCCATTATCCTCATTTTGCTTTTGTCGATATTCATCTTATGTAATCCTTTCAAGACACTGTTCATTCCATTCAACTGCTCTTCCAGATCCTTTGCTGTCTCTGACAGAATTACCATGTCATCTGCAAACCTCAAAGTTTTTTTATCTTCTTCACGGATTTTAATTCCTACTCCAAATTTTTCTTTTATTCCCTTTACTGCTCGCTCAATATGCAGATTGAATAACATCGGCGATAGGCTACAATCCTGTCTCACTCCCTTCTCAACCACTGTCTCCCTTTCATGCCCCTAAACTCTTATAACTGCCATATGGTTTCTGTGCAAATTCTAAGTAGCCTTCCGTTCTCTGTATTTTACCCCTGCCACCTTTAGAACATGAAAGAGAGTATTCCAGTCAACATTGTCAAAAACTTTCTCTAAGTCTACAAATGCTAGAAACGTAGGTTTGCCTTTCCTTAATCTTTCTTCTAAGATAAGTCGTAGGATCAGTGTTGCCTCACGCGTTCCAACATTTCTGCGGAATTCAAACTGATCTTCCCCGAGATCGGCTTCTACCAGTTTTCCCATTCGTCTGCACAGAATTCTGTTAGTATTTTGCAGCCGTGACTTATTAAACTAATAGTTCTGCTTTCTTTGGGATAGGAATTATTATTCTTCATGAAATCTGAGGGTATTTCACCTGCCTCATACATCTTGCTGCTCAAATGGCAGAGTTTGTCACAGCTGGCTCTCCCGAGGCTATCAGAAGTTCTAATGGAATGTCGTCTATTCCCGGGGCCTTGTTTCGACTTAGGTCTTTCAGTGCTCTATCCAATTCTTCACTCGATATCATATCTCCCATTTCATCTTCATCTATGTCCTTTTTAATTTCCTTAATATTGCATTCAAGTACATCGCCCTTGTACAGACCCTCTGTATACTGCTGCCACCTTCGTGCTTTTCCTTCCTTGCTTAGGAATGGTTTTCCATCTGAGCTCTTGATATTCAGTTACGGCTATTACTTCTGAAATAATATAAGTAAGATTTTTCTTACTTCTGTCCCGATTTCACTTGACTGAGCCTTATATACTTATGGTCATTCGTATTTCACACTGAGCGAGATGGCGCCGGGGTTAGCACATTGGACTCGCATTCGGGAGGACGACGGTTCAATCCCACGTCCGGGCATCCTGATTTAGGTTTTCCGTGATTTCCCTAAACACATCAGGCAAATTCCGGTGTGGTTCCTTTGACAGGGCACGGCCGAAGTCTTTCCCCATCCTTCCATAATCCAATTAGATCGATGACCTCACTGTTTAGTCTCTTCCCCCAAATCAGTCCAGTCGAATCCAAATCGTATTTCACTCATGGTAAGTGTTGTGGCGTCCATCATTCAAGATAAATAGGTAACAGTACTAGGTATTAACACTGTTAACAAATAACCAGTTATATGAGTGCAGACGGTATCTTGTTAGTTCCTGGTGTGCACCTGTAAAGTCAATCAAGTAATAAGGTTGGCGTAGCTTGGTGTCTCAGTCTCTTGGAATTTACAGGTGCAAAATCGTGTATTGTGGATATAGATTTTGGTTCAAAATGGTTCAAATGGCTCTGAGCACTATGGGACGTAACTTCTCAGGTCATCTGTTACTTAGACCTACTTAAACCTAACTAACCTAAGGATATCACACACATCCATGACCGAGGCAGGATTCTGACCTGCGACCGTAGTGATCGCGCGGTGCCAGACTGTAGCGTCTAGAACCGCTCGACCACTCCGGCCGGCATAAATTTTGGGTGTCAGACAAGTTTTACAATACTTGTGATTAGGGTAAATCCTAACTTGACGGTTACCTTATAGAATTTGGTCTCGTGACAATGTTGTGGAAATAGGCGAGCAGAATTTGAAACACGAACATCTGCTAGCATGAGTTTCTTAGAAGTAGATACCATAGGGGTTGCGAAGCAACTCAAATCGCTTGATACGGGCAAGTCTTCAGGTCCAGATTGTATACCGATTAGGTTCCTTTCAGATTACGCTGATACTATAGCTCCCTACTTAGCACTCACATACAACCGCTCGCTCACCGATAGATCCGTACCTACAGATTGGAAAATTGCGCAGGTCGCACCAGTGTTCAAGAAGGGTAGTAGGAGTAATCCATCGAACTACAGACCTATATCATTGACGTCGGTTTGCAGTAAGGTTTTGGAGCAATACTGTATTCAAACATTATGAATCACCTCGAAGAGAACGATCTATTGACACGTAATCAGCATGGCTTCAGAAAACATCGCTCTTGTGCAACGCAGCTAGCTCTTTATTCGCACGAAGTAATGGCCGCTATCGACAGGGGATCTCAAGTTGATTCCGTATTTCTAGATTTCCGGAAAGCTTTTGACACCGTTCCTCACAAGCGACTTCTAATCAAGCTGCGGAGCTATGGGGTATCGTCTCAGTTGTGCGACTGGATTCGTGATTTCCTGTCAGGAAGGTCGCAGTTCGTAGTAATAGACGGCAAATCATCGAGTAAAACTGAAGTGATATCAGGTGTTCCCCAGGGAAGCGTCCTGGGACCTCTACTGTTCCTGATCTATATAAATGACCTGGGTGACAATCTGAGCAGTTCTCTTAGGTTGTTCGCAGATGATGCTGTAATTTACCGTCTAGTAAGGTCATCCGAAGACCAGTATCAGCTGCAAAGCGATTTAGAAAAGATTGCTGTATGGTGTGTCAGGTGGCAGTTGACGCTAAATAACGAAAAGTGTGAGATGATCCACATGAGTTCCAAAAGAAATCCGTTGGAATTCGATTACTCGATAAATAGTACAATTCTCAAGGCTGTCAATTCAACTAAGTACCTGGGTGTTAAAATTACGAACAACTTCAGTTGGAAGGACCACATAGATAATATTGTCGGGAAGGCGAGCCAAAGGTTGTGTTTCATTGGCAGGACACTTAGAAGATGCAACAAGTCCACTAAAGAGACAGCTTACACTACACTCGTTCGTCCTCTGTTAGAATATTGCTGCGCGGTGTGGGATCCTTACCAGGTGGGATTGACGGAGGACATCGAGAGGGTGCAAAGAAGGGCAGCTCGTTTTGTGTTATCGCGTTATGGAGGAGAGAGTGTGGCAGATATGATACACGAGTTGGGATGGAAGTCATTACAGCATAGACGTTTTTCGTCGCGGCGAGAGCTATTTACGAAATTTCAGTCACCAACTTTCTCTTCCGAATGCGAAAATATTTTGTTGAGCCCAACCTACATAAGTAGGAATGATCATCAAAATAAAATAAGAGAAATCAGAGCTCGAACAGAAAGGTTTAGGTGTTCGTTTTTCCCGCTCGCTGTTCGGGAGTGGAATAGTAGAGAGATAGTATGATTGTGGTTCGATGAACCCTCTGCCAAGCACTTAAATGTGAATTGCAGAGTAGTCATGTAGATGTAGATGTAGATGTACTTGATCCAAAAGGATGATGGAAGCAATATTTAGAGGTTTGTTGCGCGGAGATGTGCAGGTTAACTGGAGCGGCCGTCCACCATTTGCGCGGGCTGTGCGCCCCATCGGCGCTAGAGAGGCCGGGGGAGCGCGGCGGCCGTATCTGCGGCCGGCATCTCCCCGCGCCGGCTTTGCCGGAGATCAGCGCCTAACGAGCTGGATTACACGCGCCGACGCCTCGCGCCAGCGTGCCCGCCGATATCCTGTCCCCAGCGGCCGGCGGACCGCAGCACAGCTCCGCGCCGGGTCACACGCCGCTTACGTCTGTCCTAGCGCGGTCGACACAGTTTCAAATTTACATACAGAGAGAAATCATTGTTGATCCCTGTCAGGTGCAGAAGCAGGGCGAAAGATGGGGGTGTCACAATTTGTTACTTTCTCCACCTCCCCATTTTTACCACCACTTTTAACGTCTCACTGATACCTAAGATTTTCATGTTTACGAGCCTTTTCCCCACAGTTCCACCTGCGTATTAGTCCGAGACAGCGGCAATTTATCATACCGCAAGGGTTTCCATGCAAATATGGAATCCATGGATTCAGGAGGGCTACATACAGCTCCATGCACGATCTCAAAATCCACACGCGAATAGCGCCCGAGAGGACATGGGGTTCGTTCGGCCGCGCACGACCGTACAGCCCTGTCATGTACTTCGAGCCAAAAAGTGAGCTAGTCTATATCAAGACAAGTATCCACACGGACAGTGCGCGACGTCTGGACTATGAATGTCAGCATGGGACCGTTGTTGCGGATTAGCTTAATACGGCAGCCGAAAGAGAAGCGCCGCTGGTACTGCTCCTGACGACAACACTGGACACAGTAGTGGTTCAAAATGGTTAAAATGGCTCTAAGCACTATGGGACTTAACATGTGAGGTCATCAGTACCCTAGACTTAAAACTACTTAAACGTAACCAACTTAAGGACATCACACACTTCCATGCCCGAGGCAGGATTCGAACCTGCGACCGTAGCAGCAGCGCGGTTCCGGACTGAAGCGCCTATAAAGGCTCGGCCACAGCGGCCGGCACAGTACCGATAACACGCCGTCTTTCCAGAGCGACTTTGTTCTGTGTGCAGTATCACGATGGACGTAACTGTTTGTGGATGCTCCGAGGAGAACAAAGATTGCCAGATTGCATTTGTCACCGCCATCTGGGCGCCCATCACTTGCTGTGACGATATGGCGTGCCACTGGATACACTACACGATCGCCACTATTTCTGACATTTTAACGCCACAGGCTTCAGCGTCTCCGTGACTTAATTATTTCGTGAAGGTAACACAAGACCGCACTGTTCTGACCAACCTCGATACAAATGATGATCGACCGTTGCACATCCAACACCTTCTGTACATCTTTCACCCGATGAAAACATCTGGTCATGGGTTGCCGTGAGATTGACACGTCATCACTTGCGAAAAACTGTTCTGCAATTGAGTTGAAGCAGCATTTGATTGTGTGCCGTGATGATCGACCGTTGCACATCCAACACCTTCTGTACATCTTTCACCCGATGAAAACATCTGGTCATGGGTTGCCGTGAGATTGACACGTCATCACTTGCGAAAAACTGTTATGCAATTGAGTTGAAGCAGCATTTGATTGTGTACCGTGATGATCGACCGTTGCACATCCAACACCTTCTGTACATCTTTCACCCGATGAAAACATCTGGTCATGGGTTGCCGTGAGATTGACACGTCATCACTTGCGAAAAACTGTTATGCAATTGAGTTGAAGCAGCATTTGATTGTGTACCGTGATGATCGACCGTTGCACATCCAACACCTTCTGTACATCTTTCACCCGATGAAAACATCTGGTCATGGGTTGCCGTGAGATTGACACGTCATCACTTGCGAAAAACTGTTATGCAATTGAGTTGAAGCAGCATTTGATTGTGTACCGTGATGATCGACCGTTGCACATCCAACACCTTCTGTACATCTTTCACCCGATGAAAACATCTGGTCATGGGTTGCCGTGAGATTGACACGTCATCACTTGCGAAAAACTGTTATGCAATTGAGTTGAAGCAGCATTTGATTGTGTACCGTGATGATCGACCGTTGCACATCCAACACCTTCTGTACATCTTTCACCCGATGAAAACATCTGGTCATGGGTTGCCGTGAGATTGACACGTCATCACTTGCGAAAAACTGTTATGCAATTGAGTTGAAGCAGCATTTGATTGTGTACCGTGATGATCGACCGTTGCACATCCAACACCTTCTGTACATCTTTCACCCGATGAAAACATCTGGTCATGGGTTGCCGTGAGATTGACACGTCATCACTTGCGAAAAACTGTTATGCAATTGAGTTGAAGCAGCATTTGATTGTGTACCGTGATGATCGACCGTTGCACATCCAACACCTTCTGTACATCTTTCACCCGATGAAAACATCTGGTCATGGGTTGCCGTGAGATTGACACGTCATCACTTGCGAAAAACTGTTATGCAATTGAGTTGAAGCAGCATTTGATTGTGTACCGTGATGATCGACCGTTGCACATCCAACACCTTCTGTACATCTTTCACCCGATGAAAACATCTGGTCATGGGTTGCCGTGAGATTGACACGTCATCACTTGCGAAAAACTGTTATGCAATTGAGTTGAAGCAGCATTTGATTGTGTGCCGTTATCTGTTATCAGAGCTCCGTTCCACAATACCCCCAGCCTGGCTGTAGCCATTGTTGCTGCCAGAAGCGGCAGCTCTGTGTACTAAAGATCTCACGTCATACACCGCCAAATAATCAACAAATCTAATCGTGTTTCCTTCTTACTATGCAATATCCGCCAAATGACTAAAATTGCGTTATTTGCTACCCTTCTCGTGAGAGCTTACTATCGTTATCTTTTCGGGTCGCGACTCTCCCACCTGCTACATGTAGCAGTCAAACCTACTAGATGTGTGGCTTGCCAAGCGAGTGCTTTTAATATTTGTGCACCGGAAACGCTGATATGACTTCTCGTAGCCACTGCTACTGTGCGATGATAGATCTGTCATCCAACTGTTTTGCTATAATTTTGTTGTTTGTAATTACCCCAACGCAACGGAATTTAACGCATCTGACTAATAAATTTTAAATATGACACTGTCTGTAAACATTTCCGATGGAGTCACTCCACCTTCGGAAGACCACATTCCCATTCTACTGCATCAATTTTAATCAGAGCTTGGCTATTCTAGTAACAGAGAACTTACAGCAAAAAATGTCTGAACAAAATGGATACCGTCTACTGAATGATCATGACCACCTTTTTGATTCATATCTCCTCTCTTATTTTCTGAGATTCTTCAATAGCAGTGATAAAAAATTTCCCCCAATACGTTTAAATATAAAAGAAAACAAGGAATTCCCTGCCCAGTGGGAATGATATTACATACACATTTCAATATCCTATGGTCTCTTAATGTTTTTCCTTATTACTATAGTGCACTTTCTGGATTAGTACATCCACTACTTCTCTCTCTCTCACTCTCAAAAGCTCATTCATTAATAACCTAGAGAATTTATTGCGATCAGGCTACTCAAAGAAAATTCTTGCTTTCTGGTACAGTACTTGTAACGAAGTCACCACATTCAGATTACACAGATTAAACGTGCAAAATAAAACAGTACAACGGACTTCAGCCAGTACGTATCAACTGTTCTCCACAACAAAATTTCAACCCGATTAACAAGTCACAGACCTTCGTATTAATTGAATTTTATCCATAATGGATGCAGATGAACTACGTGACTGTTCCTTTCAGGGTGTTGAATGAAAACCGCTACCAGTCACAATTGAAGGTATTTATTTACAGCACGACCGGTTTCAGGCTTTTGCCCATCTTCAGGTGCTTACATTCAGAAACATGTGACGTTTAATGATGGAGTTCACTGTTTAAATAAAAAGAGAATATGATAACTAATAAAACCGAGCGAACCAAATGCAAATGAGAAGTGGTTTATCCGAAAACTATTCCTGTACTTACATACAGATGGATTATCCATATTGTTGTCACGCTAATCTTGCAGTTTTTGGTCTTGTGTTCGTTCTTCTTCACATAAAACTTTTCAATTTCACTTATTGTTTTGATATTTGCAGCACTATAAGCATGAACTCTTTGATTTACAGACGCTACTTTCATTTTTACACTTTTATAAGCGTGAACTCGCGACATTGAACGTCTTTACATTTAGATACAGCTGTTTTGGTCAAAGAGCTTAGATCTAAGAAGTGTAAAGATGTTACACTTACAGAACCAGAAAACGTATTACAAATTACGAAATATAGGTACAAATATGTTACACATACAGAAACAGAAAGGTATTACAAATTATGAATTATAGGCACAAATATGTTACATAGAAATAAACAGCTATTACAAATTATGAAATTGAGAACTGTTGTATGATTGTGGGACTACACTGACATTTATAATATACAAAATGGTTGTAGGTAAATGATGTTGGGTTCAAAAAGTTTTTAGAGTGAATATAAGCTGATCTGTTTTCAATGTGAATTACTGTAGAGCTGTTACAAATTCAGTGGTCATGAGAAAGGAATTAGTTTCTGTTTTGAAATATTTCATGAAAGATGTTTAGGAATGATTTGTTTGCAAGGTCGACTTGTTCATTTAGAATGAGGTGTGGTGAGTTTGAGCTGTAGATGTAAATTTCAAGTTCTTCAAGGAGGTTCATTTTCTTTCCTTTGCTGACAGTGTGTAATATTTGTAAGTTGTCTGTAATGGCTGTGGCTGAGTGGCCATGTTCTTTTAGATGTGCTGCAAAGGTTGATTTGTCAAAGTTGTTTAGGCGGAATGCATCCATATGCTCTCGGTATCTTACTGTGAAACTTCTTCCTGTCTGCCCTATGTAGTATTGTGGACAGTTGTCACATAAGAGTTTGTAAACACCTGACTTGTGATGACACTGGCTGTTGGTTTTGCTACTGTGAATGATATGCTGCTGTAGCTTATTGTTGGTGCTGAAGGATATTTGGATGCCACTGTTACGAAAAAGGTTGGCGATTTGGTATGAAATTTTTCCAAAAAAGGGGATGCAGGCAAATGTTTGTGTTTCAGCTTGTGAATCTGGTTTAGGAGGTGTGCAATGTTTCTTTTTGATCTTATTGTTAAGTTTATCAATTATATCTGGGCTGTATCCATTTCTGTCTGCAATTCCTTTTATAATGTTCATTTCTTTTTGTTCATCAAGAGGACTGAGTTGGATTTTGTGTACACGATTAAGTGTAGATCTGAAAAATGCCATTTTATGTTGTACTGGGTGACAGGAAGAGTTATTTATAACAACATCAGTGGTGGTGGGTTTTCTGTAAATTTGGAAAACATGTTTCTTATTTATATTTGAAATATTAAGATCAAGAAAATTAATTCCTTTGTCTACTTGCTGTTCTACGGTGAAGTTAATGTTGTTGTGCATGCTACTTAGGCCATCTGCAAGTTTTTCAATTTCCTCACTCGTACCATTGTACAGGATGATGGTATCATCTACATACCTTTTGTAGTAAATTATTTTATCTTTAAATAAACAGTTTGAGTTGAAGAACTGATTTTCTATGTGATTAATGTAAATGTCTGCTAGGATTCCTGCCAAACTGCTACCCATTGCAAGACCATCTTCTTGCTTATAAATTTTATTATTAAATGTGAAATAGTTATGTGAAAGAATTAGTTCTAGCAGTCTAGAAACAGTCCAGCATACTTCATCAGCAAGAAGCTTAAAGACATTCTCAGTAATTTCTATACTTTTGAAAATAACTTCTCAATCAAAAATAGTTATGAACTTGTAGAGCACATCAAAAACATACCAATACCAGAAGGTACCATATTTGCTTCAATGGACATAGTAAACCTTTACACCAACATCCCTATACAAGACACAATTATGATAATTAAAAACAACCTACTGAAACACCAAAAGCTATCCAAAGCTGAGATATATGAACTAATTGAACTACTAGAACTAATTCTTTCACATAACTATTTCACCTTTAATAATAAAATTTATAAGCAAGAAGATGGTCTTGCAATGGGTAGCAGTTTGGCAGGAATCCTAGCAGACATTTACATTAATCACATAGAAAATCAGTTCTTCAACTCAAACTGTTTATTTAAAGATAAAATAATTTACTACAAAAGGTATGTAGATGATACCATCATCCTGTACAATGGTACGAGTGAGGAAATTGAAAAACTTGCAGATGGCCTCAGTAGCATTCACAACAACATTATCTTCACCGTAGAACACCAAGTAGACAAAGGAATTAATTTTCTTGATCTTAATATTTCAAATATAAATAAGAAACATGTTTTCCAAATTTACAGAAAACGCACCACCACTGATGTTGTTATAAATAACTCTTCCTGTCACCCAGTACAACATAAAATGGCATTTTTCAGATCTACACTTAATCGTGTACACAAAATCCAACTCAGTCCTCTTGATGAACAAAAGGAAATTATCATTATAAAAGGAATTGCAGACAGAAATGGATACAGCCCAGATATAATTGATAAACTTAACAATAAGATCAAAAAGAAACATTGCACACCTCCTAAACCAGATTCACAAGCTGAAACACAAACATTTGCCTGCATCCCCTTTTTTGGAAAAATTTCATACCAAATCGCCAACCTTTTTCGTAACAGTGGCATCCAAATATCCTTCAGCACCAACAATAAGCTACAGCAGCATATCATTCACAGTAGCAAAACCAACAGCCAGTGTCATCACAAGTCAGGTGTTTACAAACTCTTATGTGACAACTGTCCACAATACTACATAGGGCAGACAGGAAGAAGTTTCACAGTAAGATACCGAGAGCATATGGATGCATTCCGCCTAAACATCTTTGACAAATCAACCTTTGCAGCATATCTAAAAGAACATGGCCACTCAGCCACAGCCATTACAGACAACTTACAAATATTACACACTGTCAGCAAAGGAAAGAAAATGAACCTCCTTGAAGAACTTGAAATTTACATCTACAGCTCAAACTCACCACACCTCATTCTAAATGAACAAGTCGACCTTGCAAACAAATCATTCCTAAACATCTTTCATGAAATATTTCAAAACAGAAACTAATTCCTTTCTCATGACCACTGAATTTGTAACAGTTCTACAGTAATTCACATTGAAATCAGATCAGCTTATATTCACTCTAAAAACTTTTTGAACCCAACATCATTTACCTACAACCATTTTGTATATTATAAATGTCATTGTAGTCCCACAATCATACAACAGTTCTCAATTTCATAATTTGTAATAGCTGTTTATTTCTATGTAACATATTTGTGCCTATAATTCATAATTTGTAATACCTTTCTGTTTCTGTATGTGTAACATATTTGTACCTATATTTCGTAATTTGTAATACGTTTTCTGGTTCTGTAAGTGTAACATCTTTACACTTCTTAGATCTAAGCTCTTTGACCAAAACAGCTGTATCTAAATGTAAAGACGTTCAATGTCGCGAGTTCACGCTTATAAAAGTGTAAAAATGAAAGTAGCGTCTGTAAATCAAAGAGTTCATGCTTATAGTGCTGCAAATATCAAAACAATAAGTGAAATTGAAAAGTTTTATGTGAAGAAGAACGAACACAAGACCAAAAACTGCAAGATTAGCGTGACAACAATATGGATAATCCATCTGTATGTAAGTACAGGAATAGTTTTCGGATAAACCACTTCTCATTTGCATTTGGTTCGCTCGGTTTTATTAGTTATCATATTCTCTTTTTATTTAAACAGTGAACTCCATCATTAAACGTCACATGTTTCTGAATGTAAGCACCTGAAGATGGGCAAAAGCCTGAAACCGGTCGTGCTGTAAATAAATACCTTCAATTGTGACTGGTAGCGGTTTTCATTCAACACCCTTCGTATTAAATTTAACAAGTAATCTTTCCTACGGACCTGCCACATACTCTGCAGGATTTATGCTCGTCTCCCACTGCAATGTAACCCTCATTGTGTTGCTGGGCAGGTGGCTAACTCACATTTTACTATCTCAGAGTATCAAAATTTCTAACTTGCTTCACACGAATGTAATTAACAACGGTAATTTGGGTGTCATGATTACTTATCTCACACGCGGATGCTCAACTGAAAGTTTGCACAAGTACTTCTGTTTTACACTGTCTCTTAATCAGGTTGAGACAAAGTCAGTACTCACCATGTGAAAATGCTAGTTCTTAATTCAAATTCTGCACACGCAGTTCTTAAATATTCTCAGCCATACTCACGCACGTATCGCAGCTTACATTTACCACACGTGGTTTCGTTGTGACTGTTGGTCGCTGCCACGGAATCCTAAGTTCCCCATGAGTTTTACCTGCCTACCTTTACACGAATCTCCCACCAAAAAGTTTTGTCCTCGACGATATTCTGAATAGGGAAATCATTATTTCTAGCTACTCTTAAATATTCCACATGCGTACCATCCCCATATCCGTTAGTTTTACGGATCCCACTGAAAATAGGTGTTTCAACTTCAGGAACCATTGACAGTGTGTCGGAAAATGGCCGTTCACCACGCCACCCCACGATTCCTCGGAAGTGGGGGGGAGGGGGGCATCTTGTTACCGTATTGGTCAGCCACACTCCAAACCCTCTAGTGCTTTGGAATACTTCCTTTCTTTGGTTCTGCCAAAGGTGACCAGAGCACTGTCTCAAAGATAATTACAGATTCTACATCCTGAGTCGAAACAAGGCCCCTGGAGTAGACAACATTCCATTAGAACTACTGACGGCCGTGGGAGAGCCAGTCCTGACAAAAGTCTACCATCTGGTGAGCAAGTTGTATGAAACAGGCGAAACACCCTCAGACTTCAAGAAGAATATAATAAATCCAATCCCAAAGAAAGCAGGTGTTGACAGATGTGAAAATTACCGAACTATCAGTTTAATAAGTCACAGCTGCAAAATCCTAACGCGAATTCTTTACAGACGAATGGAAAAACTGGTAGAAGCCGACCTCGGCGAAGATCAGTTTGGATTCCGCAGCAATGTTGGAACACGTGAGGCAATACTGACCCTACGACTTATCTTAGAAGCTAGATTAAGGAAGGGCAAACCTACGTTTTTAGCATTTGTCGACTTAGAGAAAGCTTTTGACTATGTTGACTGGAATACTCTCTTTCAAATTCTGAAGGTAGCAGGGGTAAAATACAGGGAGCGAAAGGCTATTTATAATTTGTACAGGAACCAGATGGCAGTTATAAGAGTCGAGGGACATGAAAGGGAAGCAGCTGTTGGGAAGGGAGTGAGACGGGTTTGTAGTCTCTCCCCGATGTTATTCAATTTTTATATTGAGCAAGCAGTGAAGGAAACAAAAGAAAAATTCGGAGTAGGTATTAAAATCAATGGATAAGAAATAAAAACTTCAAGGCTCGCCGATGACATCATAATTCTGTCAGAGACAGCAAAGGACTTGGAAGAGCAGTTAAACGGAATGGACAGTGTCTCGAAAGGAGGATATAAGATGCACATCAACGAAAGCAAAACGAGGTTAATGGAATGTAGTCGAATTAAGTCGGGTGATGCTGAGGGAATTAGATTAGAAAATGAGGCACTTAAAGTAGTAAAGGATTTTTGTTATTTGGGGAGCCAAATAACTGATGATGGTCGAAGTAGAGAGGATATAAAATGTAGACTGGCAATGGCAAGGAAAGTGTTTCTGAAGAAGAGAAGTTTGTTGACATCGAGTATAGATTTAAGTGTCAGGAAGTCGTTTCTGAAAGTATTTGTATGGAGCGTAGCCATGTATGGAATTGAAACATGGACGATCAATAGTTTAGACAAGAACAGAATAGAAGCTTTTGAAATGTGGTGCTACAGAAGAATGTTGAAGATTAGATGGGTAGACCACATAACTAATGAGGAAGTATTGAATAGGATTGGGGAGAAGAGAAGTTTGTGGCTTGACCAGAAGAAGGGATCGGTTGGTAGGACATGTTCTGAGGCATCAAGGGATCACCAATTTAGTATTGGAGGGCAGCGTGGAGGGTAAAAATCGTAGAGGGAGACCAAGAGATGAATACACTAAGCAGATTCAGAAGGATGTAAGTTGTGGTAGGTACTGGGAGATGAAGAAGCTTGCACAGGATAGAGTAGCATGGAGAGCTGCATCAAACCAGTCTCAGGACTGCAGACCACAACAACACCAACATCCACTATCTGTGTTTAGCAGACAACAAACCATTCACTCATTTCTCAAACATCCAAAAATGGAAATAGGGATCTATTTTTGAAGGAAATGCACATATGAACAATTAATTATACAAATTGTCCTTATTTTCTACATCAGTATACGGTTACAGTGTATTGAATAAAATTGTGTTACCATAAAACTGCTGTTCTGACAAGAACAAAGAAGCTTGTTGTTATACAAAGGATATTACTGTACCCAATGAGGCAAATCTTTTCTCTGTCGAGTGTACTGTGCCCTTTCACTTGGTGTATATTTTTAATGGCTAGCAATGTAAATTACTAGGGATAGACTACAATAAGAACCCCATTTCTTCTTTCTTCTCTTTGGGATAATACTTTACAAATAACTTTCGGTTGGATAATACTTTACAAGCAACTTTCGGTTGATCCAAAACGCTGAAATATACATGGTCACGAGCCAGTTCGCAATTAAGTGGCTGGTTGACAGTTCATCGAACCACATATAAGCTTTCTCTCTACAGTTCCATTCTCGAACAGCTTGCAGCAAAAATAGACACTTCAATTTTTCCCCGAGGGCTCTAATTTCTCTTATCTTGGTATGACAATCATTTCTTCCTACACTGGTAGAAGCCAACAAAATATTTTCGCTTTCGGAGGAGAAAGTTGGTTAGTGTAACTCCAGAAGAGAGCGGACAGGTGTAGTGCAGACAGCCCCTTCAGTAGAGCCGTCACATTTTCTAAGTGCTCTGCCAGTGAATCGCAGTCTTGGTTCGCTTTCCCGACAACATTATCTGTATGATGGTTCCAAGTTAAGTTATTCCTAATTGTAATTACAAGCATTTAGTTGAACGTACAGCCTCTTGATATGTATGATTTATCGTGTAATTGAAATTTAACGTGTTCCTTTTAGAACTCATATGGATTACTTCACGCTTTTCATTATTTAGAGACAATTGCCACTTTCCGCACCATATGGATATCTTGTCTAAATCATTTTCAATTGATTTTGATCACCCAATGATCAAAATGACTTTGCAAAAGAGTAAATGACAGCCTCATCTGCAAAAAAATTAAGAGCGAAGCGTTCCGAAGGATTGGAAAAGGGCACAGGTCATCCCCGTTTTCAAGAAGGGACGTCGAACAGATGTGCAGAACTATAGACCTATATCTCTAACGTCGATCAGTTGTAGAATTTTGGAACACGTATTGTGTTCGAGTATAATGTCTTTTCTGGAGACTAGAAATCTACTCTGTAGGAATCAGCATCGGTTTCGAAAAAGACGGTCGTGTGATGCCCAGTTCGCGCTATTCGTCCACGAGACTCAGAGGGCCTTAGACACGGGTTCACAGGTAGATGCCGTGTTTCTTGACTTCCGCAAGGCGTTTGACACAGTTCCCCACAGTCGTTTAATGAACAAAGTAAGAGCATACGGACTATCAGATCAATTGTGTGATTGGATTGAGGAGTTCCTAGATAAAAGAACGCAGCATGTTATTCTCAATGGAGAGAAGTCTTCCGAAGTAAGAGTGATTTCAGGTGTGCCGCAGGGGAGTGTCATAGGACCGTTGCTATTCACAATATACATAAATGACCTGGTGGATGACATCGGAAGTTCACTGAGGCTTTTTGCAGATGATGCTGTAGTGTATCGAGAGGTTGCAACAATGGAAAATTGTACTGAAATGCAGGAGGATCTGCAGCGAATTGACGCATGGTGCACGGAATGGCAATTGAATCTCAATGTAGACAAGTGTAATGTGATGCGAATACATAGAAAGATAGGTCCCTTATCATTTAGCTACAAAATAGCAGGTCAGCAACTGGAAGCAGTTAATTCCATAAATTATCTGGGAGTACGCATTAGGGGTGATTTAAAATGGAATGATCATATAAAGTTGATCGTCGGTAAAGCAGATGCCAGACTGAGATTCATTGGAAGAATCCTAAGGTAATGCAATCCGACAACAAAGGAAGTAGGTTACAGTACGCTTGTTCGCCCAATGATTGAATACTGCTCAGCAGTGTGGGATCCGAACCAGGTAGGGTTGATAGAAGAGATAGAGAAGATCCAACGGAGAGCAGCGCGCTTCGTTACAGGATCATTTAGTAATTGCGAAAGCGTTACGGAGATGATAGATAAACTCCAGTGGAATACTCTGCAGGAGAGACGCTCAGTAGCTCGGTACGGGCTTTTGTTAAAGTTTCGAGAACATACCTTCACCGAAGAGTCAAGCAGTATATTGCTCCCTCCTACGTATATCTCGAGGAGAGACCATGAGGATAAAATCAGAGAGATTAGAGCCCACACAGAAGCATACCGATAATCCTTCTTTCCACGTACAATACGAGACTGGAATAGAAGGGAGAACCGATAGAGGTACTCAGGGTACCCTCCACCACACACCGTCAGGTGGCTTGCGGAGTATGGATGTAGATGTAGATGTAGATGAAGAGGGTTACCCACACTGTGGATGACAGCCTTCTCTGCAAAAAAATGTAAGTGAGCTACTCATATTGTCTCATAAATCGCTTATGTAGCGCAGGAACAGCAGCGCCCTGTAATACTTCTCCTCTGTTTTACTCGACGTTTACTATCTACGTGCCGTGACTTTTCTGACAGGAAACCGCGAATCCAGCGGCGCGACTGAGACCATACTCGATACGCACGCAGTTTGATTAGAAATCGCTAGTGAGCAACAGTATCAAAAGTCTTCTGGAAATCTAGAAATCTGGAATAGATTTGACATCCCCTGTCGACAGTACTCATTACCTTCTAAAAACAAAGAGCTAGTTATATTCCACAAGAACAGAATTTTCTGAATCAGTGTTCGCTATTTGTCAGTAAATCGTTTTCTTCGAGGTAATTCATAATGTTCGAAAATATTGTAAGTTCCAAAATCCTACTGCAAATAGACGTTACTGATATGAGTCTTATAATTCAGCGGATTACTCCTATTTCCTTCCTTGAGTATTGGTATGACCTGTGAAACTTTCCACTCTTTAGGTACCGATCTTTCGACGGGCGAGCGTCTGCATATGGTTGCTAAGTATGGAGCTATTGTATCAGCGTACTCTGAAATGAATCTGACTGATACAATATGGACAGAGGCCTTGGATTTATGAAGTGATTTTAACTGCTTCGTTACACTGTGGATTTCTATGTCTAAGTTACTCATGTTGGCAGATCCTCATGATTCGAATTCATGGATAGTAATGCAAGTACAAGCCTGCGTAAAGTACGTAGGAAGATGAATATCCAAGATATTCTTTAGGTATCCCTCGTAAGTCATGAAAACAGTCGCTCTAGTCTAGTTCCACAAATACCTTTCGGTATGGTATGAAATGTTTCCAGAAGTTCATTCTCGTTATGAGAAAAGCATGTATTACGGTTTCTTCTCGTTTGGAGAGATCGCAGCTATTATGACTAACGTAACAAAGATGCTACTTGGAAGAAGATCTCATTGTAATCTATTACCTCTGTTGACACCTGACAAATGTTCAAATGTGTGTGAAATCGTATGGGACTTAACTGCTAAGGTCATCAGTCCCTAAGCTTAAACGCTACTTATCCTAAATTATCCTAAGGACAAACACACACACTCATGCCCGAGGGAGGACTCGAACCTCCGCCGGGACCAGCCGCACAGTCTATGAGTCACCTGACATTACGCCATTGGAATACATAAATAGGCTGAGATCATACGTCCGACCCGTGCTCTGATTGTTTAGTGGCACAAAACCATTATGAAGGTTAACAATAATCCCAAGTTTGAGGCATTCTGTGTCTCAAGAGGGCTGTTTTAAGAATAGGTCGTCGTGGAGGAGATGTGTCTCTCGGTACATACATACTGTGTTATGCATATGGTTATATAGTTAAGAGATGAAGTGAGGCTCATCCGGATGCACGCAGTCAAGTACATATTAAGCTTTAGTCTATAACTGCAATATAAATAGAGCAAAATTGCACTTTTCTCATCTCCACAATGAACGGTTGTTTCTGCACAATACATGCCTGCGTTAATTACCAATTGCGGGAACCATAGAAGTAGGACTGGTCTGACTATTCCTATGAAAATTAAGATATTCACGTTTGTAATAAACTGAGGCGTTTAGAAAATGTAGCGACAGGAACAGTTTTCACTTTATGAATAAAATGCTCCATTCTAACTCCCGCACATTCATCGCACGTTCTGATGTTTTAACGAGCACATTTTTAAATTCGAATACTCATTAAAATTATAATGAGAGAGACTGAAAATACAGTGCAAAAAAGATTACACAAAAAATGGAGCGCTGATATGAGAGGCATATTGAATAGCACATTTATGGCTTAAAAACGCATGTAATGGCCTGAAATCGAGAGTTGGAATTTTCTATGTATTTGCGAGGAATTCAGCAACGTAAATGTTGCTTAACGAATACTCTCTTCATGTTCCATCTCTAGTGACCCCTTTGACGACTGTTAGCTAAATTTTTGCGTTCCTTTCACAGTCCTTCAGTAATACAATAATTAACAGTCCCTGGGATTACAATGTACAGTGCACGTACCATACTTGCCTCTAAAGTGTGATTGATAAAATGAGAAAGAAGATGAAAATTATTGAGTCTCTTAAAGTAATACCCAGACGTTCATTCAAAATTTTTCCATGTTAAGAATTCCTTTTTCAGTGACGTAATCATGTCATTATTTATTTATTATTTCCTTCTAGTGTACACTTTTTTCCCCAAACACAAATTACGAGGATTTAGAACTACATAAAAGTAACACTCGACCATCTTCATACATACATTTCAATCCTAGTTACACATCTTAGACTTATTATTAGGGTGAAATTTTTATATAGATACGATAATACTACTACATATAAACTGACAGCTAACGCCTTGTTTGTATTAAAAACTTTTTTTTTAGTACTTTCATTAAATTCAACATCCATGATTCTTTTTAAATTTGTATGCCTTTATGTTCCATAAACCTGAGTATATTCTCATACGAGCGCCTCGTACCTCCAAAAACGTGGATAGTGCAAAGCACTTGGTAATCACCAAGACATCCTCTTAGAAAGTGACTCTTCTTTTCTGGTTTTGAATTACAAGCGATGTATTGGTGTCATATCGACAGGAACTATTACATATCGTTTCTTCTCCTGGTCACTCATTGTTCTTCCGAACTGTTAAAGTAAATCTTGATTCTGCTTTGTTTGAGTCTGCTGACGTCTTCCTCCTAATATATTTGAATAAGGTACAGAGGTCGGAGGAGCAGACAGAGCTCAGGGCACTCTCTCGCCCATGGGCTGGAAAACTGCCCTGAAAGGCGGAATTATCAATAATGATCAAGTGCATAAGGATAAAGAAGGCAATGAAAACCACTACATTAAAGACACATGACGTGTACCCACAGAACATGTGGTCTGTAATTGAAAAAGTATCAGGATGATCTTACCGTTGGCAAAAGGTTCCAGATTAGTCCCCCATTCGGATCTCCGTGAGAGGACTGTCAAACGTGAGGTGACCGTGAGGAAAAGACGGAATAGCAACCGAAAGGATAACATTCTACGAATCAGGCGAGAATGTCAGAGGGTTGAACATGTTATGGAAGCTAGAAAATATGAAAATATAAACGCTAAGACTCAATTCAGATATAGTGGGCTCAGGGAAGTGAAATGGAGAGAGACAAGGACTTCTGGTGAGATGAGCAGAAAAATTATAAAACAGGAGTTGGATTCATCATGAGTAGGAAGGTAGGGCAGAGAGTGAATTACTGTGAACAGTTCACTGATAGGGTTGTTCTTGACAGAATCGACAGCAAACCATCACCTACAAAGATAGTTCAGGTATACATGCCGATGTCGCAAGCCGAAAATGAAGAGATTGAGAAAGTATGTGAGGATATTGAACAACTAATTAAGTATGAAAAGTGAGATGAAAATCTAATAGTCATGTTGAATTGGAATGTGACTTAAGCGTAAGGAGCAGAAAAAAGAATTAAGGGAGAATACGAGTTTGTTGGTAGGAATGAGAAAGCCGCGCGGCTAGAGGCGCCATGTCACGGATTGCGCAGCACCCATGTATGTTGTTGTTATCTTAAGTTAGTTTAAGTAGGGTGTAAGTCTAGGAACCGATGACCTCAGTAGTTTGATTCCTTCACACCCATTTGAACATTTTAGAATGAGAAAGGAAAAAGATTGAAAGGGGTATGGGAGAATATGGGCTTGGTAGTGAGAGAAAGACTAATTTTGCAATAAATTTCAGCTAGTAATGGCGAATATTCTGTTCAAGAACCACAAAAGCAGAAAATATACTTGGAAAAGGCCGGGAGACACGCGAAGATTTCAATTAGATTACATTAAGGCTAGGCAAAGATTCCGAAACGAGATACTGGATTGTAAGACGTTACCAGGAGCAGGTATGCACTCAGATTGCAATGTAGTAGTGATGAAATGTAAGCTAAAATTAAGAGTCAGGCAGAATCAATCTGCAAAGAAAGGCGAGTTTTATGGAATGAGGAGAAATGGTTGAACTTCTCTGGGATACACATACTACGAACAGAAGCTCAGTAGATAGTTCCGTAGAAGAGGAATGGGAATCACTAAAAAAGGGCAATCACAGTAGACGGAAATAAAAACATAGGTTTAATGATGTTAACTGCGAAGAAACCACGGGTAATAGTAGGAATGCTTCAGCTAATCGACTATAGAAGGCAGTACAAAATTGTTGAGAGAAACTCAGGAATACTAGTCCATTAGGAAGAAATAAATAGGAAACGCAGGGAAGTTAATGCGAAATGGTTACATGAAAAATGTGAAGAATTCGGAAAACAAGTGATAGTCGGAACGACTAACTCAGAATAGAAAAGTGAAAACAACCTCCAAGTGAAACTAAAAGTACGGGTGGTAACATTAAGAGCGCAATGGGAATTCCATTGTTATAGCAGAAGAGAGAGCGGATAGGTGCAACACTGAAAGCCTCTATGTGGGGGAAGACTTGCCTGATGACTTGGTAGAAGAATAAACAGCAGTCGATATAGGAGAGATAAGGAATCCATTATTAGAATCAGAATTTAAGAAAAGATTTGGAAGACTTAAGATCGAATGAGGCAGTACTGATAGATAACACTCAATCAGAATTTCCTAAATCATTGGAGAAGTGGCAACAAACGACTATTCACGTTGGTGTGTAGAGTGTATGAATCTGGCAATATGCCGTCTGACTTTAGAAGAAACATAATTCACACAATTTCGTAGACTGCAAGAGCCGAAAAGTGCGAGAATTATCGAACAGTCAGCTCAACAGCTCATGCGTCCATGTTCGTGACAAGGATAATATACAGTAGAATGGAGAAGAAAATTAATGGTGTGTTAGATGACTATTATTTTGGCTGTAGGGTAGGTAAAGGTGCAGAGAGGCAATTCAGACTTTGCGACTGATAATGGAAGCAAGAGTGAAGAAAAATAGAGACACGTACATAGGGTTTGTCAACCTGTACAAAGCGTTCGACAATGCAAAATGGTGCAAGAAATTTGAATGTTTGAGGAAAACAGAGGTTATCACACATGGTCTAGGGGTAGTGTCTTTGATTAATAATTAAACCGTCTTCTGTCCTGGGTTCGAATTTTGCAACCCCTTAAATTTTTCATAAAACGCATAAGCAGTGACAGCCGATGACCTCCAGCGTAAGAAGTCACCCTCATTCTGCCAACGGCCTTGTCAAAGAGCACGGCGGAGTGGACAGAGTTTCAGGGCACTCTCTTGTTCTTGGGGTGGGAAACTGACCCTAACCACGAAAGAATCAGTAGTGATCAACGACATGAGGATGCAGAAGGCATTGGAAATCACTGCGTTAAGGACACATAATGTGTTTCCTCAGGACATGTGGCCTGTAATTTAAAAGTATCATGATGTCCTCATTGGCAAAGGATTGCTGAATAGTCCTCCATTCGGATCTCCGGGGGGGGGGGGGCTCCAAGGGGGAGGTGACCCTGAGAAAAAGATCGAATAAACAACGAAAGGAAAAGATCTACCAGTCTGGGCATGAAGTGTCAGAAGTTTGAACGTGGTAGGGACGCTAGAAAATATGAAAATGGAAACGCTAAGACTCAATCTAGATATAATGGGGCTCAGAGAAGGGAAATAGAGAGAGAGAATATTATAAGGGAAATGCTGTATCTAGATACAGTGAGTGACAGTGAAGCGAAATGGAAAGAGGATAAGGATTTATGATCAGATGAGTACAGGAGAATATCAACAGCAGCAGAAAATCGTATAACGAGAGTAGGATTCATTACGAATAGGAAGGTAGGGCAGAGAGTAAGTTACTGTGAATATCTCTACGATAAGGTTGTTCTACTCAGAAGCGATACCAAACTGACAAATATACGTGCCGACGCCGCAAGCCGAAGATGAAAGGACAGAGAATGTTTATGAGGGTATGGAACGGGTAATTCAGTACGTTAAGGGAGATCAAAATACAATAGTCATGGGGGACAGGGATGCGGTTGTAGGGGAAGAAAGAGCTAAGGGAGAATATGGGCTTGGTAGGAGGAATGAGAGAAGAGAAATACTGAGTTCAGCAATAAACTGCAACTAGACGAAGAAGTACACTTGGGAAAGGCCGTGAGATAGCGGGAGATTTCAGTTATATTACATCATAGTCAAGCAAAATTTCCGAAATCAGAGTCTAGATTGTAAGGCGTACCCTGGAGCATGTACAGACTCAGATGACATTTCAGTAATGATGAAGAATAAGCTGAAGTTTAAGAGATTGCTCAGAAAGAACCAATGTGCAAAGGAATGGGATACTAGAGTATTAAGAAATGAAGAGATATGCTTGAAGTTACCTGAGGCTATAGATATTGTGACAACGAATAGTTCCACAGGCAGTTCGGTTGAAGAGGACTGAACATCTCTAAAAAGGACAACCACCGAAGATGGAAAAAAACGTAGATTAAAAGCACATAACTGCGAAGAAACTATAGTTACCAAAAGAAATACTTCAGTTGGTCAACGAAAGCAGGAAGTACAAAAATGTTCAGGGGAATTCAGGAATACAGTACAAGTCACTTAGGAACGAAATAAGTCGAAGTGCAGGGAAGTTACGGCGAAACGGCCGTAACACAAAATGTGAAGAAATTGAAAAACAAACTATTGTAAGAAGGACTGACTGAGAAAAAAGGAAAGTCAAAATAAACTTCGGTGAAGTTAAAAGTATGTTTGGTAACATTAATAGCGCAATGGGAATTCCACTCCTAAATACAGAGTCGAGAGCGGATGGGTGGAAAGGCTGCATTGGCCTCTATGAGGGGCAAGACCTGTCTGATGACATAACAGAAGGAAAAACAGGAGTCGATTTAGAGGAGATAGGGGATCCAGTATTAGAATCACAAAAATAAGAGTGCTTTAGAGGACTTAATATCAAATAAACTAGAAAGGATAAATAACATTCAATCAGAATTTCTAAAATCGTTGGAGGAAGTCGCAACAAAACGACTGTTCACTTTGTTGTGCAGAATGTATGAGTCTGGCTGCATACCATCTGACTATCGGAAAAATATCATCCACACAGTTCGGAAGATTGCAAGAGCTGACAAGTGCGAGATCTATTGCACCATCAGCTTTACAGCTCATGCATCCAAGTTGCTGATAAGAATACTATGCACAAGAATGGAAAAAAAATTGAGGATGTGTTAGATGATAATTTTCCTCTATGAAATGTAAAGGCACCAGTGAGGCAATTCTGACGTTGCGGTTGATAATGGAGGCAAGACTAAAGAAAAATCAAGACACGTTCATAGGATTTGTCGACCTGGAGAAAGGATTCGACAATGTAAAATGGTGCAAGCTGTTCGAAATTCTGAGAAAAGTAGGGATATGATACAGGAAGAGACGGGTAAAGTACAATATGTACAAGAGCCAAGAGGGGATAGTAATAGTGGACGGCGAAGAACGAAGCACTGGGATTAAAAAGGGTATAAGACAGGAATGAAGTCTTCCCCTCTACTGTTCAATCTCCACATCGAAGAAGGAATGACGGAAATAAAAGATAGGTTCTGGAGTGGAATTAAAATAATACAAATGTTACGATTCGCTGATGACATTGCTATCCGGAGCGAGAGTGAAAAATAATTGCATGATCTTCTGAATGGAATTAACAATCTAATGAGTACAGAATATGGAATGAGAGAAAATCGAAGAAAGACGAAAGTTATGAGAAGCAGAAGAACTGAGAACACTGAGAAACTTAACATCAGGATTGATGGTCACGAAGTAGCTGAAGTTAAGGAATTCTGCTACCTAGATTGCAAAATAACCAAACGGAGTAGGGAGGACATAAAAAGCAGACTAGCACCGGTAAAAAGGACATTCCTGGCCAATGAAAGTCTATTATTATGAGTGACCAATAAACAGTTCACACTGTTCACGCCCCTTATGTATCCTACCAGGCGTGGTAGGATACATACAACCAACACTATCATACTCCGGTGGTCGGCGTACCTCTCACAGAGAAGTTATGTGTGCGTATACGAAGATACATTGACATTCGGCCACATCTTCTGGTTGTTTTCTTTCTTTCCACATTTCTTGTTAGAATTAGATGATGAGTTACGAAAGCTTCACTTGGAAGAATACGAGATCGTGAAGGTAGGCATGCACGACATCAACGAAAAAGGCCCAAACTCATGTTTAGGCAAAATTTCGCTTGGATAGCCTTGTTATCATCCCTTCGACAAAACCACGTTCGATTATTGCCTCAACCGTCTGATCTAATGCTCCGTATCCAAGATGATGATGACCAGGTCTGGATCTTAACGTTTCCAGTTTTTAGGAACAGGTATCGTGAATTAGCTGCATGTTATTCATGGCAGACGATGTCTTCTGTCGAAAGGGGAGACAGGCCGTGCGAAGCATTACACCTGTTTCGCCGTTATAGCGACCAGCCTGTAAGAAACTCACGGTGGCACCCTAAAGCGGCGATGAATCACTCAGTTTGTACAGCGCCCTTCCCTCATTCGATCGATTGTGAGACACACCGCCTCGGATCCATTGCTATGGGTTGAGCTTATCGCTTTTTAAAATTGGCAAAGCAAATCCATGAAATTTAAGACATTAATAGAAGCCATTGTTGTTGTGGCCTTTTTAACCATCTCTTGAAACAGCTACTGATTTGTTAAAACCTCTAGGTATTTCGTATTTTACTTCCAGTAATAAAGCACACAAGTTTACATTTAAGTCACAATAGTTTCGAAAATTTGACAAAATAATGTAAACCAAGCAGCACAGAATGTTTGTAGAACATGCTTTGTGTCAGATGTAACATACTCTCGTCTTCTGCCACGGACGCAGGTGCGCATGCGTTTTCGGTGTTTGGGTACTTACATGAAGTATGAACTTCTATAAAATTACAGAATCGCCATCAGCCCAAGCCCTCTTTACACGTTAAAAATCAGACCAAACAGAAAAATTTTGTATTTCTGGGTAACTGAAATTACGTGGGTTTAAATTAATTAAGTCCAATCACGCAAAACAAATCATGTAATCACACAATAAAATAATTAGTAAGATAATAATTGTTGGCTGTGCATTCCAGTGCTGTAAGCTCTCCAGTAAATTATGTTTCATAACCATCATTGCCCATTCTTGCATCATTTAAAAACAGCACTGAAATATTCTGGGGAAACATAAGCATTCGGCCCACTGTATTTCGCGGTAAAGGTGACTGTGTGGTAAACTGGAAAGAATACTACAGAACACAAGGTATTAATTTTCAATGATGACATTTGTTCTTAAACTGACATAGGATAAGTAAGCGTAAAACGGTGTGGTAGAAGTTGTAGCATGTGAAACGAGTGTATGAACATCTTCCTCGCATAGTCCACCACAACACACACACTTTCTGCTTCATACCATGCATCTATGACAGTAAAATTGAGACATATATATCACATATGTTTAAAATATCTCACTAAAATGCCTTGAGCGAGTTGTAGGCAGTTCTCGCAGAAATTTGTTCATTAATCACTTCACAGCAATAAACGAAGTAATTGACAGCAGCACACAACCGCAACTTTGAAATGGCTATTATACTGTTGAAGGGCCTATACACTATAACAATTATTATTATTATTATTGGGAGTGATCAGATACAAAGCATTGTCAGCGTCCAGTCTTCCAGTTCTTGCCATTTCAGACCTAAGGAGTCCAGCAATCAAGTGAATTACGAATGATAAGAATAGCTTGGTTGATTTTGGATGAAGTGCATGGTGAGGGTGAAACAAATGTCATTAGCGAGATTAGTGGTTTAAAGGAAGCATGTTTTTTAACAAGTCTCTGCTTTCAACGTCTTTCCTGAGGAGGACTTGTAGGTCGCAGCGAGAATTGCTTCATCATTTGATAAAAAAGATTCTTAGAAATAAGTGGTACCAATTGTGTTATTAGATAGAGGCTTAATAAAACACCTATAAAAACTAAATATAATTTATCTTTCATCTTTTTTAAACATAAATGTATTCTGAAGAAATTATTTTTCATTGTCAAATTTAGTTAGCGCTATGTGGATGACGGTGTATGTGTGTGGGGGGTTACTAGCTAATATCTGATTGCACTCAGGGGTAAGGGTTTAAGAAGGGTTGGGAATCACTGGCATAGACTCATACACTCAAACTGGATTCAAAGAAGAAGATAAAGTTTGTAGAGAAATTAACCATCGTCGTAAGAACGCAGTTATAGCAAAGAGATTTATACCGACTGAACAACTGAAACAAGTATAACACACTGGAATTCACGTCCACAACACAGATGATGAAAGTGAAAGGGCACGTGGGTGAATAAATTAGCCATCGAGAAACACTTTGTTGAAACAGATGAAAATCACAAAATTACGGAGAAAAGTACGATTATACACGACTACGGAAGTTAAACTAAATCATGAGGAAACTACGAATAGTCACCGAGACCAGGAAAGCTGAAGTCCTCACTGGTTATGCCACATGTGGTACCCACAAACAAAAGACGTTACTAAAATCCCACAAAATTATGAAAGTACAGGTGCTCAAATACCACGTTAGACGCTGACCATTTAATCTAACAAGGACCACACATCGAAGTACGGAAATACGAGCTGAGGACTCACTGGACGAAGAACACATGGAAACAGGTCGAACGAAGCACGCACGGGAATCGCTACATCAAATCACACACAAAAGCTGAGGCAGGAAACGTCACATAAATTAGAACAGAAACAAATTCACGCACACGAGGACACAGTTATTCTCAATTCCACACAACATAAAGATCGCCCTAACTTGACCTAATCATCACACGGTGGAGAAAACTCCACACCGCAATGTTACAAAGGAACAAAGGAAATAGCGAATATTGAATAAATCTAAACTCCCAACATTAGTGAATCTTTATGCTTTCAACTCAACACATCTGGGAAAAGAGATAAAACGCTTAGGTTACGATGAAGAACTTGATACTCTGATAACTATTTTAAAGTAGCAAGAAGGCGCGTAAGAGCTACGAACCGAACTCACCAACAGCCATCAGCGCAGACTGAATCGACCTTACTAACAACCAGCAACGGAGTGCCTCTGTAGCGATACCACCCAGAGTACCATCCAGGTGAAACCTAAATAACAGAGGGGTCGTTTCCGCCACCAATGTAACAAATAAACGGTAAAGGAATACTAAATTGATTACCGTGTACAAACCCCACTCTACACCCTCACCCCCGCCAGACGGAAAGCATCGAGTCTTCTACACGATTTTCAAACCCGAAAAGTCACTATTCTTTCACGCTAAAGGCAAGGTAAAGTAGGAAACATGATAAAATACGATGTCATTATATAGATACTATTCGTCCACGAGACTCAGAGGGCCTTAGACACGGGTTCACAGGTAGATGCCGTGTTTCTTGACTTCCGCAAGGCGTTTGACACAGTTCCCCACAGTCGTTTAATGAACAAAGTAAGAGCATACGGACTATCAGATCAATTGTGTGATTGGATTGAGGAGTTCCTAGATAACAGAACGCAGCATGTTATTCTCAATGGAGAGAAGTCTTCCGAAGCAAGAGTGATTTCAGGTGTGCCGCAGGGGAGTGTCATAGGACCGTTGCTATTCACAGTATACATAAATGACCTGGTGGATGACATCGGAAGTTCTCTGAGGCTTTTTGCAGATGATGCTGTGGTGTATCGAGAGGTTGCAACAATGGAAAATTGTACTGAAATGCAGGAGGATCTGCAGCGAATTGACGCATGGTGCACGGAATGGCAATTGAATCTCAATGTAGACAAGTGTAATGTGATGCGAATACATAGAAAGATAGGTCCCTTATCATTTAGCTACAAAATAGCAGGTCAGCAACTGGAAGCAGTTAATTCCATAAATTATCTGGGAGTACGCGTTAGGAGTGATTTAAAATGGAATGATCATATAAAGTTGATCGTCGGTAAAGCAGATGCCAGACTGAGATTCATTGGAAGAATCCTAAGGAAATGCAATCCGACAACAAAGGAAGTAGGTTACAGTACGCTTGTTCGCCCAATGCTTGAATACTGCTCAGCAGTGTGGGATCCGCACCAGGTAGGGTTGATAGAAGAGATAGAGAAGATCCAACGGAGAGCAGCGCGCTTCGTTACAGGATCATTTAGTAATTGCGAAAGCGTTACGGAGATGGTAGATAAACTCCAGTGGAAGACTCTGCAGGAGAGACGCTCAGTATCTCGGTACGGGCTTTTGTTAAAGTTTCGAGAACATACCTTCACCGAAGAGTCAAGCAGTATATTGCTCCCTCCTACGTATATCTCGCGAAGAGACCATGAGGATAAAATCAGAGAGATTAGAGCCCACACAGAAGCATACCGACAATCCTTCTTTCCACGTACAATACGAAACTGGAATAGAAGGGAGAACCGATAGAGGTACTCAGGGTACCCTCCGCCACACACCGTCAGGTGGCTTGCGGGGTATGGATGTGGATGTAGATGTAGATTTGGATTACACAAGATGAATAATGGAAATGCGTAGTTACTTGCATCAAGACGTCATATCAGTAGTTAATTTATATCAGTCCCACTGCTCAGTCCTTCTGAGCTAGTTTCAAGAAGTACATGTCAGACAAAAGGTGCAGAAAATAAGGCAGGAACAAGAAAAAATTGGTCAAATGTATTTTGAAACGATTCTATAGAGACGTTGCAGGATGCTACGGATTATTATCGCAAATTTGTGAGAGGCGTCACACACGAGTTACAAACTTCTGGCCATATCGCCTGCAATCGGGCGCTCGTTTGGACCCCGCCACAAACCCAGCTGTTTACCGAGCAATTTCAACCAGTACGTCAAACACCACAGTGCCGCGAAGCTCAGCTATACAAAATGAAATGATACGTCTAGCAGTTGTAGCAGTTGATCTTTGGATGTCGACCAATGCTTACAAAACACAAACTGAAATGGTTCAAATGGCTCTGAGCACTATGGGACTTAACATCTGTGGTCATCAGTCCCCTAGAACTTAGAACTACTTAAACCTAACTAACCAAAGGATATCACACGCATCCATGCCCGAGGCAGGATTCGAACCTGCGACCGTAGCAGTCGCGCGGTTCCGGATTGAATGCCTAAAACCACTCGGCCACTCATGCCGGCTCACAAACTGAAAATAAATGGGAATCTGAAGTTGTTAAATTTGTTTTCGAAAGTGTTTGTTTGGAACTGCAGGCTACATTACAGAATGCTTTGTTATTTTCATTAACACTATTCATTTTTCATTTATTAATGTTGTAGCTTAACTAAATTATTTTCAGGTCTTTTCATTCTTGATATGTGTACCGAAATAATGTTGCAACAGCGCTACCGGCTTCCATAACTCAAGGTGTAAATTGTATGAGGAACAGCTAGCTTGTATGAAATCGCAATGGATAAGGCATATAAGTATTGCTGTAGAGAACTAAGCATTTGACAAAAAAATCCGGTTGATATACATCACCATTTGGGAAGATTAATTAGCTGCTGCATAAATAGGTTAATCCCACTTCATACCCAGCATTTCAATATCAAGCAGTGGGATACTATGCTAGTCCGATATATTTGTTTTTAATTTATTATCTTTCGGGATGTGCCCACACAGCCAACTCAGTATTTGAATGTGAATTATAACGATACTGACGTGAAGACAAACAACACTTATTGCCCGAGCGGAAAAAATTTCCAACCCAGCCAGAAATCGAACCCGAGGTCCTTTGGTTAGCGCAGCTAACCGTGCAGCCTCAGGGTTGGACAGCCGATAATTTCGTTTCAGCGGTACTGCTTGTTTCAGGAGGAATTGTAAATGTTTTTGGGAATGACAATATTGACAGTGTTGAACAAACGTTTTTACCGAAACACGCGTTCCATTTTCATCATGTATTGAGTTACCGCTGTTCGAACGTTAGTTAGTCTGCCTTTTGAGCTCCATACCTGTAAAATGTTCAGATGGAGATGTGGTTGCCGTCGTTGCGGGAATAGTCCAGCGTTGTGTCCCCGTCCCGCTCTTCCATTGTGTTCGGTGAGTCCACACACGAGGTTCATATTGGCACCACAATGTCCTGTATCACTGTCGAAGTACAGTACAGATCGGTTATAATCAAACTTTCGCCACTTGAGCCAGTGTAGAAGGAAAACTATTTGCCTTTTGGGTATCCAACTTTATAGTAATGATGTTCGGACTGTGCATTGCAGGATTTGCATTGCTAGTAGGGTTAGTGTCATAACTTTCCGTTAGGCGCCTGTACTGACACGGAAACGTAGGGCTAAAACACAAGCGCAAAGTTGCCAAAACAGCTCTTTTAGAACTAACTCTAGTATCTTTTTAATACCATTTAACTGGCAAATGAATTATTTAGCTGGCATCGCGATGAATGTCTTTTTTTCACAATCATTTGGCTTATTTTCCAGCTTTTTTCTTGGCTATAGTAAAGCATTAAAATCCACGTTGATTGAAGGAAAATTATTTACATTGAACTAAGATTTCAAAATACGCATCAGTATCCCATCGAAATACATTATTAGAATGAAATAAAAAGCACAATAAAGCAAACTAAAAATGTGTTGGTGTGGATTCCGAACACACCAGCATAAATATAACTACGAAGTATAAACAGTTGAAAGCCTTACTCGAAACGCTGGCATCGGCAAAGTTTCCTGACTTCTCAATAAATAAGTAAGCTTTTCTAGGCAAAGCAGACTTCGATTTATGCACGATAAACTAGAAGTCATACGCTTCACAGTTGCAATAAAAAGTGTGCCAGTGGATGAATTGAGAAGACGAACATCGGACTTCTACACTCCTGGAAATGGAAAAATAAACACATCGACACAGGTGTATCAGACCCACCATACTTGCTCCGGACACTGCGAGAGGGCTGTACAAGCAATGAATACACGCACGGCACAGCGGACACACCAAGAACCGCGGTGTTGGCCGTCGAATGGCGCTAGCTGCGCAGCATTTGTGCACCGCCGCCGTCAGCCAGTTTGCCGTGGCATACGGAGCTCCATCGCAGTCTTTAACACTGGTAGCATGCCGCGACAGCGTGGACGTGAACCGTATGTGCAGTTGGCGGACCTTGAGCGAGGGCGTATAGTGGGCATGCGGGAGGCCGGGTGGACGTACCGCCGAATTGCTCAACACGTGGGGCGTGAGGTCTCCACAGTACATCGATGTTGTCGCCAGTGGTCGGCGGAAGGTGCACGTGCCCGTCGACCTGGGACTGGACCACAGCGACACACGGATGCACGCCAAGACCGTAGGATCCTACGCAGTGCCGTAGGGGACCGCACCGCCACTTCCCAGCAAATTAGGGACACTGTTTCTCCAGGGGTATCGGCGAGGACCATTCGCAACCGTCTCCATGAAGCTGGACTACGGTCCCGCACACCGTTAGGCCGTCTTCCGCTCACGCCCCAACATCGTGCAGCCCGCCTCCAGTGGTGTCACGACAGGCGTGAATGGAGAGACGAATGGAGACGTGTCGTCTTCAGCGATGAGAGTCGCTTCTGCCTTGGTGCCAATGATGGTCGTATGCGCGTTTGGCGCCGTGCAGGTGAGCGCCACAATCAGGACTGCATACGACCGAGGCACACAAGGCCAACACCCGGCATCATGGTGTGGGGAGCGATCTCCTACACTGGCCATACACCTCTGGTGATTGTCGAGGGGATACTGAATAGTGCACGGTACATCCAAACCGTCATCGATCCCATCGTTCTACCATTCCTAGACCGGCAAGGGAACTTGCTATTTCAACAGGACAGTGCACGTCCGCATGTATCCCATGCCACCCAACGTGCTCTAGAAGGTGTAAGTCAACTACCCTGGCCAGCAAGATCTCCGGATCTGTCCCCCATTGAGCATGTTTGGGACTGGATGAAGCGTCGTCTCACGCGGTCTGCACGTCCAGCACGAACGCTGGTCCAACTGAGGCGCCAGGTGGAAATGGCATGGCAAGCCGTTCCACAGGACTACATCCAGCATCTCTACGATCGTCTCCATGGGAGAATAGCAGCCTGCATTACTACGAAAGGTGGATATACCCTGTACTAGTGCCGACATTGTGCATGCTCTGTTGCCTGTGTCTATGTGCCTGTGGTTCTGTCAGTGTGATCATGTGATGTATCTGACCCCTGGAATGTGTCAAGAAAGTTTCCTCTTCCTGGGACAATGAATTCACGGTGTTCTTATTTCAGTTTCCAGGAGTGTACTTTGTATTCAAGTTATTAACAGCATGTTTTATTTCAGCACTTTCCTGGCCTCAGACACAATTAGCTTATTTCGTTTTGAAGAGTTGGCAACATTGCACAAATATTAGTGTGCACTAGAGTTGGAGACAGCCATCATGGGTCTGGACAAGGTGAGCAGGGCTTTACTCGTAAAGCTGTTACCAAAATAACATCAATAATACTGCTGCTCTTCGTTAGAATCGGCGCATAAAAGGAATATGGAATGGTCCTTTTTCCTCACCGGGGTTGAAGAACATGATTCGGAAGTTCCAATTAATTGGCGATTTGGCAATGGCTCCTAGGAGAGGCCGACAGCCAATTGCGCCACAAATACTTGAAGCAATTACTGTTGCCATAGCTCTGAATACTGGATATAGTGCCCCATCTTCCCGCAGTGCACGAGCTGTGACATGACAACTGAAGGTGCCATAGTTCACCGTTCTGTACTGAAATGATTATGTGTAGTTCCAGTCTGTCGTACATTCAGATGGTTGTCACACTGAGCAACATGGAACATAACCATGGTACACAATTAACAATTGTTACTCTCCCATGTGGAAATTCAAGTGTGTTTCTTTCAATGTTTTATTCATTATTTCTTACAAATGCACCCACAAAGTTTAATTGCTCTATGGTCACTCGGTTTTCGTGGGGGCCCTCTCAAGTAGCGAAAATTAATTTATAGCCACTCTGTATAAGCAACACGCCAGAAAAAATAAAACGGAGATATAAGCGAGTATTCCTGAATGCAAGCTTGAAGGCGAAGAGTAAAGTGGGGGTTATAGTTATCAGCAGTAAGAACCTTGAGTAAGTGGAAAAACTTTGCCTCCATGCAAGACGGACGGCGCATACCAGTGACATCTGGACGGTTGTGCAGATATTTTCAGTAAAGTACAAAGACAAAGACGTATGGCCGTAAGAAATAAAATTAAATGCAATTATTCTTTGACGAACCACCGAAGACCACGGGTGACTTATACGAAAATAGAAAATTAATAATCTTCGAAATTTTAGTACCGCCCTTCGAGTTCAACCCGCAGATAATGATGGAAGAAAGGAAAGAGCATTGATTTGATTCACAGTCTCCTCATCGACAGCAATTCGTTTCGTGGGTTTCATTATCCTCTGTAAGCGGTCGTAAACCTTTACCGCGTTGCAGTTTAATGGCAATCCGCTAGATGTCATCGTGGTACATTTTTCTTCACTTTTGAATTCACAGTAATTTGCTTTTTCTTTGTTCCTATTTCAAATGGATTCCAGAAAAAACGATTACTACTCCTTCTACGTAAGGAATGACTTGACATCACATGCCGATAAATGTTACCATTTGCACACGTCATTTTCACCATCCTCACAAAATACGAATCTTTCTTCTTAGTGTACGTCAGATAACACCAAAGAGTTGTTATTTCGATTACACTGAGGAAATGTTGGATAAATCCTAATGTCCGATTCCACTTGTCGACTTTGACCAATGACGTCATAGTTAAGGCAAAGATGCTGCATAACGACAATCTATGAAGGGAACGGATCATACTCTTAAACAAACGAATATAGCATGCGATAAAATAACTCACATTTAAAGCAATTATTATTTACACACGAATTACATGTAAACGAGTTGAAGATAACCAAAGTAAATAACAAGAGTAGTGTAAAAAATTTGTGTCTAATTTGAATTATTATCATAATTTATGTGAATGGAGGATCACAGAGAACCATAAACTGTATTGCAGTGTAGCGCAAAATTACGTTATATCTACATCTACATGACTACTCTGCAATTCACATTTAAGTGCTTGGCAGAGGGTTCATCGAACCACAATCATACTTTCTCTCTACTATTCCACTCCCGAACAGCGCACGGGAAAAACGAACACCTAAACCTTTCTGTTCGAGCTCTGATTTCTCTTATTTTATTTTGATGATCATTCCTACCTATGTAGGTTGGGCTCAACAAATTATTTTCGCATTCGGAAGAGAAAGTTGGTGATTGAAATTTCGTAAAAAGGTCTCGCCGCGACGATAAACGACTTTGCTGTAATGACTTCCATCCCAACTCGCGTATCATATCTGCCACACTCTCTCCCTATTATGTGATAATACAAAACGAGCTGCCCTTTTTGCACCCTTTCGATGTCCTTCGTCAATCCCACCTGGTAAGGATCCCACACCGCGCAGCAATATTCTAACAGAGGACGAACGAGTGTAGTGTAAGCTGTCTCTTTAGTGGACTTGTTGCATCTACTAAGTGTCCTGCCAATGAAACGCAACCTTTGGCTCGCCTTCCCCACAATATTATCTATGTGGTCCTTCCAACTGAAGTTGTTCATAATTTTAACACCCAGGTAATTAGTTGAATTGACAGCCTTGAGAATTGTACTATTTATCGAGTAATCGAATTCCAACGGATTTCTTTTGGAACTCATGTGGATCATCTCACACTTTTCGTTATTTAACGTCAACTGCCACACCATACAGCAATATTTTCTAAATCGCTTTGCAACTGATACTGGTCTTAGGATGACCTTACTAGACGGTAAATTACAGCATCATCTGCGAACAACCTAACAGAACTGCTCAGATTGTCACCCAGGTCATTTATATACACTCCTAGAAATGGAAAAAAGAACACATTGACACAGGTGTGTCAGACCCACCATACTTGCTCCGGACACTGCGAGAGGGCTGTACAAGCAATGATCACACGCACGGCACAGCGGACACACCAGGAACCACGGTGTTGGCCGCGAATGGCGCTAGCTGCGCAGCATTTGTACACCGCCGCTGTCAGTGTCAGCCAGTTTGCCGTGGCATACGGAGCTCCATCGCAGTCTTTAACACTGGTAGCATGCCGCGACAGCGTGGACGTGAACCGTATGTGCAGTTGGCGGACTTCGAGCGAGGGCGTATAGTGGGCATGCGGGAGGCCGGGTGGACGTACCGCCGAATTGCTCAACACGTGGGGCGTGAGGTCTCCACAGTACATCGATGTTGTCGCCAGTGGTCGGCGGAAGGTGCATGTGCCCGTCGACCTGGGACTGGACCGCAGCGACGCACGGATGCACGCCAAGACCGTAGGATCCTACGCAGTGCCATAGGGGACCGCACCGCCACTTCCCAGCAAATTAGGGACACTGTTGCTCCTGGGGTATCGGCGAGGACCATTCGAAACCGTCTCCATGAAGCTGGGCTACGGTCCCGCACACCGTTAGGCCGTCTTCCGCTCACGCCCCAACATCGTGCAGCCCGCCTCCAGTGGTGTCGCGACAGGCGTGAATGGAGGGACGAATGGAGACGTGTCGTTTTCAGCGATGAGAGTCGCTTCTGCCTTGGTGCCAATGATGGTCGTATGTGTGTTTGGCGCCGTGCAGGTGAGCGCCACAATCAGGACCGCATACGACCGAGGCACACAGGGCCAACACCCGGCATCATGGTGTGGGGAGCGATCTCCTACACTGGCCGTACACCTCTGGTGATCGTCGAGGTGACACTGAATAGTGCACGGTACATCCAGACCGTCATCCAACCCATCGTTCTACCATTCCTAGACCGGCAAGGGAACTTGCTGTTCCAACAGGACAATGCACGTCCGCATGTATCCCGTGCCACCCAACGTGCTCTAGAAGGTGTAAGTCAACTACCCTGGCCAGCAAGATCTCCGGTTGTGTCCCCCATTCAGCATGTTTGGGACTGGATGAAGCGTCGTCTCACGCGGTCTGCACGTCCAGCACGAACGCTGGTCCAACTGAGGCGCCAGGTGGAAATAGCAGGGCAAGCCGTTCCTCAGGACTACATCCAGCTTCTCTACGATCGTCTCCATGGGAGAAAAGCAGCCTGCATTGCTGCGAAAGGTGGATATACACTGTACTAGTGCCGACATTGTGCATGCTCTGTTGCCTGTGTCTATGTGCCTGTGGTTCTGTCAGTGTGATCATGTGATGTATCTGTCAATGTGTCAATAAAGTTTCCCCTTCCTGGGACAATGAATTCACGGTGTTCTTATTTAAATTTCCAGGAGTGTATATCAGGAACAGCAGAGGACCCAGGACGCTTCCCTGGGGAACACCTGATAGCACTTCCGTTTTACTCGATGATTTCTCGTCGATTACTACGAACTGCGAACTTCCTGACAGGAAATCACGAATCCAGTCGCACAACTGAGACGATACCCCAGCTTGATTAGAAGTCGCTTGTGAGGAACGGTGTCAAAAGCTTTCCGGAAATCTAGACATACGGAATCAACTTGAGATCCCCTGTCGATAGCGGCCATTACTTCGTGCGAATAAAGAGCTAGCTGCGTTGCACAAGAGCGATGTTTTCTGAATGCTGATTATGTATCAATAGATCGTTCCCTTCAAGGTGATTCATAATGTTTGAATACAGTATATGCTCCAAAACCCTACTGCAAACCGACGTCAATGATATAGGTCTGTAGTTAGATGAATTACTTAATCCTACTACCCTTCTTAAACACTGGTGCGACCTGCGCAATTTTCCAATCTGTGGGTACAGATCTATCGGTGAGCGAGCGGTTGTACATGAGTGCTAAGTAGGGAGCTATTGTATCAGCGTAATCTGAAAGGAACCTAATCGGTATACAGTCTGGACCTGAAGACTTGCCCATATCAAGCGATTTGACTTGCTTCGCAACCCCTAAGGTATCTACTTCTAAGAAACTCATGCTAGCAGATGTTCGTGTTTCAAATTCTGGAATATTCCATTCGTCTTCCCTGGTGAAGGAATTTCGAAAAACTGCGTTCAATAACTTCGCTTTAGGGGCACAGTCGTCGGTAACAGTACCATCGGCACTGTGCAGCGAAGGTATTGACTGCGTCTTGTAGCTTGTGTACTTTACATACGACCAGAATGTTTTAGGATTTTCTACCAAATTTCGAGACAATGCTTCGTTGTGGAACCTATTAAAGGCATCTCGCATCGAAGTCCGTGCCAAATTTCGCGTGTCTGTAAATTTTAGCCAATCTTCGGGATTTCGCGTTCTTCTGAACTTCGCATGCTTTTTCCGTTGCCTCTGCAACAGCGTTCGGACCTGTTTTGTGTACCACGGGGGTCCGTTCCATCTCTTACCAATGTATGAGGTATGAATCTCTCAATTTCTGTTGCTACTATATCTTTGAATTTGAGCCACATCTCGTCTACATTTGCATAGTCAGTTCGGAAGGAATGGAGGCTTCTAGTGACACTTTATCCGCTTTTTTAAATAAAATTATTTTGCGTTAGTTTCTGATGGATTTGGAAGAAACGGAATTGAACCTAGCTACAACGACCTTGTGATCACTAATCCCTGTATCAGTCATGATGCTCTCTATCAGCTCTGGATTGTTTGTGGCTAAGAGGTCAAGTGTGTTTTCGCAACCATTTAAAATTCGCGTGGGTTCGTGGACTAACTGCTCGAAATAATTTTCGGAGAAAGCATTTAGGACAGTCTCGGAAGATGTTTTCTGCCTACCACCTGTTTTGAACAAGTATTTTTGCCAACATACCGAGGGTAGGTTGAAGTCCCCACCAACTATAACCGTATGAGTGGGGTATTTATTTGTTACGAGACTCAAACTTTCTCTGAACTGTTCCGCAACTGTATCATCGGAGTCTTGGGGGTCGGTAGCAGAAGCCAATTATTAACTTAATTCTGCTGTTAAGTATAACCTCCACCCATACCAATTCGCACTGAGTATCTACTTCGACTTCACTACAAGATAAACCACTACTGACAGACACAAACACTCCACCACCAATTCTGCCTAATCTATCTTTCCTGAACACCGTCTGAGACTTCGTAAAAATTTCTGCAGAACTTATTTCAGGCTTTAGCCAGCTTTCTGTACCTATAACGATATCAGCTTCTGTGCTTTCTATTAGCGCTTCAAGCTCAGGGACTTTTCAAGCACAACTACAACAATTTACAACTATAATTCCGACTGTTCCTTGATCCAAGCACGTCCTGTTACTGATTATTCATTCAAACTGAAGAAGTGCAGGAAAGTTGGGCTTTTGGGAGGAGAGAAATTAAATTAGAACAGAACAACGGAAAACAAAGCGAATTATAACAAATACGAATTACTATCATAATATATTGAGAAACAAACATTGTAAATCCTAAACAAAGCAGGAACTCAATTGACGGAAATCCATTAAACATTAACAAATACTTTAACTGGTAACTAGAATTGACCTATATAAGAGGTATATAAGAATTATTATATTAAACACAGGACCTGGTAAAACGATTTAATTAATGAAATAGCGAACAGGTTGAATCGGTAGCTTGAATTGACCTATATAGTAGTTTAGCGGTAAATCAAAGAACAATTACGAGCGGAAAAATCTTATTAGATTTGAGACACCTGCAAGAAAAAAACGACCCAGTTAATGAAGCATCGAACAGAAAAAAGGATTTAATCAATGAACTATCGAATAGTTGGAATCTGTAAATGAAATTGACGTATACGAGGAATGGAACTTTGAAAGTGGCAACTATTTACTTACAGCCCGTACAAAATAGATAGTTGTTTCAAAGTCTTACTGACCTTCAAAGTAGTCACCAGTAGTCACCTGTATGACATATAACCCACTGCCAACGATGTAGAAGTCGTAGGATGCTCTTAGCAGTGCTAGTTGTGTTGACAGTTTGAGCGGCGTGGCATTGTCCGACGAATTTGTAGCAGTTCTGAAGCGAATGCTGTGAAGTGTTTCCTTCAGTTCAAAAATCGAGTTGAACACACGAGGGCTTAAGACAGGGGAGTGCAGTAGTGGTCTAGCACTTAGCAGCCCCAGTAGTCAAAAAAATCAATAACAGCTTGCATTGTGCGTGCTTGTGCATTGCCTGCAACATGATGGTCAGGTCCTGCAGAATGTGTCATCACTTAAGTCTCTATGGAGTTCATTTTTGGAACACAACCTGCGACCATATTAGAGACAGAAGTGATGACACTTTTTGCAGGACCTGATCATTATTTTGCAGGACAATGCTCAAGCACGTACAGTGCAAGCTGTTACGTATTTGAAACATTCCTGGCAGATTAAAACTGTGTGCCGGACCGAGACTCGAACTCGGGACCTTTGCCTTTCGCCGGCAAGTGCTGTACCAACTGAGCTACCCAAGCACGACTCACGCCCCGTCCTCACAGCTGCACTTCTGCCAGTACCTCGTCTCCTGACTTCCAAACTTTACAGAAGCTCTTCTGCGAGCACTTGCCCGCGAAAGGCAAAGCTCCCGAGTTCGAGTCTCGGTCCGGCACACAGTTTTAATCTGCCAGGAAGTTTCATATCAGCGCACACTCCGCTGCAGAGTGAAAATCTCATTCTGGAAACATCCCCCAGGCTGTGGCTAAGCCCTGTCTCCACAATATCCTTTCTTTCAGGAGTGCTAGTTGTGCACGGTTCGCAGGAGAGCTTCTGTAAAGTTTGGAAGGTAGGAGACGAGGTACTGGCAGAAGTGATGCTGTGAGGACGGGGCGTGAGTCGTGCTTGGGTAGCTCAGTTGGTAGAGCACTTGCCCGTGAAAGGCAAAGGTCCAGATTTCCAGTCTCGGTCCGGCACACAGTTTTAAACTGTTTTAATCTGCCAGGAAAGTTTCATATCAGCCCACAATCCGCTGCAGAGTGAAAATCTCATTCTGATGCGGATTTGTTTGACTGATGGGGCTGCTAAGTGCTATACCAACTACCGCAGCCCTCTTAAGTTCAATTCGATTTCTAAACTTCACGGCATTCGCTTCAGAACTCCTACAAATTCGTCGGACAAAAGACCGCGCCGCTCGAACTGTCAACACAACTGGCACGGCTAAGAGTATCCTACAACTTCCACATCACTAGCAACGGGCTATACAGGGTGAGTCACCTAACCTTACCGCTGGATATATTTCGTAAACCACATCAAATACTGACGAACCGATTCCACAGACCGAACTTGAGGAGAGGGGCTAGTGTAATTGTTTAATACAAACCATACAAAAATGCACTGAAGTATGTTTTTTAACACAAACCTACGTTTTTTTAAATGGAACCGCATTAGGTTTGTTAGCACATCTTAACATATAAACAAATACGTAATCAGTGCCGTTTGTTGCATTGTAAAATGTTAATTACATCCGGAGATATTGTGACCTAAAGTTGACGCTTGAAACCTCCGACGTTCAGTTGCGTGTTGTAACAAACACGGGCCACGGGCGGCGAGCAGCATTTGCAGGGACATGTTTACGATAACGACCGTGTTTACGAGTGTGGCTGTAGTGAACTCTTGTGGTTTGATCTAGCTTTCACAGTGTCCGCATGTAGCGCTTGCTGCTATTGTTATTCTGCATTCGTCTCAGCACGCAGACCAACTGTAGTACACCGTGTTACCAGACGTCTATGATATTGTAGTGTTGTAGGAACTGTGACCATGGTGAATTCGAACTCTGAAAACGCGGAGATGATATTCATCTATGTCGAGTGTCGACGAAATGCAGCTGAAGCCTGCCGGGTGTATGCATAACGGTACCCGTACAGAGAGCATCCAACGTGCCGCAAATTGCAAAACATCTACCGCCAACTGTATGCAACAGGTATGGTCGTAGCACGCAAACGGGTCCGTAACAGGCCCGTCACAGGAGAAGCGGGTGCAGTTGGTGTATTAGCTGCCGTTGCCATGAATCCACACATGAGTACACGGGACATTGCGAGAGCCGGTGGACTGAGTCAAAGTAGTATCATGCGCATACTGCATCGTCACCGCCTTCACCCGTTTCATGTGTCGCTACATCAGCAATTACATGGTGATGACTTAAATCATCAAGTGCAATTCTTTCAATGGGCAGTAACAGAGAATGCGTTTCAGTTCTACCTGTTTACCGATAAAGCCGGTTTCACATACCACGGGGCAGTGAATCTACAGAAAATGCATTACTGGTCCGTGGGCAATCCTCGCTGGCTCAGACAGGTAGAGCGACAGCGACCGTGGACTGTAAATGTGTGGTGCGGAATCATTGGCGACCACCTCATTGGTCCTCACTTCATTGCAGGGGTGCAAACAGCTGCAACATACATCGCGTTTCTACAGAATGATCTGCCAACGTTGCTCGAAAATGTCCCACTGGAAACGCGTCGACGTATATGGTATCAGCATGATGGAGCACCTGCACAATCCGCAATTAACACTAGACTGACCCTTGGCAGGATGTTCGACGGTCGTTTCATAGGAGGTGGAGGACGCATAAATTGGCCAGCCCGTTCCCCTGATCTTACACCTCTGGACTTCTTTCTGTGGGGTACGTTCAAGGAGAATGTGTACCGTGATGTGCCTACAACCCCAGAGGATATGAAACAACGTATTGTGGCAGCCTGCGGCGACATTACACCAGATGTTCTGCGGCGTGTACGACATTCATTGCGCCAGAGATTGCAATTGTGTGCAGCAAATGATGGCCACCACATTGAACATCTATTGGCCTGACATGTGGGGACACACTCTATTCCACTCCGTCACTGAAAACGGAAACCACGTGTGTACGTGTACCTCACCCCTCATGGTAATGTACATGTGCGTCAGTGAAAAAGACCAACAAAAATGTGTTAGCATGTGGGCGTAATGTGCTGTTCCAGTCTCTTCTGTACCTAAGGTCCATCACTGTTCCCTTTGGATCCCTACGTAATTCGGTGCTCTCCGATACACAGCGGAGGAGTGGTACTCAAGCGTCAACTTTAGGTTACAATATCTCCGGATGTAATTAACATTTTACAATGCAACAAACGACACTGATTACGTACTTGTTTATATGTTCAGATGTGCTAACAAAACTAACGTGGTTCCATTTTTAAAAACGTAGTTTTGTGTTAAAAACATACTTCAGTGCATTTTTATGGTTTTTTAACCAATTACACTAGCCCCTCTCCTCACGTTCGGTCTGTGCAATCGATTCGTCAGTATTTGATGTGGTTTACGAAATATATCCAGCGGTAATGTTAGGTGACTCACCCTGTATACAATGCTGGTGACTACTTTGAAGGTCAGTAAAACTTTGAAACATGTATCTATTTTGTACGAGCTGAAAATAAATAGTTGCCACTGTTAAGGTTCCAACCCCCGTATAAGAGGCCAATGCTAGTTACCGATCGCAATATTACTTTGTCGCAAAAATTCAGACAGCAATTACGATTGCAGATATTGTATTATATTTTCCACATGTACTGTAAAAAACTATCTAAGTAATGAACCATCGAAGAGTTGGAATCAGTAACTAGAAGTAACCTATATAGGAGATCATTTCTAATTACTATTTCTAATATTACTGTTTCGCGGTAGTACGATGAGCATTTACAAGCGCAAAAATCTTGTATGAGAAACCTGATTAAAATCGATATTGTTAGTGAACTGCAGGATACGAGTAGACTTTCAAAAAATGAAAATCTTTGCAAACGTTATTGCACACTCAAAAAAATAAAACGCAAAAATGACCAAACCTTGGAACTGATAACTGTACCACACGAATGTCACACCAGCTACAGTAGCTCCAAGAGAACCCTCAGTAAAACTGGTACATCTGGAATGAAAGTAAAATTAAGAAAAGTAGAGCAAAATCGTCGAAAAGGAAAACATAAAAGTGGCTTTGTTTCCACGACGCGTTTCAAAGGTTTAAACCTCCATCATCAGGTGGATATACATCAGTTAATATGGCATTTGTGTGTTTGTGTTGTGTTACGATTTCTTTGGAGGAAGTTGTGACACTGTCTAGTGGAGAAAACAAAACAATATTTCAGAGCTTGGTCTGTTTTGACAAAAATTGAACTTGTATCTAGCAGTAAACATAAATTAAGTAAGATAAAGTACCTCCAGTGGTCACAGGATCCTTTCACAGTCGTAACACATCACATGAACACTATCATATTGTATAAACAAATATGGCGTCGTAATCTATTAGGTGCATGGATCGTACAGCAAAAGAGAAAACGTTCTCACAAAGTCCAGAGAATATACGTCCTAACAACATTATTACAGAAAACTTACAGTTAGAATAAGGAATAACAGACATGAGTTTGAAATTTACCGGAAGCCTACCACAACACATACTACAATCCACAACTCCTCCTGTCACCCCACAGCCCACAAAATGGCAGCATTCCGGTACATGATCAATAGAGCTATCCAACTACCACTCTCTGAAGACAAAAGTGATCAAGAAATTCAAATAATAAAACAAACAGCTATTGCAAATGGTTATAACAGCTCCATAGTAGACACCCTAAAACACTCAATAATGGCAAAGAAATCACAACACAAAAAACAAAAAGAAAATATCATCTTCCACACAATCCCCTTTCTAGGTAAGATTTCCTATCAGATAGCCAATGTCTTCAAACGAAAAGGCATAAGCATATCCTTCACAACAGACAACAGGATCGGACAGAAATTACCCCACAATATCAGCACACAAAACCCTCTGCATCACACAGGCGTATACAAAATTAAATGTTTAGACTGTGACTGCTTCTACATAGGCCAGACAGGGAGATCGTTTGAAATTAGGTTCAAAGAACACATGGCAGCACTAAAAAACAAAAAATACCACACATCAGCTATTGCCACCCACCTGCATGAAACAAAACACCATGTTAACAACACAAGTATCAGCATCCTACACATCCAACCAAAAGGCAGAAAACTAGACATCCTTGAAACACTCCAAATATACAAACATCAAACTAAACAACCTGAATGCATCTTAAATGACAAAAATGACAATATTTACAGTAGTATCATCTCCGTTTTCAACAACTGCCTACGTCATTAAAAATTGCTAAGCACACACACACACACACACACACACACACACACACACACACACACACAGACCATAAGATTTACCACTAATATTTATTTATGTTACCATAACAGCCCTGAGTGTACAGGAGATGGACTTCATTTACAGATATACAATCACACCAACAGTTTGTACCCCTTGTCAGCTTGAAACTATGTATACAACTGCTGATACAAATGCACATCCATGTGCACTTTTTTTAGCATTTACCAATGTATTACCACAACCTTTAGACAGTTAATACATGCAACAGATATAATCTTAAGATCCTTTGCCTTGTAAAGTTTGCTGTCATACAATCTCTCTCTCCACCCTCTCCCTCCCTCTCATGTTCTCTTTATATTCCTTCCCCTCTGCCTCCAGCCTTTCATATCTACCTATGAACCCCTATAAGAATGGTCAATTGAGTATTATTTTATTTTATTTTATCACTGTAGCCAATATGATTATTGTACTTAAAGTTTCTAACACCACAGCTGATTGTATAAATGAGTATGAACTTTATGCTATTTTAAGCTGTCAAAATCGTATTTACTTACTGCCTGAAGTATTTACTCCAACAAATGTATTCTACACCTCCAAATCATTCAAAAAAGTTTTCTGTAATAATGTTGTTAGGACGTATATTCTCTGGACTTTGTGAGAACGTTTTCTCTTTTGCTGTACGATCCATGCACCTAATAGATTACGACGCCATATTTGTTTATACAATATGATAGTGTTCATGTGATGTGTTACGACTGTGAAAGGATCCTGTGACCACTGGAGGTACTTTATCTTACTTAATTTATGTTTACTGCTAGATACAAGTTCAATTTTTGTCAAAACAGACCAAGCTCTGAAATATTGTTTTGTTTTCTCTACTAGACAGTGTCACAACTTCCTCCAAAGAAATCGTAACACAACACAAACACACAAATGCCATATTAACTGATGTATATCCACCTGATGATGGAGGTTTAAACCTTTGAAACGCGTCGTGTAAACAAATAAACAGTGACTGGTAACAGTAATAAAAGTGGCTACATACAAAGAAACCTACCACATATGAACTTCCAAAAGAGTGAAAGAGCGAGGCTGCCCAGAAGAACAAAATAAGGACAGAACAACAAAAATGTTAGGACGTCAAACTATAAGGTAATACGCAAAAACCAGAACAATTATTTAAAAAATTAATAAGAAAAAGAAACTGCCAGGCACGAATGAGACACCACCCAAATCAGTTCTTCCTTACCACCCGCCCTCAACCAAACGTAAAATTTTAAAATAATAAAAAAATGATATCACAAGTCTATCACGTAAACCCACCGGCAAAAGACACAGCAACCCCCCCTCGCCCCACCACTGTAACCAAAAAATATTAAAACGACAGAAAAAACTCCCCCCCCCCCCCCCCAGAGAAACCAAAAAAGTAACAAACAAACAGTACAATAACAGAAGAAACGCAGGTAAAACAAGAAAAAAATATCAGATCCACCAACACCTAACTAACAAAACGAGGCTTGTACATTTTGCTGACTATTTTCATAAAAGCAAGAAATACACAATAACCTTTAGGAATACTTTTCCTCCAACAGGATTCATCCAAATTGCCCTGCAACGCTGTAATCCTTCTCTTTCGTCACCCGATAACAGATTTTACAGCCACCCAATACATATTGATACATGCCCCCGTTTTGTAATCTTTAAACTGAACATTGTGATCCACGACCAACCCGCTTGTGCGAAGCAAACCCATCCGACATGACTATGGAACCTTCTTCCACATACTCTTATATTATAGATGTCAACAATTCCTTTTTACGATTTGGTACGACCCTAAATACAACATCAGCACCATCTCCTCAAGAAACTACTAATCCTAAACCCAAAGCCCAACAACCTCATGATCCCTTTCGTACTTTCTCTTTCCAGAATGTGACTCGTCTACTTCAACTGTAACCCCCGGCCACCCCAGTGATGCTCTATACTTTATAAATTCCCCGCAGACTTCTCTACAAAATGAAAACGAGTCAACTACAGTGCCACATGAAACTGCTGCTTCGTACATGACAGATTTACAAGAATATTGATAGCAAAAATAGTAGGTTAACATGACTCTCACTTCTAAATTCAGCCTCGATCTTTCGAACCGCATCCCCCTGCATATGGATCTCCACATATTATTTTTTCTGCACGTCCACGTGCATTCGTCTGATGTTCGTGAGGATGGAACTTTTGTCAAAACCATATAATTTTCACAAACACAATAACGCCCAATGAGTGCAAAAATCTTATAACTGATTTACGGTCGTCAATTTCTCAAGGAGAAATAACGAAAAGCAATTACATGAGAAATCAAGGTCTGTTAAATCACGACTACTTTAATCAGCGAAATATGCCGAAAACAAATTACAATATGAAAACAAAACAATGGACAACGAATTTTTAATATATGCGCGTATCGAGGAAATCCAGAGAAATCATTTAACGTTCATATCTACAATCTGCGGCACAAACAAAATAACATCGCAGATTACGTCATTGGTCAAAGCTGACGGGTGGAATCGGAAATTAGAATTGAATCCAAATGTTAATATACTCGGGTAACAACAATAAAGCAAGCTTTTTGTGGTGAAACCAAAAAATTTTTTCAAGGCCTTTCATCTGGATGCGCGATAATTTGTCGTTTCTACATATAGGGCATGTTACTTTGTTCGGCAAGTATCATGGACAAAGAACAACTTTTGATTCTTTTTAGCACTTATCATTTCATATGCCATGGCCAGTAGTGCCCAGATTAATAATTGCTTCGATACTAGATCCTATAAGACATGCCAGAAAAGTAATTACAATAACGCGCAAATAAGTGGAAGGAATACATGAATAACTTGCATTTGTTGTGATTTTCTTTACATCAAGTCAAGTCTCGTGAAGACTTTGAACTTGAACAGAGTAAAAAACGTTGCCGAAGCTGCCAAGCGTAAGAGCAGTACGCGGCACCATTGTTTCACACGAAGCAACGAGACTAAATCATCAGATTGGCAGTAAGTTTCTTTCTGCTAACTTAAAAACCTCGATAGTTTTCCACGGAATATCATAGTGTAAGAAAGGGGTGTGAGACCGCTGTATTCTTAAGAAACAGCGACGTGTACGTGTACGATAACAACACAAAATCTGCGATAAAATATAAGTAGACTAATTAAACTATGGAAGGGTCGAACAGTTCTTTGTTAAGGAACGGGATAGGATGCGGGAACGATGAAAGAATAGTTATAGATCGCACAAGCTGTATTCTTGAATGTTCAGGTAGTTAATTTTATTTTACGTGATGAAATGAAGCTTATATCATGCAGCTAGAGACTATCAGCGTATCGAATAAATGTTGTACATAACCTTCTGTTGAAGAAAATGACATTTCTATAAAGAGGTTATATCTGAAATTTATTACCTCTGTTTCCTTCGCCTCTTTGACGAATAATTTCTCGTTCATGATGATATTTTCGAAACAACATAAATATAACTACAGCGGTAATAAGTCGTTATCCCGAAACCCGATTTCCCTTGATAGCAATTAAGTAAGAATTCAGTTACTAGGGACGAGAGAGAGCGGAAAATCTAATTAGAAACTCAATTCTGCTCATAATTAGCTAGGTTAGTCGTCCACAAGGATAGAACTGTGTCACGCCACGAACACAACTAAGAGTTGCATATCACTCATAAAGAACTTCCTATTTACGTGTCAGGAGAGGAGTTTCTCAGATCTTCACACAGAGGAACTACCAGTGGTCTCTTCTGCGTAGCAAAGATTGAAAATACCCCTCAGTTATAAGGCTTCTTGACTTTTTAAAATAAAGCTCCTTACTAGCGATTTGTCCATGGCTTCGCCTGCATATGTGTTTCACACATATATTGAACAACCTTCTCTGTGTTAACCTCTTCCTCCCTCAGTCTGTCTACCTCTTCCTTCCTCAGTCTCTCTGCCTCATCCTCCCACACTATCTGTTGATCTCCTCCTTCCCAACTGTCTCTTTATTTCCTCCTCCCACTCTTTGTCCATTTTCTGCCCCTCCCTCTCACCATTTCCTCCTCTCCCTCTCTCTTTCCATCTCTGCATCCCCCCTCTTACTTTTCCAACTGACCACCACCCATCTACATCTTTCATCCGCTTCATGAATCTCCTCCTCTGCCCCTCTTTCTGTTCATTTCCTCCTTCCCCTTGTTCTGCCCAGTCCTTTGTTTATCCATCCCAACGTCTCTGACCCTTATCATCGGCGCATATAGCCTCTGCAATACAATACAATAGAGCAGGTCGATACTACACCCACAACACACCTTTCATGCAGGGTGGGCTCCACACCAGGGGCTTGAAAATCATTTATTTGTTCCTCACATACCAACTGCCATGAAAAACACATCTATAAAGCAGGCTGAAACTATTCCAATGTAACATGCTTGTCACGCAGGGCAACCTACATGTTGGAGTCTGTAAAAACCGTTTCTTGCCCCCTGGCATGTAGGCTACTAGGAAAAGCAGATTAATTTGCAGGAAGATATTCCCACAGAACATACTTGTTGTGCAGTGCAGCCTATAGGTCAGTGGCTGGATAACATTTGTTTTGCTCATATCTCTGCTCCTGTTGGAGGTAGGAGATTATAAAACCCACTCCTGAGGTCTGTTGTTTCCATGTCAAATTTGATTGAAAACGATCCAAGGTTTTCAGAGGAGCTCACAGACACACAGATATACACATATACACTGTGCTTTATAAACATAATCGACAGTTCTGTTTTATTTGTGTCATATAGTATACTGAGCCTCGCTGTATTTCTTTGGGCATATTTTCTACAGCATCGAAAATGTTACATAAAAATATGTTTTTAGAGGTAAGTAGTAAATGTTTCTGAAAAGTCTGTTTAATTGAATCGACAAGTCTTCCATTTCCTAGGGTGTAACTTACTTTACTTTACCTTGTGGTGTCATCACTGAAATTACAATACTACTTTTTTCAACACCCATTTGTCAGCAGAAGTTCTTGAGCTACAAATTTAGCAATATAGCATATTTTACAAACTACTTTTCCCCATTATTGCCACCTTCCTCTACCTTTGACCCTGAGACTTTAATGTTAAATAGACTCAGAATTCTTTCATTCATTTTCTGTTGAAATCTTTGGGATCTCCATCATTAATTCATACCAGCTGCATTGCTCCCTCGGCCCAACAGGTTTGGAGGCTGAATTAACAAAAAAAATAGAGAAAATTGAAGATGGTGATTTTAATGCTTCAGGTGTCCTATATAGTCTCCTGCAACTTGAATACACTGCACAGAATATTCAAACAACCATGTGAACCTATGAGGAAAGTCTTTCTTTGGAATGCTGTTCAACTCGGCTGTCACATTTGAACGTTCTTCGGCCTTGAAAAACCGTCAGAGAACCATTCTGCATTATGTGGTTTGATGGTAGGTTCGTATTGATAACGTAAGTCTCGTTTTTCCTTAAAAGAGCTGTCTGCTGTTTTCACTTAATTCGGGGTAGGCGTCCATGCGCCTTTTTATTTCTTAGGGAGTCGGTCTGTGCAAGACAAACTTTGCACACACTTTTCTCCTCTTCAAAACATTATGGAGACTGTCTACAACACTTACTTTACAAATGTTCAGCTCGTTGTTCCATTTCGATTTATGACACAAGAATGTTGACATACTATGGCTGCAAGTCCACAACTAAACACAGCCTGCTCACGACCGGCTGGTTGGAATCCACATCTGTTGTCTATAAGAGGGAAGTTCAATAAGTACTGAAACACTTTTTTTCTGAAAGAAGGGTGGTTTTATTTAGGTTATTTTTCAAACGTAATCTCCGTTGAACGTCCTTCGCCACCTTCCTGCGAGGGCCTGTATGTCCATCAATAACCAACCCGTCATCCACGTACTGCTTCCGGTGTCGTGCATCCTCCATTGGACCAAACAGATTGAAGTCGGAAGGGGCGAGATCCGGGCTATGGGGTGGATGAGGAAGAACACGCCAGAGTTGATCAATGGACCATGACAGAGGACATCAAATAGAATAACCCCTTCAGAGTCCCAGAGACCATCACCATGACTTTACCGGCCTTGAGAGCATCTTTGAACGTTTTATTCGCAGGAGAGATGGTGTGGCGCCACTCCAAATGGATTGCCGTTTTTTTCTGCTGTCAGCACTAGCAGCAGAGACGTCCATCTGAGCAGCAAGGTGTAATTCTGATCCGTAAATCATCATGATCTTTCCACTGGCAGAAGATTCCAGAATAGTCCCCTATTCGGATCTCTGGGAGGGCAGTGCCAAGGGGGAGGTGACCATGAGAAAAGGACTGAATAATCAACAAAAGTATAATGTTCTACTGGGTGGAATGTCAGAAGCTTGAATGTGGTATGGAAACTAGAAAATCTGAAAAGGGAAATGGAAAGGCTCAATCTATATATAGTAGTGGTTAGTGAAGTGAAATGGAAAGAAAACAAGGATTTCTTGTCAGATGAGTATAGTTTAATATCAATAGGATATGATATAACGGGGGTAGGTTTCTTTATGAATAGGAAGATAGGGCAAAGAGTATATTACTGTGAACAGTTCAGTGGTAGGGTTGTTCTTATCGGAATCGACAGCAAACCAACGCCGACAACCATAGTTCAGGCATACATGCTGACATCGCAAGCTGAAAATGAGAAAGTATAGAGGATATTGAAAGAGTCATACGCTGCACAAAGGGAGAAGAGTAATGGTCATCGGGGACTAGAATGCAGTTGTAGGGGAAGGAGTAGAAGAAAAGATTACAGAGAATATGGGCTTGAGTTCTGTAATACATTTCAGCTAGTAATAGCGAATACTCTGTTCAAGAATCACAAGAGAAGAAATTATACTTAGGAAAGGCCGGACGATACTGGAAGATTTCAGTTAGATTACATCATGGTCAGAATAGATTCCAGAATCAGATACTAGATTGTGAGACGTACCCTGGAGCAGACACAGACTCAGATCCTAAAGTAGTAGTGATGAAGAGTAGGCTGAAGTTCAGGAGATTAGTTAGGAAGAATCAATATGCAAAGAAGTGGCATACCGAAGTACTAAGCGATGACCACAAAGGCTTGGAGTTCTCTAAGGCTGTAGATAGAGCAATAAGGAATAGCTCATTAGGTAGTACAGTTGAAGAGGAATGGACATCTCTAAAAAGGGCCATCATACAAATTGGAAAGAGAGACGATAAGTACAAAGCAGGTATCTACGAAAATTTCAGGTAAAGTCAGGAATACAGAAATACAAATCGCTGAAGAGAGAAATAAATTGAAACTGTAGGGAAGCTAAGAAGAAATTTTTCCATGAAAAATGAGAAGATATCAGAAAAGAAATGATTGTCGGAATGACTGACTTAGCATGTAGGAAAGGCAAAACAATCTTTGCTGACATTAAAAGCAGGGCAGTAGCATAAAGAGCGCAATGGAGTTCCACTGTTAAATGGGGAAGAGAGGGCGAATAGGTGGAAAGAGTACATTGAAGGCCTCTATCATGGGGAAGATTTGTCTGATGTGATAGAAAAAGAAACAGGAGTCGATTTAGAAGAGACAGGGGATCCAGTATTAGAACCAGAATTTAAAAGAGATTTGGAAGACTTAAGATCAAATAAGCTAGAGGGGATAGATGACATTCCATCGTAATTTCTAAAATCGTGGCAGGAAATGGCAACGAAACAACTATTCATGTTGGTGTGTAAGAATGTATGAGATTGGCAGCATACCATCTGACTTTCAGAAAAATATCATCCACACACACCCGAAGACTGCAAGAGCTAACAAGTGCGAGAATTATCGCGCAATCAGCTTTACAGCTCATGCATAGAAGTTGCTGACATGAATACTATACAGAAGAATAGGAAAGAAAATTGAGGATGTGTTAGATGACAATCAGTTTGGCTTTAGGAAAAGTAAAGGCACGAGAGAGGCAAGACTAAAGAAAAATCGAGACACGTTCATAGAATTTATCGACCTGGAAAAAGCGTTCGACAACTTAAAATGGTGCAAGCTGTTCGAAATTCTGAGAAAAGTTGGGGCATGCTGAAGGGAGGGACGAGTAATATACAATATATACAAGAGCCAAGAGGGAATAATAAGAGACCCACCAAGAGCGAAGCTCTCGGATTAAAAACGGTGTGAGACGGGTATGAAGTCTTTCTCCTCTATTGTTCAGTCCGTACATAGAAGAATCAATGATGAAAATAAAAGAAAGTTTCAGGAGAGGAATTAAAATTCAAGGTGAAAGGACATCAATGACACGATTCGCTGATGACATCGCTATCCTGAGTGAAAGTAAAGAAGAGTAACATGATCTGCCAAACTGAATGAACAATATAATAAACACATAATACAGACTGAGAGTAGATTGAAGAAAGGCGAAAGTAATGAGAAGTAGGAGAAATGAGAACAACGAGAAACTTAACATCAGGACTGATGATCACGAAGTAGCTGAAGTTAAGGAGTTCTGCTACCTCGGTATTAGAATAACCAATGACGGACGGAAAAAGGAGAACATCAAAAGCCGACTAGAGCTGGCAAATAGGGCATTCCTGGCCAAGAGGAGTCTACTAGTATCAAATATAGGCCTATATTTGAAGAAGAATTTTTTGAGAATGAACGTTTGGACCGCAGCATTGTATGGTAGTGAAACATGGACTGTGGGAAACCGGAACACATGAGAATCGAAGCATTTGAGATGCGTTGATACAGTAGAATTTTGAAGATTACGTGGACTGATAAGGTATGGGATGAGGAGATACTGCGCCGAATCGGACAGAAAAGAAATAAATGGAAAACACTGACAAGTAGAAGGGGCAGGATGATAGGACATATGTTAAGAGATCAGGGTATGATTTCCATGGTACTAGAGGGAGCTGTAGAGGGCAAAAGCTGTAGTGAAAGACAGAGATGGGAATAGATCCAGCAAATAATTGAGGACGTGGGTTTGAAGAGGTGCTACTCCTACTGCGAGATAAAGAGATTGGCGCAGGAGGGAAAAGAGAGTGTCCGCTCGTTCCAACACTGCAGGGGTCACAGGAGTATGCGGCTGGCTGGGACACACGAAATCGGACAGGTTTGTGCGACCTTGTTGCCATGATGACAGATATCTCGGTCAGCGACTCAACGTGCTTTTGTTCACTGCCAGTTCTCCGTAGACATTCTGCGTGCGCCTATGAATATCTGCGATCCTCTGGTTTCTACCAAAAGAATGTCACTTACACTCTTTGCTTGGAACGCACCTCCGTTACAGACGCCATTTTGAAGGCTACGTAAAGCGACGCAACGATGTGAACTTCAGGAAACCGTAGGGGCCGAAGCGGACATCCTCCACGATGTCCGACGACAAATTACACATTTTCTCAACCAAAATTAGCCCAAAAAGGTATTCCATTACTTTGCATAAGTTAATGAAAGTCTCTCGTAGTTGTTAGTTCAAGTAGTTTACGTTGCTAGTTTCGGTTGTCACTGCCGTTAACACGCTAGCCTCGTTTACACTGTAGGAATAAAACCAGTCTGATTTTTAAAGACGGATGTATGTTTGTGAGAGAAATCAGAATAAATTGAACTCTACAATGAAAAGTAAAATGTTTTCATCATATTTGTGTTTATAGAACTACAGAAACAACACATTTTAGTTCCACTATAGCCGTGTAGATCACCTTGTCTGTATTTAAATGTGTAGTACCAAGAATTTCGGTACAACCCATCTGTTTCCTGCGGATGGAGTATCAAAGCAAGGACGTTAAAGCTCTGGACTCGCGATACGGAGGTACGGAGTTCAAGAAACGTCCAGCCAAACAGAATTCAATGTTACATGATTTCTCTAGATCGATTAAAGCGGATGCCGAAAAGTTTCCTTTAAAGCGATCACGGCCGATTTCCGACCCCGTCCATGTCTCATCTGACCTTGTACTCCGTCTGTTGTCTTCGGCTGGGTGTTAAATCCTGCATTTACATCCTATCACTTGGACACTTTCGACAGAAAACAATGTGTTCAGGTGAAGAAAATTATTGTCACTCTTTTTTAATTTCCTTAACGGTTTTGCACAACAGTTGCAGTATTTATATTAAGCTACTAGTTTCTAACCTTACAGGTTCATTTTCAAGTCTCTCCTACAGAGGCTGCACGGGCAGCGTCTGGTCTGAATAATAAATATCAATGTGGCTACACGTGCGTCGTAAATGTTTGCAGAATAAGTACTGCAATCCACACATGCCTCTTACCATGCCTCTTACCAAGTCAAAGTCCTAAGAATTATGGTAGATTGCGAAATGTAGACTGATGGGCCAAAAACTCATAAAATGTTGATCTATCTTTCAGACCTAATACAGTAGCGATGACAAGCCCTTCGTAGGTTTTCGGAAGTGTGTGACACCAGGTGTCCACCTGCAGGTCACGCACTTCCCGTAAATTACAGATCTGTGGTTTGTCGTCGATATGGCACGCGGTAGCATCCTAGATGTCCTCTGTCGCGTTCAGAACAGGCGAATTAGTTCACTATCACCCTCCGCAAACCACTATAGCATTTGACACGGATAGTTACCCTACCACAAGATGCCATCGCTGTTGGTGAAGACATCTAGCATGAAGGGACGCAGGTGGTCAGCAACACACATCCATGCCCGAGGCAGGATTCGAACCTGCTGCCGTAGCGGTCGCGCGGTTCCGGACTGAAGAGCCTAGACCCGCTCGGTCACAACGGCCGGCATCAAAAACAGTTGCGGCTAACGTCTGTGAAAAAACAGAGTTGTCTCCATTATGGTATACTTCAATTCTTTCGGAGTGAACACCAAAAAATGGCTCTGAGCACTATGGGACTTAACTGCTGTGGTCATCAGTCCCCAGAACTTAGAACTACTTAAACCTAACTAACCTAAGGACATCACACACATCCATGCCAGAGGCAGGATTCGATCCTGCGACCGTAGCGGTCGCGCGGTTTCAGACTGTAGCACCTACAACCTCTCGGCCACTCCGGCCGGCGAGTGAACACCCATTAACAGTAAACATAGCAGACATTCCGGAAGGAGAAAATAGTCGCAGCACACTTTAACAAAATAAGGCGAAGAGGCCACAGAAAGAATATCACCAAAATATTTGGTGAATCGATAGTGAAATGGCACTCAAAAGCTCCCCACGCTCATCACAGGCAGATCTGTTGAGTCCCATCGCAACCACAGCCAACCAAAAACACAGTCTTCGCAGGATAAAGTCTGTGCTCTGTAAAAACTGTTTACTGTCAGCTGCAGACAGGGGAGGTAAATCGGCCTCATGCCGTGCATGTGTTCCTTCCAATTCCTAACTGTCAACCTTCGTGCTGGTCAAAGCCCTCGCGTGGAGAACCACCAAGGATCGTGCCCCGCTACCATGGTCTTGCTATCAATTAATCGATGCAAGCCGACACGGCTCACTCCTCATAAGTCACATAGTTCTACAGCCAAAGCAAAGCGACGCTTGTGTTGGTGTGAAGAACGGCGCCACTGGGTAATGAATGAATGGGTGACTGGAGCTATTGACCTCGAATGGCACACCACGCTTCTCCCTCTGGCAACCCGATGGAAGCGTTTGGATTTTGCGATCGCCTGGAGAACTTTACTTGCCATCATGTTTTCTGCTGACAATGAAGAACGGAGAAGGTTATGTTGCAGTAGGGGAATGTTTTTCGTGCGCTTATGAAATCAATAAATGTGGAAGGATATGAACACATTTTACAGCATTGTGTAGTGCGTACAATAGGGGTGTGAGTTCGGAGACTACGATTGCATCAGCGTGACAGGGCAAAGGAACATCAGTAAGACAAGAGTTTGTGGACAATAATATTCATGAAATACTCTCCCCTGTCTTCAACTGAATGGAATATCTTTGGGATGAGTTAGAATGTCTCTGGTTTCGGCTTCACATACATTCATATACCTCATTAAAGTCTCTCCAGCAGAGTTGAAGCTATCATAAAGGTGAAAGATGGACGCACCCCAGATAAAGTCACTTAATAGGTGTCCAGATACTTTTGATCAGATAGTGTATATCTGGTCTCGTTTATGGAGGAACACTCGTAGAAAAAATATCTAACTCCTTATGGAATCTTTTCGAAGTGCCATGAAAACAAATCAAACATTAAAACAATGGCTAAAGAGGCACTATACTCCCACCCATAACATGAATGAGCGCGATCAGCATAGATTGACTTACTGTGGTAACGTAGACCCCATTGCCCTCCCTCTCCACCCCACCCCCGGTCTCCTCTCACGCCTTACCAAAGTCACGTCAAAAGTTTCCTTTCGAAAACCCTTGGCGTCATCGATCCATTGCTGGACTGTAATCGAAATTCATTGTGTAGTTCCTGACGAACTGTTTCGTCCTGGCCCGGCCCGTCAATTGTAAATCGACCTTTAGATATCCAATTCCATCTCGTAATGTTGTCATGCAACATTATTCTCTGTGTTAGCCTGGAATCATCTTTTTTATGTATAGATATCAGTATCAGTAACAGGTGAGTACGTTTTGTAATGACACATTCCGACGCAGAGACATACAATACATTAAAGGCTGCGCCAAAGAGTAAATTAAGAGGGATGTAGAATATAATCTCTGAAATGTTCATATTGGATTCTCTTTTGATTCATACTCCAAGAAGTAGTTAAGATACACTCCCGATTGTTACATTGTAGGGGATGGACGTAATTTTTGGTGTGTGCGGAAAGGCAGCCATTTTGTTAGTATTTATGGTTCAAATGGCTCTGAGCACTATGGGACTCAACTTCTGTGGTCATCAGTCCCCTAGAACTTAGAACTACTTAAACCTAACTAACCTAAGGACACCATACACACCCATGCCCGAGGCAGGATTCGAACCTGCGACCGGACTGCGCGCCTAGAACCGCGAGACCACCGCGGCCGGCAGTATTTATGGTTTGTGCGATGAGCAGAGCAAGTCTTATTGTCTTGTGAATAAAACATAGTGAGAAATAAACAAGTTTTACGAAAATTATTTAAAGCGACGTAGCATTGTATTCCTTGGTGTCCACCGTCTTCGTGAAGTAAACAGGTGCCGACTTAGGAAGACACACACGGTCAACAAAGGGAAGAACATCGATGGCGAATAATGAATTAATATTGTGGCAAAAGGACTAACTCTACGTCTGAGGTGAGAACACTGATTAAATCAACAATGACGTAGAATTCAAAAATGTAATTTCTCGGAATTGTAAATTATATTACAGGCAAATTTCACGCAGCACTGAATTTGTCCGCATTCAAGTCGGTCAATACAGTCCGTAAAAAAAAAAAAAAGCCTTTCAAAAATTCTAAAGTTACAGTTCCATATCCATAATTATTTCTCTTTTCAAAAAAATCAATAATTTTTTTTTATTTATTTCGCCACAGCTTCTAATAACTGAAGTTTTTCACTTCTTTTACCCAGAACGTGCGAAATTGTGAAACGTCCACAGCAAAGAACTGAACCTGTGAGAGAAATATAAACTGTTAGGAAATTCCCAGTGCAAACTTTTAGGATTTGTTAAGGGGAATCAGTACACAGTAATCTGAATAGGAAGCCATATCCAATGACGCTACAGAGCGTCAAAGTTATGGGCGCCGGCGCATCTAATTATATGTATATACAGGGTGATTCCGTGCTGATGTTACAAACTGTCAAGGATGTTGGAGACGGATAAATGTAGCAATTTGAGATAGCAGTCCCTCGTTCGGAAACAAACGAGTCGTAAGTTACAGGTGATAATCACTCTGGTACCTCTGACAATACACGTATCAGTACTGTTGTTCCTAAAAATGTAAAGTGTGCAACTTTCAGTGGTGGTAGTATGGGACAAAACAAAACAAAAATATATCTGGTAAAGATGGGCTGTGAAATGCGTACCCGAGGAGCTGAGCATTTGTTCCTCTTCGCTAGTGTGAAACACACAAGCACTATTGACTAGTGCTCATAGCTCTTAAAATATGCATTTTAGAGCCCATGTTTAATAGACATTTTTCTCTTGTTTGGACCATACTGAAACCTCTGAAAGTTACCTACCCTTAGGCCTTATCAATAACAGTACCGGTACAAGTACTCCAATGCCAGAGGTCAGGGGTTGCTTATAACTTTTTCATTCGTTTTCGGTACGGGGACCATTGCCTCAAATTGATGATTTTATCCTTGTCCATCACTCTTGAAAGTCTGTAATGTTATCACATAATCACGTATTATTGGCGCCGGCGCCTGTAACTTTGACCCTCTGTAACGCCATCGGATGACGTTTCCGGACATGCGTTCCTGATCAAAATTTTATTCTGTATACTCTCTCCCCTCTACAAGTCCTAGAAGTTTGTAATGGAAATTTCCGAGCACCCTGTATATATGCATTTCAGTGAAAATCCATGAGGCTGTTGGCAGGCGATGCAATTGTCTCCTGGAAGATAGCAGCACCAGAAAACTGTAGCGAACCACAGGAACACCTGCAGAGGATCGATGACTGACAGTTGACAACTGACAGTTGACTCTACAAGCAAATAAATAACGTATTGCACATAAGTAGGCGAAGAGATCCACTACTGCTCTATTGCACTATTGGTGACAAACCGATGGAATCAATAACTACCGTAAAATACGTAGCACTAATTGTGCGTAGCGATCTTGAATGGAATAAACAAAGACTCTTAGGAAAGTGTAATTTCTTACAAAAGAGTGTCTTACAAAACACTTATTCAACCGATGGATGAATACTGCTCGTCAGTGAGGGGCAAAAAATGGCTCTGAGCACTATGGGACTTAACATCTGAGGCCATCAGTCCCCTAGAACGTAGAACTATTTAAACCTAACTAACCTAAGGTCGCGCGGTTCCAGACTGAAGCTGCTAGAACCGCTCGGCCACATCGGCCGGCTAGTGAGGGGCATTTATCATGTTATATTGACAGAAGAAATAGAGAAGATCCGACGAAGAACGGTGCACCTCGTTAACGATCGTTTATTCGCCGTAAGAGCTTATGGAGACCCTCACAAATTCCAGTGGAACACATTACAGGAGAAGCGCTGTGCATCACACAGAGGTGGGACAACATATTTCTTTGTCCCATAAACTCCTCTCGAAATGAATGCAACGAGAAAATATGGCTGATACAGATGAAATAAGTCATATCAGGAGCATCCTGTGCCAACTTAAGGTGACTTGCGGAATATAGTTATAGATAAGTGGTTGCTCCGCGCATGTGAAGAATAATGAAGAGACAATCCTTTCATAAAGGAGCAGCCCACGCCCCGCTACTACCACGTGAACACGGCCATAAATCCATCGGCTGTGGCGCAGCGCCGTCCGATAACTATGAAAATTGTTTGATCACTGGCTCGGAAAGTAAATGACATTTCGGTGCGAGCGCGGGGCGCGCCGGCCGCCCTGCTCCCCCGCGCCTGCCTGCTTCCGCAAACATTAGCCCCGGGGCCGCACGCCGGGGATTACCCCTCATAATTGGATCTGCCATGTCGTCACGCTGTGCCGCGCACCGCCTCCAGGCGGCAGCACAGTCGCCCCAGGTGGACTACAGCCCGCGTGCTCCTCTGCCGCATCCCGTGGGTGGCAGCCAAGCGCCTGTGTGCCATATTTTCATCTCTGAACTCCATACACACATTCACCAGAAAATTTCTAAACAGTGCTGCCCCTTAGTGAAGCTGTATATACATTTTTTTGTGAATCTGTGTATGGAGTTCAGAGATGAAAACACGGCACACGGCTTGGCTGCCCCCCACGGGATGTGGTCGAAGAGTACGCTAGCTGTGCTGTGCTGCCGCCTGGAGGCGGTGCGCGACACAGCGTGACGACATGGAAGATTCAATTACGAGGGGCAATCCCCGGCGTCCGGATGTTCCAGAAATGTAGCGACAAACTTCGAGGGGCTGTAGAGGACGTCTCGAGGAACAAATCGAGACTGGAACCCGTGTCCGGAAACATCCTCCAACGGCGCTAAGGAGTACCGGAGCTTTAGGCACTGATACCGGCCACTAGGCCACCCTTCAGCAGCAAACGTGACTCTGCATGCTGACTTACCGCAGACAAAACGTCTCGCAATGTTTTTTGTCATTCAGTGATCGCGAGCGATTGCCACGTGCGCCACTGCAGAAGATGGAGGTAACTGCTGCGTAGAAAGGTTCTGTGCGCTATGAATGCGATGCTCTGTTGCCTTGATGGGTGACGGTTTCGGACGCGGATTTCCATCTGCAATTTATTTTTCTTCTATGCACTGAAAAACGTTGGTGACTTCAGAGGGTTCCAGGTAACCGCGTCATCCACCGAGGCAAAAGAGCGTCGCATTCGTAGGAGAGGGCTTTCTGCGCAGCAGCTGGTTCCATTGTCTATAGTGGCGATTGTGGCAATCAGTTCCGACCACTGATAACAAACTACAGTGAGAGCCGTTCTGTCTACGGTTCGTCAGCGTACAAAGTCACGCTTGCTGCCCAAGGGATGACCTAGGGAAAGGCGCCGACGCCTGCAACTACGACGCTATGTAGCGTCGTTGGATAACATTTCTGAACACGTGTTCCTATCCTCAATTTGGTCGTCAAGACAACCTCTACAAATCCTCTAAGTTTGTCGCGATATTTCCGGGAGACACTGTATATCAAAATCAACAGTTCTTATAACGTCGCTGATGACGCAACGCTTAACTGTGAGTGAATCTCTACTCTGTATCCATTGCTTACGGCCAGATGATCCTCGTATCCGTTCCCTTAATTCCTACCTAGCTTATAAAATAAAACATTCAAACTTAAATCGTAATTCACTTTGTGTACTGAAAAAATATCTGCATGCTTACAAAAAAAAATCATGAAAACTACAATTCAACTAGTAAATCCTCACCAGAGTAGACAAGTGACACATGTATAAGTGCTACCTCAAACACTGAGTACGGTCTATGGTATCAGTGTACACATGGCTACCGCGAACGTTGTGTAAAGTAGCACATAAGAGAATAACGACTTGCTTGACACCGAAATAGAGAATAACACTTTAATGGACGAAGTGAAAGAAATGTAGCTATGAAGCAAGATTTTGAGGGAAGGAAGATATCAGACGTAGAATGATAGAGGCAAAGAAGGCGTTCTTCAATAACAGAGTCCTATAAGAAACTGAGGTAGACATTCCCGCAGGTCTAAATCTGGAGCACAGCACTGTTGGAAAGTGGAAGATGGAGCATCGGAAATGCCGAGAAGAGGAAACTGGAAGCATTTGAAATGCGTTGCTACCGAAGAACGCGAAACTCTGTATATAAAAAGTGCGAAGTGAAAAACTGCTAAAAGGAACAGCTGAATATAGAAGCGTATGGAACAACCTTACGAGGAAAATCGCCACGTTAGCAGGACATACACTGATTAATCAAACCATTATCACCACTGTCCAGCGCGACATTCAGCGACGCATAGTGACGTTATGTTCATCTGACGCGGTGAGGACAGTATATAGTTGAAGTAGAGAAGAACGGGGAATCATTATAACGACAATAACAGCATTAAATGAGAAAATCCTTTGACATAACCGGTTTGATAGAGGGCATACTGCTGTAAGTCGGCGCCTGTGAACAAGCATCTGGAAGCGGTGAAGCTGGTCGACTGTTCGCGTGCTATTTGATGAATGGCTGTGGAAAGAGGTCGAGATGTTAGACGTCTACGGCTCATCGCTGATGGTGAAGGTTGACTGAAAAGGAGGATAGGCGACGAAGAGTTGCATATCTGACGATAGCGTACACTGGTGGTCCGACAAAAGTGTTTCGGAGAACACAATTCAGCCCATGTTGTTCATTGCGGGGCTCTGCATAGGATTGGCCGTACATAATCCCATATTGACCCAACGACATCGTCACTTACGATTGCAGTGGGCGCGAGATCATCGAAATTGGAGCGCGGATCAACGGAACGAGTCGGCCGATCAGATGAATCATATTTGTTGTTGCAGATGGTCGATGGTTACGTCTGGCTATGCAGTCATCCAACGTCATCCAACGTCTTCCTGAAATATGCACCTTCTTTGGACACAGCCAGTGCTGGCTGGTTTACGCTGAGGGGTGGGGTGGCAAACGTTCACTTGGGTTCGCGCAGGATCTGTGGTGGAAAACAAAGGCACCGTGACAGCTGTGGACTATGTACACATTATTGTGCATCACCTGCTTCCCATCATGTTCGGTGTCTTCCCCGACGCTGATTGCATCTTCAGCAGAATAACGGCCCGTGTCACCTGCCCAGACTAATAATACAGTGGTTTAAGGAACATAATCGAGAAATCACGTTGATGTCTTGGTCACGAAATTCGCCTGATCTGAATCCAATGAAATGCGTTTGGAGCGCTATCGGGGCCCAAGTCGATGCACACAGACGAGCTGCCAGCAGTTTATAAGAATCGCTAGGCCTGTGCTTAGATATCTGGTGCCTCATATACCTGAAAACTCTGCAGGATACGCCTCGAACACAAGCTGCGCGGAACTGCTCCTGTATTCCTTCCAGAGGCGCATCAACACACTATTAAGATGAAGCTCATAGTCTTTTGCCCTATCTGTGTGTGAGGTATACACACAGGTTGAAGCGACGAATGAAAATTTTGTACCAAGGTCGGGATTCTCACCTGGGCCTCCTACTCACTAGGCAGATATCTGAGACTTGGAAAGGACTCTGGAATCACACTCATGCTCATAAATTAAGGATAATGCTGATACATGATGAAACGACCCTCTGTTTGGCGGTTTGCGGGTTTAAATCACCTCCGGGTATGACCATGTGGTGCATTTGACCTGCGCTCGTCGAATGGTGGCGATGGCAGCAGTCCACATACGCAGAGGTGTGCTGGTGCATGTCAGAGTACGGTGCAGCGAGTAAGCGTGTAGACGTTTTCAGACGTGCTAATGGTGACTGTGTGTTGAAAATGGCTCAAAGAATACATATAGATGACGTTATGAGGGGTAGAATACCAAGGCGACTGGAGGGCCGGCCGCGGTGGTCTAGCGGTTAAGGCGCTCAGTCCGGAACCGCGCGACTGCTACGGTCGCAGGTTCGAATCCTGCCTCGGGCATGGATGTGTGTGATGTCCTTAGGTTAGTTAGGTTTAAGTAGTTCTAAGTTCTAGGGGACTGATGACCACAGCAGTTAAGTCCCATAGTGCTCAGAGCCATTTGAACCATTTTTTGCGACTGGAGGCTGGTCAAACACAGCAGGTCGTAGCACGGGCCCTCCGTGTGCCACAGATCGTGATCTCACGATTATGGCAACGATTCCAGCAGACAGGAAACGTGTCCAGGCGCTACAGTACGGGACGTCCACAGTGTACACCACACACAAGAAGACCAAAATCTCACCATCAGTGCCCGCAGACGGCCACGGAGTATTGCAGGTAGCCTTGATTGGGGCCTTACCTCAGCCACTGCAATAGTTGTCTCCAGACACACAGTCTACAGACGACTGAACAAACATGGTTAATTTGACCGGAGACCTGCAAGGTGCATTCCACTGACACCTGGTCACAGGAGAGCCCTTAAAACCTGGTGTCAAGAACACAGTACATGGTCATTGGAAAAGTGGTTCCAGGGTATGTTCACGGACGAGTCCAGGTATAATCTAAACAGTGACTCTCACCGGGTTTTCATCTGGCGTGAACCAGGAACCATATATCAACCCCTTAATGCCCTTGAAAGGGACCTGTATGGTGGTCGTGGTTTGATGGTGTGGGGTGATATTATGATTGGTGCACGTACACCATTGCACGTCTTTGACAGAAGAACTGTAACAGACCAGGTGAATCGGGACATCATTTTTGACCAGTATGACCGCCTTTTCAGGGGTGTTCCTCCTGATGGATGGTAACTCACGGCCCCACTGAGGTGCCATCGTGAAGGAGTACCTTGAAACAGAAGATATCAGGCGAATGGAGTGGCGTGACTGTTCTCCAGACCTAAATTCCATCGAGCACGTCTTTGATGCTATCGATCGACGTATCGCCGCACGTCTTTCAGGAACTCCGACAGGCACTGGTGCAAGAATAGGAGGCTATACCCCAGCAGCCCTGTGTACTTGTGCATGGTGATCGTATCCCATATTGATGTCGGGGTACATGCGCAGGAAACAGTGGCATTTTGTAGTACATGTGTTTCGGGACGGTTTTCACAACTTATCACCAATACTGTGGACTTACAGATCTGTGTCGTGTGTACTCTATGTGCCTATGCTATTAGTGCCAGTTTTGTGTAGTGCCTCGTTGTGTGGCAGTTATCTGGTATACGGCGTCATTCTGCAGTTATCCTTAATTTATGAGCATGAGTGTAATTTCATTTGACTGTCTGTGTATGCAGGAATAGTTAGATTAGCACAGAAACGTGCTCCAGAGAGTAGAAACGGTAGGGACGGACGAGGATTAGACTATTCAAAAGGGATAATATAGGATGTTGGCTTTAGAAGTTATGTAGAGGTGTAAAGATAGGTTAGAAACGTTGCAGGGCAGTATGTAATCAATGGAAATACTAGTGACTCAGAAAAAAAAACTGTGGTTGAGAAGCTGTAACTGTGTTCTCAATAGGAATGTGCCCCAGAGCAACGAGCTGCCAGTTGGAAAAGAACTGTTTTCCTCGAGGCATTGTGCTGGTGCCGCTGCTGTACACTATCTACACCAATGACCACACTGTCGTAACAGACGCAAGATATTCCATTTATGCCAACAACGCAGCAATTGCACTCCGCGGGAGATCGTTTGAGAAGATAGAAACGAAACTGACCGCAGTTGTCGAAGATCTGTCAGACTGCTATGATAATAACCACCTAAAGCCTAACGCATCCAAATCACAGATCTGTGCTTTTTCACTTGAGAGACAGACAAGCTAAAAAAAAGTGGAAGTAAGTTGGAGAGGAAAGTAACTACAATACTGGGACACCCCTACATACCTCGTGGTAAAGCTCGACCGCTCACTTACTTTCAAAGACCACATGGAGCTCCAAGTCAGGAGCCGAAATAATATTACAAGCAAACTCACTAATATCGCAAGGGGACCTCAACCAAATGCTCTAGGGCCGTTTGCTCTAGCTTTGTGTTTCTCTACGGCAGAACATGCTGCACCAGTCTGGCAGAACCCTGGACGTACCAGGCACAGAACCCCCGGGTATTAGAAGATGATCAGCTGCAGTGGTTGAGAAGAAAACACAGGAAAATGATTCGGTGCATTCCATGTTCAGAACCGAAACATCATGTCCTAGTCTGAAGTCGAGTTACAGGTCGCCGAATAAAACTGTGGTGAAACAAATCAACTAGAAGTAAAGACTGAAACTTAAAGGAAGCACCCCCTGCTGGTTTCCAGCTACCCTATCACACGTGGAAGACTTTGAACAAACACGACGCGGACAAAACATGAAGCGGAGCCGGCCGGAGTGGCCGAGCGGTTCTAGGGGCTACAGTCTGGAGCCGCGAGGCCGCTACGGTCGCAGGTTCGAATCCTGCCTCGGGCATTGATGTGTGTGATGTCCTTAGATTAGTTAGGTTTAAGTAGTTCTGAGTTCTAGAGAACTGATGACCACTGAAGTTGAGTCCCATAGTGCTCAGAGCCATTTGAACCATTTGAACCATGAAGCGGAGGGGCTACGTTACTGGCGATGCTACCTGCCAGTGTGGACAACTTCAAGATGATGCACATCTTTTGGTCTGCCCGGAGTTTCCTGAATCCTTCATGCTGCAATCTCTGGTTACAGCGAATGTTCCAGCCATAAATACTTCACAATTTTGGGACTTGAAATCAATTTGATACGTAAAAAGTCTGAGAGGTGCTGTTTGTAGGTTTCCGCCCTCTGTTGGAGGCCAGACGTTACCGTTTAGTTGGCATGGCGGCAGTTGTTTGTCTTCTTCCCGCTAGTGGCAGCAGCGGCGGTTATTGATATGTAGTAACAGTTACCCCATCTTTGGGGGATGTCGTTGTTTTTCTGGGACTTGTGAGTGGGCCAGTTCGGTTGGGGACTCCGCGCAGTGCCATAATATGCCGGGACAGCTGACGGCACGCGTGAACTGCTGGATTGATGGGCTGTGGTCACGAGGGTGCACGACCTCGTCGTAAACCGGATCCAGCAAGCTTTAAGATGAGTGCTTTTCAATCCAAGTAGAGAAACCTCTACCACTGTGATATCTCGCGATTCTTCAGTGACTTGGGTTCGTGTTGCTGCCCGTAGTGTCGCCGAGGCTAAGAGCAGTGAGTGGAGTGCTTGGGAAACGCGGATCTGATTAGCTTTCCTCGACTTCTTATTACTGTTTACTGGTGGTCAACTTGTTACAATTTGTTAAGTGCAACCAGCGGTAATTTTCCTTGGCTGGTGGCCGCTAACGCCCCAGTTATTGCTGGACCGTCTCAGAGGTCGATTTTTGGAGCACTGTCTGTGGCCCTTTGGTTCTTGTGTGATACGTGTGTTCTAACAGGAGGTCTGATGGCCAGTAGTTCAGTGTAACGCTCCTTCAGCCCACGCCTTACAATACCTTGTAATGCCTACATTGAAGGATATATATATATATATATATATATATATATATATATATAGACTAAATCCAGAAATGTAGTGTTCAGTGGATGTTATGGATGTTAAGGCTTGTGTTACAAAGCTTACCATCATCTTATTATACGCGTTTGGTGATCAGTTGCTTGTTTTTTAATTAACCTTTGCTATTGTATCTGCTGTTTTACATCAGGTTTCTAAATTTTTTATATTATTGCCATTCCTGGTGTGTAAGGTCTTCAGCCGTGATTTTGGTCATGTCTTCTGCTGTGTTTATGGCGACTTGCCTTTAATATTTCAATACCTGTAGTTTGTAAGTTTCAGCGAGTTTTAAACAATTCTTAATTTATTGCCATTCCTGGCGTGTAAGGCCTCCTGAACAGACCACAGAGGGTTGCTTTTAAAATATTATCTGCTGTATCTGTATTTGATGGTGATTTGCTAAATTGTTCAAAAATGGTTCAAATGGCTCTGAGCACTATGGGACTTAACTTCTGAGGTCATCAGTCCCCTAGAACTTAGAACTACTTAAACCTAATTAACCTAAGGACATCACACACATCCGTGCCCGAGGCAGGATTCGAACCTGCGACCGTAGCAGTCTCGCGGTTCCGGACTGAAGCACCTAGAACCGCACGGCCACCGCGGCCGGTTGCTAAATTGTAACTCACTAAAAACACTATTATTTACACAGTTGTTTATTCCTTTATTAATACCGTATGGTACTTTTATTTATTGTAGAGTCTGGAATTACTGGTTTAAAATAAATAGTGTGTAACTGTAAAAGGCAACCAATGGTAACTGATTACGGTCCCGTGCACAATCGTAACTGAATCCTGCCTTCCCTTGACTACCAGGTTTCAAAGTCTTTTGTATATGTTGTAGATGTGTTTCCAGTTTGTAAATACCTGGATTGTGCTGTCATGGATAAGAAAGTAGTAGTTATAATAATAATAATAATAATAATAATAATAATAATAATAATAATTAATAATAATAATAATAATTAATAATAATAATAATAATAATAGGCGGCTGAGCGTGTGCTGTATCAGAGACAGAGAGGTCGCTAGTGACGCAGCAAAGTGTTCTCCACCTCAGTGCACAGAATACATGAAGCACCCACGTTTTACCACGCACACCACTCTATCGCTTCACCACATCCAATGACGAACACAGCTCCCTTAATCCATAGATGACAGCACGCTTCATCCCTGTCAGGCAGATTGAAGAAGCTATATATGTACCTCCGCCGACGCACCTGACAGACGGATAAATGGAGCGCGGCATTTTAAGCGAACATTCGCCACCCGTCGCCTGCTCGCTGTCACCGAGGCCGCGGCCGAACTTCCACGGCTGCTTGTATATGCGAGCGCCTGCCCACGCCGACATGGCTTTGCGCTCCCGTTTCGATGTACCCCGCCCCCGTAGCCCACACTTCCAAGTATAGTTCGACTTCCATTCCGCTGCTCTACACCGTGGCAGGAATAATGTAGCAGTTCTGGCGCACAGCTATAGAACAGATTATCAGATTTCGATTTGTTTTGATATTAAGCAGACTATGTAATGTAGCTGCGATGCCTTATACCACAAACGCCAAACTCACCCTTATAATATTTTTACCCTATGTTTACATGGTGGCACCTGATATGCTCAGAGAGACCAAAACTGTTAGTAGCGAGTACAAAAACAGTCGAGTGATGGTAGCTCATTATTTCATCGAACGGATACGCTGGGAGGCAATCCGTTCTCTTATTAACAAATGCAATAAAAACTGAGGCGTCACAGCTGAATAATCCCAGTATCGCTGCATATATTTATATTTTAAATCTGAACAAAGTGTCACTTGGTATTAGATCGTAACAATTCTGAGTGAGCAGTTAGCTGCTACAACGAAATCTTTACGTCTGCGATGTTATGGACTAATTTTACTTATATTTAATATGGGTCCCCGGGAACGACACATATGTTTTATGTCAGTCTTACACTATTTGATGCGGAGTTAAATAAAAAAAAATCTGTTTAATGTTCTACCAATTCCCTTACCATGACCAAGACCCCCTTATTACCCTAAAGAAATACAGGAAAAATCAGTTGGAATTTCTACATAGTTCCGTCGCTTTTGCTCCTATCAAACAAATGCATAGGCCTTTTATTCCGATCAGGCGTCTTTATACTAATCTAACCCAATATGTTCCAACAGTACTCCACAACTAAGGCAACAAAACATGTCCATGTCGGAGATTCAAAGCAATCTAATTTCCTTGCACTACCGCGTCGTAAATTGCAATACCAGTTGCTCTATGTTCTGCCTCAAGCAATTATAAGGTGCTACGCACGTCTATCCCATCCGTGGATTTGCTACTTAAGTGACGTCCAATTATTAGACCACGTTCTAAGTCTCAAAGGGTGCAGATCGAACATAGGAAGAACGTAGATACAGGAATCATCGGTATAATAGATGTAAATTGTTTTGGCTGTGGTGGGAAGGTTCCAGAGCTACAAGCGCTAATAGAAAGCAACGTTGCTCAAATCGTTGTAGGTTCTGAAAGCTGGCTAAAGCCAAAGACAACTTCAGCCGAAATTTTTGCGAATAACCTAACGATGTTCCGATAGGGAAGTTTAAACAGTTGGTGGTGTCGTGTTCGTTGAAGCTAGAAGCAATTTAGCTTGTAATGAAATTCAGTTAGACAGTTCCTGAGAGTTAGCTTGGGCAGAGGTCGTTCTTGCAACCGGAATAACATAATAATTGGATCCTATTACCGACCTCCCAACTCATATGACGCAGTTGCTGAAAGGTTCAAAGAAAATTTGAGATTAATTTCGAACACGTACCCGACTCATACAATAACAGTTGATGGTGACTTTAATTTATCCTCGACATGTTGGCGAAAATACATGTTTAATTCCGCAAGTAAGCATAACACATCAAACGCAATTGTTGTAAATGCATTCTCTGAAAATTAATTCGAGCAGTTAGTTCATGAGCCCACGCGAATAGTAAACGGTTGTGAAAACACACTTGACCTCTTAGCAACAAATAATCTTGAGCTAACAAAGAACATCAAAACTGAAACAGGGAAAAGTGAACACAGGGTGGTCGTAGCGAGATTGAATACTCTAAACCCCAAATCCTCCAAAAATAATATATATATATATATATATATATATATATATATATATATATATATATTCAAACTAGCAGATAAAAATTCGCTTGACGCCTTCCTGAGAAACAATCTCCCCTCCTTTCAAATTAACAACGTAAGGGTAGGCCAGATGTGGCTTGAATTCAAAGATATAGTATCGACAACAACTGAGATATTTATACCCAATAAATTAACAAACGACGGAGATGACGGTACACAAAACGGGTCATAACACGGTTGCGGAAACAACGAAAAAAGCATGCCAAATTTAAACGAAAGCAAAATCTCCAAGATTGGCGATCTTTTACAGAAGATCGAAATTTAGTGCGGACTTCAATGCCAGATGGTTATAACAGTTTGAACAACCGAACTATTTCTCGAAACCTGGCAGAAAATCCTAAGACATTCTGGTCGTATGCAAAGTATACTAGCGCCAAGCGACAATTAAAGCCTTTTCTGAGCGATTTCCAGAATGCTTTTGACACTGTACCACACAAGCGACTTGCAGTGAAATTCAGTGCTTATTGAATTACGTCTCAGTTATGTGACTGGATCCGTGATTTCCTGCCAGAGAGGTCACAGTTCGTAGTAATTGACGGAAAGTCATCGAGTAAAGCAAAAGTGATTTCTGACGTTCCCCAAGCTATTGTTACAGGCGCTCAGCTGTTCCTTACCTACAGAAACGATTTTGGAGGCAGTCTCAGTAGCCGTTCTTTGCAGACGACACTGTTGTTTGTCGTCTAACATCGTCGTAAGACGATCAAAACAAATTGCAAAAGATTTATAAAACACATCTGTATGGTACGAAAGTTGGAAATTGACTCTAAATAATGAAACTTGTGAGGTCATCTACACGAGTGCTAACAGGAATACATTAAACTTCGGGTAGACGACAAATCAGTCAAAGCTAAAGGCCGTAAATTCAACTGAATACCTAGGAAATACAATCACGAACTATTTAAACTGGAAAGAAAGCATTTAAAACGCAGTGGGAAAGGCAAACCAAAAATTGCGTTGTACTGGGAGAAATGTAACAGATCTCCTAAAGAAACTGCCTACACAATGCTTGTTTGTCCTCTTCTAGGGCACTGCTGCGCGGTCTGGGATCCTTCCCAAATAGGATTAACGGAGTACATCGACAAAGTTGATAGAAGAACAGCACGATTTGTATTATCAAGAAATAGGGAAGAGAATATCCCTGACATGGTACAGAGTTTGGGATGGACACCATTAACACAAAGGCGTTTTTCGTTGCGGCGGAATCTCCTCACTAAATAATCACAAACATTCTCCTCCGAAAGCAAAAATATTTTGTTGACGTCAGCCTACATAGGGAGAAACGATAATCATAATAAAATGAGGGAAATCAGAGCTCGCATGGAAAGATATAGGTGTTTGTTTCCTCCGCGAGATGTTCTTGATGGGAATAATAGAGAATTATTGTGAAGGTTGTTCTACGAACACTTAACTGCGATTTGCGGAGTATCCATGTAGATGCAGATACGCACTGAAGCCCCAAAGAAACTGGTATAGGCATGCGTTTTCAAATACGGAGATATTTAAACATGCAGAACACGGCGCTACAGTCGGCAACGCCTATGTAAGACAACAAGTGTTTGGTGGAGTTGTTAGATCGTTTACTGCTGCTACAATGGCAGGTTATCAAGACTTAAGAGAGTTCGAACTTGGTGTTATAGTCGGAGCACAATCGATGGGACACGACACCTCCGAGATAGCGATAAAGTGGGCATTTTCCCGTACGACCATTCCACGAGTGTACCGTCAATCTCAGGAAACTGTTAAAACATGATATTTTCGACGTCGCTGCAGCCGGAAAAATATCTTTTAGGAAAGGGATCAACGATGACTGAAGAGAATCGTTCAAAGTGACAGAAGTGCACCCCTTTCGCAATGTTGGGCCATCAACAAGTGTCATCATTCGAACCATTCAACGAAACATCATCGATATGGTCTTTCGGAACCGAAGGCTCACTCGTGTACCCTTGATTACTGCACGACACAATGCAGTACGTGTCGCCTGGGCCCGTCAAAACCGACATTTGACTGGTGATGACATGAAATATGTTGCCTGGACGGGCGAGTCTCGTTTCAAACTGTATCGAGTGGATGGATGTGTACAGGTATGGAGACAACCTCATGATTTCATAGACACTGCACGTCAGCAGGGGACTGTTAAAGCTGGTGGAGGCTCTGTAATGGTGTGAGACATGTTCAGTTGGAGTAATATAGTGATATGGGAGCCCTGATACGTCTAGACACGACTCTGACAGATGACACGTACGTAAGCATCCTGTCTGATCACCTGCATCCACTCATTCCCATTGTGCTTTCCGACGGACTTGAGCAATTCCAGCAGGACAATGCGACACCCCACGCATCCAGAATTCCTGCAAAGTGGCTCCAGGAATACTCTTTTGAGTTTAAACACTACCGCGTGCCCAGATACTCCGCGCAATTGCGATAAACACAGTGTCTGGTTGGCAGTAGACAGATGCACCTGCCAAGTGGGCAGAAGATCCCGGTTCAGCACACGTTTTCAGCCGTCGCCGCTGATTCCGCTTAATGTCCCGATGCACCTGACGTCACTAGTCCCTACCCTTTCCTCTCCTTTTTTTCCCCCTGCACCTTCAGTTTGCGTATAATGTATCCCGATACTTTTGTCGGTTTCTGTAAAGCTTTAGAATCTCATTCGCTGAAACAAAATAATTAGAATTAGTGGCGCTGACATTAATGAAACGATGTGAAGCGGTATCAATGAAACTCATTCAAAAATTATGGACCTGCATTGTAATAAATGTGTCGTGACAAATGGAAATTTGAGTATGACCGAGAGTGAAAGTGGCTGTAGGCGTGTATAGGTAGCTTAACGCCTGCGACAAGTGCTCGTAATAAACAAGGAATCAGCGCTCGCATCTAGATCTGACAGTGGTTTTCATTTGGCATGACATATTACAAGTCAAGTGTTAGGGCAGCATTCTCCGTGCAACAGACAAATTTTCAGCGGAGCGTGTTTTGGCAGCCGTCAGTGTATTGGCTGAACCAACCAACACTGTTTATTAAATGCTTTTCTAGCCCTTATATTCCTTATGGAAGCTAATATGTAAATCCCGTGCGGTTCGTGTATTTACGGCAAATAGTGAGCTCATCAGTCTGTGCTCAGCGTTTCTAGCGATCAAGCAACTTGCGCAATAAGCTATTCAGGCATCTGATAATCCATGTAAAAGTCGGAAAAGTGAATATGGTTTCACTTTATGGTGAAAGCCACGAAAATTTTAGAGCAGCGACGCAGCTGTATGCTGAAATCCTTTATTTATTTACCAATGGAAAATCACCAAACAGCGGTATGTTGTCAGAAGTTATTATTTCATTCACACGATCAAATGGTTCAAATGGCTCTGAGCACTATGGGACTTAACTTCTAATGTCATCAGTCCCCTAGAACTTAGAACGACTTAAACCTAACTAACCTAAGGACATCACACACATCCATGCCCGAGGCAGGAGTCGAACCTGCGACCGTAGCAGTCACGCAGTTCCAGACTGTAGCGCCTAGAACCGTTCGACCACCCCGGCCATCATTTACACGATCAGTTTGGGCATCTTACTGATGCCATCTTCAGACTCTTATGCAATACATGTGTGGAGAATCAGATACGTCGATGCCTGCGTAACCGGAGCTGTCAATATTTTGTGGAGTGTGTACTTCTAAGAATTGACAATAAGTGTTTTAAATACACACTGCACAAAAAATTCACTGAATTCAGGTATTGATCTTCCCGGTTATGCATGCAACAATGTATCTGATTCGCTATACGAGGAGCGCATAGGGACCTAAAGATGGCTTCAGTGATATGTCGAAACTGGTCTTATCAATGAAATCACAGCTAATGAAAACATACGGTTGTTTGGTGATTTTTCTTTGGTAAATGTTTGACCGACCCCTATTCCGTATCCACGATGGATCGACAGAGATTTTGTTTAGTTGTTGATTAGTACCATACATACAAGGTGAGGGAGCTAAGACAGGCCACTACAGACAGATACATCCAGAATTAACAAATATGTCGAGGAGCGGTTTTCGCCGATTAATAGGGGAGCAGTTGGAGGACGCGCAAAATTTTGAATAGGAGTGGAATTTACCGCATTGTTTGGCTGCTTTTGACGGCAAACACGTGGTTCTGCAGAACCCATACTACGTAGGAAGCAACTGTTTTCCTCATAAGCACTCTTTCAGTATTCTTTTGTTTGTTCTCATCGACACAAACTGCTTGGAGGTCAATGGAACCAGCATGCCTCAACTACATCAAATGACCCAGAATAAACTATTGTCCTCGATATGTATACTTTGGAAGAACAAATAAAGGCTTTTTATTTTGTTTTGGTTTTCCTTTATTGTTTCCAAGTTGTATTTGCTTGTAAGAAACTGCAGACAGTTATTTTGTTTCACCAAGCAGCGGAATTAACTAAGACAATAATCCATGGAATAACTAAGATTAACAAGAAAATGGACGACACTACTATTCAAACACCATGTGCTTCTGTTTATATCATTCTACCAATGATAAATTTGAACTCAAAGGTAAATTTGAATGTGTGCAGAATACTGAATCTTCCGACAGTGAGATACAGTAAAACAAAGCACCAAACAGAGAGAACTGTGGACAGGCGCACGACCGTTGCCCGTGTCTCAATGCGTGGGTTGGCGACAGTTTTGACTTGGCATGGTTGCTCACGCACAAAAATTAGAGACGCATGTGACTTTACACAATTGCATGCCTTTCAACACTAAGACGTCGTAACACAAAGCACCAAATGGAGAGAACCGTGAACAAGCACACAATCGTTGCTCACGACTCACCAGCTGTGTACGGGAGACGCTTGCAGCTGTGCATGGCGGCTCAAGTGCACAAATCAGAGGCATGGGTGACTTGCACAGTTGCGTGCGTCTCCCTTGCCTCTTGGTGCAAAGGCAGTATGTGCCTGGCCCAGACGGAAAGTTGCGAACGGGAGTTCTTGAACGCCTTCTGACAGCAAACTGCGTTTCCTTTCTTCAGTTCGTTGTGGCAGCTGGTTGAGTGCGGGTCTGTTAGGGCTTGCTGTCGGATTCTGTCTGCGTGAAAATGGACGTCAAGACGGAGCAGCGCATTAGTGTGAAATTTTGTTTTAAAACCGGGAAATCAGCTTCTGAGACTTACAAACTATTAAAAACAGCTTTTAGAGATAATTTTATGAGCCAGTCAAATGTTTTTGTCTAGTTCAACAGGTTTAAAAATAGCCACTGATCATGTGAAGATGAACAACGGTCCAGCCATCCTTCCACTTCAAAAACGAATGAAAATGTTATGAAAGTTCGCGAGTTAGTGCCCTCTGATCGTAGACTTGCTATTAAGGACATGGCTGATGATTTTAATTTAAGTTTCTATGCAGTTCAGTCAATGTTAACTGAAGATCTGAACATGCGTCAAATGTCCGCAAAATTCATTCCAAAAGTGTTGTCAAGTGACCAGAGACAATACCGGCTTGAAGTGTGCCAAGAACTGATTAATCGGACCAAAAATGACTCAGGTTTGTTAAATAGGTTAATTACAGATGACGAATCGTGGGTATGTGAATATGATCCTTAAACCAAAGTGCAGTCTTCGTAGTGGAAGACTCCAGGTTCACCACGACTGAAAAAAGCATGGCAAAGTCGGTCGAAGGTAAAGACAATGTTGGTGAATTTTTTCAACTCTACCAGTATTGTGCATAATGAATTTACCCCTGGAGGATAGAAGACTTGTATTGAGGAAAGACAGGAGTTGGGTGCTACAGCATCACAATGCTCCGGCTCATCATGTCTTCTCCATCGTTGAATTTTTGACCAAATTCAAAATTCTTGTGCTTTCACAACCGCCATATTCCATTGATTTGGCCCCTGTGGACTTCTACCTGTTTCGTAAACAGAAATTTTCACTGAAAGGGAAGCGATTTGACTCGATTGAAGACGTCGAGGCTAATACAGAGAGCGTGCTTAACACACTTCAGGAAGAAAGTTTTCAGGAATGTTTCCAAAAGTGAAAACACCGTTGAAGTCGGTGTGTTCAGTTGGAAGGTGGCTATTTTAAAGAAGATGCATCACAGTAGCATGTAAGTACCACCATTGAACAATTACAAGCCCATTCTTAAAACTTTCCATCACACCTCGTAAACCATGTTAAATATTAGTAAATTTGCTACACAGCGTACATATATTATTATGTGCAGGTATCTCACTATCACAATGCATAGATTCCCGCTCCTGCCCTAGCATGTCAGATGCAGCTCTCGGCAGCAACTCTGCGTGTGCCACCGTGTCGTCTATTGGGGAATAACGGAGAGTGGGGGACAACGGGGGGTGCACATCTTGACTTGTGCTTACCTGAGAAGACTGACACATGAGGCCGGCTGACGATACTGCTTACAAAGTGCTTACTAAATCACTATCATTCATCGTAACAAAACAACTGATATTCGATTCCAGCAGCGGGTAACAGCTAAAGCAGCTAATAAATAGTGATACAGAATTTTAGAACGACAGTCGATGAATAGCAGCGAGTTTGGAGCATTGAAAATATAACATCTCCTACCGAATATCCACCAGAAACTAGCAATGAATCCAAACGTCCCCAATAGAGCTGTGGTTAATTTTAGACAAGGCAAGGCCTATACCCCCAATACTTACAGAGAATAGGAAATAGACCATCAGCATTCTGTGATTTTAGTGGTTTAGGATGATGCTCAAAAGGCCTTTCTAAGTGGAAGTTATCAGACGTGGATCTTCTCAGTGACAAATGCAGCTCTTAATTGGGAATGCAGATACATCTAAGTTACTGAGCCTTACTGACTCTTAACGATTTACCTAGGAGTGAACCAAACTAGTTCCAGTTGAATATTAGAGACGTAAATACAGGTCTTAGAGATGTTAACACAGGAGAGGGGTGAGTTAGAGGCCATATAGCAAGGACGTGAGTAGACATCAAACATACTGATGGAGAGAACTTAAGTGCCATAGGTGATACATGAGGGTCCTTGATAATGAAATGCAAAAAACAAATACTCACTCATAAGACATGGTCAGGTGCCAATGTAGCTTGTTACATGTACATAAAAGTGGCGGGTGTGTAAATGGAAGAGCTGAAATTCTCTGTGACAGGTAGAATGGACACCAGGTTACATACTGTTACTCGAGTTTAGTGTTGTTACAAGACAAGGTAGAGTGTATAAGGGATGTGTGAACAGGGTTGGGTTTGTTTGGGGGAAGAGAGCAAACATAGGGGTCATCGGTCTCACCGGATTAGGGAAGGACGGGGAAGGAAGTCGGCCGTGCCCTTTCAAAGGCACCATCCCGGAATTTGCCTGAAGCGATTTAGGGAAATCAGGGAAAACCTAAATCAGGATGTCCGGACGCGGAATTGAATCGTCGTCCTCCTGAATGCGAGTCCAGTGTGCTAACTGTGTGAACAGCATTAGATGTTGAGTGATCACTGTGAAAAACCTCGACGTGCCAAGTACTCGTGTGAAACAGCGTTATCACCATAAGACAGTGAAAGGGGCTTCATTGTCGGTCTCCATTTGACCAGAGGCCGAATCGCACACAGATGTGACAGTCGCCTGACGCTGGACACCATGGGAACACGAGACAGGCAGACTCGTCGTCAGGATTCAAGTCGACATATTATCGCCTCATCGCCACAAGGAGGATTGCCATAGCGGGCACCAGGCACATAGCAATGCCTTCACCTTCGTGCCTGCTGTCTGAGAAGAAGCAATGAATTCGCTGTAACAGTCTGTGTCATTCTACACCATTGGTCGAGACTAGCTGCAGCCAGACTACTTAATGCTAAGGATTGCACAAAAATCGCAACAGAAACGGGTGCATGTGGAGTGGTGTCAAGACAGGGAAGTATAGATGGGTGATGAATGGTGAAGCATTTGTTCAATGACGAGTCGCGGTTCTACACTACGCCACATGACCATCGTCGGCGACCTGGGAAGAGATCCCATCTTTCAAATGTTTTGCAGAGACATACCGGTCTTACTCTTGGCTTGATGGTGTGGGGATCAACCGATATGACTTTAAGTCACATTTGGTGGATCTTTTCACGACACAATGGTACGGAGAGATATTCAATGTGTTGACAGGTTATCTCTAATGCAATAATATCGTGGTGCCATTTTTCAACAGGATAACACTCTTATACACATCAAGAGTGTGTCTATGCATTGTCCGCGTGATGTTGAAGTATTGCCATGCCAGCAAGATCCACGTCTCAATCCCCGACAGAACACGTGTAGTACCAGCTCTGACGTCAATTGCATTCCAACGCCAGTATCCGGAATGTCAAGGACCAGCGTGGGCCAGCTTGACTCAGGAGAGGAAGAGGACACAACTGCTTTATGACACTCTTCCTAACAGAATCAGTGCATATGTCCAGGCTATAGAAAGCAAGGTCGTAATGATAACTGGGCTTAGACTATCAAGTTCGTTTCCTTCTTCAATTCTGGATGCTTCACTAGCTCACAAGTAGAGTAAAACTGTGTGCAATCTGTAGTGCCGTGCTTGTATGGAAGCATTTGTATTGTAATTTACTTCATTACAGATACAGTAATAACTAATAATGAGATAGTATGTTCATCCACAAAGAATTGTGGTGAGTCCTTGTTTTGCCATGTGATTCAATAACTGGACGATTAATTACAAGTGTTATATTAAATATTTAATGTTGATTAAGTAGAATCAAATACATTATGAAAACCAACACAGGGTTGTGCTGACACGAGTTTAACCAAACCCCACACTATCTGGACTGCCACTCATACTAAAAAGAAAAATAACACATCGTCCATTTAGGGACAATATTTACAGGAAATTCACCGGTGGCTACAAATGCAGGCCACTTTCGGTGCAGGGAAAACTCGAAGACATATCGAATCAGTCGCAAATAGAAGTACAGCAAGGGAAATCCATATTAGAACAATTTAATACATTCATTTACATTTAAGAAGAAGATTCTACGCAGCTGGTAAACATTTGAAAAATGATATGAAATATTTTTATTGTTGACGATCTAATTTATATTCCTGTTTTTTATATCGCCTTGTAAGTTGTTGCGAATATTTTATGGTAACTGATAATGCTCTGTGGATAGAAACTTCTTATATAATAAAGTAATTTTTATCACCAGCTCTTCGCAGTGAATCATAACGTTTCTCAAACATTTATATTCGTTTTTTCTTTATGTATTTTAATTTCATAATCTTTCTAATTAATTGTTATTTTTGTATACATTTACTAATAAGTTGTATTCTATGAATTAATATTCTTATTATTGTATTGTTACAGCAAATAATTTAAAAATACTGTTATGCGGAGAATTTTCAATGCTGTGAATGTACTGTACGACCTGATTTAGATAGACGGGAGGGTAAATCAATCTTCGCAATATGCATAACTTGTCAGTCGCAAACCCACGCTGACTGAGTCAAGCATATAAAAAGCTTTCTTGGTTTGTCAACGTGTGCTGCGGGCTTTTCACGTATCGCAAAACTGACCTCTCTTTTATGTACTCTAAACAGCCACAAGTATCTACAGTGCCCAATAGATTCGCTCCGCATCATCGGACATCCCACTGAGCATCCACGTAGTACCAAGATAACGGTTATTCTGTCCACAATGACGAACCAAAAGAATTTTCAGTCGTCTAATTTTCCAAACTGTCAGTTTATTGAGCAACCACCTATTTTGACAGGACCAGAGGTGGGACTCTTCCTACACGTCGGTCAGGGGGGCTGAAGATGGCGCAATATGTCGCCACCGTGAGGGATAGCCGCGCGATCTCAGGCTTGTCATGGTTCGTGCGGCTCCCTCCGTCGGAGGTTCGAGTCCTCCCTCGGGCACGAGTGTGTGTGTTCTCATTAGCGTAAGTTAGTTTAAGATAGATTAAGTAGTGTGTACGCTTAGGGACCGATGGCCTCAGCAGTTTGGTTCCATAAGACCTTACCACAAATTTTAAAAAAATAAAAAAATACAAATAAAAAAATCGACGAAACTGGTTGCTCAATAAAATAACAGTTTGGAAATTTAGACGGCTGAAATGTGTTTTGATCGTCGTTCTGTACCGAACAGACAAACAACTTCCGAACTTTTATCAGGGGGAAGTTAAAACAAAGGTCCACAACGAAAGTCCGACGAGTCCTGAAGACATGAAGAAACGTGTAACAAGGGCTTGTGCTACGATATGTCCGGATGAAACTCAGCGTGCGTACTGTCTGTCCGAAACCGGTGTATTGCCTATGTCAAGCGTTCAGGGTCTACATTGTGAGGACATGAGAAAATGATATGAAAGCCATAGTTATAAACACAAGGGCCGTGCCTGAATTAAATGTTTTCTTGCATTTGGTTCACTAGTCATGACTGAAGGTCTGCGGTTTGCGCCTTTGTTGTCTTATTATGTCATCGAGTTTCACGCATGTACGTCGATGTGGTCATCTTAGAAGGCCCTTTCCAATTTCACAACGAAAAGAACACACTTCCGTTAAAAAGTATTCATTATTATTTAAATTTACCTGTGTGCGTCATAAAATTAGCTACGTTGTCCGTTATTGCTTTACGACAACCGCAGCTCAACATATTTACTCGTTCTGGACATATATGGGACGTCTTTGTCAGTGGTCTAACCCTGTATACGGAAAACAAAATTGTTCTCCAACGATATCATATGAAAATTAGTGACCTTTGATATTGCTATTTCCTTGTGTATCTTCCTTCTTTGTATCATAAATTCTAAATATGTTTTCGCCTAGCCTCCGTAACTTGTTAACTTAGTTATAATATTGTTAATTATTAACCAGACTCCGTGGTTCAGCTGGACTATATGGTCTCCATTTCATTCACATATGGTAAAGCTGATATGAGGGACCTTTCTGCCCTGCAGTTTGCATGCATCCTAATTGTATAACGGTACCAAAGTAACATGCTTTCATTTGGGACTAATTTGTAACTGAAACTATATCGCTCGATAAAACTTCATGGGTGAGAGACAGAGATATTAAAATCACTTTTTTTCAACGCCACAACTCCGTTATACAGTAGCTTCTAGAATATGGAGCTCATCTGGTCATTTGATTTTGTCCTGTACAATAGGGCGTAACACTGGAACACTGGAGTTTCGCTGCTGTTGGAAACAGCGGATGCGTTCTTCGGTCTCACAACGACATTTAATGTTCCACCGAGAGAGAGAGAGAGAGAGAGAGAGAGAGAGAGAGAGAGAGAGAGAGAGGAGGGAGGGAGGGAGACAGAGAGAGAAAGTGAAAGTGAAAGTGGAAGTGATAGTGGCGAAATAAGCCACTGTCTTTGAGGACAACGTGCTGTTCAATAAACGCTTCGGTATGTTTCTCAGTTTGGATACCTACCAGTGGAGATTTGGGCGTAATCTTATTCCTTGAGTATAAATCTATCTTTCTACAATGTTTGACGTTGTACTCACAAAAGATTTTACTTTTTAGTACCAATGCAACAGTTCTCGATGCTTAGATGCAGTACATTAACAAACATATTTTCCATTTCACAGTGAAGAGAGTCAGAGATGACGTTTGTATCGAAACTTTCTTGCCTTGCCCTATCATTTCCAAGTCGATAGCTGAAATGGAGACAGTTTGTTTGTTCTTATACGAGTTACAAATACTCTAGGTCCATCTTAAACAACCATACAATATTTTGTTACTGTAGGATATTCCTGACTTCGATGAATTTCCTCGAAATTCAAATTTATCAACTTATGCCTACTATATGGTGAGTGAAGACAAGCTGTGAACGTTAACAGTTCCATAAGTTCCATGTTCGTTGTCACTACAGTTTGTGATAAGAATTTCTTTTGTCGATCTCGGACAATGTCAGCACGATGCTTAAATACCACATCCATCTGGACCTTCACACCTAAGTGTTGTGTCACTTATTCTGCTATTGCATTTTAGTACTTACTGAATCTCGCAGCTCACAATTTTTAAAGTCTTTTCAGTTGCCAGTCCCTATACTAAACTGAGACCCTGTAAATATTTGACTTGTTATTGCTCCAGTTCACGCTCCATCAGAAATATCTACGTCATCCACAAAAAATTTAGATGGTATTCCGTTAATAAGGGTATGTACAGTATATAGCACAGGTAGTAATTGCAATACATAGTTTCTATGATTTGCATTGAAAATGTCACAAAACGAGGTGCTGCATCAGTTGAGACAGTTCACTGGTATTTTTCGGGGATAGCGTTCAAATCGCCACCTACCCACGTACCTGTAGATTTTCGTAATTTCCGCGAATCACTTCAGACTTATCAAAATACTCACTAAAACAAAACTTGAATAGTTTCTTCCCCATCTTTATGCAAACTCAAGTTTGTGCTAGATTCCATTGGGTTCCGCAACGTTGTTAAATTCTGGTAGCCACATTTAAGTGCTGGTGAAGTCACCCTTTACTCAGCTGAAATTCAGGAATCATCTATGAAAATTGTCTTTTAATTGTTCTTTCTCTATGTTGACAATATTTCTTTTTCACAAAGATCATAATCCCAGACAGAAATTAACATTAACGTTATTTAATAAACAACACGTTATATAAAACAATTATTGAACTGTGGGAAATACAACCGTAGAATATTACTAAATAAAAGAAGGGAGACATTTTTAATAAATCTACAACATGTATACTACTGAACCTTAAACTTACAGCACCAAGAAATGGCGTGCAAAGAACGTCAAATTGCCATGGAGTATACGACATGATTGGATACGCCAGCGATTCTAGTAAAACCACACGAAGTGAAAAGCAGTAACGCCATATCCATTTTGTGTATAACGAAATAAAACGCAATGAGTTTCCCATTCAGAAATTGTATTTAAAAGGTGGTTGTTCCCGAGAAGGTCGCTTCCGCAAATCATTTCAGGCTTGTCAGAATGATCCTTAAAAACAAAACTTTATGAGTTTCTTCCCTGTCTTTGTCCAAACTCGCGCTTGTTCGGGATTCCATTGAATATCGCTACGTTGCAAATTTTCTTGTAATTCACGCCTCACTGTGTCAATTAATCAATAGTTACGCTAGATAAAATGCGGTTTAGGTGTCTAAAAATAAAAACAATTTTAGGAAGAGGCCTATAGCTATCATCCACGAAACTTCTCTAGTTCGCTACTCTTGTTTACGAATCGCCAGGAGGAGACATACGAAATAAATAGAATGTTAAACGATGACACGCAGCCTCTCGCTATTTTTTTATTCAGGCAGTTCTACGTTTTTGCTTTCGAAAAGCACGATGAGGTTGCATCCCATTGCATGATATTAACTGTTTCCCTCAAACTGTACTCATTCTGTCGGCTCAAGGGCTAACATCTCCGGCAGCAACAGTACAATCTAAGGCTGTGCCTGTCCTTAGTGAGACAGTGTTATATATCTGACATTAGGTATCATTTATTGTACTTGTCACAATTTATTTACAAACGAACAACCTTAAAAACAATATGTTCTTCACTCTTCTTACTCATTTTACTGAAATACAAATGTATATTAGTATAATAGTTACTATTTTTCTGACTAGTTTCGTTAACACACACAACCGCAACATTACACACAATCCTTTGAAGGGAAACACCCACGAACATGCACACAAACACGCTTCGTCCCTGAATAATCATTCACCTGCCGAGATCTACACTGAAAGTAGGAGCATACATCGTGCTTCAGAGATAGCTCCGGCAGCCAAACTTCACAATAAACCGCAGGAACGTCCCGTGAGCTCATAAGGCTGATCACTGGCCACCACCCGACGCTGCACTCACTGACAAAAAGGGGCGGACGCAACTCCGCACAGCATGGCGGCGGCGCGGGTGGCGCGCCAATAAGGGGCCGACCCGCTCGTCTGCGCAAGCGTGGAGTAGACCAATCGCTGGAAAGGCTACGGCCATGGAACCACGCCAGTCGTCCGCTAACACTCACAGCAGCAACTGCTGTTAGCTGGCTTTATCAACCCTTTCATCCTAATGTGATAACAAAGCAGTGAGGACGATCACCTCTACACTAAAATAGTCAACCATAAGGCCGCTTGTTTCCCTGCTTGAAGATTCACACGAATAGCGACGACATTGTGATCCGTATGCTGGACTCCCATCCGAGAAGACAATTTTCTATTCGTCTGTACAGATTTCCATTTGTCGCGATTTCCCTAAATTTCATAACGTAAATGCTGGAACGCTTCCATTCGAATGAACGTGCTCAATCTTGTGCTTCATTCTTCGCAAGTCTGAACTTGTGTTCAGTGTCAAGTGGCCTCATGATCCTCTTTTTCTAGACCCACGTTATATGAAACTCAACTTCGTTAATCAATAGTCTGTCGTCTCCTGTTATGTCGTGCATAACTGGTAACACTCTTGTCCTTGTGCTACCTTTGCACTTGCAGTTCTGAAGATGAAAATAATTCCAAAACGTGTCCTGCCTACTTTGTGATCAACAAAGTCATTCTTCACCTGCGGTATCAGTTTGTTGCCACCTGTCCAGCTTCAGAACTACGCATATTTACTGGAATGTTCGCTTTATGTCACACTTTTATTACTCCTAGATAAACTTGTCTCTTCCTTGTAACAGTAGTATATAGTAAATTGTCGAATATGTGAACCGATTAATTTCATTACACAACGTTTTCCAACAAATGATTGAGACCCTACGAATGAGCCATATATTTATGGATTTTAGGTGCCATATTTGCTGTACTATTCACCGTATCTACTTTATTTAACAATACGATTAATTTCATTACACAACGTTTTCCAGCAAATGATTGAGACCCTACGAATGAGCCATATATTTATGGATTTTATGTGCCATATTTGCTGTACTATTCACCGTATCTACTTTATTTAACAATATGAGAACAAAACGCTTTACTGAATGCAGAGTGAGTCATCTGAGTTGTTAATCTCAAGTATTTCTGAGTCGTTTGCGACTGTCCAAGCAAATTCGTAGTATGCAAAGCAGTAATATTTATCTTGTCTGTACATTTTCAAAACAAAAATATACTGAAGCAAGTATGATTTTGAAAAGAGAAAGTTATAATTCTAATGAACTGTGAAAATCTTTTGACTCTCAAGCATAGTTACATGTCTCTTGCCTTAGTGAGGAGTAAAATTTCTAATAAATATGACGTCAAGTGTGTGTTATGCTGACACTGTCAACGAAACTGGAGATTCCTTCCCCTCACTCACTATTTGGCAGTAAAGACTGTCAAATTCCACTGTGATGGCAATAATGATATCATTACTTAAAAGTTCAAGCTTACTTTTATTCAAGAGGCTCACTATTAACCACAATAAACGTCCAAGCAGAATAAGTTACTCTCCTTCACCTTTCAAGAGTGTGCTACTCGCCTATTCCGGTCACAGCAAAAGTTGTCGGCAACGTTTCGTTGGTTTTCCAAATATCTGGCTTTCCATTGGTCTATTTGATAGAGCTTCATTTGATATTCTTCCTTCTTTCATTCTTCCCAGATGTGAGAGCCATATTTCTTTATTTTCGTCGATTCTATTTTCTGTTTTAAAAATATTCAATTATCTCCGCTCATCGTCATTTTTAAATCCATCCACTCTCGTGCAGCCTTTCACAAATCTCGGAACTTTCATTTCTGATCCCTGTTTTTTATGAAGCTATTTAGTGTCTGTTATCCCTGTCTCCGAGCGTAGAGCAAAACTAGCACAGTTATTAACTGTGAAATTTCATATGTGTCTCTTATCTCTTTCTATGAGATAATTTTCTTCGAATAGTTCCATTTATAGCCCAGAAATTATTCTAGAAGTTATTTTGTAAATGATCGGTATCATACTCAGTATCATAAGCTAAGCCAAAGTTATGGAGCGACCGTGACGTCGTCTGCAGAACGAAAGAAATTCGCTGCCAAACGCAGCATCGAATCAGAGGTGTCGAAGTAGACACGCCCCTAAGTTATTTTTATTTTCATTTTATTTTTTTCCCGGCCGTAGCTGGAGAGATATTTACGTCCGAGCGCCGTGTCGCTCTTCCCCAGTCTCTGTTTAATCTGTGACCATTTGTAACAATCACTAACAATAGTAGTATCGCCTTAGCACAATCCGGTTACTTGCCAATATAACAGTTATTCTAAACTTATATCCAGTTAAAGACGGTACACTGATGTGAAACTATCATTCTACAATGAACAAAGTGTTAATGTTTTAAGTGTCAGCGGCAGCATTAAATACATGTGAAGTGTGGACAGTAATTGTTTACAACGTTATATATTTACCTCGCTCAAGTTTCAATAAATTACTAACAAAGTTATATATTTACCTCACTCAAGTTTCAATAAATTACTAATTATTAATATTTAGTGCTTGTCATCCCTGTCTCTGAGTGTAAAGCGAAATTAGCACATCAATTACTCTGTCAAATTTCACCTGTGTTTGCACATGTTGTAGTATCTGTTCGATCTCCTCGAGAAGTAATCTACTTGCTACAAATCACCACGGTGACACGCTTGTTTGGTAGGTTTATTATCGATGGTTATTTTTGTTTGGACTCGACATTTGCGACTAAAAGCCATAGTCTTTGACTTTTGTGCAGAGATATTCATGTTATATCTGGGACAGACCATTCGAAGATAATACACGGATCTCAGTAGTTCATTCCCAGTTGAATAACGGCATGATAATTAGCAAACCCCATTAATCAGTCATACCGAGAAAACCTTAGAGATCACAGCAAACACATTGTACTGAAGTATATGAAGTATATTCTTTCATGTATTTTAATTCCTTAGCTTATTCTGAGCTTTCATTCTGTGATTACATCATCTAAGTAAATTTCGAGAAATGTAGGGGATAAGCTACTCATTGCGTGTTATACATTTGTTCTGGTCGTAATTCAAATAATATGAATTTTTACTCATCATGTCGCACAGGAGAGATCATTCTACTCTGTCACGATCTTTTCGTAATCAGTGCGTGTGATGTGTGTCTCGTGGTTGAATTCTCATATTCTGTCGATCAGTGTTTTCAAGGAAAATGCGCCGTCTATGTGTAATAGATCGTTTCTAAGCCTCACTTCTTCGTCAGGCAACAAATTCTTTGATACAGGATGCAACCTTTCATTATTTATTTTTCCATGTGCTTTATATGTAATGTTTAACAATCTATTCTGCCAGGGATTTTCGAATGCTGTTAAAAGAACACAGGATACATTGCAAATATTTGACCCACTATCTATGTAATTTAAAAAATGTTATGTTGACCATACAGAAAAATACTCTCCTCTTTACGTACCATCGTTTCTCTAGAAGATTCTTTCTGAATCGGCAGTGGCTCCAGAAATAACTGATGTTAATTATTTAGGTGACTCATTTCCAGTAAGATACTAATAATATTCAGTAAGATACACCGATAAAGACAACTTAGATGTTAAATTCTAAAATATAATGGAAAAGACGCACTGCTTTCCCCATTACGTTGGTTTCAAAATCGATTAACATGATTTAAGTGTATTGATGAGAATGTTATATATTATTACTAAATGTCTTCGGTGTGTTATAGAGAACGACTCTCTATAAACTTAACATCAGATATTCGCATTTTCACTGAAGATGAGGCATAAATTCAGGCTATACCCTCAACTGATACAACATATACAATTTTAGAAATTCAAAATCCTTCTTGTTATCTGCCTGTTACAGCATTTAAGAATAAATATGAGTAATCACACTTCGTTCCAACTTTTGAAAGCCATCACTTTGTATATGAGGCGTGAGTTCATACCTCAATTTATACAGTAATAGATTCATTTTATGTTCCGTTATCTGTAATGTGATCTCCGTCTATTGGCCTTGTAAACAAACACAGTTATTTGTTTCAACGCAACTAAAAGTGTATCAGTATTTTATGTTACCTCACTTACGAAATCACACGATAACCTGAAACCGATGACTGCAACATGCAAGGTTAATCTATTTTAGAGTTACTCAGCGACGTTCGCAGTTTCTAATATAGGAACCGATTTCCTTTTCGTAGAATCTTCTTTAAAATAAATAGTTTATAAACGCTATAAATAAAGGTTATGGTAACATTTAGAAGTCCTCAGCCCCTATGGCCTACTATTTCGTTCATATTTAAAATACAGCTTTGTACCAGGAAATAAGCTAAAATAGCCTTAAGTAACTCTTCGGACAGCCTGCAGTATGTAAAGATTTAACCTATGCAACTGCAGAACGATAAGCGATACTTCATGATAGAACAGACGTGATATTTCAATGCCAATGTGACATCTGCTAGACAAGAGATCTGAATTTTGAATCAGCGATCAGATTTAAAATATCAGATCGAATAAAAAGTTGCAACATCTGCAATTTAATGTTTATAGCTGTGACGTCACATTGAAAGGGAAGTATCCTTACACTAGAAGAAACGTTTCAGAAGAAAATTTTAACTGTTGTTCAATTTTCCCAGTGAACATTAAGAACAAAGTGACAGTGTTTAAAATACAGCGTTCTCGTTGTTTTAGTCGTATGTGCATTTTTAAGTTTTCTGAAATACTAATGTATTTTGGGAAAAACTATGAACTAGTAATGTAATTCTGGAAAAAGCTAACTCGAAACTAAACTAGTCTTATCCATTTTGTTTTTTAAAAAAGTAGTTGAATATCTCTGTTTCATTTTTGTCTAGATGTAGTGACAGGTGATTCATATGACATTATGGTGTGTCGCCACGACTCTCTCCCTTTTACAGAAAAGTGTCCCTTATTATTTGTGCTCTTGACATTTCGCTTTTCCTAATGCGAATAACTTTGTGTTAACATACTATCATTTCATATTAAGCAGCTGTCGACATAGGGGAGAGAGCGTGGCGGATATGATACGCGAGTTGGGATGGAAGTCATTAAAGCAAAGACGTTATTCGCGCGGCGAGATCTATTTACGAAATTTCAGTCACCAACTTTCTCTTCTGAATGCGAAAATATTTTGTTGAGTCCAACCTACATAGGTAGGAATGATTATCAAAATAAAATAAGAGAAATCAGAGATCAAACAGAAAGGTTTAGGTGTTCGTTTTTCCCGCGCGCTGTTCGGAAGTGGAATGGTAGAGAGGTAGTATGATTGTGGTTCGATGAACCCTCTGCCAAGCACTTAAATGTGAATTGCAGAGTAATCATGTAGATGTAGATATTCCGCAAAGCTGTGGCCCATGTCAAAGCTGCGACCCACTTCATTCTCTGAGACATCCGCCCCTTCCACTTCTGCGCTAATAGCGGTAACGACTCACGTCTACTCACCAGATCGACCATAAAAATGTGCAGTTCTTACAAGCCCACTGAACTGAGTTCCGTTGAATATTTTTGGACCTCAGATTTCACGTCATACTCGTGTCAGAGACGTGGCTGAAGGCTAGCATCGCCTCCAGTTCTCTAAGTCTAGGTGGCTACGTTTTTATGAGACATGACACGTGCAACAGACGACGGGGTGGTGTGACAGCGTATATTCGGGCAAATTCGTACCCAAAGCTCGAGATCATATCTAATAACGAGGACAAACAACCCCAATACACATTCTTGGAAATTCAACCTTTCAATAGGAAGTGTCTCATCTGCACAATATGCGGTCCACATAAAGTTGAACAGCTGCACTGTCAAATCTTGAACATTTATATGAACACGTAATTCTAGCCAGAGATATGTACATAAATTTTCTGAACAATAATCCTTCCCTATCAAAATTCACTCGCATACTTTTTTACTTAAACCTCACACTCATTCCACTTGGACCTACTCACTATACAGCACTCACACGTTGATCGAATATGTAATATTCATAAATTACTCGCTGCAGTGCCCAAGGAATAAACCGACAACTTCGATCTTTAGAGATTTTCAGCTCATAAATTAGTCTGAGCTTACAGCGGATGTTCATGGTATTTCTTGGCAGACGACATCAGGAAATTACGTCGAAATAAATAACAAAGTCTCCAATGTCACTGAGAGACTCAGTATCATATACTACAAACATGTCCCCCTAAAAACAGTAAGAGTAAGGAGAAACCCTGACCATGGCTGACAGATTATTTCAAACAACTCATGAGTGTCAGAGATTTATTACACAGGAAATACAAGCGCCACATAATCACATCACATACCAACAGCTACGCAACTACTTAAGTCAATTCGTCAGGAATACAGAACTCAGGTATAATCACTCGCTAAATGGGGACTGTCACAGATCTGCCGTACTGTGGAAAAATCTACGAGGCCTAGGAATAGGCAGATCCAAATATGCCACTAAACTTCTAATTCCTATTGAAGATCTAAATGAATACTTCGGAACGCCGACGTCTATACTTGATAAAAACACAAGCGCACAAAATAGCATCTTCCTTAATGTCTCAGTGGTTAGTGAATAAAAGAAAGTTTCTCTGCGGACTGTAAGCCCTAACACGGTCAGGAAGTCAATTGCGCGAATTCATTCTGCAACTGCAGAATACAATAATATTACAGCGAACATGATTAGTTTCCTCGTCAATCCACTGCTGCCATAATAACGGACATTTTTAACAATTCTTTAACCTCTTGTACTTTCCCATAAGACTGGAAGCAGAGAGTCATAAAACCATTACCAAAGATGGAATCTGCCAGAGAACTCTCCAACTACACACCTGTTTGCTTTCTACCAGCACTATCCAAGGCCTTAGAATATATAGTTCATGAACAGTTCACTAATTATTTTACATCACGTAATCTTTTAGATGACTGCCAGTCTGGTTTCCGCCAAAATCGCAGCACGAAGACTGCTCTTATAAAAGTGACTGACGATTTAAAACATGCCGTGGACAAACAGTAAGCAACTATCATGTGCTTCTTAAAGTTCAGCAAAGCACTGTAGACTTTGACATTTTACTTGCTAAACTCATAAGCCTAAACTTTTCTTCAAGTGCTGTAGAATGGTTCCACTCATACCTTGCATCGCTCCAGCAATGTATAATTATTGGAACAAAAAGGTAGCAGTGGAGGAATATACCATAACTTAAGCGCCACTATAAATAAAAACATTAAAATGTTCGTCATTCGGAAGAACCGTTACAACAGCACGTGAAGCTTACCAACAGCCATAATTTCCCTTCCGTGATTTTCTGTCGTCACAGAGCCACACGAGGTACTCGTATTAAAGGTCGGTTTATAGGCTATGATAGACCCCAGTGAACCCGGTTCTGCGACGTAAATTGTGACGGTACTCTCGTTTCCGTAATATACAGCGGCAGTCTCGGTCACGCGAACGCAACTGGCCGTTTTCTGATCGTGACGCTCGCTGCCGGCACGGCACGGCACGGCACGGCTTTTGTTGTGCGTCAGAGGCGGCGCCGCCGCCGCTGCCACGGCCGCTCGCCACCCTGTTAGCAGCGGAGCGTGCGCTGCTGGATGCCTGCCCCAGGAGCGGCTGCCAAAGCCCGCACCGGCACCACGCCCGCCCGGTGCGCCGTGCTGCCACAGTTTTCAGGGCGGATTACGTTCCTCATCACTCACCATACCGTCATAGCAGAGCTGCGTACTACGCTCAGCTTCCATTTCTCGCTACGGCAAGCCAGTGTAACATTGCAATGAAAAAGCTTGTGGAGTGGAGAAATGAAAAATCGCCCTTCCGCACTTTTAATTTTCTGACGGAAAAGCCCAGCGATAACATTATGATAAAGAACTGCACAATTCATCATCATAGGTTTATCCACGACATATTTCGTGCTGGATTTGTTGTATGAACTGTCCTTACTGGCCTTGCCACGTTTATTCTCCTCCGAGTTTCCAACAATACTCAAAATTATCTTTGTGGAGAGAGCCACTAAATGCCAAAGAAGTATCATAACCACCAATTTGTAAGTAATATAGTAATGCCCACTGTGAAGAAAGATTACACTGACAACAACTTAATGTTCCATCCCAATCATTTCTCAGCACTGACGAGTCGTCGCGTCACTAAGTAGCGAAGGCTAGTCTCAAGTAAAAATGAAATATTCCTTGGTCCGATAGGGATTCGAGATTGCTTTATTAATATACCTGCTGGCCTCACGTCTCGCAATGACAGTGGTTGTCGTCATTTATCCCGCATATAACACCAGATATGTCGGCTGCAGAGAAGCATACCTCTCGCTAATTCAACACTGGATAACGGTATATCGTCCCCGACACAACATATGGACCAGGTCGGATGCCAGTAACTAGGCATCAGGGACCATTTACAAGAATTGTAGCTCAACTTACCTCAGGAGTGGATAGTAGGCCAGCTAGCCTCAGGAGAAGATAGACAGGCTTAATGAGACTCTTCCAAACTGGATCAGTGCACGCATCCATGTCAGAAGAGGTGCGACGTAATACTATTAGGTGAACTCATACTGCCAAGTTCCTTGACTCCATTTAGTTATCATTCAAATTGCGTCACATACCTTCTCAATCTGCTGAGTATAATTTAGTTTCCCCTACACCTTATGGGTGTCACTTGTTTTATCAGGCAGTTTATTTGTGTGCTGGAAACAGATTTCAACGTTGGCCATGAGAGTACTTCAACATCACGCAGAATGTTCATACAGACACAAGTCACTTGTGGAAGATAGTCGCTTAAGAGGTAACTCATAAGGCCTCAGGACGTCAGTAATGTACCATAGTGCCGTCAGATTACCCTCAATCACTACAATCACAACCTGAGGCCATATTCAATGGCTACCTACATCACGACGCAAACCAACGCTGTGCCTCAACAAAACACTTCCCTGGTCGCCGCCATAATCGCCGTCGATGCTCACCTGGTGTAGCGCAGAACCACTATTACTCACTGAACAAAATGCGAAGCTATTCATCAGCAGTCCACGTTGCCATATCATGGCACTTCTCCAGACGCAGCCGTTTGTGTTGTGGTGTTAACGATAGGCACCACATTGGACATTAATTCCCTACGCAGTTGCAGCTTGTCTCATACGAATGGTTCAGGATGATACAGACTGTTGTAGGGATTCCATTATTTGTTCTCCGATGGCAGGCGCCAGAATGAAGGTGTTATGATGTGCTCGGTGCACAATACTGCGAGCCTCCCTTGTGGTGGTAAGACATGGTTGACTGGAACCTTGTCGACAAGTATGCCTGCTCCCACGCTCCCATGCTGTCCAGCACTGGGCCAGTGTCACGTCAGATTGCTCTAAAAACCTGGACATTGCACAATTCGATCAGCTGGCCAAATAGAGATCCACAATGAGGCATCGTTCAAACTGGAGGTCCCGATAATGCTGTCTTACACGAATATCCAGCATTCTCCCATCCCGGTAACAACGTGAAACGCGTGCAGCACTATGCATTCTCAAGGCCGTTCTACGTGTCACACAAAACTCCAACTCTATTCTAATGCATACCCGACAATGGTATGTACTCGTACGAAGTTAGATTGACATCCGAACTGCTGCGTGCTTCACGTTTTCTGCCGAGTAGTGTAACATGGGACATTCTCACCCACAATCTATCTGTATCAAGTGCCTGTTTCCAGCACGAATCCATTATGCCAGTTACAGTCGTTATCAAACATTCTAAATGCTATAGCCTCCTTGACGTTTAAAACCTAAGGGCTTGATGTATCTGCTACCAGTCTGCAGTGGACGATCGCTACCTACGGATTATGGCTCGGAGGAACCATGACAGCAGCGTCAGATGGCTTGAGGAGTATGGATGTAGACACTGAAACAAGAAATTGTGCTTATTTACACACACATCATAAAAAGTTGTGTATCACCCCGGTTCCCAGAACGCCTTAACATACACGTTGACTGTGGACATTGTATCAGAGACACAGTCCCTTTGATTGTTCAGATATATCACTAAAACGGCGCAAAGATGGAAACAACCATGCAGGTGTAGCGCCTATTAGACGGAGGGGGTCCGACAGCCGATCAGTCCCAGTCATTCCATCAGGAAGGAGGTACGCAGCTCGTGTCGTCTGTTCTTCAATCATGCCTTGAAGGTCAATACCGCCGTTCGATCGCGTCCGCATTGTTGCTTTGTGCCAGGAAGGGTTCTCAACAAGAGAAGTGTCCAGGCGTCTCGGAGTGAACCAAAGCGGTGTTGTGTGACATGGAGGAGATACAGAGAGACAGGAACTGTCGATAACATGCCTCGCTCAGGCTGCCCAAGAGCTACTACTGCAGTGAATGACCGCTACCTACGGATTATGGGTCGGAGGAACCATGACAGCAACTTCACCATGTTGAATAATGCTTTTCGTGCAGCCACTGGACGTCGTGTTATGACTCAAACTGTGCGCAACAGGCTGCATGATGCACAACTTCACTCCCGACGTCCATGGCGAGGTCCACCTTTGCAACCACGACACCATGCAGTGCAGTACAGACAGGTCTAACAAGATGCTGAATGGACCGCATCACGTTCTCTTCAGGAATGAGTGTCGCATATGCCTTCATATCAGAGAAGTCTATGGAGGGAGCCCGATCAGGTTGTACGCCTTAGACACACTATCCAGCGAGTGCAGCAAGGTTCAGAGCTGTTTTGGGGTGGCATTTTGTAGGGCCGACATACGCCGCTGGTGGTCATGGAAGGCGCCGTAACAGCTGTACGATACATGAATGCCATGCTCCGACCGATAGTGCAGCCATATCGGCAGCATATTGGCGAGGCATTCGTCTTCATGGACGACAATTCGCACCCCCATCGTGCACATCTTGTGTATGACTTCCTCCAGGATAACGACATCCCTCGACAAGAGTGCCAGCATGTTCTCAAGACTTGAACCCTATCGAACATGCCTGGGATAGATTGAGAAGGATTGTTTATGGACGACCTGACCCACCAATCACTCTGAAGGATCTATGCCGAATCGCCGATGGGAAGTGGGACACTCTGGACCAACAGTGCCTTGATGAACTTGTGGGTAGTATGCCACGACGAATACAGGGTTTTAGAGATACCGTTGTGTACAGAAATCTGGACCACGACATCTGAAGGTCTCACTTTATGGTGGTACAACATACAATGTGTGGTTTTCATGGGCAATAAAAAGGGCGTAAATGATGTTTATGTCAATCTCTATTCCAATTTACTGTACAGGTTCCGGAACGCTCGGAACCGAGGTGATTCAAAACGTTTTTTGATGTGTATAAGGCTGTAACGATCTTCAGCGGCACGTCAAGTGCAAGAATCTAGAAAAATCGTCTGTTGTCGAACATATTTTTATGAATAAACAAGAAATTTTGTCTGTGCAAATAATGATTCTAGCCCACACTTGAAGCTACTGAAACAACGGTAGTGAGAAAATACTTCTGAGCCTCTGTCATCAAATAGGCTGTACAAATTAACGTGTCGACGATATGCCGTTATCCTGTGTTGAATTGGCGAGTGGTATGCTTCTCTGCAGCCCGCATATCTGGTGTTATATGCGGGATAAATGACGACAACCACTGTCATTGCCAAACGTGAGGTCAGGTGGTATATTAATAAAGAAATTTCGAATCCCTATCGGATCAAGGAATATTTTATTTTTACTTGAGACTAGCCTTCGCTTCTTAGTGATGCGACGATTCGTCAGTGCCGAGAAATGATTGGGATCGAACATTAAGTTGTAGGTCCTCTTCCCAAGGTAAGATTGCTGAAGCGGTTTAGGGACAAGCAAGTCGCCAGAGTGGTGTCCAAATGAAAAGACCTGCACCAGGTCTTTGAGTTTATCACTATCAAGAAGCTGTTTTCACGACAGTTAACTCCGGCAGCTTCGGGTTTCCCTGACCGGAGGTACACCCTACATGATTTAATGTCAAATACCCGTTGCCTGCACGACAGAAAGTCCCATCCTGTACGCTGAACTCCCACAATCGGTTTTCCATAAAATGCTTTTTATCGCATGTCATGCCAATGTTATTCACGACTTTCACGCTGGCAGTCGGTAAAAAGACTCACGACAACCCAGCTACGAGGCAGCCTGATTTATTCCCATATTTTGTGGCTGCATCCAGTGCCGTAACTAAGGTGTGGAAGGCAAGGAGCGAGTCTGTGCACCGTTCCCGGGGAGCCAATGTTTTGCCACAGGCGAAAACAAAATGGAATTGGCTTGTTTGGAAAGGAAAGAAGAAGTATAAAAAGACTAAAAGAAGCAGAAGGAGAAGGGGAGAAGAAGAAGCAGAAGGAGAAGAAGAAGGAGGAGAAGGAGGCGGAGAAGCAGAACGAGAACGAGAAGAAAAAAGAAGGGATAGGATTGCAGTGCATTAAAATGGGAAAGGCTGGAGTTGTATCAAGTAATATCACGAGGAGATTCGGACTTGACTGTGTTGAGCAACAGTTCGAAAAGACCTAATTCTTCTTGGAGCGGAGGCCCTTGTGTCTTGTTTTCTGCCACTTCCGTTACGCCAAGGATGCCAGTACAACTAAAGTGTAAAGAATATATTTTGCGTCTGTTGTTTTGTTTGTAGACGAAAAGTGATTTACTTTGATCGGTCTTGAAACAATGGAAAAGGAATCGCATTGTTGTAAGCAATGAGAGTTTGTACAGTGCTTTTTCAATCGTGTAATACAAAAAATAATTATTCATATACGTGCCTATAACGTTTATTTTAATGGCGTGTTGCTTTCAATAAACAGGTGAAGCAGCGGTCATAAATAAACCAAAATTAGTAGACGCCATCAACAGAGTCGCGAAGTCAAAGTTTGTCCTTGGCACCAGTTACTTACGGGACCACTTATTTAACTGCTCATGAGTGTACCGCATGAAGATCTTTCTTACTGTTAAGTTAGGAATAGCAACTCGATTTTACCCCACGTCTTCCGCACAATGACTCTTGATAAGGCTCATGGCTCTAGTATAAAGAAAATCAATTCAAAGAGATGTTCATAGAGATACTCATTTGACAACTAATGACGAATAGTAATATTTATCAAAGTTAGGCATTTTTACTTCCTAAGGGCCGTTGCGCCAATACCAGTTCTTTTGTATTTTTCTTTTCTTTGTAATCTGGCCGGTTTCTGATTTACAAACAATATATCTTCAGATCTGTTTACGAAAAACGAAAATAAAAGGGAATTTAAATACACTAGCTCACTAACTTGCAATAGCAAACCGCCTACAAAGTGATACACCATAAGATTTTTTTTCATACTGGTTGCCACAGCCATAAACATCTTAAAAGACAATTCCATTTTCCAACTCGGCTGTATTACAATGGCTGTCGTTTGATGTACGAGCAACAATAATGTTGTTTTAAAGCATAGGAGACTATGAAATGTTGACAGTTGCTTGAGGATTTACCTACATACGTTGGCTGGCGCCCTGATCATCGTTGGATAATACTCCAACCCATTTACTGCCTGACAATCCAAAAACACATCTGAAATTGTTCAAGATTCCACAAGTAGAGCTGACAAAGCATGGGAATCTGAATAAGGAAAGACAGGAACAGTATGATACTACAATAATTAAAAAAAAAAACAGTGAAAGGGCTGCCTTTATCGAACGCAGGCGGAACGAAATAGAGTTCCTGCGATTTGGACACACATATAGTACTGGGTCCACAGTCACAATGCTAAAGGAAATGTTAATAACTGTGAGTGCACACTTCCATTATAGATGGCGTAAGTTACCAGTTTGGCAAAAAGACGGAAGTCGTTGCTATTTTAGTTCTTAAATAAACTGAAAAAACGCAGCTACTTTTCAAATTTCAAGACGAGTGCTTTACGAATGACGTATTCAATGAATTGCCATTTCTTTGATGTTAGTTGTTCTTTGTACGTATTTTACTGTTATTGTTACTGTTATTTCTCAGTATTATCGTTTGTTTTTAAAATCGTAGATCTTTCTGGCACGTTCTACTATTCTGGAAGGACGAGCGTGAATATATGAAATTGCGACACTTCGCCAACCCCCCACCTCCAAACACACACTATCCCCTCCACTACCGCCACCCCACACCCACCCCCTTGGTCTGTGCCTCCTGATGGCAGTCGTGTAGATGAACTGTTAGATTCGAAAATGGCTAGTACTTAGCTTCTTATATTTGCATTATTATACACTACTGGCCATTAAAATTGCTACACCACGAAGATGACTTGCTACAGACGCGAAATTTAACCGACAGTAAGAAGATGCTATGATATGCAAGTGATTATCTTTTCAGAGCATTCACACAATGTTGGCGACAGTGGCGACACCTACAACGTGCTGACTTGAGGAAAGTTTCCAACCGATTTCTCATACACAAACAGCAGTTGACCTGCGTTGCCTGGTGAAACGTTGTTGTGATGCCTCATGTAAGGAGGATAAATGCGCACCATCAAGTTTCCGACTTCGATAAAGATCGTATTGTAGCCTATCACGATTGCGGTTTGTGGTATCGTGACATTGCTGCTCGCGTTGGTCGATCCAATGACTGTTAGCAGAACATGAAATCTGTGGGTTCAGGAGGGTAATACTGAATGGCGTGCTGGATCCCAACGGCCTCGTATCACTAGCAGTCGATACGACAGGCATCTTATGCGCATGGCTATAACGGATCGTGCAGCCACGTCTCGATCGCCGAGTCACAAATGATGACGTTTGCAAGATGACAACCATCTGCACGAACAGTTCGACGACGTTTGCAGCAGCATGGACTATCAGCTCGGAGACCATGGCTGCGATTACCCTTGACGCTGCATCACAGACAGGAGCACCTGCGATGGTGTACTCAACGACGAAACTGGGTGCACGAATAGCAAAACGTCATTTTTTGGATGAATCCAGCATCATGATGGTCGCAATCCGTGTTTGGCGACATCGCGGTGAACGCACACTAGAAGCGTGTATTCGTCATCGCCATACTGGCGTATCACCGGCGTGACGGTATGGGGTGGCATTGGTTACACGTCTCGGTCACCTCTGGTTCGCATTGACGGCACTTTGAACAGTGGAAATTACATTTCAGATGTATTACGACCCGTGACTCTACCCTTCATTCGATCTCTACAAAACCCTACATTTCAACAGGATAATTCACGACCTCATGTTGCAGGTCTGTACGCGCCTTTCTGGATACAAAAAATGTTCGACTGCTGCCCTGCCAGCGCATTCTCCAGATCTCTCACTAACTGAAAACGTCTGGTCAATGGTGGCCGAGCAACTGGCTCGTCACAATACGCTAGTCACTACTCTTGATGAACTGTGGTATCGTGTTGAAGCTGCATGGGCCATCCAAGCTCAGTTTGACTCAAAGAATTTGGCGCGATTTCCTCAGGGAAACATCCAACAACTCTATCAATCAAGGCCAGACCGAATAATTGCTTGCATAAGAACCAGAGATGGACCAACGCGTTATCGACTTGCTCAATTTGTGAAACTCTTTCTCTTGAATAAATCATCCAATATTTCTGAAATCGTAATTATTTGTTTCTCTGTACATGTACGATTTCCCTCCCTCGGTTTATTTTTTAATGTATTTATGTATCCTGAGCGTTCAATCCGATGCTCTCTCTCTCTCTCTCTCTCTCTCTCTCTCTCTCTCTCTCTCTCCACACAAGAACACACACACAGATTCCTACCTTTTCCGCTCCTGCAAATCGACTGTTTTCTTAACTTGCAGAGGCCCCTTAGTAGTAATTAGTAAGCGTGCCACTGGAGCGTAAGCTAAAAATCTAAGAGTCTCGACTCGGTTGACTCAGACTGCCTGACACGCCTCGCCGCCCGGCTCCTCGCTCTGAGACTACACAGCACTACACGCTGCACGCGCCCCAGTTGCAGCTGGCGCCAGCCTGCTAGACCTGAATTCTAATCGGTGGGTCGCCCGCCCCCACCAATTAGTCACCTTATAAAGTTTGGAGAGCACGAGAACGCGCGCGCGCCCCTCTAATTCGACTCGTTAGCACAGCAAGTGTTGCGGAACGGCGGGGCGCGTGGCGGGGCTTTCCCGGGGTTCCCTTTTTCCCGCCGCGACAAACCCTTCCCCAGTTGTGCGTCGCCATCCGACCGGAAACGCGAGCGGCGCTGGCTGCCGACTCCAGTTACGGCCGCCTGCTCGTGTCTGCCGCCAGGCGTGCGCGTCCGACAAAGGCGCCTTCCTGCCGCAGCTTTTCTTACTCCCCGTTCGCTTCCGACGATCCTTATATCGACGGAACGAAAAATTTCAAGTAAATTTATATTTCAAAACATCTCTTGCTCAATAATTTGTTTGCGTTTGGTTCCTCAGCTGCTAAGAATTTGTTATAGCTTCAGCCCCAGTATTTCACCCGACCTGCCACCAGAAATCTGAAGATTTGTTTCTTGTGAGGAAGCAATTATCAGCTGAACACATCAAAACTCAGTATTGTGCTAGGATGCATGAACTGTTGCAGAGTGACCGATCGGGATGTGATATCCTCACCTCATTATGCACCACTAAATAATGCGGAATTGACCACTAGATACCATGTGCGCCGGCCAGTATAAAAGGAGGCAGGCAGTGTCGTGTTGACAGTCAAGAAGCAATAACAGCAGAAAGGGTCGATCAGGAAAACTCAATGACTTCCAATGTGGTCCGGTCCCCTTAGTACCAAATCCGTAAGGGCATTTCAGTCGATCTACAGCTGCCCAAGATGATGGTTGGCGATGTGGCTGTGAAGTGGAAAAGCAAAGCAATAACCATAACTAAAACAAGGCCTAGCAAACTTCATGTACTGATGGACTCAGACGTCCACCATTGCAGAGGTTGCTTCTAAAGAAGCGCATGAGGTCAGAAGAAGGAATCACTAGTGAGCTATAGAGTGGTGTCAGCAGTCCATCAAGAATAACGGCTGTACTTGGAGAATCAAAAAGAATGGTGTGTAGTGGTCGAGAGCTCCTCGTCAGTCAAGCATTTCTGTAGTCAGTGCTAAGCGACGCTCGGCGTTGTGTAAACAGCCATGCCGCTGGACTCTGGACGACTGGAAGCGAATGGTTTGGAGTGATGAATGTCGCTGGATCCTTAGGCAGTCCGATGGAAGGGTTTCGATCTGGCGAATGCCTGGAGAACTCTACCTACAGCCTGTGTAGTGCTAACAGCAAAGTACAGAGAAGGTGGTATTATGGTATGGGGGTGTTTTTCATAAAGTATTGTCCCATTACTGGGTTAAGAAAATGCTAAGTGCTGTGTGATATGAACATACTGCACGTCATTGTGTACTGGTACAGCAGAGGGACAGTTGACTGTAACAGCATGACAACTCACCATGTCATAAAGCAGCATCTGTAATGATTTGTGGCCAGTATTATTCATGAAATGGGTTGGCTTATCCAGAGTATAGATCTGAACCCAACAGGGCACCTTGGGGTGAGTCAGAACGTCAACTTCGTTGCAGACGTCAGGATCCAAAATCACTATTTTCTCTGTTCTTGGCTCTTGAGTAAGAATGGGCTTCTATTCCCACACACTCATTCATATACATCATGGAAAGTGTCCGCATTGAGTTCGGGGCATCATAAAGTCATCCTATATTAATGTCACCGTATATTAATGTCTCCTAACAGAGTCTCGATCTGAATCCAACACGGCACCTTAGGGTAAGTTAGAACGGCGACTTAGTTCCAGACATCAGGGTCCAACATCGTTATGTTCTCTGGTCTTGGCTCTTGAGTGAGAATGGGTTTCCATTCCTATGCAGTCATCCAGATAGATCATGGGAAGTGTCAGCATTGAGTTCGGGCCATCATAAAGTCTAAAAAGCCTCACGGTGTCACACCCTATATTAATGTCTACTAACAGGTATCCGGATACTTCCGATTTTCACATGTGTGTAGTAATGCTTTTCCCTATGCGCTATTTCATTGTTTTCAGCAGGAGACAATCCATTAGTTGCATTTGTGGTTCTCCCACATTTGATGCAGATCTGAAAATGGTCACTGCTAACCGAAATCGGCAGTCTGAGTACCCAACAAGTTTGTGCTCGTAGATAGAAATAAAAATATTTATTCTAAACTTTCTGGATCACTGTTCTTTTCGTGACCATGTCGCAGATTGTGGTACCCATTTCAGTTCACACACTCATGGCGTGCGTGATATGGTGAAAAGAGTTTACATGATATCTGATAGTACTGCTGATACAGTACACTCGATAAGTGCTCTCCGAACCTAATTTTTAACACACTGTCGCTGGTGCCGAAAGCATTCGAGAGAAAGAAGGTAAGGCCTACGCTTGTCTTCTCCGATACTTTGATCATTAACCTACGAAGGACAGTCATGCAATTTTAATCTCATAAAAATCAAATTGCGACCATGAAGCCATGCTTTAGTCCTCCTCTACAGATTCACCTTGAATGCGCCAAGTTTTTCCTGAATGTGGATACATATAGCGGAGACAACGGTCGTTGATCTCTGCATTTTGATCACTCGTGAGAAGTACCACCGCGACAGTCATCATGTCATCTTTTTTTGTTTTGTCACCCGAGGAAAGAAGACGAAGTAAGTGAGTGCCATCACAGGATAATACTAGGGTAATACAAAATTTAACTGTTACACAAGCAGCATGTTTGACTGTGTCCTGTGCAGAATGAGCTGTTCTGTTGTCGTGTAGAGCTCTCCGCGTCGCTTCGCCTTGACGACCTCCCGTAACTGAGAATTGAAGGTACCACCTTGAGCAGGGAGTTTTTAAAATTCCATTACTCAATATGACCGGTTTCAAAAATGGTTCAAATGGCTCTGAGCACTATGCGACTTAACTTCTGAGGTCATCAGTCGCCTAGAACTTAGAACTAATTAAACCTAACTAACCTAAGGACATCACACACATCTACGCCCGAGGCAGGATTCGAAACTGCGACCGTACCGTGACCGGTTTCGGTGCTACACTGCACCGTCATTAGGCTCTCAGTAGGCAATTACTGGATCAAAATCAATCATCTATTATGCCGTCCTGATTTTGATCGAGTTACTGCCAATTGAAGGCTTGCTGACGGTGCAGTGTAGCACTGAAAACGGTCGCACTGAAAAAAGAAATTTTAAAAACACACAGCTGAAGATGATACCATCAGTTCTCACATTATGACCGGTCATCATCCCGTTTCCCATAGAACACGGGTATACAAAACCTTCCTAACCTCGACAGGAGATTTCGGTAGTATGCTCCTGTGAAAATTCGACCCGTAAAAGCATAATCTGTTTGCACCACGACGGCCGGAGTGGTCGAGCGGTTCTAGCCGCTACAGTCGGGAACCGCGCGACTGCTACGGTCGCAGGTTCGAATCCTGCCTCGGGCGTGGATGTGTGTGATGTCCCTAGGTTAGTTAGGTTTAAGTAGTTCTAAGTTCTAGGGGATTGATGACCTCAGAAGTTAAGTGCCATAGTGTTCAGAGCCATTTGAACCATTTTTGTTTGCACCATACCATAGCGGTCCCGAAAGGCCCTCACCGATGGTGACTGAGTGTTGAATTTCCGGTGGTGATTAAATCTCACGTTGCTACTACTTGTTGCACTGATTTGTGTCGGGGTGACAGAGATACACCCACCACTCGTCCGCGTTGATTAGGAGGCAAAAAAAATTAACCTCATTGGCCTGGTACAGCGCCGCCCGCGGTGGCCGAGCGGTTGTAGGCCTTCAGTCCGGAACCGCGCGACCGCTACGGTCGCAGGTTCGAATCCTGCCTCGGCCATGGATGTGTGTGATGCCCGTAGGTTAGTTAGGTTTTAGTAGTTCTAAGTTGTAGGCGACTCACGACCTCAAATGTTAAGTCCCATTCACGGAACCTGACAGCGGCTGGGCGAGCAGTGTGCTGACCGCATGCCCCTCCAGATCCGCATCCAATGACGCCTGTCGGCTGAGGATGACACGGCACTGGGTACAGTTGGGCCTTCCGAGACCTGTTCAGACTGTCGTACGAGGAATTCAGTGTGTACGAGCAGTGCATACAAACACCAGAAAAAAATTTAATAACTTTCTTTTTTCGAGGTGATAATTAAAAGCTTATGAGTACCTCTTTTGAGGTGTTTCGAGGTAATGGCCAGTGTTGTCCAACAGGTTTGCCATCGGTAACTGGAAGCAGGTCGCTGCGCGACAACAGGAGGCCGGTTGCGCGGGGTCAGCCCGGCGAGCCCCACCGAAGCGCGCCGTGTCGAGTCGTGTCGGCGGACTGCGCGAGGCGGGCAGATCGATGCCGGAGTGCAGGTGCCATGAATAATGCACGCCGGGCCCCGCGTACCCACGCGGATGCACGCCGCCTCACTACGGCCAGCCCAAGCTGGCAGCGTTAACGTCGACTGTGCAGTGCTTAGAGCGGCAGCGCGAGGCGCTATTCCTCTCGCCCTGAAGCGCGGGAGAGCAGTTCTTTTATTTACGTTTCCAGCTTCAGAGTTGGGACGTGAGGAGGTAACAAATACCGCCACAAGCACTGTCTGGAGCTAGCCAGGCGTGTCTAGATCACATAGCAGACTTCACCCGACACTGCGGTCTAGCAAATATGCGAGTGGCCCTTAAAATTTCAACAACAGGAAAGACAGCAAATCAAATCTTGTTAATTATGCGAATACAGTATAGTACGACGAAAATGAAATCTGTAAGTGATTCGGTAGTGTACAGGGTGCGAAATGTAGTACACAGAGCTGCCACCTCTGGAAACCACAAGACTGCTGTAGTCTGGTTGCACATCGAGTCGGAAAAATGGTTCAAATGGCTCTGAGCGCTATGGGACTTAACAATTGAGGTCATCGAGTTGAATTGAACTTGTTCGTCAGAGACAAATATGTCATTCCAAGCTGCTTCAGATCTAGCTCAGAAGGCGCCGAAATGGCTCGTGAGTTATGGAGTGCCAATCGCTTCCATGTGTGTATGTATTGAACTGGGGTCCTAGAAACGACGAAGAGGCTTCGTCACCGCCTCAGTACACAACCGCACAACAGGCTGCAGCACCCCAATCACCCCACCGCCGCCCTACACAGAACCCAGGGTTATTCTGCAGTTCCACCCCCCCCCCAATAGAGTAATTATGGTGTACGCGTACGTAGAGACAGTGGTTGCACAGCAATCGCAGACATAATGTAACTGGGGCGGAATAAGGGGAACCAGCCCTCATTCAGATGGAAAACCGCCTTAAAAAATCATCCACAGACTTGTCGGCACACCGGACCCCGACACTAATCCACCGGGCGGATTTGTGCCGGGGACCGGCACGCCTTCCCGTTCCGGAAGCAGTGCGTTAGACCGCGCGGCTAGCTGGGCGAGCGCCAATCACTTGATAACTGATGATCGATCAATGCCAACAGTCGAAAATGGCCGGTATCGAGTTAGGTCACCACTGCGCGGACAACATGCTGTCTCGCCGCCTCTCTCTCTCTCTCTCTCTCTCTCTCTCTCTCTCCCTCTCTCTCTATTTCTCTCTCTCTCTCTGACAGATATGCTGATTGTCGACGATTGTTTTTGTATATAATTTGCAAGTATGTCGTACTAATTGTCTGAATTACAATGAATCAAAGTTAAGGTGTCAAAACGATCCCTCTGCCGCCTAACGGACAACTGTCGTAACTCGTGAGAGCGGCAGTGTCTTGAAAGCGTAACCGTATTCGCATCTGGTGTGTGGTCTAGTAGTGGTAGACAGTAGTGCTAGAAACTACAAGCTTGTAGGACTGAGTTTGTTGTGGTTGGCAGGAGAGCCAACACCTCGTTACTAAACGAGGCCGAAATACACGCGTTTCAGATCACGCAGGCTGGCGTGAGGTCTGGAACAGGACAAGGGAATTAGACTTCAGAAAAACGGACGTAGCTGGTGGAAAACTTAACTTTAATCCATTATTGACGAACGTCGGTCTTGACGGTACATAATTCAAAATATCAATAGTAACTGATAATGGCGCCTTGCTAGGTCGTAGCAAATGACGTAGCTGAAGGCTATGCTAACTATCGTCTCGGCAAATGAGAGCGTATTTTGTCAGTGAACCATCGCTAGCAAAGTCGGCTGTACAACTGGGGCGAGTGCTAGGAAGTCTCTCTAGACCTGCCGTGTGGCGGCGCTCGGTCTGCAATCACTGATAGTGGCGACACGCGGGTCCGACGTATACTACCGGACCGCGGCCGATGTAAAGGCTACCACCTAGCAAGTGTGGTGTCTGGCGGTTACACCACAGAGTTCTACATCGGTTACTTTCTTTTTATTTTGCGTTTTAATCTAGCAGTCATGTCTCAGTGATGTGGAGATTCGCCGGAAACGAAACGGGTCTCGGATTCCACGTTACACTGTAGCTCCCCTTTCCTTTGTGACATCCAATTGAAAGCCATCGTTTCGAACTACTTCACAGTGAAAACACTTGCGATTTCAAATCCTGTGGTTTTCAATTGTGTGTGTATAGAGTAAAACGCAGCACGATACCGCTTTACTTCTTTTATATAAAGAAAGATTTGCTGCAGCGCAGCAGATGATTCCGCTTTCTGGCTTCCCTGAATCCAACCTAGATGTGGACACGACTCTTTGTCACGGGAAAGAAGTCTGCCATAAAGAGTCCACGACAAAGCTTTACGGCAATGAGTTTCATCACATCACTAAACCTCACAAGATGTGTGCTGTAACACGAGCTAAATGTGTAGATCATTAGTGGTTCTTCTTTTTTTTTTCTTTTATTTGTGCGATCTCAACCATCCTCCGATAGATAATGAGTCACTCACACACACAAACACACATATGATTCGCATACAATATTTACATTGGTTGTAACCATATTATTTACATCACGATGTGCTTGCATCACTGCCATGGCATATCACTCCGAACGCCAATTCAATATGGAACACATAACATTCATGCCTCCAGAGAACTTTTCCGGCGTGTGCTGCTTACATAGCGTAAGTTACAGGAAGTTATCATATCCACTTACTTAACTTTGTTCTTTGGATTTTATTCTTAGGCCCAAAACAAAACACGCTACGTCTGTCAGCTATTCTGGCCGTAGACACTTAATGCTACCCGTGCGAAGCCGAGCCAGGTCGATAGTCTTGTTTACAGATAATTCATGGAGACCTCGAAGATAGAGCGGAGCCGCCGACCTTAACAAGCCAGAAATGTAACAGCTTCTGTTTAAATTACCGGCTATGAAGTTTAGTGTCAAATGACACCACCATACAATCACGCCCGGAGCCCGTCCTTATGACAACGATTAATGCAATACGACAGACGTCACACACGGAAATGTTCATCGTAATGCGATACGCATAACAAGATATCATCTTAAAAGACAACATGATGCCACTCCTGTGTCCACTGTTTGTTCGAGGCCCACTGTCGATGTGAATTACTCTACTGCTGCGTGAATGGAAACCACTACACTTTTCTCCATGTTATCTGTCCTTGGAACTTCAGACACTGTCGCACGTTTGTGTCGAAGCTTGTCTTGCTGCAAAAAGACCATTTCCTGAATGAAAGCACGTGACGTGGCTTTACAATCCTTCAAGGCCGAGTGAACAGTATGTCTATTCCCTCAGACACTATTCGTGTGGAGCCACCGAGATCTTGCATTCATCGACTATAGATCCCCTGCACGACAGTCGCAGGGTCCAAACCAACACGAGCGGCTATATCGCGGAACTGTAAATTGCAGTTTCGCTGGAACAGGATCCCGTCGCTGCCGAATAACGACACATGCTGGCAGGCATGTCTCCTTCTCATACGAAGCATAACGCGATCTTCTCACAAACAGTACTCAAATGCGATAGAATAAGTTTCGTTTATGATCACAAATTATTTTGTCCTCAGACTCAGCGGTAAACGTCTCGACGACTTTGGGTTGTGCTCAGTACAGTTCTGACGGGTGTGTATGTATCACTGTTTTCGAAAGACCGTCTGACTGCCTTCTGGGATATCCATGTATGGCACATCCTTCAGCCCGGAGTGTTGTCTCCTCTGTGAGCGGCTTTCTGGCAGGCCTAGGGTGGAAGAGGGTATCCTTATTCATGCCATGTACTAGGAGTGCACTATTTAAAATGTTTTAACCAAATCTGTTGTGTATCCTTTTTTGACTCTCATTGTAATTTGCGCCTTAAGATGGGACACCGGTCCTATAACAGGGTTGTTATTTCTTTTTTTAGAAATAAATAATTTTTACATCGTATCGGATTTTATGACTAATGATCTCCAGATCTGTTTTAAAACATATCCTACTCTAATGGAACCATAGCGTTACTGTCAGTAACAGACAAGATGGGCCTATTGCTTTATTATGTTAGAACATCTATTAAAACAGATCTGAAGATGGTCACCGCTGACCGAACGCGGTATTCTAAGAGAAAAAAAAATTAGTCACAGACTAAATTAAAAGAAATTATATGTGCACTTTCTGAATCACTGTTTTATTCACGACGATGTTGCAGTTTGTGATTTAAATGCGACTTCTGGATGACGTTACTTCTACCTGGTTTGTTCATTTGCACTGCGCTGGCAATCACTTGCATATGAAGCGTGCCATGTCAGTCTGACGTTTCTTGCATGTAATCTGCATGAGTTTGCAATTTTAATGGCCACCAATGCACTTTTATGGCTTTCTAGGTATCAAAGTCGAACTTATTCGTAGTAGGGCTATGATGTGGCCAAATCAGATACGCCTTTTTTTATAGGCCAACGGTGTGGTTATTTCCTCTTAGCCTTGTCCCTTTCGGAAATTATACTCGTATGTTAGCAACGAGTACTGACTTATTAAGGTAATCCAGAAAGTCGGTTTCTCTAGACCCTCTGGAAATATTGACTGATACATGTGCGCCAAATACTGAGCTTGTAACAATCCCCTCCGTCCCACTTAATGGGGCAATACCGTTAATGTATGTCGGTGCCGCGGTCAACATGCTCCACGCTTTTCTGTCTCACGTGGCTCTGCTACGAGACGTAATTGTATTTTTTTGCGTTTATGTGCTTTAAAAATATAAACATGCCTTCTTCTGCTGCTGCAGGCGAAGGAACGGCTAATCGGTGGACGTGAATCAACTCAGCGCACTGGTGTACTAGTGATGTTTTTACCGTCGTCACTGATTTCGCTTTAACCCTCGAGGCAAGATTAAAAACAACTTAACTCCCATCCAATAATACGGTTTCACAGTGAACGTACTCGAAACATACAATCACAATAATCTCCATTTAATCTCCAAGTTGTCTGCAATGTCCATGAGTATCTCAGCACAGAAATAAATCTTGTTACAACAGTTCAGAGACGTGAAGACAGCAACGTCACGACAAAACTAAACTCACTAGTTTCCCCAGCAGTCCGATTTATTCCTGCTTTAATAAATTTCGTCGAATCTGTGTCTTCAACTAGCACCTCCTTTTCAAGCTAGCTCCTTAATGTGGCATAAAACTATCGAAAGATAATTACATCAATTTTTCGAGACACAGCGGTCGAAACGGTATTTTTACAACAAACCTGTTACCCTGAAATCACGAAAAACGGAGCTAAAACGATAAAATCGATCTACAAAACATTGAATCTTCGGCAAACACCCTCAGATCCAACTGGATACACCTCCTTTTCTCAACTAGGATCGTCTACCAACTCCTAGAATTATGTGAGTTCAAAGCAACTTCCGGAACGTCTTTAACACTCTCATTACTTCAGTTTCTACAGCTGGTAGCAAACATTTATTCGGAGCTTCTACCTGTCACTAATCTGGCAAACTAAGGACCAGAGATGTTTCGTTTACACCATGGGAAACCCCCCGACTACTTCGTGTGATTTAAATCCTGCAGCGTACCATGCCAGCCCGGACTGGACACAATATCTCCCCAATCGCCTCAGGTTGGCGATAAAGAGATTGTCCTAGGCCACATGCAGTTTGCAGCAGCTTAATCGCAATTTAACTGTTCTCCATAGCTCGCTGCCCTGTTTCCTTTGACATTGTCAGTCTTTATACAAATGTCCCTGTCGATGTAACCATAGCCCTTGTCAAAAGAATCTACTAAAACATAATAAACTAAGTGAAATTCAGATTGCGGAACTGATTAGTTTGTTTAAAGTCGTTTTGAAATACAACTATTTCACTTTCAATGGGAAAATGTAGATACAATCAGATGGTTTAGCAATGGGTAGTCCCCTCGGTGGTATTTTGGCAGATGTTTTCATCAACGCTCTGGAAATAACGTTCTTCAATTCAAGTTCAGAATTACGCCACAAAATCCGTTATTATGCACGTTATGTTGACGACATTATCATTGCTTTTGACGGTACCGATCATGAGTTAGAGCTTCTCTTCAATACTTTCAATGGTTTACATGAAAAATTTTCCTTCAGAAAAGAACTTCAGAATGAAAAAGGTGAACTTAACTTTCTTGATTTAACAATTTCTATACAGAATAGTTCCTTCAATTTCAACATTTTCCGTAAGGAAACGTATTCAGATAATGTCATCCCTGCTGACTCAACTCATCCAAAAACTCATAAACTGGCGTTTTTTCATTCTGCTATCCACCGTATGGTAGCTACTCCTATATCACCTGCCGATCAACAAAAAGAATTGAATGGCATCAAAGCGATTGCGGTTAATAATGGGTACAATCAGAATATGATTGATTACATGTTCAGTAAGAAAACTTCCCAAAACTGTTCGACTTTGAACAACAACCTCCCCACTGATAGCAAAGAAGCTAAAAATTTATTTCTATTCCTTTCTTAGGCAGTGTATCATATAGGATAAAAGTCTTCTAATGAAAAAATATAACTGTAACGTCTCCTTCTCTACAGATAACAGTTTAAAGTGAAATCTTGTACATTCAGTAGATACCGCCGGCGATTGGTTTTCCAATTCAGGGGTTTACAAACTGACCTCTAACAACTGTCTTTCATATTATATTGGCCAAACGGGCAGAGCTCACAAAACAAGATATCAAGAACACCTATTAGGTAAAAAAGCAGCGAATATACACAATTCTACTTTAGCTGAACACCTCCTGATAGCCAGTCATACGCCAAAACATTTAGAAGACACTGTTATCCTACACAGAGAAGACAAAGGGCGTAGATTAGATCTGTGGGAAGAGTTACAAATTTTCAAACATCTTGAGCACAAGGACGGTAATATACTGAACGACCAGTTGAACCTTGCTTGTAGACAATTTTTCGAAGGCTTTAAATCTGTACTGTTTACGGTATAACATTAATGCTGGTAACCTTAGTGGTTTATTTCCTCAGGAAGCTATGATGCACCTTCAGTGCTTTAAGCTCACTACCCCTTATCTAATGGTGGATTTGTCGCGATATATGTTTGCTACTACATCGGCCCTTATGTGATTTTGCCGTGATTCTTTCTTGAAAAGAGCCATAATTGTCAGTTTTAAAGTTCTGACATGTATACCGTTTGTGGGCTTCACTAATATAGTAATATTTTTATATTTTTATTTTGGCTGTATATGCCACTGGGCGTAAGTTTCTCGGTGTAAGCGCCACCTGCCATTTTTTATGTATAACTACTTTATTTGTACCAATGCTCCCATACTGTTATAATGGGAGCGTTAATTTCCTTCCTTTTTTATCGTTACTCTACCTAAGGACGTTATTAATATTGATCATTTACACGTTGCCTTTATACGCCAATTGGCACATGTTTCTCGGCACGAGAAACATGTTTTCAGTGTAACTACGCTCGCCGATTACACTCAGTTGGATGTGAGCTCTGCAAGATCCATGAGCTATTTTATATTTACGTGACAAACGCTAATTCTAGGGCTATATTTTATTTTTGACACGTGGACCTATGCCGACAATTGTAAAAAACGGCGACGGTACATTAGTCCTTACTAATGAAAAATTGTAAATACCAGTCCTCGTTATCATACTTCTGTAATACAAGAGTTCTCTAATTTGTGTTAAAATTTATTCTTGGTTTCTAAGTTTCATACGTTTCTAATGTAAGCTATGATGTCCATTGTCCTTAGGCTACCTTCTGAAGAAGACAAATTTGTATTTGTCGAAACCTAGGTAAAGAATTTCTTTATCATTTGCAACTGGTCAGCTGTTTATAATTTTATAACCATACAATTACAAATATCACTAGTATGGTCGTAAACAAATACATTACTATACTACACTGCTGCGAGTAGCCATAAGTATTTGTAAATGTGTGAATGTATACTAATACAATGTATGTAATTAATATTAAATTAGAGTTATGCAGTTACACAGCATGATTCCATGATGTTCTTACAGACTCTCAGAGCTGATTAAGAATGACAAATGTATCAAATTGAAGTATGGGACCGAAGTTCGGGAGGACAAAGTCGAAAGGTGTAAGCGGAAATTATATCATTTTGCAGGACGGTGTCTACGGTCGCAGGTTCGAATCCTGCCTCGGGCATGGATGTGTGTGATGTCCTTACGTTAGTTAGGTTTAAGTAGTTCTAAGTTCTAGGGGACTGATGACCTCAGATGTTAAGTCCCATAGTGCTCAGAGCCATTTTAACCTTTTTTTTTTTTTTTTTTTTTTTTTTTTTTGTAAGCGGATATCTAGTCTTGTCCTGCCTTAGCTTTGCGCAACGTTCAGAATAAGGACTCCGGCTTCCGAAACCTGATTAAAGCTTACAGAATTCCTGCTGAATAGTTCCCAGTGGCGTCAGCTAATTTCTCCTATTGATAGACTAGTAACAGCGCACGTAACTTGATGTCAGACAGACACAAATACCTAAGTCTACGGTGAAGTAATAATGAGTTCCATTTACCTGCATAAGTGTCGCAAGCTGCTACATTTACAACAGTCGTTAAAGATGACGTCCCCTGCGTCGAAGCAGGCACTGCATCGTCGCACAAATTTCTACGCATCCGTTCTAACATCTTCAGTGTGGTCTGAATAGTGTCGTAGGCAGCGGATTCTTGCCAGCAGATCCTCTTCAGTTTCGGCAGGCGTCTCTTACACAAGACTCTTCACACGGCCCCACAAGAAGAAATCAAGTAGTATGGGATCAAGTGAGTGTACTGGCCACGAAACAGAACCTCCGCTGCCCATCCAGTTTTCAGGGAATATGTGATCCAGGTGTTCACGAACCCTCAGTCCAAGGTGTCCGCCCGGTAGCTGAGTGGTCAGCGAGACAGAATGTAAATCCTAAGGGCCCGTGTTCGATTCCCGGCTGGGTGGAGATTTTCTCCGACCAGGAACTGGGTGTTGTGTTGACCTAATCATCATCATTTCATCCCCATCGACGCGCAAGTCGCCGAAGTGGTGTCAAATCGAAAGACGTGCACGCGGTGAACTGTCTACCGCCGGCCAGGGTGGCCGAGCGGTTCTAGGCGCTACAGTCTGGAACCGCGCGACCTCTACGGTAGCAGGTTCGAATCCTGCCTCGGGCATGGATGTGTGTGATGTCCTTGGGTTAGTAAGGTTTAAGTAGTTCTAAGTTCTAGGGGACTGATGACCTGAGACGTTAAGTCCCGTAGTGCTCAGAGCCATTTGAACCATTTTTTGAACTGTCTACCCAAGGGGAGGCCCTAGTCACACGGCATTGACATTTAGTCCAAGGTGAGGCGGGGCCCCATCGTGTTGGCGCTACAATTGCTGATGAATTACTAGCGGCATATGTAACAGAACCTGGCACTCTGATAAACACTGTGCACAGAGGTGCCTATAATCGGGGAGGAAGAAGAAAAGGGCCTAGTCCGTAATCATTGACTGTGCCTGCCAACACGCTGACTGATAAATCTGTGTTGAAAGTTCTTGATCCACTCTAGCAAGCACTGCATCGTCGGAAGTCCGTGAAATTCCTCGTCCCCCCCCCCCCCCCCTATCGTTGTACTGTGGTACCAATAGCTCTGTTTCACTTAATCATTGGAACAGTCTTAAATCTGGTGCGAATCGGATGTTCTCTACGCAGATTTTGGTCTTGTTCAACCTTCTCTATTGCTTCCATTTGCTTGCCCTCACAAGAAAATCATGTCTGCAAGTTCCATCACCGGTACAACTCGATTTGAGTGGGGCTGATGGACGACAGTACTTCAATTTGTAAACACACACTGCGGTTTACTATGGTAAAAACGTTGTGTAACAGAATTTCTCAAGCAAGTAGCCAGTGCGCTCTTTGCATTAGATTAGTTGAGTTGTTATTCCTATCTCGACACCTAAGTGTTCATTGGGATTGCCTACCCTACCATCTTAGCAACAACGGTACATGTGAAACTTCCTGGCAGATTAAAACCATGTGCCGGATCGAGACTCGGACTCGGGACCTTTGCCTATCGCGGGCAGGTGCTCTACCAACTGAGCTACCCAAGCACGACTCACGCCCCGTCCTCACAGACTTACTTCCGCCAGTATCTCGTCTCCTACTGGTAGAGGTAAGGCTGTGAGGAGGGGGTGTGAGACGTGCTTGGGTAGCTCAGCTGGCAGAGCACTTGCCCGCGAAGGCAAAGGTCCCGAGTTCGAGTCTCGGTCCGGAACACAGTTTTTATCTGCCAGGAAGTTACATACCAGCGCATGCTCTGCTGCAGAGTGAAAATCCCATTCTAACAGTACATGCATTCCACTGTCAGAGGTATCAGAACGATTTTCACTTATAACGTTCGACTGGGTCGTTTTCGGACCAGGGACCCGTGCCTCAAACTAATACATCATTGAAACTTCCTGGCAGATTAAAACTGTGAGCCCGACCGAGACTCAAACTCGGGACCTTTGCCTTTCGCGGGCAAGTGCTCTACCATTTGAGCTACGGAAGCACGACTCATGCCCGATACTCACAGCTTTTACTTCTGCCAGTATCTCGTCTCCTAGCTTCCAAACTTTACAGAAGCTCTCCTGCGAACCATGCACAACTAGCACTCCTGAAAGAAAGGATATAGCGGAGACATGGCTTAGCCGCAGCCTGTGGGATGTTTCCAGAATGAGATTTTCACTCTGCAGCGGAGTGTGCGCTGATATGAAACTTCCTGAGCACTTGCCCGCGAAAGGCAAAGGTCCCGAGTTCGAGTCTCGGTCGGGCACACAGTTTTAATCTGCCAGGAAGTTTCATATCAGCGCACACTCCGCTGCAGAGTGAAAATCTCATTCTTAATACATTATTGTTTCTTCACCGCGGGCCGGTGTGGCTGTGCGGTTCTAGGCGCTTCAGTTTGGAACTGCATGGCCGCTACGGTCGCAGGTTCGAATCCTGCGTCGGGCATGGATGTGTGTGCTGTCCTTATGTTAGTTAGGTTTAAGTAGTTCTAAGTTCTAGTCCCATTGTGCTCAGAGCCATTTGAACCTTTTTTTTTTGTTTTTGTTTCTTCATCATCTCTGAAAGTCGTACGGTCAACACGGTACTTGCTGTATATGTGCCGAAGCTTCACAACTGTACTTGTTGACAGGGCCAACTATACGAAAAAAAAAAAAATGCTGAACGGCTGACGATATATAAATTCGTCCGTGCATTGTAACGCTCTGTTGACCTCGTCAGTGAGCAGTGCTGTCACCGTGTGTTGCAGGCGTACGAGTGGTGGCTGGCCGACATGTACCTGGCCAACCCGCTGCCGCTGCCTGTCAACTCCAGCCCCGGCATGGTGTTCCCGCCGCGCAGCTTCCGCTCGGCGCACGACCAGGCGCAGTTCGCGGCGCGCTTCCTGCGCTGCCTGCTTGACCACAAGGACGTGCTCGACTGGTGCGTCACGCCTCTCTCCTCCCCTGGCACATCCGAGGGCCGGCAGCCGCCCGGGTCAAGCGCCACCTACGACATTTGTGCCCCATTATACGCTTAGCTCTTCCATTCATTTACGAATTTGCTAAAATTAAGAGACCCATTTATCTGATCTTTCCAAAATACTCAAAGATATCAGATAGATTATATAATGGTAAGGCAGATATTTAGGAATCAGCTTTTAAATTGTAAGACATTTCCACTGGCAGATGTGGACTCTGACCACAATCTATTGGTTATGACCTGTAGGTTAAAACTGAAGAAACTGCAAAAAGATGGGAATTTAAGGACATGGGATCTGGATAAGCAGAAAGAACCAGAGGTTGTACAGTGTTTCAAGGCGAGCATAAGAGAACAATTGACAGGAATGTGGGAAAGAAACACAGTAGAAGAAGAATGGGTAGCTCTGAGGGATGATGTAGTGAAGGCAGCAGAGGATAAAGTAGGTAAAAAGACGAGCGCTGCTAGAAATCCTTGGGTAACAGAAGAAATATTGAATTTAATTGATGAAAGGAGAAAATATAAAAATGCAGTAAATGAAGCAGACAAAAAGGAATACAAACGTCTCAAAAATGAGATCGATAGGAAGTGCAAAATGGCTAAGCAGGGATGGCTAGAGGACAAATGTAAGGATGTAGAAGCTTATCTCACTAGGGGCAAGATAGATACTGCCTACAGGAAAATTAAAGAGACCTTTCGAGAGAAGGGAACCACGTGTATGAATATCAAGAGCTCAGATGGCAACCCAGTTCTAAGCAAAGAAGGGAAAGCAGAAAGGTGGAAGGAGTATATAGAAGGTTTATACAAGGGCGATGTACGTAAGGACAATATTATGGAAATGGAAGAGGATGTAGATGAAGACGAAATGGGAGATAAGATACTGCGTGAAGAGTTTGACAGAGCACTGAAAGACCTGAGTCGAAACAAGGCCCCCGGAGTAGACAACATTCCATTGGAACTACTGATGGCCTTGGGAGAGCCAGTCCTGACAAAACTCTACCAGCTGGTGAGCAAGATGTATGAGACAAGCGAAATTCCCTCAGACTTCAAGAAGAATATAATAATACCAATCCCAAAGAAAGCAGGTGTTGACAGATGTGAAAATTACCGAACTATCAATTTAATAAGTCACAGCTGCAAAATACTAACGCGAATTCTTTACAGACGAATGGAAAAACTGGTAGATGCGGACCTCGGGGAGGATCAGTTTGGATTCCGTAGAAATGTTGGAACACGTGAGGCAATACTGACCTTACGACTTATCTTAGAAGAAAGATTAAGAAAAGACAAACCTACGTTTCTAGCATTTGTAGACTTGGATAAAGCTTTTGACAATGTTGACTGAAATACTCTCTTTCAAATTCTGAAGGTGGCAGGGGTAAAATACAGGGAGCGAAAGGCTATTTACAATTTGTACAGAAACCAGATGGCAGTCATAAGAGTCAAGAGACATTGATTGGGAAGGGAGTAGGCAGGGTTGTAGCCTCTCCCCGATGTTATTCAATCTGTATATTGAGCAAGCAGTAAAGGAAACAAAAGAAAAGTTCAGAGTAGGTATTAAAATTCATGGAGAAGAAGTAAAAACTTTGAGGTTCGCCGATGACATTGTAATTCTGTCACAGACGGCAAAGGACTTGGAAGAGCAGTTGAACGGAATGGACAGTGTCTTGAAAGGAGGATATAAGATGAACATCAACAAAAGGAAACCGAGGATAATGGAATGTAGTCAAATTAAATCGGGTGATGCTGAGGGAATTAGATTAGGAAATGAGACACTTAAAGTAGGAAAGGAGTTTTGCTATTTAGGAAGTAAAATAACTGATGATGGTCGAAGTAGAGAGGATATAAAATGTAGACTGGCAATGGCCAGGAAAGCGTTTCTGAAGAAGAGAAATTTGTTAACATCGAATATAGATTTATGTATCAGGAAGTCGTTTCTGAAAGTATTTGTTTGGAGTGTAGCCATGTATGGAAGTGAAACATGGACGATAACTAGTTTGGACAAGAAGAGAATAGAAGCTTTCGAAATGTGGTGCTACAGAAGAATGCTGAAGATAAGGTGGATAGATCACGTAACTAATGAGAAGGTATTGAATAGGATTGGGGAGAAGAGAAGTTTGTGGCGCAACTTGACTAGAAGAAGGGATCGGTTAATAGGACATGTTTTGAGGCATCAAGGGATCACAAATTTAGCATTGGAGGGCAGCGTGGAGGGTAAAAATCGTAGAGGGAGACCAAGAGATAAATACACTAAGCAGATTCAGAAGGATGTAGGTTGCAGTGGGTACTGGGAGATGAAGAGGCTTGCAGAGGATAGAGTAGCATGGAGAGCTGCATCAAACCAGTCTCAGGGCTGAAGACAACAGCAACAACAATGATTAAAAAGCCGTTAACGATTCCAGTAGTAATACCGGTAAGCGGACGAAGTTTCTAACCAACTGTTCTCAGTTTGATTTTACAATGTTTAACGGTGTTTAATTAGATCAAATGGTACACGATTCTATTGCCGGTCCATAGTACCCATCGGACAAAATATTTCGGTCACAGAATCACTTAAAAACCAAAGAAACTGGTATAGGCACGCGTATTCAAATAAAGATATACATAAACAGCCAGAATACGGCGCTGCCGTCGGCAACGCCTATATGAGACTTTAAGTGTCCAGCGCAGTTATTAGATCAGGTACTGCTGCTACAATGGCAGGTTATCAAGATATAGGCGAGTTTGAACGTGGTGTTATAGTCGACGCACGAGCGATAGGACACAGCATCTCCGAGGTGCCGACGAAGTGGGGATTTTCCCATACGACAATTTCACGACTGTACCGTAAATATGAGGAATCCGGTAAAACATCAAATCTCCGACAGCGCTGCCGCCGGAAAATGATCCAGCAAGAACGGGACTGAAGAGAATCGTTCAACGCGACAGAATTACAACCCTTCCGTAAATTGCTACACATTTCAATGCTGGGTCATCAGCAAGTCTCAGCTTGCGAACCATTCAATGAAACATCGATATGGGTTTTCGGAACGAAGGTTCACTCGTGTACCCTTCATGACCGTACGACACAAAGCAGCTTTACGCCTCGCCTAGGCCCGTCAACACCGACATTGGACTGTTGATGACTGTAATACGTTACCTGGTCGGTCGAGTCTCGTTTCAAATTGCATCGATCGGACGGACGTGTACGGGCATGGAGAAAACCTTATGAATCCATAGATCCTGCATGTCAGCAGGGGACTGTTCAAGTTAGTGGAGACTCTGTAACGGTGTGGGGCGTAGGCAGTTGGAGTTATATCGGATCCCTGATATGTCTAGATACGATTCTGACAAGTGACACGTACGTAAGCATCCTGTGTGATCACCTGGTTTCATTAGTGTGTATTGTGAATTCCGCCGGGCATGTGCAATTCCAGCAGGACAATGCGACACCCCACACGTCCAGAATTGCTACAGAGTGGCTCGAGGGACGGTCTTGTGAGTTTAAACACTTCAGCTGGCTACCGAATTCCCCAGAAATGGATATTATTGAGCATATCTGGGATGCTTTGCAATTGCTGTTCAGAAGAAATCTCCAACCCCTCGTACTCTTGCGGATTTATGGACAGCCCTGCAGGAATCATGGTGTCAGTCCCATCCAGCATTACTTCAAACATTAGTCGAGTCCATGCAACGTCGTGTTGCAGCATTTCTGCGTGCTCACGGCGGTCTTACACGATATTAGGCAGATGTACGAGTTTCTTGGGCTCTTCAGTGTGTGTCACTATTGTCAAGTGCGCTGACGAACTGTCTTTGATTCGCAGGGCCGAATAATATACTTTTCCCCTCTCGGATCGCTCGATATGCTTTTCGGATCCATAGGAACGCATCAGGAACCGATGGGACGACTGCGGCACCATCAAAGATCACCTCGATCAACGGAAGAGACTCGATGTCTGTGTGAATAAATCGTATTCTGGACAAGCAGTGCGCTTCATTGAAGATTGTTTGCGTGCATACGTATGCGACGAAAGAAAATTTGTGTTAAGCCCGGGATTGGAAATCGGATGGGCTGTTCACTAGGCAGATCCGAAAATCACTACGCCACTCTGGCACAGTGGATTTGCACGACTGCACGGACTACCCTTACACGCCTCGCTCCCCAATTCAAATTGCCATTCACGATCCAGCCCTCTTGGTATTCTTCCAAAATTCTAAAAACATTGCAGAGGCTCTCCAACTGTATCGGAACAGCACCCCAGCATCGAACGAAACGGAGGATCGTGCCTGAAACGAAAGGTGAATCAAATGAAACTATATACCAAGTGGGCTGATGAGCAGATGGAAATTTGGATTGGGGAATTAGGCGTGCTAGGGTAGTTCGTGTATTTGTGCAAAGCCACTGTGCCAGGGTGCCGTACTTGTTTGAGCATTTGCCTAGTGAGCTCGAATCCCGGCCTTCATTCGTCGCTTCAGTCTGCCTACATGTAGGCCTATCACAGATGTTTGAGACTTGAAAAGGTCTTCGCAACCATATAGCTACATTTCATTCAAAATTGTTGCCGAGAACACCAGTGGCACACTAATTAATGAATCCTAACAAGGCTTCGGTCACAGAGCACTGTTTATCCGAGGCTCATACGATGGAATACGAACGCACCAGGATCTTAGTATGACGTCGAAATCTTGGGACAGCGTCGATAGAGAGGCGATTTAAATAAGCACTGGGCACGATCTCATAAACTGGGACTGCGGCTATAGTCGCAGCAGTGGGTCTGATTAAGGAGAAGACATTCAGCAACCACAAAGATATAGCGGCTATGGCGGAAGGAGCGCCTTCATCCAGGCTCCCACAGCCTTCGGTTGACTGCTACAGGAGCCGAATCGGCTCGTCAGACATCGACGCGCGCTTTCAGCGTCAGATTGTTTGCGGAGCGTCCCGAGGGAGATGGGGATAGAAATCGGCCGTGTAGTCCCAGACGGCCAGCGCATCTGATAACCGCGCGACATGTCGGATCGCCGAAAAATTGTGTTCGCTGTAGACTATGAACCGTATTCAGAGAGATTCAGCTGCCCCTTCCACTGTCGCCTATAATGCCTGCGGTCATGAAGCAAGCGCGAGATTTTTATATTCTCTCGTTCGCTACGCGCAAACTATTAGTCCCACCGAAAAAAAAATAAACAGGACCTTGTAGGAAATTTGATATTGTTAAATTTTGTACTGGAATACGGTTTCGTTTGTGGCAACGGTTTTCGAGTTATGCAAGAAAAACGTACAAAAATTACCTTCAAAGCGCCTCCACCCCAAAATCTCTCACCAGTTGGAATTTGCTGTATACCCTTCGTGGCATTTCCTCCTAATTTACGAACTGCATGAACTATTTCCGATACTTGATCTTTTTGGTCTTTATTGACTATCTTCACGCCACCGGATTAGTCGGCTATTTCGTTAACAATATTAATAGAAACGTGCCCCTGACGGTAATGAAATAAAAAGACTTTTGTAAATGTTACGCTAAAACTAATTACGTTGACAATTCGATCGAAACTTAATCCTTATAAGGTCAGTAATTTCGTAGACAGAAAGCCGGACGAATACAACGATGTAACTGTTTATTTTAAGTTAAAATTTTCACAAACATTAAACCTACAATCATTAGATGCTCGACTAAGCAGCTGGCTTAACAATCCCAACTGATGAAGACCAAAAAAAAACTAATGTGGGGAATAATTCGTGCAGTGGCAAGTTTTTGTGCAGTGATATGAGGGAGTGCCATGAACGATATACCAGAATTCTGACCTTTGGGTGCTGAGTGAGGGAAGCTTTATGAAGCCCACATATAACATTGCAGATTGCTAAAAAATACGGCGATATGGGCACCTGAATCACCTTGTGTATACGCAGAGACTGGTAGATAAACTACTTTTCGTTTCGTAATGACTGAACCCTGGCTACAAGCGCTCAACCGTATCACGAACATTGGTTTCTCGCACCTCTCTGGAACCTCTGAAATCTTTTTATGCGTGAATATTATATTGTGACTGAAAATGGGGTGAAAGAAAGAATTTTCGTAAAAAGTCTCGAGTGCACAAGTTAAAAGCTGTAACTCTGTCTTCAGAGACCCAGCGAGGTGGTGCAGTGGTTAGCACACTGGTCTCGCATTCGGGAGGATGACTTTTCAAATACGCGTCCGGGCAGATTTACGTTTACCGTGATTTCCATAATGCTCTCCAGGCAAACGTGGGAATGGCTCCTTTAAGACAGCACTGCCCATCCCATTCCCTACCCTTGAAACATTCCGAACTTGTGCATCGTCTCTATCGACCTCCATGCCGACCGGACGCTAAACGTTGATCTCCATTCTTTTTCTTTTTGCTGAGGCGTTATCGTTGCTTTCCCTTAATAGTTTTGCCATAATAATGACGGACGTAGTTTGTTGAAATTCG